>NC_050102.1:39679701-40929701 GCF_902167145.1 Zea mays | reverse complement strand
GGCGGAGCTAGACGAAGCACTGGTTGGGCTGGAGGGTGGCTGGAGTGGGCTGGCCACGGCGGCCGTAGCTCTGGCGGCAATGGCGGGCGGAAATGAGCTCGCCGGAGCTAAGGAACGGTGGCTGGCCGGTGAGGGTGAGTGCGGGGCGAAGAGAGGTGCGCCCGGGGAGGCTTTATAGGCGCGGGCGGGCACGGCCGAGGGCGTGGGCGCGCGGCGGACTTGACCGGACGCCGGGGCGAGCGCGCGCGCGCGGGTTGGGCGAGCTCTGGCGTGCCGACCAGGGTCGAACACGTGTGCCCGTGCGTTCTGCCCAAGCTCTGGCGCGGTGGTCGCTCATCCGAGCCTGCTCTCGCCTTGGCCAGTGCACGAAACCTCTTCTCCTCCCTACAAGCTACCATTCTTGTGTGGAGGTCATAGGATTTTGCCTACTGGTTGCAGAGATATGGAGCCAGGAAATCTGGTCTGTCTCCCTGCCCAAACCCGAGGCAAATCCCAAGTTTTGTCGTGTCTAGGGCTCGCGTCCCAATGCCATCTTCTGGCACACGACAGAGGGGTTAGTTAGACACAATTTTGTCAATGGGGCCATTAGGATTCGAGTTAAGGATCAAGGTGAACATCCCTGATCTTTGGCTCAAGGTCTGAATTTCAGAATTCTGAAATTCAGAATTCCCAATGAGTCCCAACAAAAGAAGCTTGATTTGGGGGTTTTCTTGAATTATTTTGGCTAAGCTTTCTCAATCTATCTTGTTGCTTATCAAATATACTTTAACTTATATAATTGGCTCAACTCAAAATTTTAAACTTTTCATCCCCATTTTCTTATTTTCTTGAATTTTGCTCATGGGGTTCACTTAGGGTTCTTAATTAGGGTTGCACATTCTTATCCTTTAAGAGACTCAATTGTTTTGATCATGACACTTTTAAGCATATACTTGGTGAACTCTTTCTTACTTAAGTTATTTTGATGCTCATGCTTACTTGGTTCATATAAAATAATGGTTCTTGGTTTGGCTTTTTAAGAGAAACCCTAGGTGACACTGGGGTGTCACAGCCTTCCCCCTTAAAGGAATCTCGTCCCGAGATTTGGGCCAGAGTCCTTCCGAGGTGAAGCGAAGGGTGAGACTGATAGGAAAAGGGTGGGGATTGTTATTATTAGGGCAAAACTTCTCTTCGAATGTCATTCTCTTTGCAACTTCAGAAGGAAGTCCTTTTAAGTTTTTCTTTATAGTCACTTCATTCTGAATTAAGATCATATTTTTGGAAATTAGATTCGAAAGGCAGGAGGAGGGGTTGGGGGTGATTACATACCAGCTTCCTTAGGTAGGCAATCGGGGAAGTTGGATCTTAAGAATTCCTCGGTTTCCCAAGTAGCTTCCTCCTCTGAGTGATTACTCCACTGGACCTTGAACATCTTGATCGATTTAGCCCGAGTTGATCTTTCCTTGCAATCCAGAATCTTGGAGGGGTACTCTTGGTACGAGAGATCTGGCTCTATCTCCAATTCTGGCTCTGCTATGATCTCAGTCGGCAATCGAACACACTTCTTCAGTTGAGATACATGGAATACATTGTGAATGGCAGACATCTTTGAAGGTAACTTCAGCTTGTATGCCACGGGTCCACATGCTTCGATGATCTCATAAGGTCCAATGTAACGAGGGGCTAGCTTGCCTTTGATCCCAAACCTCTGCACTCCCTTGGTGGGTGATACCTTGAGGTATACAAAACTTCCCACCTCGAACTGGAGAGGTTTCCTTCTTCTATCATGATAGCTCTTCTGCCTGGCCTGAGCAGCTTCTAGATTTCTCCTGATTAGCTTGACCTTCCTTTCGGCTTCAGTCACCAAATCAGGTCCAAAAACTTCTCTTTCACCAGGCTGAGACCAATTGAGTGGTGTCCTGCACCTTCTTCCATAGAGAGCTTCAAAAGGTGCCATCTTTAGGCTGGATTGATAACTATTGTTATAAGCAAACTCTGCCAAGGAGAGGTGCTTATCCCAGTTCTTGCCACAATCGATCGCACAAGCTCTCAGCATATCCTCCAGAATCTGGTTTACCCTTTCCGTCTGACCATCAGTCTGTGGGTGGTAAGCTGAACTCCTGATTAGCTTGGTTCCCAAAGACTCTTGCAATTGTTCCCAAAATCTGGCAACAAATTGGGCTCCTCGGTCAGAAACAATGGTCCGATGTAATCCATGCAAACACACGATTCGGTCAATATACAATTCTGCATACTTCTGAGCCTTATCAGTGGTGTGCACAGGAAGAAAATGTGCCACTTTCGTCAATCGATCCACAATAACCCAAATCGAATCATGATGACGAGAGGTGTTGGGTAGACCCACAATGAAATCCATGCTGATGTCGTCCCACTTCCACGAAGGTACGGACAGTGGTCGCAAAGCTCCAGCGGACTTCAAGTGGCTTGCCTTTATCCTCTGACAGGTGTCACACTCTGATACATACTGGGCTATCTCCCTCTTCATTCTGGTCCACCAGTACAAAAGCTTCAAATCATGGTACATCTTGGTGCTTCCCGGATGCATAGAGAATTTGGAGAGATGAGCCTCATCCAAAATTTTCTTCTTGAGATCCTGGTCCTTAGGAATTACCAATCTGCTTTTGAACCATAACACACCCTTCTCATCCTGGCGGAAACAATTATACTTCTCAACCTTCTGATGGAGATTCTTCTTGATAATCTGCACTCCCTTGTCACTGAGCTGGGCCATGATAATCTGGTCTTGCAAAGCTGGCTCAACAGAAATGTGAGACAAAGAACCAGAAGGAATCACTTCAATTTGCATCTTGCTCAACTCATCACACAAGGTGTTAACATGAGAATCCATCAGAATACAGTTGCATTGCAACTTCCGACTCAAGGCATCAGCTACCACATTAGCCTTCCCTGGGTGATAATGGACCTCCAGGTCATAATCCTTGATCAGCTCTAGCCATCTTCTCTGCCTCATGTTGAGATCAGCCTGAGTAAAAATGTACTTAAGGCTCTTATGATCAGTGAAGATGTTGCAGTGGGTTCCCATTAGATAGTGCCTCCACATCTTCAATGCATGAACCACTGCTGCTAGCTCAAGGTCATGAGTAGGATAATTTTGCTCATGAGGCCTGAGTGCTCTTGAGGCATAAGCAATGACTCGGTTGTCTTGCATCAAGACACAACCTAGCCTGGTGCCAGAGGCATCGCAATACACATCAAAAGGCTTGCTGCTGTCGGGTTGCGCTAATACTGGGGCTGTGGTCAGGTGCTGCCTTAATGCATGGAAGGCATCTTCACACTTCTGACTCCACACAAATTTGACTTCTTTCTTCAGCAACTCAGTAATAGGCTTCGCAATTCGAGAGAAGTCCGGAATGAATCTTCGGTAATAACCAGCCAATCCCAGAAAACTCCGAATCTGGCGAACAGTCGTTGGTGGCCTCCAGTTCATCACCTCTTGCACTTTATCAGGATCAACAGCTATTCCAGCCTGAGAGATAGTGTGACCCAAGAATTTGATTTCCTTTAGCCAAAAATCACACTTGGATAACTTGGCATAAAGGTGGTGCTCTCGCAGACGTTGAAGCACTACATGCAAATGCCCGGCATGTTCTTCTTCGTTCTTCGAGTACACCAGAATATCATCAATGAAAACCACCACGAACTTGTCCAATTCCGGCATGAAAACAGAATTCATCAGATACATGAAATATGCTGGCGCATTTGTCAGCCCGAATGACATCACCAAGAATTCATATAGCCCATATCTGGTTGAGAATGCCGTCTTCGAAATATCACTTGCTCGTATTTTGATCTGGTGGTAGCCAGAGCGAAGGTCTATCTTGGAAAACACCTTGGCCCCGACCAACTGGTCAAAGAGAACATCAATACGAGGCAAAGGATACTTGTTCTTGATAGTTACCGCATTAAGAGGGCGGTAATCTATACACAGCCTCAAGCTTTCATCCTTTTTCTTCACAAACAGTGCTGGACATCCCCAAGGCGAAGTGCTTGGGCGAATGAAACCCTTATCCAGCAACTCTTGCAACTGCTTCTTCAACTCTGCCAACTCAGCGGGTGGCATTCGGTAGGGCCTCTTGGAAATTGGGGCCGTTCCCGGTTGCAACTCGATGGCGAATTCAATATCCCGGTCCGGTGGCATCCCTGGCAATTCATCAGGAAAGACATCTGCATACTCACAGACCACTGGGATCTTCTTCAGGGGTAACTCCGTCATAGAGAAAGCACATGACTGAGAAGAACCCTGACTAGGCAGAATCAAAGTGAAATTCCCGCAGAAAGGAGAATTAACTTCCACGGTACGACTGGCTACATCAAGCACAACTTGGTGCAAGGTCATCCAATTTGCTCCTAAAATAATGTCCACATTTTCCAATCCCAACACAAGAAGAGTGGTTTTGACAATGTGGCTTCCCAGTTGAATAGGCACACTTTGGTTTAATTGATTAGTTGCAATTTTACCCCCAGGTGTGACTATCATGAATGACCCTTTTGAGTGAGAGAATGGCAGTTTGCAATTAGCACTGAACTTTTGGCTAATGAAACTATGAGATGCACCAGAATCAAACAGAATTAAAGCAGGTTGATTATAAACTGAAAAGGTACCGGTCATGATAGGAGCTCCTTCTGGCACTTCCTCTAGAGCAGTGAAGTTGAGCTTCCCTTGCCTGACTTGCACCTTCTGCTTTCTTCCCTTGTCTTGATTTGGTGCTGGCATCTGCCTCTGCTGGTTCCTGGGACAATTCTTGGCATAGTGGCCCACATTGCCACAAGTGAAACACTTGTTCCCATTGCCCTGGCGGAACTGCTGCTGCTGCGGAGGCTGATTGTTTCTTGGGGCGGGAGCTGGATAGCGGTTGGGTGCCGGCTGCTGCTGCTGCTGAGGTGGCCTGATCACCCATCTGCCTGCCTGCTGCTGAAAACCCCTGCTCTGATTGTGAGAAACAATCCGGAACCTTTGGGCCTGAGCGGATGGTGCTGCCATTGGTGCCTTCCTCTTCTTCTCTGCCCGGTGAGCAACAATGCAATCCTCCTGAGAGATGGCCATGTTGACCAACTCATTGAAGCTATCGGCCCGGACAGTGTTGAGTCGTTCCCGCAGCTTGGTATTGAGACCTCTGCGGAAGCGATCCCTCTTCTTTTCATCAGAATCAGCATGATACCCTGCATACTGGCATAAGTCGTTGAAGGCTTGCGCATACTGCAGTACCGTGCGGGTTCCTTGATTGAGGGCCAGGAATTCATTCAACTTCCGATCAAGAATGCCAGCTGGAATGTGGTGTCCTCTGAAGGCAGTCTTGAATTCCTCCCAAGATACTTCACGATCAGCGGGGAGCATAGCACGGAAGTGGTCCCACCAAGTCCGAGCAGGGCCGCGAAGCTGCTGTGCGGCGAAGCGAGCCTTGGCCTCATCAGGGCAGTCTCCCGTGAGGAGGGGAAACTTGGACTCGACGACGCGAAGCCACACGTCGGCGTCCAACGGATCCTCTGCCTTGGTGAACAAGGGCGGCTGCGTGCTCAGAAATTCCTGGTATGTTGCCATAGCCGGAGGTCGCTGATGCTGGCCTCCACCATGATGCTGAGGGTGGGGCTGGCGCTGCAAGAGCTGTCGCAGAATTTCATTCTGCTGGGCCATCAGCTCCTGCACTGTGGGAGCTGGAGGAGGTGGCGGGGGAGCTTGCTCATTCTGCCCGCGACGCTGCCTCGCTGCCATCTGAAAACAGAGATTGTCGCCATTGTTATCCCAATTCACATTTCCGAACGACAAGATATCATCTCATATGGAAGGAAAATGCCATAATCATAATATTAGGTTCGAAATGAAGATAACAGGGTGACAAGGATCCCACAGACATCAAAAGTTTACAGGGTTACATCAATCAGGGGAAGGTACCCACAAGCCTAGTCCAAAATGTGATACTACTAAGCTCGCATAGGTTTCTATCCGCCTAAAAATGTCAAAGCGACTGCTTAACCCTGAGCGGTGGAAGCGACACTGGATACGGGTGAAGGAGGTATCGCAGAGGTAGTCCCATTGGCACCAGGGGCTGGTCCTAGCTCCTCGGGAGCCTCTTCTCCCTCGCTTCCTGCTTCATTGGCCTCCATCTCTAGGTGGTGCATGTCCAAGTGGTCATTGGCTTCCTCAAGTTCCCTCTGCACGTCGTGAAGCTGGTTCTCCAAGACATCAATAGTGTTATCTCGGATCTCCACTTGCTGCTCCAGGGTGGTGATACGCTGGTTCAGCCTCTCCACCTGCAGATCCTTCTCCACCAACTCTGTGGATAGGTCGACCACAAAATCTTCCCGACTGTCGAGAGTGAGCTTGGCAGCCTGAGCGGTGTTAGCAAGAAGTGTCATAGCATCGCTCTGAAGGGCCTGAAGGCGGTACAGCGCACTCATGCACTGAACAGTGACCCTCCCAACCAAGTCAGGATACATTGCCCACACATCCTTCACATGGCTCACGCGGTTACACCACATGGGATCATCCTTCTTCTCAGCAGGGAAGAGTCCCAAGGGGTGCATCACCATCTCCAGGGGATGGTAGCCACAGAAAGTCGTCAGAGTCTTCATGGCTGCTGCCTCAACGGTGTCGTCCGTCCTGAGTCCAATCGTCTCGGAATCAAGAGAACGCCAACCCGGCTGAAGGGGATGAGCCTCCAAAGTTAGCCAGACCCGACAACGAGGTACCCGATGCTCCTCATACAACTGCACCATGTACAAAGGGGGCGTAGGGTAACCGGCGGAGTTAAGCACTTCCCACAAGATGGAAGGAAAGCCATCGCGAGAAAGGAAGTCAGAACTGAAACGAGAGTCTCCTCCACTGGCGGGGGTGGGTGAATTCATCTGCGGAAGGGAATCAAAGATAAAGATTATGGTGGAAGGAAAAAGAAAAAGAAAGCCCGGATGGTTTTAAGGAAAAGGGGTTAGCTCAAATTTTAATTCCTCTTGGTGTTTTGTAATGCATGCATGCGGAAAGAAACGTTGCCTCTCAAAAGGAAAAGAGGGTGCCTTTTTAGGGCATCCTAAAATATAAGTATTGGCCCACCGGGCCTAATTAATTAGCCACCTATTTCTCCCTCTATGCCTAAGGCCTTTCGTCCTAGGTCTAGCGATCTAGTCCTGACGATCCGTAACAGTTTCTAAGCAAGTTTTAGGTTTTGAAAATTGGTATTCATGGTTTATTGTCCTCATCTGTGGTGGAATTTGCTCCGATACCAGCTGTGGCAGAACCACCCGAATTATTCCAGCTTAAGTGCCTAAGTCACGCCTCAGGGGCCGTAACACACTTAAATCGGAATAACCCGTCAGTCCCTCAGATCTAGTCTGATAGAGCCACTTAACCAGGATCAAATTCCACAATCTCACTCGAAGGTGAGTCACAGAAGAAATACAATAAAACAGGAAACCTCAAATTAAGTACGGAGTTATTACATAAATCGGAGTTTTTGGAGTAGCAACTAAAGTTCACAAATTAAAGTGCAGCGGATAATCGATGTCGTCGGTAATGAGGAAATTGGCAAGGCCTAGCCCACTACTCCTCATGCTCCTCTCCTGCCGGAGCAACATCCCACTCGACCGTCCAACCCGGTGGCAGGGTGGTAGGCCAAGTTACACCATCAACTACATCCTGCGTGGTACCTGCAAAAATGGTGCCACAAGCAAGGCTGAGTATACTAATACTCAGCTAGACTTAACCGGTGTGAGGAGTCTACTCCTCTACCTCTAGACTATGCAGCTGTTTGGCTGAGGGGTTTGGTTTGCCAAAAGCACTAGCTGTTTCTAAAATCAATTTTTAGCTTTTCAAGTTCTACCCTCATTAACTTGGCTAGATTTGCTCCTTCTAAGCATACATGGTAACAATCAATTAGTTCAACCAACAAGTTATCTCATATAATCCACATTTCACTTCTTACTCGATACAGTACAAGGAATCAAGCAGTCTCATTAGCTGCGAGAAGCAGACGATTCGAATCGAGTTTTAAAACCTTGCAAGGTAAACCCAAACACACGGCATGTCAGGGTACTCCGACCCCACACATGACAACCGTCCCCATCGATTCCCCGTTCGCGTCCAGGCCTCACCGCCTTGGCATACAATGCTCCACTGACCCCGGCTGCCGCCGTGCAGTGACCGCACTTGTACCCACCATAGCTAGCATGGGAGACCCTGTCTCAGGTCGCATGAGGGATAAAGTCCGCGCCCGGCTTCACTCAGGTACTAGGTTTACCGGTTACCATTTTTCCCGGCATGTGCTTGGTACGTTCAAGAGCTTGACTCAGGTATCCACACATTAATCCTTAATTCATTTTTCCCGTCTCATGGACAAGGCATCCTCCCTGGATCCAAGCCCATAGACCAACATATATCCCATTATCAAGATGAATACAATCAATTCCTGACCTCGCGCGAGTGCTAGAAAAATCACTCGACTTCTACCGAGATCCTGATTAGCAAGCAGCTACTCGACCTAGCATACTAGTATTCATCTCAAAAAGGAATCCTAAGTTCATGCAACTAGAGTTTCAAGCAACTCCTACACTTAAGTGCACATTACAATCCTACAAGCATTAAGTGTAGTAAACTAGCATATAATAACATGGTTATGCATAAAACCGGGGCTTGCCTTCAATTGCTGGGGCTGCGGGGAGATCCTCAATGGAAGCCTCTGAAGCCTGCTCCTGGTCCTCCTCTTGGACAGGTCCTTGCTCGGGGATGAGCACGTACTCTCCGTCGGCAAGATTACAATCTAATGAATGCAATGCGTAAGATATATGCATGATATGATATGCGCTTTAGGATTTACAACTTTAAAGATGTATGGTATTTTTTGAATTTAAACAAGTTAACCTTGCTTATGTAAAACCCTTTAGTGGTATACTTGGTAAATTGGGTTAGTTTTAAAGGGATGAGGTTTATTCCTTCTTCTCTTTCTTTTATTCTCTTTAATGTTTTGGAGTAGGTTTGAACTACAAGTTGCTTTTATAAAATCCTAAAAATTCTGCACAAATTACAGTGGCTTGTTACTGGTGTATGATTCTCTGTCACAAAATTTGGGGTTCAGAAAGTGAATGGTTTTCTCTGGACAAAATTACTAAATTTTAGGGCAGAAGGGGTACTTTGAACTACAACTATTATTTAACAGTGGGTAATTCTCAAAAGCTTATTTTTGCTGGCTTTTAGGTGTTATAACATGACTTGATACAAATTTCTAGTCATTAATACCCTTTAATTATTTTCTTATGGTTTTCTCAAGTTTCTAGCCAAAGGGGTGCTTTCTACTACCACTATACTTGAAAAACATCAAACAACAGAGTTCTTATTTTTCTTAGTTGGTATTTTGCGCAAGAGCAATCATTCTGAAGTTTGGCTTCTTTTTGCTTAAGGGAAGGGGTGGTTTGCATTATTTAAGTTAAATGGTCTTTCTCACAAATTATTAGCAAAAAGGCATGGGTTCACTTCTTTTTCATGGGTTTGTATTTTTCTCTGGTGGTTTATCTCATCATGAACTTAGCAAATTTTTGGTTGCCCAAAATCACATTATTTGAGGTTGTTTATGATTTATTGGGAAAATGCCATATTATCATTCTGTATTTATTTTCCCTACTTAAAAAGTTAGGCTGGGGTGCTCTGTATTTTTGTAGTGGGGCTCTGGTGGTTATAAGTTCACTGGATTTTTGTTAACCACTTTGGTTATAGTTTTGCAATTCTAATAATTGATTTTTAGTCTACATAAGGCTAATTAGAGCATCTTAATTAGAAACTGGTCCTAATTAATGGTCTCTGCATTTTTCCTAGGTTCTCTGTTGCTTAAGTAAACTAGGAAAAATATTATTAATCACTGTTCAACATTTTCTAATGTTTTTCTGATTTTCTCTAAGTTTTGGACAAAATGGCTTTAAATAAATAACTACATCATAATCTCTAATGCTGGGGCTCCTACTATTTTTAAACAGTGTTTAATTAAGGTATAAGCATCTACAAATTTTCTTAAGCTCAGCACAAAAGAAAAACTAATTTTCCTTAATTAAACGAGGTTTAGGGGGTTTCTGTTTTTAATTTTAAACTCTAAAATTTAGAACAGAAAGCATATGGTTCACTATTTTTAAATGATAGATCATAATATTCCAGAGTTAGCAAAATTGGTTTGACAGCTTTTCATTAAGATTTCATCAAGTTATGGATTTTCTAAGTTCTCTGGTTATTTTAAAAGAATAACAGAATTGATTAAATGGAAATCCACTTTGCACTGGGGTCCCTGGCGGTTTTTCTAGGTTTTCCTTGCGAATCAGTCCTTAGGTTACTATTCACATGAGTCGCTGACATTACAGAAAACCCCTCGGGTTCTACAGAACCTAACCCGAGGTCCTTCTTCTACCTCAAACAGTAGCCGCGGCGAAGAAAAGGGCGGAGGGGCTTACCGGCGGCGAGACTGTTCTGGTGAAGTGGTCGAGGGTGAAGGGGAGGTCGCGGGGATCACAACGGTGTGCGGAACGCCGTCGGAGATGGCCGGAGTCGGTCGGTCCACGCGCGCAGGCGGGGATGCTCGTCGGCGACGAGGAGACCGGCCTGGTCACGGCGAGATAGTTCAATTAAATGGGTCAGGGAGGTCCACGGGTTGCCAGAGAAGACATGAGCGAAAGGAATTGGGCGGAGACTCACTGGATAGCTGGGTCCACGCGCGGCGGCGGAAGACCGAAGTCCGGTGAGGTTGATCTCGGGCCTCCGGTGAAGTCCGGTCGGGTCCGAGGGCTTGGCGAGCTTCACGGGCTACTGGCGGAGCTAGCTGAAGCACTGGATGGGCTGGAGGGTGGCTGGAGTGGGCTGGCCACGGCGGTCGTAGCTCTGGCAGCAATGGCGGGCGGAAATGAGCTCGCCGGAGCTAAGGAACGGTGGCTGGCCGGTGAGGGTGAGTGCGGGGCGAAGAGAGGTGCGCCCGGGGAGGCTTTATAGGCGCGGGTGGGCACGGCCGAGGGCGTGGGCGCGCGGCGGACTTGACCGGACGCCGGGGCGAGCGCGCGCGCGGGTTGGGCGAGCTCTGGCGTGCCGACCAGGGTCGAACACGTGTGCCCGTGCGTTCTGCCCAAGCTCTGGCGCGTGTGGTCGCTCATCCGAGCCTGCTCTCGCCTTGGCCAGTGCACGAAACCTCTTCTCCTCCCTACAAGCTACCATTCTTGTGCGGAGGTCATAGGATTTTGCCTACTAGTTGCAGAGATATGGAGCCAGGAAATCTGGTCTGTCTCCCTGCCCAAACCCGAGGCAAATCCCAAGTTTTGTCGTGTCTAGGGCTCGCGTCCCAATGCCATCTTCTGGCACACGACAGAGGGGTTAGTTAGACACAATTTTGTCAATGGGGCCATTAGGATTCGAGTTAAGGATCAAGGTGAACATCCCTGATCTTTGGCTCAAGGTCTGAATTTCAGAATTCTGAAATTCAGAATTCCCAATGAGTCCCAACAAAAGAAGCTTGATTTGGGGGTTTTCTTGAATTATTTTGGCTAAGCTTTCTCAATCTATCTTGTTGCTTATCAAATATACTTTAACTTATATAATTGGCTCAACTCAAAATTTTAAACTTTTCATCCCCATTTTCTTATTTTCTTGAATTTTGCTCATGGGGTTCACTTAGGGTTCTTAATTAGGGTTGCACATTCTTATCCTTTAAGAGACTCAATTGTTTTGATCATGACACTTTTAAGCATATACTTGGTGAACTCTTTCTTACTTAAGTTATTTTGATGCTCATGCTTACTTGGTTCATATAAAATAATGGTTCTTGGTTTGGCTTTTTAAGAGAAACCCTAGGTGACACTGGGGTGTCACAGGCGTGATCGCCGGCGAGCTCAGGAACAAGCCGAGCAGGAGGCAAGGCAACGTCAGGAAAATCCGCTCTTCGGGCGCAACCTGAATCCCGACTTCGCCCGAGCCATGAACATGCCGAGTGAAGTCGGAGGGGTGCTAGCTCGGATAGCTGATGGACTCCCTCGGACTCCCGACGCTGAGGGCTATCGACGACTGTTCACCCAGGCAGCCAACCATCTTCTACCTCTCGCTCACCCGTCGAACGACCTACGACACGCCATCAACAGCCACCGGGACGCGCGAAGCTCCATCAATGCTTCGCGTGAACGACGACATGAGAACGAGATCCGCCGCCGGGAGGAGTACGATAGGGATCATGGCATCCCAGCTTGGAGTCAGGTCACCATAACTGAGTCGGCGACGGCCTCGACTGGCGGTACTACCCGGGGACAGTCGAGAAACCACAACAACTACTACCCTCCCCGGGACAGACATCATCCCCGACGACAAGAAGACACGTGTGGAGTGTCTGCCCTTACTCCACGCCTTAGGGCCATTCAATGCCCCCCCTAACTTCAAGGTATCCAATGTCGACAAATATGAACCTAAGCAGGATCCAGAAGGCTGGCTGGTTGTCTACACCACCGCTGCTCGAGCTGCCGGGGCGTCCGAGGACGTGATGACCGCATACTTACCCGCTACAATGGCTGCGACATCTACCCCGACACTACATCGACGACTGGAGCGACTTCAGTCGATGCTTCACCGCCAACTTTCAATCCCTCTCCGACAAACCAGCGCAACCGTGGGACCTCAAATCCATCAAGCGCCGGGGGGACGAAACTCTCCGATCGTACCTCAAAAGATTCCAGACCATGAGAAATCGTATCCCCGAGGTGACGGAGGCGGTCGTGATCGAGGACTTCTACAGAGGATCCAATGACTCGGCCTTCGTCCGAGCCATATTGCAGAAGGCGCCGACTACCTCCGAGCAGCTGTTCCGGGAAGCCGACCTCTACATCACCGCCGACGAGCGAGCTCAGGACCTCATCGGGGGAGCGAAGCCCGCACCGGTAGCACCACGACGCGACACGAACCAGCAACCCGACAAACGCTGGGAGAAGAGGCCTCGCGAAGAAGTGCACGCCGCCGGACCACCTGCCTCTCGTGCCCGGGGAGGACCTCGCGGAGGCGAACGCACGCTGGACGACATCCTTGACGCCCAGTGCCCGTACCACAAGGACATGCGCCACACCCTTCGGAACTGCAGGGACTTCAAGCACTCCGTCGGACACGGCCGACCCTTCCAACCTCTACCTCCTCCTCCGCCGCGGGGAGGACCGGGAGAACCGCGACAACCCCAGCAGGAGGAGGAAGGAGGTGGAGCCTTCCCGCGCGTTGACGGGGAGGTCAACATCATCTTCGGCGGACACGGATCGCAGGAGAACAGAAGACAACAAAAGCTCAACGATCGCCAGATATTGGTGGCGACCACTGGTCCTCCCGCTCCGTACCGATGGTCGGAGCACCCGATCACCTTCACTCGGGCAGATCAATGGCTCAACTTCGACCACCCAGGCAAATATCCGCTCCTCGTCGATCCGGTGATCTGAGAGAGCAGGGTGAAGAAGGTATTAGTGGACGGGGGGAGCAGCATCAACGTTACCTTCCCTCGGACACTCCAAGGCTTGGGAGTTCACCTCAAAGAGCTCCACGAGTCAGACACCCCTTTCTTCGGCATCGTGCCGACTGAAGGGGAATACCCGCTGGGCCACATCTACATGCCCGTCACCTTCGGAACTCCGGAAAACTACAGAACCGAGTTCCTGAGGTTCGAAGTGGCGAACTTCGACTGCGGGTACAACGCCATCATCGGGAGGCCGGGATTGGCAAAATTCATGGCCATTCCGCATTACACGTACATGATATTGAAGATGCCAGGACCGCAAGGAATCATAACTGTGCGCGCTGACTTCCAAGGCGCCGCAGAGTGTTTCCGAGTGGCCATCTAGGCGGCCCTCACCACCAAACCGTCGGCGACTTCTTCAACGCAGGCAAACTCTAAGCCTGAGGAAGACCTTGCAGCACCGGCAAATGAAGCTCAAGCCGCGACCTCTATGTGGCCGACTGAAGAAACTAAAAGGATCAACCTTGGGTTCGCTGATGAGCGTAAGACTGCCATCATCAGCTCCAGCCTGGACGATAAATAGGAAGGCGCGCTCGTCCAGTTTCTGCAAGATAACCGAGACGTATTCGCATGGCAACCTGCGGATATGCCGGGAGTCCCGAGAGAACTGGCCGAGCACAAACTGAAGGTCTATCCCCAGGCGAGGCCGATCCGGCAAAAACTACGTCGCTTCATGCCCGACAAGAGAGAGGCCATTCGCGCTGAGCTGGCTCGCTTGGTCGCGGCTGGGTTTATTAGAGAGGTGTTACATCCTGAGTGGTTAGCCAACCCTGTTCTTGTACTCAAAAAGAATAAAGTGGATTGGCGCATGTGCGTCGACTATACGGATCTCAACAAACACTGTCCAAAGGATCCCTTCGGGCTTCCTAGGATAGATCAGGTGGTAGATTCCACCGCTGGATGTTCTGTGCTGTCTTTCCTGGATTTCTACTCCAGATATCATCAGATTAGCTTGGCAAAGGAAGACGAGGAAAAAACAGCGTTCATCACTCCGTTCGGTGCTTTCTGCTATACCTCCATGTCGTTCGGCCTCAAAAACGCTGGAGCGACTTATCAGAGAGCCATTCAAACATGCCTAGCCGATCACTGGGGCAAGCGTGTGGAAGCCTATGTAGATGATGTGGTAATCAAAACGAAGAACTCGGAAAACTTCATCGAAGACTTACAGCTGGTTTTCAACAGTCTACGGCGATATCGATGGAAGCTTAATCCCGAAAAATGTGTCTTTGGGGTACCGGCAGGAAAGCTACTTGGATTTATTATCAGCCACCGGGGAATTGAAGCTAATCCGGATAAGATTGAAGCTATCATGAAAATGGAGGCACCACGATCACAAAAGAAAGTTCAGCGACTTACCGGATGTATGGCAGCTCTGAGCAGATTCATATCCAGGCTGGGAGAAAAAGGTTTACCATTTTACAAGCTACTCAAGAAAGTGGATAAGTTTCAGTGGACTTCAGAAGCACAGGAAGCCCTAGATGCACTGAAAAAATTCTTGACGACACCACCAGTGCTGAAGCCGCCAAGGCGAGCCACGTCAACTCAACCAGCTGAAGATTTGCTGCTGTATATCTCTTGCATGACTCACGTGGTAAGCACCGCGTTGGTAGTCGAGCGAGCAGAAGAAGGACATGCCTACCCAGTGCAACATCCTGTTTATTTCATCAGCGAAGTTCTGGGTCCCTCAAAGAAAAAGTATCCTCAAGTTCAGAAGCTATTATATGTAGTACTTCTAACTGCCCGCAAGCTACGTCACTACTTTGACGACCACAAAGTCATAGTAGTCACTGGTTTTCCGATAGGGGATATTCTTCACAACAAGGAAGCCATTGGCCGAATAGCCAAGTGGGCCTGTGAACTGGGATCTCATGACATCGAATTTCGACCTCGCACTGCCATCAAAACTCAAGCGTTGGTTGACTTCGTATCAGAATGGACTGAACAACAAGTACCAGATAACCCAGAAACCACAGAAGTATGGCGAATGTATTTTGATGGCTCGTTGAAACTGCAGGGAGCAGGCGCGGGAATTCTCTTTACCGCACCTGGAGGCCAGCACCTCAAATATGCCCTCCAGTTGCTATTTCCAGCCTCTAACAACGCAGCCGAGTATGAAGCTCTGATTCATGGACTGAACATTGTTATATCACTAGGCATCAAGAGACTGATGGTATACAGAGATTCTTTGGTAGTCATAAGCCAGATAAACAAAGAATGAGACTATTCGAGCGATTCAATGGGAAAGTACTGCACCGCCGTCCGAAAACTAGAAGATAAATTTGAAGGTCTGGAATTTCATCATGTAGAAAGAGATCGAAACACGGCAGCCGATGTATTGTCCAAGCTAGGATCCAGTCGAACTCAGGTCCCACCTAGAGTCTTTGTACAAGAAATACCACAGCCAAGCATCTCAATAGATCAGGCAGAAGAATGTAATATCGTGAATCAACCAGAGTCAGATTCTGATGACTAGAGAAGGCCGATCATCAGATATATAAAGAATGAAGAGGAACCAGATGACAAAAATGCAACCGAGCGCATCGTAAGACAGTCAGCTCACTACACACTCATTGGGGAGACACTATATAGAAGAGGCGCATCGGGTGTCCTCATGAAATGCATTCTCTCATCTATGGGGAAGCAACTTCTAGATGAGGTCCATGCTGGGCAATGTGGAATACACGCAGCATCCAAGACACTAGTCGGGAAGATCTTCAGGTCGGGATTCTATTGGCCAACAGCGAAAAGCGATGCAGCCGAGTTAGTTCAGAGGTGCGAAGCTTGCCAGTACTTGTCAAAGCAACAACATCTACCAGCACAGCAACTGCAGACCATACCAGTAACTTGGCCGTTCGCATGCTGGGGACTAGATATGATTGGACCTTTCAAGAAAGCTCAAGGAGGATACACTCATGTACTGGTAGCAATCGACAAATTCACTAAATGGATAGAATTCAAACCCATTGCCTCTTTAACCTCAGCTAAGGCCGTGGAATTCAGACAAGACATAATATTCAGATTCGGAATACCGAACAGTATCATAACTGACCTAGGATCCAACTTCACAAGTTCAGAGTTCTTCGATTTCTGCGAGCAAAAAAGCATTCAGATCAAGTATGCTTCGGTAGCACACCCAAGAGCCAACGGGCAGGTTGAACGAGCTAACGGGATGATATTGGAGGCACTCAGGAAAAAGGTCTTCGATAAAAATGAAAAGTTTGCAGGAAAATGGATAAGGGAATTGCCCTACGTCGTTTGGAGCTTAAGAACTCAACCTAGCCGAGCTCTGCATGGAAACACTCCTTTCTTCATGGTCTATGGGTCAGAGGCAGTATTACCCGCCGATCTCAAGTTTGGGGCGCCAAGGTTGGTCTTCGAAAGCATAGCAGAAGCCGAAGCTACTAGGCTGGAGGACATTGATGTACTCGAAGAAGAACGGTTGAACGCAGTAATTCAATCAGCACGATACCAGCAGACTCTGAGACGCTATCACGACAAGGCCGTACGACGACGATCCTTTTCAGTGGGAGATATCGTCCTCCGCCGAATTCTAGCGGGGGAGGGACGGCACAAGTTGTCACCCTTATGGGAAGGACCATTCATAGTAGTAGAAGTCACTCGGCCGGGATCATATCGTCTCACTCAAATGGACGACACAGAAATTGGGAACTCCTGGAATATAGAACACCTCAGGAAGTTTTATCCCTAGCTGTATTTCAAAAGCTATCGAGACGATAATGTACTCTGTAAAATGGGAAACATGTCATCAATAAAAAAGGTTTCAAGAATACTCAGTTTGTTCATGATCGACCTGCATTCTTATTTAACTCGGGGTGACCACTATGCCCTGCTAACGGAGCAATCGGCTTAAGTCGGCAACGACTTAATACAGTGCAACATGCTCACGCTTACTTAACTCGGGGTGACCACTATGCCCTTCTAACGGAGCAATCGGCTTAAGTTGGCAACAACTTAAGATGGTGCAACATGCTCGCGCTTACTTAACTCGGGGTGACCACTATGCCCTGCAAACGGAGCAATCGGCTAAAGTCGGCAACGACTTAAGACGGTGCAACATGCTCGCGCTTACTTAACTCGGGGTGACCACTATGCCCTGCAAATGGAGCAATCGGCTTAAGTCGGCAACGACTTAAGACGGTGCAACATGCTCGCGCTTACTTAACTCGGGGTGACCACTATGCCCTTCTAACGGAGCAATCGGCTTAAGTCGGCAACGACTTAAGACGGTGCAACATGCTCGCGCTTACTTAACTCGGGGTGACCACTATGCCCTTCTAACAGAGCAATCGGCTTAAGTCGACAACGACTTAAGACGCTGCAACATGCTCGCGCTTACTTAACTCGGGGTGACCACTATGCCCTTCTAATGGAGCAATCGGCTTAAGTCGGCAATGACTTAAGACGGTGCAACATGCTCGCGCTTACTTAACTCGGGGTGACCACTATGCCCTGCAAACGGAGCAATCGGCTTAAGTCGGCAACGACTTAAGACGGTGCAACATGCTCGCGCTTACTTAACTTGGGACTACTACTATGCCCTATTAACAAAAGCAATCGATTTAAGTCAGCAGCGACTTAAAGCGATTTCACATACTTACGATTACTCACATAGGGGTGACCTCTATATCCCGTGAAGAAGTTTCAAAATCATCACATAGCATTTTTACTCCTGCAAATTTACATACTGCTGAAATCTAAAACAATAGGAGAGTAACAGTAGCATTCAAATGTTGAGCTGGTGTCCTCTAACAAATATCCGAGCATGATAACCGCGCGCTCAAAGCACGCAATGTTTCTCTATTTTGCAACATCCTTCTTAGGAGCAACCGACGAAGAAGGGTGACTTGAGGAATCAGGAGCAGCGTTCACATCAGCCCTTAAATCATCGGGAACAACCACGTCGGATCTCCTCGTCAAGATCCGCCCCGCGCAAATGGCTTTATCCATGGCTCTGTCGCGTTGGGCCCTCAGAGTAACGGAAGTTTCATCAGCAACTTTGACAGCCAACTGAGCAGTCTCTAGCTCCTGGGCGATGGACTTCTTGGAAGCACACAGTTCCTGGATAGCAGCATCCTTAGCCGATATCAACTGCCTGAGGCGGATCACGTCGTCCGTGGATTCCTGCAGCTTACAGCGATGATTGTCTAACTCCTCCATGGTGAAGCGATGACTCCTCTCCAGGATGGTCAACGAGTTGCTAGAGTCATGATATAGCCTGTCAAGATTGTCACGAGAAGCAACAAGGGCACGTTTTTCTTCCTACAAACAAGAATCAGCTTCTTCAAACATCAAGCAAGCAATAAGAACACGGCAATACAAGGCACAGTTTCATAAGTCACCTTTTTAGAATCAAGCTGAGCGTGAAGAGTAGAGTTCAGCGTGTTAGCGTCATTCTGAGCAGCAGAGGCCTGGGCCAGCTCATTTTGGCTTTGGGAATACTTTTCCTCAAAATCAGAGCACCGCCGGACCAGTTTAGCCTGACTTTGAGAATGTTTCTCTTCAAGAACAGAGAACTATCGAACCATATCTAGCGAGAAGCAATCAAGCAAAAGGGTCAAATTGAGAAGCAGTTTAATAAGGTAGACGAAGGGAAGCAGAAAAGCACTAACCAGCATTCGTCGCCTCTAAGTCAGAGACACGCTGTTGAAGCAGCACCGGATTCCAACGTGTCAGAGACGAAGCTCTTTCTAGAACAGAAGCACCCTGTAACTTCAGCTGACTAGCCATCTTGTCCACCAATGCCTGATATTGAGAGCAGATAAGTGCAAAGACAACAGTTCGTCAGGTGCTAAAATCAGACTAGAATAGATCGTAGTACCTGGAGGTTGGAGAAGAATGAGGGGATTCCAAAATCATGAGAAATCAATTGATGGCTTGGCGCAGGGTCACCATCCGGAGCAGCTTGCAATGAACCGGAAGGAACCAATTTAGTGTCATCAACAGAGCCCAAAACTTGGTCGTCCGGAACGCTAGCCTCTAAAGCGATTCCCTGACCAAAAGCTTGGGCTACCACCATGCAACCAGAGTGTGGAGGGGATCCTGCGTGAACATCCATGGAAGTACAAGAGGGAGACCCCGCTCGAACACCCTCGGGGGCTGGGTTATAGTTTGCGCTACCCACTTGAGCCGGATTGTCTCCGGCAGCACCCTTGGGGGCTGGGCCGCGGCTTACGCTTCCCACCCGAGCCGAATCATCCCCGGCAACACCCTCGGGGGCTGGGTAAGTGTCAACACCATCCTCGAGGCCCAAGTTCTCTGCGGTAGCCGCCTCTAAGGCTGAAGGTCCCTCAGCTATTTCCATGGAAGCAAGACGATTCAAACAGTTTCCTGACCCTCAAGACCGCGCTCCAACGTCGATGAGGCGCGGGACGCTGCCTGGGATGACCCCAACCCGGCGTCGAACACATCAGCACAAACATCCATCGCCATCCGCCGGCTCTGATAACAGATCCTCTGGAACCATATCTTCAAGAGTCTGATCAAAGTTCGCTAGAGACAAATCTTGTAGACCAATGAGGGCAGACAGGGCAGGAGAAGGAACTCCACTACTTTCCCCACTGGCAACATATTGCCGACTGTTCTTCCGAGTCAAAGGGACCTCATCTTCTTCCTCCCCGTCATTTTCATTAGCGACACATACAGCACCCCATTGGGATTAGCGACAGATGGAGCACACCCATTGGGATCAGCGACAGATGGATCACACCCATTGGGGTCAGCGTCAGTAAATTCAGGCACAGACACTTCCTCAGCAGCAGGAACCGAAGGACCAACATCCTGATCCAAACTAGATACTCGTTGAAGACGTCTCTTTTTCTTTTTCTGCTCATCAGCAGGAGAATCAAGTTGATTGGCTCGGCAAGGGCGTTTTGGGCGAACACTGACAGGTCTCTGAATATCCAAGGTCGTACCAGCTTCCGGGAGAGGCGCCACCACCAATGTCCCAGCAGGAGCAGCATCAGAAGAGTCCTCGGCCAGCATATCAAGCATAGCACTTATTTCTGCATCACTAGGATCCAAAGGCACCTCAAAGTGGACCTGCCGTTCATCATCAGGAATTTCTCCGAGCGAAGCAACCAAAGCACTAACTTCTTCGGCAGAGGGTCGCACTCTAAGGCCTAAACCGCCATCAGCAACAGGTGGATTCGACACAAAATGAGTGAAGGCCTTGGAAGGAGGCAGGTTCCAGGCCGAGTATGCCACAGGGGCGCCAACATTTGATACCTTGCCTCTAAGAATCAATTCAAGCCGGTTCACTAAGTCTATAGCAGGAATTCTTCTGTTGGTGACCCGGGTTGAGTCAGCTAGACCTCGGTACAGGTAGGCCGGGTATGCCCTATCCTTCAACGGCTGAATGTTCTTGAAAACAAAATCAGCAACCACAGCCTCTGTAGTCAGACCCCTCTCCTTTAGCAGTCCAACCTCAGCCAGCAAAGCCCCTGCCTCAGCCACCTCCTGGTCCATGGGAGACTCGGTCCAACTCGGAGTACGAACATCCGGCTGTCTTCCTGACCATGGAGGGAGAGAATTTCCGTGGTTCTCAACAATAAACCACTCCAAGCGCCATCCCTTGATACTATCCTTGAGTGGGATTTCAAGATAGTCAGTCTTCCTCCCACGACGCATCTCCAAACTCGCACCCCCACCAGCTGATGCTGCCCCCCGGCCATCCTAGGGCGACAGTGATACAAGTACTTCCACAGTCCAAAATGTGGCAGGACGCCAAGAAAAGCTTCGCATAAATGAACGTAAATGGAAATTTGCAGAATGGAATTGGGATTCAGATGGGTCAAATTAAGGCGATAGAAATCAAGGAGACCACGGAAAAAGGGAGAAATAGGAAGAGCGAGACCGCGGAGGAGAAAAGGAACATAAATCACGGATTCGTGGGTATCCTTTGTTGGAACAGTGACCCCGTGGCAAATCCGCCAAGAACAGAGCTCCTTCGGAGGAAGGACCCCGATGGACACGAGATGGAGAAGGTCAGGCTCAGAAACAACAGACATATGGTTACCTGCGAAAGGCAACTGGCTGTTGGGGTCGATGGGGGGAATCACTGCAGCGGATGAACTCGAGGCCTTTCGCTTGGGCGCCATCTCAACTCCACCGGCGAACAGAGCGGGAACCGAATTGTAAAAGGACAGAGAAGATCTGGAGGCAGGAAAGCAAGAACTAGGGCACGGAAAGCAGAGGCAGCTGAAAGCGCAGTACATATGGGATCTCCCTGGGTCGGATACCGTTTCCAAAAAGCGCCCAGTCATCACCCGGCGGTTACTTCTAAAACACCAGCGTGTCATGTCATCACCCGGCGGTTACTTCTAAAGCACCGGTGTGCCACATCATCACTCGGCTATTACCTTCAAAGTGGCCGACGCAGCCCGTTCTAACTCGGCTGTTATTTCTAAAACACCGACGTTACCATCATTCACTCGGCAGTTATCTCTAAAACGCCGATGTCGTCTTCAGTCACTCGGCAGTTATCTCTAAAACGCCGACATCGTCTTCAGTCACTCGGCAGTTATCTCTAAAACGCCGACGTCGTCTTCAGTCACTCGACAGTTATCTCTAAAACGCCGACGTCGTCATAAGTCACTCGGCGGTTACCTCTAAAAAAGCGCCGACGTGATCATCAATCATTCCAACGCTGATTTGGTCTCGTCATCATTTGGACGCTACTTCAGAAGCGTAAATGTGACAATAATAACTCGGCCATCACCCCTAAAAGCGATGATATGATGCCCGAGTTACTCAACTACTATTCCAGAGGAATCGACTTCACAAATAAGGCAAACGGAGGAATGATTCGAGAACTCCAAGTTACGACACAAGCATAACAGATAGAGAACATCACGGACAATAAATATCGCGACAACCATCAACTGACTATGAAGCAAAATAGTCAACACAGGATGAGACGAAATCATTCTTCATTAAGGGAAGTTACAGAACTTACAAATCAACTCGTTATGAGTTGATACTTCCCTACTACAACTACTACTACTACGCTACGCTCTACTACTCTACACTACTAAACTACTGCTACATTATTTCATTATACTACTTCTAACCTATACTAACATCTAAAGACCAGTGGCATCTAGCCACTGGCCTTGTTGCTGCCCTTGCTGCTGCCGCCGCCGTTGCTGCCCCTGCTGCTGCCGCCGTTGCCGCCCCTGCTGCCGCCGTCACCGCCATCGTCACCGTCGTCACCGTCGCCCCCGTCGTCGTCGTCGTCTCCGCCATCGCCGCCACCGCCCTCCTCGGACGAGTCCGAGGAGTCCTCCTCGTCCGAGGAGTACTCCGACTCATCCAAGCCCTCAAGCCCGGAGCGCTCGATGGCCCGGATATAAGTCCAGACCTCCGCGGCAATCCCCTAGGAGTCGTCTGAATCGTCAGACGACGCCGGGGGAGAGACGGGAGCCGGAGACCCCTCGGACTAAGAGGAGAACTCCTCCTCCGAGTATTCCAAGTCATCGAAGTCCTCCGATGGAGGAGTCGGCTCGCGCTTGCGTTTGTTACTCTTGCCCATGGTGGAAAGGAAGGGAGAAGAAGAAAGCAAGCAACAGAGAACAGCAAGAGATGTGAAAAAACCGTAGAGGCAAAGGCACTATTTATAGAAGAAGAAGGCAACCGTTCACCTCCTACCACGGTCACCGAACAGTCGCAAAATATTCAATATACGCTTCAACCCGTCTGAACATACGTCAGGCGGCTGACGCCGTTTCACGCAACGCAACACCCATTGGGACTCCAGTCAACTGCGCGGGCGATATGATTACACCCGCCATCACATCACATTACTACTCAGAAGCAGCCGGCTAAAACACTCAGCGTACCAAGTCGTCCCTTGCCCACACCGATTGGGGGGGCGCCCAGAAATTATCAGTATATTTTTCAAAACTGTCACATCCGTGCAGGGCATGCAATGAATACCTCAAGACAAAAATGAGATATCAGTAAGGATCAAAGGAAAGCCAAATATAGCCGGTGAAGTACAAAGTCTGACCGACAGAAGCGACGTGAAGACTAGCCAGGGAACGTCCATCGAACGTCCAATCAGTCCCAGATCAAATAAATTGCACCACCTAGCAAGATATGGGCAGATCACGAACTCGGCCTCAAAGACAAAATACATGCTGACCTCTAAAGCATAATATCGATGACATAATGCTGACCTCTAAGGCATTCGGAAAAAGAAAGGATGACTCTCAGCAAAAGAAGAAGAAATAAAGACCTTCGAGTGGATTGGTTTCAAAAATCCACTCGAAGCTCGGGGGCTACACCCATTGGGTGCACCTCCGGTGCACCCCATGAATCGCCATTTCAAGTCAAGATAATGCTAACTTCTAAAGCATATGGCAAGATTAAAGGCAAGGCTGACCTCCAACAAAAGTGCAAGCGGAAAATAAAAATGATTTCTGATGAAGACCTTCGAGTGGATTATTTTCAAAAATCCACTCGAAGCTCGGGGGCTACACCCATTTGGTGCACCTCCGGTGCACCCAATGAAGCTCAGGGTCCTACAATATGAAATGTCGATCTCCAAGCCACGAGTGTGAGACAAAACTCCAGTTTTCGAGTGATCAAAGCAGAAGGAGACAGTAAGAAATCGTTTTTACCTAACTGCCCAGAAAGCATTTCTTGTCATAAACGAAGACCGCAAGCTGGACCTAGGATCTTTGGGCCGATTACCTCAAAATCAACCCAAAGATCGGGGGCTTGTGGGGGACAGATATCCCCCGGGTCCATTGGAAGGATAAAATACCTCACGAAAGGCCCAAGGGCCCAATAAATCGTAAGGTCACTCCTTCATGGGCCTGGGGAAGAACGACCAGTGAAGCAGATCGACATAAGGCCGGATCGGTGCGAGCCCAGATGGCCCAACAACGTTGAGCAAGCAACCACAACAGAGACCCGACTTTCCCGCGCTAGAGCCCCGTACAACAGAGCCAAGCGAGGATAAGTCGGCAGAACTATAGGAAGATAGACTCAATCAGTTCACTATCTCTTAAGTGCGCATTGTTATCACATCCGCATGTATTGCCTCACGGTCGAATATATAAGGCCTAGGGGGGCACCCCTTCAGAACGATCGATCTCACTACTCACCCATCCACCCCAACTCTCTATTCTCTAGTGTTAGAGAGCTCCCTTGTAATCCACCACGTAAAACATTCTCACCAGGACGTAGGGTGTTACGCATCTCTAAGCGGCCCAAACCTGTAAACACTGTCCATTGTTCCTCGTGCATCCGGCATGAACCATTTAGCTACAGTCGGCGACAATGTCCTACTCCTAAAAACACCTTGAGGGGCAACCCCGGGTGTGCGGTCAGACCCAAAACACCGACACTGGGTCGGGCGAGGCGAAGTCCGTCGTCCGAGGTCGAAGTAGAGTCCGAGCCCTGGGGTCGGGTGAGGCGAAGTCCGTCGTTCGAGGTCGAGGTAGAGTCCGAGCCCTAGGGTCGGGCGAGGCGGAGTCCGTCGTCCGAGGTCGAGGTAGAGTCCGAGCCCTGGGGTCGGGCGAGGCGGAGTCCGTCATCCGGCGTCGAGGTTGAGTCCGAGCCCTGGGGTTGGGCGAGGCGGAGCTTCCTATGGCGCCCGAGGCTGGACTTAGCTACTGTCAGCCTCACTCTGTCGAGTGGCACAGCAGTCGGAGCAGGGCAGACGACGCTGTTTTCCTGTCAGGTCGGTCAGTGGAGCGGCGAAGTGACTGCGGTCACTTCGGCCCTGTTGACTGAGGAGCGCGCGTTAGGATAAGGTGTTAGTCGATCCTTGCATTAAATGCTCCTGCGATACGGTCGGTTGGTGTGGCGATCTGGCCAAGGTTGCTTCTCCGCGAAGCCTGGGCCTCGGGTGAGCCGAAGGTGCGTCCGTTGCTTGAGGGGACCCTCGGGCGAGACGTGAATCCTCCTGGGTCGGCTGCCTTTGCTTGAGGCTGGGCTCGGGCGAGGCGAGATCGTGTCCCTTGAGTGGACTGAGCCTTGACCTTAATCGCGCCCATCAGGCCTTTGCAGCTTTGTGCTGATAGGGGTTACCAGCTGAGATTAGGAGTCTTGGGGGTACCCCTAATTATGGTCCCCGACAGATATCATAAGAAATAGAGAAGCCACAAGAAGGGTTGGCAAATGGGCCGCAGAGTTGTATGAATCCACCATTGACTTTGTCCATCGATCTTCAATTCAATCTCAAGCACTGGCAGACTTCATTGCCGATTGAATGCCAGGGGCTCATGAAGAAGGTCATTTGATAGATGACGAAGCTTGGACAGTGTTCTGTGATGGCTCGTGGGGAACCTTCGGCGCAGGCGCAGAAGCTGTATTAATTTTACCATAAAAATAAGAACATACCATGTAGCCAGGCTAGAATTCAAGTGCACAAACAACATTGCAAAATACAAAGCTGTTGGGGGCCTTCGTCTTCCGAAGGTCCTCAAAAACATGACTAACAATGTTTCCCAAAGCATAATATATGTGCAGGAACCTTCGGACAGGGGATGAAGTTGTACACGATATGGAAAGCAGGGTCAGAATGAAGGTTGAACCAGTGCTGAAGATGTGTGCAAGGAAGCTTCGGCTCAATAGCAGAAAGAGGAACCGACTTAAGGAGGAAAAGACTAGTTAGTCCTCGATAAATTGTTCTTAAGTTAATACTAAATATGAAGGACATGAGTGCAATTTTACACAGGCTGCGTCCTATGCCTATAAATAGATGAATAGTACCCCTGTAATGTTCACGCTGACTGGTAATCACTCGCACGTCACTCTCGGACTTTTACTTTCTGTCAAGCCGAAGGTACAAATGTAATTCAATATTGTTCTTATTCCTCCATGGTTATATAATAAAGATATGTAAATAATGTTATGTGATTATTCATGTGATTCTCTCATGTTTCATATGCTTCTCCTTTTATCAATGTAAACTGTGATGATGAAGGTATGTCCTTTATGACCTTTGTCCGAAGACCGTTATATCCTAATGGAAATAATGCTTCGAAGGACGAAGGGCATTAACCATTAACTTATTTTTGTGTTGCCTTGTTCTTAATTCATAGCATTTGAGAACAAGTCCCCAACATTGGTGCCCGCCTTTGGTGTACTCGCTTCCACAACCTTTGGCACACCATCGACCTTTGTCATGCCGCTGAAGAAGATAACAGTGCCAGGGGCTACACTGCAGCCACTAGACACAAACCAGGAGACTCTCTCTCTCCGAGAGGCTCGAAGCCAGAAGAGAAAGGCCACTAGTCCAACATTCCAGGAGGAGGAGTTGGACCAGGAAATCAGGGACATGGAAATCATCCACCAACAAGTGCAAAGGAAAAAGAAGAAGATGGCTCGGATGGCCGATCTTCAAAGGAAGATAGATGAAGCTACTAAGGAAGTGCGTCATCTTGCTCAAGATGATCAAGATCGAAGGCCCCAACACAGGGAGCTTCGTCAAGAGGGTTATTCAATGAGGATGGATGGTACGATGATTTTAATCATGATACCTTTACTTTTGATGATGCTTCTCCCTTGGCAACAGAATTGCAGGCCATCCCATGGCCACAATCCTACAAGCCACCCCAGCTACCCATGTACGATGGGCACTCGGACCCAAAACAATTTTTGATGAGCTATGAGGCAACAATATCCTCATATGGAGGCAATGCAGCTGTCATGGCAAAGTCCTTCATCATGGCAATCTGGAACGTAGCCCAGACATGGTATTCTTCCCTTCGGCCAGGGACAATCACGTCATGGCAGAAGCTCAAGGACAAGCTGGTTACCAGTTTCCAAGGCTTTCAGACGAAGCCAGTAACAGCTCAGGCCTTGTTCTAGTGCATGCAAGACCATGAGGAATACCTTCAGGCGTATGTCTGAAGGTTCTTGCGACTGAGAGCATAAGCGCCCATAGTGCCCAATGAAATTGTCATTGAGGCCATGATCAAGGGTCTTCGGCCAGGACCTACGGCTCAATACTTTGCCAGGAAGCCACCCCAGACTCTGGAGAAGCTGCTTCAGAAAATGGATGAGTACATCCAGGCTGACAACGACTTTCGCCAAAGAAGGGAGGAAGCATACAGATTCTCTGAGATGACCAGGGGCTTTGAGGAAGAATCCACTCTAGGCATGTCAGATCAATCCACAGCTCTAGTCAAAATGACGACAAAGGAAGCCAGCTTCAGAGGCCACAGTACACCTCACAGTCTTCGGGGCAGCAGCAAAGCTCCTTGAGGCCGCCAGCTCCAAGGGGCAGAGGCGCCAGGGGCTTTGGAGGAAGATATGGTGATCAGCCTAGAAAAATCTATTGCTTATTCTGTGGTGAGGACAAGGGCCATACAACAAGAATGTGTCAAATCACTATTCTGAAGCAAAAGGAGATCGCAGAAGCCAAAGCTCGACAGAATCAGCCGAAGCAGGTCTTACAGACCGCTTCGTGCCACTCTCCCTACATACCAGAATATGTGGGCAATCATCCTGCAGCTTCTGTTGCTTCGGCTAGCCATTCACATGCTTCTTGGCCTCAGCTCCCACCGCCACCACCACTGCAACCTACCTATTCTCGAAGCCAACAGCCAGAAGGGCGCCAACACTCCCAACAGCAACGTGAATTCAGGGAGGAATCTGAAGCTCGTACAGTCAACAGTACTGTGCCAGAATCAAAGCACATTTATTGAGCGATATCCTGCCTCTAAAATACTTTTATGTTCAATGTCATTTTGTTTTTTAATAAGGAACAAGCAATGTAAATTTAGTTTTAAATTCTTGTAATGATTTTGCTTCTATCAAGATGGAATATATCTTCTTCACAGACTTACGAAGCTCAAAAATTGCCGAAGCTACAAAAAGTCATTCCTAAGGGAATGCAGAGCTAGAATTGCCGAAGCTACAAAAAGTCGTTCCTAAGGGAATGCAGAGCTAAAATTGCCGAAGCTACAAAAAGTCGTTCCTAAGGGAGCGCAGCATAAGTTTTCTGCTCAAAATTCATTCCAAAGGGAATGCAGAGCCAAATACCGCCAAAATATAAGGCGAAGAAGTTCAAAAGTCGTTCCTAAGGGGATGCAGAACTTATACCACCGAAATAGAAGGCAAAGAAGTTCAAAAGACATTCCTAAGGGGATGCAGAACTTACACCGAAAAATAAACGGTGAAGAAGGCTCGAAAGACGTTCCTATGGGGATGCAGAGCTTGTGTGTTCCAGTGTGGGCGTGTGTCTTCGACATCAGTATCATTTTGCATCATATCATCACATCATTCTGCATAGCATCACATCATACATCATATCACATCAATGACACGAGAATCGAACACGGAGTTGATCCTCGGCGAACTCTTCGCAAATTTGAAAATGTGCTAAGGCACGAAGCAGACTTCGGGAAATACAGCTTCATCAGCCTTGTCACAAAAGAAGGGATCCCTTTTTGCGAAGAAGGGATATTTGTATGAAGCATGGATCTTTTTCTTTACGAAGCATGAAAAAAAGGGAAGGTGTTTTCTTCGCCGAAGGCTCAAAAACGATATGTATATAAAGTTTCATGCATCGCAAAGAAGTAAATTACAATAATTTACATATTCGATTCAAAGCTATACACATCAAATATTATAGTCTTGTTACAATAAAGGTACAATGACCATTCTAGTGTCTCATACATTGACCATCTCAAAATGTTTTTACAATAAGCGATATTCCTCTTTAAGGACTTTCTCTGCAACTTCGTGCAGTAATTTGTTAACAACTTCATAAAGAACGGATTCAGCTATGTTTATAATGTCCAGCGCTTCCTTCATTTCTGGATCCGCTAGGGGATCGAACGGTTCCTGCGGCGGAGATAATTCAGCTGAAGTAGGAAAAAGTTAATCAATCCGAAGCCATAAAAGCAAATGCCGAAGCTAAAAGCCAAGAAACAATACCTATACGCTTTTCGTGCTCTACAGCTTCTTCAGCTTGTCTTGCTTCTACTCGGGCGTCATGGGTGTCTTTTTCACTTTTCTTTATAATTTCATGGGCCATCTCTCGGCCACCATTCACCCAGATATCATTGTAAACACTACAAGAAACTGGTTAAAGAACGTGGGTGACAAACCGTCGAACTTAATGTAATAAGCCGTCGAACTTACCGTAAGAACGTGAGTGTACCGACGAATATAGCTGACGGCGATTTTTGGACGAACTTAGAGAAGTAAGTTCGATGGCCCCCACGTTCTTAACTTTAAGAACGTGGGTACCGTCGAACTTAGCATTAAGAACGTGGGTACCGTCGAACTTAACATTAAGAACGTGCGTTTTTAAGTTCGACGAGGACCGTCGAATTTAGAGAAGTAAGTTCGACGGTATCCACGTTCTTACTGTTAAGTTCGACGGGGACGCGTGGCCGTCGAACTTATGTGGCCTGCGTGGGCTGCACATTAAGTTCGACGGTACCCACGTTCTTAACTTTAAGAACGTGGGTACCCACGTTCTTATCCCTTTTCCAGAAAAAAATAAAAATTACAGATGTTCTCAAATGCTTCGAATTAAGAACAAGGCAACACAAAAAATGTTAAATAATAATGCCCTTCGTTCGATGAAGCATTATATCCCCATGGATTTAATGAACTTCGAACGAAGGCCACGGACAAGATACCACGAAGGTTATACCTTCGTGGTTAAGCATGTATTAATGTGAAATATAAAATATTAGACATTATAGGAAATATAAACTACCTTATTTTTATATTTCCTAATATAAATTTAAATGCTGAAACACAATATATAGATACATTTATACCTTCGTCTCTCACAGAAAATGATTCCAGTACAATGCGTTAGCGATTACCGGATCCCGTGAACAGTGTTGGGATACTGTTCACCTATTTATAGGCACAGGGTGCAACCTGCGTAAGATTACATTTATATCCTTTACAATTGACTACAATAATGACATAAAACATCATGGGTCTTTAAGTCAATCCATCTTTAAGTCGGTTCGGCCCTTCATCTTGAGATATGTCATTGTGCCGAAGCTCTATAGGTAATAGCTTCGGCGCTTGCCCCTGAGAAGATCTTGCGAAGGTGTTCTCGTTCTTTAGGATCTTCGGCTACGAAGCATACCCCAAACAGTAGCCCCTTCGCGGTGCTAGATCGTTTTTCGTAACGAGCTTGATCCGTGAAGAAGTTTTCTAGGCTTCGGGACGCCGAAGATCCAAAAAACACCTTCCCTGAGCTCGTTGGCAAGAAACGATTAAAATAATCGTCGCACGCGCGATGGACCCATCTTACGGCAATTACACGCGCCCCAGCGATTCACCTTCTCGAACCCTGTGGCCCACCGTTCAGCGAGTGCGGGTGACTGTTTGTTCGGTGCGGGAGACCTTGACGATTCACCTTCCCACCTGCGGCACTATATAAATAGACGGGTAGGTGTGAAGTTACCACAGCATTCATTGCTATTGCACTGTTTTGCTGCCAAAATTTTAGTCATAGCCGAAGCTTAATCATCGCGCTCAGACGAAACTTCGCTTGTGATTCTGCTTCGTCACAAGAGTAAGAGCTTCGGGAAAAACAAAAAAGTCAACGCCAAAAATTTCAAGTCATAATCAAATGGCTAGAGTTCGCTCTACTGCTAGGGTGGATCGTGAGGGAGATGAGACCGAAGCTACTAAGACTGTTCCTATTTCAGAAGAAATGAAGCGCTCTTGGTTGGTAACACCGGAGGACATCCCTGCTGCTGAAGCAGAGCGAGCTGATGTTGAAGAGACAGATTCTGAAGATGATTATAGCAGCGCGGTGCCGAGCAAACCCAGCCACCTGGATTTTGGAAAATCCACAGTCTCCGAAGGTGACCTACCTAGGATGTTAAAATTGGGCTATTTCAATGAAGAAAAGAAATAGCTGATTCGCTTTGCTGGAGAGGAAACTACTCCGAAGTCAGGAAAAGATGAAATAGTAGTTTTTAAGAGTTTCTTCAAAGCTGGTTTGAGATTGCCTTTGAATAAGATGATTACTGACGTACTGAAGAAGTTTGGGATCTACTTTCATCAGCTAACTCCTAACGCTATCGTTAGGCTTAGCGTTTACATCTGGGCTCTCCGAAGCCAAGGGGTGGAACCGTTTGCCGAAGGTTTCTGCCGAGTGCACGAGCTGCATTACCAAACCAAGGCCAGAAAAGATGGATTACATGAAAACTTCGGCTGTTACAATTTTGCCTACCGGAAGACTACAAAATTTCCTGTGATCAGCTACCGAAGCAAGTGGCCGGCAAGCTGGAAATCGGAATGGTTTTACGTCAAAGTTGACGATGACAAGGAGAAGTTGGTCCAGAGCCCGCTAGAGCTGATCTTCGGAGAGACCAGACCCCAATGTAATATGACACTAGAGGGTCCAACCCAAACTGCACTGGCTGAATTTAGGATTATCGCAGAGCACATTGGCACTAGGAACTTAGTGCAGGAATTTTTGGCTTTCAAAGTATTTCCAACTATGAAAGAATGGGCCATGCCGAAGCTTGAAGGAAAAAAGGAGGGGAAGCTTATCTGGCTGCCCTGCCACTACAAATTCAAGAGACATTTCAAAGTACCCTGCCAAGAATGGCTGGATACAATCGAAGTAATGTGCAACGAAATTCTTGGAAATTATTCTAAAAAAGAAGATCAATTGATGACAGTAGCCTTCGGCACCCATCCGAAACGAAGACTAAACCGAGTGATGGATGCTATAGGCTTTGAATACCCTGACTACGAGCGACTGGACAAGGGTGCCGAAGGGCAAAAAAGAAAAAGAGTGGCTAGTGCTTTGAATAAGGACGACGAAGATCAATCAAAGAAGAAAAAACAAGAGTCTGAGGCGAAAACAATTGCTTCGAAAAAAAGAAAGGCTTGAACTCTGAAGCAAAAATCAATTGATGAAAAAGAAAGGACTTCTGCGACATCCTCTGCTGCTGAAATAGAAGAAATCTTAAAGGTAATGACTGAAATTTCGCCTGTCAAACTAAGTCCATTGGGGCTACATCTGACGAAGCTTTTTCATAAGGAAAAGGAGCCCACAAAAACAAAGGCACCTAGGCCAAAGAGGCAAAGGATTGTTACTGTGACACAAGTCATTGATGCAACACCACTAAGGGCTTCAGCGCCGAAGGTGCCGGCTATTGAAGTTGTACCTTCGGAGATTGCCGCAGCAGAAGCCAGAGCCGAAGATGCAAAGTCCAAAGATATTAATTTAGAAAGCATAGTTGCTGATATAGACAAAATGCTGTTAAACATGGCCACGGAAGAAGCTGGCGCAGCCACCGAAGAGACCACGGCCGCAAAACCCGAGAAAGAAGAAATGACCGAAGATACTTCGGAAGATGAAACTTTTGACTTCCAAAACTTAGTTGGCCAAGAGCTAACAGAAGCTGAAAAAGAGGAACTAAAAGAATATGCTATATCTTGTGGGTACCGGCCGGGGGCGCTTCTCTTCGGTGGCATTGATGACGAAAGGTTAGGCTACATACGAGATCAGACTGGCGCGAAGGTCATCGGTACTCTATCAAAGAGTATCGGCTTCCTGAAGCTCGAAGCAGACATCAGCCGCTACCGACGACAACACGTTGTCGATAGTTTGTTCTATTCCAATTTTAACGTAAATATCTTGTGCCTAACCTTTACTATTTTTAATAACATAAATATTTTCTAACGAAGGTTATTTGTCCACAGAGTATGCTTTTGAGCAAGGCTTTAAAAATGCAGCAGGACTTAGAGGATAAAAGGCACGAAGTTATAATTGAGAACTTAGAAAACAAGATAAAAGAGCAATCAACTGCCATCGAAAAGAAAAACTTCGAGCTTCAAACGACCGAAGGCTTATTAGCGGATGCTGAAGCCAAAATAACAGAATTAAATTCGAAGCTTCTTTCCCAATCAGAAAATTTTGAACAAGAAAAACTGAAACTTGATGCAAAGCTTGAGGCCGAAGTCCAAAAAAGTTCAGAGCTGAAAGAATCCTTGACAAGTCTTCAGAATAGATGCCTGGATTTTAGCAATCGATGCATTCAATAGTTGAAGCAAGTGTTCCATTTTGTTGGAGCCAGTAGCGAGAAGTTCACTCCTTCGGCTGAAGACCTGCCTGGTTCCTTTGAGCATATTGAAGGTGAAATTAATGATCTTGACGAAGTTATAGCTGGGCATGGCGACTCTTGTGCCCTAGCAGCTTCTCGGGGCACAGCTGTTGCCTTTTTGAAGTCTGGTTGTGAACATGGAAAGATTGTTAATAGACCCAACTTCAGCCTGTCACCAGCAGACTTAGATAACATTCCCAGCCTGGCCTGAAGTATTGCGAATAGATTTATAAAATTAGTATGGACAAAGGGTGGACGGAGCAAAGCTGGTGACGAAGCTCGAAGCCACCTTAAGCTGGTAACAAAATTATACCTTATACTTACCTTTTCCTTTGAATTTTTAATTTAGCTTATAATACTTACATACAGGTTGACCAAGTCGAAGCTGAAGCTGCAGAGTAAAAAGTCGAAGCTCCATGAATGCTGTCGAAGCTCGAATAGTCTGTAGAAATAGCTCAAAAAACTCCTGTGATAACTTGTATATGATGTAATTAAATTTCACTCTATGGACTTTATCCGTACCTTGTAATATAATCTTACCTTTTCCGTCAATGTATAAAGTGCTTTGGTGTGAACTAAATTAATATTTTTGAGCCGAAGGCGAAAAACACCTTCCCTTCTATTGTGTACACAGCGAAGCATGAAATTGCATCTTTTTCCTTTTTTTCCGAAGCCTTCTCTTTCAAAGCCGAAGAAAGTTTGTATGTTATGATGATGATGATCCTATGTATGTCTAAGTGAATGTTTATGAATGCAAATGCATGATGTAATGTATCGTGCAAATGAATGTTCAAAGACACATACGAAACCATAATCACAACTCTTATTCCCTTAGGAATAACAAATCTTTGTCGTTTATTTTTCGGCTTCACCGCTTATTTTTCGGTGTATCAGCATTGACTTTTCGCTGTAAGCCTCCCTTAGGAGCTTCTTCACCTTTTACTTCGGCGGTATTCGCGTTGACTTTTCGCGCTTCGCCTTATATTTCGGCGGAATCAGCGTTGACTTTTCGTTGTAAGCTCTGCATTCCCTTAGGAACGACTTTTGAGCAGAAAACTTACACTGCGCTCCCTTAGGAATGACTTTTTGTAGCTTCGTCGTACTCTGCATCCCCTTAGGGACGTCTTTCGAGCTTCTCCCTGTTTTTCCTTTTTCTCTTTTTGCACTCGATGGTGCATGCCCAGTTTTTACATTTACATCTTCGGGGGATATTGCTCTTGTAGAGCTGATATAAGAAAAGAGAAATTACATGCTATGACCCCATTAAAAACCTTTCTCCCCCTTTGGAAAGGAAAAGGGTGCCATAGGAAAGAATAAAAAAGATTACATCAGGCTACACATAATACCGCCGAAGCTCATCCGCATTCCAAGATCTAGGAATGTCGCTGCCGTCCATATCCTTCAACCTGTAGGAATCGGGTCTTGACGAAGATACTACCAGGAAAGGCCCTTCCCACTTCAACTGTAGCTTGCCACTGTGTCTGGGTTGGCAACTCTCCGAAGTACCAAGTGTCCTGGCTTAATATTTTTTAACCGAACCTTTATGTCACACCATTTTATTGTTTTGGCTTGATATTTATTGATATTCTCCACAGCCTGAAGCATGATCCCTTCTATAGCATCTTTTGCCACAGAATAATCAGCTTCGTCCTCTGCCGAAGCCACTGTTCTTATTGATCCCGCTTTGGCTTCTTCTGGGGTTATTGCTTCGTCACCAAACATCAATTTGAATGGTGTAAAACCTGTTGACCTTGACATTGTTGTGTTGTGGCTCCACACCACTTTGATTAATTCGTCCGGCCACTTCCCCCTGGGCTGGTTGAATATTAACTTCATTATTCCTGTCATTATAATGCCATTAGCTCTTTCGACAAGTCCATTTGACTCCGGATGCCGGACTGATGCAAAATGGATCTTCGTGCCAATTTGTTCACAAAACTCTCTGAAAGCTTTGGCATCAAACTGCGTTCCATTGTCCACGGTAATGGCCTTCGGTACTCCGAAGCGACACACAATATTTTGCCAGAAAAACTTTTGAACAGTGACCGAAGTTATTGTGGCTAAAGGCTTCGCCTCAATCCATTTAGAAAAATATTCTACTGCCACTACAACATATCTTAAATTTCCTTGTGCTAGTGGAAGTGGGCCTAGCAAATCAAGGCCCCATCTTTGCAATGGCCAAGCGGGCTGTATTAATTGAGTTAGAGACGAAGGTTGTTTTTGATCTCTTGCACATTTTTGACAACCTTCGCATTTTTGGACTAATTCTGCTGCATCCGAAGCTGCCTTCGGCCAATAGAATCCTTGACGAAAAACTTTACCCAACAAAGGCCTAGATCCGATGTGAGATCCACACAGGCCTGCATGTATTTCTTTCATCAGCTCTATACCTTCAGCTCTGGATAAACATTTGAGTAATGGAGAACTTACTCCATGCTTGTATAACTCCCCTTCTATTATTACATATGGACGGGCTCTTGCCGCTATTCTCTTTTGATAAGCTTCGTCATCTGAAAGGAAATTGCCCTAGAGAAAAGACATGATCTCAATTCTCCAATCTTCGCTATAAACAGGAGATATATTGAGCACTGCTCTTTCAAGAAGGTCAACCGAAGGTGCTTTCATTGTTTCAAAGAATACTTCGGAAGGTAATGGCAGCCCCTGTGCCGCTGACTTGGCTAGTAGATCAGCGTGTTCATTTTCTCCTCGTGGAATATTCTTGACAGAAAACCCTTCGAAGGAAGCTTCAAGTCTTCGAACTGTATCCAAATATTTTTCAAGCTTTGGATCTCTTGCTTTGCAACTTTTGTCAACATAGCCAGAAATAACTTGGGAATCAGTTTTGAGAACCGCCCTTCTTATCACCATTGCTTTCAACTTCCAAAGACCCAAAAGCAAAGCTTCGTATTTAGCAATATTATTTGTACAACTAAAATCAAGTTTCACTGCGTAGCATGTTCTGACTTTGGAAGGTGCAATTAAAACGGCAGCTGCACCTGCCCCGAAGGTTCCCCAGGAACCATCGCAGAATATTGTCCAAGCTTCGGCATCTTTACTTGCTTCTTCTTCCTGAGCCCCTAGCGTCCAGTCAGCGCTGAAATCTGCTAACGCCTGGGACTGAATCGAAGATCTGTTCACATAATCAATGCAGAACTCATTGAGTTCCGCAGCCCACTTTCCAATCCTTCCAGTAGCTTCTCTGTTTCTCATAATATCCTTCAAAGGCTGTGATGAAGGAACAATTATATGGTACGCTTGAAAATAATGTCGAAGCTTCCTGGAGGCCATTAAAACAGCATACATCACCTTCTCCAATTCTGTATAATTTTTCTTTGATAAACTGAGAACTTCGGAAACAAAGTATACTAGAGCCTGCTTCTTCAATTGCCCTTCAAGCTTCTCCTGAACAAGCGCCGCACTTACTGCAGAGTGCGAAGCTGCCACATATAGCAGCAGAGGAGCCCCTAGCGCTTGTGAGTTAAAGTTGTTAAATCTATCAAATATTGTTTCAGTTCTCCGAAGGCTTTTTGCTGAGCTGATCCCTATTGAAAAACTTCGACTGACTTCAGCACTTCAAAAAATGGTAAATTTCTCTCTGCTGATCTGGATATAAATCGATTCAAAGATGCTAGTCTTCCTGTTAGCCGTTGAGCCCCTTTCTTTGTGCTTGACGGCTCCATCCGAAGGATAGCTTCGATTTTATTTGGATTAGCTTCGATCCCTTTTGTTGAAACCAGACAACCAAGGAATTTCCCCTTCTTTATCCCAAAACACATTTTTCCGGATTCAGTTTCAGACTAGCTTGCCTAAAATTAGCGAATGTCTCCTGCAGATCAGCAATGTGATTTTCTTGCTTCGTGCTTTTTACTATGATATCATCAACATATGTTAACACATTTCTGTCTATCTGAGAATGAAGGACCTTTGCTGTCATTCTGCTGAAGCTTCCTCCAGCATTCTTGAGCCCCTCAGGCATCCGAAGGTAACAATATGTGCCACTGGGGGTGATGAAGCTGGTTTTTGGCTCGTTCTCTTTCTTCATCCAGATTTGATGGTAGCCTAAATAACAATCTAGTAAACTCATGAGCTCTGACGAAGCTGTTGCGTCTACTAGAGAATCTATCCTTGGTAATGGAAATTCATCCTTCGGACAAGCCTTGTTGAGATCAGTAAAATCAATGCACATTCTCCATTTACCATTTGCTTTCTTCACCATAACAGTGTTAGCTAGCCATTCTGGGTACTTTACTTCTCTAATGACTCCAGCGCTGAGGAGTCTTTTCACTTCATTCTGAGCACCTTCGGCTTTGTCATCAGACATCTTCCGAAGCCTCTGCTTTCTGGGTCTGAAGGATGGGTCAATATTGAGCGAGTGTTCAATAACATCCCTGTTGACAACACAGAGATCATTAGCTGACCATGCGAAGACATCTTTGTTGTTGAACAGGAACCTTATTAGGGTTTTCTCCTGCTCTTCAGACAATTGAGATCCCAATAGCACCTTCTGTTCTGCTATATCGCCACACAAGAGCATGGGCTTCGGCTGATCAGCCGAAGCAGCCTTCTCCCTTCTGTACTTGTATTGCTCACAAGCTTCGGCTCCATCTATGTTATGACTTGCTTTTGAATCTGTCCAATTTCCTTCGGCCTTTCTGGCAGCTTCCTGACTTCCATGAATAGCAATAGGCCCTTGATCCGAAGGTATCTTCATGCAAAGATATGCTGGGTGAAGAATTGCTTCGAACACATTGAGTGTTCCATGACCAATGATTGCGTTGTAAGGGTATTCCATATCAACAATATCAAACACAACTTGTTCAGTCCTTGTATTGTTCATAAATCCGAAAGTTACTGGCATTGTGATCTTGCCGAGTGCTACAATCTGCCTTCCTCCGAAGCCACAAAGGGGTTGTGTAGCATCATGGATCTTATCTTCGGGCTCTTGCATCTGTCTGAAGGCCTTAGCAAATATAATATCCGCTGCACTGCCTGTGTTAACCAAAACATTGTGGACCAGAAATCCTTTGATAACACAAGAAATAACCATAGCATCGTTGTGAGGGTAATCCTTGAGCTGAAGGTCCTCTTGGGAGAAGGTAATTGGGATGTGGGACCATCTTGACTTGATGAAGGGTCCTTGCACCCCGACATGTTGTACCCTTCTCTGTGCCTCCTTCTTCTACTTCTTGTTGGCTGGCTCTGAGCATGAACCGCCTGTTATCGGGAGTACCAGCTTCAGAGCCAAAGCAACTCCAGCTTTGAACGAAGCCATCAGCTCAGAAAGTGGAAGTGAGTTCACCGGAGGTGGGCGCCAATGTTGGGGACTTGTTCTCAAATGCTTCGAATTAAGAACAAGGCAACACAAAAAATGTTAAATAATAATGCCCTTTGTTCGATGAAGCATTATATCCCCATGGATTTAATGAACTTCGAACGAAGGTCACGGACAAGACACCACGAAGGTTATACCTTCGTGGTTAAGCATGTATTAATGTGAAATATAAAATATTAGACATTATAGGAAATATAAACTACCTTATTTGTATATTTCCTAATATAAATTTAAATGCTGAAACACAATATATAGATACATTTATACCTTCGTCTCTGACAGAAAATGATACCAGTACAATGCGTTAGCGATTACCGGATCCCGTGAACAGTGTTGGGGTACTGTTCACCTATTTATAGGCACAGGGTGCAACCTGCGTAAGATTACATTTATGTCCTTTACAATTGACTACAATAATGACACAAAACATCATGGGTCTTTAAGTCAATCCATCTTTAAGTCGGTTCGGCCCTTCATCTTGAGATCTGTCATTGTGCCGAAGCTCTATAGCTAATAGCTTCGGCGCTTGCCCCTGAGAAGATCTTGCGAAGGTGTTCTCTTTCTTTAGGATCTTCGGCTACGAAGCATACCCCCAACAACAGAAATGAAAAATTAGACAAACATAAAATCACATGCAACATAGAATATCACATACAATACAGAAACATAGAGTAAGATCTTAAGCCACCATAAGGAGCATTGCCATCAAAAGTAAGATCTAAATGAATCAATGTCCTCTCTTAGGGTAAGACACACAGGGAGGCCTGTAGAAGCTTGAAAGTTTGTCCGAATGAAAGAAAATCTCAGTAGAACTTTTTGCCCTAATATTGTTGGTTAAGCATTTTTGTTGCATAATTTGGAATCCACTTACTAACAAACTGTACTTGACAATTAAACTACTCAGTTAACTGCACTTGAACGAATAGCTATTATAGTTCTGAACTTCCAATCATGTTTCTAAACTAATAATTAGAAAATAGAAACATAGAACTCTACCAGCTCAGCTGTCTTTTTCAGGATCAATTGCATCTTCATCTTCGTTGCCATGCATTAGCTGTGGAGAAAAGGATCCATCTTCCTCTTCAAATTGGTTATCTGTCTGTTGAGGTATAGGCACAGGTGAATATTGTTTATCTTCTACAAATAAAACATAATATCAGAAATCACTTTAGTAACTTGGAAACATAGTTGATTGAGTAATCAGAAAAGAAGGTAAACCTTCATCCTCGTGCATCTCATCCTCCAGTTTATTATCAACTTCTTTCTCAGATTCCACATCCGGTTCAACAGCACCAGGATGTTCCAATCATTTTAAATGCTTCCTTAGGATAGAAGCATGGATCTCCCTCAGGCAAGCCTAAGATGCAAACAAGATTTTATTGTAAGTATAAATTGGAAAATCACTATTAGAAGTTCAATTCAATAGCACAACTCTAGATTATATAAAGGACTACTGTAGTAAGCTTTAAAAGAAGTTTAGATCATGCTACTGCACCACAGGTCACCAACCAACCACTAGGGGCAAAGTAGCACCTTTTGCCTATTACTGAGAGTCTAGTCAATATACTCATGCATCCTTTTACTTGTTAATAATTAATAGAGATGAGAGAATGTATAACGGTATGACCTGGTGTGTGTTGTTCCCAGGGTTTCTAAACCCCCTTTCTCTTAATATAACGGTATGAATGCTAACATACTTCTAGGCAAAAGGTAGTGAAGCGAACATACTTCTAGGCTGATGCTAAGTAGAAGTATATTTTGCAGACAGCAAGGCATGGAAGAAATGATAACATTTTCAAACCAGCTATTCCATTCTGGTACATAGAAAAACAAGCAATAGGTAGATTACTAGCACAAACCTATTCCTTAGCATTAAAATGTAGTGATATAAAAAAAGGGTCAGAAATTCTCGGAGGACCATACGAAGAATACATGTTGCCACTGCAAATCAAATGGATAAGAGTGTAATACTACACTCAGCTTCATCTATAAAGAAGCAATAAACAAAAATGATTGTGGTTCTCAAAGAAAAAAATGGAAAATACTGCACTAGCATTACCAAAAAGATCATATATTACCATAAACCAATAACTAATTCAGAAAATTAATATTCTACAAATAATCACATGAGACACCACGAAGTAGTACTGGTAAATAAACTAACATATGCAGTTTAAATTCATAAGTAAACATTGCACAAACAGCCTAACAAAAAAATATTGATGTCTGTATTTGCATGGTTAACTATTTAGTCTGTACCTGTAAAAATAACCTTTGCAGCAAATTTCTTGTATTGGAACCATAAACTGAAACATTTCATTAAAAAACCAAATCGACATGGAAGTCAGCTAGATTGACTATCAAGTGTTGATTCCAAATGATAGAAAGTCTTAATTTCTTGAACAAAACTACTAACATAAGCTACGTGTTTGAGAAAAAAAATAACTACATCAATAAGATGTATTGCATTTCTACTGATTTCAGTTGTTAACCAACAAAACAATCCAAACATACCTTTTCCAGTACGACATAACATAAGCCACATAAGAAACTAAAAGGACAAATAAGCAACTCACAACTTTCTGATTGCTTCCTCCTGTACAGAGGTATTTGTCATTAGGGGCCATAGCAACCTGGAATTTATACAATGAAAATCAATATCAGAAGAGGTAAGCTGAAGGGTGCCACAGGTAGAATATCAAAATATAGGCTCACCGCATTAGCACGTCGAGTATGGGCAACGATATGTCTGACACAAGGTTGACCTAAAGTAACGTCCCACATTCCAACACTAAAAGCATAGTAAATTAGTTAAGCATTTTTCATAACTTAAATGCAGATTGATTGATGACAGAATGTGTACGTCATTGGGCTAGTTACTCACCTGCCATCACCACTTACAGTAACAAGTATAGGTTCGTTATGCAGCCACTGTGTGGCATTTACCCCCTGATCACCCTCGTCAACATGACTGGAACAGACAACAGAGAAGATACTCGAAGTTTATACAGAGTTGGATAACAAAAGAAAAGAATGCTGTGTTGGAAGACAATGAACAGAGTACTATTCAGATTTTATACCCACAATCCGCAAACCATATGATAGGAAACAATGAACACAAGACAACTGGTGTGTGTTGTTCCCAGGGTTTCTAAACCCCTTTTCTCTTAATATAACGATACTTCTGGTGTGGAACAAGATTTAAAAATAGGAGGTTATTGTCTTGTCAATAAAATTAAAATATGGGTAGTGCAATTTATCTGAAAGTGATAGAAGTCACCAAATTATTCCCTTGAGAAAAATGAAGAGCAGATCAGAAGAAAATGAGAACAAAAACATGAAACAGGATTTAAGAGAGTAGCAATTACCAATTTGAAACGAGGAATACAAACCGCCACACAAAAGAAGAGTAAAATCATAGAGGGGACCAAGGAGAGAGCTAACAAGAAAAATGAAGAAGATAAAACCCTTACCTTCACTGATCTCCAATAGGAACTAGGCCAACGCACTGGGTCAGCATCACTCACTTCTGTTATTGTCCCCATGTACCTGCAATTATTTAATATCTTATTTATGAGTTTCTTTCGTAATTATTGAGCATAGAACTGCGAGTCTCATGAGACACATTTTTGCCAAGAATAAGGAAATTTTGGTACTGCTGCCTCACCTGCGGACACTTGATTCCTCAGTCTCAAACAACATCCTAAATCGCATCCCAACTGATATCCGCGTGTGAAAAATAGCCTTGATGTATTTCGAAAGGGGTATAACAAATTCTGTTGGACTTGCCCTGCAAGCACATTTTTCGAATCAAGTGGAACATAGGAAACATATAATTGCCATTTGCTCATCAAGCAGTTCAGATTACCTAGGATTAAAGAAAATTGTGAAGCGGCTATTTGTTGCAGCAGCATGAGCTACTGCTGCAAGGAGTTCGATGTGCATGCTGTCACTCGAAAGAACATAAGAGGGCATCACAGTCTGTGGCCGGCTAGCGTGTCTGATTCCAAGCAAAAGCTGGTTTTTCTCATTCCTAAATTAGTGAGGAAAGAGTAAGTCCTACTCGTTTGAAAATTTTTAGTGGTTACAGCATTGAAACAATGTAACAAACCATATAAATAGCACATAATCTCCAGCAACAAGTCTCTTAGCATTGACAAACACACTCCAGCCAGTTGTCAGCAGGTGTCTTTTGGGCTGGCCTGTGAAAAGAAACCTGTTTAGTGAAAAGATAGTGACATTGATGTTAAACCATTCAATCTGCCAGCAACAACTGAACAGCTGGCAGCCCCATTTTACAACCAGTATAGCAGATGGGTCCTCATTCATGAATTATACTAACCCTTGTAATCAAACCTTAGCATTTACTGAGATACTTAAGTATGTTCTGAACTGGCAAATCAACCACAAACAAACTAAAACACTGTGGAAGGTTAGGTCTTTTAAGACATAAAAGAAAAGAACCAAAGTGAGGTACACTTGTTGTACTATAACAGTAAGTAATGCACACCAGTACATCCAGAAGCCCTAGTGTGTTCGAAAAAAAATAGTGAAGCGAACATACTTCTAGGCTGATGCTAAGTAGAAGTATATTTTGCAGACAGCAAGGCATGGAAGAAATGATAACATTTTCAAACCAGCTATTCCATTCTGGTACATAGAAAAACAAGCAATAGGTAGATTACTAGCACAAACCTATTCCTTAGCATTAAAATGTAGTGATATAAAAAAAGGGTCAGAAATTCTCGGAGGACCATACGAAGAATACATGTTGCCACTGCAAATCAAATGGATAAGAGTGTAATACTACACTCAGCTTCATCTATAAAGAAGCAATAAACAAAAATGATTGTGGTTCTCAAAGAAAAAAATGGAAAATACTGCACTAGCATTACCAAAAAGATCATATATTACCATAAACCAATAACTAATTCAGAAAATTAATATTCTACAAATAATCACACGAGACACCACGAAGTAGTACTGGTAAATAAACTAACATATGCAGTTTAAATTCATAAGTAAACATTGCACAAACAGCCTAACAAAAAAATATTGATGTCTGTATTTGCATGGTTAACTATTTAGTCTGTACCTGTAAAAATAACCTTTGCAGCAAATTTCTTGTATTGGAACCATAAACTGAAACATTTCATTAAAAAACCAAATCGACATGGAAGTCAGCTAGATTGACTATCAAGTGTTGATTCCAAATGATAGAAAGTCTTAATTTCTTGAACAAAACTACTAACATAAGCTACGTGTTTGAGAAAAAAAAATAACTACATCAATAAGATGTATTGCATTTCTACTGATTTCAGTTGTTAACCAACAAAACAATCCAAACATACCTTTTCCAGTACGACATAACATAAGCCACATAAGAAACTAAAAGGACAAATAAGCAACTCACAACTTTCTGATTGCTTCCTCCTGTACAGAGGTATTTGTCATTAGGGGCCATAGCAACCTGGAATTTATACAATGAAAATCAATATCAGAAGAGGTAAGCTGAAGGGTGCCACAGGTAGAATATCAAAATATACACAAGGTTGACCTAAAGTAACGTCCCACATTCCAACACTAAAAGCATAGTAAATTAGTTAAGCATTTTTCATAACTTAAATGCAGATTGATTGATGACAGAATGTGTACGTCATTGGGCTAGTTACTCACCTGCCATCACCACTTACAGTAACAAGTATAGGTTCGTTATGCAGCCACTGTGTGGCATTTACCCCCTGATCACCCTCGTCAACATGACTGGAACAGACAACAGAGAAGATACTCGAAGTTTATACAGAGTTGGATAACAAAAGAAAAGAATGCTGTGTTGGAAGACAATGAACAGAGTACTATTCAGATTTTATACCCACAATCCGCAAACCATATGATAGGAAACAATGAACACAAGACAACTGGTGTGTGTTGTTCCCAGGGTTTCTAAACCCCTTTTCTCTTAATATAACGATACTTCTGGTGTGGAACAAGATTTAAAAATAGGAGGTTATTGTCTTGTCAATAAAATTAAAATATGGGTAGTGCAATTTATCTGAAAGTGATAGAAGTCACCAAATTATTCCCTTGAGAAAAATGAAGAGCAGATCAGAAGAAAATGAGAACAAAAACATGAAACAGGATTTAAGAGAGTAGCAATTACCAATTTGAAACGAGGAATACAAACCGCCACACAAAAGAAGAGTAAAATCATAGAGGGGACCAAGGAGAGAGCTAACAAGAAAAATGAAGAAGATAAAACCCTTACCTTCACTGATCTCCAATAGGAACTAGGCCAACGCACTGGGTCAGCATCACTCACTTCTGTTATTGTCCCCATGTACCTGCAATTATTTAATATCTTATTTATGAGTTTCTTTCGTAATTATTGAGCATAGAACTGCGAGTCTCATGAGACACATTTTTTGCCAAGAATAAGGAAATTTTGGTACTGCTGCCTCACCTGCGGACACTTGATTCCTCAGTCTCAAACAACATCCTAAATCGCATCCCAACTGATATCCGCGTGTGAAAAATAGCCTTGATGTATTTCGAAAGGGGTATAACAAATTCTGTTGGACTTGCCCTGCAAGCACATTTTTCGAATCAAGTGGAACATAGGAAACATATAATTGCCATTTGCTCATCAAGCAGTTCAGATTACCTAGGATTAAAGAAAATTGTGAAGCGGCTATTTGTTGCAGCAGCATGAGCTACTGCTGCAAGGAGTTCGATGTGCATGCTGTCACTCGAAAGAACATAAGAGGGCATCACAGTCTGTGGCCGGCTAGCGTGTCTGATTCCAAGCAAAAGCTGGTTTTTCTCATTCCTAAATTAGTGAGGAAAGAGTAAGTCCTACTCGTTAGAAAATTTTTAGTGGTTACAGCATTGAAACAATGTAACAAACCATATAAATAGCACAGAATCTCCAGCAACAAGTCTCTTAGCATTGACAAACACACTCCAGCCAGTTGTCAGCAGGTGTCTTTTGGGCTGGCCTGTGAAAAGAAACCTGTTTAGTGAAAAGATAGTGACATTGATGTTAAACCATTCAATCTGCCAGCAACAACTGAACAGCTGGCAGCCCCATTTTACAACCAGTATAGCAGATGGGTCCTCATTCATGAATTATACTAACCCTTGTAATCAAACCTTAGCATTTACTGAGATACTTAAGTATGTTCTGAACTGGCAAATCAACCACAAACAAACTAAAACACTGTGGAAGGTTAGGTCTTTTAAGACATAAAAGAAAAGAACCAAAGTGAGGTACACTTGTTGTACTATAACAGTAAGTAATGCACACCAGTACATCCAGAAGCCCTAGTGTGTTCGAAAAAAAATAGTGAAGCGAACATACTTCTAGGCTGATGCTAAGTAGAAGTATATTTTGCAGACAGCAAGGCATGGAAGAAATGCTAACATGTTCAAACCAGCTATTCCATTCCGGTACATAGAAAAACAAGCAATAGGCAGATTACTAGCACAAACCTATTACTTAGCATTAAAATGTAGTGATATAAAAAAGGTCAATAATTCTCGGAGGACCATACGAAGAAATTCGACGGCGGTGGTGGTGTGGGGATCATCAAGCGCAGCGCTACCTCGTCGCTGTCCTCGATCTCAATCTTCACTGCGATGCGAGCACATACATTGGGCGGTTACGCAGCTTACCGTCCGATCCTGGCGGCGTCCGATTGGAGCATGAGACCTTCTGCGTGCTCACCTGGCGCACACGGTACCGCACCAGCTCCTTCCCGATGGAATAATCCTTGTCCGCACGCTTCAGACTGGCGTCATCATCACGTGAGGGCCCGGTCCTCTCGCGCGCCGATAGCGTCGCCGCTTGTTGCTCTGCCAGCCACGGCGCGGAGCAGCAGGTCTTTTGCTCGACGCCGCCCAGGGGATGTGCTTGCAGAAGTCTGGAGGGATCTTTTGCAAGCGGCAGCGTGGCGGTGGCGCGGCCCGGTTGCGGTGGCGCGGCGGAGGCGCGACCCGGTCGTGGTGGTGGCGCGGCTCACGGTGGCGTGGCGGCGGCGTGGCCACTCGAGGTGGCGCAGCGGCGGCTCAGCCTGGCGCTAGGTGAGAGGAGCGCGTGTGTGTGGGCAGGATGAGACAGGGGGTGAGAGAGAGAGCCGGGCGCGTGGGATTTTTGGATTTAGGTTTTTAGGATTAAGTTCGACGGTGTGCACAAGCCCGACGAACTTAAGTTAAGAACGTGGGTACCCACGTTCCTAACATGTTAAGTTCGACGGTTTTTTCAAGGGCCCATGAACTTAACTTAAGAACGTGGGTACCCACGTTCTTAACATAACCCATGAACTTAACTCAAGTAAGAACGTGGGTACCCACGTTTTTAATTTTACCCACGAACATTTATCAGTTTCTTGTAGTGAAAATCTCCCACCCATCAAGCTTGCTTCAGCTGAAGGATCCTTTGTATCATCTATGGAGAAGGCAGCTTTGGCCTGGGCCATGGTCTTGATGTGAGCACATCCCGCCTTCTCTAAGATAGCTAAAATTCCACGCGCACAGGAAAACGCGCAAATATCCCCGCAATCACTCAAAATTTCTTCGAAGGTCTCGGCTTCTCCACTTATCCATTCAATAACACCTTCGGGGTCACCTCGTATGAAATTTTCTTCAGAAGAGTAGGCACCCACTTTGGCAAAGCTAGCTTTTATTTTATTTACGCAATCCAATGATTTTTCAAAACACCTTTCCTTGGATGTGCGAAGTTCTTCAACATTCCTCTCTAGATGATTTTTCCAATATTCGCTAATTTCTTGGTTAGCTTTTGCAAGTGCGCTTTTTCTTTAACTTCGACCAGTTGCCTCCGAAGGTCTTCAATTTCAATCTTTTGGGCTTCGGCTTGAGCTGTGAAGCTAGCTTCGTCTTCTTTCACTTTGTTAACTAGAGAAATCAAGATTTTGTCTTTTTCAAGACCTTCGTTTCTTAATTCAATCACCTCTGAACGAAGGTTGTTCAGAGCCATCGTATAGCCTTCGTCTTCAATATTTTTCTGCGCCCTAAGGGCATTACTAAGAATCAAGCCCTGCAAGAGGAGGAAAGAATTGAGTATGACAAATGGACTACCTCATTTTCAAAATTCAAAGTTAACTTTCATACCTTTATGCTATTGTATGCTAGGCTGTCAGCAAGTTCATCCTTCGATAAAATCAAAAGACCATCTTCCAGCTTCGGGAATTCGATGCTTTTACCTATCTCCCGACAAACGAATATTTCTTTGTTATCCGGGAGACAGTACAGAAAATCTTCTTCGCCACTACCATTGAACACTAACGCCCCCTTCGGATATTTCAATTTTTGGGCATAGTGTCATGCTTCTAGCATTTCTTCTTGGGATAGTTCTTTACCCAAAGCATGACGAATAATATAGTCAATATCTTTGTTCGAAGCTTCGGGAGCAAGAGCTTTGATTTTTTCAGATGCAATTTGCTCTGTCGCCTTTTCTTCAGATGCGGCAGGCCTTGTCGCGATGGGCACTGAAGGCCCAGCTTCGGTTTCAGCTTGAATTTGTGCAGCTTCGGTTTCTGTTTGCCTAGTTTCGGTTTCTGCTTGCTTAGCTTTGGTTTCAGATGGAGCGATTTTTTTGTAAGAGCAGGACTCAAGGCCTTCGTCATTTCCAGCACAACATCTAGCACATTCGCCATCCTCCTCCTCTTGGGAGTTGCGGCAGAAGCCTTTTGTACCTTCGGTAATTTTGCCTCTGCTGGAGGGCTCAAAATTTCTGGCATTTACACTATTTCTTCAATTTTTGGCTCTTCAGCCCTACCAATCCTCATCTCAACTAGCCCGACTGTAAGCACCTTCGGCATTACCGTCGGCTCTTCAGTGATCTGCGCACTCGGAACAGTTTCTTTTGTTTCGGCAGCTGAAGAGGTCCCTTCACCAAATTCAGGTATCACGGCGGGTTCAATATAGTGCGGCCGGTGAGTCAAAACCTTTATCTTCTTGCCCTTCGGCTTGGCTGTGATGACCGAAGCGGCAGTCTTCCTCTTTCTTCCTTGCCCTCACAGTGGGTAGCGATAATCATGGTATACGAAGCCAATAGCATCAAATACCCTGTTCAATCTTTTCTTCTTTCGACTCCCAAAAGCTGCGGACAATGCATTATCCTCGGCCTTGGAGTATGCCCCAAGTAGCTCGTCGCTAGTAGCTTCAATACACTTCAGCCAGTCATCGTTCGGCTCATCAAACTTCTCCCCGAATCTGAAGGTATATTTTAATCGGACCAAACCACCTTCACTGGACTCGGCAGTGGTCTCTTTTGGCATCTCCTAGCTCTCCACAAGTGGCCATACCCTGAAGGCTATGTGCTCTTGAATTAAATCTCTTGTGCCAATAAAGGAGCACACAGTGTTGAAAGCCTTCTGACACGCTTCGGCAGCGTCATCAATTTCGACCTTCGGCCTACAGAGGCCGAAGCGGCACCATATGGGGCGCATGATGATTTCTTTAATGTCTTCCCTTGCCTTTAAATCATTCTTCACATAAAACCACTCTTCCATCCAGGCTCTGGGCCATCTCTTCCGAAATGTTGGCACCGGGTGGCTTGCGTTGGGGCGAGCAATGAATCCATAACAACCGAAGTTGTTGTGGTACTGTTCTTTGCCAGTAGCTTTCGTCTCGTATAAGAGTTCGTGCATACTGCAGAAGCACTTCGCGCTTGGCTCTAGCCCCTAACTCCTCACAGCCCAGACAAAAATCCCCATCCTCATTATAGCTTCGGGGGTGATCTGGTGAAGGAAGATCTGGTAGATCTTCAACACTTCAACTACAAACTTGCTCAAAGGGAACCGAAGTCCAGCCTTGAAGAAGCTTCGGTAAATACCAACTTCGTTTTCCTTAGGGGCAGGGGCGGTGTTGTCTCTGCCAGCTCTCACGATAGACATATCTCGAAAGTACGTTCCTCTCATGTTGTCAAGATGAATCTGTTTAATCGTTGATTTTCTGAAGACTGTATGGCTTGGTCGCCAGGGCCGATCTTCGGAATATTCGTCTCCACTTTCCACATCATAGCTATCGCTGTCACCAGTATCTTCAGATAAACCTTCCAGTATCTCTTTAGTAATTTTCTCTGTGTTTGTCTTTGCCATGGATTCAATGAATCTAGCAATATAAGGATTCGCAGCCTTCTTCTCCTCAAACAGCTTCGTCTCCTCAGTCAGCTTCTCCTTCTCATTCATTTTTTCACCAGACATGGTAAAAGCGCGTCTTTTAACCAAAGCTCAAAAGCTTGAAAATCTAGCGAGCGCTAGTGAGCAAGAGCTAAAAGTTTGAGAAAATAATGCAAGTGGCAGAAACAGCGTATCAAATACAGTAGGGGTGAGTTCATATTTATAAGCCTAGCACGCTACAACTTGGAGGGCCCCGTCTGTCATTGATTGTTGCTATTCTAGCAAAGGGAAGGTGTTTTTTCGGACCTTCGGCTTAAAGCCTTCATTCACGTTGTAGTCTGAATTCGTTATTATAACAAATTGATACTGCGAGGGGCTACTGTTGGGGGCCTTCGTCTTCCGAAGGTCCTCAAAAATATGACTAACAATGTTTCCCAAAGCATAATATATGTGCAGGAAACTTCGGACATGGGATGAAGTTGTACACGATATGGAAAGCAGGGTCAGAACAAAGGTTGAACCAGTGCTGAAGCTGTGCGCAAGGAAGCTTCTGCTCAATAGCAGAAAGAGGAACAGACTTAAGGAGGAAAAGACTATTTAGTCCTCGATAAATTGTTCTTAAGTTAATACTAAATATGAAGGACATGAGTGTAATTTTAAAAAGGCTGCGTCCTGTGCCTGTAAATAGATGAATAGTACCCCTGTACTGTTCACGCTGAATGGTAATCGCTCGCACGTCACTCTCGAACTTTTACTTTCTGTCAAGCCGAAGGTACAAATGTAATTCAATATTGTTCTTATTCCTCCATGGTTATATAATAAAGATATGTAAATAATGTTATGTGATTATTCATGTGATTCTCTCATGTTTCATATGCTTCTCCTTTTATCAATGTAAACTGTGATGATGAAGGTATGTCCTTCAAGACCTTCGTCCGAAGATCGTTATATCCTAATGGAAATAATGCTTCGAAGGACGAAGGGCATTAACCATTAACTTCTTTTTGTGTTGCCTTGTTCTTAATTCATAGCATTTGAGAATAAGTCCCCAACAGAAGCAGTGCTGTTAGGGCTTCAAAAGCTTACGGCCATAGGGATAAGAAGAGTAGTACTTAAATCAGACTCCCAAGTAATTATAGGTCATGTTGACAAAAGCATCAAGGCGAAGGTTTCGAAACTTGAAAAATATCTTGACAAAGTCCGAAGGATGGAAGCCTCCTTCAAAGGATTTTTAGTGAAAATATCCCAAGAGGGGATAATGAACGAGCATACTTACTAGCTAAATCAGCGGCACAGGGGCTCCCACTCCCCCCAGAAGTGTTCTTTGAAACTCCTAAAGCACCTTCGGTTCAGCTCGTGGAAAGGGTTGTGCTTACAATTTCGCCTGCGCATAGCGAAGATTGGAGAACAGAATTTGTATCCTTCCTCCAAAGCAATTACCCTTCGGATGATGAAGTTTACATAAAAAGGATGCATGACAGAACAAGACCATATATGATCATATAAGGGAAATTGTTTAAGCAAGGGTTATGCTCTCCATTGCTGAAATGTCTATCTAGAGCCGAAGGTCAAGAACTGATGAAAGAAATACACTCAGGAATATGTGGAGCTCACATTGGATCCAGGTCACTCCTTGGCAAGGTCTTTAGACAAGGTTTCTACTGGCCGAAGGCTGCTTCGGATGCAGCAGAACTAGTGTAGAAATGTGAGAATTGTCAGAAGTGTGCTAGGGACCAAAAGCAACCTTCATCTCTAACGCAATTAATTCAGCCACTTGGCCATTGCAGAGATGGGGACTAGATTTACTTGGACCACTACCACCAGCCCAAGGGAATCTGAGATATGTTGTAGTAGAAGTGGAGTATTTCTCAAAATGGATCGAAGCTAAACCACTAGCCATAATAACTTTAGCAACAGTCCAAAAGCTTTTCTGGCAAAATATCATTTGCCGGTTTGGGGTGCCGATGGCCATCACAATTGATAATGGAACACAGTTTGACTCTGAAGCATTTAAAACCTTCTGTGATTAGATTGGAACAAAGATACACTTCTCGTTGGTAAGACACCCTGAATCCAATGGTTTAGTAGAGCAAGCAAATGGGATCATTATCACAGGAATAATGAGATCAATCTTTAATCTGTCGAAGGGAAAGTGGCCAGATGAATTAGTAAAGGTGGTGTGGAATCATAATACTGTGGTTTCAAGATCAACGGGTTTCACTCTGTTTAAACTCATGTTCGGTGATGAAGCAATAACTCCGGAAGAAGCAAAGACAGGATCAATAAGGACTTTAACTTTGGCAGAAGATGAAGATACTTGCGAAGTGTCAAAAGACTCTATAGAAGGGGCCAGGTTTCAGGCAATAGATCATATTAATAAATACCAAGCCGAAACAACAAAGTGTGGGGATAGAAAATTTAGATTAAAGAACATCAAGCCAGGATATTTGGTGCTTCGAAGAATAGCTAACCCAGAAACTGTGGGGAAGCTACAACTCAAGTGGGAGAGCCCTTTCTTGGTAGCATCTTCATCAAGACTAGGATCGTACAGATTAAGAGACAAGGATGAGAATGATATTCCAAGATCCTAGAACACATATGAGCTTCGAAGATACTATGTATAATAATCATTTAATTTTTCTTTTCCTATGGTACCCTTTTTCCTTTCAAGAGGGGCCACAGGTTGTAATTTTCATTTTCTTTTCATAGCTCTATTCAATAAAAGGGAAAATCTCCCCCATATGTAAAATGTAAAGATCTAAGATTACACCATCGAGTATAAAAACAAGAAGAAGCTCCAAAGTCGTTCCTACGGGGATGCACATCTAAGATACTACCTAATAAAGGTGAAGAAGCTTCAAAGTCATTCCTAAGGGGATGCAGAGCTAACCCCCAAAGTTGTTCCTATGGGAATGCAGAGCTAAGATACCACCTAGTAAAGGCGAACAAGCTCCAAAGTCGTTTCTAAGGGGATGCAGAGCTAAAATACCACCTAGTAAAGATGAAGAGACTCCAAAGTCGTTCCTAAGGGAATGCAGAGTCTGGGTGTGTGAATTTTTCTCACCTTCGACATACATTTGCATAAAGCATCACATCATACTTTGCATTCATACAAGCATTCATTAGACATTTTTAGCTTCATCGCACCATGGCACATTGCATGAGACACTGATGGGAAGTTTAAAATGCTTCGTTGTGAACGAAAAGAAGGGAATGAGTTTTTCGCCTTCGGCTCAAAAATAATAATGTGGTTTTGTCCACAGCAAAGCAAACGACAACAGAGGAAGGTAAAATTGCAAGGTAATAATATACATTTACAAGGAAGCTTTCCATTACACTGATTTTTCTATCTACCTACATTTTTACACAAAAATTACAAGAATTCTTTCAAGACTTTGCCAAAAATCTGCAACTTCGGCTCTCCAGACTCCACCAACGTAATCTTCAGCTTCGACTCCTCATTCTCCTCCGACGTTAGCCTAAAAATGTATCATATGAATACTTGGTAACAACAAGCAGGAAAAAGCACAAATAAAGATATTTTCATACTTCGTCAAGAAGAGCCTAAGCTTCATTTCCAGCAAGCTCTTGGCCGCCCTTCATCCAAATTTGGGTAACAAATCTATTACCCACACTTCGGGTGTAACACCCCTGGTATTACTGTTACTAAAACTTGAGCATAACATCATAAGCATGGGCATTTCATGTGTTTGTCACACCTAGAGTGCATTCACTAGGCAAAAATTTCAAACAAGTTGTATTGAAGTGACATGTTACTAGTGAAACCCTAGGGTACAATATATAACCCTAGATTGGGTTTAATGGAGCAAACAAGGCCAAAACAAGAGAAACCTTCAAAATTCAATTGAAAAAGTCATAAAGTGTCACCATGGATGAATTTAAGTGGGATCCAAACCCTAAGAGTGTAGAAATCCTAAATAGACCCCTGGAAAACCCTAGAGTTAAACCCTAGGGGGCTAAATGCAAAATTAGTGCATTTTTGGGCTAAAGTGCAAAAACCAAGGTATTAGGATACCTGAAGTCATAAAGTTCACATATGTGAGGATTCCTAAGTCAAAAGTTGTGAATTGGACCTATTTGCAAAAAGTACCACTTAAGCCCTATGGAACTAAGTCTGAAATTCAGTAAGATTAGCCCAACTTTGGAGCTTTATATCTTCCAAGTTATGAATATTTTGCCCTAGGTAACCACATCAATTTTGTAGAGCTATTATAGGAGAATAACTTTGATGCAGACAGTCTCTTTAGTTGTTATACAAAAATTAAAGAAATTGTTGCCCAAAGTTGCTCTGTCAGACTAGTGTCGAGTAACTAAAACTGCAACCAGAAATGGTCACAGTGATATGGGACCAATTTGGGCGCGCCATATCTTTGAATTCGCTCGGTTTTGACCCAAGTATTCTATAGTAAATTTGTAGACTGATGTTTAGTGAATAAATTTTATTAAGGAAGGTTGCTCTGTCCTTAGCAAGAATCAAGAGATCAAGAGGTTGGAAGGTGGTCGGTTCAGACAAATCCTGAAGATCCAAAGCGCTGAAATATCTGAAGAACACAGGGGAAAAGATCTACAGCACTGTTGAATTGGATGAGCTCGGATGAATCAGCGGGGGAATCGATTGCGGAGGAGGATAACCTTGGACGTGGCACAATTGCGCGAACCCAGCCGCATGTGGCCGGAGTTATCTCACCGGCGGTCACCGTGGCTCGGTCACTACCGCCGCGGTGTCATCCATACCCTGCTCTTCCCTCACTGTACCTCTCCTCTATGTGGTGAACATGCGCTAGCAATGCTATCCGCGGCCGCTGATCGCTAGTTGGTCCGCCGTGGCTTTAAATAGCGGCATGGACCATGGCGAGGCACTCACAGCCTCAACCGCAAGCTTGAGAAAAACCCAAAATTCGCACTGCCTTCTCCACCTCTCTTCAAATTGAGTGTGCACGGTGAAACTATAGTTCCTTACGGCCGTGTAGCCCCAATTTTGCCTCCCAATTTCACCCAGAGCCGTCGCAACGCCATTTTTCCCCTTTCTCTGTCACCGGCGAGCACAAGTCTCCGCGCTCCGTGGCTGGACCACTCTGGTAAGGCTTTGCCCCTCTCGAGTGTTGTTCTAGCAGCTCTGTATGCACGTGAAGCTCATCGTAGCAGCCGTTTGACCAATTCGGGCTTAAGTGATTGGGAACACGGGATCGACATCGCGGTTTTTGCCGTGCACATGGGCAGGACGTTCTCTAAGTGTTCAAGCCACAATAAAGCTCGTTCCTAGGTCACCTTGGGTCGATTATGCTCCCCCTGTAGCTAGACTAGGCGTCCGCCGCCGGCCAGGGCCAGTACGGGCCTCGTCGGTGATGAACGGCGAGCGCGTCGTGGTCAGGGACCTGTTTGGAGAAGAAACACAAGTTGAAGGACCTCGGTGCATTTGTCAGTGAGACAATAAATAGTGGCTAGGGGTTCTTAGCGCATTTTTCAGGTCATCAGGGGCCTTTGTGCAAACCTCCACCGCGGGCGCGCGCGCATGGGCGCGTCCCGTTTCCTGTTCGAATTGGGCCGGCTGGGCTGGATTAGGTCCAATTCTATTCACAGTTTTTCTTTTTCATTGATTATTGATAAGACTTACCTTGACACCCTTAAAGCCAGCATATCCTTGAGAGTCTTTTACTTTGTCGGGTAAGTCTTGCGAAAGTACACTTCGTACTCAGGGCTTTGTCCCATGTTGTTTTAGGTGAGGAAGCGACAAATTTTTGTTGCTTCTGTTCAAAGGTGGTACCCAAAGACGCGCACCAAGACTAGAGCTGCGGGAGGGAAGGCCCTCGGTTAAAAACTTTTTACTATCTATTTAGGGAGGAGTTTTTGCCTCCCAAGGTTTGTAATAATAATACTCTGCACTCGTATATTATGTTCTGGTCTGTAAATATTTAACTCTGTCTTACTTTTCAAATAAAAGTAAGTTATTGTAACTGCTTCCGAACTTCCGCATCTCCGATGAATTGTAATGTCTGCGTGACGGGTAAAACACTCTTGGGAAGGTAAGGAACTCAAATACCGAGCTTGTCAAGTGATCAGGTGCACCTACAGGGTTGTCTGAGGTCCGTTAGACAAGGACAACTGCAGGTGGGCCTAATGACTTGGGAGGTTCCATCACAACTGGTATCGGAGCGAAGCCCATCTCTGCAGATATTATAAGGCATCTTCAAAAAGAATTTTCCAAGACTTATCTAGAAAATTTCTTCCCTTCTTACCTAAGTATCTCTGAAGAGTTTATTTTAAAGACCAGATAGTAGGAGTGCACACTAGTACACACAGCCTCTATAGTGGCGGTTCTAGAGACGTTTTCACTGGCGCTTTTCAGTGCTGCCAGTGCTAGGGGCCAGTGGAAATCGTCATTTCCACTGGTGGTTATTCTAGAACCGCCAGTGGAAATGATATTTTCACTGGCGGTTTTCTTAAGCAACCGCCAGTGGAAATGCTATTTTCACTGGTGGTTTTCTTAAGCAACCGCCAGTGAAAATGCTATTTCCACTGGCGGCTTGTTTTATTTAGCCGCCAGTGGAAAGTTTTCCCGCCTTTTTTTAAATTTTCAATCAGTACTGAAATTTATATATATTTACACACACAAAACATATATATATATATATATATATTGATATTGATAAACATGTAGTATTGATATTAAAAGCAACATGGAATTAAATTCTATCATACATTTATATACATCAAAGTCTTGTTTACAACCATGTATGCATCACACATTATATACATCAAAGTTTTCACTTAAGCTCTAATAACTATCTCGGCTAAGAGATAGTCTACTAATTTCTGTTAGTATTCTAAACTCTGGCAAAGCTAATGTTCCGGAAGCATCGTGATATTTCCCTTCTGCGGGAATGACCTCTTTCAATATGAATGTGCACAGGTCCTCAACTATGCCATACAATGCACCTTCAGTCAAGTTCTCCGGGCTTTCTTGTTGAAATTGCTGTAAAGGAAGTTTATAAACATCATCTATTTATACTCAATAATAACACATTTGCATCTTTAATGACATAAATACATACGTGACTATTACTAATAATACCTTGCCAGGGTTCGTGATGTATCGTCCGTTCATTCTCATGAACTCGCACACGTAGAACCCACATAGGACCGATCTGGGTGGTTGCTTGTGGCACTACATAACGGGAGATTGGTTATTTAGTTGCAACATTGTCCTATGTACGTACATGTATGATATGTATTCATAAATTCACATACTTACCGGCCAGTTATAATGGATGTCTAGTGGCACGCCTTTTTTGGACGTGTCATACTTTCCACCTCGTAGCTTATAAAACCTAAATGCCCTGTGATCTCAAATAGAATCACCATGTTATTCTACAATTCTCATCGATATAAGTATGCATGCATAGAAAAGGCTCACAACTCTAAGATGCTGAGGAATTTTGAATAGGCCGAAGGCTCGGTGTGCAAGGATTCGAGCACCAGCACCTTTCCAACCTTAGGATAAATGAAGAAGCATATCCAGTGGTCCCTGTACGAATCAAACTTGTGATACATGTGTATTGAAATTATTAATTTTATTTATGCAAAATCACAATTACTTAAAGTTGTACGGGGCCACTATGGATTCCCTGTCTTGAAATTGAAGCATTGCGTGTCCTATGTAGGTGGCGTATCTTGCTTCAAAATCCTTCTTCAGATCCTGGATACGCACCTCAATTTCTTCGTCTGTTAGCCCCTGTAATGCTTCGTTGCCTTTTCCGATTCTAAAAGTGTGGTTATCCTCGCATATCTTTATTGGGTTGAGATACCCAACCCTTTTACTGGCACTAGCATTGGGATTGGTACCATAAAGGATCTCCTGCTGATCATGTTGCATTCTGCAACGCACACGTGCATGTCAGGTATTGAAAATTTATACAACTCACTAATAATAACACATATATGTGGAGTATGAGTGACACTTACAATGCAAATATGGTTACAAGTTGCACATCGAGTCTCTGAAGGTTCATCATTAACCACATATCCTCGAATGTAACAACGGCTTTTTTATTTGAACCAATAAAAGCATGGGCTGGTATATTAACACTGATGGTGTCGATGCCAACTGAAGATGCCCGCATGTACCAATCATGCAACCTTTTAATATTAGTCGGGACCTTCCTTAGTTTCTCAAAAGTGAGTAGTGGTCTGCCCGGCACATATTTTTTAGGCACGTTTTTATAATCTGCCTTAGTTGGCTTCTTTATCTTTGCGGCCATTGCCTCAGCCTTTTTTGCGGACTCCTCGAGATCGGCCAAATCAACATTGTCTGACGTGAGGCTCTGTCCAATCCCTTTCAAAAAACGAACAGTGCCAGCAGTGGATTTACTCTTCTTTTTCTTATCATACGGGGACACTACTTTTGGTATAGAAACTTTAGATTTCTTTGATGGTCGTGGAGATGGCTGTGGAGAAGGTGGATCCCTGAAGGGCGATGTATGTGGCGGAGACGGTGGGCCACCATGAGGATGAGGAGAAGGAGGGTCAGAAAGAGGATGAGGAGCAGCATGTGAAGTTTGAGGAGGTGATGATGGATGTACAATAGGAACAACAATTTGAGAAGGCAGAGACGGTTGGGCCTGCGACGAATTCGACCAATCAACCAATTCGACATCCCTTCGAGGCCAAAGGATAAAATTCTTGATAGCTTGTCCAAGTGTCTCGATACCTTCGGGCCCAGGGATGTCTAGCATGTCGTCCTCGTATCCTTGGACGACTGTCGTCACTTCTACCCTGCAATATTCTTCTGGAATGTCGTTTCCATGGAACTTGCGTCCTGGGATCGCAAGGCCTGTGGCTACTTTCCTTGTACGCTGATTGTTAATACCATATCTTATAACTAGTGTGCATGCCATAGGCCTTGTGATGTCATCAACTGGATAGCGGACCTTATTTCTCGTTGACGTGACAGAGCTTGGGATGGTCGTACCCTCGGTGGCAGCCGGTGTTTGAGCTGCTGGAATTATTTGCATCTGTGGAGTGGTCATCTGTTGAACAGACATTGCACTCGCCATCGCCAATTGCTGCATCAATTCTGGAGGAGGATTCGATAGCATTTCAGACATCAGGCCTTTGAACTCTTTCTTGGCCTCCTCCTTAAAATAATTTGCCATCTCTTCCTTGTATCGATCACGTTTCTTGTACAGACCTTCCCATTGTGGTCCGAATCCTTCCTTCCATCCTTCCTTAGATGATATTCCTCGTACACGACCAGGATGCTCAGGGTTACCGAGACCAGCCGTTAGAATGTCTTTCTCCCTTTGCGGCTTAAATGTTCCTTCGCTCTGCTTAGCTGCAATTGCATATATGTTTTTTGCCGCTTCTTCGATAGTGGGATCATCAAAAGATACACCAGACTCAGTTTCCCTTGGTTTTCTAGCACGGATCCAATTAGCTGTCCTTTCACCGAGTTGCTCGGACAGCGTCGGCAACCCTGCAGCCTTCTTCTCGGCGTCTTCTTGTCTCCATTTAGGAACTTGACGCTTGTAACCACCTGTGCCAAGGTGGTGGCGGTATTTGTTCTTCTTAGACAGTTCTGAATTTGCCTCACTTAGCGATATGAAATCAGGGCTGCTCCTCTGCTCTAGAAATACTGCCCACTGACCTGCTGAGATTTTATATTTTTTCGTCGGGTCTAGGCCTTTCTTTGCAAACTTTGTATTCATCTCAGACCTCCAGTTTCGGAAATTTATTGCAAACTGCTTCATCGTGTATTTTTTCACGAGTTCTTCTGAACCCCCAGGCAAAACGAACCTCGTTACTAGCTTATTCCACATTTGATTCTTGACATCATCTGATACATCTCTCCACTGTCGGATTGTGATGTCAAGATTATCTCTAACTATGAACCCAAGTGCATTCCGAAACTTAGGCAGTGCCTCTTCTGGAGCTAGGGGCTGACCATTCGGGCTCACGTCTGTGATTTTATATGTCTTGTCAGGAAACTTGTTTAGCCCCCTGTCACCTCTGTTCTGATCGCTCTGCTTCCTTTTCCTTGACCTCTCGGTGGTTGTCTCGGTCGATTCCGGTGCACCTTGGGTCGGTTCCGGTGCGCCTTGGATCGGTTCCGGTGCGTCTTGGTATCGTGCCGCAGCTTTTTCGAGCATCGCACGAAATTCAGACAAGACCTCCTATTCATGTAATAAAATGCACAAGGAATCATGCATGTGTAATAGACATTGTGAAATCAGCTAATTAATTAGGTACACACACGAAATTAAGGATGTGTAATTTACCTCATGTTCTTGTGGATCATAAGTAGGGTCACGTTGCAACTCACGCGCAGCGGCCCTATCTATCCTAGTGGTAGGAAAAGGGTCGCTAGGCGTTTCGTATCCTTCACTGCTGGATTCTTCTTGAGCAACACTCTTGTCCATGTGGTCGGGCCCTAATCCTTGGTCCTTGGTTGGAGAACTCATTGAGCTACATATTAACATAAGCAATAATTAAATTCGTATTAACAAATACCCTAACCCTTATCGAGGAGGAGTCGTATAGGACGTATAGAGAGGGAGAGAGGGAGATGGAGAGTCGTATAGAACGTATAGAGAGAGAGAGAGAGGGAGAGAGGAGGAGTCGTATAGGACGTATAGAGAGGGAGAGAGGGAGATGGAGAGTCATATAGAACGTATAGAGAGGGAGAGAGGAGGAGTCGTATAGGACGTATAGAGTCGTATAGAACGTATAGAGAGAGAGAGGAGGAGTCGTATAGAACGTATAGAGAGAGAGGGAGAGAGGAGGAGTCGTATAGGACGTATAGAGAGGGAGAGAGGGAGATGGAGAGTCGTATAGAACGTATAGAGAGAGAGAGAGGGAGAGAGGTGATGAGAACTCGCTCTGGTCAAGTGGGGTTCTGATGAGTTGCTCTTAATAGAAACAACGCAAGTGTGTCGTACGTCGTCTTCTAATTTCACTAGCTAATAGTACTACAATGGAATACGTTGTCTACAATGGAATATGTTGTTTACAATAAAATACAATAGAATATGTTGTTCTCTCCGTTGCTCTCTCCTCTCTCTCTCTAATCTCCCTCCCTTTCCTCTCTCTTCCCTCCCTCCCTCTCCCTCTCTTTCCTCTCTCTTCCCTTTTCCCCCTCTCTCCTCTCTCTCCCCCTCCACTCTCTTTCCTATATATACACTCCCTCTCCCTCCTCTCTCTTCTCTCTCTCCCTCCCTCCACTCTCTTTCCTCTCTCTTCCCTTTCCCTCTCTCTCCTCTCTCTCTCTCCCTCCACTCTCTTTCCTATATATACTCCCTCTCCCTCCTCTCTCTTCTCTCTCTCTCCCTCCCTCCACTCTCTTTCCTCTCTCTTCCCTTTCCCTCTCTCTCCAGAGAGAGAGGGAAAGGGAAGAGAGAGGAAAGAGAGTGGAGGGAGGGAGAGAGAGAGAAGAGAGAGGAGGGAGAGGTCCTCTCCTCTCTCTTCCCTCCTCTATCTTCTCTCCCTCTCTCTCTCTGCAGAGACGCGCGCAGGGTCTCCCTCTCTTCCCTCTTCCTCCTCTCTCTTCCCTCTCACTCTCTCACTCTTCCTAGGCTTAGGGTTTAGCCGCGGCGCTTGCACGGCGGCGGCGGCGCGCATGCCCGAGCGATCATAGTCGAAGAAAGGGAGAGAGAGAGAGAGAAGAACTTACCTACGGCGCGGGGACGACGGCGTGGACGACGGCGTGAACGACGGCGGCGCACGGCGGAGAAAATCGCCGGGCGAATTTTTGGCAGCCTGACGGCGGGAAGATGGAAAGACAGGGCGCTAGAGACTTAGCGAAATTTTTCGGCCCCGCGCGCGCTCCTTTATATAGGAGATATTTCTACTGGCGGTTGACAATGACAACCGCCAGTAGAAATCATTTCTACTGGCGGTTGTCATAGAGAACCGCCAGTAGAAATGCCATCCACAGACTGTGGAGGCCATTTCTACTGGCGGTTTTCATCGACAACCGCCAGTAGAAATCATTTATACTGGCGGTTGTCGATGAAAACCGCTAGTAGTAATGTTTTTAGTATATTATTTTTTATTGTATATTCATACATTAATTATATATATTTTTATACATATTAATTAAATAAATATATATATATATATATATTTAGTATACATAATATATATATTTATATATTACTTCTCTCTCCCTCCTCTCTCTCTCCCCTCTCTCTCTCCTCTCTCTCTCCCCTCTCCCTCCTCTCTCTTCCCTCTCTCTCTCCTCTATCTTTCCTCTCTCTCTCTCCTCTCTCTCTCTCTCCTCTCTCTCTCCTCTCCCTAGCTCCTCTCTCTCCCCTCTTTGTCTCTCTCTCCTCTCTCTCTCCTCTCTCTCTCCTCTCTCTCCTCTATCTCTCCTCTCTCTCCTCTATCTCTTCCCTCTCTCTCTCCTCTCTCTCTCCTCTCTCTCTCTCTCCTCTCCCTAGCTCCTCTCTCTCCCCTCTCCCCCTCTCTCTCTCCTCTCTCTCTCTCTCCTCTCTCTCCTCTCTCTCTCCTCTCTCCCTCCTCTCTCTTCCCTCTCTCTCCCTCCTCTGTCACTAGAATGCCCGTTCTTGCAGTGTTTAAATACTACGTCGTCTCCTAGCTTCGCGTCTCTCATCACCATTGGTGTGAAGTTCTTTCACAGGTATCAGATCTGGTAAAAATCTTTCCAAGTTCTTTCACAACATGTTCTTTGAAGATGCTTGTTTCTTACTGCCTGATATGTATATATTAGTCGAATAGTCCTCCCTGCTTTTATTTTGCCTCTTCCTCTGACGGCGGCACTCCAAAGAAAGCCAAGGTGGTGGTGGAGGATGAGGAAGAGGCGGGGTTGGAGGATGAGGAAGAGGCAACTGTGACACTATCCGTGGAGAAGGACGCGCTAGAGTGCGACATCTGCTGCCTACCCTTCCAGTCTGAAGTTTTCATGGCAAGTCAGATTACCATGCATGTATATATACAATACATATTGATCGGTAGGCTCCAGCATGATGTTCTGCTCTGTGTAAAATCAGTGCAAGAACGGGCATTATTGTCAAAGTACTTATCCATCTTTCGCATGCGGTACCTGTGTCCTTCCAATAAAAAGCGTCTGTGCCTCATGTACACTATCTTCTTAGATGTAGTAAGGGACACGTAAGCAGTTTCATCAATGCATACTGTGCAGCCAACCTTTCCCTTAAACTGGCCTGATAATGTGAAGAGTGCAGGGTAATCGTTGATCGTAACAAAAATAACTGCTCTCAGCGTGAATGGATCTTTACGATACTCATCCAACATTTGAACACCCGTTACCCACAATATTTTCATATCCTCCATTAAGGGCTCTAAAAATACATCCATATCAACTCCAGGTTGTGTAGGTCCAGAAATAAGCATGGTTAGCAAAATGTACTTCCGTTTCTGCATCAACCATGAAGGAAGGTTGTATATGGTGAGGATCACTGGCCATGTGCTATGCTTGCTGCTCCTTTCAGCAAATGGATTCATTCCATCAGTACTCAGTGCGAATCTAACATTTCTTGGTTCATCGGCAAAGTCTCGGTGGTTCTCATTGAAATCTTGCCACTGCTTCCCATCAGCTGGATGTCGAAGCTTCCCATCGTTTTTGTGCTCATTAGAAGCATGCCAGCTCATAAGTTTGGCATCCTCAGGGTTAGCGAACAAACACCTCAATCGATCGACGACGGGGAGGTACCACATCACCAAAGCAGGAATCTTTTTGAGCGCATAATAGTCTACTTCTTCTTTTTCTTTGCTCGTGGATTTTGAAGTCTTCTTTTTGGCTTTCTTTCGCTTCTTCCTTTAGACACAGATGCAACACACTCTTCCTCTCGATAGTCTTTATTCGTCTTGTACCTACTTGCACCACAGTTTGGGCAGCTCTCCAAGTCTTTATAATCATCACCTCGATAAAGGATATAGTGATTTCTACACGCGTGGATCTTCTCCACGCCCATAGTGAGTGGACTCATTAGTTTCTTTGCATAGTACGTGTTAGCAGGCACTTTGTTCTCCTTTGGAAGCATGTCTGCGACAATACTCAAGAACGCATCGAAGCCAGCATCAGACAGACCATATCTAGCTTTTAACATCAACAACTTTAACACAGACCGGAGCGTCGTGAACTCTTTGGTACAGCCCTTAGACTCGTCGTACAAAGGCTCTTCTGCTGCCTTCTTCAGGGACTCCACACCTTTCATGAAGAACATCGATGGATCTGTATGACGATGCAACATTGCCTCTAACAACTCTGCATCTTCCTCGTCCATAACATTTGGCAGAACATGGGTTCTTTCACGTTCATTTCCTCCGGCGTAACCATGATCAGTAACATTTGGCACTACATGTTCGCTCTGTGGAAGAGGTTGTTGTGTCTCGTGAACGAACTGAAAGCTGTCGTCGATGTTCGCAGGGTTTCCAGCTGTATAAGGCGAAGAGCTACCCTCTCCATGCTTTGTCCAAATTATGTAATCCTTCACAAATCCTCGGCATACCAGATGAGATATGATTTGTTCTGTGTCATCAAATACAACAGCATTTTTGCAGTCCATGCATGGACAATATATGTGCTTTGTCTTTGTTCTCCAAGCATGGTTCTTAGCGACAACAATAAACTTATGGACCTCAGATATGTATGATGGATCTAGCCTTGATAAGATATACATCCAGGATATCCTCTCCATCATCACCTGTAAAAAAGTAACATAAAACACATGGTGAAACCCTATATCCAAAAATGTGGCTAAAATGTGAAACCCTCTCTCTCTCTCCTCTCTCTCTATCCTCTCTCTCTCCTCTCTCTCTCCTCTCTCTCTCTCTCCTCTCTCTCTCCTCTATCTCTCTCTCTCCTCTCTCTCTCCTCTATCTCTCTCTCCTCTCCTCTCTCTCTCCTCTTGCAGTGTTTAAATACTACGTCGTCTCCTGGCTTCGCGTATCTCATCACCATTGGTGTGAAGTTCTTTCACAAGTATCAGATCTGGTAAACATCTTTCCAAGTTCTTTCACAACATGTTCTTTGAAGATGATGCTTGTTTCTTACTGCCTGATATGTATATATTAGTCGAATAGTCCTCCCTGCTTTTATTTTACCTCGCGTTCTAGGTGATAAACCATGACCGGGAAAAAGACCACGGCTTCTCTATGGAGGATGAGGAAGAGGCGGGCTTCTCTACGTACGGCGGCACTCCAAATAAAGCCAAGGTGGTGGTGGAGGATGAGGAAGAGGCGGGGTTGGAGGATGAGGAAGAGGCGACTGTGACACTATCCATGGAGAAGGACGCGCTGGAGTGCGACATCTGCTGCCTACCCTTCCAGTCCGAAGTTTTCATGGCAAGTCAGATTACCATGCATGTATATATACAGTACATATTGATCGGTAGGCTCCAGCATGATGCTCTGCTCTGTGTAAAATCAGTGCAAGAACGGGCATTCTGGATGTGCAAAGTGCTGCATCTGCACAGACGGTAAGTGCTGGACCTGCTCCGAGCGCATTGGCAACAATAGCTCTTTCTCCCTCTCCCTCTCCTCTCTAGAAAGTCGTGTAAAATTACATGCTTCGGTTTGTCGCTAACAAAAATGTAGTTAGACTACTTTATCTCTTCCAATAAAAGTAGTTAGACTACTTTATATCTAACACATGGTAAAACCCTATATCCAAAATGTGGCTAAAATGGAGGAAAAATGAACAAAATTTGGTAAAAGAAACATAAGCCAAACTTTCCTAGCAACTAATAAACAAAAAAATTTAATACCCAAACCTATCTCTAACACATGGTGAAAGCCTAGTTTCAAAATGTAGTTAAAATTGAGCAAAAATAAACAATAACTGACAATTGAAACATAATTAAACCAACCTTCCATACAACACATTCACCATTCATTAAGCAACTAAATATGTGTTATGGATAAACTTATTTGAGAACTAAACATGAAAAAGGAGAGGGAATAGACAAAAACTAACCATCTTAAGCAACCTCATTTGAGGAAATAGAGAAAATTACCTAGCTATACTCTTCTCTCTCACATGTAAAACCCTAGATCCAAAATGTGGCTAAAATTGAGCAAGAATGAACAAAAATTGACAAAGAAACATAAACCAACCTTTCTTATCCACCTTCTTCCAAGAAATGAAGACCAAAACCTCCCCCCTTATATTTTTGTGAAATCTGGACCTCCAAAATCGCCTCCAATGGAAGCTGGCTGCGAGCATACAGTTCACTGTCGCGGGGAAGAAGAGGGGTATTTATAATAGACAGTTCACTGGCGGTTGGCTTGAAAAACCGCCAGTGGAAACCTATTTCCACTGTCGGTTATCTTAACACAACCGCCAGTGGAAATAGGGTATTTCCACTAGCGGTTCTGTTACACCAACTGCCAGTGGAAATTGGTTTCCACTGGCGGTTCTGTTACACCAACCGCCAGTGGAAATACCCTATTTCCACTGGCGGTTGTGTTAAGATAACCACCAGTGGAAATAGGTTTCCACTGGCGGTTCCCAAGCCGGGCCCACCTTGTTTTTTTACTGGCGCGCGATAACTGAAACCGTCAGTGATAATTTATGGGTGCCGCAGGCTATGAGCTCTTTTCTACTAGTGGCAATGTATAGAAGGTGTGGATCAACTAAGGTTGATTTTGTAATTATACATGCATCATGCTAAAAACTATGCTATTAAAATTTTCCCCTCATGGAGATATGCCGCCGCGCACGAGAAAGACTGTGTGCAAGTCTATCGGGCCGTTTGGCGTGCCCCATCATGAACTTGCCCCACAACATGAAGATAGCAACAGTGGTAGTAACGATCCAATCGGAGATCTAGAAGCACAAGTTGATCAGCTTCGATCAGAACTCTGACATAGGAACGATCTATGGGTTGCGGATGGCGAAAGAATCAATGAATTGAGGACAGAAATCCGCCACCTGCAAGACCAGCTAGCAGATCGGGATCTAGCGCTCGACTGGGCTGTGATCTCCCGTTCACTAGCATGGGCAAAGGAAACTAGAGCTCGAGCCCGCGTGGAAGAGCTTAGCTCAGCTGTTGATAACTTGCAGGTATATTGTAATACATTACATGAAGAAGTTCATGTCTTGTATTCACAATTGCACCCGAACGTCCCTGCGGATCTTGTCGGGATGGGAGCCGGACCATCTGGAGCAGCAGGAGAAGCCTTTGGAGGAGAACTGGACCTTTTTAGGCCCCCTCCTTCAATGAATTTGGTCGACCAGTGGTCTCCTACGCCTGACAGCGAGGCTACCAAAAGCGACAAGAAGCAAGAGTAGTATAGTATAGAAGTAGTAGTAGTGTGTAATAGGTAATGTAATCCTGTTGTATATACGAGTCTGTAACATTACCTTTTTCAGTAATGTGAAATGGATGGTTTGTTCTGGCATATCATATTTTTAAATGTTCTTTGCCTCAGATGTCGTCTAAGACTCGCGCACAGGATGGGGCGGGCACCTCCCGTGGGAGGGAACCAACTCTGAATCCACCCCAGTACCTCCGACGCTAGCTGAGGCCATTGCTGCCTTGGTTAATGCTACAGCTGACAATACTCGTTTCCTGCGGGAAATGGCAGGGCAACAGATGCAGCAACAAGGCGGGCGGGCATATCCGCAAGGCCCATGTGAAACATCCTACCTGAATTTCTCCGAGACACGCCCTCCATTGTTTGTCAAAGCCGAAGATCCTTTGGAAGCGGATGAATTGATCCGCGTTATTGAACAGAAGTTCGGGCTTCTCCGGTGCACGGAGATTCAAAAGCCCCTATTCGCAGCACAACAATTGTGTGGCCCTGCCAGTACGTGGTGGGGAAATTTTGTTGCCATTCAGCCGGCTGGTCATCAAATCACGTGGGATGAGTTCAAGTTGGCCTTCAGAGAGCATTATATACCTGAAGGTGTCCTCCATATGAAGCAGGAGGAGTTTATGAAGCTTAAGCAAGGCAGGGATACTGTCACCCAGTATCTCAATAAATTCAACCACTTATCCCAATACGCAATCGATCAAGTCAACACGGATATAAAGAAGAGGAATTGCTTCATGAGAGGCTTGAATGATCGAATGCAAAGAAAGATGGCCACCTGCATCGATCTTTCCTATGGAAGGGCTGTCAGCACGGCGCTGGCAGTAGAAGCTAAATATGCAGGCTCCAGCAAATCAAAGGGAAATGGAGGCGACAGGCCCAACCAGGGGCCTGAAAAAAGACAAAGGTTGGTCATCCGACCTTTCAATCAGAATCGTTCTTCATCGCGCCCACCCTCCTTCCCATTCAAGCAACCAGTTTTCATCCGTCCTACCGCTGCCCCCACCGCTACAAATCAGTCGGGTGCCCCTGGCACTCGTTTCCCTGCTCTTCCCAGCTCATCAACAGGCTGCTTCAACTATGGAAAGTCCGGGCATTTAATTAAGGACTGTCCATACCCGAGGCAGAATCAATCAAATAATCAACAGAGTTCCGGGAATTCCAAGGGAAATGCGGCCAACAATACCGTAGGCAAAAATACAAGGAAAACGGGACGGATCTATTATACTCAAGTGGCCACAACACCGGAAGGCGAACCGGTGATGATGGGTACGTTCCTCGTGGCCAATCACCCTGCACTTATTCTCTTTGATTCTGGTGCTTCGCATACTTTCATGAGCAAGAAATTTGTGGAAAAATATTGCATTCCATATACTGAATCAAGGGAAGGGTTTACTATTCATTCGCCTGGGGGACAAATATTTACTAAAGAAGTGGCTTACCAAGTGCCCGTAACATTGACTGAACGGGACTTTCCAACAAACATGATTGTTCTAAAAGGCCAAGACATAGATGTAATTTTGGGCATGAATTGGTTAGCCCAGCATAAAGCGATCCTCAACACTGATCTGAGAACAATCAGGTTGAGTTATGGCCAAGAAGAGATTCTTTTGTCTATCCCCGTAGCCATTCCAGCTAGACCAAATGGCAGAGTGTATGAAGCTATCATACCGGAGATCCAAGATATTCCAGTAGTATGTGAGTTCCCAGATGTCTTCCCAGAAGATCTGCCGGGATTGCCTCCAGAAAGAGATGTAGAATTTGTGATTGAGTTGAAGCCCGGTACGACTCCTATTTCTAGAAGGTTGTACCGAATGCCTCCAAATGAACTGGCAGAACTCAAGACCCAATTGCAAGATCTACATGAAAAAGGATTTATCCGACCAAGTTCTTCGCCTTGGGGTTGTCCAGCCATCTTCGTCAATAAGAAGGATCAAACGCTGCGGATGTGCGTGGACTATAGACCCCTTAATGAGGTCACTATCAAGAATAAGTACCCTCTTCCCCGGATTGACATTCTATTTGATCAACTTACCTGAGCTTGGGTATTCTCTAAGATTGACCTTAGGTCGGGTTATCATCAGATCCATATCCGACCCGAAGATATACCAAAGACCGCATTCACCACGTGGATCGTATTGGTTATGTCTTTCGGACTGATGAATGCTCCTGTCCACTTCACATATCTGATGAACTCGGTATTTATGCCCGAGTTGGACAAGTTTGTGGTGGTATTCATTGACGATATCTTGATATACTCCAAGAATGAAGAGGAGCATGCTCAGCACTTGCGGATCGTATTGACACGCTTAAGGGAACACCAATTGTATGCTAAGTTCAGTAAGTGCGCATTCTGGCTGGAGGAGATTCAATTTCTGGGACATGTATTATCTGCCAAGGGGATTGCGGTAGATCCCAGCAAAGTCAAGGATATTTTGGAGTGGAAACCCCCAACCACGGTACATCTAGTCCGAAGTTTCCTTGGGCTAGCTGGTTATTACCGCTGATTCATTCCGAATTTTTCTAAGCTTGTGAAACCAATCACAAGTTTATTGAAAAATGATATTAAATTCAATTGGTCTTCGAAATGTAATGAAGGTTTTGAGCAGCTAAAAGTATTATTAACCACTGCTCTGGTATTGGCTCAACCGGATATTGAAAAACCCTTTGATGTGTATTGTGACGCATCAAGCAGTGGTCTCGGATGTGTTCTAATGCAAGAAGGCCGAGTAATAGCTTATGCTTCAAGGCAGTTGCGCTGGCATGAAGAACATTATCCAACTCATGACCTGGAGTTAGCTGCGGTGGTTCATGCCCTCAAAATATGGCGTCACTATCTGCTGGGGAATGTCTGTCATATTTATACATACCACAAAAGTTTAAAGTACATCTTTACCTAGTCAGAGCTGAATATGAGACAAAGGAGATGGCTCGAGCTGATAAAGGATTATGAACTAGAGATTCACTATCACCCAGGCAAAGCTAATGTAGTGGCTGATGCGTTAAGCCGTAAGGCTTTCTGTCATTGCCTTACCATGAAGACTTCTGACAATACGTTATGTCAAGAAATGGAGAAGTTGAACCTGGGAATCATTCAGCATGGAACTTCAAATCATTTGAAGCTTGAGTCAGTCATCCTGCAACAAAGAAATGATCAGGGAATGAAGCACATTCATGAGAAGATAGAAGGTGGAAAAGCCGACTGCTTCCGAAAAGATGATCAAGGTGTTGTATGGTTCAACAACCGCATAGTTGTGCCTAAAAATGATGAGATCTGCCAGCAAATTTTGGATGAAGCACATCTTAGTCGCTATTCTATTCATCCCGGAAGCACTAAGATGTATCATGATCTGAAACAACATTATTGGTGGACAAAGATGAAAATTGAAATCGCACGCTATGTGGCAAGATGTGACACTTGTAGACGTGTCAAGGTCATACACATGAAGGCTGCTGGTCCATTACAATCTCTACCTATCCCTACATGGAAATGGGAAGATATAAGCATGGACTTTATTGTGGGATTACCCAGGACCACAAAGGGGTATGATTCTATTTGGGTTATAATTGATCGGCTTACGAAAATTGCTCATTTTCTGCCAGTCAAGACATATTACCCGGTCCTCACATATGCGGAACTGTACATTGCTCGCATTCTCAGTTTGCACGGTATTCTGAAGACTATAGTGTCGGATCGTGGACCTCAATTTGTATCCAAATTCTGGGAAGAACTTCACAAATCCTTGGGTACTAATTTGCTCCATAGTTCGGCCTATCATTCTCAAACTAGTGGGCAGACTGAGAGGGTAAATCAAATACCTGAAGATATGTTGCGAGCATGTGTTCTAGAGTTCCCACAGAAATGGGATGATTATTTACCATTAGCGGAGTTCTCATATAATAATAGCTATCAAGAAAGCATTAAGATGGCACCCTTCGAAGCTTTATATGGACGACGATGTCGCACTCCGTTAAACTGGTCTGAACCGGGTGAAAGAAATTTCTTCAGGCCTAATATGGTAAAGGAGACAGAAGAGAAGGTTCAACGAATAATTCATAATTTGAAGAAAGCTCAAGCTCGTCAGAAGAGTTACGCAGACACACTGGATACCCTTGTACTTTCCCGTTGGAGATTATGTCTACCTGAAAGTTTCACCAATGAAGGGTGTATCACGTTTTGGGGTTAAAGGGAAGCTTGCACCCGGTATATTGGTCCTTTTCCTATCCTTGAAAGATATGGACCAGTGGCATACCGACTTCAGTTACCCGAAACCTTGTCTGCAGTACATAATGTGTTCCACGTGTCTCAATTGAAGAAGTGTCTTCGGGTTCCCGATCGAACAGTTGACATAACGGATGTTGCCCTAGAACCAGACTTGACATATTCCGAGCATCCTGTTCGAGTCTTGGATCAAAAGGATAGAATTACCCGAAGAAAAACTCTCAAGTTTTACAAGATACAGTGGAACCAGCATTCAGAAGATGAGGCTACATGGGAAACTCAGGACTTTTTAGAAAGGAATTTCCCAGGCTTTTTAGCCTCATGTAATTTGTGAATAGTATACAATTGTTGTAATAAAGGAGTGAGCCCCAAACCACCCCTGCCTTGTACCAAGAATAGGGAAATAAAGACATGTTGTGTTTCCTTTTCCATTACTTGCCCTAGGACTTTTAATCTCGGGACGAGATTCTTTTATGGGGAGAAGGATGTAACACCCTTGGTGTTACTGTTACTAAAACTTGAGCATAACATCATAAGCATGGGCATTTCATGTGTTTGTCACACCTAGAGTGCATTCACTAGGCAAAACTTTTAAACAAGTTGTATTTGAAGTGACATGTTACTAGTGAAACCCTAGGGTACAATATATAACCCTAGATTGGGTTTAATGGAGCAAACAAGGCCAAAACAAGAGAAACCTTCAAAATTCAATTGAAAAAGTCATAAAGTGTCACCATGGATGAATTTAAGTGGGATCCAAACCCTAAGAGTGTAGAAATCCTAAATAGACCCATGGAAAACCCTAGAGTTAAACCCTAGGGGGCTAAATGCAAAATTAGTGCACTTTTGGGCTAAAGTGCAAAACCCAAGGTATTAGGATACCTAAAGTCATAAAGTTCACATATGTGAGGATTTCTAAGTCAAAAGTTGTGAATTGGACCTATTTGCAAAAAGTACCACTTAAGCCCTATGGAACTAAGTCTGAAATTCAGTAAGATTAGCCTAACTTTGGAGCTTTATATCTTCCAAGTTATGAATATTTTGCCCTAGGTCACCACATCAATTTTGTAGAGCTATTATAGGAGAATAACTTTGATGCAGACAATCTCTTTAGTTGTTATACAAAAATTAAAGAAATTGTTGCCCAAAGTTGCTCTATCAGACTGGTGTCGAGTAACTAAAACTGAAACTGCAACTAGAAATGGTCACAGTGATATGGGACCAATTTGGGCACGCCATATCTTTGAATTCCCTCGGTTTTGACCCAAGTATCCTATAGTAAATTTGTAGACTGATGTTTAGTGAATAAATTTTATTAAGGAAGGTTGCTTTGTCCTTAGCAAGAATCAAGAGATCAAGAGGTTGGAAGGTGGTCGGTTCAGACAAATCCTGAAGATCCAAAGCGCTGAAATATCTGAAGAACACAGGGGAAAAGATCTACAACACTGTTGAATTGGATGAGCTCGGATGAATCAGCGGGGGAATCGATCGCGGAGGAGGATAACCTTGGACGTGGCACAATTCCGTGAACCCACCCGCATGTGGCCGGAGTTATCTCACCGGCGGTCACCGTGGCTCGGTCACTTCCGCCGCGGTGACATCCATACCCTGCTCTTCCCTCACTGTACCTCTCCTCTACGTGGTGAACATGCGCTAGCAATGCTATCGGCGGTCGTTTATCGCTAGTCGGTCCGCCGTGGCTTTAAATAGCGGCATGGACCACGGCGAGGCACTCACAGCCTCAAACGCAAGCTTGAGAAAAACCCAAAATTCGCACTGCCTTCTCCACCTCTCTTCAAATTGAGTGTGCACGGTGAAACTATAGTTCCTTACGGCCGTGTAGCCCCAATTTCGCCTCCCAATTTCACCTAGAGCCGTCGCAACACCATTTTTCCCCTTTCTCTGTCACCGGCGAGCACAAGTCTCCGCGCTCCGTGGCCGGACCACTCTGGTAAGGCTCTGCCCCTCTCGAGTGTTGTTCTAGCAGCTCTGTATGCACGTGAAGCTCATCGTAGCAGCCGTTTGACCAATTCGAGCGTAAGTGATTGGGAACACGGGATCGACATCGTGGTTTTTGCCGTGCACATGGGCAGGACGTTCTCTAAGTGTTCAAGCCACAGCAAAGCTCGTTCCTAGGTCGCCTTGGGTCGGTTATGCTCCCCCTGTAGCTAGACTAGGCATCCGCCGCCGGCCAGGGCCAGTACGGGCCTCGTCGGTGATGAACGGCGAGCGCGTTGTGGTCAGGGACCTGTTTGGAGAAGAAACACAAGTTGAAGGACCTCGGTGCATTTGTTAGTGAGACAATAAATAGTGGCCAGGGGTTCTTAGCGCATTTTTAGGTCATCAGGGGCCTTTGTGCAAACCTCCACCGCGGGCGCGCGCGCATGGGCGCGTCCCCGTTTCCTATTCGAATTGGGCCGGCTGGGTTGGATTTGGTCCAATACTATTCACAGTTTTTCTTTTTCCTTTTCTGCCAGAGTTAAAACAATTCTAGAAATTTGTAGAAAAATGCTAAAAATGCAAAACCAATTTTGCTAGATTCCTAATTTTCCATAGAATTTAATAAAAATAGTTTTAGGATTTTTAATCCAAACAGAAAATTATAGAGTAATTAAAACAGCTCAAGACCTTGCTTCTAGATTTTTAGAAAGTAGATAATAAATCCAAAATTTACTAAATTTTTAGGATAATCTCTAAATAATATTTAGAATCCTTGGGTAGAGTTTGGTATGATTTGGACCTTATTTGATACTTAGAACCCAAAACCCTACCCCCTGTCCTATGAACTTCACTATTGACTTCGGAAACCCTAGGTTCTCGGAGAACCGTGAAGGAAAATTGTACTCAAGACTTCAGGTAACCAATTTCTATTGTTTTTGCATCTTCATGAGCACTACATGAGCATTCATTACTATACTTGGCTATATTTAGCAAACGAAGAAGAAGTTGAAGTAGAAGAAGAAGCAAGGACACCACCACCACCTGAGGAACATCAGGTAGGCAGCTGTTTCTATTTTGGCATCTGCGGGACCGAGCCTGATTCACCAGTAAAACAAGGCAAGCCCCGGTGCATTTGCCACCTCATTGATTCTTTTAAAATCTTTCTCACTTGCTTGATGCATTAGGTGATAGGAGTTGTGTGCTAAAACAATTCCTACATTTCCTTCCTTGAAGTTGATTACCTTCCTTTGAATCCTTGTTTTACAAAATGATTTCCTATGCTTAGTCTTGCTCTAGCAAAACAAAATGTTTTGTTTTTACAAAAAGATAATGTTGCAAAGTGGGAGGGATGTTTTTGAAAATAAAACTGGATGGTGGATCCATCATGGCCATGATGGGTTCAACATCGAAAAAGATGTACCTCTGCCAGGTACCAAACTTTGGGTTTGAAATGATTAAGCTGAGACCGGGCGGGTGACTTGCACGAGAAGAGAGTCTCGGTGTAGTGTCTCCGTCTGAGTCGATTAAGGACCGTCTCGATGTAGGCTTGATGACCGAAGACCCTTTAACTGGTCACATGCCTCGTCATGGGTAAGCTTTGCCTCGGGCAGACTAATACCAAAATAAGATAACACGCAATGGGCGTGGAGAGATAGCGAGAGTAGCATGTACCCTCTGTGGCAAGAGGCTAGACGGTGGTGTATCTATGCTCTCGGTTGGCGTGAACCTGATCTGGTCTTAAGAACCCCGGTGGCGAGTTGACATATGCAAGGGTTAAGTGCTACATATGTCGTGTGATTGGAGATCCTCAGCTGAGTATAATCGATTTGGATCACCATACCTTCGCGGTTATGAAGACTTGGTCACTGACCTATACATAGAAATCCAGTAAAGATGAAGGGTTGTTAAGAAATTGGCTAGTGCAGGTCAAGTGATTGAACTAGGGTAGAAAAAACTCTAGATACAGGTAATCCTACTTAACCTGACAATTAAAATTGGATTTTTAAGGATCCACTTTTAGTAAGCATTTCTGCAAACAGAGTCATTGATTATTGATAAGCCTTACCTTGACACCCTTGATTGGGCCGGCTGGGCTGGATTAGGTCCAATTCTATTCACAGTTTTTCTTTTTCATTGATTATTGATAAGACTTACCTTGACACCCTTAAAGCCAGCATATCCTTGAGAGTCTTTTACTTTGTCGGGTAAGTCTTGCGGAAGTACACTTCGTACTTAGGGCTTTGTCCCATGTTGTTTTAGGTGAGGAAGCGACAAATTTTTGTTGCTTCTATTCAAAGGTGGTACCCAAAGCGAGCACCAAGACTAGAGCTGCGGGAGGGAAGGCCCTCCGTTAAAAACTTTTTACTATCTATTTAGGGAGGATTTTTTGCCTCCCATGGTTTATAATAATAATATTGTGCACTCGTATATTATGTTCTGGTCTGTAAATATTTAACTCTGTCTTACTTTTCAAATAAAAGTAAGTTATTGTAACTGCTTCCGCACTTCCGCATCTCCGATGAATTGTAATCTCTGTGTGACGGGTAAAACGCTCTTGGGAAGGTAAGGAACTCAGATACCGAGCTTGTCAAGTGATCAGGTGCACCTACAGGGTTGTCTGAGGTCCGTTGGACAAGGACAACTGCATGTGGGCCTAATTACTTGGGAGGTTCCGTCACATCGGGCTTCACACGGAATATTTTCAAGGTTAGCCGAAGAAATATTGAAGGTAGGCTTGTAAACGTTTCCAAGTGACTGCATCCGGCTTTAGAAAAAATAGCAGCAGTTCCTCGGGCAGCCACTAGAGCACAAAACTCGTTGTGCCCCACCATAACTTCGTCAAAATCATTGATGTCTTTCTCAACAAATTCAAGCACCTTCAAAATATTATCGGTAGAATGATTTGCATCTTCTGAAACTGCTCCGACTGAGTTGAAGATTTCTCGCAGGCGTGAAGAACATCGGGTTGCAAAGCCGAAGCAAGTGTCTCGAAGCATTCTGAAAGCTTCGGATAACTTGGAACTTTTTTCTACTTCGGCCTCGACCTTTTGCTTCAGTTCTTCGGCTTCAACCTCATAGCAGCTTATAGTATCTTTAAAAGTCAGCTTCACTTTTTCAAGCTCTTTGCTCAACCATTACAATTGTTTGTCTTGATCAGAAATTTGTATAATTTGATTCTCAATGTGAAGGCGAGCTTCGCCAAAATCTGCTTCGACAGCTTTGATCTTAGAATTCTTTTCTTCTATTAGGTTTTCAAGGTCCTTTACCTTATTTTCCAAAATATTGACAACGAGCTCATTTTTTCTATCTTTGCTCTCATGTTGCAACTTTAAAGCTTTACTTAGAAGAAGGTTCTGTTACAAAAGTAACCCTTAAGATTTAAAAACTAACGAATTGGAAAAGTAAACAATAAACTTTGTATCTTAAAGTTTGAGTAGAACAAACTTCCATTAATATATTGCCTTCTATAATTACTGAGGTCTCGTTCAAGATTTGGGAAACTAATGCTCTTTGATAAAGTATTAACGATTTTTGCCCCGACTTGATCAGGCATACACCATAGGATCTCTTTGTCACACCCGGTTTTATGGGCCAAACCCGGGCGCGAATCAAATGTGTGCTAGGATCAAGTCTGACACATATGATGACTCATGGTACATAAATAAATGTCACTTCATTTATATATCATGGAGTTCTATAGAAAATAGTTAAATAATTACATCATACGAAGACAACGATCCAGCAACCCTAGTTGACTGGGAGACGACGGCCTAGACCACTCACGAACTCATAATAGCATCCTTCACATGCCTCATCTTGTAGTACCTGACCTTGACCTGGGGGAATGTGAGTACAGCAAGGGTGAGCTCATATACGTTCATCACTCAACAAGTTGTGGGGAATAATGTGCATGAGCTCACTTACAGTGAGGCTCATGTGAATTGTAAGGCTTACCAAAGAAGATGGTTAAAGCTGAGTATTGCTTTTAAAGTTGGTCAAAGTTTTATTAGCAGTTACTAAGTATAAGTAGATACCATCCCAAATAAATAAGAGATCAAAATTAATAGTAAACACCCACAATGCAATGCATTTGACAGATTGAGTTTAGTTCCATAAGTTAATCATGCGAGAATCCTGAGTCGCTCTTGACTGTGAGCACGACTGATATACCAGTTTTACACTAGGCAGAGGTTGCACCCTTTACCCACAAGTCGTGTATCCTGCCTAGCCATTGTTTGCAAGGCCCTTAGACACTTCCGAGGTGAATGGCTAGGGATCCACTACGAGCCCTTTACTAAGTTCCACTAGCTTCAGAGAAACCCACTACGGTTTCTAAGAAGGGAATATAGGAATCCCTCATCCGAAAAGCCATCGCAGCATGATCGACCCGAGAACCTCCCCATATGTAGCTCCTCTACTGCCCTTGCCCCTTTCGGGTAAGGTAGTCCTCCACTGGCTTTCCTAATTAGTCAGTCAAGGGCGTCCCATTCTATCCTTGTGGTAGCACGTATATCTCAAGATAAGCTCCATGTTCCAATTAACACAATGATCATGTCATGAACAATAATTACAACAACATAACTGTAACATGATCACATTATAACATTAATTTCCCGAAACCAGGTAGAGCAATAGCAAAACTACCCAATAGTTCTTTTGCCTGCAAGGTGTGGGATAAACAATGCTAGGGAAGTCTATTAGGTCCCATCACATTAACCTGAGGATGTCAGAGTGATTAACAAGAACATTATTGGATAAAGTGAAAAGTGATCAAGGGCACAACTTGCCTTAGACTCGAGATCCCAGGTACTTCACCAAATTGGTCTTCGGGTGACTCGTAACCTCGCTGCTACTCATAGCAATACATACAAATAGACAAGTATTACATAAAAATAATAGTACACTAAACATAAGAATAAATAGCGTAAGAATATTCTATGCGCTTCTATGAGATCGTGGGTTCAAGAACCATTAAAATTGGAGTTACAGTGAAAAAGATATGATTTTCCAAAGATTTGTGATTAAACCATAAAAGGTATATTATAAATCATGTGGTATAGATATTACCAAGAAATAAATTATTTGAACCTTATTCTAAGTTATAACTTGACTTGAGATCATATTTAGTTGGACCATAGTCCTAGTTTGATTCACATTATCTTATTAACCTTGATTAGCAAAGTTAATGCAATAAAATGGATATTTAATTATGTATGAAAACACTAAAATAGATATTATTATCATGGAGACAACTTTAATATGAAGATAACAAAATTTGAATGGATCAAATAGAAGTTAGTATGAGAAAGTTATAACTTCCTTTTATTCTTAGGTTTATTTTTATACATAATAATCAATTTTCGGATTAAATCTATATTTACACCGAATTAGTGGACTGCGGCCATAAATACTTCGGAACCCAGGGTTCTTTACGCAAGAAAAAGGACTCTGTTGTAATGATTCTATAATGTCTGCGGATGGCGGGTTGATTTGTTAAGTTTCCGAGGTCTCTTTCGAAAAAAGGACGCGGCCGAAGGGGTATCGACATATCTCAACCGTCCGATCAAGTTTGTTCGGTCCAGGTTAGATCCAATATTAAATGAAACGGTATGCACCCGAGGCCATTGGATCCCAGATCAATGAACCAAACCAAGCCACACCCATCATCAACCTCGATCGCTTATCCACAGATCGACGATAGAGATTGAACATGGCCGAAGAGGCTCCCCAATTCTAATCTCCATCGCCCCTGATGTATCCAACAGTCAGGACCCCATCGTCTTCTCTTGTCGAACACTGGACGGCGGCGTGCAGCCTCTCCACGGTGGCGCCATTGAGGATGGCGCGGCGCGGAGGGCTCTACCCTTGGCTCGAAGTAGACCCATGGCATAGCTTCAGCTCCGGTTAGTAATTCCGGTGACCATGGTGGATTTCTCCGCCCGAGTCGCCAAGGCCGCAACCAGTGAACACCCACGAACCTGCATGGCTACCACAAGGGGGAAAGAGATCATCGAGGTAGATGCGGGTCGGTAGCGGCTTCATCCTTCTCGCTCTGACGAGGATGCCCCCCTCGTGCACACGAGACAGCGACAGGTTCTTGCTCTCCTGGTTTTAATGGGCGAGGGGGTCGTATGGGTCTTATACTAGGTGAGGTGTAGGGTTCACATCAGCACGCCAACAACTCCCCTGTTCTCAGTGCGTGGAGGTCGGCGTCTGGTTGAGATCGGGGCACAGTCCGTGAGGTTGAAAGCTGATCTGAAGGAGTGGCCCCATGCATAAGTGATGCAGAGAGAAATGACGAGACGATCCCACACGTCAATGACTCAGAGAAATAGAGAAGGGCGAGCTGATGGACCATTAGGTGTATTTGGCCCATCCGGCCAAATAAGGGGGATGGGGCCATGTTGGGCTGGCGACCAGGAATCCAGCCCAACACGTAGGAATTTCCTTTCTTTTTTCTGTTTTTTATTTTCTATGCTCCTTTTGAATTCTATTTTGAACCTCTAATTTCAAATCTAGGTTTAGCAATCCAAATGCAACAAACAAATACCTAGCATGATATGCAAACATAACTTTATTTATATTTATGCAAATGTTCTTAAGCATCCACACCATAATATCTATTTTAGAAAAATAATTTTATTAGGTATAATATTTATTGGAGGATATTCCAACCCATCATCTTAGAGAATGTCACTAAATGTATTATTCAAGGGCGTAACTTAAGTAATATGAAGACCTTCTTATTGAGACTCTTTGTTATAACCATATTTATTTTTAGGGGTGTGGCTTAAAAAGGTGAGAAATATCTTATAAATGAACATTTTGAATTTTGAATTTGTTGAAGAATTTTCCTAAATCCCATAATAGAATTTCAGGTGTCACACTCTTTGTCAACGCCGCCAAAATGCACAGATCCGGGTTGATAGCCACCCGCAATAGCGAATTATTTTAATTCAGAAATATCTTCTTCATAGAGCTGTTGCCAACCCAGGTGTCGTAGGTCCAAATCCTTGCTCTCCGAAGAAGTTTCTTCTATTTCCTTCATTTTGAAAGTTGTAGCTTCGGCAACAGTAACTTCATCCATTTCTCTCTCAAGAACCATATCAGCTATAATCCTATCAATTTCCGACATCGTGGTCCCGAGAGGGCCTCCACTGCTTTTGGCTTCAACGTATACTTCACTAGCTTCGGCACCAGTGGGAGGAACAATTTTTTTTCTGTCACGACCTATGGGGGTCTTGTGCATGGCCCTCATCACAGCCATCATACGGGTTTTTCTGACCACTCCCGTCCCCCCAGTCGCCGAAGCATTCTTCTTCTTCTCTTCCTCATCACCTTTTTCAATTCCCTTCTCCTTTGACTGCAATAAGCTAGTCAGATCTGATCCAAGAGGACTTAGCAAAGCAAACATGAAGGGTTTAGTCATTAACTTCAGAATCTCCGTCACACCGATAGAAGAAGACGAAGGGGCACCAGGGATGTTTCCTGGCAAATCATGCACCTTCGCCTCAGTATGGCCCAGGGCCAAATACTTTCTCTTTTTAGGAGCCAAGAGCTTCGGATCCGCTGAAATTTTTTGTTTCTTTGAAACAGCTTTTTATTTGTCTTCTTCAATAGATCTTATTGCTTGCCTTTTCAAAATACTTACAACTCTCTTCTTCCTTGTTCCCCCAACTTCTTCATCAAGTTTTTCATAATCTGGATATTCGAAGCCAAGGGTGTCCATTACTCGATTTAACCTTTGTTTCTTTTGGGTGTCGAAGGCGACAATCATCAATTGATCCTCTTTCTTGGTATAATTACCAAGGATTCCATTGCACATTGTTTCTATCATTTCTAGCCATTCGGCACAAGGGTCGGTAAAAGTATTTTGGAATTTAAAGCGATATGACAGTCTTACATGTTCAAAATTTTTCCTTCATCTTTTCTCTTCGGCATTCCACATCCACCTCATGATGGAAAAGTTTTGTTGGCCAGATATTCTTGCACTAAGTTCTTAGTACTGATGTGCTCGGCCACAACTCTGAATTTTACTTCAGCTTTCTCATCACCATGGCCTTCTCATGTTGAAGCTTAACTTCAAGAAACTCATCACCATACTCATGAGTTTCTCCCTTTTCTTCTCGTCAGCCTTTATAAAAAACCACTTGTTGGTCCAGCCAGTAGGCCACTTGGTGCAGTACCCAATCACAGGAGCCTTCGTGTCTTTTCGGTATGCAAAGTTGTAGCGTCTGAAATTTTTATGCAGACCATCTGCTCTTGCCTTGGTCTGGTAGTGGAGTTCATGGACTCTGTAGAATCCTTTGGCATTAGCACTTTTTCCTTGACTCTGCAAAGCCCAGAGTACACACCGAGTCTAACTATGGCATATGGAGTCAGCTGATGAAGATAAATTTCAAACTTTTTCAAAACTTTGCCAATCATCTCGTATAAAGGGAACTGAAGCCCTGCCCGGAAGAAGCTTTTGAAAATTAATACTTCATCATCCTACGGCTCTAGAATCACTTCGTATGCCAACAAATCTTATCAGTTCATCGTCATTTTCCCAAAATACCGAAGCTTCTTCATTATAACTAAGTCTTCTGCTTTCACAGTGGATTTCCCAAATTCAACATGACTGGGCTTGCTTGGACTCAAGATGCCATCGTCTTCTTCATCGTCACTACCAGCTTCAGCAACAACATTTTCAGCTTCGGCATTAACACTGTCCTTCTCGAGAAAAGGTTTTTCTTCCTCTTGAACAACCAATCTAGAGCGCTTCATAACTTCTGAAATTGGAGCTGTCTCAGTGGCCTCAGTCTCTCCACCCTCATTTGTCAGTCTAGCAGTAGACCTAATTCTAACCATTTAAGTTCTTGAGATGAAGCTAACTTTCAATTGTTTTAACGCTTGTTCAAAGACCAGTTAACAAATTTAGGGCATACACAGCTTTGGCTTCAGTAAAAAATTTCAACAGCACAACGATGTAATAGCAATGAATGATGTAGTAACTTCTTACCAACCTATCTGTTTATATAGTCTTGCAGGTGAAGAAGGCGAACCGCTACACCGCTTATACTGACTGATCGGTGGACCAGCGCAGGCCGTAACTTTTTATTCGTTTTTAATAACAAGCTCATAGAAGGTGTTTTTCGGACCTACGGCATTTAGAAGCCTTCGTGTGTTTCGCGGATCGAGCTCGTTATGAAAAAACAACCTAGCACTACGAAGGGGCTACTGTTGGGGGTCTCCTTCTCTATCGAAGGTCATTAGGATGAAGGAAATGTTTCCAATCAAAGGAACTAAGCGCCGAAGCTGTAATAGACATGCATAAAATATAGTAAAGCTTCGTCAAGAATTAAAGCTTCGACTTAAGTTAGTCACGAAGGTTGTACGTGACATCAAGTCAGTAATAAAAATACTTGATTATCCTTAATACTTGTATTAATGTAATGAGTGGATATCAGGGTTATAATTGTACTTTTGCTTGGGTTGTGTCCCTCGCCTATAAATAGATGAACAGTACCCCTGTATTGTTCACGCTTGATTGGAGAAGTTGTATTTACACTCTCTCCTTCAAACAAGCCGAAGGTACAAATGTAATATATAGTTTGTATCACTTTATTAATATACATTATGGATTGTAACATTGTTCTGACATATGATACGAAATGAGTAATTGTTATAATGTTACATTGTAATATTATATCTGTGAATAATGAAGACTTGTTCTTCATAACCTTCGTCAGAGAGTCATTATCCCTAGAAAAGGATAATGCTTCGAAGGACGAAGTTCCTTAACATTTAACTTTTGTGTTGCCTTGTTTTTGGTTCACAGCAATTAAAAACAAGTAACCAACAATTACTCCCCCTAAAAGAGTTTTATCCCTTTTGAAAGAATATTCTCCCCTTTGTCATAGATGAAGAAATACTATTCCTGACGGAGATTCTCTGCTTAGGAAAAACACATGAGAAAGAGAGATGCAAGTTTTAGTTTGATTAGAATAAGTCCCCCTATGCATAGGTAAAAGATATATTTTGACAACATATGCGTTTATAGCAACATGGGAAGCGTAAGATATGAAATATAGTCTAATCAAACATTGGAGAAGACATCTAAATGATACCAATAGTAGTCTTGTGAGACATGAGAATACTTGTAGATTTTTAGTGGAAGCTTATTGTCTTTCTCTAGGGACTCCATTTTCCTTCAATGAGACTACTGCACATAATAGACTTTAAAATAGGCATTAGTCTCAAAGACTTAGATTATAGAGTAACCTCCCCCTAAAAGTGAGCATACAAGTTTTTAATACTTGTAGGAGACATGCACTTTGAATTTGAGATCAAGAGGGGCAAATTATCTATAATCTGAACTTTGGCACATATAAGTTAAATGATACCAATTGAAGCATTGAAGGATATCAAATGTAGAATATGTCATTTGTAAATACCAATTGGAGTATCATTTACTTAGGAATGTTGAATAAGCTATGTGTCGTGCTTAACTTAATCATTTTAAACCATGTAGGTTTGCTCAAGAATATGAATTGAAATCGAGTATTCCTACCAAATGATTGACCTAGTATGCATGCATTTTTAATCAAAAGTAAATACCGCATGTAAAACTAGGCATGTAAGGTAAAAAATAGATATAAGAAAAAAAATACGCATATCTAAAATTGGAAATACAATAAATCTAGTTACCAAAGTCATGGGTGCGGAATTTGGGTCCAAAGTATTCACTAACCCACTTGTCAATAGACTTGATCCAATATGATGCATCCCATGATATACATCCCAATTTTGCCAAGTCTCCAAATTCCCAGCTGTCCTTCGGACTTCTCACTTCCTTCTTGGGATCCAAAGCTTCTTGGTGATTTTCATGGTTGAGATAATCTCCTTTGGCACCCAGATGCGTTTGGTCCCTTTTCCTTTGTTGTCTTGCTTGTTGGCCTTGATTGCTGTGATATCCTGGCCCCTGGGATGGGATATCCTAGCCCAAGGCTTAATAGAATTAATAGAGTAATCATATCAACAAGGTGCATCTTCTTTTTCGGAAGCCTATCTCGAAAGAACCTCTAGGTTAAGCGTGCTAAGCTTGGAGCAATTTGGGATGGGTGACCGATCAGGAAGTTTTCTTGGGTGTGCATGAGTGAGGACAAAGTGCGCACAAAAGACCTGTGTTGGTCTGTGGGGACAATATATGATCCTAGAGAGCTGCCAGGAGTAAGTACCGCCTGTCCAAGGATTGGACGGGTGTTACAATTGCTATCACATCTCCATTCGTTTTCTTCTTGATCAAATATGGTGTAGCAGCCTTTTTGTCCACCTTGTTGATGTAGGTGTTGGAGATTTTGCTTGATGGCTTTTGCTTGAGCTTTTGTTTTTGCTTATCCCCATCTTCGCCTTGCATTGGTAAGACTTGTGGCCTTCCTTGTTGCATAGCCTAAAGATCACAATTTCTCCCTCTAGAGGCTTTTTCACTCCCGCAGTGGTGTTATCCTGAGAAGATTGTATTTGTTTGGCTTTGCCTTTCTTGTCAAACAAAGCCTTCCCAAGACGGGCCACTTCTTGCCTTAATTGCTCATTTTCCTTTGCAACCTCATTCGAACATGTTTCTATAACAACATTCTCAAAAAGATCTTGGTTGTAGGGGTTAGAATTATCAATTAAATCAAAGCAAGAAGTAGAAGCGTCTTTCTTAACGATTTCAGGTATTTCAACTAAAGATACTTCTGGGGTGCTACCAATGTTTTCTAGCTTAGTAGTTCGCTCTTTATTGTGTATGCTAAGAATTTCCATTTTCTCTAGCAAAATATCAATTGCTTCTTGAGAGCTAGCTAACTTAGCCTTAAGTTTTTCATTCTTTTTAATAAGGTCATCATCAGTAGTTGAGGATGGAGCATTAGACTCTAATTGCTCAATTTTAGTTGATAGCTCACAATTCAAATTTGCAAATGTTTCAAATTTTTCGAGCAAACATTTATAATCATTTTGAGAGCTAATCAACTTATTTTTCAAAGTTTTAAGTTGAGCCTTTTGTTTAGTGCATACATCCTCAAAAAAATTAATGGCTTCCGCAAGCTCATCTAAGGAGGGCTTTCCCTCACCTTCACCATCATCACTACTGTTATCATCACTAGAGGATGGGATACTTATTTTACCTCTTCCCATGAGGCACTTGCGCGATGGGAGTGATGAGTGTGATCAGGATCGGTGGTTGCGTGTCCTTGGAGGTTGATCTTCGCTTGAAGAGTCATCCCAAGTTTTGATACTTGTAAGTGCCTTGTCTTTCCTCCTCCCCTTTTTGGGTTCGGCTATATTTGGACAGTTGTCCCTGAAGTGGCCCTTCTCCCCGCATGCGAAGCATCCTCTCTTTCTTTGCTTTTTGCTGTCAATGTTAAAGAGAAGATCCTCGACTAACAGAGGTACACCCATTAGATTAATCTCGCGAATCATCCCCATTACCTTTCTGACGTGTTGGATTATTTCTTCGTCCTCGGAGGATGATGTTGATGGTTGATTATCTTCATCATAATCACTTTCTTCTTCCTCCTCCTCTTCACTTGAGGAACTTGGAGTGGGAGCCTTCTTTGTTCCCTTGTTCTTTTCATCACATGCAAAAGCATATGGTCTTGAAAAAGTTGGCTCCTCTTGTCGACCCATTTTTCACGACATCTCAAATGCCACAATTTTTCTAATCACAATGGTCGGGTTCATTTGACTCAAGTCCTCCATGTTGTGAAGAATAGTGATGATGCTCCCATATTTTTGTTGTGGGAGTAGGGCGATAATCTTCCTCACAATGTCCGCATCACCTAGCTTATTAATGCCAATAGAATTGAGCTCATTGATGATTAGATTTAAACGAGAATACATGTCTCTGATAAGCTCATTTTCTTTCATGGCAAAAGAATTGTACTCATTTAAAACTAGGCAATGTTTTTGCTCACGGACATTGGATGTGTCGTCATGGAGCTCATGCAATTTTAGCCAAATCTCATTAGCAGTTTTTAAAGTAAAAACTTGATCGAAAATTTCCATGCTAAGAGATTCATACAAGCAATTTTTGGCTCTAGCATTCAAATGAATTTCCTTTTCTTCACTCGTGGTGAGCTTCTCAAGATTTTTATGTGGTTTTATCTCGTCACGAGTGACTCTCCAAACACCTAGATCAACGACCTCTAGGTAACAAGCTATTCTAGCACTATAATATGGGAAGTTAGTGTCGTCGAAGTGTGGTGGCCTATGAGTATTCATCCCCTTCCTTTAAAAAGCTTCGGCTCGATTAGCGGTGAAGGTAAAACGTTTCAAATGAGCCAAATCAGGCTCTGATACCAATTGTAGGAAACAGTGAGCCTAAGAGGAGGTGAATTAGGACTTCTAAAAATCTCTCTAAACTAGGCCACAAATAAATCCCTAGAGCAAAACCTATGCAAATGAATAATCTAGAATGTGTAAACTAAGTTTTGTCTAAGTGTTGCTATCTCTACTACAAAGGCTAAGTTTCAATCTAAATAATCTGAACAAAAAGATAAGATTGAAACTTAATACTTAATGTAAATGCGGAAGGTAAAGAGCAAGGTAGAGATGCAAACTCTCGTGGATGACGCTGGTATTTTTACCAAGGTATCCGGAACCACGCAAGGTCCCGACTAATCCACATTGGTGCCCCTACGCAAAGGGAAGCTCACGCAAGGGCCAAGCACCTCAGTCGAGTAACTCCATAGAGAGTTGCGTGCCTTTTCCACGCACAAGTGGTGCTCCGCTTCCGGCTCCTCTCGGACACTCCCCGTCGTCTCCACTATCGAGCTTCCGGCCGAAATGTCGCGGGCCTAGTTCTCTTCGGTACACGATGGTGGTCGTGACACAAACACGGTTGTCACGGTCTCACAAGACTCTCGCCCCACTCGGTACAATTTCTATGGCTCGCGCAAGAGCCGAGGGGTTGTGTGGTTTTTCTAAACTCACTCAACTAACTAGGATTCTCCAAGAGCAAGCGCTAATGCGGTCTAACTAACATAACCACATCGCAAAGCACCTACGCTAATCATCGAGTGATTCTATTAAGCACTTGGGTGTTTGAGCACTTAGAAATGTCTACAATATGCCTTGGTATGTTGCTTCAGCTCTCACCCCTTTAAATGCTCGGTTGGGGGGTATTTATAGTCTTCCCCCTCAATTATAGTCGTTGGAGAAGATGTTGTTTCTGTCGACGGGCGCACCGGACAGTCCGGTGCACACTGGACATGCATTGTTCACTGTCCGGTGCCCTAGCCACATCAGCCGACCATTAGGGTCTACAGCAGTCGACCGTTTGATCCGACCATTGCCAGACTGGCCAGTGCACACCAGACAGTCCGGTGCTACAGCCTGAGAGCGCCTAGCTGTAGGCCTCTCTACATAGATTGCCCGGTGTCTGACCAGACAGTCCAGTGCACATCGAACATGTTATTGTTCACTGTCTGGTGCGCCACCAGTGCGCTGGTTGACTGCCCACTTCATTGATTTCTTCCTTGTTTCTTTTGGGCTTCTTTTCCTCTTGTGTCTTGGACTTCTACACATCTTTTATGTCTTTTGAGGTGTTGCATCCTTAGTGTCTTAGTCCAATCCTCTTCGCATCCTGTGAACTATAAAAACAAACACTAGCAAACACATTAGTCCACAAGGTTATGTTGATCATCGAACACCAAAATCACTTAGCCAAATGGCTCGGGGTCCATTTTCCTTACATATGATCCAAGACTCCGAGCGAACGGAACCTCGCAATCACTACACCACTACTCCATTGGTTATCACCTGTGACACATGAGTGACCATGCTACGAAGGCTTATCCCTGCAAGCGTAATCAAGAACACAAGCAAGAATAGGAAGAACATAATCAAAATTGTATTGATCATGAGATGGGGTCTCACAAACCAATGAACGACGATATTGTTCGATGATATATATGATCTAAGCAAAACCCAAACCCTAATGTGGCAATGACTATTGTTAAAATAGAGGTTAGGGCCATGCAGAACCCTTGGAGGTACCCCTAATGGGCTCTAACACGAGACACGCCCCAACGACTCAAGCTCAACAGACAGTGTCGTATTACCAAAACAGAATCTGAACGATGACTTGTTTCATTGATTCCCATTGACTTTGGATGAATGAATAGTTGAGTTGGTTAGATAATCTTCTTATCTTTCCAACCAAATCAAGTCAGTCGCAATCGGAGTCCGGATGCGTCCTGGACGACTAATTTAGTGCAGAATGGTCCTGTAACCCGAGATGGAATTCCAGCCAAGTCGGATTTGATCTCATATCTGTTGTGGACGCTCTTGCTGCTCCTCCTCGACACCTTGGCCTTTCCTAAGGCCTTGGTGGTCCTCTACAATGTTCCTGATCATTAAAACATCCATGGCACCAAGTGTAAGCTCTAAAACACAATTGACTAGGTTTGAACGAACCTAGAGATTCAGTTGTCGTGCACGTGTTCGTGTTGTCGGTTAATGTATTCTTTGTAAGGGAGTGATGTCCTCATCATCAACCTTAGAACTTTGTCACAAATCATCTTTATACTCCTAACATTTTTATTACAAAATGATTTTTGTCACAAATCATCTTTGTCACAAATCATCTTTGTCACAAATCATCTTTGTCATAAATATGTGAGTTTCTCAAAAGAAAATGTTTTTCAAAATGGGTATGATGAAGGGTTATCACCCTTATCACCTTTGAGCAGGATGAGCAGGGACTCCCTGGTTTTGGAGGACCTTTGGGTGTTGGCTCGGTCGGGGTATGTAACACCCCAGGTGTTACTCAGGTTTTCTACTCTAGAGCCACACCCTGACCTATTATCACATGTGGATTAGTGGAGCCTTTGATGAACATAACTTAACAACAAAGGGGTCACCTAGTGTTTAAGATCATATGATGTTTACATTGACCATATGGTGCATATAACAAGAGAAAATTTTTAGAACCCTAAGTCTAACCACTCAAGCTATGTGAACCAAAATAGAAAATGTAAAAACAAACGATGAAACAATCATTATCACAAGTTGGGCTAATTACACAAGTTGAAGATATCTATCAGAGATAGTAAGGAAGTTTCCCCAAAACTAGCCTTAAAAAGCCCCAAATTGATCACTAACTAAAAGAACCCTAGGGGGAAACCAGATTTTCTCTAAGTCTCCCCAACCCGAATTCAAAAACCTGTCGTGTTCACCTAGCTCCTCAACTCAAATTCAAATGGTCAAATGGACAAAATGGCGCCTAATTACCTTAGACATGCCCTGGTAAAGTTTGACACCGATCCAAGACTGTTTGACATGCCTTGGCACGACTTTTGTCGTGACTTGGGTACAACGACAAACCCGACTTTACACTGGCGTAGCTCCTCACCCTAAGAATATCACAGCTCGGGACTCACATGAAAAGGCAAGGATTTGGAGCAAGGAAGAGATCCTACATGTTGGGGACTTGTTCTCAAATGCTAAGAGTTAAGAACAAGGCAACATGAAAAGTGCTAAATGTTAAAGTCCTTCGTCCTTCGAGACATTATCTCCCTTCGGATATAATGAATTCCGGACGAAGGTTGTGAAGGAAAAAACCTTCGTAAGCACAATAAATGATGAGGAAGAATTCATATACGAAATATGAAAAATAATATAAACATTATCATAAAATTATTTTTATTTGCATTACCATATCTACAATAACAAATTATAGATGTACCTTCGGTTTGACGGAAAGTAAGGGTACAGATGTGATGCAAAAAGCAAATGCCAAGTCAGCGTGAACAGTACGAGAGTACTGTTCATCTATTTATAGGCAAGGGATGCAGCCCCTGTAGAATTACATTCATGCCCTTTACATTTGCTAATAACTCTATAGTAATTCTTCGAGGTCTAATTTGCCTTTTCATCTTTAAGTCGGTTCCCCTTTTCTGTTGTCATGCCGAAGCTTTTCTGCGCACAGCTTCGTGATCACCTTATCCTTCGTCATAATCACCTTTCGTCTCGCTCAGGCTTCGTCCTGACCATGCTCTTGTATACTCATGATCCGATTCCGAAGATACCTGTTCACATATTTCACTTGGAAAACATTGTCAAATCATGTTTTTGAGGACCTTCGGAAGCCGAAGGCCCCCAACAGTAGCCCCTCGCAATATTAATTTGCTAGAATAATAAATTTGTATTGCGATATGGACGAAGGCCTTAAGCCGAAGGTCCGAAAAAACACCTTTCCTTTGCTAGAATAGCAATAGTCAATGACAAGTGGGGCCCCGCCACTTGCAACGCACTGGGCATATAAATAAGAACACATCGTGAGCACATTTAGCATGCTTTCTTGTCGTCTGCTCTTGCCTTCCTAATTTTTAGCTCTTTGCACACCAACGCTTGCTTGGATTTTTAAATTTTTAAGCTTCGTCTTTGAGAGCACTTTCTTGGCATTTTCGAAGATGTCTGAAGACAAGAAAGCTGTCGCTGAATCGAAGCTAAGCCTTTCCGAAGAGATGAATCTCGGCTTCCTTGAATCAATAGCAAAGACAAACACAGAGAAGATTACTAAGGAGATTTTAGAGGGTCTCTCTGAAGACACTGGTGATAGTGACAGCTATGATGTGGAAAGTGGTGGTGAAGATTCCGAAGATCGACCTTGGCGACCAAGCCATGCGGTTTTTGGGAAATCTAGCATTAAACAAAGCCATCTTGTCAATATGAGAGGTAGATATTTTCGGGACTTGTCTATTGTGAGGGCTGACGAAGGAGAGAAAACTTGTCCTACTCCTGAGGAGAATGAAGTCGTGATATTCCGAAGCTTCTTAAAGGCTGGACTTCGGTTTCCCTTGAGTAGTTTTGTCGTGGAAGTTTTGAAGACATTTGAAATCTGCCTCCATCAAATTACTCCTGAAGCAATCATAAGGATGGGCATCTTCGTATGGGCTGTGAAGAGTCAAGGTTTGGAGCCAAATGCCAAAAGTTTCTGTAGCATGCATGAGTTATTATATGAGACAAAACCTTGGGGTAAAGAGCAATACCATAACAATTTTGGCTGCTATAGCTTCGACGCCCGCTCTGGGTCGAGCTGTCCCGTGCCAACTTTTCGGAGGAGATGGCCTAGGGACTGGATGAAGGAATGGTTCTATGTGAAGAACGACTTGAAGACGCGAGAAGATATTAAAGATATCATTATGCGCCCTATCTGGCAGCGCTTCGGCCTTCGGAAGCCGAAGGTGGAAATTGACGAAACAGCCGAAGAATGCCAGAGGGCCTTCGGTGTGGTTTGTTCTTTCATCGGGACAAGGGATTTGATCCAAGAACACATTGCCTTTAGAGTATGGCCACTTGCAGAAAAGTGGGAAATGCCGAAGGAAACCGTCAGCGAACCTAACGAAGGTGGACTAGTTAGGATAAAATTCACCTTCAAATATGGAGATAAATTCGTCGAGCCAGTTGATGACTGGCTGAAAAGTATTGAGGCTATAAGCGATGAGCTTCTTGGGCCATACTCGAAGGCAGAAGATACTGCATTGTTCGCAGCCTTCGGAGGCCGGAAGAAGAAAAGACTCAACCGAGTATTTGATGCCATTGGGTTCGTGTACCCTGACTACCGTTACCCAACACGGGGTCAGAAAAGGAAAAATACTGCTTCAGCGAAGGAAGTTGCTTCAGCCGCTCCCAGTGAGCCAGCGTCGAAGAGGAAAAAGATAAAGGTTCTTACGCACCGGCCACGCTATATTGAACCGGCCACAGTGCCTGAATTTGTCGGTGAAACCTCTTCGGCCACCGAAGCCAAGGAGCTGACTCCCCTACCGAATGTTGAAGAGTCAGTCATAATGCCGGAAATGGAGAAAATAGAAGAACCGAAGGCTACAGAAACAAGGACATATGAAATTTTAAGTCCTTCAGCAAAAGTTGAAGCACCAAAAAGCCAAAAGGGTCCAGCAATGACCCCCAAAAGAAAAAGGATGGTTAATGTACTGGATGTTTTGGAGACAATAAAGTCTTCAAGCACTACTCCAAAGAAAATTGTTGAAACTTCCGAAGTGCAAATTGAAGCCTTTGGTGCCGAAGCTTCAAAGCACCAAGCTGAGACTGAAGCTGGGCCTTCAGAGCCCGCCAAGGTGAAATCCTTGGAAGCCGAAGAAACAGAAACAGCAGAACAAATTTTGGCTGAAGAAACTGGCACTGCCGCCCCCGAAGCATTTTCCGAAGCTTTTGATTATATTTTACGACATGCTTCGGGGAAAAAGTTGACTGAAAAAGAAAAGCAAGAGGCTCAGTTTTATGCCCAAAAACTGAAATATCCAAAGGGGGCGTTGATATTCAACGGCAGCGGAGAAGAAGACTTCTTGTATTGTCTCCCTGACAGCAAGGAGATTTCTGTCTGTCGGGAGATGAGCAAGAGCTTCAGATTCCCAACATTAGAAGACAGGCTCTCGGTGTTGTCAAAAAATGAGCTGGCCGACAGCTTGGCGTACAATAGCTTAAAGGTGCAAAAATGAGGTCTTTGTATTATTTCTTGAAACCCAAATTTTTCATTTGCTTAAACTTATTGACACACACACATTTTTTTTTGCAGGGCCTTATACTTAGCAATGCCCTCAGGGCTCAAAAAGATGCTGAAGACGAAGAGTGTGTTATGGCCCTGAGCAACCTTCGTTCCGAAGTAATTGAACTAAGGAACGAAGGTCTCGAAAAAGATAAAATATTACATTCATTGGTGAATAGAATAAAAGAAGACGAAGCTACTTTCAAAGCTCAAGCTGAGGCTCAAAAGCGTGAAATTGAAGATCATCGGAAGCAACTAGCCAGAGCTAAAGAGGAACGCACACTTGAAGAAACAAAACGAGAAATTAGTGAACAATGGGCAAATCATTTGGAAAAAACGTTGAAGGGCTTCGTGCATCCAAGAAAAGGTGCTATGAAAAATCCATAGAATGTGTTAAGAAAATAAGAACCAGCTTCGCCAGCGTTGGCGCATTCTCAAGTGAGGAGAACTTCATAAGGGGTGACCCCGAAGGCCCAATTGGATGGATCAGTCACGAAGCTGAAGCTTTTGAAGAAATTTTGAATAGTCGTGGAGACATATGTGCCTTTTCGGGTGCCAGGGGGATTGCTACTATTTTGGAGAGGAAAGGCTGTGACCATGTGAAATTCTTGGCACAATCCGAAGCCGCCTTATCATCTGAAGATATAAAAGACCCCTCGGCCGAAGCGAGCCTGGTCGGTGGAAAATTTTTCACCGACATCTAGGACAATGGTGGCCGGGAAATGGCCCAAGAAATTATACGAAAAAGCGAGAAAGGCATTCATGACGCTAGAAAAGTAGCAGAGGCCGCTGAGAAAAGTGCGGATCTCGAAGGGCAAATAGGTATTGACTAGTGGTTTTGGCTCTTTGTTGTAATTTTTTGATTTCGAACTTGTTTACGCTTTGTAATATAGCCGTACTTTCTCCTCCCTCAGAACCTGTCGAGCCATCGGCGGACCCCCACGTGAAGGGGGACGACGAAATTAGAAAAATGGCCGAAGCCATCATGGATAAAGTTGTTGATCAGCTACTAAACTAAGCTGCAGAAGTAGTTCTAAGGGAAGATTAGATGTTGTTGTAAAAACATTTAGAATGTAATGTTTGTTGAGGAACATGTGTAATATTTTGTAACTTTGAATGTAATATATAAGCTATTTATGGCTCTATTCTTTACGATGCATGAAACTTCGCATACATACCGTTTTTGAGCCTTCGGCGAAAAAACACCTTCCCTTCTTTTCATGCTTCATAAATAATATCCGTGTTCTCATAAAATCAGTAACCAATCCTCGTAAAATCAATAACCAATAGATCTTTTCATTTCAAAGTTTGACGAAGGTATAGTTCTTCAATAGTTATTTTTGTGCCCTGGCACTATTTCTTCGAAACAATCTTCGAATATCAATACTGAGACCCCCTTCTTGCATCATTGATGCAATATGATGTATGATGTTATGCTATGCAAATGATGTAATGATGTGATGTTATGCAAAATGATATTTGCCGAAGATCGACGTTTTTTCACTGCAAGCCTCCCTTAGGAGCCTCTTCGCCTTTTACTTCAGCGGAATCAGCGTTTATTTTTCGTTGTAAGCCTCCCTTAGGAGCTTCTTCGCCTTTTACTTTCAGCGGAATCAGCGTTTATTTTTCGCTGTAAGCCTCCCTTAGGAGCTTCTTCGCCTTTTACTTTCAGCGGAATCAGCGTTTATTTTTCGCTGTAAGCTTTGCATTCCCTTCGGAACGACTTTTGAGCAGAAAACTTACGCTGCGCTCCCTTAGGAACGACTTTTTGTTATTTCGAAGATTCACCCCGTAACCATAAGTTCTTATGCTTCGGCAACTTTTTGGACTCTGTTATTCTGTGGAGAAGGTATACTTGTACTATAGCAAAGTCGAAGCTATTACAAGAAATTGAAAACGACAAAAAACACTTAGACTTTCAATAATTGTTCCTTATGAAAAAGAAAATGATACTGAATGCAAAAACTGCTGCCGAGGTAGGATATTTGTCAATAAATGTGCTTCGATTCTGGCATAGTACTATTTACTGTGCGAGCTTCGGACTCTTCTCTAAAGTCTCGTTGGTGTTGAGTATGCTGACTCCCTTCTGGCTGCTGGCCTCGTTGCATTGGTGGTGGAGGTGGAAGTTGTTGCCAAGATGCCTGAGATTGACTTGCCGAAGCAACAGAAGCTGCACGGTGGTTACCCACATACTCTCGGATATAAGGCGAGTGGTACGAAGCAGTATGCATGACTTGCTTCGGCTGGGTTTGCTGGGCTGCAGCTTCTGCTATTTCTTTTTGTTTCTGGATGGTGACATGGCACATCCTGGTGGTGTGGCCCTTGTCCTCACCACAGAATAAGCAATAAATTTTCCTTGGCTGATCCCCAAATCTTCCTCCGAAGCCCCTGGCACCTCTGCCCCTTGGAGCTGGAGGCCGAGGATAACTCTACTGCTGCCCCGAAGCCTGGGAAGCCTGGGAGGAATATTGTGGCCTCTGCTGCTGGCTTCCCCTATCATCATTCTAGGTGGAATGAATCGATCTGACATGTCTAGGATGAAACCTCCCTCCGAAGCCCCTGGTTATTTTGGAAAATCTGTAAGCTTCCTCCCTTCTCTGTCGAAAGTCATTGTCAGTGCGGATGTATTCATCCATCTTCTGAAGCAATTTCTCTAGAGTCTGAGGGGGTTTCCTGGCAAAGTATTGGGCTGAAGGTCCCGGCCGAAGCTCCATAATCATGGCCTCAATGACAATTTCATTGGGCACTGTTGGCGCTTGTGCCCTCAGGCGTAAGAATCTTCGAACATACGCCTGAAGATATTCTTCGTGATCTTGGGTGCACTTGAATAAGGCTTGAGCAGTGACCGGCTTCGTTTGAAACCCTTGAAAACTGGTGATCAGCATATCCTTCAGCTTCTGCCATGATGTGATTGTTCCTGGCCGAAGAGAGGAGTACCAGGTTTGTGCAACATTCTTGACAGCCATGACGAAAGATTTCGCCATGACTGCAGTATTGCCACCATAGGGAGATATTGTTTCTTCGTAACTCATCAGAAACTACTTCGGATCTGAGTGGCCGTCGTACATGGGTAGTTGAGATGGCTTGTAGGACGGAGGCCAAGGTGTAGCCTGCAGTTCTGCTGACAGAGGGGAAGCATCATCAAAAGCAAAATTGCCATGATGGAAATTCTCATACCAGTCATCTTCGTTGAAGAAGCCCTCCTGATGAAGCTCTCTGTGCTGGGGCCTTCGGTTCTGCTCATCTTGAGTAAGATGGCGAACTTCTTCAGAGGCTTCGTCTATCTGCCTTTGCAGGTCAGCTAGCCTAGCCATCTTTTCCTTCTTCCTTTGCACCTATTGATGAAGTATCTTCATATCTCTGATCTCTTGATCCAATTCGTCCTCCTGAGGCGTTGGACTGGTGGCCTTCCTCTTCTGGCTTCGGGCTTCCCGAAGAGAGAGGGTCTCCTGGTTGGGGTCCAGCGGTTGCAGAGCTGCAGCCCCTGTTGCTGAAGCTTTCTTTGGCGGCATGACGAAGGTGTTGGGGCGAAGGCAAAGACGCCACCCTTCGCTCGAGGCCTTCGCTGAGGTCGCTGGTCTGACAGAGACAAAACGGGCGGGGACACCCTTCGCTCGATTCGGCACCAGACGAAGGCCTGCGGCGACGCCATCCCTCAGCGCGGCCTCGTTCGGCTCTGAGGCCCACGTGTGATCTGGCCCATTGTAACGGGCCCTGCGTGGCCGCCTTTGTGTTACGGGCCTGATCTGTAAAGGCATGCTTGTAATTACAGCCTGTAACCCTGCTTTATGGGAATATTCTGGGGATAAACCAGGTGTCTGAGGGCACATGCGTCCTTAACACAAAGCGCTAGGCACTCAGATACCTATAAATACCCCCGCACAGTGCCCGTGAGAGGCTAGATTAACAGAGCTATTGCCCCCGAGCACGTAACCCTGTTGTCGCCACTGTTCACCCCTGTTGGCCTCCTTGCTGCTGAGAGCAAGTTCCAACATTTGGCGCCCACCGTTCGTGCTACGACAAAACCACCCGCGATGGCACCCAAGAGAGCTAACCCGAAGGCTGACGAGGCTGCGAAGGCAGCACTGCTTGCCGCAAGAAAGGGCAAGGCCCTCGCCCTCACCCAATCCACCCACCAAGAGCCCACTGAAGACAATATTCCCCGCACCTGCGAAGACGACACCTTCCGCACCTGCGGGCCCGAAGGACAATCGCAGCCGCCCCCAGGCTTTGCCCCACTGGAGGGCGCGGATCTCACCGAGGACGGCGAGGTCCTCGGCGTCTCAACAGAAGAACAGTTACAGCTGCGCGCCCTGCGCCTCAAGAACCGCAATCTCCAGAGGCAGAAAGAGATACTGGAGGCCAAGCGCCAGCGTGTGTCCGCACTAGCCAAGGTGCGGCAAATGATACACGACGAGGAGCAGAAGGCCCAAGACCTCGAGCGCGAGATCGCGCTGATGCAGCGCGAAGGCCACCTCGGTCTACAACAAGAGCCACCCCTCCAGCAGCGCGCACAACTGGAAGACACGCGCGAAGGCCACCTCGGCCTGCAGCATGGCCCACCCCTGCAACACCGGGCGTAGCCGGAGAACCCGCGTTTCCCCAGCATGACTACGCCTTCCAGCACGGTGCGCCATTCCAAGGGGTCAACTACCTCGACGAGCGAAGTCCCCTGGCGCCACACCTGCAAGTGACGCCTTGGCCAGCTAACTTTCGAGCAGGGGCATATCCCAAGTACAACGGCAGCACCGACCCGGCGCAATACATAATGAGTTATCAAGTCGCCGTTGCATCCGCCGGAGGGGACGACGCCACAATGGCGAAGTCTTTCATCATCGCCCTAGAGGGCCCAGCACTCACCTGGTTCACCAGATTGCCTCCGCTGTCCATTGATTCGTGGAGAAGTCTCAGGGACAAGTTCCTTCTCAACTTCCAAGGGTACCGTCCAGACACCGACGCTTTGGCCGAGCTCTCGCTTTGCAAACAGCTGGAAAAGGAGACTCTGCGGGAGTATTACCGCAAATTCTTAACACTCAAGTCACAGCTGCCCTCCGTCGATGATCAGATCGCTATCCACTACGCCATCAGTGGCCTTCGGGCCGGCGTCCTCTACAACCACTGTATCAGAGATCCACCCAAGAACCTCTAGGAGCTATATCAGCTCTTTGAAAAATATGCCAAATCCGAAGAGCTCCACCAGCGCAAGGTTGAGTCACAGCGGAAGCCCAAAGATGCACCGCAGTCCAGCCGCACGTGGACGAGGACACCGCAACCAGACTCTGGTCGAGATGGCCGCAGTCAACAGCAAGTGCACAACATCGCCAACCAGCAGCCTGCTGCTGACCCCCCTCGTCGCCAAGAATATCCCCCCCAAGGCCGCGGAAACGGAACTCGTGGCAGGGGCCGAGGGCGCGCGCAGCCGCCGCGCCGGTTCTACTGCCTTTTCCACGGCGAAGACTGCGCCCACCAAACCAAAGACTGCCCCGAAACGAAGGCCACCAGAGACAGAATGGCGCGGGCGCAGCTAGCCGACAATCCCAGAATTGTCGCGCATAATTACCAGCCACCCCCTCCACCATATATCCACGCTCCCGCTCCGCATCCACCGCACCACGCTTACCAACACCATCAGGAAGTACAAATCGTACCTCCTCCACCCCCACCACCACACCAGCAACACCAAAACATCCCCCATGCCCCAAAGCAGGAAGACTTCGCCGATCAACCATATCGCGGAGTCATTCACATGATAACAGGGGGGTCCAGCACTGACTTCGACACCAAGCGGCAGAAGCGGGACCACTACCGCAGCATCAACCATGTCGCGGTCACCGGCCCAGTCGTGCAGACGAAGTGGTCCCACATACCGCTAACCTTCGATGCACGAGACGTCGACCTGCGCAGCGCCCCCCACATCGACGCTATGGTCATCAATTGCAGCGTGGCAGGCTGGGACTTACACAAAGTCCTAGTCGACAACGGCAGTCAGGCGGACATCATCTTCCTCCACGCCTTCGACCGCATGGGTATAAGCCACAGCCTGCTCAAGCCTTCGGACAATCCGTTGTATGGCTTCGGCGGCAAAGGCACCTTTCCCGTTGGCAAAATAGAGCTTCCCCTCTCCTTCGGTGTAGCACCCAATGCCCGAAGTGAGCAAGTAACCTTCGACATTGTCGACATGGTATATCCGTACAACGCCATCATGGGCCGGGGCTCCATCAATAAGTTCGAAGCTGCCATCCACGGACTGTACCTATGTATGAAGATACCAGGTCCGCTAGGCGCTATCACGATCTATGGCAACCAGCAGACGGCGCGCAACATAGAGCGGGACTTCGTGCCTGGTCAGAGGAACGTACACTGTCTCACGACCCAGCGCGAGGTCCCTGCGCCCGCCAGCCCAACCGATAAGTAGCACGAGAAGGCACAGTTGCAGAGCCAAGACGGGACCAAGACCGTCCCCCTTGATCAGGCCACGCCCAAGTAGACAGTCACTATCAGCGAAGACCTTACTTCACATGAAGAAGAGAAGCTTCTCTGCTGCCTGGCCAAGAATAAAGATGTCTTCGCCTGGTCCGCCCTAGACCTGGTCGGAGTCAGCCGATCCATAATTGAGCACAGCTTGGGAATTGACCCTTCGGTGCGACCAAAAAAGCAAAGGCTCCGCAAAATGTCCGACGAAAAGACAGAGGCCGCCAAGGCGGAAGTGCACCGCCTCCTAGAAGCTAAATTCATCGAGCCAGTGGCTTACCCCACGTGGCTCTCCAATGTCGTAATGGTGCAGAAAAAAAGTGGGAAATGGCGAATGTGCATAGACTTCACCAGTCTCAATAAGGCCTGCCCGAAGGACAATTTCCCGTTGCCGCGGATCGACAAAATAGTCAATAGCGCGGCCGGATGCGAGGTCATGTCACTCCTCGACTGCTTCTCCGGCTATCACCAGATATACATGAAGGAGGAAGACAAGGCTAGCACCAGCTTTATAACACCCTTCGGCACTTATTGCTTCATCAGGATGCCGGAGGGACTCAAGAATGCGGGGTCCACCTTCTCCAGACTCACCAAAACAGTACTCGAAGGGCAGGTTGGTAGAAACATATTTACATATGTGGACGACATCGTCGTCGCCAGCAAGAATAAGGAGGACCACCTCGCCGACCTCGCCGAGACATTCGCGAACATGCGAGATGCACGACTCCGCCTGAACCCGGAAAAGTGCGTCTTCGGTGTTCGCCAGGGCAAGATATTGGGTTACCTGGTGTCACACCGCGGCATCGAGGCCAACCCAACCAAGATCCAGGCCATCGTCGACATGTCGCCTCCGCAGTCCGTCAGGGACGTCCAGCGTCTGACAGGCAGATTGGCCGCTCTCAACAGATTCATCTCCAGGTCCACCGAGCGAAGTCTCCCCTTCCTCAAAACACTTCGCGGTGCGAAAGACTTCGCCTGGGGGCCGGAGCAAGCAGCGGCCTTCGCCTCACTAAAACAGTACTTGTCGGAGCTGGCCATCCTCACAAGCCCCGACTCCTCGCTCCCCCTATTGCTCTATGTCGCGGCTTCGCCGCACGCGGTCAGCGCGGCACTAGTGCAGGAGCAGACTGTTGAAGGCACAGTCAGACAGTGCCCTGTTTACTATGTCTCCGAAGTCCTGACACCGTCCAAATGCAACATGACAGAGCTGGAGAAGATCGCCTACGCAGTTGTTATGTCCTCGCGCAAACTGCGTCATTACTTTGAAGCATTCAAGGTCCGAGTCACCTCAGACAGGGGGCTCGGCGAACTATTCAGAAACCCGGAGGCATCGGTGAGGATTGCCAAGTGGGCAGCCGAACTCTCTGGCTACCACATCAGCTTCGAGCCCAGGACAGCCATCAAGTCACAAGTCCTGGCAGACTTTGTTGTCGACTGGACTGGACCAATAACACAGCCGGACCCGTCCACAGAGAAGGTTTGGACCATCCATTGCGACGGCGCATGGTGCCATGCGGGGGCAGGCGTCGCTGCAGTCGTCACCTCACCAGCAGGAGTCAAACACAGATATGCAGCACGCCTCAGCTTCGCTCTGGAATCCGACAGATGCACAAACAATATCGCAGAGTATGAAGCGGTTATCCTCGGCCTCCGCAAGCTAAGGGCCCTTGGAGTCACCACATGTATCATCAAGACAGACTCCAAGATAGTTGTCGGCCAGATCGAGAAAGACTATGCAGCAAAGGACCCCGCGCTCATGCAATACCTCGCGGCTATCCGAAGTCTCGAGAGACAGTTCAAGGGATTCACCTTGCAGCATGTGGATAGGGCCAAGAACGAGGAGGCCGATGCATTGGCCAAGGCTGCCGCCAGGGGCGAGCCCTTGCCCTCCGACGTGTTCTTTCACACCATCGGCACGCCTGCCGTCCGGAGCCCCGAAGGGCTCCAAATAACTAATGATAGCGAGGGCCACCGCATAGTCAACCTAATCATGACCGAAGACTGGCGGGCACCAATAACCCTGTTCCTACAGGGGTACTATCATCCAACCGACGTCAGCGAGGCCAAGCGCCTCAGACATCGAAGCCGGGACTTCGCGCTGATCGAGGGCCAGCTCTACAAGAAAGGGGTCAGTCAGCCAATGCTTAAGTGCGTCACCGAAACCGAAGGCATGCAGATCCTACATGAAGTCCACAGTGGCACGTGCGGCTCGCACGCAGGGCCAAGGGCCCTAGCTGCCAAGGTGATCTGCCAAGGGTTTTACTGGCCCGCAATGATCTGCGCCGCAAATCGGGTCTCAAGGTCATGCGAAGCCTGCCAGAAGTTCTCTCCTCGGTCAGGCAACCCCTCGCAGTATACAAAGTTGATTGCCCATACATGGCCTCTCCAGCGCTGGGGCCTGGACATTGTCGGGCCCCTGCCCACCGCTCAGGGGAACCTTAAGTTCGCCTTCGTAGCCGTCGAATACTTCACCAAATGGATCGAAGCGAGGGCTGTTTCTACAATAACATCAAAGACTGCCCAGAAATTCTTCTGGCAAAACATTGTTTGCCGCTTCGGAGTACCGTCCGAGCTAACAGTTGACAACGGCAAGCAGTTTGACAGCCAAGATTTCAAGGATTTTTGTTTTTCCATCGGCACCAAGCTTGCCTTCGCTTCAGTCTATCATCCGCAGTCCAACGGGGTCGTGGAGCGCGCCAATGGGAAAATCTTCACAGCTGTCAAGAAAATGCTCCTCGATGAAAAAAAAGGCAGATGGACCGATTTATTACCTGAGGCAGTCTGGGCGCTAAACACAACTGAGTGCAGGGCGACTGGGTTCACTCCTTTCCGCCTTCTATACGGATCGGAGGCCATGACCCCGCAAGAAATAAAGCATGGGTCCCCGCGTACAGTTCCGTCAGCCGTCCCCGACGTGGACGAGCCAACTTCAAAAGATCTTATTGATGGAGACCGGGTCTTCGCCCTACAGGCCCTAAACAAATACCAAGCCCAGACCAAAGCATGGCGCGACCACGCAGTCATCCCGAGGGAGTTCAGCGAAGGGGACCTCGTACTCGTCCGAACAGCTCGGACGGAGTCCAGGGGAAAGCTGGAGCCCAAGTGGGAGGGCCCCTTCATAGTCAAGACAAAAGCATCCCCCAGCGCCTACAGGCTCACAACGCCAAACGGCGAGGACCTGGAGCATTCCTGGAACATTGACAACCTCCGCAAATTTTTTGTCTGACTAATCGGGGCTGATTTCGCCCTTGTAATTCGCCAAAAAACAATCTTCTACCGGCCCGCACTCTTTTCCTCCCGGGGGGTGAGGTTTTTAACGAGGCGGAGCCATGTAATATATGTGCGAAAAATCCCCCGTAAAAACATGCGTCGAAAACAGACCGCGACGACGGCCTTCGATATTCGACCAATCCGAGGTCACCGCGAGGCTAAGCGCTAGCCACCCTCGCGTGCGACAAATCCGCGCAGAAGTCGCCTAAGGGTGCAGCCGGACTAAGCACAACAAGTGCGGAAAAAATCCGATGTCTATCGCGAAGACTATCCGCGCAGAAGTCGCCTAAGGGTGCAGCCGGACTAAGCACAACAAGTGCGGAAAAAAATCCGATGTCTATCGCGAAGACTATCCGCGCAGAAGTCGCCTAAGGGTGCAGCCGGACTAAGCACAACAAGTGCGAAAAAAATCCGATGTCTATCACGAAGACTATCCGCGCAGAAGTCGCCTAAGGGTGCAGCCGGACTAAGCACAACAAGTGCGGAAAAAAATCCGATGTCTATCGCAAAGACTATCCGCGCAGAAGTCGCCTAAGGGTGCAGCCGGACTAAGCACAACAAGTGCGAAAAAAATCCGATGTCTATCGCGAAGACTATCCGCGCAGAAGTCGCCTAAGGGTGCAGCCGGACTAAGCACAACAAGTGCGAAAAAAATCCGATGTCTATCGCGAAGACTATCCGCGCAGAAGTCGCCTAAGGGTGCAGCCGGACTAAGCCCAACAAGTGCGAGAAAACCCGAAGTCTATCGCAAAGACTCCGCGCAGAAGCCGCCTAAGGGCGCAACCGAACCAGTACAACAAAAGCAGAAATGACAGCATCAAACCGTCTGCGCTAAGACCGACTATAATCACACCAGCATAGCAAAACCAAACCATACAAAGTACACAACGCCCTTGCAGGCACAGGCACGCGAGGGCACACAACTTCATCTTACAAGCCTTTACACATATACAAGCGAGGGCGCCACACTCTACATCGGCTCAACCTTAGGAATAATTCCCATCTCCCTATAATTAAATAGCATTATCCTAAGCTCCTCACCCGCAAAAAGACTTCGCAGTTCCCCTTCCCCTGTACCCGCGGCGGCCGGCAAAGACAACAGCTCCTGCCGACCAGCCCTACTCACGCGAAGCCGAGCCCCTTCCTCCGCACTAACCCTACGCTTTGCAACCGCCCTTCGTCGTCGGCGCCCGGTGTTAGGACCTGGCACGTCTGGCGCATCCGCGGCGTGTGGCGAAGCCTCCGCCGCAGCCACGTCCAAGGCCGCAAAATAATCCAAGTCCTCCTCCGACGACTCCTCAGTCCACTCAACCGAGCTCCCAGAGTCAGTAAAATCAAAAAACTCAGATACAGACCCACCATATTCATTCCCACCTTCCGCGGTCGAAGCCGCCAAAAACTCAGTAGCAGCGGTTGCGTGCGCAGGCCCAAAATCTTGAACCTGCGCAGCAACCAAAATTCAGCACAGCATCCAAAAATTCCCCAACCCTAAACACCCACTACGCCACCTGCGAAGGCCCTGACGCTGCGGGAGCCTCCGCCGTTGGCTCCGCCGTTGGTTCCGCCGCTGCCTCCGCCGTTGTTTCCGCCGCCACCGCCGCGGGATCTTCAGCACTCGGCACAGCAGCTGCGGGGGCATCAGGGGCGCCTTCGACCACCTTCGGGGGCAGGTCTTCGCCGGCCGCAGCGGATGTGGGGGCAGCCGTCGCGATCGCTGCGGTCTCCGGGGTTGGCTCCAGGGCGACCCCAGTCACAACCTCCGCAAGGGTCGGCTCCGGGTCTGGCAGCGCGCTGTTCAGAGCCCCGAAGTCGTCCACCCGCTCGCCACGCGCCGCCTAGGACAAGACACACAAATTCAGCAAACACACGCACAGCCCGCATACAGCAAACGCCAAACAAACAACAACGTTACCTGAGCCCTCGCAGTCTCGGCCCGCTCCCTGACCACTTCACAACCATGCAGACCCCACATCCGGTCGTAGAGGGCCCCGGCAGATTCCTTCACAACGGGGTCTTCGACCTTATAGACATCTCGCTCAAAATCTTCATCTGCCTGGTCGGAGACCTCGAAGTGCTGGCACCCTTCGCGGGAGAGTGCGTTCATCGCCCCCTCGCAGGTGACCAGGGAGGCGTACGACATCAACCCCCCCACAACAGTGGGGAGTTCCTGCAGCACCTCCTGCACCCATTGCAGACAACGAAGCCCGGGCTCTCGGTCCGGCACCTCGAAGTCGCCGGTCCGCGCGCCCAGCTCGCGATATGTATCCATAAGCTGAGCGCGCGTCCGTTCAGCCTCCGCACGCATCGCGGCCTCGGCCCCCTTCGCGCGGCTCTCCAGGGCGGTAAGCCGCTCTTGCAGATGTTCGGCGAGCTCCTTGGCAAGATTGCCCTCCGCCCGCGCCAGTTTGGCCTCCGCCTGCGCAGCCTGCTCCTTGGCGATGGCCTCGTTTGCCTCCCTCCTCTCCGCCGCCAGTTGGCGCCGGAGGTCGGCCTTCTCCCTCTCCAGGGCGGCCACCCTGTCCATCAGCTTACGACACTTGCTGTCGGAGGCCGATTTCTCACGGACAGCGTCAGCATGTTGTGTCCGAAGTCTCTCGACTTCGGCGGACACATCTGCCGTGAGGGCCCCCGATGCAGTACGGCTGGCGAAGTCAGCCACCTGCAGAGCACACGTAAGGTCGTTGCCCCAAAAGAAAGAGGTGGGGGAGAGAGTATAACTCAGCGGACCTGACTCAGCGCCTCCGTCGCCTGACTCAGCGCCTCCGTCACTCCCTTCAGCCGGCGGGTCGCTGCGCTCGCCTCGTCCCTAACCACCGCGAGGGCCGACACCTCGCCTCCGGCGCCAAGGGCCTCGCCCCTCGCCCTCGGCACTATGGCCGCCGTCGCGATCTCCGCGCCAGGCGCAACCATAGCAAGCTGGCCCTCGTCCGACTCTGCAACGCATCTTCGAATTAAAAAAAATAATATATATATATATATATAATAATAGGCCAACGACTTACCACCAAGATAGTCGTCTACAGTAATATCGGTGCCGAAGTCGGCAACGCGCTTGCCCGACAACGGCAACGCTCGGGCCGCCTTCGAAGCCTCCGCCACTCCGCTGGCCGACGGCACCACCTTCGTTGACTTGGAGCCTCCAGCGCCCGCTGTTGCCTCCGGCGCCTTGCTAGGTGCAGAGGCGCCCGCCTTCGCCGCCAGCGGCGGCTTGCCTCCGCCGGAGGCCGCAGCCTTCGCAGCCCCCCGCTGCCTCTTCGGCCTAGCTTCATGCAGCCTGACAGTCGCCTGGCGTTTTTGCGCCGCACCTTGGCGATCCTTGTCCATCACTGCCCACACAACAGCACCGATATTCCGCCCGTAAGGAAAAACTCTCCACTGACGAACCATACGAGATGTAAAATAGTCCTCGCCAGCCGCGCAGGGGATAGGAACATTCCTAGGCCAGCAACCCCCGGTAACCCTCAGCATCCGAGCCGAAGACTCCCGGAGCTCGGGCGAAGACATCCTTTCCCCCGGGGCCGCACACGTCCTCATTAACTCTCTAGCAAAACTATCAGACACCCCAAGTCCTCCCATCGCAGTACCTAATTTTCTCTTTTTTGAGGAAGGGGCGGCCGCCGGCGCAGGGTCGTCTCCAGTCTCCATCGCCGTTTTCTTCCCACGGCGGTCCGCTTCGTCTTGACCAGGATAGCCGTCGTACGGCAATTGATTTAATTCGAAGACCCTGTTCAAACGGTCATTTGACCCGCGGATATCAAAGCTGCGCTGGCCTTCCGTCCTCACCACGTAACGCCCCACGAGCCGCACCGCCCCGTCCTCCGCATCGCGCACAAAGGTGGTCGGGTCGCGTTTTTGAAGATTCAGTGCGAAGGCAGGACTTCGCACCTCCCTTCCTCCGTGAAAGGGCATCTGGCGAGGGCACACTTCGCCCAACACCCAGCCATGCGCCAGGGGCCACACCCCGTACGCCACGAACTCTTCAACTAAATCACGCCCACTGCTCTGACCGGCGGCGCACCGAAGGGCCCCTTCGTCTGCATCCTCCTCTGCCACTTCAAAGGACGGATACGCAGAGTAATAATGAGAGCACATCTCAGACACGGGGAGTCCTTCATGGCCTTCGACAGTAGCCTCAGCAACGTAAAACCAAAATTCATTCCAATTGCCCCACTTGTTGCGGGCGCACGGAACCAACTCCACTACTTGCATTGTGGTCTTGCCGGTCTTCGGCGTGAATGTGCATGACCCGAACTGGGCAACTTCGTCCCCAATCATCCTCTTCTGCCAGTGCAAACAATAATACTTCGCAAAAACTTCAACCGACGGCTGTCCGCCGTACGAAGTCGTCGCCCAGACATACTTCGACAGTGCCACCACGGCATTCGGTGTCAGCTGATGTATTTGAACGTTGAATCTACGCAGGACTTCGCCAACAAACCGGTGCGCAGGCAAGCGGAGACCGGCGGCGAAGAACGCCTCGAAAACGACCAACTCACCCTCCGGCTCTGGGACTTCCTCCGTCCCCGGAGCACGAGCAACTCCGCCGCCAAAGTAGCCCAACCGCTGCATATCTTCAACGCGGGCTGACGTCATCCGCGACACACCAAAATCAACAGAGTCGCCGGCGCGCAACTCCTCCACCATCGAGCTACTCAACGTCTCCTCAGACGAGGCGGCGGTCGGCGGCGTAGTGGCAGCGGAAGAAGAAGAGGACGGCATTGCTACGTACCGTCGGCGGCGGCGGGCGGTCTGCTTCACTCGCGCCAGAACTCCGGCGAGCAAGAGGGCAGCGGAAGAAGAGGAGCAGCAAGACGGCGGGCGGCTAGGGTTTTCACGGAGCGCGGAAGGCAAAGTTCAAACAGCGCCAACCCCCGCCCCCTTTTATAGGCAGGGCGCGGCTCTTCGGGAAACCCGCAATCCGACAGGGCGCGACGCTTCGGGAAACCCGCAATCCAACAGTACGCCGTCCATCAACGGTCACATCAAAAACCCCCGCGGAACCACTTCGAGCGAGGGCAGCGTCTCCGCCATCTAGCGACATCTTCGGCACCAGGTGACTTTGTCGAACTGGTCCCTCGGAGGGCAAATGTTGGGGCGAAGGCAAAGACGCCACCCTTCGCTCGAGGCCTTCGCTGAGGTCGCTGGTCTGACAGAGACAAAACGGGCGGGGACACCCTGCTCGATTCGGCACCAGACGAAGGCCTGCGGCGACGCCATCCCGCAGCGCGGCCTCGTTCGGCTCTGAGGCCCACGTGTGATCTGGCCCATTGTAACGGGCCCTGCGTGGCCGCCTTTGTGTTACGGGCCTGATCTGTAAAGGCATGCTTGTAATTACAGCCTGTAACCCTGCTTTATGGGAATATTCTGGGGATAAACCAGGTGTCTGAGGGCACATGCGTCCTTAACACAAAGCGCTGGGCACTCAGATACCTATAAATACCCCCGCACAGTGCCCGTGAGAGGCTAGATTAACAGAGCTATTGCCCCCGAGCACGTAACCCTGTTGTCGCCACTGTTCACCCCTGTTGGCCTCCTTGCTGCTGAGAGCAAGTTCCAACAGAAGGTCTATGCTTGCCGAAGGTGTTCGAAACTCAAAACGTGGAAGTGAGTTCACCGGAGGTGGGCGCCAATGTTGGGGACTTGTTCTCAAATGCTACGAGTTAAGAACAAGGCAACATGAAAAGTGCTAAATGTTAAAGTCCTTCGTCCTTCGAGACATTATCTCCCTTCGGATATAATGAATTCCGGACGAAGGTTGTGAAGGAAAAAACCTTCGTAAGCACAATAAATGATGAGGAAGAATTCATATACGAAATACGAAAAATAATATAAACATTATCATCAACTTATTTTTATTTGCATTACCATATCTACAATAACAAATTATAGATGTACCTTCGGTTTGACGAAAAGTAAGGGTACAGACATGATGCAAAAAGCGAATGCCAAGTCAGCGTGAACAGTACGGGAGTATTGTTCATCTATTTATAGGCAAGGGACGCAGCCCCTGTAGAATTACATTCATGCCCTTTACATTTGCTAATAACTCTATAGTAATTCTTCGAGGTCTAATTTGCCTTTTCATCTTTAAGTCGGTTCCCCTTTTCTGCTGTCATGCCGAAGCTTTTCTGCGCACAGGTTCATGATCACCATGTCCTTCGTCATAATCACCTTTCGTCTCGCTCAGGCTTCGTCCTGACCATGCTCTTGTATACTCATGATCTGATTCCGAAGATACCTGTTCACATATTTCACTTGGAAAACATTGTCAAATCATGTTTTTGAGGACCTTCGAAAGCCGAAGGCCCCCAACACTACACGGAACCCTTGCCAAGATAAGCATGCTAGGGCAGCTAAACAGGCGTCTGGACATGAGCAGAAGAGATCCTCCACGTGTTCGACCGCAGTTGAGCGCGCTCTAACCGCGCCGCGCACGCCACGAGCTCTGGTCAGCTCGATCACGTGCTCAACCCCGCGCCCGTGCCTGAGCCCTCGCCTATAAGAAGCCTCAGCCCTCGGCCTTGCCCTCTTGCACACCTCATACCCTTTTACCGGCGACTGAATGCAGGTAATCGCCAGAACACCGAGCGCGGCGTCGTCTGCAAGCTTGTCGACGCGTCGACCACCTTAGACCGGCCACACCAGCCTAACCCCATCCAATCTAACTCCTCGACCAGCCTCCCTAGAGGCTAGCAAAGCTTCCCAGCCACGCAGACCAAACAATACCTCGCCGGAGAAGCCAAAACACCTCGCTAGACTTGTCCCGTCCGCCGGTTCCCTTGGTCCAGGTAATCTAACCATCCATTCATTGATTCCTTGCACACACACTCCCTGCCACTCAGGGAACCTCCCTATGCGATCTGATTGAGCTCTACCGTCGTGGTTTGGCCGGTGCAGACATCACCGACGAGCTCTACCGCCTGGATCTGTGGCCAGACTAGCTCCAGGCACTAGAGACGCTGACCCGTACCTCGACGTGACCGCTAGAGGCTCCCCATCCTTGCTCGACCCTTCGCTGGAACCCTACCAACGCCGGTAAGCTGCTCTACTGTGACACCCCAGTGTCACCTAGGGTTTCTCTCGTTGCTAACCCAAGAATTAACATTTTATGTGAGCCAAATTAAGCATGAAGCATCAAATTGACTTAAGAAGAAAAGATCTACTAAGTGTATATCTAAAGAATCATGTTCCAAACAAATGAGATTTTCAAAAAGAGCAAATGTTGAAACCCTAATACCAACCCTAATTGAGCTAATTAAGTAGAATGGAAGAAAAGGGGCAAAAGACTAGGAAAATATAAAATCATGGCTTAGGCCAAATATAAACATTGAAGTATACTAAATAAGCAACAATAAAGATTATGGAAGCTTGGCCAAAATAATTTAATAAAAACTCTAAAACAAGTTTCTCAAGTGAGGGTTCAATAGGGATTTCTGAAATTCAGAATTCTGAATTTCAGTCCTTGAGCTAAAGACCGAGCGTGTTCACCTTGATCCCTAGCTCAAATCCTAATGACCCCATTGACAAAAATGTGCCTAACTAACCTCTCTACCTCATATCAGAAGATGACTTCGGGACGTGTGCCTTGGACACGTCAAACCCGCGATCTTCTCTTTGTGCGCGGCAGTGAGACAAACCAGATTTCTCCCCTCTCTATCTCTTGATCCAGTCAGCAAAACCTGCAAGCCTCCACACATAAACGACAAAGGAATGTCAGAGGAAGAGATCTCTCAATGGGATCATGGCCATAATCTCAAAGATTTGGAGCCAATCCGCGCTTGAACTCGACCTCTCTCTGCGCTGCCTCGTGCTCGACGTTGTGCTAGGCGCCAGAGCGCGCACTGGCGTTCGCCCGCGCACGCCCCGAGCGCTTGTCAGAGCCCCGCCCTCGACCGTGCTCGCCCGCGCCTATAAAGCCTCCCCGGGCGCGCCTCACCTCACCCCGTGCTCACCTTCGCCGGCCAAACGCCCCTCCTTAACTCCGGCGAGCTCTTTTCCGCCCGCCATTGCCACCTGAGCCTCGGCGACCGTGACCAGCCCACTTCGGTCGCTTCCAAGCCGCGCCAGCCGCTCGGATAGCTTCGCCAAGAGCTTGTGAAGCTTCCCCAGCTCTCGGACCCGGCAAAACTTCACCGGAAAGCCAAGATCGTCCTCGCCGGACTTCGGCCGCCCACCTGCGCGCGTAGATCGAGCAATCCGGTGAGCCGTTCTTCAATTCCTCGCACGCACACCCTCCTTGATCCCTGGTGAAGCTCTCTGACCCGTTTGATTGGTCAATTGTGCCCTGGATAGGCCGGACTCCTCGCCGCCGACGAGCTCCCCCGCCTGCGCACGTGGACCGGCCGACTCCGACCATCCCCGACAATGACCCGCACATCGCCGTGACCCTCAGGACCTCCCCTACACCCTCGGCCACCTCACCGGAACAGTCTCGCCGCCGGTAAGCCCCTCCGCCCTTTCCTCCGCCGCGGGTACTGTTTGATTTGGGGGAAGGACCTCGGGTTAGGATTAAAAGAACCCAAGGGGTTTTCTGAACTGTCAGCGACTCATTTGAATAGTAGCCCAAGGATTAGTCTGTAAGGAAACTTGAAAACATCCGCTAGGGACCCCGTTGCAAAGTAGTTTTCCTTTTAATCATTTCTGTTTAATCTTTTAATGAACAGAGAACTTAGGAAATTCATAACTTGAGAAATACTTAACCAAAAATTGTTAAACCAATTTTGCTGGATTCTAAATATTATTGACTACCAATTAAAAATACTAAACCTCATGATTTCTGTTCTAAATTTTAGAGTTTAGAATTAAATACAGAAACTGACCAAACCTTATTTAATTAAAGAAAATTGTTATGCTTCTGTGCTGAACCTAAGAAAATTTGTAGATGTTCAAACCCCATTTAAACACTATTTAAAAATAGTGGGAACCCCAGTATTAAAAATTTAAGTAGGGATATCTATTAAAAGCCATTTTGCCCAAAACTTAGGAAAATCAAAAAAGCATTAGGAATTAATGAACAGTGAGTGCAATTATTTTTCGTAGCCTACTTAAGTAACATAGAACCTAGGAAAAATAAAGGGACCTCTAGTTCAGAATAGAGTTAAAGTGAAATATTTTATTTAGCATTATTCCAACTAGAAAACAATTATTGGAATTATAAAATCAGACCCAAATTTGTTAATAAAAATCCAGTGGACTTGTAACCACTAAAACCCCAATACAAAAATGATAAACACCCCAGCCCATCATTTTAAGTAGGGTAAACAAATAAAACTTGATATTAGGTCCTATTTCAAATAAATCATGAGCAACCCAAAAATAGTGCAATAATGGGCAAATAAAATTTTACTAGATCAATAATGAGATAGGCCACCAGAGAAAAATGCAAACCCATTTGAAAGATGCAAAATAATACCTATTGCCATACTTCATGAAAAAGGCCAATTAATCCAAATAATTCCTACCACCCCTCCCTTAAGCAAAAAGATGCCAAACTTCAATATGATTGCTCTTGCACAAAGATAAAGCTAGGAAAAATTAGAAATCTGTTGTTTGATATTTTTCAAATATAGTGGTAGTAGAAAGCACCCCTTTGGCTAGAAACTTTAGAAAATCATAGAAAAATAACTAATAAGTATTAATGGCTAGAAATTTGTACAAAGTCATGTCATAACATCTAAATGCCAACAAAAATAAGTTTTAGAGAATAACCTACTGTCAAATGGTAGTTGTAGTTCAAACCACCCCTTCTGCCTTAATGTTTGATAATTTTGTCCAGAGAGAACTATTCACTTTTTAAGCCCCAAATTTTAGAACAAAGAATTATACACCAGTAAGAAGCCACTGTAATGTTATAGATTTTTTGGAAATTTATTAAGACAACTTGTAGTTCAAACCCACTTTAAAAACATAAAAAGAAATAAAGGGAAAGAAATGAAAGATAAACCTCGCCCCAATAAGTTCAACTTGAAATCTTGGCAAATTCTCACTAAGACTTTAAAAAGAATTCAGTGGAACACCAAAATGAACTTACCACTTAGTTTAACTGAGTGTGATCTAAAATACTAAGTATACCACCAAAAATCTTTTATAGCAAGATTTAACTCTATCTAAATTAAGTGGATCATTCACCATCAAAGTTTAATTGCTAAGGCACATATCATATCATGCATGTATCTCACTCATTGCATTCATTAGATTGTAATCTCGTTGACGGAGAGTACGTGCTCATCCCCGAGCAAGGAACTGTCCAAGAAGAAGACCAGGAGCAAGCTCCCGAGGCTGCCATCGAGGATCTCCCCGCAGCCCCAGCTATTGAAGGCAAGCCCTGGTTTTATGCATAACCGTATTATTATATGCTACTTTACTACACTTAATGCTTGTAGGATTGTAATGTGCACTTAAGTGTAGGAGTTGCTTGAAACCTCTAGTTGCATGAACTTATGATTCTTTTTTGAGATGGATACTAGTATGCTAGGTCGAGTAGCTGCTTTGCTAATCAGGATCTCGGTAGAAGTTGAGTGATTTTTCTAGCACTCGCGCGAGGTCGGGACTTGATTGTATTCATCTTGATAACGGGATCTATGTTAGTCTATGGACTTAAAGCCAGGGAGGATGCCTTGTCCATGAGACGGGAAAAAGGAATTAAGGATTAATGTGTGGATACCTGAGTCAAGCCTTTGAACGTACTAAGCACATGTCGGGAAATATGGTAACTGGTAAACCTAGTACCTGAGTGAAGCCAGGCGCGGACTTTATCCCTCATGCAACCTGAGACTGGGTCTCCCATGCTAGCTATGGTGGGTACAAGTGCGGTCACTGCACGGCGGCAGCCGGGGTTAGTGGAGCATTGTATGCCAAGGCGGTGAGGCCTGGACGCGAACGGGGAATCGATGGGGACGGTTGACATGTGTGGGGTCGGAGTACCCTGACATGTCGTGTGTTTAGGTTTACCTTGCAAGGATAAAATTCTATTCGAATCGTCTGCTTCTCGTAGCTAATGAGACTGCTTGACCCCTCGTACTACATTGAGTAAGAAGTGAAATGAGGTTACATGAGACAATTTGTTGATTGAACTAAATGCTTGCTACCATGTATGCTTAGAAGGAGCAAACTTAGTTTAAGATAATGATACTAGAATTTGAAAAGCTAAGAATTGATTTTAGAAATAGCTAGTGCTTTTGGCAAACCAAACCTCTTAGCCAAACAATTGCATGATCTAGAGGTAGAGGAGTAGTTTCCTCACACCGGGTAAGTCTAGCTGAGTATTAGTATACTCAGCCTTGCTTGTGGCATAATTTTTGCAGGTACGCTTCAGGATATGGTTGATGGTGTGACTTGGCCTACCACCCTGCCACCGGGTTGGACGGTCGAGTGGGATGCTACTCCGGCAGGAGAGGAGCACGAGGAGTAGTGGGCTAGGCCTTGCCCATTTTCTCGCTACCGATGACATCGATTATTCGCTGCATCGTATTTTATGAACTCTTATCAGCAACTTGAAAAACTCTGATTTATGTAATAATTCAGTATTTTAATTGAGGTTTCTTGCTTTATTGTATTTCTTCTGTGACTCACCTTCAAGTGAGATTGTGGAATTTGATCCTGATTAAGTGGCTTTATCAGACTAGATCTGAGGGAATGATGGGTTATTCCGATTTAAGTGTGTTACGGCTCCTAAGGCGTGACTTAGGCACTTAAGATGGAATAATTCGGGCGGTTCTGCCACATCCGTCGTCTTCTTCGCCGCGGGTACTGTGTAACCTAGCTAGGGACCACGGATTAGAGGTTAGGAAAACCCAGGGGGTTATGCGCAAAGGTCTAGACTCAGGTGAATAGTGCGCCAGGGACCAATCCGTAAGAAAAGAGGGGAGGAAATGTCAGGGACCCGTCTCAAAGAAGGTTTTCCTTTCTTTTTCAAAAATCCATTCAAAATAATGAGCAGAAAACTTTAAAAATTCATAACTTGGGCAAAATATGACCAAATTTAGTCAAACAAATTTTACTAGGTTCTGACAGGATGAACTTTAGAATAAAAACAGAAAACCCACTAGTCCGGTACTGTTTCTAGAAGTTTAGATTTTTGTTAAGATATTAAGTAATGTGCAAAAATAGGAGTAAAAGTTTTAGGAGATGACCAATCAACAGTAAAGTCCTACAAAATTATTGTACACCATATTCTTCTCATTGAACTAGAGATTATAAAATAAATTAGGTTTCTGTCCATTTTCTTGGAAAATCATATTAGGACCTAGACATGTGAACCGCAAGACCCACTTATTTTTCCTAGACTAATTTAGCAGCAAAGTTTTGAGGAAAAATATGAAAGTGACCTAAGTACGACTAAAAAATATGTTTCCCCCTGCCCCATGAGAAACTATAAGGAACTTTAGAAAATCATACAACACATTCCCTATAAGGAAAAATGACCAAACTTAGGAATGATTGCTCCTACGCAAAGAAAAGGTTAGAAAAAATGCTAAATTTGTTGTTTGACATTTTTCAAAGGAAAAGTTAGTTAAAAGCACCCTTTAGCCCCACAACTTTAGAAAATCATAAACAATGATTCACTAAGAATAATTAAGTATATTTTCACACAAGACCATGATATTGCATCTAGATACCAGTAAAAATAACCCTAGGGGCATAGGTCACTTCTAAATGGAAAGTCTAGTGTAAAATGACCCCACTACCCTAGTTTTTGTTATTTTTGTCTAAATCCGATTCTAATTAGTTTTTACCTCAAATTCCTAGAACAGACTAATTTCACCAGTGTTAAGCTATCGTAAATTTAGCAGAATTTTCAGAGAATTCTAAGTAACCTTCATAGATCAAATCATCATTAAAATCCCCGAGGAAGGGGCTGACCAAGAGGAAGCTCAGGAGCTAGCTATAGAGGCTGCTACTGAGGATCTACCTGCTGCCCCAGCAATTGAAGGCAACCTCCGGTTTTATGCATAACCGTTTATATATGCTATTTTACCACACTTAATGTTTGTAGGCTTGTACTGTGCACTTAAGTGTAGGAGTTATTTGAAACCCTAGTTGCATGAACTCAGAATTCCTTTTGAGATGGATACTAGTATGCTAGGTCGAGTAGCTGCTATGCTAATTCAGGATCTCCGTAGAAGTCGAGTGAATTTTCTAGCACTCGTGCGACGTCAGGAGTTGATTGTATCCCCTTTGATACTGGAACTATGATGGTCTGTGGTCAAGGGTCCATGGGGATGCCTTGACCACGAGATGAAATTGGAGTAAGGATGAACGTGTGGATACTTGTGTCAAGCGTTTGAAATTACTAAACACATGCCGAGAAATATGGTAAATCGGTAAGCCTAGTACCTGAGTGAACCTGCACGTAGACATACCTCCCCATGTGTTCATGAGACAAGGTCTCCCATTCCGGTTATGGTGGGTACAAGTCCGGTCACTACACGGCGACGACTGGGGTCAGTGGAGCATTGTATGCCAATGACAGTGGGCCCTTTTCTACTGACGGTGAATCGATGGGGACGGTTGACGTGTGTGGGGACGGAGTGCTCCTACATGTCGTGTGTTTAGGTTTACCTTGAAAGGGTTAAAACTCGATTCGAATCGTCTGCTTCTCGCAGCAAACCTTCATCATTTAGCATGCAAACATGAATGCGAGAGGACAAAGATAGTAATTGCATCTTATTAATCCCTTCATATTTGCATTCTATACAACATGTATGAATATCAACAGAATTCATATTACACTGATACCTTCGGCTTGCTCGAATGCGAAGACGCGAGAGAGTGATTACAATGCAGTGTGAACAGTATGGGGCTACTGTTCATCTATTTATAGGCACGGGACACAGCCCGAGTGAAAGTACATTTATGCCCTTTACATTCATCTATAATCATAACACGAATTATTAAGGATCAAATAGTCTTTGTCCATTTTCGGTCATCAACATACTGGGTCTTCGTCACCACTTCAAGCCGAAGCTCTTTTGGCCATAGCTTCGTCATCCATTTTCATCACCTTTAGGTTACACCTTTACCCTTGTCACGAGAGGACTTTCATTCCGAAGCCAAAACCTCATCTAATAATCCACGTCATACTGAAAATATATGGTCAGTCACGTTTTTTAGGACCTTCGGAAGAGGAAGGCCCCCAACAGTAGCCCCTCGCGGTATTGATTTATTTCTTTGTAACAAATTTAGACTGTAACATGAACGAAGGCCTTTAGTCGAAGGTCCGAAAAAACACCTTTCCTTCGCTAGACTAGCGAATTAAACTGAACTGCGGGACCCACCAAACTGTGGGGCTCTGAACATATAAATAGGAGCCTGCATTACGAGTATTTTTTGGGCTATTTCAGTTGCCAACATTGCGTTCGTCAATTTAACCTTTCTTGCTTTGTCGAGTTTAATTGGTTTTTGAGCTTCGGCATTTTAGCAACCATCGACTAAATGGCTGATGAGAAAAAGGTTATTGATCCGACGCTTTCTGGATTTTACGAAGCTATGGAGAAAACCAACGCGGAGAAGATTGCAAATGAGATGTTGGCTGGAATATCTGAAAATTCCAGCGATAGTGAGAGTTTTGATGTAGAAAGTGGAAATGAAGATGCCGAAGATCGACCCTAGAGATCAAGCCATGTTATCTTTGGAAAATTGACTATTAAGCAAGGGCAGAACGAAGCAATGAAAGGGAGATACTTTCGTGATATCTCAATCGTGAGGGCCGAAGGGGAGAACAATGTTCCTCTTCCCGAAGCTGACGAAGTGGTTGTTTTCAGAAGCTTCATGAAAGCTGGATTTTGGTTCCCCGTGAACAAATTGTTGGTCAAATTTATGAAAACCTTTGAAATTTACCTTCATCAACTCACTCCCGAAGCTATCATTAAAGTGGGGATCTTTATATGGGCCATGAGGAGCCAGGGACTGGAGCCAGATGCAAGATGCTTCTGTAACATTCATGAGTTTGTCTTATGAGACAAAGGCTACCGGAAAGGAGTAGTATCACAACAACTTTGGTTGTTACAGCTTCGTGCCTCGATCTGAGGCAAGCTACTCAGTGCCTACGTTTCGAAAGAGATGGTCGGGCTCCTGGATGCAGGAATGGTTTTACGTAAAGAATGACCTAAGTCATAGGGAGGATGTGATAGGGATTATTCAACACCCTATATGGTCTCACTTTGGGATTAGGAGACCAGCCACTGCACTTGGGAATGATGTGCAAGCATGACAGGCAGCTTCTTAACACAATGTGCACCTACATTGGCTCAAGAGCTTGGTTCAAGAGCACATTGCTTACAGAGTGTGGCCACTTGCACATGGGTGGGAAATGCCGAAGAAGGCTGCTGCTGGTACTAGCCAAGGTGGTTTAGTCTACCTGAAGTATACCTTCAAATACAGAAGCCAATTTGATGAACCGAATGATGACTGGCTAGATGCCATAGAAGCGACTAGTGACGAATTGCTTGGAGCATATTCGATGGCCGAAGTGACGCCATGACAACTACCTTCGGGGCTTGGGGAAAAAAGAGGTTGAACAGGGTATTCGATGTCATCGAATTTGTGTACCCGGATTACTGTTATCCTTCACGGAAGCAAGGGAAAAAGAGGAAAGTTGTTACCTCGACGACTTCTAGTGCGTCGAGGTCAAAAAAGGTTAAAGTTTTGACGCATCGACCTAGGCGTATTGAGACGGCCGAGGTGCCGAAGCTAATTGAGGGGTCCGCTCCTATCTCTGAGCCAAGTCGCTCTGTGCCCGTCGAAGCTAGAACAAATGTGATAGAGGAGACGGAAATGGAGAAAATAGTAGAAGAGTTGAAGGTACTGAGTCCACCCTGCGCAACAAAATTGCCGAAGGTGTCAAACATCCCCGAAGCAACTCCAAGAAAAAGGAGAATGGCTAGTGTGCTGGATGTTGTAATGGAGTCTATGAAAACATCAACTCCGTCTTCTGCTGAAGCACCTAGGACGGAAGATAGAGTTTCAAAGAAATCTGACGAAGCTAGAATGGCGCAGACTACTTCTGAGGCTGGAACCTCAGTTTCTGCCAAAGCAAGGCCTTCGGAAAGCGCCCCCGATGATCCTAGAAAAAGAGGGCGCTTTTGAAAAATCCAAATCTGCTGCTCCTAAAGCACCTGCTAAGGAATTGGAATTCATTGTGCGACATGCTTCGGGGAAGCAGTTATCAGAGGAGCAGATTGCCGAAGCATAACAATATGCCAAGGATTTGAAGTACCCCCGAGGGTCCTTGGTGTACACTGGCAATGATGAAGATGATTTCCTTTATTGTCTGCTAGACAATAAAGAGATCCATGTTTGCCAAGAAATGATGAAAAATATGGGGTACCTGAAGCTTGAACTTGGCCTATCTGCAATGTCAAAGGATAATCTTGTAGATAGCCTTGCTTATAATAGTCTGAAGACGCCTATACTTTTTCTTGTAAAATAAATTATATCTATAGCTTTTCATGTTGTCGTTATGTTCTCATTCTTCGTCGTTTTTTGTATAGGGCTTGATTCTAAGTAAGGCTTTGAAGGCTCAAAAGGAAGCAGAAGATGAGAGCTGTCAAATAGCCCTCGGGAATCTTCGATCAGAATTAATTACACTAAGGAATGAAGCTCTCGAAAAAGATAAGATATTGCTTTCCTTAGTGGACAGGCTGAGATCTAGCGAAGCCAAACTTACTGCATAAGCCGAAGCTCACAAAGTCGAAGTTGAAGATTTGAAGAACAAGATTGTAGAAACGAGCAAAAAAATTGAAGTTGCAACAGCGAAGCACGAGATAAGTGAAATTGAAAGATTAAGGGTACAAAAGAATGTCAAAGAGCTCTGTGACTCCAAAGAGAGATGCTACGAAATATCTTTGGAATGCACGAAGAATCTAAAGAACGGATTTGCAAAGGTGGGAGCATACTCTTTCGAACAGAAGTTCATACGTGGTGACCCCGATGGGGTTATCTAGTGGATCAGTGGGGAAGCCGAAGCTTTTGATGAGATACTCAGCGATCGAGGGGATTTCTGTGCTTTTGCTGGTGCATGCGGGGTTGTATCAATTTTGGAAAAGGTCGGTTGTGACCACGCGAAGGCTGTTATTCAGCCAGAATTTGTTATCTCGGCCGACGACATTAAGAATCCTTCAGCCGAAGCGTCTTCGTTAAGCGGTAAATTTTACTCTGAAGTATGGATGAAGGGCGGGCGTGAGATAGCTAACGAAGATATTAGGAAAAATGAAAAAGAACCTCATGACGCTTAAGAAGAGGCCAAAAGAGCTGACGAAGCTGCAGAGCGCGCCAGACTTATAGGTACCTAAACAGAGGTTTAGCTTCAGGGTTCATTTTTAGCTTCAGAATTAACAAACATTTTTTATGATGTAGCTGAACTTTCACCTCCACCGGAGCCAAATGACCTCGAAGCTGACCCAGCCATGAAGGAAGTGTTAGATATAATAAAAATCGCTAACAAAGCTATTGACGAAGCTGTCAACAGACTATTGAACGAAGCTTCTGAGAAAGTACTGAAAGAAGACTAAAACTTTGTTTATTTAAGAGTTTGATGTTTTGTATATGGCCTTCGTGTCTTTGTAAGATCCAAACATCAATTATTTGTATACATGTTTATGTAATATATTTCTTTGTGATTCATGAAACCTTCGCACGTACCGTTTTTGAGCCGTTGGCGAAAAACACCTCCCCTTCTTTTCATGGTCCACGAAGAAAAAATTTCCCCTCTATCGAATCAATACTGAGTATGTTGCCACAATTTTCGCATAGTAAAATTGTTGTTGAAGATTCCCTTCCTGTACAAAAGTATATTTGCCGAAAGTATACATTGTGCTACGTCGTCCTCTTTCATGGTCCGATATATATTGTCGAAGGAGCAACTTTCCTTCTCCGTGACTTTTCGCTAATGCAAAATGATGTATAATGCGATGCTATGCGATGTGATGTGGTGATATGATGCAAAATGATGTTTATGCCGAATATATAAACCCACTCAAATACGCACCCAGACTTTACATCCCCTTATAAACGACTTTTGAGTCTCTTCACCTTTTACTTAGGTGGTTTTTTCAGCTCTGCATTCCCTTAGGAACGACTTTGGTGCTAAGCTCTGCATCCCCTTAGGAACGACTTTGGAGCTTCTTCACCTCTGATTTAGGTGGCATTTAAGATCTGCATCCCCTTAGGAACGAGTTTGGAGCTTCTTCACCTTTGATTTAGGTGGTATCTTAGCTCTGTATTCCCTTAGGAATGACTTTGGAGCTTCTTCACCTTTGATTTAGGTGGTATCTTAGCTCTGCATTCCCTTAGGAACGACTTTGTAGCTTCGGAACTTACTCTGCGCTCCCTTAGGAATGACTTTGGAGCTTCGGAACTTACTCTGTGCTCCCTTAGGAACGACTTTGGAGGTTCCTAAATCATTCTTGTCACACTCGATGGTGTAATCATAGGTTTATTACATCAAACTGAAGGTTAAACCGTCTTGCATTGTCTTTTTAAAAGGAAATATAAAGGCAAAAAGAGTAAAAATATAATGAATCGGAGCTCTCTTTTGGCCGGAATGTTGTGCCAGTTTCAGTAGATATGCCTTGACTCGGGCATAGTACTGTTAACTATGCGAGCTTCGGACTGCTCCCGAAGGTCTCGTTGTTGCTGAGGCCGAAAATGCCATTCTGGCTGCTGATCATGACTTGGGGCAGGCGTTAGTGGTGGTGGTGGTAACTGAGCCCAAGAAGCTTGAGAGTGACTTGCCGAAGCGGCAGAAGTCGTAGGCTGTTGATTGCTTACGTACTCTGGGATATACCGGGAATAGCACGAAGCAGTATGTAGGACATGCTTCGACTGATTCTGTCGTGCTTCCGCTTCAGCAATTTCCTTCTGCTTCTGGATCGTGACCTGACACGTCCTTGTTGTATGTCCCTTGTCCTCGCCACAGAATAGGCAGAACAATTTCCTGGGCTAATTATCGTACCTTCCTCCGCCAAAGCTTCTCCCCCCTCTGCCTCTCGGGGCTGATGGTCTGTAGGAGGTTTGCTGCATGCCCGAAGACTGTGAGTTGTGCTGACTGCTCTGAGGGTTATTGGGTCTGTCATCGTTAGCAATGGGATTGTGGATTGTCCTGACATGCCCGGGATGGAATCTTCCTTTGAAGCCCCTAGTCATTTTAGAATACCTATACACTTCCTTCCTTCCTTAGCGGAAGTCATTGTCAGCTCGAATGTATTCATCCATCTTCTAGAGAAGTTTCTCCAAGGTCTATGGTGGCTTCCTTGCAAAATATTGAGCTGTGGGTCCTAGTCGGAGCCCCTTGATCATGGCCTCAATGACAATCTCATTGGGCACTGTAGGCGCTTGAGCTCTCAAACGCAAGAATCTTTAGACGTACGCTTGCAGGTACTCCTCATGGTCCTACGTGCATTGGAATAGGGCCTGAGCAGTGACTGGCTTCGTCTGGAAGCCTTGGAAGCTAGTGACTAGCATGTCCTTCAGCTTCTGCCACAACGTAATTGTCACTGGCCGAAGAGAGGAATACCATGTCTGAGCCACACTTCTAACCGCCATGACGAAGGACTTCACCATGATAGTAGTGTTGCCCCCATACGAGGATATTGTTGCCTCGTAGCTCATCAGGAACTGCTTTGGATCCGAGTGCCCATCATACATGTGTAGCTAAGGTGGTTTGTAGGATGGTGGCCATGGGGTAGCCTGCAAGACTGTTGCCAAAGGTGAAGCATCATCGAAAGCAAAGTTACCATGGTGAAAATCGTTGTACCATTCATCTTCATTGATTGGACTTTCTTGACGAAGCTCCCTATGTTGGGGCTTTCGGTCTTGGTCATCCTGAGTGAGATGATGCATTTCCTCAGCTGCTTCGTTAATCTTCCTCTGAAGGTCGGCCAGCTGAAGCATTTTTTTCTTCTTCCTCTGTACTTGCTGGTGAATCGCTTCTAAGTCCCTGATCTCCTGGTCCAGTTCCTCCTCATGAAGTGTTGGGCTAGTAGCCTTTCTTTTCTGACTCCTAGCTTCTCGCAAGGAGAGTGTGTCCTGATTTGTATCCTGTGGTTGCAGAGCAGCCCCTGGCACAGTTGTCTTCTTCGGCGGCATGACGACGGTGGATGCTTGCCGAAGGTGGTCGTATGGGTTCACCGGAGGTGGGTGCCAATGTTGGTCACTTGTTCTCAAATGTTGTGAATCAAGAACAAGTCAACACAATTCTTAATCATTAGGGACCTTCATCTTCCGAAGCATTATCATCTCATGGGTATAATGATAATCAGACGAAGGTCATGAAGGACAAACCTTCATCATTTAGTATGCGAATATGAATGCGAGAGGACAAAGACAATAATTGCATCTTATTAGTCCCTTCATATTTGCATTCTATACAACATGTATGAATATCAACAGAATTCATATTACACTGATACCTTTGGCTTGCTCGAAGGCTAAGACGCGAGAGAGTGATTACAATGCAGCGTGAACAGTACGAGACTACTGTTCATCTATTTATAGGCACGGTACATAGCCCGAGTGAAAGTACATTTATGCCCTTTACATTCATCTATAATCATAACACGAATTATTAAGGACCAAATAGTCTTTGTCCCTTTTCGGTCATCATCATATTGGGTCTTCGTCACCACTTCAAGCTGAAGCTCTTTTGGCCATATCTTCGTCGTCCATTTTCATCACCTTCGGGTTACACCTTTACCCTTGTCACGAGAGGACTTTCATTCTGAAGCCAAAGCCTCCTGTAATAATCCACGTCATACTGAGAACATATGGTCAGTCACGTTTTTGAGGACCTTCGGAAGAGGAAGGCCCCCAACACCATGTATTGATAATTAAGTGCTCAAGTCTAAAATTATTATTCTAGAACTTGAAAAGCTAAAATTTGATTTTAGACTCAGCTAGTGCTTTTGGCAGCCAAACAACTTCATGGTCTAGAGGTAGAGGAGTAGACTCCTCACACCGGGTAAGTCTAGCTGAGTATTAGTATACTCAGCCTTGCTTGTGGCACAATTTTTTACAGGTACCTTTGAGGAGGATATGGTTTCTGGGTTGACTTGGTCGTCCACCTTGCCACCGGGTTGGACAATCGAGTGGAACCCTGTCTCAGCAGGTGATGACCAGGAGGAGTGATGGCCTAGGCTTCGCCTCACTCTTTATGTACCATTAGTTAAATTCCGCTGCAACAAGAACATGTTTACTATTTTCAAACTCTGATGATGTAATAACTCTAAGTACTTGTTTAAATTTATGGTATTATGCTTTATGGTATTTCTCTATGTCTCACCTTCGTGTGAGCAAATGGTACTCGATCCCTAGGTAAGTGGCTTCAATCGGACTAGATCTGAGGAATTAGTTTATTCCGTCTTATGTGTGGGTCATTGCCCTTGAGGTGAGATCAAGACACGTAAGCTGGAATAATCTGGGCGGTTCTACCACAGGTTAGGTGTGAGCATGAATGATTGTCCCTCTCGCATAAGGACCTGTTTGTCATCACTCCTTACCCATACTCTTATCAAGTACAAGCACTCGAGACTGTATAGGTAGTCGCTTGATCTGAACTTGCACGGTCTGCACTGCAGGGTTTTGGCTAGGGAGCACCAAAAGGACAAGGAGGGAGAATAATTCCGTCCTCGTTTGGGAGAGAAGGTTGTCTTGTTCCTTTCGGTATAACCGTTAAGGTAAAGTCGTGCAGGGGAGGAGAGAGTTTCTGTATTGAGGTCTCACGACGGTGGGATTGCAGAAACTGGACTAGTGGATAAAGTGTACACCTCTGTGCAGAGTTCGAAAATGTTCACGGATATAGATGAGTTATGGCATGTATTTGACAATTAGTGTTTTGTTTTCTAATATGGTTTGAAAAGGTCCGACGGTTGAGCCGTGAGGTATGGTGGACGGAAAGTCCAATAGCTATTTTTTAAAAAAACGTTGGGAAACTACCGAGGTTCCTGAATGGTCTAGTCAAGGGGTTTTGGTTCTATTTTAAAAAAACTTCATGCTCCCTTGTGAGAAGATGCACTTTAAAAATGATAAAATATTTTACAAAATAGCTCTGCATCAAAAATTGTTTTTTCTGCAAAATACTCTTAGCTCCACGTACTACATACATTATATCTGATTTTCCCACATTGAGCATTATATGTGTGATCTCGATTTGGCGCACATATGAGACGCATCCGAGTTTGTCCTTAAATCGGGATGTGACAAGTAATTAAAATAGTAAAAATATAGCTAAACTTTAGGAGGTGTTTGACACTGCTCTGCGTCACAAAAACTAACTCAGTTTTATAAACATTAAAGTAGAGCAGCTCAACTTTAAAGCTACATATAGCTTTGAAATCACGCTGCATGAGAGGTGGAGCCGCACGCGGTTAGTTTTTTTTAAAAAAATACAAACAATATAAAATTATGTATAAAAGATAATTGCTTCTTCTGTGACAATGGCGACCAGAAACGTGCGTGGTTAGAGAAGGCATGTACGTCGACACAATGGCAAGGACGCATGTAGAGGTGAAAACGGGCGGATACGGACGGATAGTAGCTCATCCTGTATCCTACCCTAATGTATTTAAAACGGATACGTGATCGGATACAGATAGTTAGAAATGGGACGGATACGGATACAGGGACCGGATATTTATCCGGGCGGATAAGTGACAGGTACGGATATTATTTGATCGGATATAGGATACTTGTCGGATAATGCATTAATTGGTTATCATAAAATATTTTTGTTCGACCACAAAATTGCAAGTAAATTAATACTAATAAACATTTAATAGAAGATAATCTCAAGTTCCCACATAAAAATAGTAAAGTAAAGTATTGATTATGTTGAAACTTGGATACTTAGAGTGATTTCACGTGTAACTCACGCAATAAGTGGAAATAAAATAAAAGAAACGTTGACATCCTGTGGATTTTATGGTCCCATTATTTTTTATGACTATATGTGGCCATATGTTGTACCTTTGTATAATTTCATAGATTTCTGAGGCTATTTATACATTATTAATTTCTTTCTACATAAAATCATTAAAATATAATTAAAATTCATAAATACACTAGTTTTGACCCAAAATTGCAAAAAGCTTACCAAAACAAATAAACATTATATTTAAATAAAACCTCAAGTCGCCACATGAAAATGATAAGTGAAATATTAATTATGTTGAAACTTCGATACATAAAATGATATCACGTATAACTCACGCAATAAGTGTGAGTGGAATGGAAGAAACACCAACATCTTGTGGATTTTGTAGTCCAAATGTTTTTGAGAACTATATGTGGATATATGGTGTGTCCCCGTAAAAATTCATGAATTTTTTAGGCTATTTGGTGTATTATTAATTCTTGTTGTAGAAAATCATCAAAATACAATTGAATTCATAAAAATATTGTAGCGTCGACCGAAAAAATTGCAAATAAGTTACCAATATTAATAAATAGTTTATAAAAAGATAATCCTAAGTTCCCACATGGAGATAATCTTAAGTCATCACATGAAAATGATAAAGTCTATTATTTTGATATAAATTTAGACATTATTTCAATGATTTTGGCCTAAAGATATGTTTAAACAAAAATATGATATACTACAAAGTTATAGATCTCTTTGAGCTCTACAATTTTCATATAAACTTTATCTTCATCCGATTTCATATGTAAAAGTTATGATTTTATAAATATATTATTATGCAGAAAAAAGAAAAAACGGGTACCCGAATTCCGGGTACCCGTATCCGACCCGAATATCCGGGTATTTACCGGGTAGTACTCGCTCCGTATCCGACCCGAATCCGAAGATGTACTATCCGGGTATTATCCATATCCGTCCCGAATATAAAAATACTCGTATCTGTATCCGAAAAATGGTCCCGAATCAGTACCCGTATCTGGTACCCGTTTCAGGTACCCTGCCCATTTTCACCCCTAGACGCACGAGAGCAGAAGCGTGTGGCCAGGGCGCGTAGGCGGGCACACGACCAACCGTTATGGCCAAGGTGTGAGGAGCAAGCGGATGCCATGGCCAGGCGCGAGGCGCAGGTGTCACACCTGGGTTCTAGGGGCACCAAAATCCGGGTGCAAAAATAATTACCAAGTGTGCTAGGATCAAGTCTCACACATATGATGACTCATGTTACAAAAACGAATGTCACTACTATATAATAGGATTCTGTACAAAATAAGTAAACAATTACATCATACAAATGCAACGATTCAGCAACCATAGTTGACTGGGAAACGACGACCTAGATCTCTCACGAACTCATCGCGATATCCTGCATGCTCCTCAACCTGCGGTACTTGATCTTGACCTGGGGGAATGTGAGTATAGCAAGGGTGAGCTCACATACGTTCATCGCTCAACAAGTTGTGGGTGATAATGTGCATGAGCTCACTTATAGTAGGACTCATATGAAGTGTAAAGCTTATTAAAGGAAGTGATTAAAGTTGAGCACTGCTTTTAAAGTTGGTCAAAGTTTTATTAACAGTTATTAGGTATAAGTAGATACCAACCCAAATAAATAAGAGATCAAAATTAATAATAACACTTATAATGCAATGCATATGACATATTAAGTTTAGTTCCATAAATTAATCATGCGAGAGTCCTAAGCTGCTCATGACCACGAGCACAACAGATATACCAGTTTTACACTCTGCAGAGGTTGTGCCCTTTACTCACAAGTCGTGTATCTCGTTTAGTCAGGGTTAGCTAGACCCTTAGACACTTCCGAGGTGAATGGCTAGGGATCCACTATGAAGCCTTTACAAAGTTACACTAGCTTCAGAAAACCCGCTACAGTTATAGGAAGGCAATATAGGAATCCCTCGTCCGAAAAGCCATCGCAGCATGATCGACCTGAGAACCTCCCTACACGCAACTCCCCTATTGCACTTGCCCCTTTCGGGTAAGGTAGTCCTCCACTAGCGTTCCATTCCACCCTTGTGGTAGCACGTGTTTCTCAAGTTAAACTCCATGTTCCAATTAACACAATGATCTTGTCATGAATAATAATTAAAACAACAGTATAATTGGAACATGATAATAATGTAATATTAATCCCAAACCAGATAGAGCAATATCATAACTAACCAAAAGTTTAGTGGTAAACAAGGTGTGAGATAAACAAGTCTAGGGAAACCTATTAGGTCCCATCAGATTAACATGAGCATGTCACAGTGATTAACATGAACATTATTGGGTAAAGAAAAGTGATTAAGGCACAACTTGCCTTATAATCTCGATAATCTGTTCTCCAAATGTTGACCCAAAAGTTAGGCTTATGATTCCTTGTCACCTCACCTCTACTCGTAGCAATACATACAATCAAACAAATAATGGATATGATAACATTACACTAAAGTATATGAAGAAATAACATAAGAATATTATACGCGTCGCTACGAAATCATAGGTTCAACAATAATTAAAATCGGAGTTAAAACGAAGAATTTATGGATAAAACAGTATTTTAGACGCAATAAATCTAATTGATACGATTTAATAGATATTGTATTTAAACTAAGCAAATATTAAATCAAAATATTTGAGTTGATATTAATCATTAACAATTATTTATAAAATGCGTAGGTTAGAACTATAAATTAGATTAACTAGATTATCTAGCTAATTAACACTAATTAAACAAGTAATTAATTAATTATTTAATTAAAATATGTGGCATAATTAAAACAATGTTATTACCACGTAAGCAAAATTAATATGAACCTAACGCAATTTAAATAGATTAAAACAAATTATTTGACCTAGACGATATCATATTTTTTTATAAATTAGTAGGACTACACAGAAATAGGTGACATGAAGCGATCTGATTGGTTAGATCGAGGTCACACGAAGAATTACAAAGTAAATAGACATAATATATAGAATTTAGGTGTGATCATCTTCTACCTCCCTTCCTCCTTTCCTCAGCTCTTCTTCAATGGTTTAGGGTTTAGGCCGGACTCGAGGGACCCTCTCCGCCCGACGATGCCACGACGAGCAACGACATAGGCTGACGATCATCTCTCTTTTGGCGATCAGCACGATTCCATGGCGGTGAACACAGACCGGCGAGAAATCCCGGTTGCTGGAGTCTATGTTCTCGCTCTTCTAGGCATCACGAGTACTCTACGAGCTGTAAATCTCCACATGCGCTCACCGGACTCCGGACGTCGGTGAGGCGTAGGAACCATCTCGACGCCCCAGTCTCTCTCTCCGCTCTCGACATTGGTGCCCTAGCTACGATTCTACCATGGCATTGCCCTATGGTTGGAGGTCCAAGATAATTACGGCATGCATATATATGGCCAAACTCCGTCATTGAGGCCGTGTGGAAGGTGGTTATGAAAAGATCGAACCTCCGCCGAACTTGGCGGGCCTATTCAGATCAAGGTGATCCTGAGCTTCTCGACGAGTCTGTTTTGCCCGGGCCCACCTACCAGATATGAGGAGCATGCGCGAGCTGTGGAGAGAAGAAACCGGTGTAAGATGAGGGGCTTCACGTGAGATTTTGAAACGGAATGCAGAACAGATTGGCATTTTGAGCACATCTAGCAGCAAGACATGGAGCAACGTGGATGGTGTCATCGTTACAGCATATATATAAAAAAGGGGAAAAACAAACATGGGAAAGAGATGTGGGCTTGGCTTCGGATAGTCAGATTGGATGAGCAAGAGTGGTCATGGGATGATGCATGTCGAGGTGAGGCTTTAAGCCTTTTTTTAATTTCTTGTTTCTTTTTTCTTTTTATTATTTCTCTATTTTCTGTTTTTATTTTTCAATTCCAATTTCAAATGAGTCCAAATTTCTATATTAAAAGCACATGCAAAAAGACTCCATCATGCAATTTTTTTATGTTAGTTATTTATTATCTCATTTTATTTATATAAATAGTTCAAACAACACATGTAACCTAGCATGAAAAAAATCATGTAAGATGTTTTACCATAATAATTATTCAAGAAAATAATTGAAACACATATCCAAAATTTTATATTTAACATTTATTTAACTTTTAGGAAAATAGTTTTAATTTATAATTTTATTATAAAGACTCTTTAAATTTTAAATTTTTAGAGAATTTTCCTGAATCCTAAGAATAGAATTTTGGTGTGTTATAGCAGGGGCCGGTGTGACCACCGCTCGTCGAAATGGCATTACTTGTGAGAATAGAAAAACGATTCATTTGTGTGTTAACGGATGGTAAAGGTGGATAATTTTACCCTATTCATGAGTTGAAATTATTAATTCATGAAGTACCCTTTTAGGTACTGCACACTTAAGTTAGGAGAAAGAAACTTTATGCTTTGTATAAAGCAGAGTTGTTGAAGTTGATACTGTTTGGCTAGATGTTTATAAAGCTAAGTTGATTTTTGTGAAATGAAGGAGTATCAAACATCCCTAAGAGCAACTCCAAGAGCTATCTAAAAAATCGTTCCTCAAAACACCATATTGGGGGCTGTTGAAAAATAATTCCTCCAAAAAAACTATATCCACATCAGAATGCTAATAACTAGTCCCTTAAAATTTTAAACTCTTTGCTACTAGACGTTGCCTGTCATCAGTCTTTGCGCTTGCTGCCTTCGATTCTGCTGATAGATCACTTTTGCTCTATTGAGGCCTGGCCTGGCCTCTCTTCGCTAAGTTCCTGCTTGACAAGTTGACATCAAGCTAGTTTTATTTTGCAATGGTCTGTACTGCAGAATGTTCATTTAATCAGTTATGTTTAAACACGGGAGGCCAACTAATAAATTGATTTGTTGGAGTTGATTAGTAATGCAGTGGAGGAGTTTACAGAATTCTCGCCTTCTGCAACATCTATCATGGTTCTTTGAGTATTATTCATCATATATAAGTAGAATTGAAAATAGTAAAACAAAACAATAGCCGAGACACATAAAATAGTAATCGAAGAAGTCTAAACTAGGCGACAAGTCAGGCAAATGTTCATGAAAATGAAACCGTTGTCATCCACCAACACAGGCAAGTCCTTATCATTGCCTGCTCCTGCGTTTGCCCCATCAGCAGGAACCGCCACCACGAGGGAAGAACAAGGTACTTGATGAGCAGAGTGCAGTCCTAATCACTGTCTGCTCCTACGTTTTCCGTCGCAGCTGCATTCAAGCCCTTACCGCAACCTGCATGCATGTCGTCGCCGCCGGAGAGGAGCAAGAGGGAGCTAGTATGGGTGGTAGGTGCGGGTGGCGCACGCACCCGGCGATGACGGGTCGGAGGCAGAGGCACGCAGGGAGGGGAGCACACGATGGCGTTCGGGGCGTGCTTATTGAGGTCGGGCCGTCGGGGAGGATCTCGACGAGCGGACGCGTGATCCCGAACGGCGCCGCTGAAGTTTCTCTCACCGCCGCCGACGCGGGAACCAGCAGCTGATGCGCGCGCTCGGCGATTGGGGAAGAATCCGTCACACGCAAATTTACGAGAGGCAAGCCAGTCGATGCGGGATGCGAACAATATTAGGGCAAGAACAGGGAACTGTTGGAGGGCTTAAAATGAGTTTTTTTCCCTTAAAACGTTTTTAGTGTTAGTTTACGGGTTCTCTTGGAGATGCTCTAGGGGCGGATATAACCCTGACTCCCTAAGACGCTGGTTCGCTTTTCTAAGTACCTGAGACACTTAATAGACTTTGTGATATAACCCTGAGCCTCTAAACCATAAATGCAATTACAAAATAATATGCATGGAGGGTCGAAGCCTGTCTCTTATATTTTTTTATCTAACCCCTAAAAACTCCTAAAAATCTATATAACTAAATGGTTTTTTGAAAAAATAGAAATTTCTTAGAAAAATTGAGGTTAACGAAGTAGCTTTTAACGGGATATTGCCCTTGATAACCCGCACGTCCGTTCGGCATCCAGAGTTTCCAGACTCCACTTCAACAAGAAGACAAAAAGCGCAAAAGCTCGCACTACGAAATGCCCAGACTGCCCCCGAAAACCCGCACCAAAACGTCAAAACCCCACGTCTCCATGAGTCCATCAGTCCATGACCCATTGCTTCTCCTCCCCGCTCGCTCTCCCCCGCGCTGTACTTTCTCTTCGGCGAAAACCCCACAACCACCGACCAGAGATGGCCGCGGTGAAACCCCAACCCCATTTCTCGCCGCACGCCACCTTCTCCGCGCCCGATGCCGGACCTGCCGACACCGGTTTCGCCGTCTTCCGCCTCCTCCTGCCCTCGTCCTTCTCCGACGCCGACACCATGCGCCTCTACGCCGCCGTCAACCCGTTGCGCCGCCGCACTGCCACGCTGCAGGTCCGCGTCGAGCCCCTCGACCCCGCCTCCGCGGGCGGCCGTGTCGTCGCCGCCATAGTTGGCCCCACCGTCCCCGTCCGCCGCGTCGAGGCCTCGTCCTCGTCCGCGGAGCCCCTCGCGCTCTCGCCGGCGCAGGAGGCGCTAGTCGCCGTGATTGATACCGAGGGCGCGCTCTGCTGCGCAGTCGAGAAGGAGGCTCGCGGCAAGGCCCGTCCCGGGTGCATCACGTGCCTGCTCCTGGTCGATGCTGACCGGCTCGAAGCTTCGACCGGGAGAGGCGTCATGGAGAGGATCGCCCTGGAGGCCGGCGCCGACGTGCGCGTCGCGATGTGGGAGGAGGGCGCGCAGCCGCCACGGGGGCAGCCGCTTGAGGAGGTTGTCGAGGTATACTGGCTATTTTCTCTTCTACAATTCTCTTAAGCTGTTGGTTGTACGTGCTACACTTGAATACTTGATACTTACTAATCGTTCAAAAAAAAAACTCGACCCGGGGTGCATAGATAGAAGGTCACAGCGAACGGTCCCGACCGATCCCGACCGAGAAACCCCCTAACCCTGCCATCCTGTCACTAACGGGGTGACTCACAGGCTGCCCACACAGCAAAGGCACCCAGGCCGACGTTGCCACAGCCGAGTCGCTCCCCCGAGAGCGAGCGAGAACAGCGAGGGGATTTTTATTTGTGAGAAATCAGGGGTCGAACCCCCGGGGGACCTCGCCGGCTCGCCGCCTTCACCACCCGGGATAAGCCCGGCCCTCGATACTTCCTAATTGTTATTGTGCACTGTGCATTGCAAATGCTCTTTTTTTGGGGACGTGCGGATTACGATTGCATACTGTACGTGAACTCACGCGTTTGGACTAGTGCACTGTCATGGAAAAATGATTGAACGTCTTTGTTTACATGGACATAGGAGTCCTAACTATAATTTAACAACGTAGAAAAGTGCAACTTATTTAAAGGTGCAGCTTGCTCTTTGCTGCCGTATGAGTAGGTATAGTTGTTTGTTGCTACGCACCATACCTACCTTTATGGATGATTTTCACGCAAGCTTGCACAATGTGAAGTCCAAAACACAAAGGTATTGTGCATCGAAGCTAACAATACTCTTGAGATTCTTTTGGATTTGACATGCTGTGCACTTTTTCCAGTGTAATATTATTTTGTTGAACTGGATCCATTTTGTTCTCATTGCATCATTTTAGTTATGCATTACCAGGTCGTGGGGTCGAAGCAGCCTCTCCGCTTTTGCACGGAAAGGCTTGCCTCGGTTTATTCCTTCCTCAGCCACTGGGTCTGTCCCTGCCACTGGGTCTGTCCCTTTATTGTTTCAGTGTTGCATTCATAGCATCTGGAGGTGCATCATGAGTCCATTTCTGTCTTTGTTTCCATGTTGGAAGAAAATATGAGTAACTTATAGGATACTATAGGTCTATAATATCTAGCCCAATGAATCACATATAACAAAACTTTGTTCTTGTATCACCTAATACACTGTAGCAATGAATAATCTACTTGGTTTCTGATTCATTTGCTGCAAAACGAAATTATGCAATATGCATAAAATGGCTTGCTAAATAATCAGGGACTCCCATTGAACTTTTTTGTTTGAAAGGTCTATTCTGTGGAGTTTCAATTCGATCATATGAAACTCAGAAAATGCTTAATTACCATGAAAGTTTATTGCTGTGATTTGCTACTCAACAGTTTCAGTTGATGTTTCTTATTATTTTTCAGATAACTGGAGATAGAACAGCTGTAAGGAAAGCTCTAGTTGCTTTGTCTAGCTTTCTTCAAGGTGACCTTCCAATCGGTAACTCAACAACTTATGTTAAGAAAGAAGGTTCAATACTCCCATGGGCATCTTCAGAAGTACCTGGGCCTAATATGGGGGCTTCGTGCTCAGAGGCATCCACAGAGTTTGCACAAGGCAGTGTTGCTAAGACTCATTGTCCAGAAGGTAATACAGGAGATGCTCAAAGTAAAACTCTTCAGCAAGTTTCATTCAGGCTTCTCTTGCCTACCTATCTTGCTGGAGGTTTGATTGGCAAGAAGGGCTTGATTATCAAAGGCATTGAAGTTGAAACTGGTGCTTGTATTGATGTTGGTGCACCTGTCGCTGGTTGCAAGGAACGTGTAATAACAATTTGCGCCCTAGAGGTTTGAATTTGAACACAAAAGGCTCCCTTTCCCATTGCTATTCTCTCTTTTAGTGAATAACCGGTGCTTAACTGTTTGTTTGATAAGATAACAATTTTCACAATGGTTAAATGGCTGTTTGACATCTCCATGAATCTAGAAACTTTGTATTATGTTTTTTGTGAATCATATTGTATATCTCATTCATTTTATATATTTGATTCCTGATCCTTGTAGAGCCCAGACTCGGAATATCATATAGTGCAAAGTGCACTACTTCTCATATTTGACAGGATGATGGAGATGGAAACCAATACACACTCAACATTTGAGAAAGCATCTCAATTCTTGGTCAGAGTCCTTGTGCTCAAAAACCAGTTTGGCTGTTTAGTTGGTTTGGGTGGTTCTATAATCAAGGAAATGGTGAATACAACAGGAGCAAGAATTCAAATATTGGACGATACAGAAATTCCGGCTTGTGCCTCTACCTTTGAACTAGTTGTACAGGCAAGCATATCTTTTGACACGAAAGCAATATAATAAGCAGTTTGCTAGTACTTGGTTCTTCTGTGCCATGCTGCAATTCATTCAGTTTTGAACAAATAATAGCCATTGTAACGAACTCAACCTTCTGATTCTCTACTGTGCACGCTTGGTATTTCTAGGACATAGCTTGCAAATGAAATGCTAATAACATGTTTCAAAATTCTATAAATATTTTTCATTTGTTTATTGTTCCTTTTATAGTGAATACTCTGTGTTTCTTCAAAATTTGCCTGTAATTTCTAATGTTTTCTATTTGCATTGGTAGTTAACAAATGGTTTGGAAGTCATGATTTGTTTCTTATAATGAATATGGTAAATGAACTTACTTGGACAACCAGATTTCAAGAACAGTATCAGTGCAGTAGTTCTTGACTGGTAATGGTGTTTCTATTTGATTTGTTGAAGATCCTAGTATTCCATGAGTACTTGGTTCATCACTCTCTTTTTTTTCACATTTTCGTTCTCTGAACTAACGATCTAAGCTTATTTATGATTCTTCAGTTCTCCTGCCATACATTGGACAGCGTTGTAATTGTTGAGGTTTATCTTTGTGCCTTACAGATCACTGGGGAGCTAATGAATATAAGGAATGCTTTATCCCTTGTTTTCTGGAAACTTCGTAACCATATTTTCTCCAATGAAACCGACTACAACAATTCCCATATTTCCTCTTCAGAAATTGCTGAATCAAATGCAACCAGCCAGGCGAATATTTATTCAACAATCCAATATTCAGTGGACAATGGCCATAAGGTTGATCATAGATCCCCTCTCAGTTATGGAGTGGACTCTGTGGAAAAGTCTTTCAGTGATTTAGAGCTCAGTTCTTCAGAAATTCAGGTTATCTCGTAGAACTTTGTTCTATGCTTATTTATATTTGCACCATGTTTGGTGGCTGGCGGAATAGGATTTCTAAGGAAGTTGCTGTTGTTTTGTGGAAGTGGCTTTATTCCCTCGTGATCTTGGGCGCTTGGACTGTTAATCCATAAGTCTGTCTTTGATGGCGCTTCTCGTGTTGCTCGTGTGTTGATGCTAGCTGTAGAGGAGTTACACGTTTTGGGATTTTGTTGGGGCATGAGGAACTCACCTCCTTGCCCTAGCACCTCTTGAAGATTGATTTGTTGGTGTTAGAGGTTGTGGTCGGTCTATGTGTTTTTGTGGCACGAATGTTTTAGGAACCTAAGTGTGTTGGAGGTGCATGGTGGCGTTGTAAGGGTCCTTACCCCTTTTTCTTCTAAATATAATGATACACATCTCTCCAGTGTGCTCGCTGAAGGGCTGAGCTACGTGTGCCCACCATTGTTTTCAGATCGTCCGACTAATTGCGATTAGTCACGATTAGTCGGGCTGGTCGGTACTCTTGGTTCGATTAGGGTGCTCGATTCGATCAGGAGAGCTGATCGTCCATATCGTACGATTAGTCGGCGATATGGAGCGATTAATCGGGCTGATAAGCTATCAGTCGATTATTTTGAGACCTATGTTAAGTGCCAAAAAGTTGCAGCAGCTCAGGATTTGCAGCAAGGAGATGACAGTGATAGTCACAATGAAAATGATCATCAAGAGCCAACTCAAAATGATCAAGATGCTGCAGAAAAAGCAATTGATGACGAAGAAGAATCTGGAGCTGCAGGTGATCAATTCAAGCTGGATGATGATCTCATATAGGTGTTGCCTTGTTAGTCATGGTCTTGTAAATTCAAGACTTGCAGTTTCATAGTTCCATATAGACTTGCTGGTGCTATTTTCAACTTTTCATACTGCTTTTATTCAAGAAAAAAACTTTTCATACTGCTTTGTTAGTGAATGGTGATCATTTTAGGCTTGATGTAGCATCTTAGTCATATAGTCTAATCTCTTAATTGAGTTTATTCTAAGTATAGTTTATAGTCTATACTCTATAGTCTATAGTCTATACTATCTATATATATGCCCTGGAAATATGCAGGACGACCAGGTGGGTGATTAGGGTCGATCAGGGGTGACTAATCGCCCTGATCGTCGCCTAATCACAACTAATCGGCTGATTGCCTAGTCAGAACGATCAGTCGATTAGGCATCGATCAAGCGATCTGAAAACACTGGTGCCCACTCCTGCCTTGACTTGCTTCGAGGTGTTGACTGCCTTGTACTTTCCTCGACCTGTTCACCATCGGTCTCCCTCGTACCATCCTCTACCCATCGCGTCCTCACCGATCCTCATTGGTGCTTCATTATGGAGGAAGAATATGGGGTTCTTCTCACCAATCATACTTGGGACTTGGGGCCGCGTCCTCGTAGCGACAATGTGGTGACCGACAAGTAGGTCTGGACTCACAAGAGGAAGGGTGACTGCTCTTTGGACAGGGTACAAGGCTTAATGGGTCTTTTGGGGTTTCACTCAGCGTCCTGGTGTCAAATACGACAGAACTTTCAGTCTTGTGTCCGGTCAAGCTAGCCACTGTCTGCATAGTTTGTCACTAGCCCTCTCATAGTCTTGGTCTGTCCATCTGTTAGACGTCAAGAATGCATTTCTTCATGGCACCTTGATTGAGACCGTGTATTGCACTCAGCTGACTAGTTTCGTTGACTTAGCTCATTTGGACATGGTCTGCAAACTCAACAAGTCATTGTATGGTCTGCAATAGGCATCTTGTGCTTGGTATAGCCGGTTTGGTTCATTTTTTCTCTTGTTGGGTTTTATGGAGGCTAAGTCGGACACCTCGCTGTTCATTTACCAGAGATGCAATGACACTATGTACCTCCTCTTTGTCAAAAAAAATATTGTTCTCATAGCCTCTAGTGCGACCATCTTGCAACACACTATTTCAGCATTGAAGCAAGAGTTCACTATGAAGGATTTGCGCTAGCTTCACCATTCCTTGGGTACTGTAGTTGAGCACCGCCCTAATGCGCTGTTCCTTCACCAGTGATAGTTTACTCTAGTCATTCTTGAGCGCACTGGAATGGTGGAGCGTAAGCTGTGTGCCACTCTAGTGGATGCTCAGGCGAAGGTTTCCTCAAATGCTAGTGCTCCAGTCAATGACCCCATTGCCTACTGAAGCCTGATAGGGGCTCTTCAGTACCTCACCTTCATCAGGCCAAACATCTTCTATGTTGTTCAACAGGTGTGCCTCCACATGCATGATCCGCAGGAGCCGCATCTTACCGCTGAAGAGGATTCTCCAGTACCTTCGAGGCACTTCTGACTACGGCCTTCTTCTTCGATGGTCCTCACTGATCGAGCTCGTCGTCTACATCGATGCTAACTGAGAAGTGTCTGGACACATATAGGTCCACCTATAGCTACCCCGTGTTCCTTGGGGCAACCTTGCCTCCTAGTCATCGAAGCGGGAGATTGTGGTCTCCTGCTTCGAGGCCGAATATCGCGCAATGGTGAATGGTGTAGTTGGGGTGTCCTGGCTTCGCCAGCTCCTGCATGAGCTCCATAGTCTCCCTCACCCGGAGTATACTTGTCTACTGCAACAACAGCAACACAGTCTCTCCATCAATCCTGTCGAACATCAGCGCCCGAAGCATGTCGAGATTGGTCTCCACTTTGTTTGTGAGCACGTCGCCATCGGGGATGTTTGTGTCCTCCACGTTCCAATGACTTCACAGTTCGCCGACATCTTTGTCAAGGGCCTATCCTCAGTGTTCTTGGTGTTTCGCTCTAGTCTCAACATCTGTTGTGGCTAGAGTTTCGACTGGGGTGTTAGACTGTTATGTGACTTGGGCCAAGAGCCCAGCCCAAGAGGGATGTTTAATGCAGCGCAATACAAGTTTCACTTATCTTCCACAGAAAAGTAATGTCAGATGCTTTTAATAGCTTTTTCTTCATCCCCTCTTAGCTATGCCCACATGTATCTATATCTGCCGATTTGGGACTTGAGTGGAATCTGGGTCACACATTGACAGCATCACTGTAGCTGTAGTTATGATCCTTACAAACAGTCAAATAAATATTGGGCAAATTACTTTTTTTTTCATATTTCAGCCATTCAGTTGCATGATAAATCTTCATTTTTTCATATTAGTTCAGCCATTCACGTGCTTGAACCTTTTGTGGCTTCTGTTAGGTTTCATCTGCAGCCTACCCAACTTGCTTGAGACCAAAAGACTTTGTTTTTTGTTAGTTCTCTTCCTCTGTTTTGCTATTTCTCGTGGAATCTTTTACTCGAACACCTTTTACTCGAACACGCGGGAGAACTACACATCATGATATTAAAAAGAGAGAAAAGGTCTAAAAAAGACCAAGTACAAGGTGCCAAGCACCCAAAGAAAGAAGAAAACCAAAAAAACCAAAAAACTAATTCAGCATGAACTCAGCTGTCTTGGCACTCAATAAGCGAGTTAAAAACCTAATTGATCTGGTCAAGATCAAGTCTGCGAAATGGTGACTGTTTCAAATTGTTATGGAGTTGGTAGCCTTGTTCTGATGAAATAGTGGAAAGGTGTGATTGGGTGGATATTTTATGGCATATTGATTCACAGGTGTCACTATGCAAAATGCATGAAACCAAGGCATGTGGAAACCGGCAACTTGTGTGTTCTGTCATCTGAAAGGCGTTTTAAGTTTATTTTTGTTTTCAAAATAATTGTTGTTTGTTTCTGAAGAAGACATTTGAAAATTTCGCGCTGTTATGCATGAAACTTTAAGCCTTCTGTTTCTTCAACACCACTAGAGATCTCCTTTCACTTGGCAAGCTTATACTCACCATATGAGCTATTTCTAATTTTGTACTGCTGCAGCAGCTATGTTCTAATATACACTTATTTTGTGGCACTACTGAATAAATATTTGATAGCAGAAACCTGATAACGGGAATGGTGTCAGGATCAACAATTCAGATAGCGGGATTCAGAACCCTAGTGACTGGAATGGCATTGTAACCAATAACTTAAATGATGGAATTATTTCTTCAGATGAAAACAATCTTGTGAGGTAATAGTTTTATCTGTCTTTGTTGTTTGATCTCTGCTTCCACACTAGTGTGATGCTCCCTTTAGAATTTGATAGCTCCCTTTAGAATTTGATAGCTGTGACGAATATGGTTACTTCAGTGTTTTGGAGTGCATCAATTGTTTGCCTTGTTATTTGTTATTAACTTGTATTTGCTGCATTATCTCCAGCATATTAAAGTTTATACCAATATCAGTCTCTGCCATTTTTGGTTATGTTCTTTTAACCGCAAAGTATTTCCTTTTTAGTTTTTTGTTACTTTGCCATACCACTGCTTTGCACATTTCATCAACATGGGCGAGTTGATGACCCTTATTTTTGACTGCTAGTAAATTTTAGCAAATCTCTACCATTCTTGTTTATGTTCTTGTAACCACAAAGTATTTCCTTTTGTAGTTATTTGTTACTTAGAATAAAAGTGTACAGCGAGTCTGACATACCACTATGCACATTTCATCAACATGGGGAGTTGATGACTCTTATTTTTGACTGCTAGTAAATTTTAGCAACTTGTGCTTCGGGTTGCAGGGGAGCTGAGCATGCTGCGATAACAAGAATCACATACGAGACTGCTGTTTCTGGGAGTATCCTAACTCTTGTTTATGGTGATAATGGGAGCAACCTGGCCAAGCTTACAGAGGTCTTGCTCTGCAACTACTTAACCTAACATGCTTCAATGCTTGTTACGATTGCATTATACTTTCGCTCAGAATTTACATTAAATCTTCATCTATATTTTTTTGAATTTTATGACTTGAAATTTTTAGATGATGGAATTCAAAAGCGCAGCCTCCATGAGTCAACAAAATGAAATGATTTCCAGGATGAACACACAATAGTTGCTTTGTAGGGTGTGTGCCACTGCCACGTCTTTAGGGTTTCCTATGATCACGCGTGCTGCGGGTGTTTTGGTCTCTTGTACTCACTACTGGAAAATGGCAAAGGTCCGGCGGACGCCTGATTTCCGATGGCCTCCAAGGCAGCCGTCGGACATAGGGTTAAAATCCGACGGCTATCATTGGTCGCCGGACATAGGCACCTATCTCCGACGGCTGTCAGAGGGGCCGTCGGACATAGGGTTATGTTCGATGGCTTGGCGGGGCCGTTGAAAATAATAGACGTGGGCCCCACCGACGGACGTAAAACTGTTACCGAGGATAAACCCCGACGGCCGAAAGTGGCCGTCGGATATAGCCTATGTCCGACGGTTGCCGTCGAAAATAAGGGTATTTCTCACCCTTTACGACCGAGGGATTGGTACCGTTGGACATAAGGCTTCGGCCGTCGGAAATAGCTTATGTCCGACGGCTTAAGGTTTACTAGTCGGTTGCTCGTGTTGCGACGGCTTACAAAAATACCTATGTAAACTATCAACAAAAAAAAATCAATATTTTTTATTGATTGTCTCCGCTCTCCGTATAATATTTTTTTGATTTAGCTAACTAATATTATTATTTACTCCATTCAATATGTCTTGGTACAACACGACCAATAAAGTGAGCGATTAGAAAAGAGTTCACAACGACTGGCTGAACGAACAGAGATTATAAAATGACATAATTTCACCATACAGAGACCAAATAAGAGAAAGTTTGTGAGCTCAAGTTTCTAAAATAAGTCACATGAACTCAAACTTATAAAAAAGATAGATCAAAATATGGAGTGATTGCTAAAGTCAGGCATCTATCAATAAAAACTAGATGCGTTCCATATAAATTATGCTACTTCGTAGTAATTACTAACGTTTAAAACCAACAAATAACCTTTTATTTTACTGTTAGTGTGACAAATTATTGTTGCTCCATCCAATTAAGCAACCTAAAGTACCATTGAGTCAATTGCGCCAATGTGGTCTCAGAAACGAGCTAATGCTTGCAAGAGCCAAGAACGTTGTGCCGTGCTTGGGCTGTAGCCTCGGCCCGTAGTGCTGGCTCGGTCTGACACGATTATAATTTTTTTATTTTACAAAAAAAACATATATACATATATACAATTTATATTTAATATTAAAAACATCTGAACATGATGTTCTACTGGTTAGACAACTTCACCCAGTGTCTTCTGCCCTTCTTCCATCAGGCATGGGTTCGAACTCCAACTCCTGCATTTGAAATAGCTGAGGGGTTATATGTAAAAAATGATGTACATCGGGTTAATTTGAAATAGCTGTGAGGGGTTATTTATAAAAAAAATGACGCGGGACGACCGTTGAAACTGTTGCTTTAAGTATAGTATAGATTTCCGATGGGTTTAGCCGTGGGCCCTGTTTTACTGTAGTGACTGATAACTAGGCGCAGGTGCTTGTCTCTCCTATGCATTGTTCTCTCTTTTATTGAAATGACATGAAGCTCTCTGGAGTCGTTCAAAGAAAAAAAAGGGACTAATGCACAACGCAAGATTCAGAGGTTTATATTTGGACCTGACCTTATTGATCATGGTTATTTTCTTTTCAAAAGAAAAGTAAGGTCCGACTTCATAAAAAAATTACCAGTTTTTTCTGCTTCCATCTGTTGAAACACAACTACACAAGATGCATTGGGCTCTTAGTTTGCAAAATCATCCATGAATAGAAAACTATGAATCTAAAAAAACCCAAAACATCTTATAATTTGAAGTGGAGGGTGTAGCTATATACTGTTACTAACAGTTCACAACAGCTCGCTTCAAAATATGGTTGCTACTTTAGTCTATTCAATCATATCTGTATACTAGTTCTTGCATTTTTGTGCCACTTGTTTCATTATCAGATCAAGATTTCTGATTTTATGCGCCACTGAATTCTGTACTTGATATAATGTACATGTAGGGTTACCATGTTAGATCATTATTTTATGTCTTCGTTTTATTTTTTTCATGTGAATCCAGGTATCTGGTGCTGACATTATCGTCTACAATCCACCTTCCGAGGGCAACGAAGCTATGATCGTGGTTTCTGGACCACCGGATCAGGCACAATCAGCTCAGCGCCTACTCGTCGAGTTGATCCTACAGGGACACCCCGGCACCTGCCTTTCTGCTTAATACGGCAGATAACCTTGTCGTGAAATATACAACGATGGTTGACGTGCAGACTGTTAGCTGGGGAACTGAATTTTATGACTCGAACTGCGTGGGGAATATGGAGTTTGAACCATGTGATTGATACGTTGTGTACCTTTATCTATACGTAGTACTTATCCTGTGCCCAATGTTTATCGGCATCGCGACTAATTTTGAAACTCTTGCAGCCTTGCAGGACCGATTCGGTGAAGCTAGTGATAACATAAAAAGCGGTCGATTCGGTGCTTGCAGTATTGTCATTAAATTCAATTTGAATCCTTATTCAAGGTTCAAAGTACATATGTTGGGAGTTTAATTATCACAGCAAACTTGCATGACATTATTGTGTCCCGAAAATGCGAAGCCTAAACAATATCACATCATGTGACGTGGCCTATGCTATCTCGATAATTCCTGTATTTCATATCGGATACATATCCGAGATACCGATATATGACGGATACGAGGTGCACAATTAGGGATGGTACCAAATATTTTTTCATAACTCATTTAAGCCTTTAAATAATTTTAATTTTAAAATAAATAGGAATGAAGTTTCATCCTAATCCGAAGCCCCCAATACTACATAGCTTAGAGCTCATTATTATCTATCTACGTAGAATCTCAAATAAAATTTAAAAATAAAAATTTTCTAATTTTGGATATTTTGATTGATATATAAAGTTTTCCAACTAAAAAATAAAAAAATCTAATTTTCAATACTTATATCGATACAAAATATATGCACAATATCCAAAATAAAAATAAATACTTCTTCTGTTCTAAAATATAATTCTTTCTGGACTTTTTTGTCCACATTCGAATTAATAATAATGAATATAGACATGTATATAAATTATATTTATAGGTTAGATAATGAATGCATGTTATTCTAAAATGAGTTATATTCAAGATGGAGGGAGTAGATTGCTGTATGTCTTTGTAGTTGTAACACGTACCCATATATGATGTGTCGTTGTATAACAGTAACACGCCTCTTTTTTATTTTTATAAATATAACATAGCAAACTAAATACTTTTAATATTATATATGCGTTCGGATGTTGGATCTCAAGAATAGGATAGTCAGCACCTCGCACGTGTGCTGAACTCAGAACAACTTGAAGAAGAATAGGAACAGAAGAAGTCTGATAGAGTTAGGAATAGAGTTTCAGTTCTCATCATATCTCTTTATACCGAATTAGTTGCTCTCTTTATACGATGGCCATGGGCCGAATTCACACAGTCCACTCCAGGACCAAGTGGCGCGTTCTGGGTTTCTTCCTGCCTCGGCTCATCCTTGACATCAGATTTATACGCCTATCCTCCTGTGTGGATGAACAAGTGCTGACGTCCCCCTCCCCTTCGATGATGCTTGCCCCCAAGCAATTGCATTTGGAAATTGTTGGCGAAGAGTTTCAGAGTCCTCCCATGTGGACAACGCTTAGCCGGACCAACGCACGAGGACTTGATCCACTGGTGCTTCACCGCACATGATAGAATGTCGATTCAGCACCTGAAGAGGAAACTGTAAAGCAACAGTGTCATCAGGTAAGGTAGCACTCACCTAATACTTGGAAGAAGTCACTAGTTTAAGCTGGGACACATGGAACACGTGGTGAACAGTAGAGGCAGCAAGGAGATCGAGCTTGTAAGCGACTGAGCCGATGCGTTGCAAACACCTCGAAGGGACCAAAATACTTAAATGTAATCTTGTGATTAGTGCGTGGAGCTATAGAAGTTTGAATGTATGGCTGCAATTTGAGGTACACGAGTCCCCAACCCTAACGACAAAGACACTATCAGATCTGCCCTTGTCAGCTTGTTGCTTCATGCCGTGCTGAGCACGACAAAGATGTCGTTGTACTAACTTGGGCATTAATTCCCTTTTGGAAAGTCATGCGGAGCGATCAACATTAGTGACTGTATCTTTCGGGTAAGACCAAACTTCCTGGGAGGGTGCCCATATAGCACCTCAAACGGACCTCGACCCAAGGCAGAGTGGAAACTGGTGTTATACCAAAATTTGGCTAGAGGAAGTCAAATAATCCATTTAGTTAGGCAAGCATGGATAAAGCACCATAAAAAAGTTTCCAGGCATTGCTTGACACATTATGTTTGACCATTGGATTGCGAGTGATAAGAGGATCCTATATGTAACTGAGTACCAACAAGCTTAAACAACTTTGGCACATGTTACTTGTGAAAATTCGATCCCGATCAGAGATGATAGCCTCTAGCATGCCATGTAATTTGTAAACAGAGGATATGAACAACTTTGACACTTTGAAGGTGGTATAGGGATGCAAGAGAGGTATGAAATGATCATATTTGGAGAACTTGTCGACCACGACTAGTTACTATCAGCATGTGCAAATTTGGGCAAGATTTCAATCAAGTCCAAGGACACAACCTGCAATTCCTGCTCCAGTACTGGTAATGGCTGAATAAGCCAATGGTATTTGGACCGATCTAGATTCAATTGTTGACAAACAGAACACCCAACGACATATTCTTTCATAGTAGTCTTCATGTTTGGCCAAGCAAACAATTGATGGATCCGTTGGTAAGTCACCAGAAATATCGAGTGTCCCCCAAGGGCGCTGTCATGCAAGACTGTAATAATCTTAAGCTGTAATGATAGGTTGTGACTAATCCAAATTCTAACTTTGTAACAAATAATCCCAACATTGAGCTAAAAAGTGTTTGTAGCATCCTGTTGGAGGGCCAACTCGATGAGCAACTATTGAGCTTTGGTATCCTATTGGAAGCTACCGACCACTTCAGATAACCACTCAGGACTGCTACAAGAAATGACATATAAACTAAAATTGTCATGAGGGCGGCGAGATAATGCATCTACAGCACCATTCTCCACCCCTTTCTTATACAAAATCTTATAATGAAGACTGAGAAGCTTAGTAAACACCTTTCGTTGTCATGGCACATTAAGCCTCTGTTCAGACAAGTGAGTGAGACTACGTTGGTAAGTGTAAATGACAAACTCATCATGCTGTAAATAGGAGTACCATTGATCCACTATTAGTAAAATTGCAAACTATTCTTTCTCATAAGTAGAGAGTCCTTGGTTCTTCACTCCTAAAGCCTTATTGACAAAAGCAAGAGGGTGACCCTACTGACACAAAATAACACCAATACCATTCCCTGAAGCATCTGTTTGAATAGCAAAAGGAAGAGCAAATTTGGGCAACTAGAGCACTAGTGCAGAAGATAAGGCTAGTTTGATAGCATGAAAGGCCTGCTCATGATCAGTGGTACAAACAAAAAGAGTATGTTTCTTCAATAGATTAGTGAAAGGCTTGGCAATGACAACAAAGTGTCGGACAAACTTCCTATAGTAGCTTGCGAGACCTAAAAATCCCCTGAGTTCCTTGCAATTCTTTGGTGCAGCCCATGAAGAGATAACTTCCACCTTGGAAGGGTTAGTAGCCACAAGCCGACACCCCGAGCATATATAACATGGCCAAGATATGTTATCTCCTCTTGAACAAAGGATCATCTGGTAAGTTTAATTTGCCAACAGTCCACTCTAAGAAGCTCAAAGACAACTTCAAGGTTATGCACATGGTCCTAACAAATTGTTCTATAGACTAGGTTGTCATAAAAAACACAAGCACACGCTTGTAGAGAAGAGACAACAAGGTCCGGTTCATGGCACCCTGAAAGGTGGTTGGAGCTCCAGAAAGGCCAAATGCCATCACTTTGAACTCAAAATTTCCATGGTGTGTTTGGAACACGGTTTTGTATTGGTCCCCAGGAGCCATACAAATCTGATGGAAGCCTGCCCAAAGATTCAATGTGGAAAATCAGGCAGCCCCATAAAGCTCATCGAGGAATTCATCGATCACTAGAACATGGAACTTGGTTTTATCAATCAAGAAATTAAGATGCCTATAGTCGACATAAACTCGTAAGAATTGTCCTTCTTCACCAAAATGATAGAAGAGAAGAATTCACTTTTGCTATGTTGAATGATGCCTGCCTGCAGCATTTCAACATCTTGCTTTTCCATCTTAATTTTCAAATCCATCACTTAGCAGTATGGACACATCTGAACAGGATGAGCTCCAGACACTAACTGGATGTGATGATCACACTCTCGAACTTGTGGTAGACCATGAGAGACCTCAAAGATATCGATGTACTGAGTTAACAACTGTTGAAGCTAGGGATGCAACTGTTGCAAAATGCACTTGTCCTTATAAGTGAGTGTGTCTAGGGAACATACTTCAACCACATCACATAGCAAATTAGGAGCGCATAAGCCCTAGAGTTTGATAGAGGAGCCATGATATGGAATGACCAGCCATTTAGTTGCCTAGTGAACCTGCATTGGACTATAAGACCCGAGCCAATCCATACCCACAACAATATAATAAGTAGTGAGTGGCTACACTTTCAAACTAGAAGAAACCACATATTCATTGAGATACCAAGCAGTATCAACCAACTCATGATCACAAAGCAGTGTAAAACTATTTGCTACATAAACCACCAAGGGTTTGGAAACATGTGTTATGTGAGGAAGATGAACAACCACTCGATCACCGAGAAAGGAATTGGAGCCATTGAAATCCAATAAATCCAAAATTTCCATACCACCAATATGACCAAGGAATCCTATAGTCCTAGGGGCATCAACACCCTGCATTGAGGACTGAGAGACAAATAGCACATGTAGTTCTTTAGAAGGGTCACCCAACAACTAATCTTCATCATCAGATAATTGAAGAAATTGCCATAATTCTTCAACTAACTAGAGTTGGACCATATCTTCACACTTGTGACCATCTATATAGGTTAACTCACATTTATAGCATAAGCATTTCACCTTTTTATAAGCATACACTGCAGCAAACTTATCTTTGGTTGTGGCAGGTTTAGTAGACACCAAAGAAGTCTTGGTCTCCAATTTGGTTATAGATTGTTTAGAGTCATCCAGAAGAGGAGGCAACGATGGAGTCTCCTTACTGAATGAGCGAGGAGAATATTTGAAGTCATGTCGCACACCCACCTCGTTGACTTCTTCCTACAACTGAGCAAGCACATAGGCAGTATCGAGATCGCAGGTGTTGTACCAAAACAATAGAACGAACATCATGTTTCAAACCATCAACAAATTTGATGGTATAATAGAGAGGATTAGCCGTAGATTGATATGCATTCAATTGATCAACAAGCTATGCAAACTGCTAAACATAGGCATATACAATAGAGATTTGGCGAATATGAAGGAGTTGCCTAAGAAGAAATTCTTGCTGGTCCTTGTGAAAGGGAATTAGGCTTACACCTAGTCCCTAAGTAATTTTGGTGGTTCAATTGCCCAACACAAATAAAAGGACTAACTAGTTTGCTCTAGTGTATAAGTTATACAGGTGCCAAAGGTTCACACTTAGCCAATAAAAAGATCAAGTATTGGGTTCAACAAAAGAGCAAAGGGACAACCGAAGGCACCCCTGGTCTGGCGCACCGGACTGTCCGGTGTGCCACCGGACATGTCCGGTGCACCAGAGGACTCCGACTCCAAACTCGTCACCTTCGGGAATTTCCAGAGGCGACTCCGATATAATTCACCGGACTGTCCGGTGTACACCGGACATGTCCGGTGCTCCAAGGAAGAGCGGCCTCCGGAACTCGCCAGCCTCGGAAATTCACTTCGGCTACTCCGCTATAATTCACCGGACTGTCCGGTGTACACCGGACTGTCCGGTGTAACAGCGGGGCAACGGCTATTTCGGCGCCAACGGCTACCTGCGACGCATTAAATGCGCGCGCTGCGCGTGCAGAGGTCAGGCACGCCCATGCTGGCGCACCGGACAATCTACAGTGCATGTCTGGTGCGCCACCGGACATCCAGGCGGGCCCAGAAGACAGAACTCCAACGGTTGAATCCAACAGCTTTTGGTGACGTGGCTGTCGCACCGGATAGTCCGGTGCGCCATCGAACAGACAGCCTCACCAAACGGCTAGTTTGGTGGTTGGGGCTATAAATACCCCCAACCACCCCACATTCAAGTTATCCAAGTTTTTCCACTTCTCAACTACTTACAAGAGCTCTAGCATTCAATTCTAGACACACCAAAGAGATCAAATCCTCTCCAAATTCCACACAACGCCCTAGTGATTAGAGAGAGAGATTTGCTTGTGTTCTTTCGAGCTCTTGTGCTTGGATCGCTTTCTTCTTTCTTGATTCTTTCTTGTGATCAAACACTCACTTGTAATTGAGGCAAGAGACACCAATCGTGTGGTGGTCCTTGCGGGAAGTTTGTTTCCCAAGTGATTTGAGAAAGAGAAGCTCACTCGGTCCGAGGGACCGTTTGAGAGAGGGAAGGGTTGAAAGAGACCCGACCTTTGTGGCCTCCTCAACGGGGAGTAGGTTTGAGAGAACCGAACCTCGGTAAAACAAATCCGCGTGTCACACTTCTTATTCGCCTGCGATTTGTTTTCCGCCCTCTCTCGCGGACTCGATTATATTTCTAACGCTAACCCGGCTTGTAGTTGTGATTATTTTTGAGAATTTCAGTTTCGCCCTATTCACCCCCCCTCTAGGCGACTTTCAATTGGTATCAGAGGCAGGTGCTTCATTAGAGCCTAACCGCTCGAAGTGATCACACCAAGAGGGAGATGGAGACCGGCGATAAGCCCACTACGAGCCAAGGGAGCACTTCATCGGAAGAGTCCCGCACCAAGAGGAAGGAGAAGAAGAAGGACTCCTCCAAACGGAAGGAGAAAAGATCTTCCTCCTCTCACCACAAAGAGAAGAAGGAAAAATCTTCTTCTCACAAGTCGCATCGGAAAGGCGACAAGCACAAGAGGATGAGGAAAGTGGTCTACTACGAGACCGACACTTCATCAACATCGACCTCCGACTCCGATGCGCCGTCCGTAACTTCTAAGCGCCAAGAGCGCAAGAAGTTTAGTAAGATCCCCTTACACTATCCTCGTACATCTAGACCTACTCCATTACTTTCCGTTCCATTAGGCAAACCGCCAACCTTTGATGGCGAAGATTATGCTAGGTGGAGTGATTTAATGAAATTTCATCTAACCTCACTCCACAAAAGTATATGGAATGTTGTTGAGTTTGGAGCACAGGTACCGTCCGTAGGGGATGAAGACTACGATACGGACGAAGTGGCCCAAATCGAGCACTTCAACTCTCAAGCTACAACCATACTCCTCGCCTCTCTAAGTAAGGAGGAATACAACAAGGTGCAAGGGTTGAAGAATGCAAAGGAGATTTGGGACCTTCTCAAAACCGCGCACGAGGGTGATGAACTCACCAAGATCACCAAGCGGGAAACGATCGAGGGGGAGCTCGGTCGTTTTCGTCTTCGCCAAGGGGAGGAGCCACAAGATATGTACAACCGGCTCAAAACCTTGGTGAACCAAGTGCGCAACCTCGGGAGCAAGAAATGGGATGACCACAAGGTGGTTAAGGTTATTCTAAGATCTCTCATTTTCCTTAACCCCACTCAAGTTCAATTAATTCGTGGTAATCCTAGATACACACTGATGACCCCCGAGGAAGTTATCGGGAATTTTGTGAGCTTTGAATGTATGATCAAGGGCTCAAAGAAGATCAACGAGCTTGACGAACCCTCCACGTCCGAAGCACAACCGGTGGCATTTAAGGCGACGGAGGAGAAGAAGGAGGAGTCTACACCGAGTAGACAACCAATTGACGCCTCCAAGCTCGACAATGAGGAGATGGCTTTAATCATCAAAAGCTTTCGCCAAATCCTCAAGCAACGGAAGGGGAAGGACTACAAATCCCGTTCCAAGAAGGTTTGCTACAAGTGTGGTAAGCCCGGTCATTTCATTGCAAAATGTCCTATATCTAGTGACAGTGACAGGGGCAACGACAAGAAGGGAAAGAGGAGAGAAAAGAAGAGGTACTACAAGAAGAAGGGCGGCGATGCCCATGTTTGCCGGGAGTGGGACTCGGACAAGAGCTCCACCGACTCCTCCTCCGACGACGAGGACGCCGCCAACATCGCCGTCACCAAGGGACTCCTCTTCCCCAACGTCGGCCACAAGTGCCTCATGGCAAAGGACGGCAAAAGGAAGAAGGTTAAATCTAAATCCTCCACTAAATATGAATCCTCTAGTGATGATAATGCTAGTGATGAGGAAAATAATTTGCGTACCCTTTTTGCCGACCTAAACATGCAACAAAAGGAAAAATTAAATGAATTGATTAGTGCTATTCATGAGAAGGATGATCTCTTGGACTCTCAAGAGGACTTCCTTATTAAGGAAAACAAAAAGCATGTTAAGGTAAAAAATGCTTATGCTCTACAAGTTGAAAAATATGAAAAATTGTCTAGTGAGCTAAGCACTTGCCATGAGACTATAGACAACCTTAGAAATGAAAATGCTAGATTAACTGCTAAGGTTGATTCTCATGTTTGTGATGTTTCAATTCCCAATCTTAGAAATGATAATGATAATTTGCTTGCTAAGATTAAGGAATCGAATGATTCTCTTGCTAGCCTTAGAGTAGAAAATGAAAATTTGATTGCTAAGGCTAAAGATTTTGATGTTTGCAATACTATTATTTCCGACCTTAGAACTAAGAATGATATGTTGCATGCTAAGGTTGTAGAATTAAAATCTTGCAAACCCTCTACATCTACCGTTGAGCACACTTCTATTTGTACTAGATGTAGAGATGTTGATATCAATGCTATTGATGATCACATGGCTTTAATTAAACAACAAAATGATCATATAGCATTATTAGATGCAAAAATTGCCGAGCATAACTTAGAAAATGAAAAGTTTAAATTTGCTAGAAGTATGCTCTATAATGGGAGACGCCCTGGCATCAAGGATGGCATTGGCTTCCAAAGGGGAGACAATATCAAACTTAATGCCCCTCCTAAAAATTTGTCTAACTTTGTTAAGGGCAAGGCTCCCATGCCTCAGGATAACGAGGGTTACATTTTGTACCCTGCCGGTTATCCCGAGAGCAAAATTAGGAGAACTCATTCTAGCAAGTCTCACTCTGGCCCTAACCATGCTTTTATGTATAAGGGTGAGACATCTAGCTCTAGGCAACCAACCCGTGCCAAGTTGCCTAGAAAGAAAACTCCTATTGCATCAAATGATCATAGCATTTCATTTAAGACTTTTGATGCATCTTATGTTTTGACTAACAAATCCGGCAAAATAGTTGCCAAGTTTGTTGGGGGCAAACACAAGGGCTCCAAGACTTGTGTTTGGGTACCAAAAGTTCTTGTTTCTAATGCCAAAGGACCCAAAACTGTTTGGGTACCTAAAGTCAAGAACTAAAATTGTTTTGTAGGTTTATGCATCCGGGGCTCAAGTTGGATACTCGACAGCGGGTGCACAAACCACATGACAGGGTAGAAGAAGATGTTCTCCTCATATGAGAAAAACCAAGATCCCCAACGAGCTATCACATTCGGGGATGGAAATCAAGGTTTGGTCAAAGGATTGGGTAAAATTGCTATATCACCTAACCATACTATTTCCAATGTTTTTCTTGTAGATTCTTTAGATTACAATTTGCTTTCCGTATCCCAATTATGTCAAATGGGCTACAACTGTCTATTTACTGATGTAGGTGTTACTGTCTTTAGAAGAAGTGATGATTCAATAGCATTCAAGGGAGTGTTAGAGGGTCAGCTATACTTGGTAGATTTTGATAGAGCTGAACTCGACACTTGCTTGGTTGCTAAGACTAACTTGGGTTGGCTCTGGCACCGCCGACTAGCCCATGTTGGAATGAAGAATCTTCATAAGCTTCTAAAGGGAGAGCACATTTTAGGACTAACAAATGTTCATTTTGAGAAAGACAGGATTTGTAGCGCATGCCAAGCCGGGAAGCAAGTTGGCACTCATCATCCACACAAGAACATCATGACAAGTTATAGGCCACTGGAGCTCCTACACATGGATCTATTCGGCCTGATTGCTTACATAAGCATCGGCGGGAGTAAGTACTGTCTAGTTATTGTGGATGATTATTCTCGCTTCACTTGGGTGTTCTTTTTGCAGGAAAAATCTCATACCCAAGAGACCTTAAAGGGATTCTTGAGACGAGCTCAAAATGAGTTCGGCTTAAGGATCAAGAAAATTAGAAGCGACAATGGGACGGAGTTCAAGAACTCGCAAATTGAAGGCTTTCTTGAGGAAGAGGGCATCAAGCATGAGTTCTCTTTTCCCTACACACCACAACAAAATGGTGTAGTGGAGAGGAAGAATCGAACTCTATTGGACATGGCAAGAACCATGCTTGATGAGTACAAGACACCGGATCGGTTTTGGGCCGAGGCGGTCAACACCGCTTGCTACGCCATCAACCGGTTATATCTACACCGAATCCTCAAGAAGACATCCTATGAACTCCTAACCGGTAAAAAACCCAATATTTCATATTTTAGAGTTTTTGGTAGCAAATGCTTTATTCTTGTTAAAAGAGGTAGAAAATCTAAATTTGCTCCTAAAACTGTAGAAGGCTTTTTACTAGGATATGACTCAAACACAAGGGCATATAGAGTCTTTAACAAGTCCTCAGGACTTGTTGAAGTTTCTTGTGACGTTGTGTTTGATGAGACTAACGGCTCTCAAGTAGAGCAAGTTGATCTTGATGAGATAGGTGAAGAACAGGCTCCGTGCATCGCGCTAAGGAACATGTCCATTGGGGATGTGTGCCCTAAGGAATCCGAAGAGCCTCCAAGTGCACAAGATCAACCTTCCTCCTCCACACAAGCATCTCCACCAACTCAAAATGAGGACAAGGCTCAAGTTGATGAAGGAGAAGATCAAAGAGATGAGCCACCTCAAGATGACGGCAATGATCAAGGGGGAGATGCAAATGATCAAGACAAGGAGGATGAAGAACCAAGACCGCCACACCCAAGAGTCCACCAAGCAATCCAACGAGATCACCCCGTCGACACCATCCTCGGCGACATTCATAAGGGGGTAACCACTCGATCTCGGGTTGCACATTTTTGTGAGCATTACTCTTTTGTTTCCTCTATTGAGCCACACAGGGTAGAGGAAGCACTCCAAGATTCGGATTGGGTGATGGCGATGCAAGAGGAGCTCAACAACTTCACTAGGAACGAGGTATGACATTTAGTTCCACGTCCTAACCAAAATGTTGTAGGAACCAAGTGGGTCTTCCGCAACAAGCAAGACGAGCATGGTGTGGTGACTAGGAACAAAGCTCGACTCGTGGCCAAGGGGTATTCACAAATCAAAGGTTTGGATTTTGGTGAAACCTATGCACCCGTAGCTAGGCTTGAGTCAATTCGCATATTATTGGCCTATGCTACTTACCATGGCTTCAAGCTTTATCAAATGGACGTGAAGAGTGCCTTCCTCAATGGACCAATCAAGGAGGAGGTCTACGTTGAGCAACCTCCCGACTTTGAAGATAGTGAGTACCCTAACCATGTCTATAGGCTCTCTAAGGCGCTTTATGGGCTTAAGCAAGCCCCAAGAGCATGGTATGAATGCCTTAGAGATTTCCTTATTGCTAATGGCTTCAAAGTCGGCAAGGCCGATCCTACTTTATTCACTAAAACTCTTGACAATGGTTTGTTTGTATGCCAAATTTATGTTGATGATATCATATTTGGGTCTACTAACGAATCTACTTGTGAAGAATTTAGTAGGATCATGACACATAAATTCGAGATGTCTATGATGGGGGAGTTGAAGTATTTTCTAGGCTTCCAAGTCAAGCAACTCCAAGAGGGCACCTTCATTTGTCAAACTAAGTATACACAAGACATTCTAACCAAGTTTGGAATGAAGGATGCCAAGCCCATCAAGACACCCATGGGAACCAATGGGCATCTCGACCTCGACACGGGAGGTAAATCCGTCGATCAAAAGGTATATCGGTCGATGATTGGTTCATTGCTTTATTTATGTGCATCTCGACCGGACATTATGCTTTCAGTTTGCATGTGTGCAAGATTCCAATCCGACCCTAAGGAATCCCACCTTACGGCCGTAAAACGAATCTTGAGATATTTGGCTTACACACCTAAGTTTGGGCTTTGGTATCCTCAGGGATCCACATTTGATTTGATTGGTTATTCGGATGCCGATTGGGCGGGGTGCAAAATCAATAGGAAGAGCACATCGGGGACTTGCCAGTTCTTGGGAAGATCCTTGGTGTCTTGGGCTTCAAAGAAGCAAAATTCGGTCGCTCTTTCCACCGCCGAAGCCGAGTATATCGCCGCAGGCCACTGTTGCGCGCAATTGCTTTGGATGAGGCAAACCGCGGGACTACGGTTACAAACTAACCAAAGTTCCTCTTCTATGTGATAATGAGAGTGCAATCCGCATGGCGGATAATCCCGTTGAGCATAGCCGCACTAAACACATAGCCATTCGGTATCATTTTCTTAGGGATCACCAACAAAAGGGGGATATCGAGATTTCATACATTAACACTAAAGATCAATTAGCCGATATCTTTACCAAGCCTCTTGATGAACAAACTTTTACCAAACTTAGGCATGAGCTCAATATTCTTGATTCTAGAAATTTCTTTTGCTAATTTGCACACATAGCTCTTAAGTATACCTTTGATCATGTCTCTTTGATATATGCTATGACTAATGTGTTTTCAAGTGTATTTCAAACCAAGTCACAGGTATATTGAAAGGGAATTGGAGTCTTCGGCGAAGACAAAGGCTTCCACTCCACTCTACTACTCATTCCTCGTCGTCGCTCCACATCACTCTCCATCTTTGGTATAATCTTCACTTATATGTTTTATTTGCCAAAGGGGAGAAAGTAGCTAGTAAGGGCCTATATCTCATTCCAAGTATCCGTTTTTGGCGATTCATGCCAAAGGGGGAGAAATTATTGGCCCAAAGCAAAAGGACCGCACCACCACCCCTAATTTTAAAATTAATGGTTTTCAAATTGGAAAATTTCAAATTGGTATCTCTTTGTGTTCTAAAGGAGGAGCAAGTAGTATCTTCAAAACTTGATATCTTAAAACTCTCTTGAACACTAAGAGGAGAATTTATTTGAGGGGGAGTTTTGTTTAGTCAAAGGAAAAGCATTTGAAACAAGGGGAGAAAATTTCAAGCTTGAAAATGCTTTGCAAAAATCTTATTTATTTACCTTTGACTATCTTGCAAAAAGATTTTGAAAAGAATTTACAAAAGGATTTGCAAAAACAAAACATGTGGTGCAAATGTGGTCCAATATGTTAAAAACAAAGAAACAATCCATGCACATCATGTAAGTATTTATATTGGCTCAATTCCAAGCAACCTTTGCACTTACATTATGCAAACTAGTTCATTTATGCACTTTTATATTTGCTTTGGTTTGTGTTGGCATCAATCACCAAAAAGGGGGAGATTGAAAGGGAATTAGGCTTACACCTAGTCCCTAAGTAATTTTGGTGGTTCAATTGCCCAACACAAATAAAAGGACTAACTAGTTTGCTCTAGTGTATAAGTTATACAGGTGCCAAAGGTTCACACTTAGCCAATAAAAAGATCAAGTATTGGGTTCAACAAAAGAGCAAAGGGACAACCGAAGGCACCCCTGGTCTGGCGCACCGCACTGTCCGGTGTGCCACCGGACATGTCCGGTGCACCAGAGGACTCCGACTCCAAACTCGTCACCTTCGGGAATTTCCAGAGGCGACTCCGATATAATTCACCGGACTGTCCGGTGTACACCGGACATGTCCGGTGCTCCAAGGAAGAGCGGCCTCCGGAACTCGCCAGCCTCGGAAATTCACTTCGGCTACTCCGCTATAATTCACTGGACTGTCCGGTGTACACCGAACTGTCCGGTGTAACAGCGGGGCAACGACTATTTCGGCACCAACGGCTACCTGCGACGCATTAAATACGCGCGCTGCGCGCGCAGAGGTCAGGCACGCCCATGCTGGCGCACCGGACAATCTACAGTGCATGTCCGGTGCGCCACCGGACATCTAGGCGGGCCCAGAAGACAGAACTCCAACGGTCGAACCCAACGGCTTTTGGTGATGTGGCTGTCGCACCGGACATGTCCGGTGTGCACCGGACTGTCCGGTGCGCCATCGAACAGACAGCCTCACCAAACGGCTAGTTTGGTGGTTGGGGCTATAAATACCCCCAACCACCCCACATTCAAGTTATCCAAGTTTTTCCACTTCTCAACTACTTACAATAGCTCTAGCATTCAATTCTAGACACACCAAAGAGATCAAATCCTCTCCAAATTCCACACAACGCCCTAGTGATTAGAGAGAGAGATTTGCTTGTGTTCTTTCGAGCTCTTGCGCTTGGATCGCTTTCTTCTTTCTTGATTCTTTCTTGTGATCAAACACTCACTTGTAATTGAGGCAAGAGACACCAATCGTGTGGTGGTCCTTGCGGGAAGTTTGTTTCCCAAGTGATTTGAGAAAGAGAAGCTCACTCGGTTCGAGGGACCGTTTGAGAGAGGGAAGGGTTGAAAGAGACCCGACCTTTGTGGCCTCCTCAACGGGGAGTAGGTTTGAGAGAACCGAACCTCGGTAAAACAAATCCGCGTGTCACACTTCTTATTCGCCTACGATTTGTTTTCCGCCCTCTCTCGCGGACTCGATTATATTTCTAACGCTAACCCGGCTTGTAGTTGTGATTATTTTTGAGAATTTCAGTTTCGCCCTATTCACCCCCCTCTAGGCGACTTTCACCTTGCCAAAACGTTCTCGGATAATAAAGCCAAACTCCTTCCAAGACACTCTAGAAAGTTTATGTTCAACTGGCTGTACCAATCGAGCAGTAGAACCAGAGAAATTCATGGTCGCCACCTAAATGCAAACAACTGGATCTACCTCATACATGAGGAATAGTTTTTGCATCGAGACAACCACAATTTAGGATGCTCAACATCAAATCCAGGGAAATTTAGTTTAGGTAATTGCCCCAAATACCCACTAAACCGAGTACCATATGCATGACCCCCAAAAGGAGCAGAGGCGGGTGGTAACTATGGTCATGCACACCAGGAGGTTGATAATCGAGCAAGGAATTGAGATCGACAAGCTCTCGTGGTTGTGAGTTGATGCAGTGCCCCATTGGGTCGTTGACATTCCTCGCGGTGGTAGATGGGCGCCCCACCGTCGACTAGTGCTGGCCAAGGATGCCCGTCGACTATGGAGAGGTCGACAACGCCCCACTCTCCAGTAAGCACGACACCTTGGAGACGTCCACGCATGACGTCGACTAAATTCTAGATGCCATGAACTGTGGACTCAATCCGGGGATGCCAAGATTCAAAGATGGAGGTGATGTTTTCCAGCACGACCATGCAAGTGGTTGTGTCCGCAGTGAAGGTGTCCAGACGGTCCCACCCCTAGCCTCCATCGTGGAGACATGTGTGTCAAGGTGCTCTGCTAGGGAATGACTTAGATCTGCGTGGAAAGCGTCGATCTCCCCATCATCCAACTTAGACTGGATTGCGGCGATGTCATTGATATGAGTGACCACTTTCACCTTCAACAAGCCCTGTTGGTCCTGTGCTTCTCGCCATACACAGAGTTGTTGGAGAAGCTTCAACTGCTCCTACAAGACCACCAACTCATTTAGTCATTTGCAAAGGTTTTCACTTTGGCCATTTTAAACCAATTAATATAAATACAGTCTGAATTTAGTGGTGAAAGTCGCCTAGAGGGGGGGGTGAATAGGCAAATCTGAAATTTATAAAGTTTAAGCACAACTACAAGCCGGGGTTAGCGTTAGAAATATAATCGAGTCCGAAAGAGAGAGTGAAAACAAATCACAAGCGAATAAGAGCGGATGACACGGTGATTTGTTTTACCGAGGTTCGATTTTTGCAAACTTACTCCCCGTTGAGGTGGTCACAAAGCCTGGGTCTCTTTCAACCCTTTCCCTCTCTCAAACGGTCACTTAGACCGAGTGAGCTTCCTTTCTTGATTTCCCGGGTCACTTAGACCCCGCAAGGACCACCACACAATTGGTGTCTCTTGCTTTGCTTACAAGGCTTTGAGAGTAAGAATGAGAGAAAGAAGAAAGCCAACCAAGCAACAAGAACAACAAAGGAACACAAGTCAATCTTCTCACAAGTCCTAAAAACTAGAGTTGAATTATGGACTTCGATTTGATCGGAGGCTTTGATTTGTGTCTTGGAGTGTTGTGTATTGCTCTTGTATTGAATGAGTAGTGAATGCTTGGATACCTTGAAGAGTGGTGGTTGGGGGGTATTTATAGCCCCAACCACCAAAATGGCCGTTGGGGAAGTCTGCTGTTGACGAGCGCACCGGATAGTCCGGTGCGCCACCGGACACTGTTCGGTGCGCCAGCCACGTCACCCAACCGTTAGGGTTCGACTGTTGGAGCTTCTGACATGTGGGCCACCGGACAGTCCGGTGGTGCACCAGACAGGTCCTGTTCACTGTTCGGTGCGCCTTCTGGCGCCTGCTCTGACTTTTGCGCACGCAGTTGCATTGTTCACTGTTCGCTGTAGACTTTTGCAGACGACCGTTGGCGTAGTTAGCCGTTGCTCCGCTGGCACACCGGACAGTCCGGTGAATTATAGCGGAGAGGCAATCCCAGAAACCCAAAGGTGGCAAGTTCGGAGTTGATCTCCCTGGTGCACCGGACACTGTCCGGTGGCACACCGGACTGTCCGGTGCGCCAGACCAGGGCAGCCTTTGGTTGTCTTTTGCTCTTTTTATTTGAACCCTTTCTTGAACTTTTTATTGGTTTGTGTTGAACCTTTGGCACCTGTAGAACTTATAATCTAGAGCAAACTAGTTAGTGCAATTATTTGTGTTGGGCAATTCAACCACCAAAATTATTTAGGAAAAGGTGTGAGCCTATTTCCCTTTCAGTCTCCCCCTTTTTGGTGATTGATGCCAACACAAACCAAAGCAAATATATAAGTGCAAAATTGAACTAGTTTGCATAAGGTACGTGCAAAGGTTACTTGGAATTAAACTAATATACATTTTATAAGATATGCATGGATGCTTTCTTTTAATTTAACATTTTGGACCACGCTTGCACCACTTATTTTGTTTTTGCAAACTATTTTGGAAATTCTTTTCAAAGTCTTTTGCAAATAGTCAAAAGTATAAGAATAAGATTTTGAGAAGCATTTTCAAGATTTGAAATTTTCTCCCCCTGTTTCAAATGCTTTTCCTTTGACTAAACAAAACTCCCCCTCAATGAAATTCTCCTCTTAGTGTTCAAGAGGGTTTTAGATATTGTTTTTGAAAGGGGTCATACCAATTTAAAATTATATCAAAAATAAGATATCAATTGGAAAACTTCTTTAATACAAATTGAAAGACTACATTTTTGAAATTGGTGGTGGTGCGGTCCTTTTGCTTTGGGCTAATACTTTCTCCCCCTTTGGCATGAATCGCCAAAAATGGATACTTGTGAGTGAAATATAAGCCCTTTGTAAACTTTCTCCCCCAATGGCAAATAATAAGTGGGTGAAGATTATACCAGAGCGGAGAGGTGCGGAGTTACGGCGAAGGATGAATAATTCGATGGAGTGGAGTGGAAGCCTTGTCTTCGTCGAAGACTCCATTTCCCTTTCAATCTATGACTTAGCATGAAATACACTTGAAGAACACATTAGTCATAGCACATGAAAGAGATATGATCAAAGGTATAAAAATGAGCTATGTGTGCAAAATATCAATCAAAATTCCTAGAATCAAGAATGTTTAGCTCATGCCTAAGTTTGGTAAAAGTTTTCTCATCTAATGGCTTGGTAAAGATATCGGGCTAATTGTTCTTTGGTGCTAACATATGCAATCTCGATATCCCCCCTTTGTTGGTGATCCCTTAAAAAGTGATACCGAATGGCTATGTGCTTAGTGCGGCTGTGCTCAATGGGATTATCCGCCATGCGGATTGCACTCTCATTATCACATAGGAGAGGGACTTTGGTTAATTTGTAACCATAGTCCCTAAGGGTTTGCCTCATCCAAAGCAATTGCGCACAACAGTGGCCTGCGACAATGTACTCGGCTTTGGCGGTTGAAAGAGCTATAGAATTTTGTTTCTTTGAAGCCCAAGACACCAGGGATCTTCCCAAGAACTTACAAGTCCCTGATGTGCTCTTCCTATCAATCTTACACCCTGCCAATCAGCATCTGAATATCCAATTAAATCAAAAGTGGATCCCTTGGGGTAGCAAAGACCAAACTTAGGAGTATGAACTAAATATCTCAAGATTCGTTTTATAGCCCTAAGGTGAACTTCCTTAGGATCGGCTTGGAATCTTGCACACTTGCATACGGAAAACATAATATCTGGTCGAGATGCACATAAATAGAGTAAAGATCCTATCATCGACCGGTATACCTTTTGATCTATGGATTTACCTCCCGTGTCGAGGTCGAGATGCCCATTGGTTCCCATGGGTGTTTTGATGGGTTTGGTATCCTTCATCCCAAACTTGGTGAGTATGTCTTGAATGTACTTCGTTTGGCTGATGAAGGTGCCCTCTTGGAGTTGCTTGACTTGAAATCCTAAGAAATACTTCAACTCCCCCATCATTGACATCTCGAATTTTTGAACCATTATCCTACTAAACTCTTCACAAGTAGATTTGTTAGTAGACCCAAATATGATATCATCAACATAAATTTGGCATACAAACAAATCATTTGAAATTGTTTTAGTAAAGAGAGTAGGATCAGCTTTTCCGACTTTGAAGCCATTAGCGATAAGAAAATCTCTTAGGCATTCATACCATGCTCTTGGGGCTTGCTTGAGCCCATAAAGCGCCTTAGAGAGTTTATAGACATGGTTAGGGTACTCACTATCTTCAAAGTCGGGAGGTTGCTCAACATAGACCTCCTCCTTGATTGGTCCATTGAGAAAGGCACTCTTCACGTCCATTTGATAAAGCTTGAAGCCATGGTAAGTAGCATAGGCAAGTAATATGCGAATTGACTCAAGCCTAGCTACGGGTGCATAGGTTTCACCGAAATCCAAACTTTTGACTTGTGAATATCCCTTGGCCACAAGTCGGGCTTTGTTCCTTGTCACCACACCATGCTCATCTTGCTTGTTGCGGAAGACCCACTTGGTTCCTACAACATTTTGGTTAGGACGTGGAACTAAATGCCATACCTCATTCCTTGTGAAGTTGTTGAGTTCCTCTTGCATTGCCAACACCCAATCCGAATGTCTTAATGCGTCTTCCACCCTGTATGGCTCAATAGAAGACACAAAGGAGTAATGTTCACAAAAATGAGTGACACGAGATCGAGTGGTTACCCCTTTATAAATATCGTCGAGGATGGAGTTCACGGGGTGATCTTGTTGTATCGCTTGGTGGACTCTTGGGTGTGGTGGTCTTGTGCCCTCATCATCTTCCTTGTCTTGATCATTGGCATCTCCCCCTTGATCATTGTCCTCCTCTTGAGGTGGCTCCTCTTGATCTTCATTTTCATCATCTTAAGCTTGATCCTCATTTTGAGTTGGTGGAGATTCTTGCATGGAGGAAGATGGTTGATCTTATGCATGTGGAGGCTCTTCAGATTCCTTAGGACACACATCCCCAATGGACATGTTCCTTAGCGCGACGCATGGAGCCTCTTCATCATCTAGTTCATCAAGATCAACTTGCTCTACTTGAGTGCCGTTAGTCTCATCAAACACAATGTCACAAGAGACTTCAACTAGTCCAGTGGACTTGTTAAAGACTCTATATGCCCTTGTGTTTGATTCATAACCAAGTAAAAAGCCTTCTACAGCCTTAGGAGCAAATTTAGGTTTTCTACCTCTTTTAACAAGAATAAAGCATTTTCTACCAAAGACTCTAAAATATGAAACATTGGGCTTTTTACCGGTGAGGAGTTCATACGATGTCTTCTTGAGGATTCGGTGAAGGTAGAGACGGTTGATGGCCTAGCAAGCGGTGTTGATTGCTTCCACCCAAAACCGGTCCGAAGTCTTGTACTCATCAAGCATGGTCCTCGCCATGTCAAGTAGAGTTCTATTCTTCCTCTCCACTACACCATTTTGTTGTGGAGTGTAGGGAGAAGAGAACTCATGCTTGATGCCCTCATCCTCAAGGAAACCTTCTATTTGAGAGTTCTTGAACTCTGTCCCATTGTCGCTTCTAATCTTTTTGATCCTTAAGCCGAACTCATTTTGAGCCCGTCTCAAGAATCCCTTTAAGGTCTCTTGGGTTTGAGATTTATTTTGCAAAAAGAACACCCAAGTGAAGCGAGAATAGTCATCCACAATAACAAGACAGTACTTACTCACGCCGATGCTTATGTAAGCTATCGGGCCGAATAGGTCCATGTGGAGTAGCTCAAGTGGCCTGTCGGTCGTCATGATGTTCTTGTGTGGATGATGAACACCAACTTGCTTCCCTACCTGACATGCGCTACAAACCCTGTCTTTCTCAAAATGAACATTTGTTAGTCCTAAAATGTGCTCTCCCTTTAGAAGCTTATGAAGATTCTTCATGCCAACGTGGGCTAGTCGGCGATGCCAGAGCCAACCCATGTTAGTCTTAGTAATTAAGCAAGTGTCGAGTTCAGCTCTATTAAAATCAACTAAGTATAGCTAACCCTCCAACACTCCCTTAAATGCCACTGAACCATCACTTCTTCTAAAGAAGTTAACACATATATCCGTAAAAAGACAGTTGTAACCCATTTTACATAATTGAGAAACAGAAAGCAAGTTGTAATCTAAAGAATCTACAAGAAAAACATTGGAAATAGAATGGTCAGGTGATATAGCAATTTTACCAAGTCCTTTGACCAAACCTTGATTTCCATCCCCGAATGTGATAGCTCTTTGGGGATCATGGTTTTTCTCATAGGAGGAGAACATCCTTTTCTCCCCAGTCATGTGGTTTGTGCACCCGCTATCGATGATCCAACTTGAGCCCCCGGATGCATAAACCTACAAAACAAATTTAGGCCTTGTTCTTAGGTACCCAAACGGTCTTGGGTCCTTTCACATTAGAAACAAGCACCTTGGGTACCCAAACACAAGTCTTTGGGCCCTTTTGTTTGGCCCCAACATATTTGGCAACTACTTTGCCTGATTTGTTAGTGAGCACATAAGAAGCATCAAAAGTCTTAAATGAAATAATAGGCTCATTTGATGCAATAGGAGTTTTCTTTTTAGGCAATTTAGCATGAGTGGATTGCCTAGAACTAGATGCCTCACTCTTATACATAAAATCATGATGAGAGCCAGAGTGAGACGTCCTAGAATGAATTCTCCTAATTTTGTGTTCGGGATAACCGGCAGGGTATAAAATGTAACCCTCGTTATCCTGAACCATGGGAGCTTTGCCCTTAACAAAGTTAGACAATTTCTTAGGTGCATTAAGCTTGACATTGTCTCCCTGTTGGAAGCCAATGCCATCCTTAATGCCTGGGTGTCTCCCACTATAGAGCATGCTTCTAGTAAATTTAAATTTATCATTTTCTAAGTCATGCTCATTAATTTTAGCACTAAGTTGAGCTATGTGATCATTTTGTTGTTTAATTAAAGCTAGGTGATCATGAATAGCATCAACATTAATATCTCTACATCTAGTACAAATAGTAACATGCTCAATGGTAGATGTAGAGGGTTTGCAAACAGTTAATTCATCAATCATAGCATGTAGAATATCATTTTCATTCTTAAGATTGAAAATAGAAACATTGCAAACATTTAAATCTTTAGCCTTAGCAATTAATTTTTCATTTTCAATTTTAAGGCTAGAGAGAGATTCATTTAACTTGTCAATCTTAGTAATTAAACTAGCATTATCATTTCTAAGGTTGACAAGAGAATCATCACTAACATTTAATTTCTCAACCTTAGCAATCAATTCATCATTCTCAAATCTAAGGTTGGAAATAGTGTCATGGCAAGTGCTTAGCTCACTAGTTCAATTTTCACATTTTTCTATCTCCTGAGCATAAGCATTTTTAACTTTAACATGCTTCTTATTTTCCTTAATAAGGAAGTCCTCTTGGCTATCCAAGAGTTCATACTTCTCATGAATAGCACTAATCAATAAATTCAATATTTCTTTTTGTTGCATGTTTAAGTTGGCAAAAAGGGTGAGCAAATCATCCTCATCATCACTAGAGCTAGCCTCATCACTAGATGTTGCATATTTAGTGGAAGCTCTAGATTTTAACTTTTTTTGCCGTCCTTTGCCATGAGGCACTTGTGGCCAACGTTGGTGAAGAGAAGGCCCTTGTTGACGGCGATGTTGGCGGCGTCCTCGTCGGAGGAGGAGTCGGTGGAGCTCTCATCGGAGTCCCACTCCCGGCAAACATGAGCATCGCCGCCCTTCTTCTTATAATACTTCTTCTTTTCCTTCCTTCTTCCCTTCTTGTTGTCGCCCCTGTCACTATCACTTGATAATGGACATTTAGCAATGAAATGACCAGGCTTACCACACTTGTAGCACACTTTCTTGGAGTGGGCCTTGTAGTCCTTCCCCCTCCTTTGCTTGAGGATTTGGTGAAAGCTTTTGATGATTAAATCCATCTCCTCATTGTCGAGCTTGGAGGCGTCGATGGGGAGTCTACTTGATGTAGACTCTTCTTTCTTCTCCTCCGTTGCTTTGAAGGCAACGGGTTGCACCTCGGGTGTGGAGGTGGCGCCTTGCTCGATGATTTTCTTGGAGCCTTTGATCATCAATTCAAAGCTCACAAACTTCCCTATCACTTCCTCGGGAGACATTAGTTTATATCTAGGATCACCTCAAATTAATTGAACTTGAGTAGGGTTAAGAAAAACGAGTGATCTAAGAATAACCTTGACCATCTCATGGTCATCCCATTTAGTGCTCCCAAGGTTGCGCACTTGGTTCACCAAGGTCTTGAGCCGGTTGTACATGGCTTGTGGTTCCTCCCCTTGGTGAAGCATGAATCGACCGAGATCCCCCTCGATCGTTTCCCGCTTGGTGATCTTGGTCACCTCATCTCCTTCGTGCGCGGTCTTGAGCACGTCCCAAATCTCTTTGGCGCTCTTCAACCCTTGCACCTTATTATACTCCTCTCGACTTAGAGAGGCGAGGAGTATAGTAGTGGCTTGGGAGTTGAAGTGCCGGATTTGGGCTACCTCGTCCGAGTCATAGCCTTCATCCCCCATGGATGGTTCCTGCACTCTAAATTCAACAATGTCCCAAATACTAGCGTGGAGTGAGGTTAGATGGTGCCTCATTTTATCACTCCACATACAATAATCTTCATAGTAAAAAACTGGTGGTTTGCCTAGTGGGATGGAAAGTAAAGGAGTGCGTTTGCAAATGCGAGGATAGCTTAAGGGGATCTTACTAAACTTCTTGTGCTCATGGCGCTTAGAAGTGACGGACGACGCGTCAGAGCCGGAGGTGGAAGGCGACGAAGAATCGATCTCGTAGTAGACCACTTTCTTCATTTTCTTCTTCTTGTCGCCACTCCGGTGCGACTTGACGCGGGGAGGTGATTCCTCCCTCTTCTTGTTGCCGGACTCCCCCGATGGAGCCTTCCCGTGGCTTGTGGCTGACTTGTCGCCGGTCCCCATCTCCTTCTTGGCGTGAGCTCCCGACATAACTTCGAGCGGTTAGGCTCTAATGAAGTATCGGGCTCTGATACCAATTGAAAGTCGCCTAGAGGGGGGGTGAATAGGCAAATCTGAAATTTATAAAGTTTAAGCACAACTACAAGCCGGGGTTAGCGTTAAAAATATAATCGAGTCCGAAAGAGAGAGTGAAAACAAATCACAAGCGAATAAGAGAGGATGCCACAGTGATTTGTTTTACCGAGGTTCAGTTTTTGCAAACCTACTCCCCGTTGAGGTGGTCACAAAGACCAGGTCTCTTTCAACCCTTTCCCTCTCTCAATTGGTCACTTAGACCGAGTGAGCTTCCTTCCTTGATTTCCCGGGTCACTTAGACCCCGCAAGGACCACCACACAATTGGTGTCTCTTGCTTTGCTTACAAGGCTTTGAGAGTAAGAATGAGAGAAAGAAGAAAGCCAACCAAGCAACAAGAACAACAAAGGAACACAAGTCGATCTTCTCACAAGTCCTAAAAACTACAGTTGAATTGTGGACTTCGATTTGATCAGAGGCTTTGATTTGTGTCTTGGAGTGTTGTGTATTGCTCTTGTATTGAATGAGGAGTAGTGAATGCTTGGATACCTTGAAGAGTGGTGGTTGGGGGGTATTTATAGCCCCAACCACCAAAATGGCTGTTGGGGAAGTCTACTGTTGACGGGCGCACCGGACTGTCCGGTGCACCACCGGACACTGTCCGGTGCGCCAGCCACATCACCCAACCGTTAGGGTTTGACTGTTGGAGCTTCTGACATGTGGGCCACCGGACAGGTCCTGTTTACTGTCCGATGCGCCTTCTAGCGCCTACTCTGACTTCTGCGCGCGCAGTTGCACTGTTCACTGTTCATTGTAGACTTTTGCAGACGACCATTGGCGCAGTTAGCCGTTGCTCCGCTGACACACCGGACAGTCCAGTGCTACACCAGACAGTCTAGTGAATTATAGCGGAGAGGCAATCCCAGAAACCCGAAGGTGGCAAGTTCAGAGTTGATCTCCCTAGTGCACCGGACACTGTTCGGTGGCACACCGGACTGTCCGGTGCGCCAGACCAGGGCAGCGTTCGGTTGTCTTTTGCTCTTTTTATTTGAACCCTTTCTTGAACTTTTTATTGGTTTGTGTTGAACCTTTGGCACCTGTGGAACTTATAATCTTGAGCAAACTAGTTAGTCCAATTATTTGTGTTGGGCAATTCAACCACCAAAATTATTTAGGAAAATGTGTGAGCCTATTTCCCTTTCAAGTGGTAGTAGATAAATGATTAGCAAATAAGAATGCACCTCTTGGTAGTACGACTATCTATCCTAAGCCTAGCCAACTACTTCTCTACTCAACCTTAGGCTAGTGAGATAAAATGCTCTACAAATATATCTTTGCCTTGCACATTCAATTCCATCTCTATGTTGGTGATGCCTCATATGCACCCAACCTCCATTTTCATCATCACCAACAACAAATGATGAACAATGGTGATAAAAATTGTAGCCAACCATGCCCTTAACCATTATCCATAGCATGAAGATCCTTTATCTTCATTCCATTAGCCACTTGATAATTTGATATCAACATGATTCTTCACTTGGTTTGATCTCCATGAATGATATGTTCCACTTCTTAGCTTCACATAACCTTCATAGTCGAGCAACCTTAGCCTTGCTTGATCTTCACCATTGGTCCATCAAAACCAAGCCTCTACTCACTTGATCACCTTAGAGATATGTTGTGTCCCTAGCCTCTAGCCAACCCATCACTCACACACAGTCCTTCACACCTAAGCCTTGCCTTGATCTTCACCACCTTGCCATATGAGACTATATGATGTCTTATATTCAATAAGCTCCTCTTGATCACCATGTTGATCAAGTCATCTTCATCAATCTTCACTAGTTGAGCACTTTCATCACATGCTTACACTGTTGATCCTCTATGGAAAACATCTCTTCCTCCACTTAGAGAAACTCTAGTAGGACCCTACTTGAGCCCCCATAGAAAAATACGGATGCCTAGGTGAAAAATACAACACCAACAAGGCTCCTACTATGGCCCTAAAATTTGGGTGGGCACCAAATATTTCCTCTTGCCCTACTCCCAAAGAACAGTTTTTGATAATTTTCCTATGTGCCACCGCGACTAAGACTCCCTCTTCTAGTGTGACAACCATGTCTGTCACTCGAGAGCACACACCAAGGTCTCCTTGTGCGGAGCACCTCGCCCACGCCCCTCCTCAGTTGGAGCACACACGCTAAGGCCACATGATGTAGAGCCCCTCGACCATGCCCCTCCCCGATTGGAGGGCGCATGCCAAGGCCACCAAGCGTGGAGCTCCTCACTCATGCTCCTCTTGGATCAGAGTAAGTCCCATTGGTGTGGAGGCCCTGATCGCACCTATTTGTGACCAAAACACTCAAGTCTCTTCTCAGTCCATGCAAGAACGATGAGGCATTCCCTTAGCGGAGCTCCTCACCACGTCATTCCCAGCCATAGTGAGACCTTATGGTGGGGAATGCCTCATGCACACCCCTCACAAAAACTTGGTCTTGGTGGCCAAGTTCGTCGATGGAAACGAGAAGATAGAGTATTAATAAAGCAAAGAAAATGATAAGTGGGTCATATGTGTCATACTCTATCAGAATAAGTTTGAGGGCTATTTCTATAGGGCCTTAATGGAGTGTAGTTTAGAAAATACGATCTTCAAAACTTGAGAGAGCCTTCAAATAAAAATTAGAGGGCTATTTTGGGGGCTATTGCTAGAGATGCTCTTAGCTTGTAGGCTAAACACATGTTCATCTCACATGAAACTCATTAGTCCACCTAAGGTTGTCATTCGATTACAAAAATCAAACTAGGATTTTAGCTAGCACAAAGGCACATCATATATCTCTACACATACAACTATCTTAGATTGTTCATTTATGGCCTCCTTATTGAATAATGCTCATAGAGTTTAGATGAACTATATGTTTTTGAACTCTAACCAAAATATAACTTACCCATCACTTTTACAATTATTGGAGTGTGCATTATAATTTCCCACAATATACATGTCATGAAGGGATCTCTACCTAAACATCTACCATTAACTCAACCCCTTTGAAAGTCGCCTAGAGGGGGGGGGGATAGGCAAATCTGAATTTTATAAACTTTAAGCACAACTACAAGCCGGGTTAGTGTTAGAGATATAATCAAGTCCAAAAGAGAGGGCGAAAACAAATCAACCAAAGAAATAAAGCAGATGACACGGCGATTTGTTTTACCGAGGTTCGGTTCTTGCAAACCTACTCCCCGTTGAGGTGGTCACAAAGACCGGGTCTCTTTCAACCCATTCTCTCTCTCAAACAGTCACCTATACCGAGTGAGCTTTTCTCCTTAATCAACGGGTCACTTAGACCCCTCACAAGGACCACCACAACTTGGTGTCTCTTGCTTTGGTTACAAGTTGCTTGAGAACAAGAATGGGGAAGAAGAAAAGTGATCCAAGCGACAAGAACGCAAATGAACACGAAAATATCTCTCTCACTAGTCACTAATTGTTTGGAGTGATTTTGGACTTGGGAGAGGATTTGATATCTTGTTTGTGTCTTGGAGTGAAGTCTAGAGCTCTTGTATTGAATGCAAATGGCTGAAAACTTGGATGCCTTGAATGGTGGTGGTTGGGGGTATTTATAGCCCCAACCACCAAACCAACCATTGGGGTTGGGCTGCTGTCGATGGGCGCACCGGACACTGTCCGGTGCGCCAGCCACGTCACCCAACCGTTAGGGTTCTGACGGTTTCGACCGTTGGAGCTCTATCATCTTGGTGCACCGGACATGCGTTGTTCACTGTCCGGTGCGCCTCTGGCGCCTGCTCTGACTTCTGCCGCGAACTGTAGCTCTGTCAGGGCACTGTGCAGTCGACCGTTGCGCTGATAGCCGTTGCTCTGTTTGGTGCACCGGACAGTCCGGTGGCACACCAGACAGTCCAGTGAATTATAGCGGAGTTCGCCTGGAAAAACCCGAAGGTGAAGAGTTGGAGGTCGATCCACCCTGGTGCACCGGACAGTCCGGTGCGCCAGACCAGGGTCCTCTTCGGTTTCTTTTGCTCCTTTCTTTTGAACCCTAACTCGGATCTTTTTATTGGTTTGTGTTGAACCTTTTGCACCTGTAGAACTTATATTCTAGAGCAAACTAGTTAGTCCAATTATTTGTGTTGGGCAATTCAACCACCAAAATCATTTAGGAAAAGATTTTACCCTATTTCCCTTTCAATCTCCCCCTTTTTGGTGATTGATGCCAACACAAACCAAAGCAAATATATAAGTGCAGAATTGAACTAGTTTGCATAAGGTAAGTGCAAAGGTTGCTTGGAATTAAACCAATTTATACTTTCATAAGATATGCATGGATTGCTTTCTTTCTTTTAACATTTTGGACCACGTTTGCACTACGTGTTTTGTTTTTGCAAATTCTTTTGGAAAATCTTTTCAAAGTCTTTTTGCAAATAGTCAAAGGTATATGAATAAGATTTCGAGAAGCATTTTCAAGATTTGAAATTTTCTCCCCATGTTTCAAATGCTTTTCCTTTGACTAAACAAACTCCCCCTTAATGAAATTCTCCTCTTAGTGTTCAAGAGGGTTCTTACCATTTGAAAGAAGACCAAATATTTTATTTTAGATACCAATTTTTGAAAAACTCCTCCTTAAAATATAGATACCAACTGAGATAGAATTTCTTAGAGGAATACTAATTTCAAAGATACCGATTGTAAACATTAAAAACTTTATCTCGAATTTTTTTTGAAATTGGTGTGTGGTGGTGCGGTCATTTTGCTTTGGGCTAATACTCTCTCCCCCTTTGGCATTAATCGCCAAAAATGGAGTCTTTGGAGCCCTTTTACTTTCTCCCCAATGGTATGAGTAATGAATATGAGTGAAGATTATATCAAAGTGGGGAGTGGTGCGGAGTGACAGCGAAGGGTAAATGATACCGGTAGAGTGGAGTGGAAGCCTTGTCTTCGCCGGAAACTCCATTTCCCTTTCAATCTATGACTTGGCATAAGAATTTACTTGAAAACACATTAGTCATAGCACATGAAAGAGATATGATCAAACATACATAAATGAGCTATGTGTGCAAAATATCAATCAAAATTCCTAGAATCAAGAATGTTTAGCTCATTCCTAAGTTTGGTAAAGGTTTTCTCATCTAATGGTTTGGTAAAGATATTGGCTAGTTGTTCTTTGGTGCTAACATAAGCAATCTCGATATCCCCCTTTTGTTGGTGATCTCTCAAAAAGTGATACCGAATGGCTATGTGCTTAGTGCGGCTGTGTTCAACGGGATTATCCATCATGCGGATTGCACTCTCATTATCACATAGGAGAGGGACTTTGCTGAATTTGTAGCCATAGTCCCTAAGGGTTTGCCTCATCCAAAGCAATTGCACACAACAATGGCCTGCGGCAATGTACTCGGCTTCGGCGGTAGAAAGAGCTACTGAATTTTGTTTCTTTGAAGCCCAAGATACCAGGGATCTTTCCAAGAACTGACAAGTCCCTGATGTGCTCTTTCTATCAATTTTACACCCTGCCCAATCAGCATCTGAATAACGTATTAAATCAAAAGTGGATCCCTTGGGGTACCAAAGACCAAACTTAGGCGTATGAACTAAATATCTCAAGATTCTTTTCACGGCCCTAAGGTGGAGTTCCTTAGGATCGGCTTGGAATCTTGCACACATGCATACAGAAAGCTTAGTATCCGGTCAAGATGCACATAAATAGAGTAAAGATCCTATCATCGACCGGTATACCTTTTGATCTACGAATTTACCTCCCGTGTCGAAGTCGAGATGCCCATTGGTTCCCATGGGTGTTTTGATGGGATTGGCATCCTTCATTCCAAACTTGGTAAGTATGTCTTGTATATACTTGGTTTGGCTGATGAAGGTGCCCTCTTGGAGTTGCTTCACTTGAAATCCTAAGAAATACTTCAACTCCCCCATCATAGACATCTCGAATTTTTGAATCATTATCCTACTAAACTCTTCACACGTAGATTTGTTTGTAGACCCAAATATGATATCATCAATGTAAATTTGGCATACAAACAAATCATTTACAATGGTTTTAGTAAAGAGTGTAGGATCGGCTTTACCGACTTTGAAGCCATTAGTGATAAGAAAATCTCTTAGGCATTCATACCATGCTCTTGGGGCTTGCTTAAGCCCATAAAGCGCCTTAGAGAGTTTGTACACATGGTTAGGATACTCACTATCTTCAAAGCCGGGAGGTTGCTCAACATAGACCTCTTCCTTGATTGGTCCATTGAGGAAAGCACTTTTCACGTCCATTTGATAAAGCTTGAAGCCATGGTAAGTAGCATAGGCAAGTAATATACGAATTGACTCAAGCCTAGCTACGGGTGCATAGGTTTCACCGAAATCTAAATCTTCGACTTGTGAATATCCCTTGGCCACAAGTCAGGCTTTGTTCCTCGTCACCACACCATGCTATCTTGCTTGTTGCAGAATACCCACTTGGTTCCTACAACATTTTGATTAGGACATGGAATAAGATGCCATACCTCATTCCTCGTGAAGTTGTTGAGTTCCTCTTGCATTGCCAACACCCAATCCGAATATCTTAATGCATCTTCCACCCTGTATGGCTCAATAGAAGACACAAAAGAGTAATGTTCACAAAAATGAGTGACACGAGATCGAGTGGTTACCCCCTTGTGAATATCGCCGAGGATGGAGTTCACGGGGTGATCTCTTTGTATCGCTTGGTGGACTCTTATGTGAGGCGATCTTTGACTCTGATCATCTTCCTTGTCTTGATCAACTTCATCTCCCCCTTGATCGTTGTCCTCCTCTTGAGGTGGCTCTTCTTGATCTTCATTTTCATCACCTTGAGCTTGATCCTCATCTTGGGTTGGTGGAGATGCTTGCATGGAAAATGATGGTTGATCTTGTGCTTATGTGGGCTCTTTGGATTCCTTAGGACACACATCCCCAATGGACATGGTCCTTAGTGCGACGCACGGAGCCTCTTCATCATCTAGCTCATCAAGATCAACTTGCTCTAATTGAGAGCCATTAGTCTCATCAAACACAATGTCATAAGAAACTTCAACTAGTCCAGTGGACTTGATAAAGACTCTATATGCCCTTGTGTTTGAGTCATAACCAAGTAAAAAGCCTTCTACAGCCTTAGGAGCAAATTTAGACTTTCTACCTCTTTTAAAAAGAATAAAACATTTGCTACCAAAGACTCTAAAATATGAAACATTGGGCTTTTTACCGGTGAGGAGTTCATAGGATGTCTTCTTGAGGATTCGGTGAAGGTAGAGACGGTTGATGGCGTAGCAAGCAGTGTTGATTGCTTCCGCCCAAAAACTGGTCCGAAGTCTTGTACTCATCAAGCATGGTCCTCGCCATGTCAAGTAGAGTTCTATTTTTCCTCTCCACTACAAAATTTTGTTGAGGGGTGTAGGGAGAAGAGAACTCATGCTTGATGCCCTCATCCTCAAGAAAGCCTTCAATTTGATAGTTCTTGAACTCCGTCCCATTGTCGCTTCTTATTTTCTTGATCCTTAATCCAAACTCATTTTGAGCTCATCTCAAGAATCCCTTTAAGGTCTCTTGGGTTTGGGATTTTTCCTGCAAAAAGAACACCCAAGTGAAGCGAGAATAGTCATCCACAATAACAAGACAGTACTTACTCCCGCCGATGCTTATGTAAGCGATCGGGCCGAATAGATCCATGCGGAGTAGCTCAAGTGGCCTGTTGGTCGTCATGATGTTCTTGTGTGGATGATGGACACCAACTTGCTTCCCTGCCTGACATGTGCTACTAACCCTAACTTTCTCAAAATGAACATTGGCTAGTCCTAAAATGTGTTCTCTCTTTAGAAGCTTGTGAAGATTCTTCATCCCAACATAGGCTAGTCAGCGATGCCAGAGCCAACCCATATTAGTCTTAGCAATTAAGCAAGTATCGAGTTCAGCTCTATTGAAATCAACTAAGTATAGCTGACCCTCGAGTACTCACTTAAATGCTACTGAATCATCACTTCTTCTAAAGACAGTAACACCTGTATCCGTAAAAAGACAGTTGTAACCCATTTTGCATAATTGAGAAACTAAAAGCAAGTTGTAATCTAAAGAATCTACAAGAAAAACATTGGAAATAGGATGGTCAGGTGATATAGCAATTTTACCAAGTCCTTTGACCAAACCTTGATTTCCATCCCCGAATGTGATAGCTCTTTGGGGATCATCGTTTTTCTCATATGAGGAGAACATCCTTTTCTCCCCAGTCATGTGGTTTGTGCACCCGCTATCAATTATCCAACTTGAGCCTCTGGATGCATAAACCTACAAAACAAGTTTAGGCCTTGTTCTTAGGTACCCAAACGGTCTTGGGTCCTTTCACATTAGAAACAAGCACCTTGGGTACCCAAACACAAGTCTTGGAGCCCTTGTGTTTGCCCCCAACATATTTGGCAACTACTTTGCCTGATTTGTTAGTTAAAACATAAGATGCATCAAAAGTCTTAAATGAAACATTTGGTTCGTTTGATGCAATAGGAGATTTCTTTTTAGGCAATTTAACATGGGTTGATTGCCTAGAGCTAGAAGCCTCTTTTTTATACATAAAAGCATGATGTGAAACATTATGAGGTTTCCTAGCATGAATTCTCCTAATCTTGTGCTCGGGATAACCAGCAGGATATAAAATATAGCCCTCGTTATCCTGAGCCATGGGAGCCTTGCCCTTTACAAAGTTAGACAATCTCTTAGGGGCATTAAGCTTGACATTGTCTCCCTGTTGGAAGCCAATGTCATCCTTAATGCCAGGGCATCTCCCATTATAAAGCATGCTGCGAGCAAATTTAAAATTTTCATTTTCTATCTCATGCTCATTGATTTTACTAGTTAGTTGTGCTATGTGATCATTTTGTTGTTTGATTAAGGCTAGGTGATCATGAATAGCATCAACATTAATGTCTCTACATCTAGTACAAATAGTAACATGATTAACACCAGATGCAGAGGGTTTGCAAGCATTTAATTCATCAATCTTAGCATGTAATATGTCATTTTTATTTCTAAGATTGGAAATAGAAACATTGCAAACATTAAAATCTTTAGCCTTAGAAATTAATTTATCATTCTCAATCTTAAGGCTAGAGAGTGATTCATTCAACTTGTCAATTTTAGCAATCAAACTAGCGTTATCATTTTTAAGGTTGACAAGAGAATCATCACAAACATTTAATTTCTCAACCTTAGCAATTAATTTTGCATTTTCAATTCTAAGGTTAGAGATAGTGTCATGGCAAATGCTAAGCTCACTAGTTAACTTTTCACATTTCTCTACTTCTTGAGCATAGGCATTTTTTACTTTAACATGCTTTTTGTTTTCCTTAATGAGGAATTCCTCTTGGCTATCCAAGAGTTCATCCTTCTTATGAATAGCTCCTATCAATTCATTTAAATTTTCTTTTTGTTGCATGTTAAGGTTGGCAAAAAGAGCAAGCAAACTATCTTCATCATCACTAGAGTTATCATCATCACTAGATGTTGCATATTTAGTGGAGGCTCCAGATTTTACCTTCTTCTTTTTGCCGTCCTTTGCCATGAGGCACTTGTGGCCGACGTTTGGGAAGAGGAGGCCTTTGGTGATGGCGATGTTGGCGGCGTCCTCGTCGGAGGAGGAATCGGTGGAGCTCTCATCGGAGTCCCATTCCCGACACACGTGGGCATCACCGCCCTTCTTCTTGTGGTACTTCTTCTTTTCCTTCCTCCTTCCCTTCTTGTCGTCGCCCCTGTCACTATCACTTGATAATGGACATTTAGCAATAAAATGACCAGGCTTACCACACTTGTAGCAAACTTTCTTGGAGCAGGGCTTGTAATCCTTCCCCTCCTTTGCTTGAGGATTTGGCGAAAGCTCTTGATGATGAGAGCCATTTACTCATTGTCGAGCTTGGAGGCGTCGATGGGGAGCCTACTTGATGTAGCCTCTTCTTTCTTTTCTTTCGTCGCTTTGAATGCGACGGGTTGCACCTCGGGTGTGGAGGTGGCGCCTCGCTCGATGATTTGTTTGGAGCCTTTGATCATCAATTCAAAGCTCACAAACTTTCCTATAACCTCCTCGGGAGACATTAGCTTGTATCTAGGATCACCACGAATTATTTGAACTTGTGTAGGGTTAAGAAAAACGAGTGATCTTAGAATAACCTTGACCATTTCATGGTCATCCTATTTTGTGCTCCCGAGGTTGTGCACTTGATTCACCAAGGTCTTGAGCCGGTTGTACATGGCTTGTGGCTCCTCTCCTTGGTTGAGGACGAACCGACCGAGCTCCCCCTCGATCGTCTCTCGCTTGATGATCTTTGTCACCTCATCCCCTTCGTGCGCGGTTTTGAGCATGTCCCAAATCTCTTTGGCACTTTTCAACCCTTGCACCTTATTATACTCCTCTCGACTTAGAGAGGCGAGGAGTATAGTAGTGGCTTGGGAGTTGAAGTGCTGGATTTGGTCGACCTCCTCCGAATCGTAGTCCTTGTCCCCTACCTTCGGTACCTGCGCTCCATACTCAACAATATCCCATATGCTTTTGTGGAGTGAGGTTAGGTGATGCCTCATTTTATCACTCCACATACAATAATCCTCACCATCAAAAAATGGTGGTTTGCCTAGGGGAACGGAAAGTAATGGAGTGTGTTTGGAAATACGAGGATAGTAGAGGGGCATCTTACTATACTTCTTGCGCTCATGGCGCTTAGAAGTGACGGACGTCGATTCGGAGCCAAAGGTAGAGGGGGGGATAGGCAAATCTGAATTTTATAAACTTTAAGCACAACTACAAGCCGGGTTAGTGTTAGAGATATAATCAAGTCCGAAAGAGAGGGCGAAAACAAATCAACCAAAGAAATAAAGCAGATGACACAGCGATTTGTTTTACCGAGGTTCGGTTCTTGCAAACCTACTCCCCGTTGAGGTGGTCACAAAGACCGGGTCTCTTTCAACCCTTTCCCTCTCTCAAACAGTCACCTATACCGAGTGAGCTTTTCTCCTTAATCAACGGGTCACTTAGACCCCTCACAAGGACCACCACAACTTGGTGTCTCTTGCTTTGATTACAAGTTGCTTGAGAACAAGAATGGGGAAGAAGAAAAGCGATCCAAGCGACAAGAACTCAAATGAACACAAAATTCTCTCTCTCACTAGTCACTAATTGTTTGGAGTGATTTTGGACTTGGGAGAGGATTTGATCTCTTGTTTGTGTCGCGGAATGAAGTCTAGAGCTCTTGTATTGAATGCAAATGGCTGAAAACTTGGATGCCTTGAATGGTGGTGGTTGGGGGTATTTATAGCCTCAACCACCAAACCAACCGTTGGGGTTGGGCTGCTGTCGATGGGCGCACCGAACAGTCCGGTGCGCCACCGGACACTGTCCGGTGTGCCAGCCACGTCACCCAACCGTTAGGGTTCTGACGGTTTCGACCGATGGAGCTCTGTCATCTTGGTGCACCGGACAGTCCGGTGCCGCACCAGACAGGCGTTGTTCACTGTCCGGTGCGCCTCTGGTGCCTGCTCTAACTTCTACCGCAAACTGTAGCTCTGTCAGGGCACTGTGTAGTCGACCGTTGCGCTGATAGCCGTTTCTCCGCTTGGTGCACCGGACAGTCCGGTGAATTATAGCGGAGTGCTCCTGGAAAAACCTGAAGGTGAAGAGTTGGAGGTCGATCCACCCTGGTGCACCGGACACTGTTCGGTGGCACACCGGATAGTCCGGTGCGCCAGACCAGGGTCCTCTTCGGTTTCTTTTGCTCCTTTCTTTTTAACCCTAACTCGGATCTTTTTATTGGTTTGTGTTGAACCTTTGGCATCTGTAGAACTTATATTATAGATCAAACTAGTTAGTCCAATTATTTGTGTTGGGCAATTCAACCACCAAAATCATTTAGGAAAAGGTTTGACCCTATTTCCCTTTCACCCTTTATTATACTAGACGTGGACCTTAGATATAATCCTAGCTTTTCCTTCTTTCACCACCTACTCCCCATCATCCAAAAATATCTATGACCCAAAAGAAGTTGTTAGCTTCATCTCCACCATATGCTATGATCTCTAACACTCATAGGGTTTTTGACATTAAAATCTGAAGGGGGCATGAGGTCTAATAGGAGGGATGTTGAAATAGGGTTCCTAAAGAGTAAAATACCAATGGCCTCAAAACCTTCTTATCAAAATATAGGCAAGATATCTATCTAGATGTGTATGGTGTGGAAAACTAGGGGCTAGTTGTTCCGCTCGCCAAATACGAGAAGGGCATGGTGATCTCACTTGGCCTGCGAGAAGAGTGTGAGATAGAGAAGGCACAAAGGGTCACAATAGTAGAAGAAACAGTGATGTGGCTCACCTCGATGCCCTGAAGGGACTGGCCTCCCCAACAGTCGTGGTAGGAGCGGTGGAGTGGTGTATCACCTGGAACTCTCCTGGTGGCAACGTTGTGGGGCACATGGTGCATGCATTAGGGCCACACGAGGGACACTGGGATCTAGTGCGGCGCAATGCGCACATAATTGGCCACCACGCCTAGGCATACACTATGCTCACCGTCAACGAAGACCACCAGCTTATGGTGGTTGCAACCACAGGTTGTAGGGCAAGGTCGTCGTGAGCTCCCCCATGTTGATGCTCCTTCATCTTCTAGCTTTCGCACCAGATGAGCGCCCCGTGCGGGCAGTAGCTCGCGGGTGAGGCGTCAGCGTAGAGGCCGTCTCTAGCCGCTAATGCAGAGATAGAGGGGCAAGTGTGGGATTGAGTTGAAGGGGATCAAAGTGACATGCGACATTGAAATGATAGATAAAGCTGATGAAAGGTTGAGGCTATATGCTTTAATAGAAATAAGACTATTTAGAAATGTCTTATAAATAGCCCTATTTATAGAGATCGATCTATAAGAAGTCTCGCCTCACTAACGGACGGAGTGTTTATTTGAGATTATAATCTGCCTAGGTTATATGATCTAATAATTTTTTAATTAAGTGTTAGTTTAAATTTTTTAGATTATATAATCTTGACACATTATAATTCCAAACAAACATGCTCTAAATATATTTTCAAAGACGGATATATTTTTTAGTGTCATCTAAAATCTACCCTTCTAAATTCTTTCACAGATACACCCGTCTCTAAGAATAAAAGCCTTTGTCTTCTAAACTGATCTGTGTAGCGCGCAGTTCAATCTACGTTACCTCTTGTCTCTCCCCAACCGGCCACCCCACACCCATGGTTTCTATGCCTTGTACCAGTCCTTAGGCCCAAGCATCCTGCTAAGCTGAGCTCTCCACGTATGCACAATGCCCGGCCGAGAAATAGGATCGATGTCGTCCTAAATTTGGCAAGCTCGACATGCGCCTGATATGCCGATAGCGCTCTGAGCTTCCACTCGTGCATGGAGACCGGCCGGTGACAACGCTGGTTCCTGCTGATGCCTCTCGCGTTGAATTCCCCGTCCATTCTCGACGCCCCCAACGGAGCTGCTAATAATCTAGCTGGGGGCACCAGCCAACAATCATCCGCCGCCGCCGCCGCCGCCGTCAGGAGAACGTCGCAGGAGCTGGCGGTCACGATCACCGGGAACTCTCCAGCTGATAGGCCTTCTTGATCACAGGTAAGCTAGAATTTTGAATTGAAACGGATCGCGCTTGCGTTCTGTTTTGAAAATATTGTTGGACTACGTTTGAGTTACTTTTTTTCTTCTCGTATAAGTACAAATACAATAGAAGAGCTGTGCATGTATCGTTAAAATTAAAGGGAGAAAAGGTCGGGCCTTGCAAATCCGGACCGAGTTGTGAGGTGCTGTGTGATACGAGAACAGAAGAGCTCTAAAAAAAGGGAAAAAACGAGAAAGGTAGGACCTGACAAACTCTGTGGACATGACAAACTAACACAAACGCTATGTTTGTTTATGAAACCTAGTCAGACAAAATATACATAAGTCCACATGATTAATAGGCCCATACAATAAGCCATAAATAACATGTCATCAACAGCTCTCACTAGCAAATTCGCTAATCCATGCTAACTTGTAGTCGTATGAAATTTAACAAAAACTATAGCCTTTAAAAGGACGATCAACCAACCAAGAATAATACTTGGATTTAAGCTCAAGCTCAAAACCTGAAATACTGTCCACACATTCAAACAACCCATCTGGCAAGGTGCTATCTTCATCTACTTTTATTATGGCATTGGCTACAGTCTGAGTGCCACGTTCAAATGCTCCAACCAAAGGATCATCGGGGCTGTTTGGTTCGTGCCTAAATGTGCCACACTTTGCCTAAGGTTAGTCGTTCGAATTGAAGAACTAACCTTAGATAGAAAAGTTAGGCAAAGTGTGGCAACTTAGGCATCAAACCAAACATGCCATCTTTATCAACATTCTTGACTCTTTTCATTGGTCTACTTGTTGCAGATGTTGTCCCAATGCCATTTTCTTCAGTGGCTTCCATATCTTTTTCGCCGGCGCCCTTCCACATCCACAACAAGGGGTTCATTTGAGGTCTTCACAAACTGTCCTATAGTAGCACTCCCGCCAAAGATTGTAGCTAGATCACCATATTATGGGAAAAGCTTGTTTATGAATCCATCATCACTTTTATTCCTTTCACACTAACAGAATAGTAAACAATTATTTGAAAGGGACAAAATCATAGACACCACTTAATATAAATGAACAACAATAATTTGTACCTCAATATGATTGGTGTAGTGTCATGATCAAGAGTAATAATGAACATATTTTCATTCCAAAGTGTAGCACTCAAGTTCCTAAGTTGGTTGATCCTGGAGTACATTTTCTTCAATGTTTTCAAGTGATTAGCAATATTGTCACAAGTCCTACTAAGCTTAAAAGTTTATTCAGAGCCTTAACACATGCATTGAGATGAACTTTCTTGAACCCAGTAGATGTTTTAGTGACATCTGCTACAATATTGGTAAGTGTGCAGAAAAGTAGATTGATTTGATGTTCACATAGTTTGTCCACCTTTCTTTTGCCCCAGCTCCTTTGATAAAGCTTTGTATGGAAACAAGTAAAAAAATTCAACAACAACAAAATATGGGTTGAAGTAAATTTCAGCAACAAATGATGGTATAGATGACCACACATACAAGAGCAAAAGTACATGATTCATACAAATCAAAGGTACATTTCCATACAAAATCAAAGGTACATATCACCACACATACAAGAGCAAAGGTACATGGTCCATACAAAACAAAGGTACACCAATTATTCTTGGAATATAATTTTGCTAGTTCTACCACATGGCATTAGTAATTTCATGCCTGAAATTAACCATTAAAGCATGTTCCAATGCTTGTCCATGTGATGATCTTTGATGAGAAATGAAAGGCAATGCCTTGTCCTCATTAATGACGAATTCATCACCTCTATCTTATAACCTAATTGTGAATAATACAACAAGCAACCACAATATAAAGTTGTGTAGGAAATGGAAAGAATGGAGAACACCATCGAGAATTTTGATCCTCCTTTTAATGACCCAAATGTGTGTTCTACTGTTTGGCGAAGAGATGAGTGCCTATGGTTGAATAATTTCTTCTCATTTTGTACAAGATTGTTGCCCCACTCATTTAAATGGTACCATACACTATGATAAGGGGGCAAAAATCCTAATTTAGCTCTATATTCGGCATCCACTAGGTAGTACTTGCCTATCATAAAATGGAGATTTTTTATAGTTCTATAATGGCTACATGTCATGATTAAAAAGTGATGTGGCCTATATGTTTAATTTTATCTTGTGGGATACCAAGCCCATTTTCCCGTTCTAAAGCAAACCATAAAAATGAATGCATCCTAGGTTGTACCCTCCAACTGACCAAGACAAATGTGTACTGAATGATAGGCTCTTCCTACCAAAGAATGAAGCCTCCAAATGCATCGTATGCTGTACCCTCTAAACCGACCAAGACAAATGTGTACCGAATTATAGGCTCTTCCTACCATAAAATCCACATATACCATTACATTTTGAGTGGGGTGACTCTTCCTACAAAAGAATGAAGCCTCCAAAACTTAGGAACATAGGCTCGTACATGTGTACCATCAATAGCCACAATACAATCCTTTTTAAGCATTTAAAGCCACAAAACATAAGAAACTAGAAGTTTACATAACCATTAAAAATAATAAGAGGTAGGACATAATCTCACACCTTGAAAAAGGATCCCATATTGGATTCCTGACTATTTTAGATGGTGTTAATAATGTAGGTGGCCTAATGGAGTTGGTTCATACCTCTCCAATGGCATGCTATACTTTGTTGATATAGATCCCAATGGTTCCATCAAGCCTACCAAAATTGTGACCGAGTACCCTATTCCTAAGACTGTGACTAATTGTGTTAAAAAACATTGCAACCCTCTACACACAAATATATGGTGTCTCGAAACAAGCCTAATCCCTATCAAAATAAAGGTGCCCTATTGAGCCTAAGCATATTGACACAAGTGACATTATTCTTCCATATCTTGTTAATTAGATAGTTCATTCTAACATGATCCCTCTCATGAATTCGAGCATAGGTAATTATTTATACAAGATGCATGATGTTTTCTTTCCTAGATTGAATAACCATAACGATCATTGAGAGCAACATATGTGTTGGAGTTACATAAACTAAAAGATTATTCTTCTTGTACATGCATAAGAAAGATGACATCAATAATTGGCAACATACACATGCAAAATTTTGGAATTACCTTTAGTTCGCTCTAAACTTCTCAATATGATGTTCCTGCAAAGGAAATGAGAAAACACACAAAATATGCAAATTTATTGTCCTACATAAAGAAGGAAGGAAGAAATGATAAGTAACTATTGGATTTGCCACCATGCACACAAAATGAGAATGGGAAGCATTGTTTTGGCTATCGACGGGCCGCCATGGGGCACTGATATTGGGGCCCAACCCCTGGTCGTGCTGAAGGCATGGACAAGGCACAAAATGACATAGGTGGAGAGGTTGGCCATCATGCTATCATGGCCATGGAGATAGAGGGATGCCATGGCCATGCTAAAGGAGAAGGAGGGAGGAAGGGGGATGGACAAACCTATAGGGGGTGCATCAAGGACAGACGTTGGTGGATCTAGATGTGGTCGAGAAGGAGCTCGCTATTGGTAGCCAGATTGCCTCCTAGCGACACAGAAGGAGGTGAAATCGGGGGAGGTCGAGAGTTAGGACTCACGGGTGGTGCTCATAATGTTTTTGAGGAAGGTTCTTTGGACATGAACACTCACAAGTGAAAATGTTTTATAGTTTTTGGGAGCGGAGGGATTCAACATATTAGGTGAAGATTCTCTTTTTGGAGCCACTTTGTTCCATGATTCCCTCAATTGAACACTACTAAAGGTAGAACAGAGCCACTCCATTTCACCTCGCTTTTGAACCAAACACTACTAAAAAATCCCATTGACTAATAATTCTCAGGCCACACGAACCACTAGACATTTTGTTCCTCACTGAATTGGTAAAACCAGGGTGATTACAATTGGTTGTTCTCTTATGAAGACGACACACAATTTCTTCTGTTTCCATAACAATAAACCCCCAAGAACTAATGTCTGCTTCTCCAAAAGTTGGGACCCCATCACATGCCACCTCTAGGTGTTTACCCAACACGATAATATCTCTAGCGATTTTTCTAACAAAGTGTGCCACCCCATTCTATTCTATTTGATTGGTAACAGACCCACCTCTATTGTCATTTGAGTAGAGACATACACATGTCACACCACCATGGGTAGCACAGAATGACACCTTGGATGCCGATGCATCTACGTAGGGCATGGTGGGCTATCCACCTAGCTTTGGTATGGTCAAGCCCACATCAGCCATTGACCTACTCAATATGCTGCTCTAGGATGGTCATCCGGCCAATAATAGCAACAACACCACCATAGAACGCCTCAACCAAGTGCATGGAGAAGGTTGACTTACTACTAATTCGTCATCCCCAAGCAGTTGTCACATGCTAAGTCACTGCTCCCTCTAAGGAGCAAGCATCTAGCGACTCGAAGTCTCTCTCAGGTGCCTACGTTCAAGTGCAATAAGATCCTACTCTTGTAGTGTATGGGTTTGTCATAGATCTACCAATGCCAAACCTGTCAGGACAAATGGCCTATGAGGGGATCCTCGACGTTAGGATGAACAATATTCCAATAGGATCGCACTGGCAACAACAGTGACACAAAGTAACCTTTTAGGTACTATTGATGTCCACATCTTGTTTCTATACTATTTGTATAATACTAAAACTTGAATATGTAAGTCAGGATGATCTAGCCTATGGATGTAAGCATGTAGACCTCCTAGGGCACACTCATCGACAATGTGCCATTTGTATGTTAAACTCCTTTATCTTGACTATAATGATGAATAAATCTTTTGAGCATTTAAGAAAAAAAAATTACCTACATGTTTGCTAGCCTTCTTCCACCAAGTCATGAACGTTTGATCAAGATGTCTAGGGATGCATGATAAGAAGTCATGTGGAGCCAAGATCATGAAACAGAAATTGCACGCAACACATGAAGTGAGAATGTGTTGCATAGTCTTCTCTTTCTGGTCATATAAGATAGAATTATTTAGGTAAGGGAATTCTCTCATCCAAATTCACCACCATGGTTCAAATGTAGTGAAGCCATTAAATAAAGCTTAGTAGGCAACTTGCACTACTTGAAAATCACTCTCTTTCAATGGGCAAAAATAATGGCAAAAAGCCATAAATTGTGGCAAGTTCTATCATTTGCCATAATGTCACTTTCGTTGCCAACCATTGGTGAAAACAGAGTGGCAAAAGATCATGGCAATTGTTTTTCATTCCATTGCAATAGCTCTAGTTATCCCAACAAAAATAAAATGTTGCAATACATATTAATTGCATCGAGCAAATAACACTAAAAAAGAAAAAATGTCGCAATACATATTAGTTCCATCGAACTCAAGTTTCACAGTTTACAATGAACTACTCTACCACTAGACTACTTCATTTGTTTTGTTAATAAAAATAACTAATTATATTAAGACACTAATTTCTAAGAGTGCATTATAACTTTTGCAACAAAATTGGTATATATAGCCACCATTTAGATCTTCGTTGCAATATACATCAAGATTTTGCAACAATTAGTAGGACCATAGCAACAAAAGATATTTGTGGCAACATAGGTAACTATATTGCAACCATTTTTTGTGGCAAGAAGCATCACAATTTTGCAAGGAAATTCAGTAGTATTGCAACCACATGAAACTTGTGGGAATATGGATTAACATATTGCAATAGTTTTGCAATTTGTGGTCATAACACCAGCCTCTCGCAACAAAACTAATAATTATTGTAAGGCAAGATATTCGTGGTAATAAACTATACACATGGCAACCACGTTTCAAAGTTGTGGCGATAACACATTGCTATTGCAATGGAGTTTGTGTTGTTGCAGTACGATCTATGGCAATAGACTGATTTTATGCAGAAAGATAGGTCCAAGAATACCAATCCCTTTGATAATGTGAACCATAAGTTGTTTCATAATATCAAAGAATAACAGGGGAAAAATTAGTTTACAATTGGCAAGGCATTGCATAACGTCGTTATGTAGCTTATTTAGGCTTCATGGATCAATTACTTTCTATGACACCACATTCAAGAAAGTGCATAGATTTGTGATTGTTTTTGTAACATTGATAGAAAGGACACCCCTTAGCACGATCGAAAGCAGTTGTGTCATTAACACATGACAGTCATGAGACTTTATGTGCACAAATTTCTTCTCCTGCTTATTTATCAGCCTTTTTACATTAATGTAGTCAGTTGGGACTTTGATACTATTGAAGCATTCAAACATATTGTCCTTATCATTCTTACTGAGAGTATATCAGGATGACCTAGATAGTGTCGTCCTGCATCCCTCTCTTCCAGGTGCAGACCCTCTCATTATTTCATAGCTTTCAAGTCCTCCCATGATTCAAGTGTATCTTTGTCCTTCCCATATGTAAGTATGTTAACACAAAGATTCTTTGTATTTTGCATTACGCCGATTGAGTGGCAAACATCTAAAATTGCCTAATAAGGTAGTTGCCAAAATATTAAGTTATTCTTCCACATTATCACATTTACATCTTCACTCAGAGCAAGTTTGCGACCAGATCCCTTTTCGAACACTATGTTTATGTTATGTACCTTCTAGAATACAAGATTGCTACTTCAGTGAATTCACTTGGCACGATGGTTTGCTTGACCCTTCCAATGCTTACCTTTTATTCTTAATGGGTGCTTGGCCATACCAAAGCAACAATGACCCATGTAAACAACTTTTCTATAGTGATGTAGATACAAACTATAAGCCTCATCTAAACAATGGGTGCATGCCCTAAATCCCTTGTTGGATTGTCCTGATAGATTTGAATGTACATGCGAGTCATTGATGATTACAAATAAGAAAACACGTAGGTCAAAAACCTCCTTTCTGTTCTCGTCTCACATACGTACACCTTTGAACCACAACTGCAAAAGTTCACCCATCAACGGTTTTAGGTACACATCGATGTCATTACCAAGTAGCTTTGGCCTTGAATAAGTGTCAGCATGTCACACCCGGTTTTAAGGAACAAAGCCGGGTGCATCTCATACATGCGCCAAAGAAGACAACATATATAACAACAGAGTGTATAGAGATAAATGTCACAATAAAATCAGAGTACTTATTACATAGCGGAAGTCTTACAAAATAAAAGATGAATATAGCAGGAACTAAAATCTATCCTTGGCGCTAGAAAGCTGACTGGGAAACGCCACCTAGATCAAGTCAAAAGCCTCAGAGTTAGGCGGCTCCTCTTCGACCACATGTTCTTCTCCTGTGGGGGGTGTGAGACAGCAAGGGTGAGCTCACATATGATCATAGCTCAACAAGTCGTGGGGAATAATGTGCATGAACTCACCAAAGGTGGGAGTTCATGTGAAGTGTAAGGCTGATCAACAAAGTAAGGGCTGAAGCTGAGCATTGCTTTTATAAGTTGGTCAAAATTTTATTAGCAGTTACTAAGTATAAGTAAATACCAAACCTTAGTAATAATAAAGAAAGTAATAGTAAAATAATCCCAAATGCGATGCAAATGTCAAATTAAATTTAAGTTCCATAAATTAATCATGTGAGGGTCCGAGCTGCTCATGACCGTGAGCACGGCTAGTATACCAGTTTTACACTCTGCAGAGGTTGCGCATCTTTACCCACAAGTCATGTTACCCATCTGCCAAGAGATGGCCAATCCCATACACCTCTACCGAGGAGGCGAGGCAGGGTAACACTACGAGGCCTTTACAAAGTTCCACTAGCTTCAGAAATCCCGCTACAGTTTATAGGAAGCTCCAGTGCAGGAATCCCTCGCCTGACCGCCATCGCAGCAAAATCAACCCAAGGACCTCCCTACACTGACCACTCCCCTACTGCCCTTGCCCCTTTCAGGTAAGGAAGTCATCCACTAGCTTTCCTAGTTAATCAGCCAAGGGCGTCCCATTATACCCTTGTGGTAGCACTGTTTTCCCGGGTGGTCGCTCCATGTTCCCATTAACATAATGATCTTAACATGAGCAGTAATAATAAAAAGATAATAAAAATGTAATTATGAATAGTGTATCTCCATACCCAAATCCACATAAAGCAATAGCAGGTACTACCCAAAAATATTTCAGTGGTAAACAAGGTATAAAGATAACCAAAACTGGGGTAACCTATTGGATCCCATCAAAATTAACCTATGCAGATCATTATAATTAATAAGAACATGGCTAGGAAAAAGTAAGTGATCAAGGGCACAACTTGCCTTCAATGAGCTCCTGCTCAGCTACTTCTACTTGCTGAACTTCAGAATCTACAGTGGCTTGCTCGTTTACTCGCATCAACACAATACATACATAGTATAGCAAAAATTAACATTCCACCAAACATGTGAATAAAATACTCAATAAAAATCTACACATTAAAATAAGAACCTAGGAATAGGAATCATTAATTTTGGAGTTATAGATTTTGAATTATGAATTTCCAAAGGTTTAATGTGTTTGAAATGGAATTACATGAGAAATAAATTTTCTTTCTGTGTTCATGTCAAAAAAGAGACTCCAGGTGATAGACATTAATATAAAAAAATTAGGAATTGGAATGGATCGATTTGGATTAAAAATGAATTTTCTATGCATTTTACAAGTTTCTAGATTTTTTTGTATTAAAAACGAATTTCATACTTATTTCTCTCTTTTTAATCATCTCTGGACTGGGCCTCGATTTCTGGTAAGCTCAGGGACCTCGGTGTAAGATCCCAGAGACACAATGAATAGTACTCTGAGGACTGCGGGTTGTTTCCAAAGTTTGGCGGGGTCTCTTTTGCGAAACATACAAGCCGAAGGGGTATTCTTACGTATCGGTCGCCCAATCAGCTTCCTACGGTCCAGATTAAATCTGTGGCCCGCACGAATCGGTATGCGCCCACGACTGTCGGATCAGAAATCAACCGCCCGGATCTAATACTGCCCACGGTGAATCCTATGCGCCCGATTAGAGACGGACGGACCGGATTGTTCCCGCCGAACCGGTACCCTAACATCTAATCGTGACCGAACACAAGCAGATCGACGGTCCACGGTCGTTCTTCTTCCTTCGCCGACCGGACACCGCCAGCCGGACTCCTTGCGGCGGCGCAGCCACCGGCGTAAGGCGAATCCACGAAAGAACGACACCAATCTCAAAGCCCTATTGCCCAAACGATGCGGAGCCTCCAGCGAGCATGATAAGGGTACCCACATGGGCCCCCGTGCAGGGACACGCCCCAGCCAAGGCGAGGAGGGTTGAGGGGAACAAATTCTACTTCCGCCGAGCGATTGGTAAGCTACCAGAGCCCTACACGATCCCCGCACGATCGCAATAGAAGATCAACACAGGACAAAGCAAGGGGGAGTTATCTCACCAAGTGTAGAGGCGTAATTTGCGCAGGGCACGACGGGCGACGGAATGTACCCCGGAACTCCGATGAGGAATTGGGTAACCGCAGGCCGGTAGATGTCGAGGCAATCCACTCCTACGCGACCCCCGGTGACACGCGAACTCCCGTAGCCGGTCGCAGCGACCCAGACAGTGCAGACCAGTGGCAATCGCAGGCGAGGGTGCGGCGGCGTGGTTCCACGGCTAAAACTCTGGCGCCCTGAGTTCTCGACGTACCAGGGAACGGTAAATTGGGATGGGAGAAGTGGGTCGCGAGGCCGGGGAGTCTTATGCCCCGATGTAGGATCTAGGACACCGGCTAGAGGGGGGTGAATAGACGGTTTTGACTAAAATCAACAATACTAAATAAATTTAATCAATACAACAAGAGGAATAAATTATCTAGTGTCAATAAGTAAACAATGTATGAAAAACAACTACGGAGATTGAATACTTGAAGAACAATAAGCAAATCACTAATCAATTGCAAGGCAATAAGTAATGCTAGAAGGAATAGACACCGAAATTTATCCCGTGGTATCGGTGATTTGCCGATCACCCCTAATCCACGTTGAGGTGGACTTCAAGCTCTCACTTGCTCCTCTATCAAGACACGACTTGATCTTTGAGCCAAGTGGACAAGAAATCACTCAATACCTCGATTCCACTAATGTCACCTTTGCCGCTCCGGCGAGGTAGGCGCGAACCCCTCACAATCCACACCGCGGCTTCTCCACAATCTTCTTGGAGAGCTCGACGGAGACAATCACCCGAGCCGTCTAGGAGGCGGCAACCTCCAAGAGTAACAAGCCAACGACGCTTGCTCGGTGTACCACCTAGTGCCTCAAGAATCACCAAATGATGCAAATGCACTAGGAACCCTCAATCTCTCACTAGAATGCAATCTCAAGCAAAGAGTGTGAGAGAGTGAGTTGGAGGATCACAAATGAGCTCAATGTGTGCAAGGAATGGCCAAAGAGAGCTCTCTCACACGAGCTACCCTTCTATTTATAGTCCCCCATCTAAAACCAACCGTTATGTGCAAAGGGGGGCAGTTCTGCGCACACGCGGACCGTCCGCGCCCTAGGGCCGGACGGTCCGCCGTACATATAACGGCTATAATGACCGTTAGAAACATGTCAGAGCTGACTCAAAAGGTGGGTCCGGACAGTCCGCCCTTCAAGGCCGGACCGTCCACGACCTGGCAGATTCAAACACCCGAGCCTCGGATCAAAAGAAGTTAACACATGCGGACCGTCCGGCTATAAATCCCGGACCGTCCGCGACCTGAGACAGTACTGTCCGGACTAGTCCCCCGGACAGTCCGTAGTACAAATCTATAAAAACACACAGTCCCTGGCCAAAAACGAGTTTGACACTTGCGGACCGTCCGCCCCTCACAGGCGGACCGTCCGCCTATAATTCAGGGACTGGCCCGAAGCCACCCTCCTCTGGTCATGACTGCGGACGGTCCGGCCCTAAGGCCCGGACGGTTCGCAGTGCAATAGAACACAGTGTCAATACAAATGGTCAGACTTCGGACCCCTCTGGTGGATCGCGGACGGTCCGCCCCTATGGCCCGGACAGTCCGCGCGTCCATGACTACGCAATTTTTTAAACATGCTTTTGAAAGAACTTTTGACTCGCGAAATGAGAAGCGCTGTTAGTCCTCATGCAAATGCAACTACTTGATGCTCTATGAGGCACTAAGTTTTACACAAATCTAAGTCATTGACCCCTCTTAATAGTACGGCTATCTAGCCTACTAATCCGGTCAGGTATCTTCTCTAAACTCCTTAAGACCGGCAAAAATGAAACCTATATAATACCTTTCCCTTCATCTGATCCACAACCAATGCGTATGATTCTTCAACATTTCCTGTTCTATGTGGTCCAACCCTGCATTCTTATTTCTACAAGAATCGTTAGTGCACAAACAGTTGTCATTAATTACCAAAACATTACCAAAGGGGCCTAGATGATTCACAATCTCCCCCTTTTTGGTAATTGATGACAACAACACATGGTATATTAAAGAGAAGTTTAGTTTTTCCAAATCTCTCTCATACCTAAGGTATAAGATAGATCTTGGAGATGAGTTTCATAGGACTTATCTTGGTTTGGAGTTCTGTCCGAGAGATAGATAAATCCCAATAAAAACTCAGTATGTAAGAAAGGCTCCCCCTAAGTGTGTGCATGATTATTTGAAGCTGAAGATATAACACACATAATTTATTGGAGTTTGATGGAGACTTTCCTACAATCATGGTTATCGAGGCATACAAGAGATGATTCGTAGAGTGAGCGCAGCAATTATAATCACTCCTCGATTAACCACACATAGAGTAATTTGAACTAAAACATAGTTCATCCCACAGAATATTACAGATAATAGTCCACAGACATACGACATAGAGTTAACAGTTCAAACCAGTTCCAAATGGGTAAGACATAAACTAATGCAAGCGGCATAAAAAGGTAAAATGCATATGCATGGTCTTAATGTCCACATAGAACCACCAACTCCCCCTGAAGGAGACGCCAGACAACTTCTCATCACTTCTCTCCCCCTTTGGCATCAATTGCCACAAAGGAGAGGCCTCACTGATCACTCGGTGGAGGATGCATATTGTAGTAGTGAGTGCTGAAGGTGTCAAACAGGGAGGAGAACTGGCCAAAATCCTGCTGGAGCTGCTGCTGCCTCTGACTTATATCATGCATGTTGTCATTTGTAGAAAGATTGTCAAATTGACTGGAGAGAGCACCCATGTTATCTTGAAAACTCTGTTGCATATTATTCAGCCCGGACATGATGGGATCAGTGACATTAGTGTGAATTTGATCACGAAACTCAGAAAATTCAGAGTTGAGTGCATCCCAGTTACTGTCAAAGCGAGACTGCATGTCATCGAGGCGGTGATCCACATGTGTCATCAGGCCCTCAAAGCGAGTATTAATATGAGTTTCAAGCCCTTGCTGCATATTGTGAAAATAAGGATCAAAGTATCCTGGAGCAGGCTCCCAATAGTGCTGAGGCTGAGGAGGAGGTGGAGGAGGAGGCATCTGCTGGCCCTCAACATTAGGAGCTGCTCCACCCTCATAGCCAGGGTCTTCCTCATCATCTGGGAAGGGAGTGAGTGGCCTGGTGAGAAACCCTATCTCATTCTTAAAAGGCCTGAATGGGGTGTGAACAATCTCGCATGGGCCCTCAAATCTTGTCTTGGATTTGATGAGAGCCATAATGTAAGGAGCATATGCCAAATTTTGATTCTTGTCCATTTTCAAATCATTAAGCTGCCTCATCATGAAAAGAACAATATTCATGACTTCACCATTCATGATGTGCTGGATGATGTTCCAGAACTTATCCCGTATTTTACTCTTATCACCACTCTTGGGAAGAATGGTGACTCTGGCAATCTTGTTGATTACAGCAGGATGATGTCTGAGTCCTGCTGTCTCTCCAAACCTCCTGGGTATACCAAGCCTGGCTGGCTCATAAAACTGCACAAAATCCTCAAAATTATCTTCAGTATAAAGATCCAGCCCAGCAGAAATGGTGCCATAGTCCAGACTATTGGAAGCGGCAAAGTCAGCAAAAGAAGCAGAATAGCGCTTGAAGCCAGTCATCCAGGTGATAGATTCTTCTTCAATATCAATCTCTGAGGTAGCCAAGAATTGCTTAACAGCCATTTCATTGAAATCTGTGCGTTGTCCCATAAACTGATATAATCCACATGTTTCAAACTTAGGGATGAGACCCTCCATGACTGATTGACTGAGCAAGAAGGACCAATCAATCACCTGATGCTTGTGAAAATTGGTATCCACCAGGGTGCCCCAAAAGACATCAAACTGCAGCTGAGTGTGGAAAAACTGGATATTTGTATCAGATGGCAGAGTATACTGGTTCACAGTCCGTCTAGAGCAGTACTCAGCCATAGAAAATCTCCGCTTGGGGTAAGTCCAGCCTTAGGTATCAATGGGATAATCGAGATGAACATGAGGAAAATCTTCAGCATCCATGGATTCAGTGCCCCCAGCTGAGGATTGGGCCTCTGAATCAGTGGTTGGTGTATAGTCATCACCATTTCCACGAGGGCGCTTGGATTTAAAGCGACCTGCAAGTTTCTTGCGGAGACCACCAAAACCACTGCAACAATGTGACATACATCCATAGATAAATAATTGATACCAATCACCACTATAAAAAGGAATGGAACTGAAATGCTCTGCCAGGGTCCGGACGGTCCGCGCTAGGGGGCCGGACTGTCCGCGCCAGAGGCCCGGACGGTCCGCGTCCACCAGGCGGACGGTCCGCGACCGACCAGGGGCGATTCCAAAGAACCCTAGCCGCCACAAAAGTTTTAATTTGATGATTTTGCAGAGAATACGCATCCAAACAAGTTCAAAATTTTGCATAGCATTCACATTGAGGAGAACTAACAATCCCACCAATCAGATTTTGAAACCCACTGCTCAATTTCAGATCAGAGAGGAAACCCAAATAATCTCAAAATAGAAGAGATTTGATGAAATCCACAAGATTTGAAGATACCATGATGAAGACATGTTGATGGAATGTTGCTACAAGCTGTCGGACTGTCCGCGCACAACTTCACTTCACCGTCCGCGCACACTCGACACAGGAGTGTATTTGGCGAGTGGAGAGCAAGAGAGAACAAGCGAATGAGCGCAACTGACAAGTCTGCGGCCACTGCCCGTTTTTACTGCCCTGTCGCGGACGGTCCGCGCTGGGGCGGCGGACGGTCCGTGCCCTGATGATTTCAGACTATCTGCGAGGCTGATCGGACTGTCCAGTTCCTGATGCTGCGGACGGTCCGTGGTCCATGGGCGGACGGTCCGCGACCTGATACTCATTTTTCCAATTGCTGTCCACTTGCTGATTTTGAATTTCGAATCCGAATTGGTGCTCATATATGGACATTTTGACCAATCCAAGAGTTAGTATGCATGCATATACATATGATGTAATTGAGTAATGCAAATTTTTTTGAATTAAACTATCTAGAGCAATTCGGAATGAAAAATGCACCAAAAATACCAAATAAATAGCATAAAGAGCATATTTAGACCCGAGTTGCAATACGACACATGTGTGATCAACTTCAAGCCACATTTGAGAGATCGATCACATTCATTTCACTTCTTAGAGAACAAAATCTTGTTTCATCCAAAGGCTTTGTAAAAATGTCTGCTAATTGATCATCCGTGCCAATGGAATAAATAGAGATATCTCCCTTGCCAACATGATCCCTTAAGAAGTGATGTCGTATATCAATATGCTTGGTTCGTGAGTGTTGGACCGGATTGGTAGCCAATTTTACCGCACTCTCATTATCACACATGAGAGGCACATTCTTGAAAATAATTCCATAATCCAATAAGGTTTGTTTCATCCATAATAGTTGAGCACAACAATTTCCGGCCGATATATATTCCGCCTCGGCGGTAGATAGAGCAACCGAATTTTGTTTCTTAGAAGACCATGAAACAAGAGATCTACCAAGAAATTGACAACAACCGGAGGTGCTTTTTCTATCAACTTTGCACCCCGCATAGTCCGAATCCGAATATCCAATTAATTCAAAGTGAGCACCTTTGGGATACCATAGACCAATATTGGGAGTATACTTCAAATATCTTAGAATTCTTTTAGCGGCCTTCAAGTGAATCTCTCTAGGTGAAGCTTGGAATCGAGCACACATGCATACACTAAACATAACATCGGGCCTAGATGCGGTAATATAAAGTAAACTACCAATTATTGAACGATAAAGTTTTTGATCAACCATAGTACCTCCTTCATCTAAGTCTAGATGACCATTTGTTGCCATTGGAGTCTTGATAGGTTTAGCATTTTCGAAACCAAACTTCTTGAGCATGTCCTTCAAATATTTTGATTGACTTATAAAAATTCCATCTTTCAATTGTTTGATTTGAAGGCCAAGAAAGAAGCTCAGTTCTCCTATCATAGACATTTCAAATTCTTTTGACATCATTTTTCCGAACTCCTCACAAAATAATTCATTAGTAGATCCAAAAATAATATCATCAACGTAGATTTGACAAACAAATAAGACTTTGCCAATTCTTTTAGTGAATAGGGTAGTGTCAACCTTCCCAATTTTGAAGTCTTTGGAAAGCAAGAAATCCCTAAGCCTTTCATACCAAGCGCGTGGAGCTTGCTTAAGCCCATAGAGAGCTTTAGAAAGCTTGAACACATGGTTAGGTCTTTTGGGGTCCTCAAAACCGGGAGGTTGTTCAACATACACTAGTTCACTAATCTTACCATTTAGGAAGGCACTTTTTACATCCATTTGGTAGAGCTTGATATTATGTGCACAAGCATAAGCAAGTAGAATCCGGATTGCTTCTAATCTTGCTACGGGAGCGAATGTCTCCCCAAAATCCAATCCTTCAATTTGAGTATATCCTTGTGCAACTAATCTTGCCTTGTTTCTTACTACCACACCATCTTCATTGTGCTTGTTGCGAAACACCCATTTTGTACCAATAACATTGTGGTTCTTTGGTCTCTCAACAAGCTCCCAAACTTCATTTCGAGCGAAGTTATTTAATTCTTCATGCATTGCATTCACCCAATCAACATCAAGTAGAGCTTCATCTACACGGTTAGGTTCCATACAAGATACAAAAGAGAAATGTTCACAAACGAAGCTATGCGAGAGCGAGTTTGAACACCCTTACTAATATCACCCACAATTTGATCAACCGAGTGATCCTTCACAATAGAATGATGAATTCTTGATACCGTTTGATAATTGCTTGTTGAAGCATTAGGAGGAACCGAAGGTCTTGAAGTACCTTGATCATGAGTATCCATGGTTTCATTGAGTTGTTGGCTTTGGTGATCTTCCTCATTTATAGTTGAGGATGAAGGAATGGCAACCACACTATTTTCATCATCATCTTCCTTTGGTTTTATTTCACCAATGGCCATTGTTTTCATTGCATTTATCAATTGAGTTCCCCCAACATCATCGAGATTATCACTCTCATCTTGAGACCCATTTGTTTCATCGAATTCAACATCATATGCTTCCTCAATAATACCATGAGTTTTGTTGAAGACTCTATAAGCCTTACTATTTGATGAATATCCAAGAAGAAAACCCTCATCACATTTCTTCTCAAATTTAGAAAGCCGGCTCCCCTTTCTCAAAATATAACATTTGCAACCGAATACCCTAAAATATGAGATATTTGGCTTTCTACCAATGAGCAATTCATATGGAGTTTTCTTCAAGAGCTTGTGACAATATAGTCTATTTGATGAATGACAAGCGGTATTTATTGCCTCGGCCCAATAAGAATCCGATATACTATATTCCGCTAACATAGACCTAGCCATGTCAATAAGAGTTATATTCTTTCTTTCAACAATACCGTTTTGTTCCGGGGTATATTTGGAAGAGAATTCATGTTTGATACCCTTGTCATCACAATATTGATCAATTCTTGCATTTTTGAATTCCGACCCATTATCACTTCTAACCTTTTTGATGTCGAAATCAAATTGATTTTGAGCCAATATAGCAAATGACTTGAATGTTTCAAACACATTGGATTTGTCTCGTAGAAAATAAACCCAAGTAAATCTTGAATAGTCATCCACAATCACAAGACAATAAGAATTACCACCAATACTTACAAAAGATGTGGGCCCAAATAAATCCATGTGAAGTAATTCCAAAGGTCGATGAGTGGACATTTGACTTTTATTTGGATGAGTATTTGCCACTTGCTTACCGGCTTGACAAGAGCTACACAATTTGTTCTTTTCAAATTTCACATCTTTTAAGCCTCGAACTAAGTCATGCTTGGTTAACCGATTGAGTTGCTTCATCCCAACATGACCAAGTCTTCTATGCCATAACCAACCTAGTGAAGCTTTTGAAAATAAGCAAGTTGTGAGCTTTGCCTCATTAGATGAGAAATCAACAAGATAAAGATTTTCATGTCTAAAACCTTTAAACTTAAGATTGCTACCATCAACACTAGAGATAATAACATCTTCAACCGTGAAATTGCAACAAAATCCTAAATCACATAATTGAGCTACGGAAAGTAAACTAAAATTCAATGACTCAACCAAAAGCACATTTGATATAGAATGATCATTTGAGATAGCAATTTTACCCAAACCTTTAACCTTTCCTTTACGATTATCTCCAAATGTGATACTATCATAATTTGAGCAATCTTCCTCACTCATTTGGGTAAACATCTTCATATCCCCGGTCATGTGTTGAGTACATCCACTATCCAACACCCAATGATTCCCTCCCGCCTTGTAGTTTACCTACAAAAGGAAATCAATCTCTTTTAGGTACCCAAACTTGCTTGGGTCCTTGGATGTTAGTGACCAAGGTCTTTGGTACCCAAGTAGCTTTATTTTTGTTTCCAACAATTGAAGTACCAACAAATTTAGCATGAACACCTTTTGCATTATGAGAAAGAACATAACAATGCTCAAAACAAGTGGAGGATACATTTTTGAACTTGGAACAATTTTTCTTAACATGTCCCTTTTTGTGACACTTGTGACACACTTTGTCACATTCTTTCACAAACAATGTCTTTTGCTTTACAAAAGCATTCTTTCCTTTCTTGGGAACATATCCAAGACCTTCACGGTTAAGAGAGCATCGTTGACTTCCCAATATGAAATCCAATTTAGTCTTACCACCATATGCCTTTTCTAGGTCATGAGTTAGAGTATTTATTCTATCTACTAACACTTCATTCTCAACAATAATTTTTGATTCATCAAGAGCAATGTTATCATTGAGAGAAATTTTGCATTTATCACAAATAGAGTTAGTAGGTAGTGGTTCACTCGTAAGACTATCAAGTAAGTCACAAGTGACTCCAACATCCTTAGTGACCACCTCAACTTCATGCACAATAGATGATTTTTGAGCATCCGCAAGCTTCTCACAATTTTCTTTGAGGTCATTGTGAGAGGTCTTGAGCTCCTCAAAAGACACTTGGAGGTTTTTATACAATTCCTTCAAGGTCTTAAATTTTTCTTTTTCTTTGTGCATGTAGTCATCGGCCTCATCTAACATTCTAACAAGATCATCATATGAATAGCCATCATCATCAACATCATCGATATCATCATCATCTTTTATATCATTTAAATCGATGATGATTTTTACCTTAGCATCTCCCTTTGCCATGAGACAATGGGGGGATGAGAAGAGTGAGGGAGCTTCCTTGATAGCAATTCCGGCATTAAGCTTGGATGAGGTGGCATCATCATCATCATCCGAGCTATCATCCGAGTCCCATTCAACTAAGTAGGCTTTGCCATCTCTCTTCTTGTTATAGTATTTCTTTTTCTTCTTGTCACTTTCATCTTTGCCCTTCTTCTTCTTGCTTGGGCAATTCATGGCAATGTGACCGGGTTCCCCACACTCAAAACATTTTCTATCATTGAAAGCATTTCTTCTAGATGTTTGACCTCTTCTAGGTTGACCTCTTTTCATCTTCATGAATTTATTGAATTTCCTTACAAATAAAGCCATGTCACCATCACTCTCACTTTCATTTTCTTCATCATTGCTATCTTCCTTTTCAATTTCCTTTGAGGCCTTGGCCTTGAGAGCAATAGATTCATTTTTCACCTTCTTTGCCAAACTTAAAGCATCGGCTTGTGACTTCTTAAATATATCTTGAGTGAGAATTTCTCCCAATACTTCGGTTGGAGAAGTTGTAGATAGATCACTCCTTACTAGCATTGTCACAATAGTCTCATATTTCTCCGGAAGTGATCTAAGGAACTTGTGTGTGAAATCCACATCCGGTACATTAAAACCAAGTCCTTTGAGTTCATTTACTATCTCATTCAACCGATTGAACATATCGGATACACTCTCATCTTCTTTCATAATAAATTGCTCAAACTTCCCTTTGCACACATATAGTTTGGCACTCTTCACAATTGTAGTTCCTTCATGAATTTCCATTAGTTTTATCCAAATCTCATGAGCGGTTGTGAGATTCTTGATACGATTGAACTCATTTATATCAAGAGCATCATAAAAGACATTCATGGCTTGATCATTTGTGAGGATATTCTCATTATCACTAACGGATGGTTCATCTTCCTTCAATACAACAAATCCATCCCTAACAATTGGCCAAATTTTTCCACCCATTGCTCTAAGATGCATTGACATTCTTATTTTCCAATAATCATAATTGTTTCCATCAAAGTGCGGTGGCTTCCCAATGTGCACATTGTTGTTACTAGCCATTTTGTCCCACTCCGGGATGATTAGATCCACAAACAATGGAGTCCTCGGCTTTGATACCACTTGTAGGATCTAGGACACCGGCTAGAGGGGGGGTGAATAGACGGTTTTGACTAAAATCAACAATACTAAATAAATTTAATCAATACAACAAGAGGAATAAATTATCTAGTGTCAATAAGTAAACAATGTATGAAAAACAACTACGGAGATTGAATACTTGAAGAACAATAAGCAAATCACTAATCAATTGCAAGGCAATAAGTAATGCTAGAAGGAATAGACACCGAAATTTATCCCGTGGTATCGGTGATTTGCCGATCACCCCTAATCCACGTTGAGGTGGACTTCAAGCTCTCACTTGCTCCTCTATCAAGACACGACTTGATCTTTGAGCCAAGTGGACAAGAAATCACTCAATACCTCGATTCCACTAATGTCACCTTTGCCGCTCCGGCGAGGTAGGCGCGAACCCCTCACAATCCACACCGCGGCTTCTCCACAATCTTCTTGGAGAGCTCGACGGAGACAATCACCCGAGCCGTCTAGGAGGCGGCAACCTCCAAGAGTAACAAGCCAACGACGCTTGCTCGGTGTACCACCTAGTGCCTCAAGAATCACCAAATGATGCAAATGCACTAGGAACCCTCAATCTCTCACTAGAATGCAATCTCAAGCAAAGAGTGTGAGAGAGTGAGTTGGAGGATCACAAATGAGCTCAATGTGTGCAAGGAATGGCCAAAGAGAGCTCTCTCACACGAGCTACCCTTCTATTTATAGTCCCCCATCTAAAACCAACCGTTATGTGCAAAGGGGGGCAGTTCTGCGCACACGCGGACCGTCCGCGCCCTAGGACCGGACGGTCCGCCGTACATATAACGGCTATAATAACCGTTAGAAACATGTCAGAGCTGACTCAAAAGGTGGGTCCGGATAGTCCGCCCTTCAAGGCCGGACCGTCCGTGACCTGGCAGATTCAAACACCCGAGCCTCGGATCAAAAGAAGTTAACACATGCGGACCGTCCGGCTATAAATCCCGGACGGTCCGCGACCTGAGACAGTACTGTCCGGACTAGTCCCCCGGACAGTCCGTAGTACAAATCTATAAAAACACACAGTCCCTGGCCAAAAACGAGTTTGACACTTGCGGACCGTCCGCCCCTCACAGGCGGACCGTCCGCCTATAATTCAGGGACTGGCCCGAAGCCACCCTCCTCTGGTCATGACTGCGGACGATCCGGCCCTAAGGCCCGGACGGTCCGCAGTGCAATAGAACACAGTGTCAATACAAATGGTCAGACTTCGGACCCCTCTGGTGGATCGCGGATGGTCCGCCCCTAAGGCCCGGACAGTCCGCGCGTCCATGACTACGCAATTTTTTAAACATGCTTTTGAAAGAACTTTTGACTCGCGAAATGAGAAGCGCTGTTAGTCCTCATGCAAATGCAACTACTTGATGCTCTATGAGGCACTAAGTTTTACACAAATCTAAGTCATTGACCCCTCTTAATAGTACGGCTATCTAGCCTACTAATCCGGTCAGGTATCTTCTCTAAACTCCTTAAGACCGGCAAAAATGAAACCTATATAATACCTTTCCCTTCATCTGATCCACAACCAATGCGTATGATTCTTCAACATTTCCTGTTCTATGTGGTCCAACCCTGCATTCTTATTTCTCCAAGAATCGTTAGTCCACAAACAGTTGTCATTAATTACCAAAACATTACCAAAGGGGCCTAGATGATTCACACCCGAGCAGCAACCCTGCGCGAGTCTGTCGCCGATAATCTCGCTGCGGCGAGCGACGAATCCGCCATGATTCAGCTGTGTGGAGGCAACGGAGGTTCCTTATGACGACTGGGCCCTACAAGTCAGTGGAGAACACCCATCGGCCACGGCGCGCGCACGGAGTTGTGGGCCACGACGCCAGTGAGAGCCTCATCAGCCCACGCGCGACGGATAGCTGACACGTGGTTCCCACATGTCGGCGCAAAAGTGACTTGGGCTGCAGAGTGGAGCCGGTAGTGGGCCGCGGTAGCAAATTGGGTCCAACTCGCCCTTTCCCCTTTTTTCTTTTCTTTCTATTTTCTTCTTTTCTAAGTCTAGTTTGAATTCCAATTTAAATTTGAATTTGGGCTAGATTCATTCTCTATGATTTTTGTGAAGTTAAAAATACCAATTTTAGGAATATAATTATATTATTCATATTTTTATATCATTTCTCTTCTTCTCATTTTCAAAACCCTAATTCCCATTTAGGGTTTAATTCAACTTCTAATAATTATTATCTTATTATTATTACCTTATTGTTTTTATTTAATGCACAAACATATAACTCCAACATGATGCATATTTTTTTATCATTGTTTTAATTCATCTCTAAATTTTATGTATGCTCTTTTTATGATGCAAATGAGGCACATAAAATGAGGAAATCCAATATAGTATTCCTGTATACATTTTGGGTATTACACAACATCATAATTAACTTTCTTTTTAAACATAGATAGGGAGGTAGGATGTACATACATAGAGTCACAGGCTAAGTGCTATGACCGTTTCTCTGCTCATCGAAAGGGTTCATGTCATCGGTGCTTAAACCAAACCTTACATCTCTCACATACTCTAAAAACTCTAGAAACATTCTATCAATTTTATGTCATTGTAAACCATCACTGGGTGTCTCAACATAGCATCCACGTTAAGCTCCTCTTTGTGCCACTGCATCATTTTGGTGTGCTCTTTGTTATGAAACAAATGCTTCAAACGTGGTAGTATACGGAAGTACCACATGACTTTAACATGTATTCTTTTACTGTGGGGTTCACCTTGAACATCAAAAGGATTGTTATGCCTTATCTTATATCATGATGCCTTTCAAACCTCGCAAACTTCCAATTTGTCCTTCACCTCACCACAATATAGTATACATTCATTAGGACATGCATGTATCTTTTGTACTTCCAAACCAACAGGGCAAACGACCTCTTTGGCTTCATATGTTGATGATGACAATTTGTTTCCCTCTAGAAGAAACCTTTTGATTAGTCTTAATATCTCATTGAAACCCTTATTAGTGATACCATTTGTTGCCTTGTACTGCCACAATTCCTATGTGCTACGTAACTTTATGTAGCCCTATTTACAATCCGAGTATAACAAAGTATTATTGTTCTCTAACATGCACTCTAGTTTTTTTTCTAACTTTTTCAATGTCATAGTATTTCTTTTCACCATGCAACATTTATGCTAGAGCATCGTTATCTTCAACCTCACCCATTATCACATCTACAACGGAACAATAGATATCATAGTTTGAAATTGTGTCGTCATACTCCTTTTCTTTGTCCTCTAGAACCCATATTTCTTCATGCTTTGTCAAATAAATATAGTTAGGCATGAAACCCCTTTGCAGTAAGTGGAATTGAATTGGTGGTGATGGATAGTATTCTCTCTCGTTCTTATAGTCTCTACTAAGAAAACACATGAAACATCTAAGCTTGTGTCTCTCGACCATCTTCAGAAAATAGTGAACGCCTCCAATATATATTATTTAGAGTGTCGATCCATGTTGTACATCCATTAACGGTCTATCTACATTATTTATATAAAACATTGTTGACACAAATCTTTTGTAAACATATAACAATCATAAAATTCAAGAAATGTAAACAAAGAAATAACTATTTCAGCTATACAATTTGAGAGGAAGAATTTGGTACCCCTTTTCACACTTAAATGAGCGAAATCTTCAACAAATTCTTCGAAGAAAAAATGTACAACTCCTCACCTTTTTGAAGCTTATGGCGACATATATGAGAGGATTAACTCACAAAATTCAAGAAATATTACACACCAATCCTCTAACTTATGTAGCCGATGAAAAAGCTTAAACCTGATTTGCTAGTAATTTATATTACATTCATACATATTGCAACATATATTATAGGATGAACTTACTAATTTTTCCCCAAATTATACAATCAACCATAAATATCAAGAAATCTAAACAAAGAAAAAACTATTTCAAATATATTATTTGAGAGGTTGTACTTGGTAACCTTTTTTCACACTTAAATGAGTGCTATTCAACAAATTCTTTGAAAAACATTGGACAGCACCCTCACTCTTTTCAGCTTCTGGCAATATAAACAGAGAGCTCATATGTTTTCTTGGCGCCAGCTCAAGAAAGGAAAGAGCTTATAAACCAAAAACATTAGTACATGTTGGAAGTTTCAACCGGTACTAATGTCATGACTTTAGTACTGATTGGTGTCTTCAATCGTATTAAATCTCTGGGCAATTAAAAGTGGTACTAAAAATGTTGATGGTGCTTTCTTTATTTAATTTCAGTATCAGTTCTCAGGAAATCAATACTGAAATTAAAGGATGGAAGCCCCGTTCTCCTGTTATCCTGTAGAGTTTGAAATAAATTATCGATACACGAGTTGCTCCAGTTTATATATTTCCAAAAGAAAACAACATTGTTGGTAGAAACTACTCTCTGTTTTTCATGTATCTTGCGACAAATTTCAGGTTTCTAATCTGCGTCGCACAACATGGAAGGTGGCATCCACAAACCAGAGAGCACCGAGTTCAGGGACTTGCTCTACCTGACGTCGAAGCAGCCTTTCATACTTCGCCTTGCCTTCTCCGCCGGCATCGGTGGCCTCCTCTTCGGCTATGACACAGGCCCGTCAAACTATATATCCTTTTCTTAGTCCACTCTTTTCAAAATATATATAACGCGTGACCCGATTTGCTCCTTTTTTCTTTCACGGATACGTTCTATTTATCAAAATATAGTTATTTCTGAGTATCTTTTTTCGTCCATGTTCTAATGAGTGATAATAAAAACAAATATATATACACACTACATTCGTAGATTAATTAATGATTATATGTTTAATATAAAATGTATGATATTTTGGAACAGATGAAGTATTTCATTTAGAAGTAGAGTCATAATAGAACTGACAGCAGCCGAAGGGCGAGGAGCCCTTAGTTTATGCAAAAATGCATCACACCTTTATTATGAAACAAAAAGTGCAAGTTACTTTTCCAACTATCATAACACCCTAAACTAACTTTTAATTCAATTTACTTCCCATAACTATTTCAATCTGTCCAATCTAACTCTTAATAAGGTTTATCTTTTTTCTCTACAATATTAAAACATCAGTTTCAATGGTCGATATTTTTTAAAAAAACCATACATTTCTTTAGAATCAACCCGCACTCCTATAATCTCTTCTGTACTACTATAATAGAAGAGTTTATGTAAAAAAATAAATTAAACTTATGTATAAGTGAGTGTTTTAACCTTGGTTGTTGGCTCCACATTCACACCCACCTAATCAATAATCTAATCAATAGAAAACATATATTTTATATTTTATGCTTTATCAAAACAAAATTTATCCTACGTCACATATATAAAAACAGTAGCAATGCACAGGCATATGACTAGTATTTATATATGTACGAGTTTGTTTCAAGTTAAAAAAATTTAAAGTGATAACACAAATAAAAAATCATTTCAAAAATATTTTTTTTCTTAATCATGTTTGTATATGTAAGTCTATTTTGTTATTATGTCCTACTAACATATCAAAATATTGATGAAAAATATATAATTTTTTTTGCAAGATACATTTTGTTAAAATAAAGTATGCATGATGTTTGGTACCTCATAAAAAATTAACTTAAAACTCACCTTGTGAGTGGAGAAGCTAAAATCTTATTATGGGGGTAATCTAGAATAACTAAAATAGTTTGAGCAGTAGATTGAAAAACTACTTTAAGGCTTACGTGGATACATAAATGGTAGAGTAATTTAGATTTTTTTTAGTGGAGACCGGAGAGAATAATTCTTTCAGGGCTAGTTTGGCATCCCCATTTTTTCATGGGATTTCCAATTTTCTAACGAAAAATAAACTAATTTTCCTTGTGAAAATAAAAAACCCTTCGGAAAATGAGGTTCCCAAACTAGCCCTTAGAAAGAAAGTCACAGTGTCATCTGCCGCTAATGCTTACAATCTCTACGCAGGCGTCATATCAGGAGCTCTCTTGTACATCAGAGACGATTTCGAGCAGGTCGAGAAAAGCACCGTGCTGCAGGTACTTGATTCTTTTTTCTTTTTCTTTTTGATGAGATGAACTTGATTCTATTCTTCTTATTTGCTCATGATTCCCGAGCGACGAATAAATCGAAGAGACAAGTATGCAAGAAGAAACTAACCCTGGGATGCTCCACCATGGCAACATCATACTTATTCGGATATTTTTTTTATCTTTTTTCATATGAATAATTGGACATAGAGTATACTATGTAACTTTGTATTCTTAAAGATTCATAAAAGTTAAATTTCAATTTTATCATATAACTTCTCAAATGATAGATATAAAGTTTCAATATAATTTAGATACGGATACATATATATTTTTAGCTTTTTCTGTTGTAAGAAGAAAATGATTTATACAAAATTTTATTCTTATTTGTAATAATGTGCTTGATAACATAAGACAATATCATTATTAAATTTTTATATACATCTATTTTAAAATATTTATAACAATTGGGATAGGCACTTTCATCTTACAGGAGACGATTGTGAGCATGGCAGTGGCCGGGGCAATTGTTGGCGCTGGCGCAGGCGGTTGGATGAATGACCGGTTCGGGCGGCGACCGTCGATCCTCATCGCTGACCTGCTCTTCCTGGCTGGCTCTATCGTCATGGCTTTTGCGCCTACGCCCGCGGTCATCATCGTGGGCAGAGTCCTGGTCGGCCTTGGCGTCGGGATGGCCTCCATGACGTCGCCGCTCTACATCTCCGAGGCGTCGCCGGCGAGGATCCGGGGCGCGCTGGTCAGCACCAATGGGTTGCTCATCACGGCGGGGCAGTTCCTCTCCTACCTCATAAACCTGGCCTTCACCAAGGTGAGCGGGACGTGGCGATGGATGCTCGGGGTGGCCGGCCTACCAGCGCTCCTCCAGTTCGTGCTCATGCTGGCGCTGCCGGAGTCACCGCGGTGGCTCTACAGGAAGGACCGAAAAAGGGAGGCCGAGGAGATCATGCGCAAGGTGTACCCGCCGGAGGAGGTTGAGGGGGAGATTGAGGCGCTGCGTACGTCGGTGGAGGACGACATGGCCCAGGAACGGTCCCTCGGCGGCGCGGGGCTCGCCGGCACACTCAGGAAGGCGTTCGGCAGCGTGGTGGTTCGGCGCGGCCTCACTGCGGGCGTGCTTTGCCAGGTGGCGCAGCAGTTCGTCGGCATCAACACCGTCATGTACTACAGCCCGACCATCGTGCAGCTCGCCGGGTTCGCGTCCAACAGCACGGCGATGGCGCTGTCGCTCGTCACCTCGGGACTCAACGCCGCCGGGTCCTTGGTGAGCATGTTCTTCGTCGACAAGGCGGGACGGCGGAGGCTGATGCTGCTCAGCCTCATGGGCGTCGTCGTGTGTCTCGGTATGCTGAGCGGGGTCTTCTTCGCGGTGGACAGCCATGCGCCGGACGTCAGTCTGGCCGGGACAGCGCTCTTCGGCGCCAACGGCACGTGCCCAGAGTTTGACCTCGCCGCCGTGGCCGGGGTGGAGTGGACCTGCGCCCAGTGCATCAAGGCTCCCTCAGGCTGTGGCTTCTGCGCGGACACCGAAAAGCTCCTGCCCGGCGCCTGCCTTAGGACGTCGGACGCGTCGCGGCGCGCGTGTCGGGCGGGGCGGCGCGAGTGGTACATGCGGGGTTGCCCGAGCTCATTTGGCTGGCTGGCGCTGGTGGCGCTGGGCGCGTACATCGTGTCCTACTCCCCGGGCATGGGCAGCGTGCCGTGGCTCATCAACTCGGAGGTGTACCCACTCCGGTTCCGGGGCGTCTGCGGCGGCATCGCGGCGGTGGCCAACTGGACGTCCAACCTGCTGGTGACGCAGACGTTTCTCAGCCTCACACAGGCGCTGGGGACAGCGGGCACGTTCCTGCTCTTTTGTGGTGTGTCGGCGATGGCGTTCCTGCTCATATTCCTTCTGGTGCCGGAGACTAAGGGGATGCACTTCGAGGAGGTAGAGCAAATGCTAGGGAGCAAGGACTACAAGGCCTGGAAGAAGTTCAATTCCAAGGCCTAATAATATATGTAAACATAATTTGATGACTTTTCACTTGAAACCAAATTCGATAGGGGTAACCAGTTTGCTATTGCTTTGCTTGTATCCATCTTTTATTTCAACTAACTGTAGAGAAATCGTTGTATAGACTATGGAGTCAATAGCTATTTTGGTAAAAGAAGAATATTCTAAATTTATTAGTATAAGAGTAGCCCTACACAACAGAAAAAAGACAAAAGTCTGATGGACAGCTTATGTCCGACGGCTTGTCCTGTCAGCCGTCGGACATAAGCTTATGTTCGACAGTGGTCAGAGCAAGCCAACAGACATAAGTTTATGTTCGACGGCTCAACCCTGACATCCGTCAGAAGTGAATAGATGTATAGAACGACGTGCCCACGCCACTCCACTCTATTTGCTCGCTCACACTCACGCCTTGAGACACATACACTCGTGCTCGCTCCGCCGCCCTTGACCCCGCTCACCGCCTCGACGTCGGCTAGCCCAGCCCAGCCCCGCCCACGGTCGACTGCCCCAGCAGCACCCGACACTGGTCGCCCTATCCCTACCCGTGGCTCCACTCGACACTGGCCGCCACGACCCCGCCCTCCAACAGCCGCCTCGAAGCCAGCCACCCTAGCCCCACCCACGGTCGGCTGCTCCCGCACCACCTGACGTTGGCTGCCCTATCTCCGCCCGCGGCCTCGCTCGACATCGGCTGCCCTAGCCCCACTCGACGTTAGTCGCCTCGTCCTCGCCCACAACCCCGTCTGCTGCCATCTTCCTGTGAGTTCACTGGGCAATGATCTTTGCTCTATTGTTCTTATGATCAACGAAGTCAAACATGGTATGCTCATTATACATTGCATAATATGCTTTCATTGAAATGCAACATAAATAAAGCTCGATTGAACTGTGTCAAGCATCTGATTAAGGTAATAAACATTTCTTACATTGATTCAAATTACATAAAATTTGTCTAGGGAATGAAACACTAGTATCCACCATGGTCTTTGTAATTTTAGAAATAAACACTTGCATTAGTTTGAGGCATAAATGACATTTTCTGTATCAAATTGGTGCTGATGTGATGAAGGGCATTGATAAGTTTACACCGTTAACACTTGCTGCATATGAGGGCTTAACAAATTTTTATGAGTGTTTACTAGAGGCTGGTGTTGATCCTAATGTTCAATATGATGTAAGTTTTAGTTTTATTTTTTTAGTTTCTTATCATATTACATATGAAGACATGTGCATGGATCTTAAGTTTGTTTAAGATACAGTAGTAAGCCAGCTTAAGGATAAAAATTCTACTTTTTATATTGTTATTGTCTCTAGACATGATTGGGCAAAATGATTGAGAATTCGATGTTACAATAAATCAATACTATAAGGGAAAATTGTAAAACTGACATCATTTTAATGATGTGTTACTTCAAATCCTCTAAAGCTCTGGTTCGACTTTAGTTAGGAGAAATGATATGCTTGTCGGCGTTTCGACCTCGGGGGGTCCCTGGACCTACGAGTAAAATTGTCGCTGCGTGCCCCAGCCCAGATGGGTTGGCGCGAGATGGAACACAAAGGGGGGGGGAAACCGCGGCTCGTGTTATCCTGCGCTAGAGGAGGGTGCGCTTGCAGTAGGGGTTACAAGCGTTCGCGAGGGAGAGAGAGAGTGTGTGAGCCGGTTCGTCAGCCCGTCCTCCCGCGCGACCACCCTCTCGTATGAGGGCCCTGGCCCTTCCTTTTATAGATGCAAGGAGAGGGTCCAGGTGTACAATGGGGGTGTAGCAATATGCTAACGTGTCTGGCAGAGAGGAGCCAGAGCCCTATGTACATGCCAACGTGGCTGTCGGAGAGGCGCTAGAGCCCTGTGTACGCGGTGTCGTGGCCATCGGAGGAGCGTTTGAGCCCTGTAGAAGCACAGCTGTCGGGGCTGCTGGGACCTTGCTGATGTCTCCTTGCTTCCGTAGGGGGCTGAGAACCGTCGTTGTCATGGACGCACGCGGGGAGCCATCATTACTTGTTACCGGGGCGAGCCTGGATGGGATGCCGGTCTTGATCCCCCGTAGCCTGAGCTAGCTAGGGGTAGGGTAATGATGTATCCTCCGTGGCGCGGTCGGTCCGAGCCCAAGGTCGGGCGAGGCGGGGACTCCTCCCGAGGCCGAGGTCGGGCGAGGACGCGATTCCTCCCGAGGTCGAGGTTGAGGGCGAGCCCTGGGGTCGGGCGAGGCGGAGACCACCTTCCGAGGTCGAGGTTGAGGCCGAGCCCTAGGGTCGGGCGAGGCAAAGACCACCTTCCGAGGCCGAGGCGGGGGCCGAGCCCTGGGGTCGGGCGAGGCGGAGACTTCCTCCTGAGGCCGAGGCCCAAGGTCGGGCGAGGCGGAGCTTCCTGTTGCACCTGAGGCTGGACTCAGCTGCTGTCAGCGTCACCCTAGCGGGTGCCACAGCAGTCGGAGAGGGGCGAGCGACGCTGTTTTCCTGTCAGATCAGTCAGCGGGAGGGCAAAGTGACTGCGGTCACTTTGACCTTGCCGACTGAGGCACGTGTGTCAGGATAAGGCGCCAGGCAATCCTTGTATTGAATGCGCCTGCGATACGGTCGGTTGGTGAGGTGATTTGGCCAAGGTTGCTTCACAACGAAGCCTGCCCGAGCTGGGCTTCGGGCGAGTCGAGTGTGCGTCCGTTGCTTGAGGAGGCCCTCGGGTGAGGTGTGAATTCGCCTGGGACTACTGTTCTCGCTCGAGGCTAGGCTCGGGCGAGGCGAGATTGCGTCCCTTGAGTAGACAAAGCCTTGACCTGAATTGCGCCCATCAGTCTCTGCAGTTTGTGCTGATGGTGATTACAGGCCGAGTTTAGGAGTGTTGGGGGTACCCCTAATTATGGTACCCGACAGTATCCCCCGAGCCTCAAAGGGAGTGTTGGTACTCGCTTGGAGGCTTTGTCGCACTTTTTTGCAAGGGGACCGGCCTTTCTCGGTTATATTTTGTTCCGGTGGGTGCGCGCGAGCGCACCCGCCGGGTGTAGCCCCCGAGGCCTCGGAGGAGTGGTTTGACTCCTCCGAGGTCTTAATGCCTTTCGTGATGCCTTGGCCGGTCTATTTGTTCCCTCATGCGATCTGATCGTAGCCCGGGTGCATGGTCAGATTCCGAGTTTTCAGGCGGGTTTGTTGACGCTGTCAACGGTTTGGCCGTAGCCGGGTTTGCGAGAGCAGCCCCCGAGCCTCTGCACGGAGCGAGAGGACGATCAAGGACTGACTCGACTTTTATCATACGCCCCTTCGTCGCCTTTCCGCAAGGAGGAAGGGGGGAAAGCGCCATGCTGCCCTCGGAGGGCGCCAAACATGGTGTCTCCAGTGAGTTGCTAACGGGTGATCCGAGTGGACGCCCGTGCCCCGTTTGATAAGGGTCGGCTAGTGTCCCAGAGGCACGCTCCAAAAGTACCTGCAGGTGATTTGCCGGACCCGGTCCCGTTCGATAGGGTCTGAGGGCTCGATGCCTCCCTCTGATGGGATTCCGTTACAAAATCGCTCCTGCTGGTCTCGGAAATGTCTTAGGGTACCTCGGGAGCGTAGCCCGAGCCTCGGCCATGTATCGGACGTACCCAGAGTCATCCCTCGCTCTGCGTGCTCTTGGGCGACTATCGAACCCTTCCGAGGGGCCAGCCTTCGAACCCCTGATCAGTAGTGGGCGCGGAGCCCGACTGCTCTGAGGCGGCTATCGAACCCTTCCGAGGGGCCAGCCTTCGAACCTCTGATCAGTAATGAGCCTGAAGCCCGAGTGCTCTGGGGCGGCTGTCGAAACCCTTCCGAGGGGCCAGCCTTCGAACCCCTGATTAGTAGGAGGGCTCGGGGCCCGCTTCCTTCGTGGAGAAGGATCCCTTTTGAAATATCCCCTTTCCCAGTCCCTGTGGCAAGAGATAGAAAGGGGAAGAGGAAAAGGATACGAATTTAAACGGTGTGGCACACCTTCTTTGACGCGGTCGTCATGGCGGAGGTGAAACAACGCCTGCTTCGCCTGCCAAAGGTGTCGCTTGCCTTGCCGCGGAGTTAATGCGACGGGACGGGTGGTTCGCGGGGCGGCCGTTGCGCGTGCGTGAGTTATTCGAGGAACGGGTGTTTCGCCTTCGAGTTTGAATTTCGCGGCGGATTCGGGCGAAGTGTTGAATGGGTCTTGCCCGGGCCTTTATATACCCAGAAGAGGGGCCGGCAGTGGTTCTTTACTCTGCTGCTCGCCTTCTGCTTTGGTTTCCGCAACCTGAGAGAATAGCCAGAGAAAAGGAAACCGCGCACCTTTTTTGTTCCGCCTCCACCCCCTTCGTTCGGCGATGGCCGACAAGGCGACCGTCGTTCCGCCGTGCGATCCGTGGCCTTTCTCCACCGTCACGATGGGCGATCTGGAGGCCCTCATCGCTGATGGTTTGCTTCGTCCCCTCTCCGGTGACCCACAGCCAGAGTGGATGGCCCCCGCGAGCGAGGCCGACCCGGCTCCGCCGCGGGGGTATGTGGTCAGTTTCGTCTCCTTTCACGAGCGGGGGTTTGGAGTGCCAGCAAGCCGCTTCATGTGGGCGCTCCTGCACTACTATGGGGTGGAGCTGCACAACCTCAACCCCAACTCCATTGCGCAAGTGGCCATCTTCGCGGCGGTTTGCGAGGGTTTTTTGGGGATTGACCCCCACTGGGATCTGTGGATCCATCTCTTCTCCGTAGAGCTTTTTGCCTTGACGACAGGGGAAAGGAAGGTCCGCATGGTGGTGCGGGCCGGTGGCTGCACCCTCTAGTTGAGGCAGGGGCGCGCGCATCAGTACATCCCCGCCATCCTTGTGACTTCGAACAAGGGGTGGCAGCGCCGGTGGTTTTATCTCCGGAACGACGACGGAAGGCTCCCGTCGTTTTCTCAACGAGTGGTGACCACCGCCGGCAGCAACTGGCGTTGGGGGGCCACGCGCAAGAAACAAGAGAATCTCCAGCCTCTTCTGGAGGCCTTGCAGAGGTTACGAGATGGGGGGCTCACCGCTGCGGGGGTGGTCACCGCCATCCATCGCCGGAGGGTGCTCCCCTTGGCAGAGCGGCGGTTGCCGCTCTCAGAGATGAAGCCGAGGGTTGATTTGGAGGGCTCGCAGATGTCCTCGGCTCCCCTCTCCACCGACGACCTCCGCAGGCGGATAGCGGGCACGGTAGGGAGGCTGGACGCCGGCACCCTTACCCAGCCCGTGATGCGTCCCGAGTGTGGGTACGTGTCCCTGGTGAGTGTCCGCTCCTTCTCTTATTTTGCGCTGAGTTGCCTTTGATTCTCACTGTCGGGATTTCCGTTCGTCTCTAGGGGTTGGGGTTTCACAAGCCCTCCCTGCCACGGGTCCCGGAGGACGCGGTGGATCGAGCCACGCGGAGGGTCGCCGTGGAGAAGAAAAAGGAGAAGAAGGACGCGGAAAAGGCCTAGGCCCGCAAGCGGATGCGGGCTCGGGACGCCTTGGAGAAGCGTCGTCGAAGGCAGGAGAGGGACGGGCTCCCGAGGGAGCCGTCGCCAGAGACGCCTGACGACGATGACGATGATGATGATGACGTGGACGACGATATGGTGTCCCGCCTTGGCCTTAGCCCGGATCTGAGGCTGGGCCAGGGGTCGTCGAGCCAGCCTCCAAGTGGGCCGGCGCCGTCGGCATCTGGGGCCGGGACATCAAGGTCCCGGTCCGAAGAGCGGGGGCAGGCCGAGGGGGTACTTGACCCCTTGGCCGAGGTAGTTGAGGTGACTCTGGGGGGTCAGGCCGACCCACCTGTCCCCCAAGAGCAGTCGCCCGTGCCGGCTGTATAGGAGGTTGATCCTCGGGTCGTCGTGACTGCGCCTGGGCGGGCCGTCCCTTCGGCGCCCAGGGCGCCCGAGGCGGGAACGGTGCCAAAGCTGGTAGTGGGGCAAACCTCGGCAGTGCCTGTGGGGTCCGAGGCCCAAGGGGCCTCCCCGCAGGCACGATTGGCCTTGGTCCGGAGCGGGTAAGTATCTGAGGATACCTCTGTTTTGGCTCCTTCTTCGTGTATCCTGATCCTGCTTTATCTTTTCCTCTCAGCAAACGGAGGCATGGTTCGACCGATTTGGCTCCCCGGAAGGCCCTTAAGACGGCGCCGGCTTCTGTAGCCAGTGCCGCACCGTGCCACGCCGGTTGGCTGGCCTTCGCACAAGATGCCCTCAAGCGGGGGGCCCAGGCGGCACGAGTTGCCATGGGGGCAAGCCCCCCAGGCTGACCCCTCCGTCGGGGCGGCCATCGTGCCGGGGGAGGCTGTTGGCGTGGTCGCGGCCCTGAGCCCACCTGACGCGTTGTCGGCGCCGGCACCAGCTCCTGCCGAAGCCATTGCTGTTTTGCCCGTGGAGCCACCCGTCGCCGCTGATGCTGGGATGACTGAGGTGCCGCTGCTCGAGGTCGTCTCCGACCTTCCCAGTCTCGGCCACAAGGAGGGGGCGGCCGTTGTTGCTGAGGTTGGTGATCGGAAGCCCGCCTCCTTAGCCGAGGTGGTACCCGATGCGTCGATTGGAGGGGGTCCCGATGCCTTGGAGGAGGGTTGCGCCAAACCGCGACCCGTCTTGGGGAGCGGCGACCTCATCCCCGTGCGGCGCGATCCCAATGAGTGGCGTGGGTAGGCGCTCCGGTTCTGGACCCGCGGTGCCTCGAAACCCCTCTTTGTCCTTGACGATGAGCGGGAGGAGCGGTCTCGGGATGAGCTCCGTGAGTATGCCGAGGCAGCGATGGGGTCGCTTCGGTCGACCATGGAGATCCTTTCCAGGGATGTTCCCAGGGTCCTCCAGGTGAGGTTTTCAGGCATACTTTTCGCGTGACCAGGGCATTCTTTGTGACACCCTGCTTCCCTTCTTCAGGATCTGACGGATCTGAGCACCACCAAGTCGCTGTTCATCCGCCGCCAGACCGATGTCTAGGGTTCGCTGCGGTTCCTGAGGGCCGCGCTTATCGAGGCTATCGAACGCCTCGCCCAATGGAGCACCGAGGTGGCGGACCTTTGGTCGCTCTGTGATGAGCTAGAGGTGGAGGCAGCGGCGGCGCGGGCAGAGGTGGCGTCGGCACGGACGGAGGCGCAACAGCGGCAGCTGGAGCTTGGCCAGGTCATTGGCGAGCGGGACCAATCTCGGAACCAGGCTACCGAGGTTGTAGGCCGGGCAGAGGCCCTTGGGGCCAGCTAGCCGAGGTGTCTGCTCGGGCCGGAGCCCTTGCGGAGGACCTAGCCGTGGCGGTCGGGTCTGCCCAGTTTGCCCAAGCCACAGCCTCGGAGCAACGTGCTCAGGCTAAAGGTATGTTTCGGCCGCTTTGTGACTTCGATTCATCTTCATTCTTCAACTCATGTCTGAAGAATTCTGTTTGGCTGTTTGCAGAGTTCGAGATAGCTCTCAACGAGTCCGTCAAGGCACTTGCCCAGGCGGCTGAGCAGAAGGAGGCCGACCGCGTGGCCATGTCCGAAGCTATCTCGGCCTTCTGCCAGGTCTTTGGCCTCGATGACGTCCCCTCCGGTAGCTCCCCCCAGAGTCGCCTGCGGGCGTTGGGCGGCCATGTGCATAGCAGACTCTGCGAGGCGCTGCATCACGACGTTAGGCGGGCCTTCGCCGTGCTCGCTTCCCACTACGACGTGGATCTGGAGCGGGTCAGCGAGGGGTACTGTCTACCCGACGAAGATGAGGCTGCCTTAGCCGAGGTTCAGAGGCTTGACGCGGCTGTCGTGGGCCCAAGCGTGGTGCTGGCGTCGTCCTTCGAGGTGGAGATCCTTCCACTCGCGTCGCCGCCCGGGGCCGGGCCAGATCTCGCCGGGGGTGGAGACGGCGCCGAGGGTGGAGATGAAGCCGAGGGTGCCGCTCCTCCCCCGGGCGATGCCTGATTCTGCCGGAGTAGGCTGTTTGGAGCATGTATGTGTCTTTCGCGGCCACCGAGGCCTAAACACTTTGTTGTCGTGTTATAAAGCTGCGTTTCTTTTCCTCTCGTTTCGAGTATCCGAACCTGTTCGTCAGTAGCAGAATCGCTTATCCGAGTAAGAGTTACTTTTCGCGGAAGGTGACGAGTGAGGTATCCGTATCCCGGAGGCATAGGAGTCCCTCGGCTCGGTCGGCCTTGCCTCTTACGTGCGCTCTTATTCATTTTGCGGGATTATGTTATCGATATAGTTGGAAAGCACAAAAGTCGTTTTGGTAGAAAACTTTAGCGAGGAAAATTTTGACGCAGAGAGGGTGCCCCCTTCTAGCCCCTAAGGGAGGCTCGGGCTTTGCCGAGGCAAGGCTGACCCTTCCTTGACGGTTAGACTCTATTTGTGTATGTAAAGAAAACGATGTATATGAACGACTCGAAACATCTTAAGGGTAGAAGCGACGTAGCTGTCGGATGTTCCAAGCGTTGCTGTAGACCTCGCCTTGATCGTTGGCCAGCTTGTATGTCCCGGGCTTCAAAATCTTGGCGATGATGAACGACCCTTCCCAGGGGGGAGTAAGCTTATGGCGCCCTCGGGCGTCTTGCCGCAGCCGAAGCACCAAGTCTCCCACTTGGAGGTCTCGGGATCGAACCCCTCGGGCGTGGTAGCGTCGCAGAGACTGCTGATATCGCGCCGAGTGTAGCAAGGCCACGTCCCGAGCCTCTTCCAGCTGGTCCAGTGAGTCTTCTCGGCTGGTCTGGTTGCTTTGGTCATCGTACGCCTTTGTCCTCAGGGGAACCGTATTCTAAGTCTGTGGGCAAGATAGCCTCGGCCCCATAGACTAGAAAGAACGATGAGAAACCCGTGGCTCGGCTTGGCGTCGTCCTCAGACTCCAGACCACCGATGGTAGTTCCTTCATCCACCGCTTGCCGAACTTGTTGAGGTCGTTGTAGATCCTTGGTTTAAGTCCCTGTAGAATCATGTCGTTGGCACGCTCCACCTGCCCATTTGTCATGGGGTGAGCCACGGCGGCCCAGTCTACCCGGATGTGGTGGTCCTCGCAGAAGTCGAGGAACTTCTTGCTAGTGAACTGGGTGCCATTGTCGGTGATGATGGAGTTCGGGACCCCGAACCGATGGATGATGTTGGTGAAGAACGCCACCGCCTGCTCGGACCTGATGCTGGTTAGGGGTCGGACCTCGATCCACTTGGAGAATTTGTCGATGGCGACTAGCAGGTGCGAGAAGCCCCCGGGTGCCTTCTGCAAGGGACCAACGAGGTCCAGACCCCACATAGCAAACGACCAAGTGATGGGTATTGTCTGCAGGGCCTGAGCGGGCAGGTGCGTCTGTCTCGCGTAGAATTGACACCCCTGGCAGAAGCGTACAATCCTAGTGGCGTCGGCCACCGCGGTTGGCCAGTAGAAACCTTGTCGGAAGGCGTTCCCAACGAGGGCTCGAGGTGCTGCGTGGTGACCGCAAGCCCCCGAGTGTATCTCTTGCAATAGCTCCTGCCCTTCGGTGATGGATATGCATCGTTGGAGAATGCCTGAGGGGCTGCGGTGGTAGAGCTCCTTTTCATCACCTAGTAAGACGAACGACTTAGCGCGCCGCGCCAGTCGCCGAGCTTCGGCTTTGTCGAGGGGGAGCTCTCCTCGGTGGAGATATTACAGGTACGGGGTCTGCTAGTTCCGATTAGGCGTTACCCCATTCCGCTCTCCCTCGACGCGCAGTGCCTCACCCTCGGCGGCCGAGGATGCCTCGGGCTAGGCCGAGGCCTCCTCGGGTCGGGTCGAGACCTCCTCGGGCTGGGCCGAGGCCTCCTTGGGCTCGGGCGTGTCGTCGGTCTTGACGGAGGGTTGATGTACGTCTCTGGAGAAGATGTCCGGGGGGAACCGTTGTCCGCCCCGAGGCTATTTTAGCCAGCTCATCCGCAGTCTCGTTGTAGCGTCGGGCGACGTGGTTGAGCTCGAGCCCGTAGAACTTGTCTTCCAGGCACCGAACCTCGTTGTAGTAGGCCTCCATCTTCCTGTCGCGGCAGTGGGAGTTCTTCATGACTTGATCAATGACAAGCTGCGAGTCGCCACGAGCGTCGAGGCGCCGAACCCCTAGCTCGATGGCGATGTGCAACCCGTTAACCAGATCTTTGTACTCGGCCATGTTGTTTGACGCCGGGAAATGGAGGCGCAGCACGTAGCGGAGGTGCTTCCCGAGGGGTGAGATGAAGAGCAGGCCCGCGCCGGCTCCTGTTTTCATCAGTGACCCATCGAAGTACATGGTCCAGAGTTCCGGTTGGGTCGGAGCTGTTGGTAGCTGGGTGTCGACCCATTCAGCCACGAAGTCCGCCAAGACTTGGGACTTGATGGCCTTCCGAGGAGCGAACAAGATTGTCTCGCCCATGATCTCCACCGCCCACTTTGCTATCCTACCCGAGGCCTCTCGGCACTGGATGATCTCCCCCAGGAGGAAGGATGACACCACAGTCACCGAATGAGACTCGAAGTAGTGTCGCAACTTTCGCCGCGTCAGAATTACTGCGTACAATAGCTTCTGAATTTGCGGGTAGCGGATCTTGGTCTCCGATAGAACTTCGCTGATGAAGTAGACCGGCCTCTGGACGAGCAGTGCATGCCCTTCTTCTCGTCTTTCGACTACGATCGCGGCGCTAACCACCTGAGTGGTCGCGGCTACGTAGATCAAGAGGGCTTCTTCTGCAGCGAGGGGCACCAAGATGGGTGCACTTGTAAGGAGTGCCTTTAAGTTCCCGAGGGCTTCCTCGGCCTCGGGGGTCTAAGAGAAGCGCTCGGTCTTCTTTAAGAGGCGATACAAGGGTAGGCCCCTTTCACCGAGGCGTGAGATGAAGCGGCTCAGAGCCGCAAGGCATCCCATGACCCTTTGTACTCCTTTCAATTCTTTGATAGGCCCCATGTTGGTGATGGCCGCGATTTTCTCCGGGTTGGCCTCGATGCCCTGCTCGGAAACGATGAACCCCAGGAGCATGCCTCAGGGGACTCCGAAGACACATTTCTCGGGGTTGAGTTTCACGCCCTTCGCCCTCAGACACTTGAATGTCGTTTCAAGGTCAGAGAGGAGGTCGGAGGCTTTCCTCGTCTTGACTACGATGTCATCGACGTAAGCCTCGACCATTCGGCCGATGTGCTCTCCGAACACGTGGTTCATGCACCTTTGGTATGTCACGCCTGCATTCCTCAAACCAAATGGCATAGTAATATAGCAGTACATGCCAAAAGGTGTGATGAAAGAAGTCGCGAGCTGGTCGGACTCTTTCATCTTGATTTGGTGATACCCTGAGTAGGCGTCGAGGAATGACAAGGTTTCACACCCAGCAGTGGAATCCACGATTTGATCGATGCGAGGCAGAGGGTAGGGAACCTTCGGACATGCTTTGTTTAGACCAGTGTAGTCTACACACATCCTCCACTTCCCACCTTTCGTTTTCACAAGCACAGGGTTGGCTAACCATTCAGGATGGAATACCTCTTTGATGAACCCTGCAGCCATCAGCTTGTGGATCTCCTCGCCTATGGCTCTGCACTTTTCTTCGTCGAAATGGCGCAGAGGCTGCTTCATGGGTCGGGCACCGGCTCTGATATCCAGTGAGTGCTCGGCGACATCCCTCGGTATGTCGGGCATGTCCGAAGGACTCCACGCAAACACCTCGGCATTTGCGCGGAGAAAGTCGACGAGCACTGCTTCCTATTTAGGGTCGAGCTCAGAGCTGATCTGGACTTGCTTGCAGGCGTCGTTGCTGGGGTCGAGAGGGACGGACTTAACCGCCTCTGCTGGCTCGAAGTTGCCGGCGTGGCGCTTTGCATCAGGCGCCTCCCTGGAGAGGCACTCCAGGTCGGCGATGAGGGCCTCGGATTCGGCGAGGGACTCAGCGTACTCCACACACTCCATGTCGCATTCGTACGCGTGTCGGTACGTGGATCCGACGGTGATGACCCCGTTGGGGCCCGGCATCTTGAGCTTGAGGTAGGTGAAGTTGGGGACGGCCATGAACTTGGCGTAGCACGGTCTCCCCAGCACCGAGTGGTAGGTTCCTCGGAACTCGACCACCTCGAACGTGAGGGTTTCCTTTCGGAAGTTGGAGGGAGTCCCGAAGCAGACGGGTAGATCGAGTTGTCCAAGGGGTTGGACGCGCTTCCCGGGGATGATCCCGTGAAAGGGCGCCGCACCGGCCCGGATCGTGGATAGATCGATTTCCAAGAGCCTGAGGGTCTCGGCGTAGATGATGTTGAGGCTGCTGCCTCTGTCCATGAGGACCTTGGTGAGCCTGACGTTGCCGATGATGGGGTCGACAACGAGCGGGTACTTTCCTGGGCTCGGCACGCAGTCGGGGTGGTCGCCTTGGTCGAAGGTGATGGGCTTGTTGGACCAGTATAGGTAGACTGGCACCACCACCTTTACCGAGCAGACCTCCCGGCGCTCCTGTGAAGCGTCCCCAATCCTCTAGGACTCAAATGTGATACAATTACTAGTCCCAGGAGGCTAGTAAACACATTTATACATCAGATGATTCCAGATCTTCTTAAACGAGACAAACATATAAAGGTGGCGAACAACTTTAAGAGTTGGTCCACAACTCGGGACATATCATCAGAGTGGGGCTGAAGCAGCCCGTTATACGCAGCGAAGCAAATCAGGGGTCCAACAGCCACATGCAAGGTTGGGAACAGTCGTAACTCTTACCCGATCTCCTTTTTCTGAAAAACAACAAATAAGCAAGGGTGAGTACAAACGTACTCAGCAGCCCACCTTCACCCGCGGAATGGGGAAATCAGATATAATGCATGGAATATGTGGAGCTCAGAATATTTTGCAGAAACAACAATATTTTATGCAGGGCTGTTTTGAAAAACATTTTGTACTTTTGCAAAGCGCATCCTCTCCAAAAGGAGCAGGAAGTATTTCAGTATTATAACAAAATCCCCTGGACTAAACCATCCAGGTATCTCAGCAGTTTCCCACTGGTTTTCATTTCCAAAAACAGCTACTAGACTTCCCGTCCACCATAGCTCACGGCTCAACCGCCGAACCTTTTAAAAACCACTTTTCTCAACCGCACCTCTTTTTTGAAAACAAAACACTAATTGCCATACCACACCAGACTCGTCCATTCCTGTGGACATAGACTATTCGAATAGGTTTAAACTCTGCGCAGAGGTGTACACTTTACCCACTAGTCCGGCTCTGCGATCTCATAGCTAGTGAGACCCGAATCTGAATCTCTTTCTTTCCTCGCACGTCCTAACCTTAACGGTTATACCGGAAGGAGTCAGGCCACTGCCATGTCCAAACCGGACAAAACATTCCCCCTCCTTATCCTCCCGGTGCTCCCCAGCCTTCATAACCCTGGGGTTGGACCGTACGAGTTCAGATTGAGTGACTGCCCACACAGTCTCGAGTGGTTGTACTTATCATGAGTACAGGTAGTGGAAGATGACAAACCGGTCCTTATACGAGGGGACAATCCTTCTGCTCATGCCTAAACCAGCTGAGCCATCACCTTAGGCCCTCCCGTAAACCAGGGAGTCCCTGATTATCCCACTCACAAGGAGATAAGGGTGAAAACCCTTCATCATACACATGTTGAAAAACATTTTCTTTTGAAAACTCACCTTTTCTCAAATCATTTGTAACAAGCATATCAGGGATTGATTGCGGCAAGCGGCTTGGGTGGCCATAATAACTTGTCTCAAAATCATATCATGCATAAAATAACAGGCTGAGGGTTGTGGTTGAAAAACATAGGTAATTTATGCATCAAAGGGATCCAGTGAGCTTGCCGTGCTTATCCGGCGAAGGGGGAAGGAGAGCTCGCGGAACTGGCTTCTGGTTCCACCGCCTGGCGTAGACTTGCAGATCTGGCCTCCACGAGACGGCACGAACGCTCCGATAACTATGCAACATGAACAAGCAAACATACAAACAAGCAAGTATACCAACAAATATTTAGTATAGTGGTCAGAATAGTGATATATGGATGGGTAGAGTCTTGAGTAGAATCTGTGTCATGTGGTGTTGTGATATTACTGGTGGTGGAGCGGAGGTGCTTACCAGGAGGGTGGACTGGAGGCGAAGCGACACTATGCGTGTAGCCGGCAGAGCAGAGTAACTGATTGGGTGGGGCGTTTGCCTTGGCTGAGGGTGTTGAGTGTGTGTGGAGAGGGAGAGGGTAGCTGGGTGTATTTATAGCTGGGTGTATGTGGTGTAGCACAGTGAAGTTCACTATTGGTGAGAATAGTGACGAATGAATCGTCTGACTTAGTATGAACAGGAGAGTTATAGGCAGAATATGGGACAAGAGTATTTTGGGAGTTTTCTGGAATATGGACCATGCTTAAGGGATGACATGGTTGGATAGGGAATAGTTTGATAAGAATCTAGAAACGAGAATTATTGGAATCTGAGTTTGGGAGCCTGGTTCGAAGGAATCTCAAAGTTAAGCATGCTCAACTTGGAGAAACCTGGGATGGGTGACCAGATGGGAAGTTCCCACTGGAAGGAAAATCACAGTCACCGGAGTTCGTATGACTGGAATATGGGTCTGGCTGGTCTTAGGTGGACTGGATAGCATGATGTATGAGTAGTTGAAATTTGGGGTGATCGGCTAATCGATGAATAGTAACGCTGAATAGTAACGATGAATAGTGACGACGAAAAAGTTACTATAGATATCATCGATGAGTAGTAACGATGATAAATAGTAACGATGATAAATAGTAACGATGGTGAATAGTGTCGGTGAATAGTAACGATGAATAGTAGTTGTGAATAGCGATGGTGAATAGTTCGTATGAACGAACGATGACCGATGAATAGGAACTATGAACGAACGATAAACGATGAATATGAACTATGAACGAACGAATGAACGATCGAATGATCGGACGAACGAACGATCGAAATTTCGGCAGCATAACGGCAGGACAAAGATTATCTGGAAGAACGATGAATAGGGACTATGAACGAATGATGAACGATGAATAGGAACTATGAACGAACGATGAACGATCGAATGATCGAACGAACGATCAGAATTTTGGCAGCATAACGACAGGAAAAAGATTATTTGGATGAACGAATGGACGAACGATCGAATGATCGGACGAACGAACGATCGGAATTTCGGCAGCATAACGGCAGGACAAAGATTATCTGGAAGAACGATGAATAGGGACTATGAACGAACGATGAACGATGAATAGGAACTATGAACGAACGATGAACGATCGAATGATCGAACGAACGAACGATCGGAATTTTGGCAGCATAACGGTAGGAAAAAGATTATTTGGACGAACGAACGGACGAACGATCGAACGATCGGACGAACGGACGAACGAACCAAGAACAGGGGACGAACGATCGAAGAACGATCGAACGATCCTTGTGCTAGTGTGTGCTTGTGTGGAACATGGAGTGGGTGTGTGTGTGGGGGGGAAAGAGAGTTGCCATGAAATGGCTTGGGGTGGGATGAGAGGAGGCCCTTGCTCCTCTATTTATAGCCATGGTGGGGGGATTAGGGGGAGGGATGAGAGGATTAGTGGGAGGATGAGAGGATTAGTGGGAGGATGAGAGGATTAGTGAGAGATTAGCATGTATTTGTCTTGTATAAGTGAGATTAGCTTGTAGAGCTCACCGTATGACACTAGAGGCATACGTATATGTATGAGCATGAAGAAAGTTATGAAGAAAATATTTATAGGGACTTGAAAAATGATTCTAAAGGTATTTCTCAAGAGGAAAATACTTGGAGATATATCGGTGGAATATCTGGGCAATATTTCTGGAAAGAACTTGAGGGGGATTACTGAGGAAATATCTGGGCAGTATTTCTGGAAAGAATTTGAGGGGGGTCACTGAGGAAATATTTGTAGGATATTTTGAGGAGGATTTTGGAGAAAATATAGACCACTATAATTTATTTGTTGATATCAACTTGCAAACAAACATTTTGAAACGAAATTTGAAATTCATTTTGAATTTAGAGCGAGTTTGAGAAAATTTTAGGATTTGAATTTTTGGGATGCTACATCCTGCTTGCGGTGCCGAGCCGAGGCGTTCGCCACTCGCCCACCGTAGATCATGAAACAACCGTGGACCTCGGGGAACTCCTCTGCCTTGTCGCCCTCCTTCTTGTCGTTGTCTTGGCCTTTGCCACCTTCCGCCGGGGGCCCGGTCTTATGGAAGTAGCGTCGAAGCATGACGCATTCCTCAAGGGTGTGCTTGACGGGACCCTGGTGGTAGGGGCACGACTCCTTGAGCATCTTGTCGAACAGGTTGGCCCCTCCGGGAGGCTTCCGAAGGTTCCTGTGCTCGGCGGCAGCGACAAGATCTGTGTCGGCGGTGTCGCGTTTCGCTTGCGACTTCTTCTTGCCTTTCTTCTTCGTGCCGCGCTGGGCGGACGCCTCGGGGACGTCTTCCTGCTGACGTCCCTAAGGCTGCTTGTCCTTCCGGAAGATGGCCTCGACCGCCTCCTGACCAGAGGCGAACTTGGTGGCGATGACCATGAACTCGCTTGCCCTGGTGGGAGTCTTGCGACCCAGTTTGCTCACCAGGTCGCGGCATGTGGTGTCGGCGAGGAACGCGCCGATGACATCCGAGTCGGTGATGTTGGGAAGCTCGGTGCGCTGCTTCAAAAATCGTCGGATATACTCCCGCAGGGATTCCCCTGGCTGCTGGCGGTAGCTTCGGAGATCCCAGGAGTTCCCAGGGCGCACGTATGTGCCCTGGAAGTTTCCAGCGAAGGCTTTAAGCAGATTGTCCCAGTTGGAGATCTGCGCAGGACGCAGATGCTCCAGCCAGGCTCGGGCGGCGTCGGAGAGGAACAGGGGGAGGTTGCGGATGATGAGGTTGTCATCGTCCGTTCCACCTAGCTGGCAGGCCAGCCGGTAGTCCGCAAGCCACAGTTCCGGCCTTGTTTCCCCCGAGTACTTGGTGATGGTAGTCAGGGCTCGGAACCGGGTCAGGAACGGCGCCCGTCGTATGGCCCGGCTGAAGGCTTGCGGACCAGGGGGTTCGGGCGAGGGGCTCCGATCCTCCCCACTGTCGTAGCATCCCCCACGCCTGGGGTGGTAGCCTCGGCGCACCTTTTCATCGAGGCGGGCTCGACGGTCGTGGCGGCGGTGCTCGTTGCCGAGGCGACCCGGGGCCGCAGGCGTCGCGTCTCGCGTGTGCCCGGTGTGGATCGAGGCTTCCCGCATGAATCGGGAAGTCGCGGTGCGATGCTTCGGGGGGTACCCTTGCCTTCGGGAGGCAGAGCTCTCGGCCCGTCGGACCGCGGCATCCTTCAGGAGATTCTTGAGTTCTCCCTGGATACGCCGCCCCTCGGTGGTGGATGGCTCCGGCATCGCTCGGAGTAGTATTGCTGCTGCAGCCAGGTTCTGGCCGACCCCACTGGAAGCCGGGGGCAGCCTTGCCCTGGCATCGTCAGTGATACGGCGCTGGACGTCCTGGGCCTGATGACGCGCTTCTCCGGCTAGTGCTCGGCCTGCCCACTCCTGCTCGATGTTTTGCCGGAGCTGCACAAGTTGTCCTGCTTCCTCGTCGAGCTTGGCCTGCATCTCGCGGATTTGCTCGAGTTGTGTGTCCTGACCCCCCGCAGGGATTGGGACCACAGCTAGCTCCCGCAGGATGTCAACGCAAGGCGCAGGCCCAGGGGGATCATCGTCCTCCGGCATACCAAGGTGGTTGCCTTCGTCGTGACCCCCTAGATCGATGTGGAAACATTCGCGACTTGGGCCACAACCCTCGTTGTCAAGGCTGTGGCCATCATCGGAGCAATCGGAGAGGCAGTAGTCAATGCGGTCATGAAGTCTCGCATGGCACTAGGATTACCGAGCTCGGAGAAATCTCAACCAGAGTCGGGCTCGTCGTCTTCCTCGGAACCCGGGGGCCCGTAGGTCGAGACGGCCGTCAGTCGGTTCCAAGTTGACCACATATGGTACCCAGGAAGGTTAGGATATGCCTTTATGAAAGCGCTCACCGAAGCGGGATCGCTTGGTGGATCAAAGCTGAATCTAAAAGGCACAGGGTGGAAAACGGACGGTACCTCTCGATCGATGGACGGTGACGAGGTCGCGTCGGGGACAGACCGCACCGTTATCTCAGGTACGAGGCTAACGCCCAGCAAGTCTTCCGCGAGAGTGCTGGTGTCATCTGTCCGCTTGGGGTTGGCGTGTTGCGGGGAAACGACGCTCGTCGTCATCTCAAGCGCGAGGTCAACGCCCGACATGTGCCCCACTGGGGTGCCGGTGTCGTCGACTCGCTCGTCAGCTGACGAGGTGTCGCCTCCCGCTTGGCCACGGTTGCCCCGCCTCCTCCTCCTGCGGCGAGGAAGGCGACGGGACAAACCCGGATGCTGCTCTTCCGCCACAGGGGGAAAACGTCGCCGAGTTCGCCGCCGCCGAGCGGGCTGACGACCGTCGTTGTCGCTGCCGCGCTGCGGGGGAAGGAGTACCATGTCGTAGCTGCTGTCGAGGGACATGAACTCGAGACTCTCGAAGCGGAGCAGCGTCCCGGGCTGAAGTGGTTGCTGGAGACTACCCATCTGGAACTTAACGGGAAGTTGTTCGTCAACACGCAGCAGGCCCCTACCTGGCGCGCCAACTGTCGGCGTTTCGACCCTGGGGGTCCCTGGACCAACGAGTAAAATTGTCGCTGCATGCCCCAGCCCAGATGGGTTGGCGCAAGATGGAACACAAAGGGGGGAAAAACCGCGGCTCGTGTTATCCTACGCCAGAGGAGGGTGCGCTTGCAGTAGGGGTTACAAGCGTTCGCGAGGGAGAGAGAGAGAGAATGTGAGCCGGTTCGTCAGCCCGTCCTCCCGCGCGACCACCCTCTCGTATGAGGGCCCTAGCCCTTCCTTTTATAGATGCAAGGAGAGGGTTCAGGTGTACAATGGGGGTGTAGCAATATGCTAACGTGTCTGGCAGAGAGGAGCCAGAGCCCTATGTACATGCCAACGTGGCTGTCGGAGAGGCGCTAGAGCCCTGTGTACGCGGTGTCGTGGCCATCGTAGGAGCGTTTGAGCCCTGTAGAAGCACAGCTGTCGGGGCTACTGGGACCTTGCTGACGTCTCCTTGCTTCTGTAGGGGGCTGAGAACTGTCGTCGTCATGGACACACGCGGGGAGCCATCATTACTTGTTACAGGGGCGAGCCTGGATGGGACGCTGGTCTTGTTCCCCCGTAGCCTGAGCTAGCTAGGGGTAGGGTAATGATGTATCCTCCGTGGCGCGGTCGGTCCGAGCCCAAGGTCGGGCGAGGCGGGGACTCCTCCTGAGGCCGAGGTCGGGCGAGGACGTGATTCCTCCCGAGGTCGAGGTTGAGGCTGAGCCCTAGGGTCGGGCGAGGCGGAGACCACCTTCCAAGGTCGAGGTTGAGGCTGAGCCCTGGGGTCGGGCGAGGTGGAGACCACCTTCCGATGCCGAGGCGGGGGCCGACCCCTGGGATCGGGCGAGGCGGAGACCACCTTCCGAGGCCGAGGCGGGGGCCGAGCCCTGGGGTCGGGCAAGGCGGAGACTTCCTCCTGAGGCTGAGGCCCAAGGTCGGGCGAGGCGGAGCTTCCTGTTGCGCCTGAGGATGGACTCAGCTGCTGTCAGCCTCACCCTGGCGGGTGGCACAGTAGTCGGAGAGGGGCGAGCGGCGCTATTTTCCTGTCAGGTCAGTCAGCGGGAGGGCGAAGTGACTGCGGTTACTTCGACCTTGCCGACTGAGGCACGCGTGTCAGGATAAGGCGCCAGGCGATCCTTGTATTGAATGCGCCTACGATACGGTCGGTTGGTGAGGTGATTTGGCCAAGGTTGCTTCACAACGAAGCCTGCCCGAGCTGGGCTTCGGGCGAGTCGAGGGTGCGTCCGTTGCTTGAGGAGGCCCTCGGGTGAGGCATGAATTCGCCTGGGACTACTGTTCTCGCCTGAGGCTGGGCTCGGGAGATGCGAGATTGCGTCCCTTGAGTAGACGAAGCCTTGACCTGAATTGCGCCCATCAGTCTCTGCAGTTTGTGCTGATGGTGATTACCGGCCGAGTTTAGGAGTGTTGGGGGTACCCCTAATTATGGTACCCGACAATGCTATTATATTATTTATTGTTATTTTGGATTTTAATCAAAGGCTTATTGTGTAGCTACTGTTTCTTTCTTTTTTTTGTTTACTGTAATATATTTCTTTATTTTTAGCTTGTAGGGTTCATCTCTAGTTAATGCCATTCATGGTTTTAGTTTAATATTTAAAGTAATTGGAGTATAATCATTAACTTTTCTTCTACACTTTTGTTTCCTTTTATTCACATAATCGCATGTAGCATTTATTGAAAGCCACATTTAGTCCATGTTCTATTAATAGTTTGATATGGCATGCTCTAGTGTTGACATATCATATCTAATTGAAAATCATTTCTTATGCTCATGCTCACCGCCTATGTTTTGCACTGTAGTTATTTTTCGAATATTTTTTTTGCCTCAAGTGCCTGTTTTTTATTGCATGAAAAAATTGGCCATATAGTGCAACAACTTCTTATTTATGCCTAGTGCAATGACTGATGAACTACGAATTGATGCTACCTAACTAATTGTGACCATTTCCTTGTTTGAAGGCCTCACCACAATAACTTCTATTGCAATTTGGAACCTCAGTAGTTGGATGTCGACATTTTATTGATTTGAAACTATGTGAATGTGGATCGACGTCGTTCGATGTGTAAATGTGTGGAACTATGTGATATATGAATGAGATATGTAATATATTGAACTATATGAAGGAATTTTGGTTTGTGGTTGTGAATGTTGCTTTGTTGATTCAAATGTGAATTGATTTGTATGCGAAAATGGAACAATTATATATGATGTGTATAAATTGTGATGTGTTTTGGATTGTGGGAATAAACAAAAAGCAGGAAAGAATTTGAACTTCCTGCTATTATTTATTTCCAACTGCTAGCTTATTTCCAACGGCCTGCTTAGTAGCCCTCGGAAATAAGTTTGTGGAGTCCATTCTACGTCGTCAAGAACGTTAACTAGTTTTAACGCCGACAGTCACTAACGACCATCGGACGTCAGCTATTTTCAATGGCGACCGTCGAAAATAAGCTTATTTCCGACCGTTTACAATCGACGGACTCATGCCATCGGAAATAACCTATGTCCGATGGTATAAGTCTTATTTCCGACGGCAAAACCGTTAGAAATTTCTCTTTTTATGTAATATCCAAATTTTAATTTGTAAGAGATAATATAAAAGGAGAAACAATTTCACTTTATCTATGTGTGAGTTTGACCTTTTTGTACCATCACATGTGAACACCATGTTTAAAAACAAATAATTATAAAACATATGCCACTAAATTATGCATCATGCTAGAATTTTTATTGTGAGTGCATTATTTATGATAATATAAAAATAACATAAAAAGAAATATGTTAAAGTCCAAAGTGGAATTTAAATCCTAAAGGAAATTCTAGAATTCAAGAAAAGAAGACTAAGAGAGTACTAAATAGGATACAATACATACATGAATTAATTAAATTGGGTTCATATTGGTATTTGGAATTGTATAGTTGATCTAACTATGAACTTCACCCATATAAATTCAAATTTGAGGTTTAAATCTGAAATTAAAAGAGAAAAGAAAAGGGAAAGTAAAAATATAAAGAAAAAGGAAAGAAAAATGGGAAAATAGCTATTGGGTCGAATTCCTTGCGCACAGCCCATCCATTTTCCCCTCTACACCTGTGTGGCCCAGCTTCTGTTCTTTGCGCCGACAGATGGGGCCCACTGGCCAGCCGCTGACCCTCTCGCGCACTCACAATTACGGGTCGCTGCTGGCGGGACCGCTCAGTCAGCCTCCCACGCGCGTGCGTTGCCTCCCTCGTGCTTGCGCCTCTGCGTCATGGGTCCGGGCCGTCAGGCGCTCAACTGATTCGCCCGACAATGGCGGAATCGCTCCACAGACTCGGGCTTCGTGGCTCAAATCACGACGCTAACCCGTGACCATAAAGGTCATGCCATCATGAACTCCCCCTTGCCGTCCCCGATTTAGCTGACCTGAAATCCCGCGTGCGCTGCTAGTTCCAGCGGAGGCCACAAAATGAAGAGAGGGCAGCCGCCATGGGAGATTCACCGCCACCGTCGTAGCACCCTTTACGTGTAGTCTGGGAAGCCGCCAAGGATCGTAGTACTTATGCTGAGAACCTGCAGGCGTGGGGACTCCGGGGTCCAAGGCAATTCCTCGCCGGTCATCGTCACCAATCTCGGATTCGCGCCGCGCCACGATTGGGGGTCAACTATCTCTGATTTCGGTAAGAAAACCCACCATTCTGTTCGCCTTCATGGTCTCTCACGATAGCTTTGATCGGTCATCGAATTGGGGGCCTTCGGGCAGGGAATTCGACCGCTCCGGCGAACCCCCGCCGTACGTGCGGGGCGGCGCCACCGTCTCGACCAACTGGGGGGGAGACGACTCCAGCACCGTCAGATTCGTTTCGGAGGGCTGTGATTAGGCGCGCGCGTACCCCTTCGAAAGAATCATCTCAACCGTAGGATCATGATCGGTCGGCCGGAGGGTGTCAAGGTATTAGTGAATGTGGGTCGTCGGATTTCGATCCATCAACCGGTATTGAATACCGATTCGGCCGTGTATAATTCTAATCCTGGCGGTCGATAGAAGATCGTGCAGTCAGGAACGAGCGATACCCTTTCGTCCAGGCACTTTTGTTAAAGAGTCCTTGGATTTTTAGTGAGTCAACCCGCGGTCCAGCGCGGTTAGATCTGTGTCTTAGGAAACATTGCGCCGAGCCCCCTGTGCTTCTCAATTATTGATGCGCAGTCCAGAAACTGGTGAATTGGCTAAATAATTATGGAAATGGATTTTTAATACACAAATAAGTGCTAGAACTTATAAAATTCATAGAAAATTCATCTCTAGTCCAAATTAATCCATTCCAGTTTCTAAAATTTTGTAATATTATTCTCTATCACTTAGAATCTCTGTTTTGACATAAAAACAGTAAGAAAATTTATTTCCCACTTAATCCTATTTGAAGCACATAAAACCTTTGGAAATTCGTATCTTAAAATGTATAACTCCAAAAATTATGATTCCTGTTCCTATGATTTTATTTTAATGTGTAGATTATTATTATGTATTTTGTTTACATGTTTGGTGTGATGTTAATTTCCCCTTTATATTGTACTTGTTTGTATTATGGCGAGTAGAAGAGCCTGTGACTGAGGATCCTAGTGACCAGCAGATAGAAGTAGCTGAGCAGGAGCTCATTGAAGGTAAGTTGTGTCCTTGATTCACTTTTCTTACCCAATAATGTTCTTTATATTCATGTACCATGCATAGGCTTAATTTTGATGGGACCCGATAGGTCACCCTAGATTGTTTATCTCTTTACCTTGTTATCTCTGAATCACTTGGGTAGTTTTGCTATTGCTTTACATGGTTTTGGGATAATATTTCATTATATCCATGTTCCAGTTATTCTGTTATTTTATTTATGTTCATGTCAAGATCATTAATGTTAATTGGAACATGGAGCTTAACTTGAGAAACACGTGCCACCACAAGGGTTTAATGGGACGCCCTTGACTGACTAATTAGGAAAGCTAGTGGAAGACTACCTTACCCGAAAGGGGCAAGGGCGGTAGGGGAGTTGCATGCAAGGAGGTTCTTGGGTTGATTTTGCTGCGATGGCGGTCAGACGGGGGATTCTTGCAAGTGCTCTTCCCATAAACTGTAGCGGGTTTTCGGAAGCTAGTGGAACTTTGTAAATGCCTCGTAGTGTTGCCCTGCCTCGCTCCCTTGGTAGAGGTGTATGGGAGTCGCTATCCCTTGGCAGATAGGTAACATGACTTGTGGGTATAGGGTACAACCTCTGCAGAGTGTAAAACTGGTATACTAGCCGTGCTCTCAGTCATGAGCAGCTTAGGACTCTCGCATGATTAATTTATGGAACTTAAATCCAATTTGTCATTTGCATTGCATGGGATTATTTATTAATTTTGTTCTATTAGTTTTATTAAGGTTTGGTAATTTACTTACATTTAGTAACTGCTAATAAAATTTTGACCAACTAATTAAAGCAATGCTCAGCTTTAACCCCTGTTGTTGATTAGCCTTACACATCACATGAACTCCCACCTTTGGTGAGTTCATGCCCACTGGTTTCCCCACAACTTGTTGAGCTATGATCATGTGTGAGCTCACCCTTGCTGTCTCACACCCCCCATAGAAGAAGAACAGGTGGTTCAGGAGGAGCCACAAAGCGAGGAGTTTGATCTGATCTAGGTAGCGTTTCCCCAGTTGACTTTTGCGCCAAGGATGATCCTTAGTTCGTTTTATATTTATCTTTTATTTTGTAATAAGACTTCCACTATGTAATAAATACTCTGATGTTATTGTGACATTTATCTCTATACACTCTGTTATTATATATGTTGTCTTCTTGGCGCATGTATGAGATGCACTGGGCTTTGTTCCTTAAAGCCCGGGTGTGACAGAAGTGGTATCAGAACAAATGTTGACTGTAGGACAAAACCTAGATAGAAATGGACAAACCTCTACCTACTTACCTTACTCTGATTCTTTCTACACTTATCTTGATCTTGTCTCACCTTCTACTGTTCTACTTTGATCATTCTTACCTTTTCTATTCTAAGACAAGGAGGATTTCACACCTTGAGATCCTACATTCATGACATTCTTAAGAGATAGGGAACCTAAAACAAAATTAAAACTATTTTCTCTATTTAAAAATGTTGGTTGATTGTTCTGATGATAAATGTCTGATTTGTTTCTTTGATTGATTGAGATATTATAAATGGACATCTTAGCATGTACCACCATAAGGTATTGAGTTAGCTTTAGTAGGTAAAACATTAATCTGCTTAGCTAATAAATCCCCCAAAGCAACATGATTTGTAACTACCTGTCTTGTCTACTATTCTCTCTTACCATATATTTCTAACTCAGATGGTCAATACCAGGAAGGGTGGTGTAATTAATCTACCTCCCAATCGACACACTTGGAGAATATTTAGACAACCCCAGCCACAACCAGTAGAGATGGATCCTCCACCACCGCCTCCACCAGCAGGAGTTGACCTAACTGTTGCAACACAGATGAGGATAATGCAACAAATGGCTGACACTATGGCGGATATGCACGCGCAGATGCGGCAGGAACGCCAGGAAATGCGCCAAGAGCGAGAAGATATACGCCAGGAGATGCGTCAGGAGCGAGAGGAGATACACCAGGAGAGAAGGGCGCAACAGCAACTGCAACAACAACAACAACAACAACAACATCAGCAAGCACCATTGCCTCCACCTCCACCACCAGTTCCACCCCGAGATAAGCACCAGGAGTTCATGAGCCATAAGCCACCAACATTTGCTAGCTCTCCTGATCCACTAGACGCTGATGATTGGCTGAAATCTATGGAAAAGATATTGATTATTGCACAATGCTCTGACCGGGAGAAGGTTCTATATGCTTCTGGTCGTCTAACAGGTCCTGCTGCTGATTGGTGGGATTCATACACTACTGCCCACGATGTTGCTGACTATCACATGGGCGGAGTTTTCTACGCAGTTCAGGAACCATCATATACCAGCTGGACTGATGAAGATTAAGAAGAAGGAATTCCTATCGCTGAAGTAGGGAAGTATGTAGTCAGCGAGTACCGTGACAAGTTCATCCAGCTATCCAGATATGCGCCTGATGAAGTTGCTGAAGATGAGAGGAAACAGGAGCATTTTATTGAAGGACTTAATGGACCCCTGCAGTATGCTCTTGTGGCACATACATTTCCATCATTTTCAGAGGCTGCTTGACAAGGCCCTAGCTATTGAACACAAGTGTGTCCAGCTAGGAGATTTGAAGAGGAAGGCTATATCCCAAGGACAAGGAAGCAGCAGTATTCATCCACGCTACAGTTCACCCCAGGGTACACCAGTTCGCACTGGCGGAGGCCAGCGCCCAGTTCAGCATTCACCTCAGAGGACCCCACCGACTCGTCAGGCTACCCCCACTGGCACCCCGGTGAAGTTTTCAGGACAGAGTGCAGGCACTACTTGCTTCAAGTGTGAGAAGACTGTACATTACGCAAATGTTTGCCCATAGAGGATTGCTACTACCCCAGTTCAGAATAAGCAGCAGACTCCAAGATCTGGCAAGGGATACTCTATTGCCAGGGTTAATCAAGTCAGCGTTGATGCTACTCCTGGTGGTGCTGACATCGTACTTGGTATGTTTTACATTAATGCAATTCCTGCAACAATGGTATTTGATTCTGATGCTACACATTCATTCATATCTGCTCGATATGCCAACACAAATGAGATACCACTGCTAAATATGAGAAAACCAATGATAGTAATCACACCTAAAGGGCCTGTTGAGGCAAATCATATGACACGTAGATTGACGTTAACAATTATGGGAAGAGAATTCTGGGCTACCGCTATAATATTAGAGGCAAGCAGTATAGATCTGATCCTTGGTATGTCATGGTTAAGAAAGGCAAAGGCCATTATAGCATGTGGTAGGGGTACTGTAGAACTCACCTGCCCTAAAGGAGAAAGATTTCAAGTTCAAATTGCAGTAACCACCTCTTCTAGACGTGCGATGTTCTTTATAGCTGAGGAGTTCGTTGGTGACAACATCTGTGTGGTTAGAGATTTTCCGGATGTCTTTCCAGAGGAGTTACCAGGGATGCCACCCGATAGGGAAGTTGAGTTTGTAATTGATCTTCTACCTAGAACTGCTCCTATATCTAAACGACCATATAGGATGTCTGTAGAAGAGTTAAAGGGACTTAAGAAATAGTTAATAGAGTTACAAGAGGCTGGGTACATTCGTCCGAGTTCCTCACCTTGGGGAGCGTCGGTTCTGTTTGTACAGAAGAAGGACGAATCACAAAGGATGTATGTGGATTATAGATCCCTTAATGATGTTACTATAAAGAACAAGTACCCGTTACCCTATATTGAGGACTTATTTGATCAGATGAGAGGTGCTAGGGTATTCTCGAAGATTGATCTCCGATCGGGATACCATCAAATGAGGATTAGGCCATCGGATATCCCCAAGACGGCTTTCTCGACCTGATATGGTTTATATGAGTTAACGGTTATGTCATTTGGACTAACTAATGCACCGACCTATTTTATGAATCTGATGAATAAGCTAGGTGTTTATCGAGTATTTGGACAGATTCGTCGTAGTATTCATCGACGATATTCTTATTTACTCTAAGAGTGAGAGTGATCATGAGGAACATATGAGATTGGTGCTACAGAAGCTACGGGATAATCAACTCTACTCCAAGTATAGCAAATGGGACTTTTGGATTGGCGAGGTGCCATTCCTTGGACATATCATTTCTAATGGAGGGATATCAGTGGATCTAGCTAAAGTCAAGGAGATAATGGCGTGGAGCGTACCCACTACAGTTATAGAGATTCAGAGTTTCCTAGGGCTTGCAGGATATTATCGGAGATTTATTGAAGGATTTTTAAGATTGCCAAGCCCATGACCTCGCTTCTGGAGAAGGGAAGAGAGTTTAAGTGGGACGAGAAGTGCCAAGATAGCTTTGATCAATTAAAGAAGAGATTGATGTCACGACCAGTGTTGGTTATGCCGGATCTACAGAAGGGATTTGACATTTATTGTGACCCATGTGGCCAAGGCTTGGGATGTGTGCTTATGCAAGAAGGACACGTGATTGCCTATGCGTCTCGTCAGTTGCGGAAACATGAGTTGAACTATCCCACTCACGACTTAGAACTGGCAGCCATTGTGCATGCGCTTAAGATTTAGAGACATTATATCATGGGGACCAAGTGCCAAGTGTACACGGATCATAAGAGTTTGAAGTACATATTCACTTAGAAGATCTCAACCTTAGGCAACGCCGATGGTTGGAGATTATTAAAGATTATGATTTGGAGATTCACTATCACCCAGGCAAGGCGAATTTGGTTGCAGATGCCTTGAGTCGGAAGGAGCACGTTCATTCAGCTATTGTGGCCCAGCTACCTGATGAGATTGTAGAGGATTTTAGGAGACTTAACTTGGGGATAGTTGCTCACACTGAAGGAGTTATTATTGATGTGGAACCTACCTTGGAGCAAGAAATCCGCAAAGGATAGATTGGTAATGCTAAGATACAAGAGATTAAGGATCTTATTACTGAAGGTCGAGGTCTGGAATTCACGGAAGATGAGCAAGGCACCATATGGTTCAAGGATAGGATATGTGTTCCTGATATTGAAAGCCTTCGTGAGACTATTTTAAAAGAGGCCCATGACTCGGATTATTCTATTCATCCTGGTAGTACCAAGATGTATCAGGATTTGAAGCAGAAATACTGGTGGTATGGATTGAAGAGAGATGTAGCTGCACATGTGGCTATGTGGGATGTATGTCAAAGAGTTAAGGCTAAACACCAGAGGCCAGCTGGACTACTGCACCCACTTAAGATACCCGAGTGGAAGTGGGAAGAGATTGGTATGGATTTCATTACTGGATTGCCTCGCACCCAGAAATGATATGATGTTATATGGGTGATTGTGGATAGATTGACTAAAGTAGCCCACTTCATTCCTGTCAAGACTACTTATAAAGGCTCACAGCTGGCAGAGTTATATATTTCTCGGATTGTGTGTTTACATGGAGTACCAAAGAAGATCGTGTTTGATCGAGGTTCACAGTTTACCTCAAGATTCTGGAGAAGCTTTCATGAGAATATGAATACAAAGCTTAACTTTAGTACAACCTATCACCCTCAGACTGATGGACAGACTGAAAGGACCAATCAAATATTGGAAGATATGTTGAGAGCTTGTGCCCTTCAGCATGGAGGAAGTTGGGATAAAAGTCTACCATATGCTGAGTTCTCATATAATAATAGTTATCAAGCCAGTCTGAAGATGTCACCTTTCGAAGCTTTATATGGGAGGAAGAGCAGGACTCCTCTATACTAGGATCAGACTGGAGAAAGACAGTTCTTTGGGCCTGAACTGATTCAAGAGGCGGAAGAACAAGTCCGTATAATTCGGGAGAATTTGAGGGTAGCTCAAACCAGGCAAAAGAGCTATGATGATAATAGAAGAAGACCACTAGAATTTGAGGAAGGAGATCATGTGTACCTCAAGGTGTCACCACTTCGTGGAATGAGGAGATTCAAAGTTAAGGGCAAGTTGTCCCCTCGCTTCATTGGACCATTCATGATCTTTAGGCGAGTTGAGGAGATGGCATACCAACTCGAGCTACCTGCTAATCTATCTGATGTGCATAATGTATTTCATGTGTCTCAACTTAAGGTCTTCGTGTCCCTGAGGAACGGTTACCAATGGAAGAGCTCAGTGTTAAGGGTGATTTGACTTACACGGAGTATCCTATCAAGATTCTTGATACATTGACTCGAGTTACAAGAAATAAGGTGATAAAGATGTGTAAAGTGCAATGGAGTCACCATAGAGAAGATGAAGCAATATGGGAAAGAGAAGAAGAGCTTCGCATAGATTTTCCCCATCTTTTCCCTAGTCCTTTCTAAATCTCGAGGACGAGATTCTTGTTAAGGGGGTTAGGATTTGTAATACCCAAGTTTTAATTTATAAGAGATAATATAAAAGGAGAAACAATTTCACTTTATCTATGTGTGAGTTTGACCTTTTTGTACCATCACATGTGAAAACCATGTTTAAAAACAAATAATTATAAAACATATGCCACTAAATTATGCATCATGCTGCAATTTTTATTATGAGTGCATTATTTGTGATAATATAAAAATAACATAAAAAGAAATATGTTAAAGTCCAAAGTGGAATTTAAATCCTAAAGGAAATTCTAGAATTCAAGAAAACAAGAAGAAGAGAGTACTGTATAGGATACAATAAATATATGAATTAATTAAATTGGGTTCATATTGGTATTTGGAATTGTATAGTTGATCTAAGTATGAACTTCACCCATATAAATTCAAATTTGAGGTTTAAATCTGAAATTAAAAGAGAAAAGAAAAGGGAAAGTAAAAATATAAAGAAAAAGGAAAGAAAAATGGGAAAACAGCTATTGGGTCGAATTCCTTGCGCACGACCCATCCATTTTCCCCTCTACACCTGTGTGGCCCAGCTTCTATTCTTTGCGCCGACAGATGGGGCCCACTGGTCAGCCGCTAGCCCTCTCGCGCACGCACAATTACGGGTCGCTGCTGGCGGGACCTCCCAGTCAGCCTCCCACGCGCGCGTGTTGCCTCCCTCGCGCTTGTGCCTCTGCCTCGAGGGTCCGGGCCGTCAGGCGCTCAACCGATTCGCCCGACAATGGCGGAATCGCTCCGCGGACTCGGGCTTCGTGGCTCAAATCACGGCGCTAATCCGTGACCATAAAGGTCGTGCCATCACGAACTCCCCCTTGTTGTTCCCGATTTAGCTGACCTGAAATCCCGCGTGCGCTGCTAGTTCCAGCGGAGGCCACAGATTGAAGAGAGGGCAGCCGCCGTGGGAGATTCACCGCCACCGTTGTAGCCCCCTTTGTGTGTAGTCCGGGAAGCCGCCGAGGATCGTAGTACTTGTGCTGAAAACCTGCGGGCGTGGGGACTCCGGGGTCCGAGGCAATTCCTCGCCGGTCATCGTCACCAATCTTGGATCCGCGCCGCATCGCGATTGGGGGTCAACAATCTCTGATTTCGGTAAGAAAACCCACCATTTTGTTCGCCTTCATGCTCTCTCGCGATAGCTTGGATCGGTCATCGAATTGGGGGCCTTTGGGCAGGGAATCCGTCCGCTCCGGCGAACCCCCACCGTACGTGTGAGGCGGCGCCACCATCTCGACCAACTGGGGGGAGACGACTCCGGCACCGTCCGATTCGTTTCGGAGGGCTGTGATTAGGCGTGCTCGTACCCCTTTGAAAGAATCATCTCAACCGTAGGATCGCGATCGGTCGGCCGGAGGGTGTCAGGGTATTAGTGAATGTGGGCCGTCGGATTTCGATCCATCATCCGGGATTGAATACCGATTCGGCCGTGTATAGTTCTTATTCTGGCGGTCGATAGAAGATCGTGCGGTCAGGAACAAGCGATACCCTTTCGTGAGTCAACCCGTGGTCCAGCGCGGTTAGATCTGTGTCTTAGGAAACATTGCGCCGAGCCCCCTGTGCTTCTCAATTATTGATGCGCAGTCCAGAAACTGGTGAATTGGCTAAATAATTATGGAAATGGATTTTTAATACACAAATAAGTGCTAGAACTTATAAAATTCATAGAAAAATCATCTCTAGTCCAAATTAATTCATTCCAGTTTTTAAAATTTTGTAATATTATTCTCTATCACTTAGAATCTCTGTTTTGACACGAAAACAGTAAGAAAATTTATTTCCCACTTAATCTTATTTTAAGCACATAAAACCTTTAGAAATTCGTATCTTAAAATCTATAACTCCAAAAATTATGATTCCTGTTCCTAGGATTTTATTTTAATGTGTAGATTATTATTATGTATTTTGTTTACATGTTTGGTGTGATGTTAATTTCCCCTTTATATTGTACTTGTTTGTATTATGGCGAGTAGAAGAGCCTGTGATTGAGGATCCTGGTGACCAGCAGATAGAAGTAGCTGAGCAGGAGATCATTGAAGGCAAGTTGTGCCCTTGATTCACTTTTGTTACCCAATAATGTTCTTTATATTCATGTACCATGCATAGGCTTAATTTAGATGGGACCCGATAGGTCACCCTAGATTGTTTATCTCTTTACCTTGTTATCCCTGAATCACTTGGGTAGTTTTGCTATTGCTTTACATGGTTTTGGGATAATATTTCATTATATCCATGTTCTAGTTATTCTGTTATTTTATTTATGTTCATGTCAAGATCATTAATGTTAATTGGAACATGGAGCTTAACTTAAGAAACACGTGCCACCACAAGGGTTTAATGGGACGCCCTTGGCTGACTAATTAGGAAAGGTAGTGGAAGACTACCTTACTCGAAAGGGGCAAGGGCAGTAGGGGAGTTGCATGCAAGGAGGTTCTCGGGTTGATTTTGCTGCGATGGCGGTCAGACGGTGGATTCTTGCAAGTGCTCTTCCCATAAACTATAGCGGGTTTTCGGAAGCTAGTGGAACTTTGTAAAGGCCTTGTAGTGTTGCCCTGCCTCGCTTCCTTGGTAGAGGTGTATGGGAGTCGCGATCCTTTGGCAGATGGGTAACATGACTTGTGGGTACAGGGCACAACCTCTGCAGAGTGTAAAACTGGTATACTAGCCGTGCTTGCGGTCATGAGCAGCTCAGGACTCTCGCATGATTAATTTATGGAACTTAAATCCAATTTGTCATTTGCATTGCATGAGATTATGTATTAATTTTGTTATATTACTTTTATTAAGGTTTGATATTTACTTGCATTTAGTAACTGCTAATAAAATTTTGACCAACTAATTAAAAGCAATGCTCAGCTTTAACCCCTGTTGTTGATTAGCCTTACACATCATATGAACTCCCACCTTTGGTGAGTTCATGCCCACTGGTTTCCCCACAACTTGTTAAGCTATGATCATGTGTGAGCTCACCCTTGCTGTCTCACAGCCCCCCACAGGAGAAGAACAGGTGGTTCAGGAGGAGCCACAAAGCGAGGAGTTTGATCTAATCTAGGTGGCGTTTCCCTAGTTGACTTTTGCGCCAAGGATGATCCTTAGTTCGTTTTATATTTATCTTTTATTTTGTAATAAGACTTCCGCTATGTAATAAATACTCTGATGTTATTGTGACATTTATCTCTATACACTCTATTATTATATATGTTGTCTTCTTGGCACATGTATGAGATGCACCCGGCTGTGTTCCTTAAAGCCCGGGTGTGACATTTCACTGTTGTGCTAACCCAAAAATATGGAACATGTTCCATTAGGGCAGTCTTAGTGCTATATGTTTATTATAATTTCTGTCTCTGTTAGTTGTCCTACTGAACCAAGCAATTTGCTGATGTGCAAATATATTTAATATCAAAAGAGAGAGAGAGAGAGAAAATACATGATTAGCTTCTTAGATATAGATACCGATCCAAACGACACCACCGAGCCTAGCCATGGCATCATCTACTAGCACTGACTTGTCATGCCATGGAGCCAGTAAAACCGAGCTTCATATGTCACCAATGATCTAAGCACGATATGTCAGGCCAGTCCGAGAAATACAACCAAAACAATATTCGAGCTAGCTCAAATTAAAGCCCGCTGAAAGACATAAAACCCTCTATCAACTCCATCCTACATCCTCCGTTTTGTATTTACATTTCAAAACTCAAAAAGACAAAAACAGCAACAAAGCCACCAACAAATCAACACACTATAAATGTACATTTATGGAAGCACCAAGTCACCAACAGATCAACACATTACATGCACATTAAAACATGCAACAACCAATAGATGAAAATTTCGTACAACTACATATATGAAAACACCAAGTCGCAAAACAGTCCAACATAAAAATGACATGGTATGGAGGTGCAAAAGACGAAAGAGGGAGGGATTTATGAGTAGAGAGGCAACATCTGACGGAGGTGACGATAGATGATATTAATGAGAGAAGAGAGGGAGAGAGAGAGAGAGCATGACATAGCATGATGGGTTGATTTAGGGTTATGATGTGGAGAGAGGTCGAGTAGGGAGAGAGTATATACCCTCCCATTTAACAGGTCACTATCGCGTGAAAGCTCCATGTGTGGTTTTAGTAACTGAGACAACTAGTCGATTAATCTCCACTCTAGTGTTGTGATTGATATAGGTTTAAGTTCATGTCCAAGTATGAGCAAGAATGGAAACCACAATGATGGACACAAAGAATAATCAAGTGATCAACATAAAAAGTAGAAGGAAAGCAAAAATGCAAAAGTTCAAGGAAAAAGTATTGCTATTACATTTTTTTGCCAATCAGAACACAATAGAGTGTGTGATTGGATTTTGGATAAGTAGTGGTAGTATAAAGAGCGGAAGTCAAAGTTCGAGTAGTTACATAAGTGCTAATAGGTGAACTGATTCCATACATATACATTTGACCTAGTGAAGTAATCAAACTCCACCTTAGTCACAACAGAAAAGAAGCTAATCACTTATACAAGTATGAGAAATATGTTGGAGTTACCAAACATGTAAAGGATGGAAGAAATAGGTCTAGTGGGCGTCTCTAAAAGGCATCAAGCTAATAGATAAAACAACATATCGGTATAGTGGAAGTCCAATGGCTAACCCTAGTCTCACATTCACAGTGATTGTTACAACCTAAGTGTTGGTCCGATGATGGGCATCGAACAAGTTAGATTCTTTATATAGCTCCTGGACAATTTTGAGAGAGTGTCAAACTGTATTGTGTTGGTCTGATGGTTGCAAACATAGCCTCGATGAACAAGATAGACGCAATGTTCACTTGAGTAGTTCCATTTCCAAGCACGTGGGAAACTTTATATAGGGTCATTGGACTAGTTTGACACGACTGGGTGCTCTCTAGTCACTTACTATAGGTCATCAAACCCTGGCCAATGATGGTCTAACTAACTTTCTACTCTATCCAGACTCTGGCCTTGAACCATATATCTCTATACATGTTGGGACATCAATGGTAATATTTAAATGACTAGTATACATGGCAAGCTATAAGGGCATTGGACCAGTGTGTCATGATCTAAATGTGGGCATGAGATGGCCTGATGATCCCAATTTTTGCATAGTGAGGGTTCTAATAGCTAGTTGCCTCTTGGGACCTTATAATTTATAAATATAGCTTGTATAGTCTTAGGGCTTCATTATTGGCTTCCCAACTTGACATACACATTAGTAAGCCTGACAAAACATAACTCACTCACCTCTAGTGAGATTGATCCATAGATAGTTTAATGATATGCATATAGTTGGTGCATCTAGTAGCACCAGTGATCGTATTGACATAAGGGGTTCTTATTACTCTTAGAGTCTGATTATCATCACCTACATTACTACATACCTTGGTGCGATAGGAGATCATTGGGCAACATTGGTGATAGTTTTTGGCTCTGATCGTCAATGTGAGGGGACCTTGTGCTAATTCCCCATGAGAGATTTGCAAAGAGCAACTATAGTGAAATCAAGTCCATGTGACTCGGTCATGTAATCTAGAAAGTCCATGTGACTATATTGGTATCAAAATCCTTAGTATCTTTTACATGCTTTCTCCATGCTTTATATGGACTAAAAATTCCATCTTATCATTCCACCACACACTGATCAATAATTTTTTTATCATATATGCATACACATAGGGGGGATCTATTCCATATAATGCGAGAGTCAAATTTTTATGACTTACTTATCCAAACGGGTAATTTCATAATAAAAGGGGAGAAGTTGATCACAAATTTTGACCCTCCCTAGCTCCTTAATGTATTCCTTTTTGGTGTTTGATTCCACAAGGGGATGTTTTGGGACCAAAAGCAAGCCCAACCCATATCAAATGCCAAGACCAAATTTATTTAGTATCTAACAATTGGTTCTTTGTGAATTAGTATTTTGATAAGGTGAGTTTGTAAAATGGGAGACAAATAGAGAAATGTTCTTAAAAGGAGAATGTCACTCTAGTTTAGGAAATGGTTTAAGAAAGGAAAGAAATGAATTATGGAGTTAGGGGGGCTTAATTCCATAATGCCACACAATAGGGACATTTAGCAAGGACAAGGAATTTTTCCTTGAAATATCTACAAGTGGTATCTTCTTACATCATATGAACCTTGCCTTCGCATTTGCATCCTAACAAGTAGATTGCATTTTAAATTTTGGTATTTATTATTAGGCTTGCTTTGGTTGTGTTGTCAGCAATCACTAAAATGGGAGATTGTAAGTAAAATAGTCCGAGGCACATTTGATAGTTAAGTTTTGTTGTTTGATGATCAACATAATCATTTGGACTAACAATATTCGCTAGTGTTTATGGATATAGTTCAAATGATGCAACATGTATGGATGAAGGCAAAGTAGTGATCGAAAAGATCAACACATCAAGAAAGACATTAGAAGACTCATTCAAGATATACAACAACATGCAAGAGTCCAAGAAACAAAATGGAACCAAGTAGGATGCAAAGATCATGAAGAAACCAAACAAGAGAGAAGGTTTAAAGGGTGTTAGACTATATGGTAAAGGCAAACCCTAACCAACTAAAGAATAGGGCGTCGAATGCTATAGTTGGACTCTAAGCCATGAGAGCATTGAACCATACCACCACACTATTCATCTCATGGTGTCAGACCATAACTATTTGTAGGGTGTCAGACTATTGAAGCAGAGTCCAACGTTCATGCAGAAAGGTTCCAAAGAAGAAAAAGGTGCATTGGACTGATCAGGCGTGGGACCGAACGTGCATATCTAATGGTTGGCAATTTCTATGGCTGACATGACATTAATATAGTAGTTGTTATGATTTATATCATGCACAATCGTCCGATGGTGTGATCGTCAAACGACCTGACGATGTGCAAAGTTGGTTGTTGAGTGTAACACCTAAAAAACATAATTATGGGAATATAGTAAAAATTTCCAAAGATTTAAAATTAAACTATCTTTTAATAAAAAATTACATATCTTTTGAAGTTACATCTCCTAAAATAAATATGTTCTATAATAATGATTTAATAAAAGGATTAAAGTTATCCCTTGTTGAATTTTATAAGTATTCTTTAAGGATATAAGTTAGAGCATCTTTTAATAGAGGTTATACAATACAAACTATTTTCTTAAAATAAAACCTTATGTGTGAATTGTATATTTAGAAGCATTTACTAAATGAATAAGTAACTAAAAATATATATAATTTGCATCTCATGCTGGGATTTCCCTTATTGTGCATTCATAATTTAGTATGAAATTTTAAGTTTGTTTGAATATAGGTTCAAGTTTAAAATAGAAAATAGAAAATGAAAACAGGAAAATAAAAAAGAAGGCACTTACCTATGCCCTAGGTTGAATCCCCTCGGTCGCCCAAGGTTCCTCACCCACGCGGCCCAAAACAAACTTCACCCCACGCCCCCGTGCCAGCCCAACTCAGCCGTTGCTAACAGGTGCCGACAGGTGGGGCCATATTGTCAACCTGACTGGCCAGTATCCACAAGCACGCATCCATCGTTTCATTCAGACACCGACAAGTGGAACTAGGTTTCCAGCGCAACCTCTACTACCCAGCTCTGCCTTACTCCATGGCCCCTGCACTAATAGATGGGTGACAGCCGCCAGACACGGCGATCACACGGCTGGACGGGGGTGGTTCACGGCTGGTTCCGCCTTAGCCTGTATGCCCCCACCTCTATGTAATCGTCGAGTTTCCAGGGCTCCATCTCAATATCTCATCTGTCATACCAGAAGTAGCTGTGAGAGTGCCACCACCGTGGGAAAACCGAGAGGTCAGGAAGGGTGAAAGGGAGTCGTTGCCGGTAATCCTTGATTCCGTCGCCATTTTAGATGTGGTGGATGGTCGAAGGTGATAGTGGGAGCACGTGGAGGGCGTTCACGGCATCATCGTGGGAACACGAAGGCAGAAGACTCAGAATTGCTCACCGGTGTGCGAAGGTTCACCATGAGCCAATGGGCCGATGTGGTCAGGCATCTGCACGACACCACCACTTGTGAGACCCCCTACATCTAGTTCAATATGTTCCCCACATCATATTGCACCTTAAGGATTAGTATTTGGGGGCACTGGAGCATAACATCGCCACCCTCCGGCGAGGTCTCCACCGCAGAAGCGAGCGGCCGCCTCGGGTCGTCGTGCCTGGGAGAGGGAGTCAGGGCACGAGTAGGAGTTGCTGATTCGTGGCGGAACGACCACGATTCGATGTGAAGCACATCCCTTCGCGTGGTTGATCTGGTCCGCTGGATCGTGATCGGGTGGATCGGGTTAAATATCCACGTACCCATCGTGTTTTAAATCAGAACCATATATCTTCAGATGAACGGCTGGGATCACGTACCGGTTCAGTAGCAGGGAGTTAATCGTAGCCTTCGATATTAGATTGGACGGTCGAGATTTGAGAATACCCCTTCATCGATGGAAATTTGTCTAAAGAGCCCCTAGGGTTATACATATCTAACCCGCCATCCCGAGCAAGTTCTGGTTCATTTAATTTAGGTCCCTAATTCTTACAGTTTAGTTCCTAGATTGTATTAAAATATGAGCCGTAAAGAATGAAATACCCAAATAAATCAGGAAAATCAATTTTTAGAGTCAAAATAAATTTAAGAACTTAGAAAATCCATAACTAATTTGTTTTAACTCCAAATTTAGTGCTTCTCAAACCTATAGTTTTGTATCGGCGCGTAGAATATTATTGTATGGATCGTTTCCATCTTTGGTGTAATTTTATTTTCTAGTTCTTATTTGTTTGTATGTATTGTTGCGATAGATAAGCTAGGTAACAAGGAACATAAAGACTCAATTGGAGAAGTACCTGGAATTGCACCAACAAGGCAAGTTGTGCCCTTGATCACTTTTCTTTACCTAATAATATTCTCAATAATCACCGTGACATGCTCAGGTTAACTTGATGGGACCTAATAGTTTACCCTAGTTTTGTTCACCCTACACCTTGCAAACAAATGAACTATTGGGTAGTCTTGATATTGCTCTACCTAGTTTTGGGATTAGTATTATATCAAAATTATGATCATGCTCCATTATTATTGTTGGTTTAATTATTGTTCATGATAAGTTTATTGTGTTAATTGGAACATGGAGTGACCATCCGAGAAAACGGTGCTACCACAAGGGTGGAATGGGACGCCCTTGGTTGATTAATTAGGAAAGCTAGTCTGAGTGAATCCTTTCCCGGAAGGGGCAAGCGGGGTGTGGGGAGCTGCCGGTATAGGGAGGTTCTCGGGTCAATCACTATGTGATATCTTTTCAGGTGAGGGATTCCTATATCGCCCCCTCCTGCCTAATTCCGTAGCGAGTTCTCTCATGCTAATGGAACTTTGGAAAGGCTTCGTAGTGCTACCCTGCCTCGCCTCCTCGGTAGAGGTGTATGGGGTCTGTACAACCCTATGGTAGATGGGTATCACGGCTTTTGTGAGTAAATATGCACAACCTGTGCATAGTGTAAAATTGGTATACTAGTCATGCTCGGCGGCTTAGACCCTCACATGAGTAATTTATGGAACTAAACTTAATTTGTTATTTGCATTGTATTGTGGGATTTATTATTAATTGTGATCAATTATTTAATTGGATTGGTATCTACTTAGACTTAGTAATTGCTAATAAAATTTTGATCAACTTATTATAAGCAATGCCCAGCCTTAACCATCTTCCGTGGTAAGCCTTACGCTTCACATGAACACCCCACCCCTAAGTGAGCTCATGCATATTATTCTCCACAACTTGCTGAGCGATGAACGTATGCGAGCTCACTCTTGCTAAACTCACACCAGGTCAAGAAAAGGTACCGCAAGAGGAGGAGCATGAAGGATGCTACGATGTGTTCGGAGAGGTCTAGGTCGTCGTCTCCCTGTCAACTATGGTTGTGGAGGATCGTTGTCATCATATGATGTACTTATTTAGCTATTTTGTACAAAACCTCTATTACATAATAAAGATGTGACATTGATTTCTGTGCAACGACTACCTCTCTCCTTGGGGCTATAAATAGGACCCTAAATTGACCATTTGAGAAGTGAGTTGAAACTCGTACACAATAGCTCTAGACACCCATGTCCTTAAGGAATCACTCGTGATTAGTGTAGATGATTTGTGAAATGCTTAGGTTCGTTAGATCGCTATCATTAGTGCTTGCTGTAGGTTTTGCCTAATGATTAGAAATGAGGAATAGACTACCATTTGGTGCTTACTTACACCATTGTATTTAGTTGTATCAACTATCGAGTGGGGCTTGTAAGTCTTGTGAGATCACATAAACTATGTTTGTGGTGTGGCTGATGCCTGATGTCGTGTACTGGAGGGAACGAGATCCACGATGTTTCATTCGGAAACGCGATAGTGGAGACATCAGGAAGCATCCGGGAGAGGCCAAAATGTCACACCCAGATTTAAGGGCAAACCTGGATGCGTCTCAAATGTGTGCTAGGATCAAGTCTCACACATATGATGACTCATGGTACAGAAATCAATGTCACATATTTATTATATAATAGAATTTCCGTACAAAAAATAGCTAAGTAAAATACATCATATGACGACAACGATCCTCCGCAATAATAGTTGACTAGGAGACGGTGGCCTAGACCTCTCCGAATCCATCATAGTATCCTTCAGGTTCCTCCAGCGGTACCTATTCCTGACCTAGTGTGATTATAGCAAGAATGAGCTCACTTATAGTGGGGCTCATGTGTAGTGTAAGGCTTAGAAAGAAAAATGGTTAAGGCTGAGCATTATTTTTAGTAAGTTTGTCAAAAATTTATTAGCAATTACTAAGTATAAGTGTATAAAAACCTAATTAAATAATTGATCACAATGGTGAAAAAATCCCACAATGCAATGCAAATGATAGGTTAAGTTTAATTCCATAAATTACTCATCTGAGGGTCCAAGCCGCTCATGACCATTAGCATGAGTGATATATCGGTTTTACACTCTACAGAGCTGGCACATCTTCACCCACAAGTTGTGATCCCTTATTTATCTCGGGTTGCGCAAACCCCTAAACACTACCAAGGTGAGTAGGCAAGGGTTCACTACGAGGCCTTTCTAAAGTTGCACTAGCATGAGAAAACCCGCTACAGTTCCAGGAAGAAGGAAGCATAGAAATCCCTCGTCCAAAAAGCTATTACAGACAGTTCGACCCGAGGACCTCTCCATATACTCTGCAGCGATGCACTCCTTGCTTGCCCCTTTGGAAAAAGGTTTATCCCACACTAGCTTTCCTAATTAATTGGCCAAGACCAGAGCCATATAGTTCTTGTGGTTGCACTTTTGTCTTGGGATGCTATTCCATGTTCCAATTAACAAAGTGATCTTAAAATATATCATAATAAATCCATTAATAATAAATCATATTGGAACATGAGCATGAATCGTAAGTAACATTAATCCAAAAACTAGGTAGCGCAATAGCAAAACTACCCAATAATTCATATGTATGCAAGGTGTGCGGTAAACAATGCTAGGTAACCTATTACGTCCCATCAAGTTAACCTAAGCATGTCATGGTGATTATCAGAAACAATAACATTATTAGGTTAAAGAATGTGATCAAGGGTACAACTTGCCTTTTACTTGCGATTCCAGGTACTTCTCAAAGTTAGTCTCCATATTCTCGTCGCCTCGCTTCTATGAGTAGCAATACATATAGACAGACAAAAAATAGGTAAAATAACATTACACCAAAGATAGAAAAAAACCACACAATAATATTCTACGCGCTGAGACGAATCCACAGGTTTGAGATCGAGAACAACTAAATTCAGAGTTAAGACGTGAAAGATGTGAATTTTCAAAGATTCTCGGATTATTTTTCTATTTAAAAATTCATTTTTTATCAATTTTATTTGTAAATTCCACTTACCCATGGGCAGCCACCATTTGTAGCAAAGTCAAGGTCAAGTCCAATAAAAAGGGGATCTATCCGTTAGACTTTTTGCACTAACATGGACGATGGGTTGAAATCGTGAAAAGATAGGGACTCTTTAAGAAAACCACTCGGCTCGCTCAACATGCTCTCTTCCTGGTCACCCGATCCCCATCCAATGACCAGTATTAGTTTTTGAACCGGTACGCGGTGTCACCCCTCAGATCAAAAGTCTATGGCCCGGATTTTAAATAATCACGACCGACCTAAAGCGTCCAATCTAGATCAGACAGTCCATACCAATCTGTCCAAACAGTTATCCACGATCTAATCCCCGCCGCCCTCGCTGGATCTGATGGCTCACTCCCCCCTCCGCCAACATCTACGGCGGCACCGGTATTCCCCACAGCGGAGCGCCATAGCCGAGGTTCGTCCCAAGTTACATAGTGGTCAATCTTTAAATCAAAATCATGCTACACGAAATGGAGACAAAGGTGAGGCTAGTTGAAGGGTTCTCACTATGATTCGCCCGTGCAGGAGTTCTGTCCACGGAGGATAGCGGCTTAGCGGCTATCTGCCCTCCCCTGCGAGCAATTCCCCGATGTCGGATGCCACCCCGTGGATTACAACATTCTGTATACAATCCTCATGACCTTACGCTACACCAATGCCTCTGGTCGGGGCCCGAACGATGACGAGCCAAAGTTTGTCCGCCCGGTGGCACTGCACTCTTTGCTCTCTCAATTTATTGGTTTGCGATGGTGGCGCACGGCATTGGCGGCATACCATGGTGTGGATCGCTCGCCATAATACATATATCCAGGGGCAGACTCGAGTCGGTGGAGGATAGATGGGAATCGTGAACGTAGATGGGGGTCAGTTCGTAACAACCTGGCGTGGAGCTCGTTGAAGACGACAGATCCTACATAGTCGCCCCACCTGGCGGCGGCTCTACAGAGCAAGACCACGCGTTAGTGAGTCGCTGACCAAACTGGTCCTGTCTAGTGGCGAAGGAGCGAGCGAGCGAGCGTGTATCCGAAGAATAGAGAGACGGGTACCCGGGTTCACAGATGCTTGCGGGCGGGGCCATCTGATAGCAGGGGCCCGCCTGTCAGTGCGCTGATGCATGGCTGGGCCAGCGCGGTTTGGTTGTGATAGCAGGTAAGGTTTTGGCCCAACCGAAGGTATGAGCCTCCTTTTTGTTTTATTCTTTCCATTCATTTCAAATTCAAATCTTCCCATGTTTTAAGTTTCTTGTTCCAAAGTCAAAATGCAACATAACAAAAGAAGTCAGCATGATGCATATTCATATTTGTTTATTTATTTAAAGAATATGCCTAAATAACAAATCACATATTGAAATAAACTCTACTATTATTCTTAAATATTAAATGAACTACCTAGACTTCTTCTAACTATATTTTAAGGGTTTACACATAACCAAAGCATTGCTTTCTTATGGACAAGGCTCAGGTTTATCCACATAGTTACGTGACCGAGAGCTTGGCCCTTGCGTGGATATTATCTTGTGTGGGGGCTCCAACAAGAATTTGGGGGAAGCTTGTGTGCTTCTCAATGTTTCGATAAAAAATACTAGCTAGAACATTAATGGGAGTTTATATCTCTATCACACTTGAGTTTTCACATTTATATTATATTACCTTGATTCTATATTACCTTTCTTAATTAAATGCTAGCAGATAGGTTTGGAACATAGGTTGTATAAATTTTTTGTTATTCAGATAGCAACACTTAGTTAAAACCACAGTTGCACATAAGATACCTTATTTTTTGTATAGATTTTGATGAAGAAATAAATAGATGTCATAATTAAGAGTGAAATTAGATTGCCTAATTCACCCCCCTCTTAGACATCACTATTCTTTCAATATAGATTATTATAAAATTGGTCTATGACGCAACATACTATAAAATTTGTTGTAAAAAAGGGATTGGTTTATACACTATCTTAACATGGCTTGCATGCACGAAAGCAGCAATCATTTGACTTTGATCCCATTGTTAATTTGTACCTTGGTTTCTAGAAAATGTCTTTTATGTTGAGGATATTTTCAAACTCTGCAATTGCCTTAAAATGGTACCGAAAGGTGTATATACCATCAGTGGCGACCCTAAGGGTGGGGTGGAGGGGCCGCCGCCCCGGGCCCCCAATTATATAGGGCCCCGAACATATAGTTATACATTCAGTAATTAGACTATCAGACACAATAACTTAATAGTGAAATATTGAATAATTAGCAGCTACGCAGCGTTTACAACCCGGTCATATTTAAACATGTTAAAAAAACTTAATAGTGGACCCTTCCTTTAGCTCTGTTAAAAGTTTGTTTCTGAATGATTTAAGTTGCTGGGATAGGGCTGTGGCTAAGCAGCTAGTAAGTTTTGGTTTTCCTGCTATTATGACTAGGGTCTAGAATGTGGTCAAGTGTTTCGGATTGCCCTATGGGCATTGTACTTTGGTCCTCTTGGACCTTTTTCCTCTCTTGATATAATGTCGTGCAGTCCTTCTGCGCGTTCGAGAAAACATTTAAGATAATACTATAATATGTATCTTTTTATTTATTTGTTGCTTAGTATGAATATTTTATATAACAATAGTTTGATGGGCCTCTATTTAAAATTTGCTCCGGGCCCCTAAAACCACCAGTCATCCGTTGTATACCATAATGATAACACCAAAACAGTTTCAATCAACCCACCATATAATATGTCATGCAATGTTGGCATTTAGATGTTAATATAAGTTGGTCAAAGATAAAGATGTTGTCTTTCTCTTTGTTTTAAAGTAGTCATCATTCTGATTTTCAAAAAGTTAACTATTTTAAATTTGACCGAACATAGATAAAAAATATTAATATTTATATTGCATAATTAGTATCATAAGATAGACCTTTAATCTATTTTTATAATAAATTTATTTATAGATAAAAATATTGCTAATAATTTTATAAATTTAGTTAAATTTAAAATGTTTGACCAGTATGAATACCATAGTGATAATTATTTTAGGATGGAGTGAGTAGAGTATAAGAAAAAATGACTACAACGAAAAAGTATCAAACTTTCATGGTATACACTGGTCTTTGGATGCTCACAACCAACTCCTAGGTATCCTCAATCTCTAAGTATAAAATGTTCATAAGAAAGCTTATAAACGCACTTATGAATTGTTTGGCATGTTAGGAGTGTTCCAGGTGCAGCATCAAGGCAAACTATAGCAAGTATTATAGAATAGTGTATTTTTTTATCTTCTTATATTCAATGTGAAGACAATAGAAGCCATGATTTATAGATCTTCTGACTCTAGCTTTTTTGATTATTTTAGAACAACTAGAACCTGGCTTTGGCTCTTCCAATTATTATAGCACAGCTAGAGACGAGTCAAATAAACCCTACCAAACACATCTTCCATAGTTCAAAAGGATGCAATCTTGCTTAATAGCACTTGGGGATGCACTTAAGTGCCCATAAGATGCAATCTTGCTCATTAGCATTGAATCCTACAACCCAAAATTGTCCCTTAGGTTACATCTTGGTAGATTTGAGAGATATGGAAAATTTGAACATAGAGCCAAAACGCAGATGAATTTGTGGCCTTTTTTGGAAGTGAAGTGGCATATATAGATGACCCCAACTTAGCTTGACCTAATAATACTAATACAAAAATATACTAGGCAACAAAGTTACTAGTTGGCATTGGTCCAAGGCCTTGATAGATGATTAGATGTGAAAATTCAAATAAATTATGGAATGATGAGTATCGATAGTCTTTTTCTTACTTCCACAGTTGAGTTCATCCTGCCCTTGCTTTTGTAACCTCTTCTACTATGATGACCATAACCACCAACAAGTTTGCCAAGCGCATCAGTGCAAGTTCACCTTTAAAACTAAAGTTAGAATAGATGAATTTCAATGCTTTTTTAGCAAATTGGTAAATTGAGACCTAGTAGTTTTCTCTATTCTTATATTTTAAAAAGAAAATGGATGTTCAGATGATGTAGCGTGTAGAGTGTAGACTACAGTAGAAGAAAAGAACAACCATAACTATGCAAAAAGACATCTAGGAAAGAGAAGGAACCACTGAAGGTACATTTTTAGGCTCCATCATCCACCATATAGTGTCGAAGGTAGATCACCCTAAATGGGCCTTGTGTATGACGACGTTGTCGACCACTATATATTGCTAGAGGAAGATATCCTAAATGGGAGATATGTATGATGTTGTTGATAGGAAAATTTGTGCCATGTGTAATCGACTCCATCACGAGATTCTAAAAGCATCAAGACGATTAGAATGATGTTTGGATATCATGTTTGAAGTTTGGACGAATGTTGGTCTCCTATTAAGGTTTCTAAAGGGGACCAAAAAAAGGCAGCACAATTAAGAGTGATAGACCTTCGTTCCCACAATCTAAAGAGAGTCCTTAATGCTCTGTCCCTTTCATTATTCTTTCCTGATTACAAATAGTTACAGATAAAACTTCGAAAGTATGAATATTGATACAAATGTAAAGAGAGATAGCCTCAGAGGCGAAGCAAACTGGATCTCTTCCAGTCATCCTCCCCTTTTCATGGCACTGTACCTCTATTTATAGAAATGAGTCGGAGTACAACTTCATATAAAATTACATGTATGTCCTCATTTCCTATACATACAAACTACAAAATCCTGTGGAGGTATCATCTTCTTTTCCTTTATAGATGTGTCCATCAAGCCTTTAGGTTTTCTTCCCCTTCTTCTTTCTTGACTTGTTGACACATGCCTCAATCATGGAGACGAAGCTCTCAGGTTCGCTATGCATGTGTGTTTTCCAAACGAAGGTCCTGAATGAAGTTGTGTTGCATTATCCCTTTGGAGCACCTGAAATAGACATAAGAAACAATTGGAAACTTCATGGTTTGAGGAGCTTCGGTATAAGAAGACCCCCAACATTAGCCCCTCGTGATATTAGTTCATTTTTATAACGAGCTCAGATAGCAGAATAAACGAATGAGGCCTCATGCCAAAGGTCTGAAAACACCTTCCGAGAGCTTATTATTGAAAACAAATTCTTAAAAATACACTTTTATGAATGTCCGACATAGGGGGACCACTTTGCAGTGGTTGATTGCGCATGGATCCTTCAATTATGTGCTTTTGTTGTATATAATATGTCAAGACCTGTCAGCTAGGCATGACATTTACTGCTACTGACTACTTGCTATTGTTGCTTTCTCTGCCTATGAAGCTTACTTTTGATCTCTGCTTCTTCTACAAGATTTCCTGCCCTACTAACTTCATTGTTTCTAGACGGCAAGAGAGATAGTAATCCCTAAACTCGCCATTATGTTGGCCATAGATGTCGCTAGAAAGGGAAAGGAAATCCTAGCCGTTGTGACTTGTGAGTGAGTCTTTAGTCAGCGTAGCTAGAGCACCTGCTCATGCTAAAGAAGGTGAACTTGAGGATATCTTGGCTGATCTTGGAGAAGAGTCTGATGAAGAAAGTGAAGACTTTGACTTTGAAGAGGACAACAACGTTAATGATATTCAATAGTCGAAGCCTAGCCATGTGTGCTTCCGCAAGTTAACAATGATGAAGGGTCACATTGAGGTTTTGAAAAATATAAAGTATATTAGTGACATTGGTATGGTTAGGCTTGGGAAGAAGATGACATCACTTTGCCAAAGAAGAATGAGGGTGGTGTTCCAAAGCTTCCTCAAAGTCGGCCTTCAGTTCTCTCTCCATAAGATGGTTGTAGAAGTGCTAAAAAGGTATGACATATACCTTCATGAGCTGACCCCTAACACCATAATGAGGTTTGGGGTCTTCATCTGGGAAGTACTAAGCCAAGGCGTAGAGCCCACCTTGGAATGCTTTTGCCATATCCATGAACTTCATTACCAGACGAAGGCAACTATTAAGGAGCAATTGCACAACAACTTAGGCTTCTATAACTTTCAATATCGAAAAGAGGTGCATTATGTCGGTGTTTAGTGTCCGACCGCACACCCAGGGTTACGCTTGCGGTGTTTTTGGGTAGGTCGGTGTTGTTGATTGTAGCTCAATGGTCCGTGCTTGGATCACAAGAGAGAGAGACAGGCGGTTTTCTGCAAGTTCGGGCCGCTTTGAGAGGCGTAATACCCTACTTCCTGGGGTGGGTCTATATGTGTGGTGTGTTACAAGTGGCGTCTCCTGAATGGAGACGGGATAATGAGATGAAAATGATGGGGTCCCAGGACCTTATATACACGACCGTGGGGCACTCCTTACATACATGATGATCACATATCTCCTAACTAATAGTGAACCGTCTTAACCAATCTCCCGAAAAACCTGCCGACTCATCCCTGATCCACCCTGACATTCGAGGGTGCCAGGCGCGAGAAAGTCGAACGGTTTCTTGGGATAGTGCACGATTCGACGGACTATCTGGGCTCGAGTCCATCGCCTTCTCGGATTGGCCCATTCCTCTAGTAGTCTTCGCCTGACCCATGATGAGATGGCCATGCGAAATAACTGGCTCGAGGCCCCGCGCAAGGATCTTTTGCCTCCTAGTGGACCCGGGGGGTATCTGTCCCCCACAAGCCCCCAATCTTTGAGTTGATTTTGAAATAATCGGTCCAAAGATTCTTGGTCCAGCCTATGGGTTTGTTGTTTGGCCTAATTTCTGTTCTGCTGTTGGGTGTAGCCCCTGAGCTTTGAGTGGATTTTATAAATAATCCATACAAAGGTCTTCATCTTATGCTTTTGAAATCAGCACTTTGGCTTCAAGGTACTGTAGATCAATTGGGTGCACCCATTGGGTGTAGTCCCCGAGCTTTGAGTGGATTTTAGAAATAATCCATTCAAAGGTCTTCATCTTATGCTTTTGAAATCAACATTTTTGCTTCAAGGTACCATAGATCTATTGGGTGGGTGTAGCCCCCGAGCTTTGAGCGTATTTTAGAAATAATCCATTCAAAGGTCTTCATCTTATGCTTTTGAAATTAGCATTTTCTAAATAACTAGGCGATGCCATCTGTCCATGCCTTGTTAGGTCTGAAATCAATTTGATCGGTGGCAGATTGGACATCTGGCTAGTTCAGGCAGATGGCCCTCAGCTGGACATCACCTTGCTCTGTGCTTCAATGCTTCTGTTGATTGGACTTGCGCTTTAGTAACCACATTTGGACTTCCTCCCGTCTCAGTCGATCTCCTCCTTTTGTCATGGTACATTCATTGCGTGTATTTTGTGGATATCACTTCTTCAGAAAATCTTTGAAAATTCTGGGCGACACACCCAATGGGTGTGCCCAAGGGGTGTCTTGGTGCGTAGAGTGTTTTATCGCGTTGTCCTGAAGTAGTAACTTGATGTGATGAAGAGGTGTAATCATTTGCCAGAGCAGTTAACTCAGGTCCAACCGGTGTCGTGTTACACGAAACGGCGCCAGTTGCCTGACTTCTTTTCAAGCGGCTTGAATAGCTTATTGAATTCTTGCGACTGTTCGGCGAGCGAGGTAGGAAGTGGACGGTCACCCCCCCGGCCTCTTTAAATAGCCTGCTTTGCCCTGGCTATTTTCTTCACTCGTTCTTTGATCAATTGCTTTCTTCTTCTTCTTCTTCTTCACTCCCTCACTTTCCACCCGACCATGGGCAGGGGTAGGAGGGGCAGAGGCTGGCCTCACCGCGCCGATGGCAAACGTAAGAGCGCCCCAAGTCCTCCTTAGGAGGATTTTGGCGACTCGGGGGGAGGCCTCCTCCGAGTATGATTGGGCCCGCTCCCACCTCCCCGGTGGCGTTGTCCGAGGACTCGAATGACTCCATGGGGTTGTCCACCACAGCCCGAGCATACTGGTGCTCCATCGAGCGTGCCGGGATCGGTGGATCGAATGACTCGGAGGATGTCTCCTCGAAAGAGATGGACTCCTCCGACTCTTCTGAGGAGTGGAGCGGTGGCGACGGTGACGGTGGTGAGGACGACGGCAGCAGCGGCGACGATGACGGCGAGGGTGGTGGCAGCGGTGACGGCGAGGGCGACGGCACGGGCAACGGCGACGGCAGCAAGGGCGACGACGATGGCAGCAAGGGCGACAGCGACGGTGACAAGGGCCAAACTCCTGAACGAAGTAGTGGTTTTATGTGAAAATGATTTAGAAAAAAGGGCAGATGTGAGGGGCATTTTTAAGAGGCCCATCAAGTCTAACTTCGGCATCAAGAGGTCAGCATGCTATATGAACCATGAAGCTCATGCCACATTAGTTGCTTTTAATGCTATCTACAACCACATTGGTACAAGGAATCTGGTCCAGGAACACTTGTCTTTAAATATTTGGCTGCTCTGAGCTGAATGGACTATGTTGAAGGCGAATGATGATGACTCGATAAAACAAGAGGTGGGAGTGGAAGTCTCGTGAGACTAAAGTATACTACAAGTTTAGAGATGAGTTTGGAGAGAGGCATGCGACGAATGGTTGAATGCCATCGAAACAAAGTTTGGGAACTTTGTTAAGAAGGAAGATGAGGTCTTAACAACTGCTTTTGGGGCCCGAGGAAAACAAAGATTGAATCGTGTTTTTGATAACTTCAGGTTTTTCTACCCTGACTAACCCCGATTGGCATAGGGCGGACAGAAGAAAAGAAAAATGGTTGCAAAACTGCCCTCAAATGCCTAGAAGCCAAATAGGGCAAAGGTTACCGCAAAGCACTAAAGGCTGCCTACGACTAAGAATAATGCAGAAAAGGTTTTTACTTTGACATTAACTTTACTTCATTTTATGTCAAATTGGTTGCTTACATATGTTATTTGCTTTGTAGGTGGAGAAGGTCGTAAGAGAGGCCAAAGCGATTAAAGAGGTCAAAAGGATAAAGGAACTCAAAGGTATCGATTCTATATTTTGACGAAACTCTTGTTCTGATTATGCGCACGCAACAAAATTTTGAAAAATGCTCTTCCACAAGGGATAATTGAAGAGTACAATCACGAAGAGGATGAAGAGCTGAAAGATTCCTTGTCTCTTATTGATATTATGAACAAGACGATAGATGAAGTTGTGCTTAAAATTTGTAACGATGTTGCTGACGAAGGTTTGAATGGCAACTGATGAACACTTTGTAACAAACTTTATAAATCAATTTGTGAAATATAAAAGCTTCATTTTTTTGTTGTGTTATGCTTTTGTGATGTGTGAAACAGAAGTTGCTACCTTTTTAGCCGCAGGCGAAAAACACATTTCCTTCTTTTCATGCATAACAAAGGCATAAAACCGCCTCTCGCTTATATTCTTGCAACTGAAATGAAGGTTGAGCGCTTTAACACAATCATAAGCAACGACGAACCACTTCAACTTTCATTTACAACACATGTGTTATCTTGCGCAGACAGAAAAAATGTAAGGTAACAAGGACTAATTATGTGCTACTTGAGAACATAATAAAAATGGTATGTTTGTTCCATCTACTCAGAGCATGTCCTGCTGCAAAAAAAATTCATGTATTTTCAATGTTGCCTGATCTCAGCTTGACTCTGGCTTGTACTTGAAGGGCTTCTGAGTCTTTGTCACCATTACTAGGTGACTCATTATGCCTTCATATGATTTGAAAACAATGGGGACATCTTCCCTTCTTGCTTTTGTGCAAACAAGAGAATATTGATAATGATATACATGAAGGTGTAATTAAATGATGTTATGGTGCAGAATGTATGATGTTGAAGATATTATGACAAAGGTGCATGAAATTCAGAAATAAAAGATCATGCCTTCATACAAATGTCCTTGGGGTCTGACTCTGCCTTCTATCTTAAGGATTTTGGAGTCTTATCACTATTATTGGGTGATTCTCTTTCTGACTCTACCTTCTACTTGAAGGACTTTGAAGTCTTGTCACCATTAATGGGTGACTAATCCTGCCTTCATTTGAAGATCTTCGGGATTTTTCATGCTTTTTGTTACACTCGAAGGTGCAACCTCAGAGTTACATTTGCAAACATTCAAGGGATATACACTCTTATGGTCTATTATGACGAAGGTAAATAGGTAATAAAGATAAAACATAATATAATAGAAAGAAATCTCTTTGTTTTTTTACAACTTTAGTTCTTCGATCCAGCTCCTGAGGCCCTAATATATGTGCTTGGAATCAGGGACCATAATATTCACTATACGAGCTTCAGAAGGCTCTCTTCTATCCTGATGATGCATGTCCTATGCTGGAAACTAAGGGTGGCCCATGGGTACTTGCTCATATGGTGGGGGTCCTAGGATGAATGGTGGAGGAGTTGCCTAATGACTAGGTGAAGGACTAGTCGAAGAAATAGAGCCCAAAGGTTGTGGCTTCAGCTCTTGGTGTTGAATGTGTTGTGGAATGTAAAGAAAATAGTATGAAAATGTGTGGAAAACCTCCTTCGATTGACTTGTCTATGCAACAACAACAAGTTCTTTTTGATTTTGAATAGTTATTTGGTAGGTCTTTTGGTGTGGCCTTTGTTCTCTCCACACAAAACACAATACAACTTTTGTGGTTGTGAGTTGAATCTTCCTCCAAAGCTCCGCCCCTGTTCCTCTCTTGGAGATAGTGGTCAAAAATTGCCTTGCGAAGGTTGTTGTTGAGTCAAATATGTTTGATATCGATCTTGTGGATGATTTTGCTATCCTTGGCCTTGGCCAGATTTGTCTTCATTTTGGCCTAGATTCTGGATGCTTCGAACATGGCTGGGGTGAAACCTCCCTCCAAAGCCCCTAGCAACTTTCGCATATTTCGACACTTCTTTCCTATGCTAACAAAAGTCATTGTTTGCTCTAATGTACTCATCCATCTTATGCAACAGCTTAATGAAAGTCATTGTTAGCTTATCCACAAAATGAAGTCCCTTGATCATTACTTCGATTACTATGTCCTTTGGCATACTTGGTGCCCGAGCCCGAAGCCGAAGAAACCTTCGGATGTCTTTTGGCATACTTGGTTGTTCGATTACTATGTCCTTGATCATTACTTCGATTACTATGTCCTTTGGCATACTTGGTACCTGAGTCCTTTGGCATACTCTTCTTGCTCTTGAGCACACTGGAACAGGGCTTGAGCAGTTATGGGCTTCGTTTGAAAGCCTTGAAAGCTTGTTAGAAGAAGGTCCTTGAGTTATTGCCATAATGAGGTAGATCCTGGTCGAAGAGAAGAGTACCATATTTGTGCTACATTCCTGACTGCCATGACGAATGATTTTGCCATGACTGCTGAGTTACCACCATATGAGGATATGATAGCTTCGCAACTCATCAAAAACTGCTTCAGATCTATCAATCCATTATACATTAGAATCTGGGGTGGCTTGTACAGTGGTGGCCATGATATAACTTGCAGATCTGCTGCTAAAGAGAAAGTGTCAACATACAAATATGCATCATAATTGTCCCCTTCGAGATGAAGGTTCCTTTGGTGGTATGGTTCTTGAAACTGCTCATCTTGTTGCGTCATGTGGCATAATTCTTTTGATGCTTCATCGATTTGCCTTTGAAGTTGAGAGACCCGAAGCATTTTTTCTTTGCGCTTCTCCTTGCTAGTGGATAGCTTCGAGATTTTCGATCTCTTGGTCGAGGTCATCTTGTGATGGAGGATCCTAGCCTTCCTTTTCCCTCTTCGTGCCTCAAGATGACGTGCTTCTTCCTCCAGGTTCTGATCTATGGGAGCGAGAACTGAAAGGGAAATAGGCTTATACCTTTTCCTAATTGATTTTGGTGGTTGAATTGCCCAACACAAATAATTGGACTAACTAGTTTGCTCTAGATTATAAGTTTTACAGGTGCCAAAGGTTCACAACAAACTAATAAAAAGACCAAGAAAGGGTTCAAACAAAGAGAGCAAAAGACAACCCAAAGGCAGCCCTGGTCTGGCGCACCGGACTGTCCGGTGTGCCACCGGACAGTGTCTGATGCACCACCGGACAGTGTCCGATGCACCAGGGAGTTCCACTATGAACTTGCCACCTTCGGGAATTCTGGAGCCCGCTCCGCTATAATTCACCGGATTGTCCGGTGCACCAAGCGGAGCAACGGCTCCAAGCGCCAACGGTCGTCTGCAACGGCTACAGTGAATAGGAACAGTGCCGACTGCGCGCAAAGTCAGAGCAGGCGTCAGAAGGCGCACCGGACAGTGAACAGGACCTATCCGGTGCACCACCGGACTGTCCGGTGGCCCAGTTGTCAGAAGCTCCAACGGTCGGAACCCAACGGCCTGGTGACGTGGCTGGCGCACCGGACAGTGTCCGGTGCGCCATACGACAGAAGCCCTCACCAACAGTTCTTTTGGTGGTTGGGGCTATAAATACCCCCCAACCACCACACTTCAATGCATCCAAGTGTTCAGCCATCAAACCTCATACAAGAGCTCTAGACTTCATTCCAAGACACAAACAAAGAGATCAAATCCTCTCCCAAGTCCAAAGATCATTCCAATCAAATAGTGACTAGTGAGAGAGACAATTGTGTTCATTTGAGTTCTTGCGCTTGGATTGCTTTTCTTCTTCCTTCTTTCTTGTTTCCAACTCAATTGTAATCAACGCAAGAGACACCAATTGTGTGGTGGTCCTTGTGGGGACTTAGTGTCCCGATTGATTGAGAAGAGAAGCTCACTCGGTCTAAGTGACCGTTTGAGAGAGGGAAAGGGTTGAAAGAGACCCGGTCTTTGTGACCACCTCAACGGGGAGTAGGTTTGTAAGGACTGAACCTCGGTAAAACAAATCACCGTGTCATTCTCTCTTATTCGCTTGTGATTTGTTTTCGCCCTCTCCTTCGGACTTGATTATATTTTTAACGCTAACCCCGGCTTGTAGTTGTGCTTAAACTTTATAAATTTCAGATTTGCCTATTCACCCCCCTCTAGGCGACTTTCAAGAACAGAACCAACATGTGTGGATTTCTTCGGAGGCATAACGAAGAGATGCTTGCAGTCATAGATTCACCAGAGGTGGCGCTAATGTTGGTCACCTGTCAAGGTTCCTAAAGGGGACCAAAATAGGGCAACACAATTAAGAGTGACAGACCTTCATTCCCACAATTTATCTAGAAGATAAATTGAAGTAGGAAGATTATTATAGTTAAAGATCTTCAAATAATAAAATGAGGATATCTAAAGAGAGTCCTTACTGCGATGTCTCTTTCATTTTTCTTTCCTGATTATAAATAGTTACAGATATACCTTCAAAAATATGAATATTGATACGAAGGTAAAGATATTACAGCTTCGGAGGCGGAGCAAATTGGATCTCTTCCAGTCATCCTCCCCTTGCATGACATTGTACCTCTATTTATAGCAGTGAACCAGAGTATAACTTCGTATAAAATTATAAGTATGTCATCAGTTCCTATACATACAAACAACAAAATCCTCTAGAGATATCATCGTATTTTACTTTGTAGACGTGTTGATCAAATATTTAGGTTCTCTTTCCCTTCTTCTTTGTTGAGCTAAAGCTATCAGCTTCGCTATGCATGTGTGTTGTCCAAACAAAGGTCTTGAACGAAGGTATTCGAAGTACCTAAAACAGACTTATAAACAATTGGCAACTTAATGGTTTGAGGAGCTTCAGTAGGAGAAGGCCCCTATCAAAGAAGAAATAGGGTTTCTTGCATGATCTGCCAAAACGGGTGTAGTTAAAATTTCAAACTGCTAAGACATGTTTTTCCTTAATTGGCCCGAGCAGCCTTACCGGCTAAGGAAGCGGCTTAAGCGGTTTAGGATTTAGCTAAGTAGGTTTTCTTAGTTCGAGTTTAACTCGGTTTCGACTTCTATTTTGATGTGAGAACATGCGGAACATGTATTGGACATGTTTTCTACTCGAATAAGCCTATCTCCAGAATTCCTTATTCCATCAATATTTCAAACTCCACTCTATAAACAGTGTAGTCTACCGTGTAAAATAGTGTTTTGCATGACCATATGCAGGATCTGTTGCATATTGCCTAAGATCAACCCCTCTATATATAAGGATCATAAAAAATTGAGAAATCCAACATTCAATAAAAAACCCAATATATTACTTTTTATCTTAATTTTCTCAAATCCTATTGTTCGACATATCTCTGGACGAAATTCCACATCGTTCTAGGTATCTTTGCCGACACTAAGACAATCTAATGGCTTCTTTGGAACACAAGAATTTCTCAGGAATAGTATAAGAATTTTACAAGAATAAGTTTAAAGCATAGGAAAAACACATGATTTAGAGAAAAAAATCCTTAAATCCAAAGGAACCTTAAGGGCTAGTTTGGTAACCCCGTTTTTCCAAGAAATTTTTATTTACCAAGGGAAATTAATTTATTTTCACTTGAAAAATGAGAATCCCTTAAAAAATTAGTTGTCAAACTAAGCCTGAAACTCCATTTTTTCAAGAGATTTCTATTTTCTCAAATCCCTTACGGTGCGTTTGAATCCCTTTATTTTAAAAGAATTAGAATTCACTCAATAAAGTAATTTATTTAGTTTAGAATTTAACATTCCACCACTTTCCAAAGTTTAGATATAAGCTTATCTCAAATTCATTGGGTGGAGGATGGGAAATGCTTTTATGCATTGGTAGAATTTGTTTCTACTCTGTAACTTACATGACACACTTCGTCTCACTCCTCTATAGTAAAAATATAGCACATAAATATCTCCGACATCTTGCTAATAATAGTTTACAAATATATTTTGCATAAAAACGAATTAACTTAATTGATATATGTCTAAATTACTATTATTAGAATGGAATTCAATTCCAATGATCCAAATAGGGTGTTAGAAAATGAGGTTTCCAAACTAGTCTTAAGTGTGTTTTCGCGACAAATCTTGTCGGGGTGTTGTCAAGATTTTTACGTGGAGAATAAGCTTCAAATCAGCTTTACAGTCTGCTTGATCGGTCTTGCTGATCTTGAGGTTTCTCGCTACATGATAGGACATTAGGTCATGTGCGACCTCGTGCATTCTATTCATTTATAGTGTGTGATCCGATTTAGAGTTAACAGGTGTGTTACAGTTTGATTTTAAACATTCAGGTTTGGTCTCAAATATCGAACTGTTCCATTGACATATTCATTTCTAGCAATATCGTATTTGATTATTTTTTTTAAAAAAGATGCTTAAAATAGAAACAATTTAAGCCTTTTTCTAATTACTTCAAATGTTTTCATTCATAGACCTATATAAAGCAACGTTGTTTTGAAGATTTGTGTTGCTAATTGCACTCGAGGCCGTAAGTAATTGACCAACTCAAGTACTGGCTAATTTGAACTGGGTTTGGTTAGGTCAAGTGCTTGGTCCCATCGCTTGTATCTGTCGCTCATCTCATTGCGGCCATTGCACAGTTGATGTACCTTCCGGTTTCATAAAGGTATAATAAAAATTTCTACTAAGAGAGAAGATGTTATGGTCGGAGACCAAACTAAAGCAGTTCAAATCTCTCATTCTCTCATATAAATGCAATACATCTTCGTCATATTTGGTACCATGACATGTTTTAAACAACAGGTGCTAAACATTATTGTAAACACTTGAATTAGCCCATAATCAAATGCCTAGGAGACGCTACTTGATACCTAAGTAATGGGGGGCAAAACAAGTCAAACCCCTGACAATGTGCTTGCGCTGTCTTCTGAAGACTACATCATCCGCATAACACTGGGATTCAGTGATACCGTGAGGGTAGGTAATATACAACTAACTCCTAGTTACATGCACCTAGCCAGGCTTTGCAAGGAAGTTAACTATAGCGTTCATCTGTTCCCACGGAAGGACAAAAACAACTTGATTTAAGCCTGGAAACAGCCAATCGGATCATGAAACACATTTCATGCTTGCAACTTCATCGGCCCTTAGCTTATTCTGAAACAAAAGGCAAGAAACATCAGTGATCTGTGTGCCTCGTCGTCACACAACCATAAGCTAAAACCTTTCGGTCATATAGATGTGCATACTTGTTTGCTTGGTTGATCCATTTTGACTGTTTTCTGGAACTTCCTTGACGGTAGAAGATTCTGGAATCTCAGAAGGTGACCTCAATTCATCTGCAGCGGTTGAAGCATCCTGCGCCTTTTCTGCCCCGGGTATGCACTGCTGCTCTAGCATCATCTGAAGACACTTCCCTTGTTCCTCGATTCTTAGCTGCAAACTTCTTTGTATCTAAATTCCATGGAACAGCAATAGCGATGAACTTTGTAAGATACAGTATGCTGCAGACAAGGTTACAAGATAATTTTCGGGGACAAACATTAAGTTCAGATTTTTGGCTAGCTCAAATTTGAATCTGAAGTGGTTAGCAGCAGGGATGTATAAACCAGTTATGGTAGACCTAGCATATTTTAAAAAAACAAAAATATGAAGCCTATTGGCATGTAATGCTTACGGTTCATCAACCAATGAAGCAACTGCCATTCTAGTAATTCTGCCAAGAAAAAGACACTCTGATAGAGGTCGTGACACTTACATGCACTTTTAAGAATCAACCATACTGAGGGGTGTTTGAATTCACTAGAACTAATAGTTATTGGCTAAAAAATTGCTAGTGGAATTAGCTAGCTAACAAATATCTAGCTAATTATTAGCTAACTTCCTAAAAATAGCTAGTAGTTAAACTATTAGCTAGACTGTTTGGATTTCTTCAGCTAATTTTAGCAGCTAACTATTATCTCTAGTGCATTCAAACATGGCCTAAATGGGCAATTATTTTATTTGGAGAGCATATTACAAAAAACAACGCAAGCTCCAAAATAATGCAAATTAAACCTGTAGCACAAGATGCAAAGGACAACAGTGTCGCATATAAAAACAAACTTCAAAAACTCCTGGAGTTACAAGCTCAAGATGCAAAGGAAAATATGGTACAATAAAATGTTCTACCAACACCTAAGTTATACTGATTTTAGACCCTTGCACTTTCAGACATCAATCGAAAGCAGAGCAAAGTGTAATAGTACCTCAAGCTGTTCATGAAGCCGCTTTTGAAGTTCCAACTGGAGCCTAAGTGCTTCAGTGAGATCAAAACTCCTGCAGTAGTATATATAAAAATGATGTTACGAAGCCAGACACTTAAAACAAAGAACCAAAGCTCAGGACGACAGGACCACATAACAAAGTAATTTGTCGATACGGATACTCTAACACGGTAAGTTGTTCTAAGTAATAAACCATTGTTTTAAGAAAAAATATTTGAAATTGAACATAAATGTTGGAATATAATATAAGTGAATTGTCCACCTCTTCATATCAGCTTAAGCTATTAAGTTGCATGCACCAAACAATTCAACCTAAAAGCTTTGAATTGGTTGGTGCATGCAACTTAATATAGTATCAAAGACAGAGGTCTCGAGTTCGAATCATGGTTATCACAATTAAAATAAAATAATTGTTGCTCACTTCTTTTCCACATCCGAGACCCAAGAGAGACTCGACGTGAGGGAGAGTGTTGGAATATAATATAAGTGAATTGTCCACCTCTTTCTATTAGCTTAAACTTTTGGGTTAGATTGATTGGTGCATCCAACTTAATAATAAAACTATTCAAAAATGAGAAGGAAGCTGAAATTTATCAAAATACATGGGCAATGCTGCTTCATGAATCTATGCTGTGATGGCACATTCACTAAAAAAGTAGTTCTGAAAATAGTTGTGTTTAAGCAAATTGATGCACAAAGCCACAAACAAAATGTCATATCTGTTTGACAATTGATTGGTGAACTTATCATGCTTCTATTCTTGCAAACAACAACAAAAATCAATGTTATTAAAATGATGTTTAGATGACAGAACACTCTGAGGGTGTTAAAACATTAAAATGTTTTACAACTTGATGTAAAACGTCGTTTTCTAGCGTTTAAACGCCTCGTTTTGTAGTTTAAACAATGAATACATTAAACGTCATGTTTTACTCTTGCCCAGCGCCTCAACCATCGAAATGGACCTGGCCCAGTTAAGACTTGTGCAGCCCGCAACCTTCTCTGTTCTCAGCCCCTACAGAGCCATGCTCCATCCGCCGCCGCGCACTTTGTGCACGCACGCGATGCTGCCACACTACAGACCGCCGGCCGCCTCGCACTCTCATCCGTCGTGCCACGTCCCCTCGTCCTACAGGCCCCCCGTCCTGCTGTGCCTTGTCCTCATGTCCCTCGTCCTACACTTATCTGTTAAACATGTCTTTTGTAGGCCAACATTCTACACCATACAACATTACGGTCTAAGTGTCGCCTTATAAAAATTTGTCTTTTAGCTTCTACGGTACCCTCTTGTCATATAGAATGTCAGATGCTTGGCGCCACTTCATCTACCCTGCTTTGATTTTATGGCTAACATCACTTTTGATGCGGTGCAAACAAACAAAATCCTAGATGCAGACATACCCTTTCAAGTCAATAGATGGTATATCTTCTTTTGATGCCACTTTCTTTTCAGAAGAGCCTGAAAATATTAATTCACCAAACTTGATAAAAACAACTGAAGAATTGAAGTAATGAATACAAAAAAAATGGAACATATAGGAAGTGGAACATGTCAGACCTTCAGATAACTCTGGTCTGTATCTAGCTGTTCTGTATTTCTGAAACACATTGTTAGATAAAATTCAGATAGAGAATAATTTTCAGCTATTTTCAATAACGTCCAACAATAGGGCTAGATATCAGACCTGAAGATGACTTTTTACATGATAAATGGTCAAATTGTCTGCCTTCATTAGCTTCAGGACACCCTTAGGAGTTGCTTCTGCAACAATTTAAGGAAAATGTCAAAACGAATCAATCATGGGAGACATATGTCTGCAAGCAGTACGCACTTTCACTGCCACCAAGTATATTGACAGCATCCACAAAGCGCTCGTGAAGCTCAGGAGTCCATCTCATGCGTGCCTTGCCAGTATTGGAGCCAGCAGTGGGTGAGGGTGCCACAACTGCCAACGGTTCAACAGATTGAGATGAAACTGTTTGTTGGGTAGCTGATTGGTGAACTGAGTTGGATGATTGCACAGGTTGCCCAACCTATGTGAAACACAAATTAATGCATAAAGACTATAAACAAAGAGTATAGTGCAGTAAAGGTTATAACAAAGAAAAGTGACCTAGCCAATACAAGATTGATTATTACCATAGCTGAAACTGAATGTTGTAAAGGATGAGCGAATGCATGCCTAATTTTCAACTTCAAAACCCATTTAATAAAACTGCTGAACTCAAACAAGTGAATTAGCAAATTCCTAAATTATATATGTTGCTTTATTAAAAATGATCCCCAAGGCAACTAAGAGCACAATACAGCAAGTTTGCCATATTTGGTCTTGCCATTTGCTAACACAGCAAACCTCCTGGACCCTGCTAAATTTTTCCTCATGTGAAATTCCAAGATGTGAACTTGTACAGCCAAGTCAAATCTGACTGGAGTCACTTGAGGCAACACCGAACACCCTACATGCAGCTTAGTGATCATGCAGTCTAGATGTCAAACAGCTCGGTCTGAGGATCCAAAGTGAAAAAAAAGAGTCTTGACCTATTAAAGTAGTAAAAAAATGCAGAAACTTTGTGACCCATTGGTGATTTCGAAAAAGAATGAGATGCATGATGTGAACCTGCATATAACATCAGTGGTCACTACTATCCTGGATGTGTGATGAACAGCAAAAAGATGATCTTTTTAAGATTTCCAAGTGTAGATTTGTTATATCATATCAATACAAACAAGATATAATGAAAATAAGATTACAAAGCATTTGTTTTGGGAAAAAACAGGACGTGTAGCCTGTAGGACAACAACAATATGATTACAGATTTGTGGATTTGGCATCAACGTACAGCTAGGAAATACTAAGCACAAACGGGAGTACAAAAAGTCCACCCACCAAAAATGGCATAATTAACTAGCGTACCGGTTGAGTTTCTGTGGAAGTCGGGTTATCAACCATGTCCTTCCAATCCTCATTCATAAACTCTGTCCACCATTCAGTTTGCTTAGTAAGATCATCTGAAGCTCCAATAGAAGTGGTCCCAGTCAAATTATTCCCAGCAGGGACATCACCAGAGTATCCAAGAATGCTCTCAACTGGATCGGGGCACCAAGTTGGTTCAATGTCTCTTGGGAAATCGGTTATGGATGGTTCAAAGCCTCCATATTGTGACCCATAATTCAGCGTTGAGGAACTTGCAGTGCTTGGTACTTGAGAATTGTATGAATTGTGGTTGGGGTATTGCTCAGGATTTGAATGCGAAGAGAACCTTACAGACGGAGGTGAGCACAAAGGACCAACAGATCCAGTATTGGAGTGAAACAGACCACGGATAGGAGCAACAGTTGTCTGGTGAGGTGGTAGTGGAGTGCTCCTCAATTCTCTCTCCATCAAAACACTCTGTGCATCGGGAAGCCTCGGGAAGCTCTCATCCAGAGAGACTGGTATACAAGGCAGAGATGTTGGTACGGTTACAGGAACACCAGAACTGTAGAGCTGGTTGGTGCTTAACCTCTCCATCTACAAACAAGCACAAACCTCAGTTACCACCAACACAACGTTCCTCCAGTGTCCAATGCCCTTTCTATCTTGACTTTTGAACTATGCTCCTCACCTAAGATTATTGTGTCTGCAATTAGAGAAAAGGCATTCACGTTTGTGACAACAAGGAACCTTTGACAACATAAATTGAATGATACACTTGCCATGAAACAGATCATTAATCCAACTACGTCATAAAAAGTACATGCTAAACCAGAAGTCAGCCTTTGCTCAACAAATGAGTCAGACTACATAGCCGATTTTAATTGGACTGCAGGGCCATTTGGGCAACAGGCCCATCGAATTAAAATGAGAACATATCACACAGTCTGAATCGATCTCAGCAGCAGAAAGACAGCAGTTTAAGGTCCTTCCTCGGTAGCAGGAAGAAGCTGGCAACAAAGCCATACTTTTTACATTGTGAAATAAGCTATTATACAATTTTGATTCTCTGTTCATGGCATTAAAACTAGTCTGTAAGTGTCTCTACTATCAGGATTAAACGCACTCCGTGTAAATTCTACATAGACAAACAATCTTCAAAACATTAGATATATATAAGAAATCAACGAATAAATCGCTAGGCAAAGCACCACCTAACCGAGAACGACCCGAATTCCACTCGCCCACGAGCCTAGCTGACATATCTAGGATAATTTCGCACTTCGTACGAGTCCATCCACCAATCTGAACCTAAAGGCAATCATTAGGTCATTAAGGCGCGCCAACTGACTAATCGAACCACAAGGAACCGAAGCGAAACAGAATCGGATCATGATCCTAACCGAGCGCAGAGGCGAAAGAGAGAGGTCGAATCAGCAGAACCAACCGAGGCCGGGAGAGGGCTGACCTCACCTCCGCTGCGGGCAGCGCGTGGCGGGATCGGCGATGTCGAGGAAGAGGAAGAACTCGTCAACCGAACCACCTCGCCTGGCCTGGCGCCCTGGCCTGCCCTCCTGCCTCCAACAGAGCTCGAGCGAGAGGGGGGGAGGAGAGAGGAGAGGAATGAGATGTGAGGCGAGGGGGAGAACTGGAGTCGGCCTTTCGCGTGGTGGACCGCTGCGCTCACTCTGCACGCGAGAGTCGAGCCTCACCGACACGTGGGGCCACCTCGAGCGGACCCGCAGCTGCCGTGGTAGTGGGTAGAGAGGGATCGTGTAGGCAAGCGGTTTATTGCGCCGATGGGAAATGATTCTGTCAACTTGGGGGCGGACCAGCGGGTGGGACGGGTCCAGGGGACGCAGCGTGGGCCGGTTGGCATAGGGGTGAGATGGGGTCCGGTGGCAGTGGTTGCAGGCGCAATGGGCAGAGCGCGAGGGTGGGTGTGGGTTGACGGCGGGGGATGGCCGATGCGGGTTCCGTCTCGGCGTCCACAATTGGCACCGAGGAGTTCTGAGCGACGGAGAAAGGTGAGACGAAAGCCAAAAAACGCAAGGGCAAGTTGTTGCGCCAAGTAGGCCGCCCGCGGTGAATCGGTGATACCACTTGGAATGGATGGGTGGTCAAGGTTACGGCTGCTGATTCTACGGTATATAGAGCATGGGTCCGACTCGACCACCTCTCGAAAAAAGTCTGATCGGCTCCGACTTGACTAATGTTAATGTAACTAGTAAATATGGTTATAATTTTTTTTTGACCCGTAACAATTCACGGATCGAATATAAGTAGAGATGTTCAAATGGGCTGCCTAACCAAGTCTAGCCTGGACCTGTTGAAGCACGTCATGGTTAAGCCTGAATAGTTATCCGGACCGGATCGGACTATCCAACGAGCTCAAATCTCTGAACGAGCTCGACACAGGACGGGCCCAACCATGTCGGGTCGGTCCAGTAATCCCGTCCCAAAAATGAACATCGTGTCGACCTAAGCCCGCTAGCACATAAATCAGGCTTAAAATTATATCACCACAAAAAATTGAACACATTTACAAATCTATACTAACTCTATTAAGAAACATAAATCAGGCTTAAAATTATATCACCACAAAAAATTGAACACATTTACAAATCTATACTAACTCTATTAAGAACCTAATGTGGGCACCTGGTACTACCACGGCTTCACCCTCCGCTGACACTCTAGGCCCCACCTAACGCGTCTCGCCTCAGCGTCATGCCCTTGTGGGCCCCGTGCCCAGCGCTCTCTCAGGCCTCAGCTAGTGCCTGTGAACCCTAGTGCATGTCCAACAACCGACCACGACCGCGCAACTACCCTAATAAGCCCGCTAGCGCATAAATCGGGCTTAAAATTATATCACCACAAAAAATTAAACACATTTACAAATTTATACTACTCTATTGAAAACCTAATTAGGCACCCGGTGCTACCACGTCTCCACCCTCCGCTGACACTCTGGGCCCACCCATGCGTCTCGCCTCAGTTACTGCCTGCGAACCCCAGTGCCTGTGCAGCACCCGACCCCGTCCGTGCAGCTACCCCAATAATTATATAAAATTCAAAACGAGCACTCGAACCCACAATCCCTGCTCTAGAAATGTGAGGCTAACCACGAGACCACATGTACCTTAGTGTTTAAAAATAAACGATAATTATATTTAAATAAATATTTCAATATCTATTTATATGATATATAAAAACCGTAGCAAATCACGGGCAACTAGCTAGTAATCTATTAAAAACTTAATATGGGCACCTGGTGCTACCACGTCACCACCGCGCTGACACTCTAGGCCCACCCCACGCGCCCCGCCTCGGGGGCTGTGCCCTGTGGGCCCCACGCGTAGTGCCCGCGTGCTCTATTAGCTACTGCAATGTGGATCTCAGCGCCCGCGCAGCCAGCTACTACACATGCCCAACACCCGACCCCGCCCACGCAACTAACACTAGACCACATCGTGCCCTATGGGCCCCACGCACAGCGCCCGCGTAGTGCTCTCTCAGCTACTATTCTATGGACAGCTACTACACATGCCCAACACCCGACCCCGCCCACGCAACTAACACTAGACCACACCGTGCCCTATGGGCCCCACGCACAACGCCCGCGTAGTGCTCTCAGCTACTACTCTATGGACCCTAGTTCCTGCGCAGCCAGCTATGACGTCTACCCAGCACCCGACCTCGCCCGTGCAGCTAACACCAGACCACACATACCTTAATGTTTAGAAATAAATAATAATTATATAAAAAATAGTGCAGAGCGAGAACTCAAAACCATACCCCTGCTCCAGAAATTTGGGGCCAACCACTAGACCACACGTACCTTAGTGTTTAGAAATAAACAATAATTATATTTGAATAAATATCTCAATACCTATTTATATGACATATAAAAACCGTAGCAAAGCACGAGCAACTGCTAGTAAAAATTGAAGGATATAACTAAACACATGTTATCACCGGAATTTAACCGGGCCAAAGATGGTTGTAACTCAGAATGGGTTGTAGGGAGCAATTCGAAAAATCGGAAGAGCAGCCCCTGTGCGGGAATATTTCGGGCCAAGGCGGTCGTGTGTTTAGCAAAGTCAGTTGAGCTAGCGTAAAAGTAGGAAGATATAGTTTGTTTTCAACAAACTAGGGTTAGCAAGTCTCTAGACTTTAAATATGTACCTAAGTCACTCATTAGGGTAATCATGAATCTTCATACGTTTTGCGACTACAAGCTTTGGTGCATCGTTGTCCCTATTCTCAGGGTTTTCCACAGGTAAGTGCAATGCCACCCTAATTGCGTCTCACGGTCAGAGTGGTGCCGTTTTTTGTTAAATCTTTGTGTTCTCTCGTACCGAAGCGTTTTTATGGCAAGAAGCACTAGTTATCGTAGCATTTACAAGAAAGTTACGCCGGGTTCGTCATGTGTGCATGATGTTTGCCAATTATGAATGCTTCGCAGCCCCACGTGAGTTCTCGAGTGCGAGGGCGGTTCCTAGCTTTGTCTCACCTGGTAGATATGATCTATCACGTTAGTCTTTGATTCGTCAAAGATCTGTCTAATATATGCATAGTTGCCATGCATACAAGTTGGATGTTCCAGTAACGTGCCAGACACTTCGCGTCGGCTCTAATTGGGATTGTTTCGGGAATCGGCTTGCGCTAGTTTTTAGGCCTATGATATGGTCAGCGCTTAGATGTCCATCATGCTTGCTAGGCCAAACTATGTGAGGGATGATCTGACTGTGCGGTGAAACCTTAACCATAGTGGTTTGGATCCACCTGGTGTGAACAGAGCGGGGTCTCAAGAGCCATCAGCTCTGTGCGTCGCTGATGCGTGGATCCAATGCAAGCCTGGGGAAACGATCGGCTTCTCACAGTTGATATGACCCGTCGAGCCGAAAACGACTCGGACTGACGTTTGCATGTGTTTGTGTACGCAAGAAACCAACTCGGAGCACGTCGACACCCTCCTGATCGGGTTTAGGTCAGGTGGCACGCTAGGCAAACCTCGAAGCTAGGTCGTACGCCAGGATTTGAGTCGTTGACCAAGGGACTGAGGCTCACCAGCCGTCCCAAAAGCCTCATGTCTCCTCATGTTGGTTGTCGTCTCTCGCTGGTGGGTTTCAGGTGGAAACACATTTTGGCACATCCGGTGGGACCATCTATGTCAACATCTTCAACATGAGCTGTCCAGATAGCGAACACTCAGACAAATGCGTGTAGACCAGTGCAAGACAGATATGTCACGTATGAAGAGTTGCCTCTAGAGCACCAAGCAAAGTATGATCAAATCAAGGCTCTCTTCGAAGCCGACCTCATCGACTCTTTCGAGAGGACCCGTAACCATGACATCCTGTGGAAGGGGTTCTCTCCTAAAGGCACTCTCGACGAAGTGGATCTCTCAGTGCCCTCAGAAGAGCGCACCAGAGCTCTACACCAGGAAGTCAACTATATGGTGGCTCATTCGCTGCATCGCCACTCTAAGATCCTGATGAATGAGTTCAAATGTGTGTTCATCCATATTGTTTAGGAGATCATGAAGCATCAATACTCTCCAACAGGCCTAGCTCTGGGAAGTTACAAAGGGGAAATTTTGTTCCAGACTAGGCCACCACTGCCATATTTAGTCGCCGCCCCGCAGGCACCTCCACTTGGATCACCAATGTATGTTGTTTACAAGACAAGTGGTGGTCCTGAGGATTGCTAGTTCTTCAACAATCCGCCTAACCACATTCCTCACGGGTATTCATGTATGTATGTCCCGGATCATGGCAGAACAGCACACCTAGTGCAAACGGGTGCAGCAGGAGTTTATAGATCAGACGACGAGAAATAAGCTTGGCTGGATAAGTACACCACTAGGCCGAGTCATGAAAGCTCAGCCTAGGAGCTGCTACTGCAGATCAGTTTAGCATTATTCCGAGGGATCAGTTTAGCATGATTCCGAGGCAAAAGGCAATTAGCTACACCAAACCATATCCCAGTGAGTATGATCCGATCCCTGTGCCACTCAAGTATCGACTCCCTGAGTTCACTAAGTTTAATGGGTCGGAAGGAGCTAGCTCTATCAAGCACATTACTCGATACTTGACGCAGCTTGGGACAATCTCAGTATGGGATCCATTGCGAGTAAGATTCTTTGCATTGTCCCTCATAGGGTCGGCCTTTGCTTGGTATACCTCGATAGGTGCAGACTCGATACAGGCATGGAAGCACCTAGAAGACCAGTTCCACATCCAGTATCACTCTGAAGCTGATGAAGCCAGGATTGTCGACTTGGCACAAGTCAAGCACAAGTGCAGGGAGACCTTTGCGAAGTTCATTCAATGGTTTAGAGCGGTCAAGAACCGATGCTACTCATCCTGCATCATAGAGAAGGGTGCTCCAACGAGGACTAGCGAAGAGTGTGGACTCTTTGATACCTCGGGAAAAAAATTGGAGGAGTCTTCTTGTCCCTAATTTACTTTATGCATTACTTTGAGCATTTTACTTTATGTATACTTAGTTAGTATTTGTAATAATGACTTAGGGTTGTTGTCTATCTCATAGCCTTTACTTATTGCTAGTAGTTTGGGTGAAGTTGGGCTTATGCTTAGGGTTTAATATTTTATTGGAATTTTAGAAAAGCCTAATTCACCCTCTTGGGCATCATGATTCTTTCAATTGGTATCAGAGCCTTGTTTCTCCTAGTTTAGCTTATCCGCTAGAGTAACGATGTCTGACGGGGATGGACCTCCTCCCATTTTTATGGTGATGATTTTCCTTATTGGAATATTTTTATGGAAGCTTATCTACAGGCTATAGACATTGGAGTCTACAAAGCTGCCACCCAAGGGTTCCCCCAACCTAGAGATGCCACTAATCTTATGGGTGATGAGAACAATTATGAGAAATGGAATGCAAAGGCCAAAACACCCTTTTTAGGGGTTTTTTAATGGATGTATTCAATAGAGTTAGAAATCACAAAAATGCTCATGATTTATGGTTAGACATTTGTGCTCTACATGAAGGAACTAAAAGTGAGCGTGAGGAGAGATATCACATTGCCATGAGAAAGTTAAACTCTTTTGAAATGCTTGCCAATGAAAATGTAAATAATATGTACTCACGACTTAATATTCTTGTAGAGAAAGTGAATGGCTCGGGACTCACTCAAATTTCTCAACCGGATGTTGTGAGGAAATTCTTAGTGTCTTGCCAATTGAGAAGTATGGCCACATTGTCACCGTGCTACACCAAATGGATCTTTCCACCACTACACCAACTCAATTATTGGGAAAGATCAATGCTCATGAGATATATATGCACATCAATGATAAGGATGGGTCTTCCTCCAAGAAGAAAGACTTGGCTCTCAAAGCTAGTCAAGAAAAGAAAGGCAAGACCAAAATCCAAGTTGAAGGAGAGTCCTCCAGTGATGATGATCTTGATACAAATATTGCCTTTATGGTGAGAAAGACAACAAAGATGTTGAAGAAACTCAATCGAGAAAGCATCAAAATTAATTCAAGGAAGAAGACTTTTTTCTCTAACAAGAGAAAGCCCATCTCCAAGATGGATTGCTACAATTATGGAGAACTTGGTCATCTTGTTCATCAATGCAACAAGCCCAAGAAAAACAAATTCAAGGGAAAGAAAGATGATGAAAGTGATGATAAGAAGAAAGAAAAGAAGTTCTTCAAGAAGAAAGAAGGCAAGCACAAGAGGTTTCACAAAAATAAGAATGGGAAAGCATATATTGATGGTGATTGGCTCACCGACATTGAATACTCAAGCGGCTCTTCTTCAAGTGAAGAAGAAGATGATGAAAAGGTCGCCGCCATCGCCGGGGATTTCTCTTCACCACCATCATCATATTCATCCACTACACACCTATGCCTCATGGCTAAAGATGAACGGAAGGTACAAAATGAAAATGTCATTATTGAAGATTGTGAAAGTGATAGTGATGATGATTATGCTTCTCCTACTTATGATGAATTAGAGGACTTGCTTAAAGAATATACTCAAATCATTAGAAAGTCCAAAGCTAAATGTGACAAGCTAAAAGATGAAAATGAGATCTTAACTGCTAAGTATGACATAATTGTTAAAGCTAGTGAGGAAATGAAGGAAGAAAACAAAACTATGTCATCCACTAAAAATGAGCTCAAGACCTTCCTTAAAGATGCTAAACAAAAATGTGAAAAACTAAGTGAAGCAAATCTAGAGCTAAAAGATAGGCTTGTCAAGATAAAAGAAGATTATAGAAAAATTAAAATTGATCATGACAATCTTCTTATTGCAAATGAGCTTTTATCTTGTGATACACATGAAACTATTAACCCTGTTGTTAAGCTTGATGTAGCAACCTCATGTGATGATTTGAGCAATGTTGATCAATCTAGTCTCCATGATGATTTGGTTGAAAAACTTGAAGTCATGACACTAGAGAACTAGAAATTAAAGAAGTACTTGACTGATGCAACCACCAAGGGAAAAATTGCCATAGAAAGCAATGATGTTAATAATGAGTTGACATTGGACAATGAAAGGCTTAGAGAAGAAATCAAGAAACTCAAACTTGAGAAAGAACATCTTGCCACTAGTGTGCAAAAGTTCAACAAAGGTCAATACCTTCAAAATGAGCTCCTCATGAACAGAATCAAGAAAATAACAAGAATGGTATTGGATACAATTCTTTTGTGCAAAAGAAAGCAACAAACCAAAACAAGGCTAAGCAAAATCCTAAGCCCATCAAGTGCTATGAGTTTGGAAAAGAAGGACACTTTGCCCTCAATTGCAAAGCCACACTACCAACTCCCTTGCTAAAGCACTCAAGACCTTTTGCTTTCAATGCTCACTATGTACTTAGAAAAGTTGCAAATGGGAAGGTGAGAGCACCTAGAGGGGGGTGAATAGGTGATCCTGTAAAAATCAACACTAAATGGCACAAAACTTGGTTTATGAAATGTTAGTGGAATCAAAACCAAGGTGCTATGTCTAGAGAGAAAGAGATGACTTCTTCACTTAATTGCTCTTCACAAGGTGAGTATTTAAACTTAGAGCAATTATGAAGTGAGTAGAAGCAGAGAGAATCACACACGAATAACAATAGGTGACACAACGATTTTTATCTCGTGGTTCGGCCAAGTAGAACACTTGCCTACTTCCACGTTGTGGCGTCCCAATGGACGAGGGTTGCACTCAACCCCTTTCAAGCAATCCAATGATCCACTTGAATACCATGGTTTTCTTCCTTATAACAGATGTTCCCTTTGTGAGGAATCTCCACAAGTTGGAGCCTCTCACCCTTACAATATTGATCACAATAAAAACCACAAGAGTAAGGGAGGGAATAGAAACACACGCAAGAGCTAGAGTCGCAGCAACGACACGCACACAAGTCAAGAAACGAGCACGCAAACACAGCGCAGCGAGTTTACAACTCAACAAGTGCTCAAATCACAATCACAATGATCCGGATGCGTGCTTGCGGAGTCTAGGCGTCTTAGGATGTTCAATGCTTAGTGTTCTGCTCCATGCGCCTAGGGGTCCCTTTTATAGCCCTAAGGTAGCTAGGAGCCGTTGGATCTCCATTTGGTAGGCAATTCTTGTCTTCTATCCGTTGGCGCACCGGACAGTCCGGTGCACCACCGGACATGAACAGTGCATGATTTCTTTCCTTCTTTGGCGAAGCTGACCGTTGAACCCTTGGTCCACTTGGCACATCGGACATTGTCCGGTGCACATCGGACAGTCTGGTGTCGCCTAGTGACTGTTGGCGCGGGCCACGTGTCGATCGCGCTGTCGACCGTTGGCGCAGACGTTGTTGGCTCACCGGACAGTCCGGTGAATTTTAGCCACAGCGACCTCGACGATTCCCGAGAGCAGCGAGTTCATCGCTGAGCCAGCTAGGGCACCGAACACTGTCCGGTGCACCGCAGGCTGTACTTAGCCAAATTTCTCCAATCCAATCTCATTTGATTTGACAAGGTTCCTAGCACTTAGAGGAATATATTAGTACCAAAAACAATTCACTAAAGCTTGAGTTATACCTTGATTCCTGATTTGCATCTCTTTAACACTTAGCACATATCATCCAAAACAATATGTGTTGGGCATCTAATCACCAAAACATTTATAGAAATGGCCCAAGGGCACATTTCCCTTTCAATCTCCCCCTTTTTGGTGATTTATGCCAACACATCAAAAAGCAACTCATTTCGAACTAACATATCAGAAGAGCTCAAAAGCGCAAGTTTAGGTCAAATTAAAGACCTCTAGGATTATTATAGAATTTGGCATATATGGATCACTTATGTCACCACTTGGTTTATTTTCACAAAACAAATTCTTTTTCCTATCTCTAAGTCCAACACACTTGTTTTGACAAATTGAGAGATCTTTCAAGAGTAAATTTGATCAAATGCCACAAACTCTCCCTTTTTCCCATCATCAAAATTCTCCCCCATAAGAGAACAATTTTTGCAATAAGAGGGTTTTGATCAAACACAAAGATTCTAACTCTACAATTTTTGAAATTCACAAGTGGTTGGCTGATCCATTTGCTTTGGCCTTAATTTCTCTCCCTTTGGCATTAATCACCAAAACAGGAGAACTTTTGGCCCTTTAACCCCATTGCCTCACCAAAATGTCAAATATGAGCAAAAGGCAATGAGAACACAAGTACGAACTTGGGACAAGGTACATTGATACCGGAATGCAGTGGAAGCCCTCTCTTTGTCCAAGTTCACTTTTCCCTTTCAATATAACTTTGAGACTATATCAAGAGTACTCAACAAACAAGTTAGTCTCAAGGGAGTCAAGTTGTAGCACATCCTCCCCCTAAACATGTGCATCATTTGCAAAGGGACTTGTGAGGTCCGGGGATGACTTGTACAACTTGAGCACCAAAAAATAAGCAATTAAAGACATTAATGCTTAAAGTAACATGATCAAAGGCATAGAACACATGTATGCTATAGATCAATCCAAGTTACGAGAATCTAAGACATTTAGCTCACTACGGAACCTGCAAAACCTTTTCTCATCTAAAGGCTTGGTGAAGATATCGGCTAGTTGGTTCTCGGTGCTAATATGGTAAATATCGATATATCCCCTTTGCTGGTGGTCTCTCAAAAAGTGATGCCAGATGTTTATGTGCTTAGTACGGTTGTGTTCAACGGGATTATCCGCCAAGCGGATTGCACTCTCATTATCACATAGGAGTGGGACTTTGCTCAGATTGTAGCCAAAGTCCCGGAGGGTTTGCCTCATCCAAAGCAGTTGCGCAGAACATTGACCTGCGGCAACATACTCGGCCTCAGCGGTGGATAGGGCAACAGAAGTTTGTTTCTTAGAGCTCTAGGACACCAGGGATCTTACCAGAAATTAACAAGTTCCTAATGTACTCTTCCTATCAACCTTGCACCCGGCATAGTCGGAATCTGAGTATCCAATTAAGTCAAAAGTAGACCCCTTTGGATACCAGATCCTGAAGCAAGGCGTAAAAACCAAATATCTAAGAATTCGCTTAATGGCCACAAGGTAACAGTCCTTGGGGTCGGATTGAAATTTAGCACACATGCATACACTTAGCATAATATCCAGTCTACTAGCACAAAGATAAAGCAAAGATCCTATCATAGATTGGTATGCCTTTTGATCAACGGACTTACCTCCTTTGTTGAGGCCCAGATGTCCATCCGTTCCCATCGGTGTCTTTGTGGGCTTTGCATCCTTCATCCCAAACCTCTTGAGCAAATCTTGAGTATACTTCATTTGGGAGATGAAGGTTCCTTCCTTGAGTTGCTTCACTTGAAATCTAAGGAAGTAATTCAACTCGCACATCATTGACATATCAAATTTCTGCATCATCACCCTGTTAAACTCCTCACAAGACTTTGGATTAGTAGAACCGAATATAATGTCATCGACATATATTTGGCATACAAAAAGATCGCCATTACAAGTCTTAGTAAAGAGAGTATAGGATCAACTTTCCCAACCTTGAAAGCGTTAGAAATAAGAAAATCTCTAAGGCATTCATACCTTGCTCTTGGGGCTTGCTTAAGTCCATAGAGCGCCTTAGAGAGCTTGTAGACATGGTTGGGATACCTGTCATCCTCAAAGCCAGGGGTTATTCCACATACACTTCTTCCTTGATTGGTCCATTTAGGAAGGCGCTCTTCACATCCATTTGGAACAGCTTAAAAGAATGGTGAGCAGCATAGGCTAATAATATTCGAATTGATTCTAGCCTAGCTACAGGAGCAAAAGTCTCCTCAAAATCCAAACCTGCGACTTGGGCATAACCTTTTGCCATAAGTCGAGCCTTGTTTCTTGTCACCACACCGTGTTCATCTTGCTTGCTGCAGAACACCCACTTGGTTCCCACAATTTTTTGCTTTGGACGTGGCACCAGGCTCCAAACTTCATTTCTCTTGAAGTTGTTGAGCTCTTCCTGCATGGCCAACACCCAGTCCAGATCTTGCAAGGCTTCTTCTACTCTGAAAGGCTCAATAGAAGAAACAAACGAGTAATACTCACAAAAATTAGCTAAACGTGAGCGAGTGGTTACTCCCTTGCTGATATCGCCTAGAATCTGATCCACTAGAAGATTTCTTTGAATAGTTGACCGGACTTGAGTTGTAGGAACTTGTGACGCTTCTTTCTCCTTATCCTGTTCTTCATGTGCTCCCCCTTGATCCAGCCCTTCATCTTGAGGTACCTGTTCCTCATCTTGAGTTGGGGGATGCACCAATGTAGAGGAAGAAGGTTGATCTTGATCTTGTTGTTCCTGTGGTCGCACATCACCTATTGCCATTGTTCGCATTGCGGACGTCAGAACCTCATCCTCATCTACATCATCAAGATCAACTTGCTCTCTAGGAGAGCCATTAGTTTCATCAAATACAACGTCGCTAGAGACTTCAACTAATCCTGATGACTTGTTGAAGACCATATATGCCTTTGTATTTGAGTCATAACCTAGTAAAAATCCTTCGATAGCTTTGGGAGCAAACTTCGAATGCCTACCTTTCTTTACCAAGATGTAGAATTTGCTCCCAAATACACGAAAATAGGAAACATTGGGTTTGTTACCGGTTAGGAGTTCGTATGATGTCTTCTTGAGGAGGCGATGCAGATAGAGCCGGTTTATGGCATGGCAAGCTGTATTCATAGCTTCCGACCAAAACCGCTCAGGCGTCTTGTATTCTCCAAGCATTGTCCTCGCCATGTCAATTAGTGTCCTGTTCTTCCTCTCTACCACACCATTTTGTTGTGGTGTGTAGGGAGCGGAGAACTCGTGTTTGATGCCTTCCTCCTCAAGATATTCTTCGACTTGAAGGTTCTTGAACTCAAATCCATTATCACTCCTTATCTTTTTCACCTTTAGCTCAAATTCATTTTGAGCTCTCCTTAAGAAGCGCTTTAGAGTTCCTTGAGTTTCAGATTTATCTTGCAAAAAGAAAGTCCAAGTGAAGCGGGAAAAATCATCTACAATAACAAGACCATACTTACTTCCCCCGATGCAAAGATAAGCAACGTGCCCGAAGAGATCCATATGTAGGATTTCCAGTGGTCTTGATGTTGTCATCATGTTCTTGCTTTGATGAGTACTTCCTACCTGCTTCCCTGCTTGGCACGCTGCACAAGGTCTGTCATTCACAAAACAGACATCAGTTAGTCCTAACACATGTTCTCCCTTTAGAAGTTTATGAAGGTTCTTCATCCCAACATGTGCTAGACGGCGATGCTAGAGCCAGCCCATATTAGTCTTAGCGATTAAGCATGCATCTAGATCGGCATTCTCTTTTAAGAAATCAACTAAGTAGAGCTTGCCGTCTAATACACCCTTAAAAGCTAATAAACCATCACTTCTTCTAAAGATAGATACATCAATATTTGTAAATAAGCAATTATAACCCATATGACATAATGAGATTACAGATAACAAATTGTACCCAAGCGATTATACTAGAAACACATTTGAAATCGAATGCTCGGTTGTGATGGCTATTTTTCCTAAGCCCTTAACCTTGCCTTGGTTCCCATCTCCAAAGATGATAGTGTCTTGGGAATCCCTGTTCTTGACGTAGGAGGTGAACATTTTCTTCTCCCCCATCATGTGGTTTGTGCATTCGCTATCAATAATCCAGCTTGAGCCCCCGGATGCATAAACCTTCTTCTCCTTAGCCATGAGGCACGTGTGGTGTTCGTTGGGGAAGAGGAAAGACTTATTGAAGGATGAGGCAGCTGGCCTTTCATCATCGGAGTCAGATAAACAGTCAGAGTCCCATTCTTTTCCAATGTGTGCCTCACCCTTTGCCTTCCTATAATTCTTCTTCCTTTCATTCTTCCTTTTCTTTTCTTGTGCCTGGTCATTATCATTATCGGGACATTGTGCTATAAAATGACCAGACTTACCGCACTTGAAGCAGGAGCGCTTTCCGTTGGACTTGCTCTTGTTGGGATATTCTTTGCGTCCTTTCAAAGCTGTCTTGAAGCGCTTGATTATAAGCGCCATTTCGTCCTCGTTGAGCCTGGCAACCTCCACTTGTGCTAACTTGCTAGGTAGCGCTTCCTTGCTACTCGTTGCTTTTAGAGCAACGAGCTGCGGCTCGTAGAGAAGAAGCGGTCCGTTTGCAGCATCGTCCACATATCTTGCTTCCTTCACCATCATGCACCCGCTTACAAATTTTCTGAGAATTTCCTCGAGCATCATCTTGGTGTACCTAGTATTCTCACGAATAAGATTCACAAGATGAGGATCAATAGCGATAAAAGACCTTAGCATTAGTTGGACGATGTCATGATCTGTCCATCTTGTACTCCCGTAGCTTCGAATCTTGTTGACCAGGGTCTTGAGCCTGTTGTAAGTTTGAGTTGGCTCTTCTCTCCTTATCATGGCGAACCTCCCTAGCTCGCCTTCCACCAGTTCCATCTTGGTAATCATGGTAGCGGCATTGCCCTCGTGAGAGGTCTTGAGGGTATCCCATATTTGCTTGCAATTGTCCAAGCCGCTCACTTTGTTGTATTCATCCCTGCATAGAGATGCTAGCAAAACAGTAGTAGCTTGAGATTTTTATGTATTTGCTCATCAATAAATACAGGATTGTCAATGCTGTCGAAATGCATTCCATTTTCAACAATTTCCCAAATACTAGGATGGAGAGAAAACAAGTGACTGCGTATTTTATGACTCCAAAATGAATAGTCCTCTCCATCAAAGTGTGGGGGGTTTTCCAAGAGGAATAGATAGTAAGTGGGCATTCGAGTTATAAGGGACGCGAGAATAATCAAAAGAATAGTTTTGATTAACTGTTTTCTTTTTCGACGAAGAGTCTTCGTCCTCGTGCGAATACAGTGCCCTCAAAATCATAGAAACGTCATTTGTGGTTTAAAAGGTGATCTATTGTTTTGAATACTTTATATTCCAACTTTTTAGCAACGGTATGGTGGAAAAAATGTGCCTTACAACCGTAACCTATGTTTGGACAGTTCTCTCACTCAATTTGGATAAAGTTTCCATGGTCATTGTCTTATTTTGAGAAACGATGTGGCATATTGATGTGTGTTGTTTTTCTTGAGTGGACATAAACATCGTCTAGGTATACCTTGAATAGAGAGGATTATAGGAAACCTAGTATCACAAAAGGTCATTAGCTAGCCCAATAACGTCTTCATCCACTAGTTGTACTCTAATACCCTCTCGTGCGAATACAATGCCCTCAATATCATAAAAACGTCATTTGAGGTTTAAAAGGTGATCTATTGTTTTGAATTCTTTATATTCCAACTTTTTAGCAACTGTATGGTGGAAAAAAGTTGCCTTACAACCTTAACCTATGTTTGGACAGTTCACTCACGCAATTTGGCTAAATTTTCCATAATCTTTATTTTATTTTGAGAAATGATGTGTCATATTGATGTGTGGTGTTTTACTTGAGTGGACATAAACACCATCTAGGTATCCCATGAATAGAGAGGATTATAGGAAACCTGGTATCACAAAAGGTCATTAGCTAGCCCAATGACGTCTTCATCCACTAGTTGTACTCTAATACCCTCTCGTCCGAATACAATGCCCTTGACATCAGAGAAACGTCATTTGTGGTTTAAAAGGTGATCTATTGTTTTGAATTCTTTATATTCCAATTTTTTAGCAACTGTATGGTGGAAAAAAGGTGCCTTACAACCTTAACCTATGTTTGGACAGTTCACTCATGCAATTTGGCTAAATTTTCCATGGTCTTTATTTTATTTTGAGAAACGATGTGGCATATTGATGTGTGGTGATTTTCTTGAGTGGACATAAACACTATCTAGGTATGCCTTGAATAGAGGGGATTATAGGAAACCTAGAATCACAAAAGGTCATTAGCTAGCCCAATGACGTCTTCATCCACTAGTTGTACTCTAATACCCTCTCGTGCTAATACAATGCCCTTGACATCAGGGAAACATCATTTGTGGTTTAAAAGGTGATCTATTGTATTGAATTCTTTAAATTCCAACTTTTAGCAACTGTATGGTGGAAAAAACGTGCCAGACAACCTTAACCTATGTCTGGAGACTTCTCTCACGCAATTTGGCTAAATTTTGCATGGTCTTTATTTTATTTTGAGAAACGATATGGCAAATTGATGCGTGGTGTTTTACTTGAGTGGACATAAACACCGTTTAAGTATGCCTTGAATATAGGGGATTATAGGAAACCTGTTATCACAAAAGGTCATTAGCTAGCCCACTAACGTCTTCATCCACTAGTTGTACTCTAATACACTCTCATGTGAATACAATGCCCTCAATATCATAGAACCACTATTTTAAGTTTCAAAGTTGATCTATTCTTTTGAATTCTTTATATTCTAACTTTTTAGCAGCTGTATGGTGGAAAAAGGTGTCTTACAACCTTAACCTATGTTTGGACAGATCTTGTAACACCCCGAGACCCATAAACACCCCAGAATGATACTAAACTACACCTCTAACATTCGTATATAAAATTTCGACAGCATCTCCTTTGAAAATTGCATAAACGGGGAAGCAACAAAGTGTAAATAGATATCATGATAAGAAAACATAATCGACATTAATAATCTGCTAGCAATGGGAAGACAACCATAAAGACATGAACTAAATTAACCAGTGCGCACAACTAGTTAGAAACAAACATCCTTTGTCAAGAAGCTTCTAATTAAATCATGACTGCGCCTAAGCAACGTTATTATGAGAGTGAAGGTGGATGTGCTGCTACTTCCCACTTCCCTGAATGAGAAACAAGCACCTGCATTGAGTAATGCAAGAGTGAGATGAAACATCTCAGCAAGCGAATTGTTTTGACAAGATATTTAAACCACAAATTGAATTAATCAACATTTTAAAAGAATCACAATTAAGATCAGAAATACTTGTAGATATAGAACTCAGTAGTCCCAATATAACCAATACCATATCATTTCCTTGAACAACCACAATAGGTTCTATAACACTTCCCTGCGTCAACAAAACCTGCAAATATCACTTCAATGTATGCATAGGAGTGCAAAGTGTAGGTACTCTGTCTTCATACCTCTGAGGGTATAAAACCACATCATCTGCAAATATCACTTCAATGAATGCATATGAATGCAATGCATATGTCCTCTGCCTTCATACCTCTAAGGGTATGAAGCCGCATCGTATCCCTCCTCGGGCAACGCACGATGCTAAGTTGTACCGGTACGGTTGGACCATAGGTCATGACCCAACTTCATATGCAAGTGAATCATGCAATGTATATGGCATGCTGCATTTATCAATATACTTCACTTCCTTCACATACAATACAACCTCAAATAATACTTCATTTACCTTCAGATACAATACCAACCTCAAATAATACTTCATTTACCTTCAGGGGTGTGAATTAATCTCATGAGTCATACTCGAATCATAATCATCATCAATATATGATTGAACATCAGTATAATGCAAGCAAGTAAAGCATCACCATAGAGTCCAATTATGAAAGGATCCAATACTTCTGAATATTAGAGTGTAGGCAATAGAAATAATAGGTCAGAACGGAAGCAACCACCGCTACATTCACTTGCCTTCATCGAAGAAGAAGAAATGTACTAGGCATGATCTGGAGTGTAGCCACCTGCTAGCGAGCATAAAACTTAGTACAAATATTTCACAAACATTTGCCAACAATCAACACATCGCTCCTACACTTGAAACCAAGACCTGGTGGAAAGCCTCCCACCCTAAACCACATGCCATACAGTAGCAACGCTGTTTGTTAATTTTGTGTCTTTAAAAATTATAATAGTGGTGATATCAAACAAATAATCTAGGAGTATCTACACAAAATACCCTACAACTTCGGTATTCAATGGATAATTAAATTCTGCCATCTATAAGTTCTAAAACAACTGACAAGATAACTGACTGAATCTGTTTTAGACAACAGCGTAGTTAACTTCAAAATTCGATATCTCACAAACCACTTAACCAAAAATAATGAAATTCTACTAGAAGTAAGAACTTTTATCGCTCTACAGAAGTCTCCATAGTTGGAAGAGCCAATTCGGCCATTTACCTGATGAAACCTACCAGTGAACAAACCCACTCATTTTTGTCAGGCAAACAGGAACAACCACAGTAAAACAAACATAACTAGAGTTTCATAATTCATATGAATGCACTTTTTAACAATCTGGAAAGCTTATGAAATTATCTACAACGTTTCTTACAAACCCAAGGTTGAATTATGTAGATAAAATTGCCTAAATCTTAAGAGAACAGATTCTGCACAGAATTATGAGACTCAAAAACTGCTATAATCAAATAGCAATAACTTTCTGATCTGATGTCTGATTGAGGTGTTCTTCGTGGACACGGAAAGATCTACAAATTATCTACGACTCATATGTAGACGTTTCATTTTTTGAGGCCACTAAGACCACGGAAAACTGGTATGAACAGAAACTTTCGAATCTACCATTCCGCAGAAAACTAAATTCGAGATCAAAACCTACCCCTCATCTAATCCAACTTCTAATCATTTAATCCCCATGATCCACAACCTCCAAAAGCACATAATTACAGGGAAGAACAAGAATTTCATCCATACCTAGGGTTTTCCCCAAGAAAATCTTTAAGAAGAGATGGGAAAGAACATCTCCTTGATCCTCTCTCCCTCTTCAATTCAACGTGCTCCTCCTCTTCTCGATCCTTGCTGCGTGGGGGGAGATCTAGAGGGAGGAGGAAGTCGTGGAGAGGGGCTTCCATGGGAGGAGAGGGTGGCCAGACAAGGGGAGAGGGGAAGGGGTGGCCAAGTGTGTGTGGGGGGGGGGGAGAAAGGGGGAAAGGGCCACCACTAGGGTTTCTTTGCGGGAGAAACGAAACGACGCCACAAATGACTCTGACTTAGCATCCAACGACCCACAACCCTTTTTCCCACATCCACGCACTGAAGATCAACCTTTGGCAACCTTTTTTTTGGGATATTACACTCTACCTCCCTTAAAAAGAATTCGTCCTCGAATTCGACCACTCCAACAAAACATCCAAGGGACCCCATATAGGAGCACCATTCAAAACATGGGTCCATTATTGGTCTTAATTAACACAAGAACTTCTACCTCGACTAATTGTCTAAGGAAACTACACCACCTGACATCAAGCATGAACCAACATGTAATGAAGCTCAAACCAAGTTATAGATGCAATCAACACTACGATTTCACAACATCGAATTTGGATGCAGCCATACATCAGCATCAATGTCTTAAAACGACACTCTTTTTATGAAGGGGTAATATGCACTAAGCACAACCTTTACCAACTTCAACAATTTATTTTAATTCAATGGTGAAACATCCACACCAGATGAATGTATAAGAAGATCAAACACCTCACCTCACAGCACCACGAAACAAGTAGTTCTATTGAAACAAAACTCCTAATCTTCCTAAACCTTGTTCTTGCCATAATGAAAAGATAATCATGTAATCTAACATACTTTGCACCCCACCAAAAGGGAGAAAATCTAGAGAACTAATGGAGCAATAAAGCCGACAAGAAGCCAATAACATCTTGTGCGGCACAGTTCATCGAAGAAATGCCAAAAACTCTACATAGAGCACTGACAGCCCAACAACAACACAATACTTGCTTAACCCATGTCACTATACTTCATTCAACATCTCAACTAAGAAAAATATCCAACTAGTAAGGTTAACCTACACATAATATAAGTCTTAATCTACTGTAGTTCAGAAACTTACATTTCATTCTATCATATGATGCACTCAAAGTATCAGACCTAAAGGGTCAATACTAACCCCGTAATCCTTCACACATTTGGCAAACATCTCAAGCTGATGTAAAAACCACATCATTTAGGAATAGGTGACTAACCACACACAACCAACTCTAGGCTAGGCAATGACTTCATCCAAACCAATAGATATGTGGTCCAACAATGGCTCCACAAACATGCATCGGGGAGAGAACCATCAGATCCTCAACGTATTAATACATAATCAATGGATCAAGAAAATCAAAGATTTTATTCTACAATTAGCATGACTAACATGCAACCACTTTAAACCACATCTAGGCTTTGTGGCTACTAAAACACACGATAGAAGAGAGACATGTAAGCCATTTTGGCTATGTAAAGACTTCCCCCAAAATTCATATAAAAGTACCAATATTCATTTCTTTCAGAACTGGTTTCTCGACATAAACAATCATTCTTTGCAAAGATAGTTGGAGCTATCCACCAACCACTCAACAAATTAAATTCAAATTGATGATTACCTTGTACCCCAAAACACACAATTCACACTCCTCTTAGAAACATCCTCAATCAAGCATATATAACAATATTATTGTAATAAAACTCAACCATGAAAAACATGGTGAAAACAACATAGACATACTTGTATATCACAAGCATAGTAACAACTTCAATCTCACAAATGACCATCGATATCAACCGCATTAATAAAACAATATCAAAATTTCAGAAATAAATTATATCAAGCATTAAGCCATAAACAACTTACCACATCACCGTAAAGGAATAGGGAGGGGTGAAAATATTATCATCTGCACTTCAAAGTCACTAATACATATCAAAGATACTTGAACTCATACCCTTCCTATATGTGCAAGTGTGTCAAATTTATCTTCAAATTGCCAAGAATCTAAAGCCTAAGCTTTGATACCAACTGTAACACCCCGGGACCCACAAACACACCAGAATGCTACTAAACTACACCTCTAACATTCGTATATAAAATTTCGACAGCATCTCCTTTGAAAATTGCATAAACGGGGAAGCAAAAAAGTGCAAATAGATATCATGATAAGAAAACATAATCAACATTAATAATCTGCTAGCAATGGGAAGACAACCATAACGACATGAACTAAATTAACCAGTGCGCACAACTAGTTAGAAACAAACATCCTTTGTCAGGAAGCTTCAAATTAAATCATGACTGCGCCTAAGCAGTGTTCTTATGAGAGTGAAGGTGGATGTGCTGCTACTTCCCACTTTCCTGGATGAGCAACAAGCACCTGCATTGAGTAATGCAAGAGTGAGATGAAACATCTCAGGAAGCGAATTGTTTTGACGAGATATTTAAACCACAAATTGAATTAATCAACATTTTAAAAGAATCACAATTAAGATCAGAAATACTTGTAGATATAAAACTCAGTAGTCCCAATATAACCAATACCATCTCATTTCCTCGAACAACCACAATAGGTTCTATAACACTTCCCTGCTTCAACAAAACCTGCAAATATTGTAACACCCCTGGTGTTACTGTAACTAAAACTTGAGCATGGCATCATAGCATTGGCATTGCATATGTTTGACACACCTAGAGTGCATTCACTAGGCAAAAATTTCAAACAAGTTGTATTGTTTAAGTGTTTTGCAAATAGGACCCTGGTTAAAGGACTTAACCCTAAATAGGGATTAAAGGGGTAAAACCTAACCCAAGTTGAGAAAACCTAAAAGCTTTAGGGTAAAAGTCATAAAATGACCCCAAGAATAAACTTGAATCACTTTTATACCCCTGGAATACCAGAAACCCTAATTGGAACCTTGGAAAACCCTAAAACCAAACCCTAGGGGCTTATGTGCAAAATTAGCCCACTTTTGGGCTAAAGTGCAAAAACCAAGCCAAATAAGTATTTTAAGTCATTTGGTTCACAAATATGTGGACTTGAAAGCAAAACCCTAAGTTTTGGACTTAAATGCAAAATGGACCTCATTCGAGTTCTATACTAAGTCTGAAATTCAGTGTTGAAGGCTCCACTTTGGGGCCTTGTAACTTGCAAAGCATAGGGTTTTTGCCCTAGGTCACCACATCAAAGTTGAAGACCAATCATAGGAGAACAACTTTGTTTAAGGGTTCAAGCCATGGTCTTATGTGAAATTTGGAGAAAAACCCAATCAAAGATGGACTGTCAGGCTGCCTGAAATCTGAAATACAGATTAACAGTGTTATGACATGAACTTTGAGCTCGATTTTGAAGGGGATCCAGTGACCTTTTGTGAGTACACATTGTAGCAAAGATATAGATGGATTATAGCTCTATAACTTTGCTGCAGAAGGATGGTTTAGGTTTCACACAAAATCGGGAGTAAATGGAGCTCCAATGTGCTCTGTCAGTCAAGTTCTTTCTTGAATTCAGAGCACTGTTCGTCGTCATCAGAAATATCGCGCTGTGGATCAGGATCACCCCCGCCGGCGATAAGAACGCCACCGCGGCGTGACCGGTCGTCGGTGGTCGCGGTAAAGCTCCTGGGTATCGTGGCAAAAGTTACCGAGGTGGCGAACTCAGGTTAAGCGGCAACCCCGTGCCCTCACCGGAAACCGCCGCGCGGAAAGCTTGCCAGCGCATCCGCAGCTCGCGTTTCTTCTCCAACTCCGGTCGACGGTCCTCCGCCGCGTGGCCTAGCTTTTCTACCGTGTCGCTGTGACTCCCTTGGGCCATCCCATCATCGCCGGGGAGGTTGCCACGCCGTTGGCCACGTAACTGCGCGTGCCAGGCTTCTTCCCCGTCTCCGGCCGCCAACACATCACGGTCAAATTGAGAGCCACCGCCCTTGAAGCCTATAAATTGAGGGCGGGGATAGTTGCGCCATATAATCGCCAAGCTATAGCACCCACTCTCATCTCCTCTCGCTCACCGTAGCTCCGCAATTCGGGTTTGCCCCCAAATTGGTTTCCGCCACCGTAAAACACCGCTTCCCCGTGGACTGTCCGTTCTGGTAAGGCACCATCCAAATTGCGTGTTGTTCTTATGTCCCTATATGCTAGTGATGCTCTCCAAACCCTCTAATTAAACTAGAAACCCACCAATCATTGGGAACACGAATGAACTTCCATAGCTTTCGCTGTCCTCGTGGACAGTGGGTTGTAGAGCTCCAATTCCGAAATTAAGTCAGGGGAAAGGCTTGGAATGGATCTAATTAGGTGTTAATCGCTCGGGAGCGCCGGTCATAGCCCCGTTTGGCCGGTACAGTGCTCGCCGGAGCGCGGCTGTGCGCGAGCGCCGTCGTGGACTTCCAATCGTGAATAGGAAGAAACGCAGGGGTCTTTTTGTAATGGTCAGTGACTTGGTTAAACAGTGAAATAACCTGTTCTCAGTTAGTCAGAAACGCGGGGGTCGTTCTGCAAAACCGCCAGGGCGCGGGCGCGCGCGGGCGCGCATTGCCCTGTACCTGGGCCGTTTGGGCCAAAACCGGCCCAGCTCTGTTTAATCTTTTTTTCTTTTTCTTTTTCAGGAAAACTTTAGAAATCTGTAGAAAAATATAGAAAAATGATAAAATGGTGAAACTAATTTTCCTAGGCTTGTTATTTTCCCTAGAATTTAGTAAAAATAGTTTTATGATTTTTAGTGGAAATAAGAAATTTTAGGGTATTTAAAGTAGTTAAAAGTATTAGTTATGGATTTTTAGAAAATAATTGGTAAGCCCAAAAATGCCCAAACTTGTTATGGGAACTTAAAACAATATTTAGAAGCCTTGGGTAAGGTTTGAATTGTTTTGGACCTTGTTTGATCACCAAACCCAAACCACCCCCCTGCCCTATGAACTCCTTTACCGACTCCGGAAACCCTAAGTTCCCGGAACTCCGTGAAGGAAAGTTGTATTCAAGACATAAATAATAAGTTTATATTATCTTTGCATCCTCATGAGCATCCCATGGCATCCATCCTTATACATATGTATGGTTATGATTAGAACGTGAAGAAGAAATCGAAGTAACTGAAGAGGAGACACCACCACCACCACCTTCGGAGTCTCAAGCCGGGAATCATTTCTACTTTGATATCTGTGGATCTGAGCCTGATTCACCTGTCAACGAAGGCAAGCCCCGGTGCATTTGCCACCTCCCTTGATATTTTAAAATCTTTCTCACTTGTTTGATGCATTAGGTGATAGGAGTTGATTGCTAAAACAATTCCTGCATTACCTTCCTTGAATTTGATTACCTCCCTTGATCACCTGTTTTACAAAAGATTTTTGATGCTTAGCCTTGCTTTAGAGAAACAAAAGGTTTTGTTTTTACAAAAGATGTTGTGGCAAAAGTGGGAGGGTTGTTTTCAAAAATAAAACTTGATGGTGAATCCATCATGGCCGTGATGGATTCAACATCGAAAAAGATGTACCTCTGCCAGGTACCAAACTTTGGGTTTTAAATGATTAAGCTGAGACCGGGCGGGTGACTTGCACGAGAAGAGAGTCTCGGTGTAGTGTCTCCGTCTGAGTCGATTAAGGACCTTGTCGATGTAGGCATGCTGACCGACGACCCTTTAACTGGTCACATGCCTCGTCATGGGTAAGCCTTGCCTCGGGTAGACTAAGGCCGGAATAAGATAACATGAAATGGGCGTGGAGCGGTGGCGAGAGTAGCGTGTACCCTCCGTGGCAAGAGGCTGGACGGTGGTGTAGCTGTGCTCTCGGTTTGCGTGAACCTGATCCGGTCTTAAGAACCCCGGTGGCGGGTTGACATATGCAAGGGTTAAGTGCTACATATGTCGTGTGATTGGAGATCCTCAGCTGAGTATAATCGATTCGGATCGCCGTACCTCCGCGGTTATGGAGACTTGGCCACTGACTTACACGTAGCATTCCACTAAAGATAAAGGGGTTTTTGTTGAGAAATTGGCTAGTACAGGACCAGTGATTGAACTAGGGTAGAAAGAACTCTAGTTACAGGTAATTATACTTAACTTGACAAATAAAATTGGATTTTTAAGGATCCACTTTAGTAAGCATTTCTGCAAAACAGAGTCTTTGAATATTGAAAAGCCTTGCCTTGACTCCCATATAACCAGCATACCCTTGAGAGTCTTTTCTTTAGTCGGGTAAGACTTGCTGAGTAATTCCATACTCAGGGTTTATCCCTTTGTTGTTTTTAGGTGAGGAAGCGACAAATTTTTGTTGCTTCTGCTCCAAGGTGGTACCAAATGAAGGAAAAACAAGACTGAAGTGCGGGAGGACTCGGTCCTCCACTTAGGATCTTTTGCTTATAGCCTATCGGGAGGAGTTTGTGCCTCCCTTGGTTTGTATAATATTACTACTCTGCACTCCCTTTAGTTCTGGTCTGTAATAAAATAACTCAAGCTTGCTTTTGAAATAAATGTAAGTTTATGTAATTCGCTTCCGCATTTCTTTATCTCCGATGTTCTGTAATGTCTGCAAGACGGGTGAGACGTTCCTGGTGAGGTAAGGAAAGATACCGAGCTTGTCAAGTAACTTAGGAACATCTACAGGGTGTCTGATGTCTGTTAGACAAGGACAACTGTAGGTGGGCCTAATTACTTGGGAGGTTCCGTCACAGCTGGTATCGGAGCGTAGCCCTTCTTTGCAGATATTATGAGGCATCTTCAAAAGGATTTTCAAAAAGTCTTACCTAAAAATTCTTTTCTCTTCTTACCTGAGTATTCTGAAGAGTCTATCTTAAAGACCAGATAGGAAGAGTGCAATGTATAGAAGGTTGAATCGACTAAGGTTGATTCTGTAATTATCCATGCATCATGCTAAGCACTATATTAATAAAATTTCCCCCTTAGAGAAATGCTGTCGCGCATCAGAAAGACCGCGCGCAAATCTACTAGACCCATTGGCATACCTGCCATTAACTTACCCCAAGACATGAAGAAAGTAGCAGTGGTAGCAATGATCCTATCGGGGATCTGGAAGCACAAGTCGAACTGCTTCAATCAGAACTCCGTCGCAGGAATGATCTATGGGTCGCGGATGCAGCCATCCGCTACTTGCAAGACCAACTCGCGAAACGAGATTTAGCACTTGATTGGATGGTTAACTCTCGTTTACTCATCTGGGCTAAGGAAGCCAAAGCTCGAGCCCGTGTGGAGGAGCTTAGCTTAGCCATGGATAACTTGCAGGTCTATTATAATACACTACATGAAGAAGTTCATGTGTTGTATTCACAACTGCACCCGAACGTCCCTGCGGATCTTGTCGGGACAGAAGCCGGACCTTCTCATGTAGCGGGAGAAGCACTTAATGGTGAACTGGAGCTTTTCAGGCCCCCTCCCTCTATGAAGTTGGTTGACGAATGGTCTTCTACGCCCGACAGTAAAGCTACCAAAAGCGAAGCGAAGTGGCTTATTAGGTGCCCGTAACATTGGCCGGACGGAACTTTCCTACTAATATGATCGTTCTGAAAGGCCAAGACATGGATGTCATTTTGGGCATGAACTGGTTAGTCCAGCAAAAAGCAGTTCTCAACACTGATACAAGAACCATCAGGTTGAGGTATGGCCAATAGAGGGTTGATGACTTGGTTGCCTAAACCCAAGATTAGGCTATATTCGTATTTAGTGAACCATGACCACACCCATACAAATAAATGCCTAGATAATTTCTTTGTCGAACCTAAGATGTACCTAGACTTCAAACAAGGATTTCAAGTCATACCTCCCTTTAGAACCATTCTCTTGATCAGCTAATGCAGGTTGAAATCTCTAGTGTATTTGGCCTCTCCTTGTGGATCGTCGTGTTGCTCTATTAACCCAACCTAGGAAAGACATGTCCGACCATTTTTCTTGAATTTGATGCCTTTGGTTTCTTCGAAGGCATACCAACTTAATCCTTGACCTTGTGACTCCTATGATGGGCATATAAATATGCTTGGGCTGAATTAACAGTCTCCCATCGTACTTCTTTCATCAAGTTTAGATTATGGCCATGCCTTGGGCCATGATCTATTTGGCGCTCTACTTATAGCCATCTTTACTAGTGGAGTATTTCGTTGTGTATAATCACCCTTGCTCAATCTATTGGTGACATGGTTAAGAACTTATGGTACCGCGGCGAAGCTGAGAACCTCACCCAGGATTTTGCTGCTTGGCGCATGTCAGTATCGAGGTCTCTAGTCATGATCCATTATGGAATTACACTGATGTGTTATCTCCCATTGACCTTTCCTTAAAACAATTTCTATGTTGTTTGTGAAGAGATCAAGCAACATCTGTCATTTCCATTGGATCAAAAGGACGTACCACTTTCATGTGTGGTCTTATTTCTTTTGATCTTGGTAGTGACTACTCACACAAGTTCCCTTTGCATCCTTTGTGTAAAGGTGAAGCCTTGGAGCTTTTTAGTGTAAGAAAACAACTGATTAGCTCTCAAAATAGAGATCTGTTTTCCCCTGCTGCTGAAATGCAGGAGTTTGTTCATTCGCTCTCCTATTTTCCATGTATTTCCGAACCCAGTCCGTTCATCTCACATGAAGAAACGGATGAACGACCTGACCAAATGGACTTCTACCCAAATGCATGACCTTTGCGAGTAAATGTGAACTCTCAACCCTTGGCTTACCGAAGGTACTGAGAGAACTTGTTCAATGTCAAAAGTAGTTCAACAAGTTGGTTCTGACTAACTTGTAATTGCCCAATGAACGAAGGCTGAGTTTAGAGATCGTTTTATCGAGTTGTCTAAACTCACTTTGGTTCAACCCACCCTAAAGAGAGTACTTACCAAAATGAGATTAAGTCAGCCAATAGCCACCTAATCATCGCTCTAGTCGTGCCTCGATCGTCTCACGCGTGTTTTTCCTGCATGTGTGACCATGCCGATCCATGACTAGTGCTGGATAAAATGGATTGGTTGCAAAGTCCGCATTTTTAGATCCCTCCGCTGGTGATTCTCTCGAATCTATATCACCTTTTAGGGACTTGGATTTTCTGCTTAGCCACGGGTCAATTGTGGTGTTATTTGACATTCACACCCGTCTCGTGTGCTATGAACTTACTGTAACCACCTGTTGGTAAACCTCTTTTGTGTTTTACCCAAGATGGTGCATCTGATTCTATTTGAGTAAAGTTGCGTAATTGCCACCCAACAGACTCAGATAGTACAGTGTCATCCGAAGAATCAAGTTGCACACATGGAACCTTATGTGTTCTTCTGGTGGGCAAAGATGCAAATTGAAATTGCACACTATGTGGCTTGATGTGACACTTATAAACGTGTCAAGGCCATATATATGAAGACTGCTGGTTCATTACAATCCTTATCTATCCCAACATGGAAAGGGGAAGACATTAGTATGGACTTTATTGTGAGATTAACCAGGACTACAAAAGGGTATGACTCTATCTGGGTTATTGTTGATCGGCTTACGAAAATTACTCATTCTCTGCCAGTCAAGACCAATCACCCAGTTACTGTCTATGCCCAATTGTACATTGCTCGTATTCTTAGTCTGCACGGTGTTCCGAAGACCATAGTGTCGGATTATGGATCGCAATTTGTAGCCAAGTTTTGGGAAGCGCTTCACAAAACCTTGGGTACTAAATTACTCCACAGTTCGGCCTATCATCCTCAAACCAGTGGACAGACTGAGAGAGTGAATCAAATACTTGAAGATATGCTGCGGGCATGTGTTCTGGACTTCTCACCAAAATGGGATGAATGTTTGCCCTTAGCGGAATTTTCATATAATAATAGCTATCAAGAAAGTATCAAGATGGCACCCTTCGAAGCTTTATATGGACGACGGTGTCGTACTCCGCTAAATTGGTCTGAACCTGGAGAAAGGTACTTCTTTAGGCCTGATATGGTAAAAGAGGTCGAAGAAAAGGTTCAGAAAATTATTCTTAATATGAAGAAAGCACAAGCTCGTCAGAAGAGTTATGCAGACAAACGGCGAAGGCCCTTATATTTCCTGGAAGGAGACTATGTTTACCTGAAGGTCTCACCAATGAAGGGTGTATCGCGTTTCGGGGTTAAAGGGAAACTTGCACCCAGGTACATTGGCCCATTCCTGTTGCTTGAGCAATGTGGACCAGTGGCATACCGACTTCGGCTCCCCGAAACATTGTCTGCTGTGCATAATGTGTTCCACGTGTCACAATTGAAGAAGTGTCTTCGGATTCCTGATCGAACCGTTGAAGTGACTGATGTTGTCCTGGAACCAGATTTAACATACTCGGAACATCCCATTCGAGTTCTGGATCAAAAGGACAGGGTTACCCGGAGAAAGACTCTCAAGTTCTACAAGATACAGTGGAACCAGCATTCTGAAGATGAGGCTACGTGGGAAACCCAATACTTCTTGAATAAGAATTTCCCAGGCTTTCTAGCCTCTTGTAAGTTGTAAAGCCTGTATAGCTGTGTAATAAAGGAATGAACCCCCACACCACCCCTGCCTTGTACCAGAAATAAGGAAATAAAAATGTGATGTGTTTCCTTTACCATTATCTACCCTAGGATCTTAATCTCGGGACGAGATTCTTTTATGGGGGGAAGGATGTAACACCCCTGGTGTTACTGTAACTAAAACTTGAGCATGGCATCATAGCATTGGCATTGCATATGTTTGACACACCTAGAGTGCATTCACTAGGCAAAAATTTCAAACAAGTTGTATTGTTTAAGTGTTTTGCAAATAGGACCCTGGTTAAAGGACTTAACCCTAAATAGGGATTAAAGGGGTAAAACCTAACCCAAGTTGAGAAAACCTAAAAGCTTTAGGGTAAAAGTCATAAAATGACCCCAAGAATAAACTTGAATCACTTTTATACCCCTGGAATACCAGAAACCCTAATTGGAACCCTGGAAAACCCTAAAACCAAACCCTAGGGGCTTATGTGCAAAATTAGCCCACTTTTGGGCTAAAGTGCAAAAACCAAGCCAAATAAGTATTTTAAGTCATTTGGTTCACAAATATGTGGACTTGAAAGCAAAACCCTAAGTTTTGGACTTAAATGCAAAATGGACCTCATTCGAGTTCTATACCAAGTCTGAAATTCAGTGTTGAAGGCTCCACTTTGGGGCCTTGTAACTTGCAAAGCATAGGGTTTTTGCCCTAGGTCACCACATCAAAGTTGAAGACCAATCATAGGAGAACAACTTTGTTTAAGGGTTCAAGCCATGGTCTTATGTGAAATTTGGAGAAAAACCCAATCAAAGATGGACTGTCAGGCTGCCTGAAATCTAAAATACAGATTAACAGTGTTATGACATGAACTTTGAGCTCGATTTTGAAGGGGATCCAGTGACCTTTTGTGAGTACACATTGTAGCAAAGATATAGATGGATTATAGCTCTATAACTTTGCTGCAGAAGGATGGTTTAGGTTTCACACAAAATCGGGAGTAAATGGAGCTCCAATGTGCTCTGTCAGTCAAGTTCTTTCTTGAATTCAGAGCACTGTTCATCGTCATCAGAAATATCGCGCTGTGGATTAGGATCACCCCCGCCGGTGATAAGAACGCCACCGCGGCGTGACCGATCGTCGGTGGTCGCGGTAAAGCTCCTGGGTATCGTGGCAAAAGTTACCGAGGTGGCGAACTCAGGTTAAGCGGCAACCCCGTGCCCTCACCGGAAACCGCCGCGCGGAAAGCTTGCCAGCGCATCCGCAGCTCGCGTTTCTTCTCCAACTCCGGTTGATGGTCCTCCGCCGCGTGGCCTAGCTTTTCTACCGTGTCGCTGTGACTCCCTTGGGCCATCCCATCATCGCCGGGGAGGTTGCCACGCCGTTGGCCACGTAACTGCGCGTGCCAGGCTTCTTCCCCGTCTCCGGCCGCCAACACATCGCGGTCAAATTGAGAGCCACCGCCCTTGAAGCCTATAAATTGAGGGCGGGGATAGTTGCGCCATATAATCGCCAAGCTATAGCACCCACTCTCATCTCCTCTCGCTCACCGTAGCTCCGCAATTCGGGTTTGCCCCCAAATTGGTTTCCGCCACCGTAAAACACCACTTCCCCGTGGACTGTCCGTTCTGGTAAGGCACCATCCAAATTGCGTGTTGTTCTTATGTCCCTATATGCTAGTGATGCTCTCCAAACCCTCTAATTAAACTAGAAACCCACCAATCATTGGGAACACGAATGAACTTCCATAGCTTTCGCTGTCCTCGTGGACAGTGGGTTGTAGAGCTCCAATTCCGAAATTAAGTTAGGGGAAAGGCTTGGAATGGATCTAATTAGGTGTTAATCGCTCGGGAGCGCCGGTCATAGCCCCGTTTGGCCGGTACAGTGCTCGCCGGAGCGCGGCTGTGCGCGAGCGCCGTCGTGGACTTCCAATCGTGAATAGGAAGAAACGCAGGGGTCTTTTTGTAATGGTCAGTGACTTGGTTAAACAGTGAAATAACCTGTTCTCAGTTAGTCAGAAACGCGGGGGTCGTTCTGCAAAACCGCCAGGGCGCGGGCGCGCGCGGGCGCGCATTGCCCTGTACCTGGGCCGTTTGGGCCAAAACCGGCCCAGCTCTGTTTAATCTTTTTTCTTTTTCTTTTTCAGGAAAACTTTAGAAATCTATAGAAAAATATAGAAAAATGATAAAATGGTGAAACTAATTTTCCTAGGCATGTTATTTTCCCTAGAATTTAGTAAAAATAGTTTTATGATTTTTAGTGGAAATAAGAAATTTTAGGGTATTTAAAGTAGTTAAAAGTATTAGTTATGGATTTTTAGAAAATAATTGGTAAGCCCAAAAATGCCCAAACTTGTTATGGGAACTTAAAACAATATTTAGAAGCCTTGGGTAAGGTTTGAATTGTTTTGGACCTTGTTTGATCACCAAACCCAAACCACCCCCCTGCCCTATGAACTCCTTTACCGACTCCGGAAACCCTAAGTTCCCGGAACTCCGTGAAGGAAAGTTGTATTCAAGACATAAATAATAAGTTTATATTATCTTTGCATCCTCATGAGCATCCCATGGCATCCATCCTTATACATATGTATGGTTATGATTAGAACGTGAAGAAGAAATCGAAGTAACTGAAGAGGAGACACCACCACCACCACCTTCGGAGTCTCAGGCCGGGAATCATTTCTACTTTGATATCTGTGGATCTGAGCCTGATTCACCTGTGAACGAAGGCAAGCCCCGGTGCATTTGCCACCTCCCTTGATATTTTAAAATCTTTCTCACTTGTTTGATGCATTAGGTGATAGGAGTTGATTGCTAAAACAATTCCTGCATTACCTTCCTTGAATTTGATTACCTCCCTTGATCACCTGTTTTACAAAAGATTTTTGATGCTTAGCCTTGCTTTAGAGAAACAAAAGGTTTTGTTTTTACAAAAGATGTTGTGGCAAAAGTGGGAGGGTTGTTTTCAAAAATAAAACTTGATGGTGAATCCATCATGGCCGTGATGGATTCAACATCGAAAAAGATGTACCTCTGCCAGGTACCAAACTTTGGGTTTTAAATGATTAAGCTGAGACCGGGCGGGTGACTTGCACGAGAAGAGAGTCTCGGTGTAGTGTCTCCGTCTGAGTCGATTAAGGACCTTGTCGATGTAGGCCTGCTGACCGAGGACCCTTTAACTGGTCACATGCCTCGTCATGGGTAAGCCTTGCCTCGGGTAGACTAAGGCCGGAATAAGATAACACGAAATGGGCATGGAGCGGTGGCGAGAGTAGCGTGTACCCTCCGTGGCAAGAGGCTGGACGGTGGTGTAGCTGTGCTCTCGGTTTGCGTGAACCTGATCCGGTCTTAAGAACCCCGGTGGCGGGTTGACATATGCAAGGGTTAAGTGCTACATATGTCGTGTGATTGGAGATCCTCAGCTGAGTATAATCGATTCGGATCGCCGTACCTCCGCGGTTATGGAGACTTGGCCACTGACTTACACGTAGCATTCCACTAAAGATAAAGGGGTTTTTGTTGAGAAATTGGCTAGTACAGGACCAGTGATTGAACTAGGGTAGAAAGAACTCTAGTTACAGGTAATTATACTTAACTTGACAAATAAAATTGGATTTTTAAGGATCCACTTTAGTAAGCATTTCTGCAAAACAGAGTCTTTGAATATTGAAAAGCCTTGCCTTGACTCCCATATAACCAGCATACCCTTGAGAGTCTTTTCTTTAGTCGGGTAAGACTTGCTGAGTAATTCCATACTCAGGGTTTATCCCTTTGTTGTTTTTAGGTGAGGAAGCGACAAATTTTTGTTGCTTCTGCTCCAAGGTGGTACCAAATGAAGGAAAAACAAGACTGAAGTGCGGGAGGACTCGGTCCTCCACTTAGGATCTTTTGCTTATAGCCTATCGGGAGGAGTTTGTGCCTCCCTTGGTTTGTATAATATTACTACTCTGCACTCCCTTTAGTTCTGGTCTGTAATAAAATAACTCAAGCTTGCTTTTGAAATAAATGTAAGTTTATGTAATTCGCTTCCGCATTTCTTTATCTCCGATGTTCTGTAATGTCTGCAAGACGGGTGAGACGTTCCTGGTGAGGTAAGGAAAGATACCGAGCTTGTCAAGTAACTTAGGAACATCTACAGGGTGTCTGATGTCTGTTAGACAAGGACAACTGTAGGTGGGCCTAATTACTTGGGAGGTTCCGTCACAAATATCACTTCAATGTATGCATAGGAGTGCAAAGTGTAGGTACTCTGTCTTCATACCTCTGAGGGTATAAAACCACATCATCTGCAAATATCACTTCAATGAATGCATATGAATGCAATGCATATGTCCTCTGCCTTCGTACCTCTAAGGGTATGAAGCCGCATCGTACCCCTTCTCGGGCAACGTACGATGCTATGTTGTACCGGTACGGTCGGACCATAGGTCACGACCCAACTTCATATGCAAGTGAATCATACAACGTATATGGCATGCTGCATTTATCAATATACTTCACTTCCTTCACATACAATACAACCTCAAATACTTCATTTACCTTCAGATACAATATCAACCTCAAATAATACTTCATTTACCTTCAGGGGTGTGAATTAATCTCATGAGTCATACTCGAATCATAATCATCATCAATATATGATTGAGCATCAGTATAATGCAAGCAAGTAAAGCATCACTATAGATTCCAATTATGAAAGAATCCAATACTTCTGAATATTAGAATGTAGGCAATAGAAATAACAGGTCAGAACGGAAGCAACCACCGCTACATTCACTTGCCTTCATCGAAGAAGAAGAAATGTACTATGAATGATCTAGAGTGTAGCCACATGCTAGCGGGCATAAAACTTAGTACAAATATTACACAAACATTTGCCAACAATCAACAAATCGCTTCTACACTTGAAACCAAGACCTGGTGGAAAGCCTCCCACCCTGAACCATATGACATACAGCAGCAGCGCTGTTTGTTAATTTTTTATCTTTAAAATTATAACAGTGGTGATATCAAACAAATAATCTAGGAGTATCTACATAAAATACCCTACAACTTCGGTATTCAATGGATAATTAAATTATGCCATCTATAAGTTCTAAAACATCTGACAAGATAACTGACTGAATCTGTTTCAGACGGCAGCGTCATTAACTTCAAAATTCAATATCTCACAAACCACTCAACCAAAAATCATGAAATTCTACAGGAAGTAAGAACTTTTATCCCTCTACAGAAGTCTCTATAGTTGGAAGAGCCAATTCAGTTATTTACCTGATGAAACCTACCAGTGAACGGACCCGCTCATTTTTGTCAGGCAAACAGGAACAACCACAGTAAAATAAACATAACTGGAGTTTCATAATTCATATAAATGCATGTTTTAACAATATAGAAAGCTTATGAAATTATCTACAAATTTTTTTACAAACCCAAGGTTGAATTCTGTTGATAAAATTGCCTAAATCTTAAGAGAACAGATTCTGCACATAATTATGAGACTGAAAAACTGCTATAATCAAACTGCAATAATTTTCTGATCTGATGTCCGATTGAGGTGTTCTTTGTGGCCACGGAAAGATCTACAAATTATCTACAACTCATATATAGACGTTTCATTTTTGTGAGGCCACTAAGACCACGGAAAACTGGCATGAACAGAAACTATCGAATCTGCCATTCCGCAGAAAACTAAATTCGAGATCAAAACCTAACTCCACATCTAATCCAACCTCTAATCCTTTAATCCCCATGATCCAAAACCTCCAAAAGCACACATAATTACAGGGAGGAACAAGGATTTCATCTATACCTAGGGTTTCCCCAAGAAAATCTTCAATAAGAGATGGGGACGAACATCTCCTTGATCCTCTCTCCCTCTTCAATTCAGCGTGCTCCTCCTCTTCTCGATCCTTGCTGCGTGGGGGAGATCTAGAGGGAGGAGGAAGCCGTGGAGAGGGGTTTCCATGGGAGGAGAGGGCGGCCAGCCAAGGGGAGAGGGGAAGGGGCGACCAAGTGTGTGGGGGGGGGATAAAGGGGGGGGCGGCCAAGAAGGGCAAATTGGGGAAAGGGCCACCACTAGGGTTTCTTTGCGGGAGAAACGAAACGACGCCACAGATGACTCTGACTTAGCATCCAACGACCCACAACCCTTTTTCCCACATCCACACACCGAAGATCAACCTTTGGCAACCTTTTTTTGGGACATTACAGATCTCTTACGTAATTTGGCTAAATTCCCCGTGGTCTTTATTTTATTTTGAGAAACGATGTGGCATAATGATGTGTGGTGTTTTACTTGAGTGGACATAGACACCATCTAGGTATGCCTTGAATAGAGGGGATCATTGGAAACCTGGTATCACAAAAGGTTATTAGTAGCCCAATAACGTCTTCATCCACTAGTTGTACCCGCTCATATGAATATAATGCACTCAATATCATAGAAACGTCATCTGAGGTTTAAAAGGTGATCTATTGTTTTGAATTCTTTATATTCCAACTCACCATTTCCAGGTCAAAAATCGTTGGTGTTAGCCTTCGGTATTATTGAAAATGGTCATTAATGGCTATTTTCAACAAAAATGGGGTTGTGTGGCCATTGATCATCGACCAGAGGCTCGTACACCTCACCCCACATACGTTTCCTTGCCATAGATCAAATTCTTGGTTTTCTAGTGGAGACCATTTCTTGGTCAAAAATCCGTAGGTGTTAGCCTTCGGTATTTTTGAAAATGGTCGTTCATGGCTATTTTCGACAAAAATGGGGGTTGTGTGGCCATTGATCTTCGAGCAGAGGCTCGTACACGTCACCCCACATATGTTTTCTTGCCATAGATCACATTCTTGGATTTCTGGTGGAGACCATTTCTTGGTCAAAAATCCGTAGGTGTTACCCTTCGGTATTATTGAAAATGATCGTTCATGCTATTTTCAAAAAAATGAGTGTTGTGTGGCCATTGATAAATGAAAAGAGGCTCGTACACCTGACCCCACATATGTTTCCTTGCCATAGATCACATTCTTGGATTTCTGATGGTGACCATTTCTTGGTCCATAATCCGTAGGTGTTAGCCTTCGGTATTATTGAAAATGGTCGTTCATGCTATTTTCAACAAAAGTAGGGGTTGTGTGGCCATTGATCATCGACCAAAGGCTCATACACCTCACCCCACATATGTTTCCTTGCTAAAGATCACATTCTTGGATTTCTTGACAAGACCAATTCTTGGTCAAAAATCTATAGGTTTTATCCTTCGGTTTTATTGAAAATAGTCATTCATGGCTATTTTCGACAAAAATGGGGGTTGTGTGGCCATTGGTCATCAACTAGAGGCTCGTACACCTCACCCCACATATGTTTCCTTGCCATAGATTACATTCTTGGATTTCTATTGGAGATCATTTCTTGGTAAAAAAATTTGTAGGTGTTATCATTCTGTATTATTGAAAATGGTCGTTCATGCTATTTTCAACATAAATAGGGGTTGTGTGGCCATTGATCATCGACCAAAGGCTCATACACCTCATCTTGACCAAGAGAAATCTAGTGTAGCGTTGGTGCATGTTCACACTCACAACTAGTGCTAGGTGTCACTCTATAACTCACTCACAAGTTAGAACGAAAACGGTCTAGAAAAACCTAAGGAAAAGAATTTTGGTTTGCTGACCTAGGGGCACCGAACTATCCGGTGCTCCACCTGACAGTGGGCCCAAGAGTGCCTGAGAGAGCCCTCTACCCTCGAAGAAACCCGAGAACACGCTGTTCAATGGCTCGAAATTTAGCCAGGCAACGGACTGTCCCGTGCGCACTGGGCAGTCACTGTTTACTATCCGATGCACTGTCAGAGCAACGGCTAGCTATCACAACTAGCCGTTGGAAGCACACCGTTGGCGCACCTGTGGCGCACCGGACTGTTCGTTGCGCCCATGCACAGCAGCCAATAGTAACAGTTAGTTTTGGTTGGTGGGTGTATTTATACCCCCTCCACCAACCATAATAAGTGTCTTGTTGCCCCCAATACACTTGTATTCATTGCTAGAGCATTGCAAGTCCACAAAGCATAGTGAGGTGATTAGCAAAATCATAATCCCATGTTAGGACCTCATTAGTGCGCATGAGGGCCACCTAGAGCACACATCACATGCATTAGGCTTCTCTTGGTCAAGTGAAGGTCTATGGCTTGTTACTCTTGGTGATCGGCATCACCTAGATGGCTTGGTGGCGATTGGAGCTCGGTGGTCACCCCGGAGGATTTGTTGGTGACCCGACTCAGAGATTGTACGCGGTCGTGAGGGATCCACCACGCCAGAGAGCCAAAGGATCATCTCATAGTGAGCACTTGGTTCTTGCGAGGACAAAGGGGGAGCGATACCCTTGCATGAGTGCTCCAATGAGGACTAGGGAAGAGTGCCGACTCTTCGATACATCGGAAAAATTGGAGGAGTCTTCTTGTCCCTACTTTACTTTCCGCGTATACTTTTTAGTATTTTACTTTATGTATTTGCTTAGTTAGTATTTGTAATAATGACTTAGGGTTGTTGTCTATCTCGTAGCCTTTACTTATTGCTAGTAGTTTGGGTGAAGTTGGGCTTATGCTTACGGTTTAATCTTTTGTTGGAATTTTAGAAAAACCTAATCCATCCTGTCTTGGGCATCGTGATCCTTTCAGCCGCACAGCCGGTAAGGAGCTAACTCAAGAGCAGATTGTTGAAGTTCAATCCTATTCCGAAGGTCTAGGGTACCCAACACGAGCAACTTTTTTATGGCGGCAACGACGATTTCCTATACTATTGTCCGAACAGTAGGGAGATTGGTGTGTGTGCTAATATATGATGGACAACATTGGGTACCCAAAGCTTGAGGATGGCTTATCTATGATGCCCTGATGAGACCTCACAGACTGCCTGGCTTATACAAGCTTAAAGGTAAATATTTTATTTTTTATTTCAGCTCATAGACAAGGATACCTCGATTGGGGTAATGTGCTTAACTATTTTCGTAATGGGTAGGGGCTCATATTAAGTATGGCGTTGAAGTCATAGAAGGATATCGAAGCAAGCAGTGCCCACATAGCAATAAACAATCTCTGTTTCAAAATCATTGAGCTTCAACATAAGAATGAATAAAAGGAAGATATGTTAGACACTCTAGCCAGTGACCTAATTGAAAGTCAATTCAGGCTTCACAATGTCACTGAGGAGAAAGACAAGAAACTAAAAGATGCCAAATCCAAAAATGACAAGATTGCTATGCTCGAAGTAGAAAACTTTCAATATTCTCATTGAGTTAATGAACTTGAAAATGAAATGAAAAAGGTTGCTGAAACTCACAAAGCCAAAGTGGCTAAATTTAGAGAAGGGATGGAAATTGTACGTAAGGATTTTGAGGTGGAAAAGCTAAAAGAGAAATTCTTACTGATGAAAAGAGCATGCTTCAAAAAATTGTCGAAGATTTATGAAGCTCTTTGGAAAAAAAATGCTTCCCTATTGTCAGTGAAACCTGTCAAAAATTGATAAGTATGTTTTTTCAGTTGGGGCCCGGTCCAGCAAAGTTGACTACGTGTACGGTGATGCGGTCAGGGTAGTGACATGGGTGGATGGAGAAGTAGAAGCTTTTGGCAAGATCTTATCCACTCGAGAAGATTATTGTGCATGGATAGGCATCCGAAGCATAGCTTCGATGCTCAAGAAAGGTTGTTGTGATCATGTTAAAGTTGTTGGGCAACTAGACTTTGAATTATCATTGGAAGACGTGAAGAGACCTTTGGCCGATGCTTCCATTGTGGGAAAGTGGTTCTTCACACAATTCTAAAATGCGGAAGGAAGGGATTTGGCCAGAGCTACGACAAAAGAGAACATGGAGAAGGTTTGAACTAGGGACTATTTTGCTTTGTTTTCTTTATTTTATTTACTTATGTAGTTTGTAACTTGCAGGTGGAAAACGCTGCCTGGGAAGCCAAAGTAATTAGCGAGGCCCAAAGGAAGAAGGAACTTGAAGGTACCAACTCTAAACCTTAACTGAAACTTTTGCCCCGATTACATGCATACATCTGATAAGACTCTAGAAAAGATGCTCTTCTGCATGAAACTAAAGAGCATGTTATTGCCAAAGATGACGACGTGGAGCTGAAAGAAGCGTTAACTATCATTGGGAATATTAACAAGACATTAGATGATGTTGTATTGCAAATTTGTAACAAAGTTGCTAATAAGGTTATGAAAGAAGACTGGGGAATGTGTAATGTAAAGAACTTCGTAAGCTTTTAGCATCGCAATGTTGTGTTAGCTTTGTGATGTGCGAAACCAAGAAAATAGTATTTTTTAGCCGAAGGCAAAAACACATTCCCTTATTTTCATGCACAACAAAAACATTAAACAACCTTAACGCTGCAGTCTATTACTTTCTTACAATTACTACGAAGGTTGATCGTACGATTACAATTAGAGGAGGTGATAAACCGTTGCAATGTCACATTTCTATCCATAAATAGAAAAATGTGTGGGCATTTTGCTAAAGATGGGAACAATTAATAATGCATTATTTGAGATGAATGATGAAAACACTACACTTATTTCAGTTGCGCATGCATGCCTCACTATGAAGAGCTTTAAGAAGTCTTTCTGACTCTGCATTCTGCTTGAAGGGCTTCAGAGCCTTTTCACTATTACTTAGCGATTCTTTTCGACTCTACCTTCCACTTGAAGGAGTTTGGAGTCTTATTACCATTACTGGGTGACATCTTGACTTTGCCTTCCACTTGAAGGACTTTGGAGTCTTGTCACAATTACTGAGTGACATCTTTTTGACTCTGCCTTCCACTTGAAGGACTTCGGAGTCTTGTCACCATTATTGGGTGACATATTTTTGACTATACCTTCCACTTGAAGGACTTCAGAGTCTTGTGGAAATCTAAGCCCAGCCTTCAAAAAAACTTCGAAATACGACGACTTCGTCCTCTCTCGATATTCGGTACTAAATCATCACCTCCTAACCGCACCCAATCAACATTGTCAATATAGCCAAAGCTGTTAAGTACCTCAATATGTCCTTTGATTTTAGATTTGCTGAAGTCCACATGGCTAGGCTTCGTAGGATGTATGGTAGTGCTATCCTCTTCAATGTCAATATTGTCACTATCCTTGGATGGATTCACAGAGCCGACTTTGTCCTAAGAGGCGGTAGCCTCTATTGTTGAAACAAACTCCCTCAACCTTCTTCTCTTGAATGCTTGACGAAGGTGCCAAAGGCACACCAACACCAGACTGCTCTCCTGCCATTTCATATTGGAAAAGCGTACTCTTCAGCTAGCTAAGGCTGGTCTAGAGATGGATATACAATCGAAGTAAGCTTTGAAGGCAGAGCAGACTTTAGCAGCAACACACGCAAAAAGCAGCAAATGTCGTGTTAACATCATCGGGTGTCACTGCCTTTTATAACCGTAGATTTTTTACTTACCATTATACTCACTGAGATTTGGGCCCTACCAGTCAGGATATTCATAATGAGCTTCGGGAAGGTGTTTTTCGTACCTTCGGCACAAGGCCTCCAATTTATGATTTTTTGTGATCTAAGCTCATTATGAAGTAATGAACTCATCTGCAAGGGGCTATTGTTGGGGGATTGCTTCACCGAAGGTCCTTGAAACACCTGAGCTTCGGTATAACAAAGTGTGTTTCAGGTGAATAACGAAGGTTGGATGAAGCTGGTAGCTTCAGTTTGGAAGAAAGCTTTGTCCAAAAATGATAAGGTATGGAGAAAAGCTTCGTCCAAAATCCATTGGTATACGGTATGAAGAAAGGCTTCGGCCACAAGTTGAAGAAGCAAAAGAAGTCCAAGACTTGCACAACAAGAAAGAAAGGGAAATTTCGGCAATATCCCTACATCATTTGTAAACAATGAGTGTAAAGCCTCAAGGGGCACGATTGTGATTTTGTACAAAGGCGATTCATCTTCCCTATTAATAGATGAACAGTGCCCTGCATAAAGTACCCTTCGGGTGGGCTTACACTTCGTCTCGCTTAGCTTATGAAGAACCTTCGTGTCATCTTGTGTGTAGGAGCCAAATGTATGATTATACATTCGTTTATGAAAAGAGATAAATGAAATGTCAAGGCATATGAGATGAATCAGAAATGAAGTCATGCTTCATCACTCACAAATTATTTCATTATGTTTTCCACTGAAAACATTCGTCTTGTGCTCTAACACTTCGAAGAAATTTTAAATCAGGAGGCCGAAGGTCTTTATATCTTACTTTTGTTACCTTGATTTTCGATACCTTTAGGGGAATTGAAATCAAGTACCAACAACGCGAGAAATTTTTTTCTTGAGGTTTGGTTCTGAAGAACCTACTCCCCATTGAGGAGTCCACAAAGGACAGGTCTCTTTCAAACCTTTCCCTCTCTCAAATGGTCATAGATACCGATCGAGTTTTCTTCTCTTTTCCGAGGGACACAAAGTCCCACAAGGATCATCACACACTTAGGTGTCTCTTACTATCTCGTTACAACTTGAGAATGAGGTTAGGAGAAGGAAGAAACTGAAAGCAAGAGCACAAGAACTTGTTAACAACTCAAATCAAGAAACTCTAACAAGGCACTAATTCTCTCGAGCTTGGAGCACTTTGAATTGACACTTATAGGCTATTAAATGTGTAGGAGTTGCTGCACTTGACTTAGTAATATTTGGTGTAGCTCTTATGTTTTTAATGTGCCCCAAATAGCCATTGTAGAAGTGGGGCTTTTACTGCACTGTCAGGTGGTGCATCGGACCCCCTACAATGCTGGTCCGATGCATCACCAGACCACGTGATACTGACATGGTAGGGAGCCGTTCTGATGGTGTCAGCTCCTGACAGGTGCTTTGGAGAGGGTCCTTGTGCACCGGACCATTGCCACTTCACTAGAGCTGTTGGAGAACAATCGACCGTTGAATCTTGTCAAATGGTCCGGTTTGCCACGAGACAGGTCCGACGTGCCAGCCTCTCTGCGCACATGGTCCGGTGCACCATCAGACCTGTTCGGTGTGCCAAATAGTAGGCTAAATCTTACATTTTTTGTCCAAATATTCTTCAACTGATTTTGACTAGTCTTGAGGATGTTCCTATGACTTAGACAAACATATGTTGTGCCAATCCAACTAGTCTAAATATGAACCTTGGACATTTTACTCTCTCTAACTCGTATTCCTGTTTTAGCTCAAACTAGCTCCAAAAGTGTGTTTCATTAAATCTGAGCTTCCCAAAATTTCTTGATAGGTCAAATAGGTTTCTAGGGGTGTTTAGAACTGTTGGGGTCATGCTTCGTCGCCGAAGGTCCTGCAGGAAGACACACCTTCGGCAAACCCGTTTAAACGCAGTGCCGAAGCTACCACTCATGAAGCTTCGGTATTATAACGTATCTTGAAGACGAGGGTTCGAACCGACTTAAAGATGAAATGACTTCTTAGTCCATAAGGGTCTGAGTCATAATTGTAATCTTTTGTAAGGGGTATGATTGTAATTTCTCACAGGCTACGTCCTGTGCCTATAAATAGATGAACAGTACCCCTTTACTGTTCACGCAATCCTGTAATCATTGACGCATCACACTGAAATTATTGTTCTTTGCCAAGGCAAAGGTATAAATGTACTTAAATATTATGTTTTAAAATTTAAGTTTGTATAATGAAATATATGTTTAATAATATCTGTCTTTGGTATAAATTTCTTCAATTTTTCATATTCTAGCATTGTTTACATTGTTTTATAGAACTAATCACGAAGGTAAGACCTTCGTGATACTTTGCTTATGGTCTTCGTCCGAAGTTCAATATATCCTAAGGGAGATAATGCTTCAGCGGATGAAGGACATTAACGTTTAACATTTTGTGTTGCCTTGTTCTTAATTCATAGCATTTGAGAACAAGTCCCCAACATTGGCGCCCACCTCCGGTGAACTCACTTCCACTTATTTGAGCTGATGGCTTCGTTCGACAACCAAGTTGGAGCTGCTTCGGCTCCGAAGCTGGTGCTCCCAATAACATGCGGTTCATGTTCAGAGCCAGCTAACAAGAAGCAGAAGAAGGAGGCACAGAGAAGGGTACAACATGTCGGGGTGCAAGGACCCTTCATCAAGTCAAGATGGTCCCACATCACAATTACCTTCTCTCAAGAGGACCTTCAGCTCAAAGATTACCCTCACAATGATGCTATGGTTATTTCTTGTGTTATCAGAGGATTTCTGGTTCACAATGTTCTGGTTGACACAGGCAGTGCAATGGATATTATATTTGCTAAGGCCTTCAGACAGATGCAAGAGCCCGAAGATAAGATCCATGATGCTACACATCCCCTTTGTGGCTTTGGAGGAAGGCAGATTGTAGCACTCGGCAAGATTACCATGCCAGTGACCTTCGGATTTGTCAACAATACAAGGACTGAGCAAGTTGTGTTTGACATTGTCGACATGGAGTACCCTTACAATGCAATCATCGGTCGCGAAACACTCAATGCTTTCGAAGCAATTCTTCATCCAGCATATCTTTGCATGAAGATACCTTCGGATCAAGGACCTATTGCTGTTCATGGGAGTCAGGAAGCTGCCAGAAAGGCTAAGGGGAATTGGACAGACTCAAAGGCAATCCACAATATAGATGAAGCCGAAGCTTGTGAACAATACAAGTACAGAAGGGAGAAGGCTGCTTCGGCCGATCAGCCGAAACCCATGCTTTTATGCGAAGATATCGCAGAGCAGAAGGTGCTGCTGGGATCTCAATTGTCTGAGGAACAGGAGAAAAACTTGATAAGGTTTCTGTTCAACAACAAAGATGTCTTTGCATGGTCAGCTAACGATCCCTGTGGTGTTAACAGGGATGTTATTGAACACTCGCTCAATGTCGATCCATCCTTCAGACCCAGAAAGCAGAGGCTTCGGAAGATGTCTGATGACAAGGCCGAAGGTGCTCGAAATGAAGTAAAAAGACTTCTCAGCGCCGGAGTTATCAGAGAAGTGAAGTATCCAGAATGGCTGGCCAACACTGTTATGGTAAAAAAGGCTAATGGCAAATGGAGGATGTGTATTGATTTTACTGATCTCAACAAGGCTTGTCCGAAGGATGAGTTTCCACTACCAAGGATAGATTCCCTAGTTGATGCAGCAGCTTTGTCAGAGCTTATGAGTCTGCTAGATTGTTATTTAGGCTACTATCAAATTTGGATGATGAAAGAGAATGAGCCAAAAACCAGCTTCATAACCCCTAGTGGAACATATTGTTATCTTCGGATGCCTAAGGGGCTCAAGAACACTGGAGGAAGCTTCAGCAGAATGACAGCGAAGGTTCTCCATTCTCAGATAGGCAGAAATGTGCTAACCTATGTTGATGATATTATAGTAAAAAGCATCAAGAAAGAAAATCACATTGCTAATCTGCAGGAGACATTCGCTAATTTCAGACAGGCTGGCCTGAAGCTGAATCCAGAGAAGTGTGTCTTTGGAGTAAAGAAGGGGAAATTCCTTGGTTGTCTGGTCTCAACAAAGGGAATCGAAGCTAATCCAAATAAGATCGAAGCTATTCTTCGGATGGAGCCGCCAAGCACAAAGAAGGGGGCTCAACGACTAACAGGAAGACTGGCATCTCTCAATCGATTCATATCTAGATCAGCAGAGAGAAATTTACCATTCTTCGAAGTGCTGAAGTCAGCTGAAGTCTTTCAATGGGGATCAGCTCAGCAGAGAGCCTTCGAAGAGCTGAAGCAATATTTGAGAGACCTAACGACGTTAACCCCACCAACGCCAGTGGCTCCTCTGTTGCTGTACGTAGCAGCTTCGCATTCAGCAGTGAGTGCGGCACTTGTTCAAGAAAAACTTGAGGGACAAACCAAAAAGCAAGCCCCAATATACTTTGTCTCCGAAGTCCTTAGTCTATCAAAGAAGAATTATACAGAATTGGAGAAGGTCTTATATGCCGTCTTAATGGCATCTAGGAAGCTTCGGCATTATTTTCAAGCATATCATATAATTGTTCCTTCATCACAACCTTTGAAGGATGTCATGAGGAACAGAGAAGCTACTGGAAGAATTGGAAAGTGGGCTGCAGAGCTCAATGAGTTCAGCATTGATTATGTGCACAAATCCTCAATACAATCCCAGGCGTTAGCAGACTTCATTGTCGATTGGACGCCAGGAGCTCAAGGAGAGGAAACAAGTAAAGATACTGAAGTATGGACGATATTTTGTGACGGTTCTTGGGGAACCTTTGGGGAAGGAGCAGCTGCTGTGTTAGTTGCACCCTCCAAAGTTAGAACTTGCTACACAGCAAGACTTGATTTTAGCTGCACAAATAATATTGATGAGTATGAAGCTTTGCTTTTGGGACTTCGGAAGTTAAAGGCAATGGGGATTAGAAGGGTGGTTCTTAAAACCGATTCCCAGGTTATTTCTGGCCATATTGACAAGAGTTGTAAAGCAAGAGACCCGAAGCTTGAGAAATATTTAGACACGGTCCGAAGAATTGAAGCTTCCTTTGAAGGGTTTTCTGTCAAAAACATTCCTCGAGGAGAAAATGAATATGCTGATTTGTTAGCTAAGTCAGCAGCACAGGGGCTGCCCTTACCTTCGGAAGTATTTTTTGAAACAATAAAAGCACCTTCGGTTGAACTTCTTGAAAGAGCAGTCCTCAATATATCACCTGTTCACAGTGAAGACTGGAGAACTGAGATCATTTCTTTCCTTCAGGGTAATTTCCTTTCAGATGACGAAGCTTATAACAAGAGAATAGAGGCAAGAGCTCGACCATATGTTATAATAGAAGGGGAGCTGTACAAGCATGGAGTCTGTTCTCCACTACTCAAATGTTTATCCAGAGCCGAAGGTATAGAATTGATGAAGGAAATACACGCAGGCCTGTGTGGATCTCACATTGGATCTAGGCCTTTGCTGGGAAAAGTTTTTCGTCAAGGATTTTATTGGCCAAAGGCAACTTCGGATGCAGCGGAACTAGTCCAAAAGTGCGAAGGCTGTCAGAAATGTGCAAGAGATCAAAAATAGCCTTCGTCTCTGACTCAGTTAATACAACCCACTTGGCCATTGCAAAGGTGGGGTCTTGATTTGTTAGGCCCGCTACCACTGGCACAAGGAAATTTAAAATATGTTGTGGTCGCAGTAGAATATTTTTCCAAGTGGATTGAGGCGAAGCCTTTAGCCACAATAACTTCGGTTACCATTCAGAAATTTTTCTAGCAGAATATCGTTTGTCGCTTCGGAGTGCCGAAGGCCATTACTGTGGATAACAGAACACAGTTTGATGTCGAAGCTTTTAAAGAGTTCTGTGGACAAATTGGCACGAAGATCCATTTTGCATTGGTTAGGCATCCAGAGTCAAATGGACTCGTCGAAAGAGCTAATGGCATCATAATGATGGGAATAATGAAATTAATCTTCAATCAGCCCAGAGGAAAATGGCCAGATGAATTAATTAAAGTGGTGTGGAGCCACAATACAACGGCATCAAGGTCAACAGGCTTTACACCATTCAAGTTATTATTCGGTGACGAAGCAATAACTCCGGAAGAAGCAAAAGCAGGATCAATAAGAACAGTGGCTTCGGCAGAAGACGAAGCTGATTACTCTGTGGACAAAGATGCTATAGAAGGGATCAGGCTTCAGGCTGTGGAAAACATCAATAAATATCAAGCCGAAACAATAAAATGGCATGATAGAAAGGTTAGGCTAAAGAATATTAAGCCAGGACATTTGGTGCTTCGGAGAGTGGCCAACCCAGACACAGTAGGCAAGCTACAGCTGAAATGGGAAGGACCTTTTCTGGTAGTATCTTCGTCAAGACCCGGTTCCTACAGATTGAAGGATATGGACGGCAACGACATTCCTAGATCATGGAATGCGGATGAGCTTCGGCGATATTATGTCTAGCTTGATGTAATTTTTTCTATTCTTTCTTATGGCACCCTTTTCCTTTCCAAAGGGGGAGAAAGGTTTTTAATGGGGCCACAACATGTAATTTTTCTTTTTCTTATTTCAACTCTATAAGAGCAATATCTCCCGAAGATGTAAATGTAAAAGCTGAGAACGCACCATCGAGTGCAAAGGAAAAAGAAAAGAAAACAGGGAGAAGCTCAAAAGTCGTTCCTAAGGGAATGCAGAGCTTACAGCGAAAAATAAACGCTGATTCCGCCGAAATAGAAGGCGAAGAAGCTCCTAAGGGAGGCTTACAGCGAAAAATAAACGCTGATTCCGCCGAAATAGAAGGCGAAGAAGCTCCTAAGGGAGGCTTACAGCGAAAAGTCAGCGCTGATACACCGAAAAATAAACGGTGAAGCCGAAAAATAAGCGGCAAAGAAGATTTGAGTCATTCCCAAGGGAATGAAGGTTTTGATTATGGCTTCGAATATGTATTTGGACATTCATTTGCACGATACATTACATCATGACATTTGCATTCATAAACATTCATTTAGACATATATAGGATCATTATCATCATATCATACAGAGAAGGCAGATGCTTCGGCTATAAGGATAAAGCTTCGGGAAGAACAGAAAGAAGAAATTTTCATGCTTCGTTGTGTACGAAAAGAAGGGAAGGTGTTTTTCGCCTTCGGCTCAAAAATAAAATTTCGTCCACAGCAAAGCACATCATACATGGACAAAGGGGTAAAGATATATTACGAGGTACGCACAAATTTACATAAAATTCTTTACAATCATATTACAAAATTTTCTCTAGAATCTTCTATAGCAAAGTCTTTCTCTGTTAAGGCTTCAGCTCATCATTCTTCAGCTTCATCATCCTGTACATATTAAAACAAAATGAGAAAAGTGCAGAGTCCAAGGAGAACGTAAAAGTAACAAGTATAAGTTTCTCACTGACTTAAGGTGGCTTCGAGCTTCGTCACCAGCCATTTTTCGCCCGCCGTTTATCCAAATTTGAGTCATAAATCAGTTTCCTATGCTTCGAGCTAGGCTGGGAATGTCAATCAAATCTGCTAGTGACAAACTGAAGTTTGGCCTATTAACAACTTTCCCGTGCGTGCAGCCAGTCTTTAGGAAAGCAGTAGCTATGCCTCGAGAAGCTAACAAGGCACAGAAATCGGCATGCCCAGCGATAACTTCGTCAAGCGCATCAACTTCGCCCTCAATATATTCAAAGGTTCTTGGCAGGTTTTCAACTGAAGGTGTAAACTTATCAGAGCTAGCTCCAATTGAGTGAAAGACATCCTTCAGCTACTGCACTCATCGGTTGCCGAAGTCTAAACATTTATCTTGAAGCTCCTTCAATGATTTCTGCAAACTTGAACTCTTTTCAATTTTGGTTTTGAGATTCGTTTCAAGATTTTTCTTTTCTTGCTCAGATTTTTCTGATTTTATGAGTAATTCGTTGTTTAATCTGTCAATTTCGGCTTGAGCTTCTGCTAGCAAACCCTCCATAGAGTGGATGACGAAGTCCTTTTTCTCCAAAGCAGCTTCATGCTCTTTGACTTTATTTTCCAGATCTTTAATTGTAGTTTCGTTTTTCTCGTCTTCGAGATCTTGTTGCATCCTCAGCACTTTACTTAGTAATATACTCTGCCAAAACAACCTTCGTCAGAAAACATCTTAATTCAAAAAATAATAAAAAAGTTAAGAGTTTTACCTTAAAATTAGCATAGAACAGGCTACCGGCGATATGCTGTCGCCGGTACCTGCAGAGGTCCGCCTCAATCTTCGGCAGGCCAACATTCTTCGAGAAAGTCCTAACGACCTTTGCCTCGGTTCAATTCCTAAGGCACCTCAACTTCCCTTCATTGACTCCGCCAAACAGCAAAGCCCCTGGTTTGTACCCACAGGATACAACATATTTCTTCAGTCCTTCTTTTTCAGTTTCTGATAACTCTTGCCCTAGTATATCTTGAAAATTGAAGTTTTCTTCTTCCAAAGTATCTTTAATTTGCTCTTTTCCTTTCTCAATTGTTGTGTCCATCGCGGCCACAGCAGCTTCTTCCTCAGCCATTTTTAGAAGTATGTTATCAATATCACCAAGTGTGGTTTCTAGATCAGAATCTTCGGCGGTCTCAGCTCTGGCACCTTCGGCTCTGGTGGCTGCAGCTTCGGCACCGCCGGCGCCTTCAGCGGCGCCAGCGCTTTCAGTAATTGGTATTTTTGGCGCTGATGCCGGCGGCGGTGTCTGATGAATAACATCGGCCACTTGGATAATTCTCCGTTTTTCAGCTTAGCAGGACTTTCCGTTGCCGAAGGCTCCTTTTCCTTCTGAAAAAGCTTTGTCAGTTGTGGCGCCAGCGGACTTAGCTTGATAGGCAAAGGTTCAGTCATTACCTTTAGAATTTCTTCCACATCGGCAGCGGAAGGCGTCACAGGAGCTTCTCCCTCTTGGCCCGACGTTTTTGGTTTCGGGGCCGTAGCTTTCCTTTTCTTTGAAGTAGCTATCTTCGGCTCAGGGCTCAGTTTTCTTTTCTCAAAAATTTCTTTGTCCTTTTTAGCTAATTTGGTAGCATCTTTGTCGAGGACGCTGGCAACTCTTTTTCTTTTCTGGCCTTCGGCACCTCTGCCCAATTGCTCATAGTCAGGATAATCAAAATTCAAGGCATCCATTACCCGATTCATTCTTCGCTTCGGACGGGTACTGAAGGCGGCAGTCATTAACTGATCTTCTTTCTTAGAATAATTACCAAGGATCTCGTTACACATATCCTCAATTGTGTCCAACCACTCTTGGCAAGGTGCTTTAAAATGTTTTTTAAACTTGTAATAATAAGGTAGACGAACAAGCTCCTTCTTCTTCTTCTCCCCTTTCAGCTTCGGCATGTCCCATTCCCTCAAAGATGGGAATACTCTGAAGGCTAAGAATTCTTGGACTAGATCCTTGGTGCCAATGTGCTCTGCAACAACCCGAAATTCGCCCAATGCAATCTGGCATGGACTACCTGGATCCATGACGCATCAGGGCCTAGTTTCTCCGAAGGTTAAACTCAAAGGGCTTTGAACTAGCTTCTCCTTCTTCTCATCTACTTTGACATAAAACCATTCACTCTTCCAACCAGCTGGCCATTTCGTACGATAGCTGATAACTGGATACTTGGCATCTTTCCGATATGCAAAATTGTAGCAGCCAAAATTATCATGCAGCCCATCTTCTCTAGCTTTTGTCTGGTAATGAAGCTCGTGTGCCCGACAAAAACCTTCGGCAAGTGGCTCTGCCTCCTGGCTTTGGAGTGCCCAGATGTAAACACTAAGCCTAACAATGGCGTTAGGAGTTAACTGATGAAGGTGAATCCCAAATTTCTCTAAAACATCTGCAATCATCCCATGCAGGGGAAATCTTAACCCTGCTTTGAAGAAGCTCCTAAAACCACCACCTCATCTTTTTCTGGCTTTGGGGTAACTTCTTCTCCCCCGAAGCGAATCAGCTCCCTTTTGTCTTCACTAAAATAGCCTAACTTCAGTAACTTAGCCATATCACCTTCAGTAATAGTAGACTTTCCAAACTCTAAATGACTGGGTTTAGATGGCACTGCACCGTACTCATCCTCAGATTCATCTTCTTCAACGTCAGCTTGTTTTGCTTCGGCAGCAGGTGTGTCCTCTGATGTTACCAGCCCAGATCGCCTCATTGCTTCAGAAATCGGAACAGTTTCAGTGGCTTCGGTCTCATCTCCCTCACGTTCAACCCTGGCAGTGGAACGCACTCTAGCCATTTTGATTATGAACTTCTAGAAGTTTTTTGAAATTAATGACCTTTTTTCTGAAGCTCTTCTTTTGACGAAGCAGAATCCGAGGTGGTGCTTCGTTTGAGCGCAAGGATCAAGCTTCGGCTATGGTTAAATTCCTGGCAGCAAAACAGTGCAATAGCAATGAATGCTGTGGTAACTTCACACCTACTCGTCTATTTATATAGTGCTGCAGGTAAGAAGGTGAATCGTCAAGCCTCCTACACCGGACGAACAGTCGCTCGCACCCACTGAACGGTGGGCCACAAAACCCGAGAAGGTGAATCTGCATGGTGGGACCACTCCGTGCTCGGAAATTTTATCGTTTCCCGGCAACGAGCTCAGGGAAGGTGTTTTTCGGACCTTCGGCTTCCCGAAGCCTAAGAGACTTTTTCACGGATCAAGCTCGTTACGAAAAACGATCTAGCACCGCGAGGGGGCTACTGTTGGGGTCATGCTTCGTCGCCGAAGGTCCTGCAGGAAGACACACCTTCAGCAAACCCGTTTAAACGCAGTGCCGAAGCTACCACTCATGAAGCTTCGGTATTATAACGTATCTTGAAGACGATGGTTCGAACCGACTTAAAGATGAAATGACTTCTTAGTCCATAAGGGTTTGAGTCATAATTGTAATCTTTTGTAAGGGGTATGATTGTAATTTCTCACAGGCTGCGTCCTGTGCCTATAAATAGATGAACAGTACTCATTTACTGTTCACGCAATCATGTAATCATTGACGCATCACACTGGAATTATTGTTCTTTGCCAAGTCAAAGGTATAAATGTACTTAAATATTATGTTTTAAAATTTAAGTTTGTATAATGAAATATATGTTTAATAATATCTGTCTTTGGTATAAATTTCTTTAATTTTTCATATTCTAGCATTGTTTACATTGTTTTATAGAACTAATCACGAAGGTAAGACCTTCGTGATACTTTGCTTATGGTCTTCGTCCGAAGTTCATTATATCCTAAGGGAGATAATGCTTCAGCGGACGAAGGGCATTAACGTTTAACATTTTGTGTTGCCTTGTTCTTAATTCATAGCATTTGAGAACAAGTCCCCAACAAGAACATATCCAAAGTATAGAGCTGGTGCTACCTCGTCTATTCCAAGTTTTATCCCTTTTTGGTTAGTTTTGAGCTGTTTCTGACTTGGAATCTAAAATGTTGAACTTGTGAATCAAAGACTAGGCAAACTAGTTAGTCCTAAGGTTGTGATGGTCATCAAGCACCAAAATTAATATAGAAAATGGTTTCAGGCCATTTCCCTTTTAGACACATTCTTTGATCGTAATTGGAGTTTACAGTGATTTTAAGGTGAAAGGTTAGGCCAATAGGAACATCCAAATACATGGTGGGCGAAATAATTTGGTTTGACATGAAACAGGTGTTCAAGCAGAGTTGTGTTCTTAATAACATTGTTGTGAAGACAATTTATTAGAAAAGTGGTAGCGAGAAAGGCCTCGTTTCAAAATTTGAGAGGCATGCTTGGATGAGCTAAAAGGAATAGCCCCACTTCAACAATATATCGATCTTTGCGCTCTACTGCCCATTTTGCTTATGTGCATGGGGGCAAGAGACATGATGGGCTATTTACCAATTTTGTTAAAAAGAATGTGACTTCTCATATTCTCCTCCCAATCAGTTTGCATGGCGATGATCTTACGATCAGATTCGTTCAACATGAGTCTGAAATCCATGAAACTTGTGAAAAACTTTAGACTTATGTTTAATCAAATAAATCCACGTGAATTTGCTAAAATCATCAATGAAACTAACATAATATTTGTATATACCAATAGATTCAGGAGCAAACCCCCATACATAAAAGACAAGTTGTAAAGGATAGTTTGACACACTAGAAGACTTTAGATATGGTAACTGATGACTTTTTGCCTCTTGGCAAGCATCATAAACTGCTTATTTGTTGGACTCTTTGTGACAGGGAAGATTAGAACTACTAATAATTTTATGAACTATGCGAGTAGTAGGGCGACCAAGACGGCTATGCGCCTATGCCATCTCGCGAAGGATGGAGTGGTGACACCAAGCGCTTGTTTAGTAGGAGCCGAAGGTAGCGGATATAATCCTTTGTGATATTGAAAGGGAAATGGGTAACCCGTTTCTAGATTTGTTTTGGTGCTTGATGACCATCACAATCATGTGAGCTAACTAGTTTGCTAAAGTTCATGATTACATGTTCATAAGATCAACTCTATAGATTCTAAGTCAGAAAATAGCTCAAATCGAGGCATATAAGAGTAAAACTTGGAGAAGATAAACATGCAAAAGTTCAACACATTGGATAAGTTCTAAACACCCCTATGAACCTATTTGATACATCTAAAAAGGTTTGAAAGCTCTTGTTTGAAATTTCACTCATTTGGAGCTAAGTTGAGCAAAAATCAAAATATGAGTTGGAGAAATCAAAACAACTAAAATTCAAGACTTAGACTAATTGGAAAGTCAGTAGATACATTTATCTAAGTCATAGGAATATCCTTAAGAACAGCCAAAGCAAGTTGAATAAGAAATGGCGAAGTCCAACTTATTTCTATAGAACTGAAGAGCACTGGACCAGTCCAGTGGTGCACCAGACCATTACTAGAGAGGTTAACAGAAGATGTTTTGGCCTAGCACAACGGACCTTGGGTCTGTGTGCACCGGATCAATTTACGAGAGAGGACCTTTTGGAGCTACCGAAGACCTCGTGCAAGAACCTGGTTCGGTGGTGCACCGGACCATTTGAGTTCAATGGCTACTTTCCAGATCCATGGTCAAGCTGACATGGCAGAGCTCCAGTGGTTCGCTAGCCCGGTCCAAAGTGCCCTAACAGGACTGCTCCCCATTAGAATTTTCACTAAATGGACAGTCTAACATAGGTCTGGTGCGCCATGGGACTATCACTGTTTAAGATTCGGTGTAGTCGCAGAAAGCGCAATTTTTCCCACTCAACTCCAATGGCTATGTGGGGTGGTTGGGGCTATAAATACCCCAACTAGCATCCAAGACACACAAGAGCAACACCAAACATCTATACATCGATTGCAACAACTCCAAACCATTCAAAGCCTCCTAAGTGCCACATTAAAGAGACTTGGGTTAGAGAATTGCTAGTGCCTTATGGAGAGTTTGCATTTGAGTCTGTTGCTATAGTTCTTATGCTCTTGAGTTTCTTTATAACTCTCACTCTCACTCTTATTCTTGTAAAAGCTAGCAAGAGACTTCAAAGTTTGTGTGGAGGTCCTCGCGGAGACTCCAATCTCTTGATTTGAGAAAGGATACTCAAGCTCGATCTAGTGATCTCTTGAGAGAGGGAAATGTTTGAAATAGACATGTCCTATCTGGACTCCTTAATGGAGACATAGGTTTCCTTTGGGAGCCAAACTCCGGAAAATATATTTCCTATGCATCTTGTGTTTTGATTTGCTTGTGATTTATTTCTCCCTTCCCTCTTCTAAAGTTCTCTTTCTTGTGTTTGATTCAAGGTCATTTCTGTTGCTCCCAAAGTAATTTCGCAATCATAAAGAGCAACACTAGCAAGAAGAACACAACTCCCTCACTCCCATTAATTTGTTTCTCATTCTAACACCTAACCGGGGTTTGAGTTTTTGTATTAAGTGATAAATTTTCAGGTTTCACCTATTCACCCCCTCTAGGCGACTTTCAATTGGTACCAGTGCCCAACACTTCATTTAGAGTCTAACCACTCGAGGTGATGTTAGGGGAAAAACTCTCTCAAGAACATAAAGGTTGTCACAGCCGGATTTAAGGGCAAATCCAAGCGCATCTCAAAGGTGTGCTAGGATCAAGTCTCATACATATGATGGCTCATGGTACATAAATCAATGCCACATCTCAAAGGCGTGCTAGGATCCGATCGACGAACCGGAAGCGCGGCGACGAAGCTCTCGCCGACTATGAACCAAAGATCCGATTGATGAACCGGAAGCGTGGCAACGAAGCTCTCGTCGAGCCGGTCACGATGATGTTTTAGTTGCCTCGGAAGATGAACGAACGGAGAGAAATTCCTCACCGGAGTTGTCGCTAGAGTTGGCGAGGGAGTCGAACTTCAATGAGATGGACATGGTGGCTTATGGCTGCGAGCTTAGTTGGCGGCGGGCTGCTGTGGTTTGGATAGCAGCGGCGCTGCTGCGAGGATATAGAGGAGATGAGTCTATGGTTGATGGATTGAGGTGTTATGGTGGCATGTATTTATATAGACAAGGAGGTGGGCGGTTACATAACAGATCTAATTTGGTACTTATATGTTAGAATCCAATCCTATATGGTTGGAACTCTAACTTTTTTTATTCCAATAATATAGTTGTTAATTTGTACTAATCATATTAGACCTGCAATTTAAATAAATTTTAGAATATATATTTTTAAAAATGTTAAATTAAATTTTTTGGTGTTACACGCGAGTTGAAAGGAGTATTTGCTTAAATATCTTATTGTGATATCCTAATTTGTATCGACTTTACCTAAAGGACGTCGCGTACAAACAAACCAACCAAACATACATCGATACATTTGTTGGGGGCCTTCGGCTTCCGAAGGTCCTCAAAAACATGATTTGACAATGTTTTCCAAGTGAAATATGTGAACAGGTATCTTCAGAATCGGGTTATGAGTATACAAGAGTACGGTCAGGACGAAGCTTCAGTGAGACGGAAGGCGATTATGACGAAGGATAAGATAATCACGAAGCTATGCTCAGAAAAGCTTTGGCATGACAGCAGAAAATGGGAACCGACTTAAAGATGAAAAGGCAAATTAGACCCCGAAGAATTACTATAGAGTTATTGATAAATGTAAAGGGCATTAATGTAATTCTACACGGGCTGCGTCCCTTGCCTATAAATAGATGAACAGTACTCCCGTACTGTTCGGGCTGACTTGGCATTCGCTTTTGCATCACGCTTTGTACCTTTACTTTCCGTCAAACCGAAGGTACATTTATAATTTGTTATTCTGAATATGATAATGCAAATAAAAATAAATTGGTGATAATATCTATATTATTCTTCATATTTCGTGTATGAATTCTTCCTTATCATCTATTGTGCTTACGAAGGTTTTTCCCTTCATAACCTTCGTCCGGAATTCATTATATCCGAAGGGATATAATGTCTTGAAGGACGAAGGACTTTAATATTTAACACATTTTATGTTGCCTTGTTCTTAACTCTTAGCATTTGAGAACAAGTCCCCAACATTGGCGCCCACCTCCGGTGAACTCACGTCCATTTTTTGAGTTTTGAACACCTTCGGCAAGCATCACCTTCGTCATGCCGCCGAAGAAAGCTTCAGCCACAGGGGCTGCCACTCTGCAGCCGCTGGATCCCAATCAGGATGTCCTTTCTCTTAGGGAGGCCCGAAGCCAGAAGAGGAAGGCCACCAGTCCAACGCCTCTGGAGGACGACTTGGATCAAGAAATCCAAAACTTCGAGATGCTCCATCAACAGGTCCAACGGAAGAAGGAAAAGATGGCTCGTCTAGCTGACCTACAAAGGCAGATAGACGAAGCCTCTGAAGAAGTTCGTCATCTTGCTCAAGATGACCAGAACCGAAGGCCTCCGCGCAGAGAGCTTCATCAGGAGGTTTTCTACAACGAGGACGACTGGTATGAAGATTTCCATCATGGAAATTTTGCTTTTGATGATACTTCTCCTCTGTCAACAGAACTGCAGGCTACACCTTGGCCCCAGTCTTACAAGCCACTCCAGCTCCCCATGTACGACGGTCATTTAGACCCGAAGCAATTCTTGATGAGCTATGAAGCAACCATATCTTCGTATGGTGGCAATACTGCAGTCATGGCAAAGTCTTTCGTCATGGCTGTCAAGAGTGTTGCACAAACCTGGTACTCCTCTCTTCGGCCAGGAACAATCACCTCATGGCAAAAGCTGAAGGACATGTGGATAACCAGCTTCCAAGGGTTTCAAACGAAGCCGGTCACTGCTCAAGCTTTATTCCAGTGCACCCAGGACCACGAAGAATACCAACAGTGCCCAATGAAATTGTCATTGAGGCCATGATTAAGGGGCTTCGGCCGGGACCTTCAGCTCAGTACTTTGCCAGGAAGCCTCCTCAAACTTTGGAGAAGCTGCTCCAGAAGATGGACGAGTATATTCGAGCTGATAATGACTTCCGCCAAAGAAGGGAGGAAGCATACAGGTTCTCTGAAATGACCAGGGGCTTCGGAGGAAGTTCCATCCGAGGCACGTCAGGTCAATTCACACCTCTACTAAGAGTGATGATAGAGGGAGTCAACAGCAAAGGCCACAGTACTCCTCGCAAGCTTCGGGGCAGCAGCAAAGCTCTTTCCGGCCACCAGCTCCAAGGGGCAGAGGTGCCAGGGGCTTCGGAGGAAGATTTGGAGATCAGCCAAGGAAAATTTACTGTCTATTCTGTGGTGAGGACAAGGGCCATACCACCAGGATGTGCCATGTTACCATCCAGAAGCAAAAGGAGATAGCAGAAGCTGCAGCACAACCGAGTCAGCCGAAGCAAGTCATGCATACTGCTTCGTACCATTCGCCTTACATTCCAGAATATGTAGGCAACCACCCTGCAACTTCTGTTGCTTCGGCAAGCCAACCCCAAGCATCTTGGCAACAGCCTCCACCTCCACCACCAACGCAACGAGGCCAACAGCCAGAAGGAAGTCAGCACACTCACCTTCAGCGGGACTTCAGAGAAGAGTCCGAAGCTCGCACAGTCAATACCACTGTGCCAGAGTCGAAGCATATTTACTGACAAATATCCTACCTCGACAGCAGCTTTTCGCATTCAGTATTACTTTCTTTTTAATAAGGAACACTTATGAGAGGCTTAAGTGCTTTTTGTCATTTTTAATCTCTTGTAACGATTTCGCTTTTTACCACAATGAAAATATATCTTCTCCATAGGCTTAAGTTGCTGAAGCATAAGAATTTATGGTGGCAAGGAGGACCTTCGAATTATCAAAAATTTGTTCTAAAGTAATGCAGTGTAAATTCTTCGAAGCAGCAAAAAGTCGTTCCTAAGAGAACGCAGTGTAAGTTTTCTGCTCAAAAGTCATTCCGAAGGGAATGCAGAGATTACAGCGAAAAATAAACGCTGATTCCGCTGAAAGTAAAAGGCGAAGAAGCTCCTAAGGGAGGCTTACAGTGAAAAATAAACGCTGATTCCGCTGAAAGTAAAAGGCGAAGAAGCTCCTAAGGGAGGCTTACAGCGAAAAATAAGCGCTGATTCCGCTGAAGTAAAAGGCGAAGAAGCTCCTAAGGGAGGCTTGCAGTGAAAAAATGTCAACCTTTGGCAAATATCACTTTGCATAACATCACATCATTACATCATTTGCATAGCATAACATCATACATCATATTGCATCAACAACGCAAGAAGGGGGTCTCGGTATTGATATTCGAAGATTGTTTTGAAGAAATAGTGACAAGGCACAAAAAATAGCTATTGAAGTGTTATACCTTCGTCAAACTCTGAAATGGAAAGATCTATTGATTATTGATTTTACGAGGATTGGTTACTGATTTTATGAGAGCACGGATATTATTTACGAAGCATGAAAAGAAGGGAAGGTGTTTTTTCGCCGAAGGCTCAAAAAACGGTATGTATATGATGTTTCATGCATCGTAAAGAATAGAACTATAAACAGCTAATATATTACATTCAAAGTTACAAAATATTACACATGTTTCTCAACAAACTTTACATTCTAAATGTTTTTGCAGCAGCATCTAATCTTCCCATAGAACTACTTCTGCAGCTTCATTTAGCAGTTGATCAACAACCTTATCCATGATGGCTTCGACCATTTTTCTAATTTTGTCATCCCCTTCGCATGGGGGCCCGCAGATGGCTCAGTAGGTTCTGAGGGAGGAGAAGATACGGCTAGATTACTATTACAAACCGTAAACAAGTTCGAAATAAAAAAATTACAATAGAACCAAAAACCACTAGTTAGTACCTATTTGTCCTTCGAGCTCTGCGTTTTTTTCAGCGGCCTCTGCTACTTTTCTAGCGTCATGGATGCCTTTTTCGCTTTTTCGTATAATTTCTTGGGCCATTTCCCGGCCACCGTTGTCCCAGATGTCGGTGAAAAATTTTCCACCGACCAGACTCGCTTCGGCCGAGGGGTCTTTTATATCTTCGGAGGATAAGGCGGCTTCGGATTGTGCCAAAAATTTCACATGCTCACAGCCTTTCCTCTCCAAAATGGTAGCAATTCCCCTGGCACCCGAAAAGGCACATATGTCTCCGCGGCTATTCAAAATTTCTTCAAAGGCCTCAGCTTCGTGGCTGATCCATTCGATTGGGCCTTCGGGGTCACCCCTTATGAAGTTCTCTTCACTTGAAAAAGCGCCAACGCTGGCGAAGCTGGTTTTTACTTTCTTAGCACATTCTATTGACTTTTCATAGCATCTTTTCCTAGTTGCACGAAGCTCTTCAACGCTTTTTTTCCAAATGGTTTGCCCATTGTTCACTGATTTCCCGTTTTGTTTCTTCAAGTGTGCGTTCCTCTTTAGCTCTGGCTAGTTGTTTTCGGAGATCTTCAATTTCATGCCTCTGAGCCTCAGCTTGAACTTTAAAAGTAGCTTCGTCTTCTTTTATTCTATTTATCAATGAATGCAATATTTTATCTTTTTCGAGACCTTCGTTCCTTAGTTCAATTACTTCGGAACGAAGGTTGCTCAGGGCCATAACACATCCTTCGTCCTCGGCATCTTTTTGGGCTCTGAGGGCATTACTAAGTATAAGGCCCTGCAAAGAAAAATGTGTGTGCGTCAAAAACTTAAGCAAACGAAAAATTTTGGTTTCAAGAAAAAATACAAAAACCTCATTTTTGCACCTTTAAGCTATTATACGCCAAGCTGTCGGCTAGATCGTTTTTCGACAGCACAGAGAGCCCGTCTTCTAGTATTGGGAATACGAAGCTCTTGCTCATCTCCCGACAGACAGAAATCTCCTTGCTGTCAGGGAGACAATACAAAAAGTCTTCTTCTCCACTGCCGTTGAAAATCAACGCCCCCTTTGGATATTTCAATTTTTGGGCATAAAACTGGGCCTCTTGCTTTTCTTTTTCAGACAATTTTTCCCCGAAGCATGATGTAAAATATAATCGAAGGCTTCGGAAGAAGCTTCGGGGGCGGCAGTACCAGTTTCTTCAGCCGAAATTTGTTCTGTTATTTATGTTTCTTCGGCTTCCAAGGATTTCACCTTGGTGGGCTCTGAAGGCCTAGCTTCAGTCTCAGATTGATGTTTTGAAACTTCGGCATCAGGTGCTTCAATATGCACTTCAGAAGATTCAACAATTTTCTTCGGAGTTGTGCTTGAAGACTTTATTGTCTCCAAAACATCCAGCACATTAACCATCGTTTTTCTTTTGGGGGTCACTGCTGGCCCCTTTTGGCTTGTTGCTGCCTCAATTTTTGCTGAAGGACTTAGAACTTCCGATGTCTTTGGTTCTTCAGCCCTCGGTTCTTCTATTTTTTCTGTCGCCGGCACTTCGGCCGGCCCTTCAATAGTCGGCAGGGGAGTTGGTTCTTTAGCTTCGGTAGCCGAAGAGGTCTCACTGACAAACTCAGGCACTGTGGCCGATTCAATATAACGTGGCCGGTGTGTGAGAACCTTTACCCTTTTCCTCTTCGGCGTCGGCTCGCTAGGAGCGGCTGAAGCAACTTCCTTCGCAGAAGATGTATTCTTTCTTTTTTGACCCCGCGTTGGATAACAGTAGTTGGGGTAGACAAACCCAATTGCATCAAATACTCGGTTGAGTCTCTTTTTCTTTCGGCCTCCGAAGGCCGCTGATAATGCAGTATCTTCGGCCTTCGAGTATAATCCAAGCAATTCATCACTTATGGCCTCAATGCTTTTTAGCCAGTCGTCATCTGGCTCGACGAATTTATCTCCATATTGGAATGTGTATTTTAGCCTAACTAATCCACCTTCGTCAGTTTTTCTAACGGTCTCCTTCGGCATTTCCCACTTTTCTACAAGTGGCCATACTCTGAAGGCAATGTGTTCTTGGACCAAATCCCTTGTCCCAATAAAAGAGCAAACCACGCCGAAGGCTCTCTGGCATTCTTCGGCTGCTTCATTCATTTCCACCTTCGGCCTCTGGAGGCCGAAGCGTTGCCAGATGGGGCGCATAATGATATCTTTAATATCTTCGCGTATTTTCAAGTCATTCTTCACATAAAACCATTCCGTCATCCAGTCGTCGGGCCACCTCTTTCGAAAGGTTGGCACGAGACAGCTTGACCCAGACCAGGCGCCGAAGCTGTAGCAGCCAAAATTGTTGTGATACTGCTCTTTACCCCAGGGTTTTATCTCATATAATAGCTCATGTATGTTGCAGAAACTTTTTGCATTTGGTTCTAAACCTTGGCTTCTCACGGCCCAGACGAAGATGCCCATCCTTATGATTGCTTCGGGAGTAAGTTGATGAAGGTAGATTTCAAATATCTTCAATACTTCCACGACAAAGCTGCTCAAGGGAAACTGCAGTCCAGCCTTTAAGAAGCTTCGGAAGATTACGACTTCATTCTCTTCGGGAGTAGGCACAGTCTTCTCCACGTCATCTGCCCTCACAGTAGACATGTCTCGAAAATATCTTCCCCTCATGTTACCAAGATGACTCTGTTTAATGCTCGATTTTCCGAAGACTGTGTGACTTGGTCGCCACGGTCGATCTTCGGAGTCTTCACCCCCACTTTCTACATCATAGCTGTCACTGTCACCAGTGTCTTCAGATAAACCCTCCAAAATCTCCCTAGTGATCTTCTCTGTATTGGTCTTTGCTATTGATTGAAGAAACCCGAGATGCATCTCCTCAGAAAGGCTCAGCTTCGATTCTGCAACAGCTTTCTTATCTTCAGACATCTTCACAAACGCTGAGAAAGCGCTCTCAAATCCGAAGCTTAAAAATTTAAAAAGCCAAGCAAGTGTTGTTGCGCACAGGCTAAAAGTCGAGTGAGCAAGAGCAGATGGCAAGAAAGCGTGCCAAATAAACTCGTGGTGAGCTCTTATTTATACACCTAGTGCGTTGAAAACTGAAGGGTCCCGCTTGTCAATGACTGTTGCTATTCTAGCAAAGGGAAGGTGTTTTTTCGGACCTTCGGCTTAAAGCCTACGTCCATGTCGCAATATGAATTCATCATTCCAGCAAATTAATATTGCGAGGGGCTACTGTTGGGGGCCTTCGGCTTCCGAAGGTCCTCAAAAACATGATTTGACAATGTTTTCCAAGTGAAATATGTGAACAGGTATCTTCAGAATCGGGTTATGAGTATACAAGAGTACGGTCAGGACGAAGCTTCAGTGAGACGGAAGGCGATTATGACGAAGGATAAGATAATCACGAAGCTATGCTCAGAAAAGCTTCGGCATGACAGCAGAAAATGGGAACCGACTTAAAGATGAAAAGGCAAATTAGACCCCGAAGAATTACTATAGAGTTATTGATAAATGTAAAGGGCATTAATGTAATTCTACACGGGCTGCATCCCTTGCCTATAAATAGATGAACAATACTTCCGTACTGTTCGGGCTGACTTGGCATTCGCTTTTTGCATCACGCTTTGTACCTTTACTTTCCGTCAAACCGAAGGTACATTTATAATTTGTTATTCTGAATATGATAATGCAAATAAAAATAAATTGGTGATAATATCTATATTATTCTTCATATTTCGTGTATGAATTCTTCCTTATCATCTATTGTGCTTACGAAGGTTTTTCCCTTCATAACCTTCGTCCGGAATTCATTATATCCGAAGGGATATAATGTCTTGAAGGACGAAGGACTTTAATATTTAACACATTTTATGTTGCCTTGTTCTTAACTCTTAGCATTTGAGAACAAGTCCCCAACAACATTATATTAGCTTATATTTTATTTCTAATTTCTACTTTTTATTTTAAATTTAAAATTCAAGTATAATTTAGAGCTAAGTTAAATTTTCTATTTTAAGCATAAATTGTAATAAACAAAAATTCAACATGAATGCAAAGCATTTTTTTATTAATTAACTTATTCATTTAAGCAAATGCTTCGAACAATACATATAACTCAATAGAAATAATTCATGTAAGATGTTATACCATAATAATTATTTAAGAAAATAATTCAAACATATAGATAATTTTTTATATTTAACATTTATTTAAATTTTAGGAAAATAGTTTTAATTTATAATTTTATTATAAAGACTCTTTAAATTTTAAATCTTTAAAGAATTTTACTGAATCCTAAAAATAGAGTTGTGGTGTGTTACAAAGGTGCATTCAGGAGAGAAGGAGCCATCAGGAGGAAAGCCCGAAGGGAAGAAAGAAGAAAACGTGCCCTCGAGAGAGAAGCACAAGAAGAAAGGAGAAGAATCCTAAGGCTCCTCCAAATCCCACGAGAAAAGAGATGGCAAGAAGAAGATGAGGAAGGTTGTCTACTATGAAATCGACTCATCGCCATCTATCTCAAGTGTTGGAGTCCACCTCGTCAAAGCACAATGAGCACAAAACGGTTAAATCAAACTATAACTGAATTCCTTTTTGTTACCTCACATTCCAAAAAACTCTCTTACTTTCAGTTCCATTAGGAAAACCACCACAACTTGATGGTGAAGATTATTCATGGTGAAGGTTCACCATTAACAAAGGAGAAGGGCCGCAAGAAATGTAGAATCGGCTCAATTCATTGGTGAACCAAATTCAAAATTATGGGAGCACCAAGTGGACAGACCACAAAGTCGTCAAACTCATTCTAAGGTCCCTTGTCTCTCGTAATGCCACTCTCGTTACTTCATAAAAATCCTAGGTACAAGGTGATAGCTTCGGAGGAGGTGCTCGACAAGTTTCTTAGCCATGACATGATGGTTAAGGATTCCAAGCACATTGAGGACTTGGCAAGGAAACATCTCCAACATTGAGCCACATGTCGTTGCCTTCAAGGCAACAAGTGAGAAGGAGGGAGCCCCATGTAAGGAGCTACCAATTGATCCCTCCAAGCTTGGAACTATTAAAATTGATAAAAAAGGATGCCCCCACGTCTTGCATTGATTTGATTGATATGAATTCACCTCTTTGAAAACAAGTCTGTGTTAAGAATGTGTTTGTGGAAATATTCTCAAAGGTAATTGTAAGGGAGAATCATCAACAAGTAGCTTGCCTCACTAAGGACTTGACCAAGGCAAAATGCAAAATAAAGCTAACCCAACCTCATCAAGATAACACCACTAAGGCAGTTAAGAAGCTTGATGAGCAAGAAACCATAGTATACTTCATGTGCCACAAAGAAGGCCATATGTCCTATCAGTGCAAGGTGAAGAATGTGGGAGAAAAGGAAAAACAAGCAAGCTCTCCAACACATACACCAACAAGGTGAATAAAAAGGCCACCACACCTTATCTTCTTAAGAATAAGAAAAACAACAAGCCGGTAACCACCAAGTAAACAAGCAATCCAACATAAAAGCGGCCAAATGGACTTGGGTGCTAAAGGAAATAATCTCAACCATAAAGGCCACTAAAAAGATTTGGATCTCAAGAGTAAAGAGAGAAGTCCAAAGTACTTTGGAAAATTTGGAGACTTGACAATGTTGGGGTGCATATCATGGGATGCACCATATTGGATCAAGATCATTAACAAGTGGGTTAGTGAAGAATATAGTACCAAATTTCTCACCCATGTTAGGTAACTAGATTGTACACTACAATTGGTATTAGAATCTTTAGATTATTTAATTTACAATTGACATCTAGTTTCCATTTATATCTAGTTTTGCTATGCATATTTTAGATTCTTGGCATGCATATTTAAAATTCTGGTAAGGCCTTGTTCGGTTACATGTGCTAAAATCCCACCATAGATTTAATCTGAGTATGGATTGGGTGAATCCATACCTCACACACAATCCCAATGGTGGGATTAAATCCATAAACTAATCCACGTGTCTCTCAAAGCTAGTTATTCTTTTGATCCATGGATTCTAACGTAACTTGTGCAATATCTTCATGGATTTGTTCCATACCTAATGAGTTATGGATAAATCCATGTCTTCCATAGTTTAAAAAATTCCTAAACCCTTGGGTTATATTCTATGATGGGTTTAACCGAATAAAAAAATTTAATTAATTTTGGATTATTTTGGGGCATAGATTGTAACATGGATTTAATTCCAATCCATGATAATTCAGATTTGGACTGATGTAAACGAATAAAGCCTAACATGTTACAACACGCCATGACCTCAACCTGATGAGGCGAGCGAGCATGTGCACAAGTATGTGACACACGCACGTTTGATTTTCTAACTTAAATAGATGATATACATAAAGTCTACTTTATAAGGAGGTTAGGACCGTTCTTAACTATCAATGTGGGATTAACCATCTTTGATTTAGCATTGTATGGACCTTTAACATAAGATAATTTAATAAGTTAATTTACACTAAATCTATTAAGTTTATAAGTTGATTTAGCATTGTACGGAATACAATGGTACATGCATCATCTGATGATGTTTATATGTTTGTTTTTCGTGATTTTATTGCAAACTCCTTTGTGGCAGATAGAGGGTAGCTTCGACATATGCTGATCGTAGTTATATTGTATATGCTTCAGTCAAGCTTAGGATGACCTTTTGTGTAGGTTCAGTGGAAACATGGTTATATATAGACTAATTTAACTATTTATATTCCTTAATGATATTGTGAAATTCGAAATGGCCTCCATAGGGAAATTGTTACCGTTCACAAGTAATGATGTGTCCATTACATAGAGGCTATTTTAGGTTCCCAAACCTTAATTCTCTTCAATCCCGAAGAAGATTGTTACCGTTCTCAAACCTTAATTCTCTTCAATCTCGAAGGAGATTTGAGGTTCCAAAGTAACCCTAAACAGCTGTTCGGACAAGCTCCTCGGACTAGTGACTTTTGGAAAAGCTCTCGCTATCTTAAATAGGGCCTATGTATCTTTAAAACTGATCTAAAAACACATTAAATACCAACCGTTTATGTAAATATAGACTAAAAACTATAGTGTATTTCTAGAAACAGCTCATGTTTCCCACCATCTATAGAATCTCATCACATAAGCGGCGAACTATTGTAGACTTGAACTGCACCGACTGGTTGGGTTTTTTTTTAATTTTAGCTCTTTTTACATTTAGCCATATGGAGGAACTAATTCCGGATTTGGACCTTTGCTCAGCGCTATGGACCATGGCGCTGAGATAATATGGCTCGGCACCATGTCCCATGGCACCGAGATGCTTGCGCTGCTGACGTGGACGGGCTGAGGTGGCAGCCGCCGTGGCAGACCTTGACGCCATAGATCTTGGTGCCGAGCTCTATTTTAATGGACCCAGACTGTCTCCCTTCCTCCCTCTCGTGCCTCTCCTAAGCTCGCTCGCCGCCACGTCTCTTCCTCGCGAACTCCCCCACCGCTCTCCTTCCCTGTCTCTGTCGTCGCACGCCACTGGCCCCATCCCCACCGGCGCCCCTGCCCCGTCCCAGCCCCGTCGCTAGCTCCGTCCAAACCCAGCCACCACGCCACGCCCCTACATGCCGCCCGCGCCCAGCTCCGTCGCACGCCCCTGCCCAGCGCCACAACCGTCGCGCCCACCTCGACCACAACCAGCGGGCCCACCTCGACCACGACCACAACTCTTGTGCCACCTCGATGACCCACGATTAGTGTTTAGTTTAATTTAGTTAGAGTATAGCTTAGTTTAGTTAGTTAGTCTAGCATAATTTAGCTTATTTTAGTTAGTTAGTATAGTTAAGCTTGTTCCTAAGTGTTTAGTTTAGTTAGTGTCTTTATTTTGTACGTAGCAAATTTTTTAGTTAGTTTGTAATTTAATTAGCAAACTTGCTACTTAGGTAACATATGTAGTTAGTAATTTTGATAGAAAAGTTGGTAGTCAGTTTGCAAACATGTTTGTTAGTTTGTAACTTTTTATTTAATTTGGTTAGTGATGTAGCTAGCTATTTATTTGTTAGCATATGTGGTCAGTCATCGTGATTCTTGGAGGTTTTAGAAACCTCACCGTACAGGGTAGGTGCTGTTGAAATTTTTACTGAAAGTACTATGTTGTTTTTTTGTAGATAGAAGTCTATCCGGCTCCACCGTCACCGTCACCAGTAGCTTGACTCCACCGCGATCTCAGGTATAACTCCCTTTTTTGTATCGTACTTATAGATTACATAAATATGTTAGATGGGGTTAGTTATTAGTTAGTATTTAACTATTACCTATTTATTACTTAGCAAGTATTTAGACATTAGTACATTAGTATATGGTGTTATTAATTAGTTAGTCATTAGTTGGTAGTGTTATTCACATACCATATTAAATGGTTATTGAGTAATGAATTCGTTTTCGAAATAGATGGCCAACCTAGTCACCCTATACCATGGAGGAAGTGTGGAGGAACATGTTTATGGGAATATTAGTTTTGATGGAATGAAGAAGGTGACAATGAAATTCGATGAAAGGTCGTATTTTAGTAATATTTTTGCTAGGGCTTATGATGAACTTCGTTGCAATTCAAATGACCCTGACATCTTAGTTGAGAGTTTAGTTCATCATGGTGGATCTGGAACAATATTCCAGCAGTTGATTTCCATTGGCTCTGAAGATGACTGGATGAAGTTTGTTAAAACTGGATGAAGAGTGAGTTTCGATGTTTGGATCAGGTCGTGCAGAAGTTATCCATTGATCCAGTCAGACATGGGTATTTACCGCTCGTAGGGTTATCTCCAGAATTACCCAATGCATCTCCTTGTGACGCTCCTTTGCCAGACCGTATAGAAGAAGTGGTTGTTATGATCGATGCTCAATCGACCCCTAATGAGGTTGGAATTTCTCATCCAGTCTGTGCCGATTGTGGGGCCTACAACCCAGTTGCCGCCCCAAGAGATCCCTTTGACCTAGGATCATCCTAGTAAGTGTCTTTGTCATGCTATTCCTTTGCATCGTTAACTCCTTTGTTGAGACTCTATTGTAGTATTTGCTTTTTAGACGCAATACAGGAGGTACACTGGTAGATAATGTTTCTTATCTTCCTTCGTCCCTATCATCAAATATAGACCACATATGCAGGGCCCCAAATAACATTGATGTTCAGATTGAGGATGAGGAGGAGCCATATGAGGTTGTACGTGCCATAGATTCTGATGACGATCGTGCAGTTCAAGAATTGACCAAGCAAGAAATGGAACTCATCAGACATTTGTGTCCTAAACTTGACCCTACAGTTCATAAATTTAGCAATCTCAGTCATTCCCATGGTGAATATGTAGAAGGACGAGATGATGAGCTGGTATAGGCTCCTGATAACCCTTACAACATTGAGATTAAGAAGGTCTTGATCTTCAAGGGCTTGCCTACATTGATAAGATGGCTACATGAATACTCTATGAAGCATAAAAGATCGTTCAAGGTGAGACATTTGTATGCAGAGCGACGTTACACAGTTGTGTGCGAGGTGACGGATTGGAATTAGAGGGTACGTGCCCGCAAGAAGAAGGCAAATGGAAAGTTTAAGATCACAAAAATTGCAGGTCCACACACTTGAAACTAGACAGATCTAAACTCTAAACATCGATAGTTGACATCTACCTTGATTGCGAAAAGACTTTTGGTGACATTGAAGGGTCAGCCCAATTTGAAGGTGAAGTCAATTATGACCATAACATGGGAGCTATTTGGTTATAAGATCAAGTATGGGAAAGCATGGAGGGCAAAGCAATGGGCATGGAAGATGATATACAGGGATTAGGAGGAGGGTTATGAGAAGTTTACAACATTGCTCAATGTAAAGAAAGCAAAAAAAACTCAAGCATGCATTATGAGTACATCCCTTAACTCAATGAATGGAAGGATGGCAGAGAGATACTCTTCCTTGCTTTCTGGTGTTTCTCGTAGTGTGTTGAGGCCTTTAGGCATTGTCGTCCCGTGCTCTCTATTGATGGTACTTTTCTATTTGGGAAGTACAAGGGCACACTGTTGGTAGCCATTTCATGTGATGTTGACAACTTATTGGTTTCTTTGGTGGAGAGGGAGAATAAATATAGTTGGGCTTGGTTTTGTGTCTTGTTCGGATCCATGTTGTGGGCCCTGTTCGGGAGGTTGGTATCATATCTGACATACATCAGGGTATTCTTAGTGCAGTGCAAGAGTAGATTCCTGACTACGCACCCATGCACCACAGATGGTGCACTTATCACCTAGTAGAAAATTTGTTTGAGAAGGATCGTACAAAGGATATTTCCCTTTATTTGAATAAGTCTACCGAGAGCTTGTGGTTTTGTTCTTCGAGGACAAGTTGAAGGAACTAAAGGCTGCAACAAATGCTAAAGGTAAAAATTGGATTGCTGGATTGATGAGGGAACCCCAAAAGTGGATAAGGGCATACGACGCAGGTGGCTGGAGGTTCGAGTTCCAGACTAGCAAGTGTGCTGAAGGGTGTACGTGTCATGCGAGTCAATGCTATAGTAACATTTACTATCTATAAGTTTGTGGCATGGTTTAATGAGAGATACACACAGGCAAAGTGTAACACCCCCAACATCCTATTTTAGGTAAATTAGAAAACTTATTTCGTGATCTAAATAAATGTGGTTTCAAACAAGATATTATATAAAAATTCCTATTTAAATTAAGTTATCCTTTGTTAAGAAACTATATATTCAAGATTCATTCTCTAAAAAGCATTAAACTATCTCTTAAAAATAGATTTTACATAAGAAATTATATTCTCTTAAATAAAATATGTAAGGAACATTGATTTATCCTATTGTAATTCTAAATTTGGCTATGTGATCTAAACAATTCCCTTAAATAATAATGTGGTGGAGTTGTTTAGGTGAATTACTATTTTCATGAATTATATACATACAAGCATCTATTTAAATAAACACTATATACACATATATATAACTTTGCATTTCATGATAGAGTTTGATTGTTTCATTTAAAATCAAAATGGAATTTTAAACTTATACTCAGTTTTGAATTTGGAATATTAAAATAAAACAAAAAAGAGAGAAATAGAAAAAGAAAAGGGGCATGCCTTCTGATGGGCCGAAATCTTTACCCATGGCCCATTTCTGTTTTCCCTCCCCTCGCCCGCGTGGGCCGCTGCCCGGCCCACCTCCACTTCTTCCGCCAATGCCCGCCTGAGCCACTTACGCGTAGGCCCGCTCGGTCAGCCTCTATAGCCGCACGTGTGCCGTGTCTTCTTCTCACCGTCGTGTGGGCCCATCGTGTCAGGTTTATCCCCTTCACAGGAACGCCATGGGCTCAGCCTGAAAATCCGCACGGACACACCGTGTTTGACGCGCAACAACCTTGTGATATCCTTGCCGACCTGAGTATACATGCAGGCGCCGGGACACCGCCCTCTTGGCCGTCGGAAATCTGCAACCTACACCCACGCCGAGAGCTAATGATCCAGTGCCGCCATTGGTCCAGGAGAGATTGAGAGAGAAGGAGGAAGCCACCGCGTGTCTACGCCGTCAGCAAGCCTGAGAGAGTGTCGGCGGGGCGATCTCCAGAGAACCACCGTGCCCGTTCGTGGCTCTGTATGGCACTGAGGGTAACCGGACAGCTGGGGAGACCTCGCCGGTGCTGAGGAACTACCACACGCCATAGCCGTCTTCACCACGTCTCCCTCGTCGGTGAGTCAGCTACCATTGTGTGAGCCTCGCCCTCGGATTGTTGAATTGATAGCTATGCGGGGGTAGGGAGCTTCGGGGTGCCGAATCGGCTTATCGCCGGCGAGATGCCGCCGGTGGCTACAAATTGTGGTCGGTCCAGGGGTAGGCAAAGACAAGAGGGTTGAAGACATAGTTCTGGCCGTCCATCTCAAATGAACGGTCCCGATCATAACGCGCATAGCCCTTCGAGCGAGGGAATCTGAACCGTAGATCTGGCGAGTAGTGGCTCGAATTAGATCGTGGATATATTAAATCCTGGCGTAGATCTCGAATCCAATGGCCCGCGTCGCATACCGGTTCAGTTAAAAGAGTGATCTAATCTGCACTCTTAATTACGAATCCAACGACGGACATGTGCCGATACCCCTTTCGCTGTGTCAACTTTGCTAAAGAAACCCTACGTTTTGTAAAATAAAACTGTCATACCATGCAGTGTAAAGAGTATTAAAAGTAGGTCCTTTTTCTTTCGATTAGGTCCCTGAACCCTGGCATATTCATACCCGTCGTCCAGTACAATAAGTTTTGCACCAAGCCCCTCCTATTTACACTAATAAATACATTTAGGTCCCTGTTTTCCAACAATAGGCCCTAGAATTTATAAATGGAATATATAAAATAATTATTAGCATAAGATAATTCTAAAAACTTAGAAAATTTATATCTTTTACTTAACTTTGATTTTAGTATTTCTCAAACATATGATCTCGTAACGACGCATAAAATATTAATGTGTGGTTTATTTACATATTTGGTGTAATGTTATTTTTAGCTATTTCTTGTCTATCTATATGTATTGCTTCAAATAAAAGCGAGGTGACAAGGAATCTGAAGCCGAATCGTAAGTAAAAGGCAAGTTGTGTCCTTGATCACTTTCTTTGACCTAATAATGTTCATGATTCTTAATCATCGTGGCACTGTTAGGTTAAGCTGATGAGATCTAATAGGTTACCCACTTTTGTTCACCCTACACCTTGCATACAAATGAATTATCTAGTAGTCTTGCTATTGTTCTACCTAGTTTTGGGATTAATATTATATCTGAATTATGATCATGCTTTTATCATTATTGTTGGCTTAATCAATGTTCATGATAAGATTACTTTGTTAATCGGAACATGGAGCGACCACCCGAGAAAATAGTGCTACCACAAGGGTGTATGGGACACCCTTGGCTAACTAATTAGGAAAGCTAGTGAGGGACTACCTTACCCGAAAGGGGCAACCGCGGTGTGAGGAGCTACCGGTATAGGGAGGTTCTCGGGTCAATCATGTTGCGATGACTTTTTTGGACGAGGGATTCCTCTATCGCCCCCTTCTCACCAAAACCGTAGCTGGTTTTTTCAAGCTAGTGGAACTTTGTAAACGCCTCGTAGTGTACCCTCGTTAACTCACCTTGGAAGTGTTTAAGGGTCTATACAACCTCGGGCGAAAAGGGAACACGACTTGTGTGTAACAATGTGAAACCTCTGCAGAGTGTAAAACTAGTATATCAGCCGTGCTCATGGTCATGAGCGGCTCAAACCCTCACATGAGTAATTTATGGAATTAAATTTAATCTATCATACATTGCATTGCATTGCATTGCATTGTGGGATTTATTCATCATTGTGATCAATTATTTGATTGGGTTGGTATACACTTATACTTAGTAATTACTAATAAAACTTTGACCAACTTATTAAAAGCAATACTCAGCCTTAACCATTTTTCTCGGCAAGCCTTACACTACACATGAGCCCCTACCGTAAGGGAGCTCATACACATTATTTTCCACACTTGCTGAGCGATGACCGTGTGGGAGTTAATCTATCACACCCGGTTTTGGAAGGCAAACCGAATGCGAAACATGTACGTGCCAGGATCAGAAATTCACACACACAGAGATTACATAACTGGACATCATCACACAATGCTTAAATAATAGCGTAAATAGGTATTACTTTTATTACATCATGATGTCTGAAACATTCACATAGTCATTAACTTAAACAGAAATCAAAGTGCTAAACGAAACGCAGTAAGATAAGGCCTTCATAGGCTACCGACTGGTGGTTTGCCGCTAATCCAGTCTAGAACTCCTCGAAGTCCTGAAACTCCTGAAACTCCTTCACGTAGCCTTCATCTTCTCCCGAGTAGTGGTTGCAATGTGGAGAAACTGGTGTTTTATGTTGAAGGAAGGGTGAGTACACATCAACATGCTCAACAAATGTCCTATTTGGCTGAGGTAGACTAGCCGTATGTGGGGTTTAAGCTCAAAGCAGTTTCTTTTAGTTGGTCAGTTATTTATCATTAGTAGAAGCCAAGTTTTACCATAAAGCCCAAGTTGATATCCCAAAAGCACCTCCTCAGAGAGGAAAATACCAGAAACCATAAGTATAGCCACCATCATTAAACCGTCAACATTAATGTATCTAAAGTATCTCTAATCAAAGAGGATCCCAAGGCTTCTCTTAAATGTGAGCATGGCTGATATACCAGTTTCTAACCCTCTGCAGAGGTCGCACACTTTACCCACAAGTCATGATCCCTTTTCGACTCGGGTCGATCAAACCCTCAAACACTCCCAAGGTGAGTAGGCAAGGTTTCTCTACGTAGCCTTTACAAAGATTCTCCTAGTGTGTAGCCGCCCGTTAGGTTTCGCCAATCGTATAAACACTGTACTCCTCCCTAAGAGGGTGACTAACAAAACCAAATCGGATGAACCCCGACACCGCACCCTTAGCCCCATTTACTGCACAACGGCGAAGCAAACTACACCCATATTTTTCCAATTAATCAGCTAAGGGCGTCCCATACCAACCTCATGGTTGCACTATTTTCCTGGGTGGTCTCTTAATGAACAAGTCCTTTTGGAGAGGTACTCGGGAAACAGCCCAAGGCCCCTAAAGTGTCACAAGTTCATAATCATAACTAGAGTGAATCATCGTATCATAAAGTAATTCTCATCATGTTCGTTGATTAAAGTAAAGCACTAGCATGTAATTGATTATAATAGCCCAACCCAAAAAGGTGATCAAGGACATGATAAATAGAAAGCTAGTCAATCCTTAGGTTACACATGGTATGCGGGAAAGTGAATTATAAAGTAAATATGACATAATAGGTCAGATGACACTTGCCTTCACCAAACAGCTGCTGCTCAGGGGCTTCTCCTGCAACTTCCTCAGACTCCACGAACGGAACGTTATCTAGGCGAGTGCGAACATACATTCAACATTCTTGAAACAAAAAGGAACGTTACACCATATAAGGAAAAACATTATAAAACGTGCGATATGAAATAGAGCTCGCTTCTACGGTCACACGAGAAAAAAAAGAAATGCTGAGATCAAAGATTTGATTGAGAAGTTATCGCGTTTACGTTATAAAATATGAACTAGAACATTTAATTTGACATACCTGTATTAATCGACATTTATCAAATATACATTAGAGCTATTAGGTAGTTTTAATTAATCAGCTACGCTAATAGCCCCTAGTTAAATAAGTAAGTTAATTAATATGAGTGATTCTAAGCGAGGCGGATTCACGACGCAAGAAAAACGTGCGACGTGAAAACGTTGTGTGCGACATGCGAACGATGCGCGAACGACGCATAGACAAACATGACACGCGAGAACTACTAAATAGATGACACATTTATACCAAACAATTATTAATAGAAAAGTATTTAAGTTAATATTAACCATGATGAGATTTATTTATAAAAGCACAAGTTAAAAACTATAAATTAGAAAGAGGTGATTTAATTGGAACGCTAATTGAAAACTATAAAAGAGCAAGTTGAAAACTATAAAATGGAACGATAATTTAATAAACGTTAGCCAAACAACCATTTAATAAATTATTTAAAACATGTGACATTTTGAAATAGTATTTTTAACATATATACAACTTTAATACGAATCTAAAGCGACTTGAACGGAGTGAATTGGATTTATAACGCAAAAGATATCGAATATTCTAATAAATCAAACATCTACGCGCACTTAGACGTAACCCCATGCTCTTTTTTTAGCAAAAATGCCTTCTTCTACCTCCCTCCATCTCTCTTCCACACATGGCACAAGGGAGGGGGGAGGGGGAGAGAGAAGGAGCGCAGTGAGAGGGGAGAGAGGAGAGAAAGGGGGCGGGCGGCACAAGGGAGGGGTCGACTGGGGAGGGGCTACCACAAAACCGTGAAAAATGAAGAACAAGGCACCAAAATCATGGTGGTTGCTCACCGAAGAGGAAGGCCCTTGCCGGAGTCCAGGAGAAATCCGTCGATTGACGGTGAACCAGAGGTCGGATCAACGAATCGAAAGCACAAAGACGAAGTCCTCGATGAGACGAACGCAACAACACTCTCAGATTTCGCCAACGACGCACAACTTGAAAGTAATTGCTTGCCGAAGTTAGAACTGCCCCGAACTTCGACGAGGAACTGATGGCGCTACGAATCTTGTCTCGCAAAACGGATCTGATATTTGGAACGGGTTCGGCGAGATGTTCCGAGCCGTATATATATTGCTATTGCCAGGGTTTAAAGATATTTTATTTTTTGAAAGGAATCAATTTGTAGAATTAAAATAATTCCAGAAAATACTGAAATCGTATTTAACGTTCGAAAAATATCTCAAAAGGCTCAAAAAATTATAGAAAAATTCCTATACATGATTTGGCACCCCAATGAACTCAAAAAACATATTTAGAGTTTTTTAAATTGTTTTAAGTACCTCAAATAAATAGATTTTGGTTTTTGGAAAATAGAAAAATATTCCAAAATATGAAAATTTACCGAAAACTCTCCATTATTTTAGTAAATAGGAAAGAAAAGCAAGGAAAATAGAGAGTAATAGTTAAATTTTGAGTATAGAGCAAATAAATTTTTATACCCTAAAATTCAGGGTGTTACATCACCCTTTCTATAATCAACCAGTTCAAGAACAGGTACCGTAAGATGAGGAGCATGAAGGATGCTATGATGAGTTCAGAGAGGTCTAGGCCGTCGTCTTCGAGTCAACTATGGCCGGAGAGGATCGTTGCTGTCATATGATGTATTTTACTAGCTATTTTTGTTTGGAATTCTATTATATACTAAAGATGTGACATTAATTTCTATACCATGAGTCACAATATGTGTGAGACTTGATCCTAGTTGACATTTGAAACACACCTGGGTTTGTCTTTAAATCTAGGTGTGACACGAAGGCAATGCAAACGCAAGGTCAAATAGACATGATGTACAATGCTTTGACGATGAGTTAGGCAAGTACGAGTTTAGTGTGGAGAGCCTAGTACGCACCTGGAGTCCCTATTTACAACGTACACCGTTCCGACATACATTGCTGATCCAGCGCACCGTTGAGACAAACATGGAACTAGGAAGAGGAGCAGGTTCAACATGGTCATGGATCATATTTACAGTCGCACTAGGAGAGGTCGAGTGACCCCCTTTCTCATTGACCCAGAGTAGAACGAATGCGGCAAATGCGACAGACTTGGCCACAACTCAAATACATGCCTTTGGGCACTTAGTCAGGTGTGATACAATGTTGACCTCACATGAATAGTAGAAAATAGTTTTTAGTACGTCCAAATTGTTGTAATATTTATTTACTTTACTAACCTGCTTTACTTACTTTGTTGGACCCACACTACGACGAGCACCGCAGGGGACGACTGACCATAGAGGGGGAGGTAATGCCTATATATATATATATTAAATTTGTGAATGAGTAAATGTAAATGATGTTTGTTTGATCAAATAAATCTTGTTGTCAGGTACTGCCAATTTTCGGTCTAGGACCCATGACTAGTTCGAGGAGATGGTGCACGATGGCATGTACACTCCTCTCCTTCGGAGAGTTGGCTTGGACATCATATCATTCCAGGTTCGCTATGGGTTGGCCACAGTCAACCCTATGTCGCTCATGCCTTTGGTTGACAAGTAACTTCATCAAGATTTTTTTGCAATCCATTGAAAACACTTTATTTATAGTTTAGGTTTTAAGTTATTATTTGTTTGTATTCCCGTAGGTGGTGGCCAGAAACTCACACTTTCCATCTTCCGTGCAGCGAGATGACCGTGACACTGCAAGACTGCTAGAAGCTATTTTGTCTCAAGATTCGTAGTCGTCCAGTGATCGGTCATGAAGCACCCGGTGGCTAGAGATAGAGAGTCCAGGCTTTTCTTGGTATAGTGGTTCCCAAAGATAGAACAGGCAGCCACACATCTAGCGTGCCCCTCACCTGGCTCAGGCAGACTTTCGAGCATTGTTCAGCTAGAGCAGATGATCAGGCTATTACCTACCACTGCCGAGCTTGGATCCTGCATCTTTTTGGTTGTGTCCTTTTTCTAGACACGACGGGTGACAACGCATCTTCGATGTTCCTGCCCTGCCTAACTTACGGTACAACGCTGGAGTCTATAGCTAGGGTTCATCAATTCTAGCCTTCCTCTACAGACAGCTCTACGAGGCATGTCGTCGGAGGGCGAGTACCACGAGCTTAGATAGTTGTCTGTACCTACTCCAGCTTTGGATGTGGTCGAGCATACCGGTTGGGTGCCCGATAGAGTTTCCTCCTCGTGATTGGTTCGTCGTCGTCGGGCACCGATTACGGCCTACGACGGCCTATCGTTGGGACCAGGTCCAGCAGCCCTTCGCACATCATGAGTGGGCCTACGTCGAGTTCTCGAATGAGCTCAACGTACTTATGTTACTGATGGTGAGTTCTTTGTGTTTACTATGTCTTTTATTAATTATTATGTCATTGACATAATAAATATAATATGTGCCACAAATATTATTCTGTTTTAGGTTTGCTGGCAACCATATAGTGAGCCACCTCTGTCGTATATTTAGTTGAGCTCATCATGTTTGGAGGACGATGGCCTTTACCTAATGAGGTATCCGCTCATATGCTTCTAAGCCGTTGAGTACCACTTACCCCCAAGAGTGGCATGACAATTTGGACTAAGGAGTTTCCAATGGAGCCCTTCTCCACATCAGTTGAACTCCACAAGTAAGTTCCTTCGTCCACTTCGTTGTCTAACTCATAATTAAAATGTGTAGTGCGACCTCAAAGAGATGTTTCCCATTTGCAGGCTAGTGCGACCGCCAGAAGCAGAAAAAGGTCATTGACTTTGAGAGCTACCAACGAGCCTACATTGATGAATGGGACCAACTAAGTGATCTCGTCTACCATAATGACGTGTCGAACACAGACAATAACTTCCTATTGGTATGTTGGTGCGACTAGGTGCAAGTTGAAGGGGTAGTGGATAGCTACGAACTACGCCGAGCTAGAGTCATCGGATGGTGAAGACAATGCGTACAACCTAGCTACTTAGCAAGGGACGCAAGTCGAGGTCGCACCCATCTTGGACAGAGTCATATTAAGATCTTCACTCTTTTGAATTTTTCAAATGCATTGTCGTACCTTTCCTTGGTTCTATCCTCATGTTTTACCTTCTATATAGGGAAAGTCTTTCGACCTCTCTATGATCGATACTGATCGTTTATCATAGACTACTTCTGACAGTAGGACATTTGCAATTTTCTCAGTAAGTAATAACAGTTAAAACCAAAATCATTCATTTTAATGTCCAAAACTTGGTGGTGAACTAGCTTTTGACCATGGCAGAGGATATCGTGTTGTCTACGTCGTGCTACTTGTCATTGTGGTTGCTTGACTAGCGCAGTAGTTGACATGTAGGCTCCTGTATAGCTCCAACTTCCTATGTAGCTCTAGGTCGACACTCTGCAAAGTGTAATACTTTCCACAATAGCACAAAGCTCATCACATTTGACAAGGGACACATTTGATGATGAGTACGACAAGGAGGACAATGAGGATGATAGTGACGAGGATGACGTCCAGGTGCATCATGACGAGATCGGTCCATCCTAGCTACAGGATGCTCTAGGCACATAGCCATCACAGCCAATGCCACGCAGACGACGACCACGTGATCTTACACTACATGCACCGACTCTCTTAGGGCCAAGGGCAAGGGTAAGACTAGGAGGAAGTGAGGTGGTGCATGTCTTCTTATTTGGGCTATGGTATGGACTATTTCTGATATGGCTATGAATTGGACTATGTACTACGCACAATGATTTGGATTATTTTGTGTTTTGAACTGTGATTTGTATTATTTGTGCTACATACTTGGATTTGGACTATGTGTGATATTATCTGGTTGTTTGATGTGCTATTTCATGATATATGCTTGTCGGCGTTTCGAGACCGGGGGGTCCCTAGGCCGACGAGTGAAATGTCGCCGCGTGCCCCAGCCCAGATGGGTCGGCGCGAGGCCGAGCGCGAAGGGGGGAGAAAGGTGGCCGGAGACGGGCGTGAGAGAGGTGGAAATCCCGCGGCCTTCGTGTTCGTCCCGCGCCCAGGTCGGGTGCGCTTGCAGTAGGGGATTACAAGCGTCCACGTGGGAGAGGGAGCGAGCGGCTTCAAGCGAGCGCCTGTCTCGTCCTCGTCCCCGTGCGGCCAACCCCCTCTAAGAGGGCCCTGGTCCTTCCTTTTATAGGCGTAAGGAGAGGATCCAGGTGTACAATGGGAGGTGTAGCAGAGTGCTACGTGTCTAGCGGAGGAGAGCTAGCGCCCTGAGTACACGCCATCGTGGCGGCCGGAGAGGTTTTGGCGCCCGGTTCATGTGATGTCGTGGCCATCGGAGGAGCGCTGGAGCCTAGCGGAGGGACAGCTGTCGGGGCTGTCGAGTCCTTGCTAACGTCCTCTTGCTTCCGTAAGGGGGCGGAGAGCTGCCGTCGTCAGGGAGCATGCGGGGCGCCATCATTGCTTATCTGGCGGAGCGAGCCAGATGGGACACCGGTCTTGTTCCCCGTAGCCTGAGTCAGCTTGGGGCAGGGTAATGATGGCGCCTCCCGTTGACGTGGCCGGCCCGCGCCCTAGGTTGGGCGATGTGGAGGCTCCTCCGAGGTCGAGGTCGAGTCTGTCTTCCGTGGCCGTGGTCGAGTCCGAGCCCCTCGGTCGGGCGAGGCGGAGACCGTCGGCTAAGGCCAGGGCTGAGTCCGAGCCCTAGGGTCGGGCGAAGCGGAGTTCGTCGTCTTCTGGGGCTGAGCCCGAGTCCGAGCCCTGGGTTGGGCGGAGCGGAGTTCGTCGTCTTCAGGGGCTGAGCCCAAGTCCGAGCCCTGGGTCGGGCAGAGCGGAGTTCGCCGTCTTCCGGGGCTTAGCCCAAGTTCGAGTCTTGGGTCGGGCGGAGCGGAGTTCGCCGTCTTCCGGGGCTGAGCCCGAGTCCGAGCCCTGGGTCGGGCGGAGCGGAGTTCGCCGTCTTCAGGGGCTGAGCCCAAGTCCGAGCCCTGGGTCGGGCGGAGCGGAGCTTCCTATGGCGCCTGAGGTCGGGCCTGACCGTCTGTCAGCCTCACTCTGTCAGGTGGCACTGCAGTCGGTGCGGCGCAGGCGGTGCTGTCCTTCTGTCAGGTCGGTCAGTGGAGCGGCGAAGTGACTGCGGTCACTTCGGCTCTGTCGACTAAAGGGTGCGCGTCAGGATAATGGTGTTAGGCCACCTTTGCATTAAATGCTCCTGCGATTTTGTCAGTCGGCGCGGCGATTTGGTCAGGGTCGCTTCTTAGCGAAGACAGGGCCTCGGGCGAGCCGGAAATGTGTTCGTCGCTGGAGGGGGGCCTCGGGCGAGACGGAGATCCTCCGGGATCGGCTGCCCTTGTCCGAGGCTAGGCTCAGGCGAGGCGTGATCGAGTCCCTCGAATGGACCGATCCCTGACTTAATCGCACCCATCAGGCCTTTGCAGCTTTATGCTGATGGGGGTTACCAGCTGAGAATTAGGAGCCTTGAGGGTACCCCTAATTATGGTCCCCGACAGTAGCCCCCGAGCCTCGAAGGGAGTGTTAACACTCGCTTGGAGGCTTTTGTCGCACTTTTTTGCAAGGGGACCAGCCTTTCTCGGTTGCGTTTTGTTCCGGTGGGTGCGCGCGAGCGCACCCGCCAGGTGTAGCCCCCGAGGCCTCGGAGGAGTGGTTTGACTCCTCCGAGGTCTTAATGCCTCGTGCAATGCTTTGGCTGGTCTGGTCGTTCCCTCATGCGAGCTGGCCGTAGCCCGGGTGCACGGTTGGGCCCCAAGTTCTCGGGCTGGTATGTTGACGCTGTCAACGGTTTGGTCGGAGCCGGGTTTGCGAGAGCAGCCCCCGAGCCTCTGCACAGGGCGAGAGGACGATCAGGGACAGACTCGACTTTTTTACATACGCCCCTGCGTCGCCTTTCCGCAAGGAGGAGGGGGGGAAAGCGCCATGTTGCCCTCGGTGGGCGCCGAACATGGTGTCTCCGATGAGCTGCTGGCGGGTAATCCGAGCGGACGTCCGTGCCCCATTTGCTAGGGGTCGGCTAGAGGCCCAGAGGCGCGCCCAAAAGTACATGCGGGTGATCTGCCGGACCCGGTCCCCTATCGACGGGGTCCGAGGGCTCGATGCCTCCCTTTGATGGGATTCCGTTACAAGATCGTTCCCGCTGGTCTCAAAAATGTCCTAGGGTACCTCGGGAGCGCAGCCCGAGCCTTGGTTATGTATCGAACGTACCCATGGTCATCCCTCGCTCTGTATTTGAGGCGGCTGTGAACCCTTCGAGGGCCAGCCTTCGAACCCCTGATCAGTAGTGGGCGCGGAGCCCGAGTAACCTGAGGCGGTCGTTGAACCCTTCTGAGGGGCCGGCCTTCGAACCTCTGACCAATAGTGGGTGTGGAGCCCACGCGCTCTGAGGCGGCAGTCGAGGAGGCGCGGTAGTGGCGCGGGCGGCGGTGCAGTGGCTCGCAAGCAGCATCCGGCGCGCCGGTTGCATGACGCGTGGGCCTGGGCCTCCATGCTGGGCGTGTTGGAAGTCAGAGAAGTGCACCCACTTGGCGCGGTTGCATGCCGCCTGCATGGCTACCCGCCCTTTCGCCCGCTGGTCTGGGCAAAAGTGGAGGGCCACTTGTAACCGCTGGGTGGTTGCATGCACCGCGCGCGGCGGTTTGGCTTCTTCTGCTCTGGGCCGGCTTGCATGACGTGTGGGACCCAGCCCCCGCGCCGTAGGGGGAGGACCTTGGAGCGTGTTGGAGAAGACTCAGCCCACGACGGCTGGGGACGCAAGTAGGGAGAGTCGCCTTTAAAAGGAGGGTGACCCCCTTGAAAGGCGACCATGTCTTCGCGCTCCCTTATGCATCGTGTCTTTCCACCTTCCGAGCCCCCGGATGGGGGATGCCCGCAGTCCTTCCGCCTTGTCGTTGGGGGAACGCAACTCCGTGGGAGTTGGTACCTTTCAGCCATCGTTCGGCTTCAAGGATTCTCATCAGTCAGCCCGGCTGCATCCCCTCGCCGGTGGTCACCCGAGACGGTGACCACCAGCTCCTGGGTGGGGAGAAGCAAGCCGGGCTGCGATCTTGGTCCCACCCTCAGCTTCAAGGATGTTTATCATCCTCGCTGGGGTGGAGGCCGGGCTGAGCCGGAGCTCTACCTCCCGTGCGGTTTCGTGGGTCAGCCTCTCCCTCATCGTTCGAGGGAGAGGGCGCTCACTGGCCCTGCGAGAGGGGCGGACTTCGACAACGCGGGGCTGGCCGACTGCGGGCGTCGTCAGCCTCGGCGCGTTGGACTCGCCGGCTTGGCTCCCGGTGCCCCCTCCTGCCGCGAAGGCGGTTGTCGCGCCGTGCGGACGGGAGGACCGCCCAAGATGTCGCGCGCTGCCAGGGCGGCGTTCGTGTTCTGGGGCGGTCCTGCCTTTGCACCGGTACGACGCCTCCACGTGGAGGTCGGTGCCCCACTCGTCCGGGAGGATCTGAGTGGGGATCTGCTGGAGGGCTGACGGCCCCTGTCGTCGGTGCCGGGGTGGAGGCAGCTCGAGAAGTCCCCATTGCCGACGGGATCACCGCCACCATCCGCGCTTCGGGCCTCTGGCTCTTTGTACTTGTCCTCGCCCCTCGAGCGTCGGCGTAGGCGAGGGCAAGGCTGCAGCAGCGTCCGCCCTGAGGCCATCGCTGCTGCAGTTCGGCCACCCGGAGCGGGGGTCGTTGTTGTTGCTGCCGGAGCGGGCGACGGCGAGCCGCCCGTCGGTCTTCTGTTGCTCCGCAGGCTTCCCCCATCGAATGGGGTTGTTCGTACCTGCGGAGGTGGAACCGGAGTTCCGTTTGTAATGGCACTGTGAATGCCAGTGTTTTTGTTCATTGTGGCTGTCGAGGCCTGAACATGTATGTAATTTTGGGCACGGAGCCGTGTTTTTCCTCATTTTCGAGCACTAAGACTCGCCTGTTGGTTGTCTGAACCGCTTCACCAAGCGTGAGTTGCCCCGTGTAAAGGTGACGAGTGAGGTATTCGTATCCCGGAGGCGTAGGAGTCCCTCGGCTCGGTCAGCCTTGTCGTCCGAGGCTTCTCTTGCTTAGTTAAAGGAACCCCTCGGCCGCTCTTTGATGAGCCGAGGCTAGGGGTAGCGGTGTTAGCACGAACAGAGGCAGAGTTGGCTCGAAAAGAAGACCTGGTCGGCCGGAGCCTGGCCGGGTCGTCCGTTAGCAGGACCGACGCCGGAGTTGATCTTCCGAGGTCTCGGGCCGGGCTGATGTCTTCGGGGGACAGCTGGCCGAGGCCTCGGGGTGACCAGCCGAGCCGCTTGCTCGGGCCGGATTCTCGGAGAAGACCCGGGCGGCGATGGCCCGGGCGTGATGATGAAGTCGTCCTTCGGAGTGGTGACCCTCGGACAGCGTCGCCGTCCGAGGCTAGGTCGGACCTCGCCGAAGGTGTAGTTGATGCCGAGGGTGCTGCCGCTCCCTTCAACCGTCAAGATCCGAGCCTGCGGGATCGGATCATCTTGTAGCGTGTGTTTTCTGTGGCCGCCGAGGCCCAAACACACCCTCGCCGTGTTGTAAAGCTGCGTTTCTTTTCCTCTTGTTTCGAGTATCTGGACTTTTTCGTCGGTAACAGAATTGTCTGTGTGAGCGAGAGTTGCTTCTCGCAGAAGGTGATGAGTGAGGTATCCGTATCCCGGAGGCGTAGGAGTCCCTCGGCTCGGTCGGCCTTGCCGCTTACGTGCACTCTTACCCGTCCATAGGGTTCTGTCACTGACGCAGTCGAGAAGGCTCGAAGAATCGCTTCGGCAGAGGAGCTTTCGAACATGAAGACTTGTTCGGTCCGCGGAATCACTTATCCGAACGTGAGTTACTAATCGCAGAAGGTGATGAGTGAGGTATCCGTATCCCGGAGGCGTAGGAGTCCCTCGGCTCGGTCAGCCTTGGCAGCTTACGTGTACTCCATCGTTTTCGGGATCCACTTTCGAAGTAGTCGAAAAGCACGAAAGACATTCTGGCAGAAAGGATCTTTTTTCGAGGAAAAAATTCGACGCAGAGGGGGTTCCCCCCTTTTAGCCCCCGAGGGAGGGTCGGGCTTTGCCGAGGCAAGCCGACCCTTCCTTGATGACTAAAATTTGCGTGGGAGCGAGGTATATGAACAACTTGAAAACATCTTAAGGGTAGAAGCGACGTAGCTGTTGGATGTTCCAAGCGTTGCTGTAGACCTCGCCTTGACTGTTGGCCAGCTTGCACGTTCCGGGCTTCAGAACTTTGGCGATGACGAACGGCCCCTCCCAGGGGGGCGTGAGATTGTGCCGCCCTCGGGCGTCTTGTCGCAGTCGAAGCACCAGGTCGCCCACCTGGAGGTCTCGGGACCGGACCCCTCGGGCGTGGTAGCATCGCAGGGACTGCTGGTACCGCGCCGAGTGCAGCAAGGCCTTGTCCCGAGCCTCTTCCAGCTGGTCCAGCGAGTCTTCTCGATTAACTTGGTTGCTTTGGTCAGCATAGGCCCTCGTCCTCGGGGAACCGTATTCTAAGTCTGTGGGCAAGATGGCCTCGGCCCCATAGACTAGAAAGAACGGCGTGAAGCCCGTGGCTCGGCTCGGCGTTGTCCTCAGGCTCCAGACCACCGAGGGGAGTTCCTTCATCCATCGCTTGCCGAACTTGTTGAGGTCGTTGTAGATCCGAGGCTTGAGTCCTTGTAGAATCATGTCGTTGGCACGCTCTACTTGCCCATTCGTCATGGGGTGAGCCACGGCGGCCCAGTCCACCCGGATGTGGTGATCCTCGCTGAAGTCCAGGAACTTTCTGCCGGTGAACTGGGTGCCGTTGTCGGTAATGATGGAGTTCGGGACCCCGAAACGATGGATGATGTTGGTGAAGAACGCCACCGCCTGCTCGGACCTGATGCTGTTTAGGGGTCGGACCTCGATCCACTTGGAGAATTTGTCGATGGTGACCAACAGGTGCGTGTAGCCCCCGGGTGCCTTCTGCAAGGGGCCGACGAGGTCCAGACCCCACACGGCAAAAGGCCAAGTGATGGGTATCGTCTGTAGAGCCTGGGCAGGCAGGTGGGTCTGCCTTGCGTAGAATTGACACCCTTCGCAGGTGCGGACAATTCTAGTGGCGTCGGCCACCGCCGTCGGCCAGTAGAATCCTTGCTGGAAAGCATTTCCGACAAGGGCTCGAGGCGCTGCGTGATGGCCGCAAGCCCCAGAGTGTATCTCTCGTAGGAGTTCCTGACCTTCGGCGACGGAGATGCATCGCTGGAGGATGCCTGAGGGGCTGCGGTGGTAGAGCTCCTTCCCATCTCCCAGCAAGACGAACGACTTGGCGCGTCGCGCCAACCGCCGAGCCTCGGCTCGGTCGAGGGGTAGCTCTCCTCAGTGGAGATATTGCAGGTACGGGGTCTGCCAGTTTTGATTAGGCGTGACCCCGCTTCGCTCCTCCTCGACGCGCAGTGCCTCACCCTCGGGGGCCGTGGGTGCCTCGGGCTGAACCGAGGGCGCCTCGGGCCGAGCTGAGGGTGCCTCGGGCCATGCCAAGGATGCCTCAGACTGAGCCGAGGGTACCTCGGGCTGGGCCGAGGGTGCCTCGGGCTCGGGCGTGTCGTCGATCTTGATGGAGGGTTGATGCAGGTCTCGGGAGAAGACGTCCGGGGGAACCGTTGTTCGCCCCGAGGCTATTTTAGCCAGCTCGTCTGTAGTCTCGTTGTAGCGCCGAGCAATGTGGTTGAGCTCGAGCCCGTAGAACTTGTCTTCCAGGCGCCGAACCTCATCGCAGTAGGCCTCCATCTTCGGGTCGCGGCAGTGGGAGTTCTTCATGACTTGGTCGATGATGAGCTGCGAGTCACCACGAGCGTCGAGGCGTCGGACCCCTAGCTCGATGGCGATCCGCAACCCGTTGACCAGAGCCTCGTACTCAGCCACATTGTTGGACGCCGGGAAATGGAGGCGTAGCACGTAGCGTAGGTGCTTCCCGAGGGGCGAGATGAAGAGTAGGCCTGCGCCGGCTCCTGTCTTCATCAACGACCCATCGAAGAACATGGTCCAGAGCTCCGGTTGGATCGGAGCTGTTGGGAGCTAGGTGTCGACCCATTCAGCCACGAAGTCCGCCAAGACCTGGGACTTGATGGCCTTCCGAGGGGCGAACGAGATTGCTTCGCCCATAATTTCCACCGCCCACTTTGCAATCCTGCCCGAGGCCTCTCGGCACTGGATGATCTCCCCTAGGGGGAAGGATGACACCACAGTTACCGGATGAGACTCGAAGTAGTGTCGCAGCTTCCACCGCGTCAGGATCACCGCGTATAGCAGCTTCTGAACTTGTGGGTAGCGGATCTTGGTTTCGGACAGTACCTCGCTGACGAAGTAGACTGGCCTCTAAACGGGCAATGCATGCCCCTCTTCTTGCCTCTCGACCACAATCACGGCGCTAACCACTTGAGTGGTTGCGGCGACGTAGATTAGGAGGGCTTCTCCGACAGCTGGGGGCACCAAGATAGGCGCATTCATGAGGAGCGCCTTCAGGTTCCCGAGGGCTTCCTCGGCCTCAGGGGTCCAAGTGAAGCACTCGGCCTTCCTTAAGAGGCGGTACAGAGGCAGACCTCTTTCGCCGAGGCGTGAGATGAAGCGGCTTAGAGCTGCGAGACATCCCATGACCCTTTGTACGCCTTTTAAGTCTTTGATGGGCCCCATGTTGGTGATGGCTGCGATCTTCTCCAGGTTGGCTTCGATGCCCCGCTCGGAGACGATGAACCCCAAGAGCATGCCTCGGGGCACCCCGAAGACACACTTTTCGGGATTGAGCTTCACGCCTTTCGTCTTGAGACATCAGAATGTCACTTCAAGGTCAGAAAGGAGGTCGGAGGCTTTCCTCGTCTTGACTACGATGTCATCGATGTAGGCCTCGACCGTCCGGCCAATGTGTTCGCCGAACACATGGTTCATGCACCGCTGGTACGTCGCGCCCGCATTCCTCAAGCCGAACGGCATGGTGACATACCAGTACATGCCAAAGGGCGTGATGAAAGAAGTCGCGAGCTGGTCGGACTCCTTCATCCTGATTTGGTGATACCCGGAGTAGGCATCGAGGAAAGACAGGGTTTCGCACCTAGCAGTGGAATCCACGATTTGATCGATGCGAGGCAGAGGGTAGGGAACCTTCGGACATGCTTTGTTTAGACCAGTGTAGTCTACACACATCCGCCATTTCCCTCCTTTCTTTCTCACAAGCACAGGGTTGGCAAGCCATTCGGGATGGAATACCTCTTTGATGAACCCTGCCGCCATTAGCTTGTGGATCTCCTCGCCTATGGCTCTGCGCTTCTCTTCGTCGAATCGGCGCAGAGGCTGCTTGACGGGTCGGGCTCCGGCTCGGATGTCCAGCGAGTGCTCGGTGACATCCCTCGGTATGTCGGGCATGTTCGAGGGACTCCACGCGAAGACGTCGGCGTTCGCGCGGAGAAAGTCGACGAGCACTGCTTCCTATTTGGGATCGAGCTCGGAGCCGATCCGGACTTGCTTGGAGGCGTCGCTGCTGGGGTCGAGGGGGACGGACTTAACCGTCTCCGCTGGCTCGAAGTTGCTGGCATGACGCTTCACGTCTGGCACCTCCTTAGAGAGGCTCTCCAGGTCGGCGATGAGGGTCTCGGACTCGGCGAAGGCCTCGGCGTACTCCACGCACTCCACGTCGCATTCGAACGCGTGTTTGTACGTGGGGTCGACGGTGATGACCCCGTTGGGGCCCGACATCTTGAGCTTGAGGTAGGTGTAGTTGGGGACGGCCATGAACTTCGCGTAGCATGGCCTTCCCAGTACCGCGTGGTAGGTTCCTCGGAACCCGACCACCTCGAACGTCAGGGTCTCCCTTCGGAAGTTGGAGGGCGTTCCGAAGCAGACGGGGAGGTCGAGTTGTCCGAGGGGCTGGACGCGCTTCCCGGGGATGATCCCATGGAAAGGTGCAACGCCTGCCCGGACCGAGGACAGATCGACACGCAGGAGCCTGAGGGTCTCGGCGTAGATGATGTTGAGGCTGCTGCCTCCGTCCATGAGGACCTTGGTGAGCCTGACGTCGCTGATGACGGGGTCGACAACGAGCGGGTATTTCCCCGGGCTCGGCACGTGGTCGGGGTGGTCGGCTCGGTCGAAGGTGATGGGCTTGTCGGACCAGTCTAGGTAGACTGGCGCCGCCACCTTCACCGAACAGACCTCCCGACGCTCTTGCTTGCGGTGCCGAGCCGAGGCGTTCGCCGCTTGCCCACCGTAGATCATGAAGCAGTCGCGGACCTCGGGGAACTCTCCTGCCTGGTGATCTTCCTTCTTGTCGTTGTCGTGAGCCCTGCCACCCTCCGCGGGTGGCCCGGCCCTGTGGAAGTGACACCGAAGCATGGCGCACTCCTCAAGGGTGTGCTTGACGGGCCCCTGGTGATAGGGGCACGGCTCCTTGAGCATCTTGTCGAAGAGGTTGGCACCTCCGGGGGGTTTCCGAGGGTTCTTGTACTCGGCGGCGGCAACAAGGTCCGCGTCGGCGGCGTCGTGTTTCGCTTGCGACTTCTTCTTGCCCTTCTTCTTGGCGCCGCACTGAGTTGACGCCTCGGGGGCATCTTCCGGTGGGCGCCCCTGGGGCTGCTTGTCCTTCCGGAAGATAGCCTCGACCGCCTCCTGGCCAGAGGCGAACTTGGTGGCGATGTCCATCAGCTCGCTCGCCCTGGTGGGGGTCTTGCGACCCAGCTTGCTCACCAGGTCGCGGCAGGTGGTGCCGGCGAGGAACGCGCCGATGACATCCGAGTCGGTGATGTTGGGCAGCTCAGTGCGCTGCTTCGAGAATCGTCGGATGTAGTCCCGGAGAGACTCTCCCGGCTGTTGTCGGCAGCTTCGGAGGTCCTAGGAATTCCCAGGGCGCACGTACGTGCCCTGGAAATTGTCGGCGAAGGCTTGGACCAGGTCGTCCCAGTTGGAGATCTGCCCCGGAGGCAGGTGCTCCAACCAGGCGCGAGCGATGTCGGAGAGGAACAGGGGGAGGTTGCGGATGATGAGGTTGTCATCGCCCGTTCCACCCAGTTGGCAGGCCAGCCGGTAGTCCGCGAGCCACAGCTCCGGTCTCGTCTCCCCCGAGTACTTGTGATGGTAGTCGGGGGTCGGAACCGGGTCGGGAACGGCGCCCGTCGTATGGCCCGGCTGAAGGCCTGCGGACCGGGTGGTTCGGGCGAGGGACTCCGATCCTCCCCGCTGTCGGAGTGTCCCCCACGCCTGGGGTGGTAGCCTCGGCGCACCCTCTCGTCGAGGTGGGCCCGACGGTCGCGGTGATGGTGCTCGTTGCTGAGGCGACCCGGGGCCACAGGCGCTGTGTCGCGCGTGCGCCCGGTGTGGACCGAGGCTTCCCGCATGAATCGGGAAGTCGCGGCATGATGTTCCGAGGGGTACCCCTGCCTTCGGGAGGCGGAGCTCTCGGCCCGTCGGACCGCGGCGCCTTCCAGGAGATTCTTGAGGTCTCCCTGGATTCGCCGCCCCTCAGTGGTTGATGGCTCTGGCATCGCACAGAGGAGCATTGCTGCTGCAGCCAGGTTCTGGCCGACCCCACTGGAAGCGGGTGGCGACCTCATCCTGACATCGTCGGCGATGCGGTGCTGGAAGCCCTGGGGTAGATGACGCATTTCTCCGGCCGGAGGTTGGCCCGCCCATTCCTGCCCGACGTCCCGGCGGATCGGCTCAAGCGCTCCTGCTCCCTCGTCGAGCCTGGCCTGCACCCCGCGGTTTTGCTCGAGCTGTGGGTCATGGCCCCCCGCCTTAACGGGGACCACAGCTAGCTCCCGTGGGATGTCAACGCGAGGCACCGGCCTAGGGAGATCACCGTCCTCCGGCATGCCGAGATGGTTGCCTTCGAAGGGACCCCCTAGATCGACGTGGAAACATTCGCGGCTTGGGCCGCAGTCCTCGTCGCCGAGGCTGCGGCTGTGGCAGAACCTCCAAGTTATTGGGCCCACATGCACCTGTCCTTGTCCCAAAGACCTTAGACAGCCATGCATGTGCACCAGATAACTCAACAGGATCTGTCCGATTGCCCCAAGGACATCGGATAAACCACTTTCAACCAGAACCGCGGGATTAAGTAACACAAATCACACACACCAATATTGTTGCAGCGGAAATCTTACTACCAAATTTTACAGGTTACAAAAATTTTACATTAGTTTATCGGAGTGATTACAAAAGTATAAGTTTGAAATATATGCTAGCTCAAGGGATCATCCTCAATAAGAAGTATAGAAGGGTTACTTAGACTTATAAGAAGGCCGAGCCCACCGGCACTTAACACCGTCAACAACAGCACAAAGTTAGAACCTGAAAAACAACAGGGAATAAAACCCTGAGTACGGAATTACTCAGCAAGACTTACCCGACTAAAGAAAAGACTCTCAAGGGTATGCTGGTTATGTGGGAGTCAAGGAGAGGCTTTAGCAAAAATCAACTTATATTTTTGTAGAAGTAGCTTACTAAAGTGAGTCCTTACTTTCAATCTTTTAACGCCATATTAAGTATTAATAGACTCTATTTGCATCTAGTCTAATTTCAACATCTCATCAATACAACATCCTTTTTATCCATAGTGTTCACATCCTGACTTTAGGTTGTAGAAAAGTGACCAAGTCTTCATAACCGCGAAGGTACGGCGATCCGAATTGATTATACTCAGCTGAGGATCTCCAATCACACGACATATGTAGCACTTAACCCTTGCATATGTCAACCCGCCACCGGGGTTCTTAAGACCAGATCAGGTTCACGCAAACCGAGAGCACAGATACACCACCGACCGGCCTCTTGCCACGGAGGGTACACGCTACTCTCGCCACCGCTCCACGCCCATTTCGTGTTATCTTATTCTGGCCTTAGTCTGCCCGAGGCAAGGCTTACCCATGACGAGGCATGTGACCAGTTAAAGGGTCCTCGGTCAGCACGCCTACATACGCATTAATCCTTAACCAACCTGGGTAGAACATCACCTGTTCCTAACCCAAGTCTCAATTTAAGTATTTCCATCCTTAGGATTGTGTCTGTTCCTTAGGATGAAAGAGCATCACAGGGAACTTTGCAGTAAGATCCCACTATTGCTCCAAATGAAAATATTCTTGCAGGTAGAAGCCATCCTCTCCCGGGTTAGACTGAGGACAACCTCTATCCACAAGGTCTAAGCAAGGCTAAGCATTTTTGTAAATCATAATTTTGATACTTCACAGAAGTATCTATAAAGGTATGGATATCAAGGAAAGCAATGCATCAAAGGGTTCCAAGCAACTCCTATGAACCTAATGCATATTTCACTAGACTTAAAGTGTGCGAAAAGTATTTAAAAACACAAGGAAAGGGGTTGCATGCACCGGGGCTTGCCTGAGTAACACTAGGTTAGTGTTGTTAGATGACGTCCACTTGACGATCAGCCTTTATTTCGATACTCGCTCCATTGTCCATCAGCTTCATCCTGTGGATTAGCCCGCGCTTGGGGTCGACTTGGCTCTTCTTCCGCATCACGCGATTAATTAACGTACCTGAATGAAATGCATTATGCATATAAATGCATATAAGGAACAATAACACCAGACTTTACGATGCTACGCAAAGAGAAATAACCTACTTAATGACGAGATATTGCGGACACTAGCTATCGATATATTGTTACCTACGACAATCATGCTCTTCTAACCTAGCTAAACAGTCGAGGTAGCAATCAACATCCATTCTAAGCATGAACTCGATCAACACATAAAATACCATACCTAGTCTAGAGAACACACTAAACGGCTTATAATTTTAACTTCAAAATTCTCGGGCACCTAACACTTATAAAATTTGATAGAAGAACTTTCATTACTTTCTAAGCTAATTTACCGGTTAACCTGTGTATCATATATATTAATAACACTTTTCATTTTTAATACCTACAGTTCCGCAATACTGAGATCTATTGAGACCTCTTTTATCCTACGACATCGACCAATTTACCAAAGCGACCCAGACAATTTAATAAATATTTTACCTAGTCAAACCATCCATCAATCCGCTAATACGAATAACAAATTTGCTTACCTTGACTAATTCGACGCAATAGTCGCAAGCACGGCTACGAGTTCCGGTAGACGTCACCCAGGGGCCTTCTTTTCTTCGGTAATCAATTGCTGAAGATCTTTTTCTCGACTGAATAATTCTGACGAGTCGAACTTGAGTCGCGCAGGATGTCCGAGATTTTTGTCGCGCACTTGGTGAATACCACACTGCTGGCTCCGTCTTCACCCGCCTCTTGAGATTTCTTGCTGACGCGCGGAACGACGGCGACACAGGAGGGTGACGTATATAGAGCTACACACGCGACGCAATGACGAACGACGCTAACCGGCGGAATCGACGACACGATGAGAATTAAGGCCAAGCGAGCCGAGAGGGCGCACCGGCGAGCAGGAAACCATGCGAGTACAAGACAGGGAAAACGACGGTGCTGTCGCACATAGTGCGAAGGCGAACGACGCGACGATGAGGACCTAGGATGGACGACGCACGACACGCAGCATTTCATCGTGTCCAGCGCGCACATCACGGACTTGATATGGACTGCGAGCAATTTCGCGCGCACGACAAGGCGACGGAGGCGAACTGAACAGGGAGCTTCGCGGCCGCACGCGCAGAAACAACGGAACGCTACAACCGCGACGTAAAGGCGAGCAGGACGCGAACTGGACAGAACCAGGCAGCCGGACTTGGGCAGGGGCGCGAGATCCACGGCACACAGGGGAGCTGGAGCGGGAGGAGGGAGACGACCGAGCAGAGGGAGACCCAGCGCGTCCTCCCGGCCGTCGGCTGAGCTGGGGCTCCAAGGCGCCATGGGAACGCCGCCATGGAAGCTTGGAGAGAGGGGCACCGAACGAGCAGAGGACGGTGCGTGTCCAGCGACGAACTCAGAGAAGCCACGGCGCTGGGAGAGGCAGAGGATGCGCAGAGGAGAACCCTGTGCGCGTAGAAGAAGAAGACTTGGGCGATGGCTGAGGAGGAAGAAGCTCTACGCTCAGCTGGAAGATTAAGTCGGCAAGCAAAAAATCCCAGAGGAAGCCTACGCGCGCTGGAAAGAAGATAAGAGAGCAGAGATGGACGCGAGCGCAGGGATAAGAACAATGCTGCAAAAAGATCTGATGGGGAGGGCGGTCAGGAAAAGAAAAAAATCAACAGGGCACGGTAGATAGGGATGGAGATCGGCTGAGAATAGCGGCTTGAAGATGAGGCCAACCAGGAGGATACAGATTTCAGCCTACAGAGAAGACAAGAAAGAGATATTTGCAGCGATGTGCGTAGAAAAATTAAAGATAGTGGATAAGGCTGATTGCCTGGGAATCAGATGAGAGATGAGGCTGAGGGAGTACGACAGCGAGAAGGAGATTTTTTTCTTTAAAGAATTTCATAGATATTTTATCTCACGATTTTATTTTGCAATGTATACTAGGCCGACAGTACTGACTACATATTTCATTATCCGAATCACAAAGCAGAAATTTAGAGGAATAACGGCTCTAGTTAAATCTTGTTTGGATAATTTTCGTAACCATTCTGGGTACGATGTAAACGGACTGAACCAGAGTACATCGAATTCGACCATTTACCCTGCGACTGATCCCGATTTTTAGCGCTGAATAAAGGATCGACACGCCACACAAATACACATGACATGCTTCGGATTTAGCGAACCACTTTAATCGCTAATTACTTATATCCGAAGATTCGGATCCGGCAAGAAACCACGGGCCGAATAAGACTGATTTCGTTTTCGGTAATTTGTTCTGTGGGATTCGACTAAAATTAGTCGAAACCAGATCCGCAAGGTATACGTGATTTTGTCGTCGAAACAGTGTGCTGAAGAATTAATTGGATTACAACCTCGCGCACGCTTTTTCTCAGACAACGCGCGATACAAATTATTTTGCCCCGAATATTTTAGTTGTCAAGTTCAAACTAATTTGTCCGAGGATAAAAATTATCCGAATAAATCGACCTTCCGAATTCGTATTCGTGCGAGCGACGAATTTTAAATAATCATCGGACGCACCGATTTTTGGAACGACTGTATTCCGAACATCACGAAAATTTCGGAAGAGCCCGGATGGATAAAAATAAACGACGTCGCACTCGCGACAGACGACACCGATGCGATATAAAAATTGCGATAGGAGAAAATAATTAGACCTTAGTGTCTGTCTTATTCACTGATATCACGTGCTTAAATCTGTACTCGCTATCGAGCGGAATATAAACACCTGGGGTGTTACAGCGGCTACCGTCGGAACAGTCGGAAAGGCAGTAGTCGCATGCGGTCATGAAGTCCCGCATGGCACTGGGGTTGCCAAGTCCAGAGAAATCCCAACAGAAGTCGGGCGCGTCGTCTTCCTCGGACCCAGAGGGCTCGTAGGTCGAGACGTCCGTCAGCCGGTCCCAAGGTGACCGCATACGAAACCCCAGAGGGTTTGGACTCGCCTCTATGAGAGCGCCCGCCAAAGCGAAGTCACTTGGCGGGTCGAGGCTGAATCCAGGGGGCGTGAGATGGGAATCGGTCGGTACCTCTTGGTCGACGGGCGGTGATGAAGTCATGTCGGGGACTGACCGCACCGTCATCTCAGGTACGAGGGTGACGTCCAGCAAGCCTTTCGCGAGCGTGCTGGCGTCGTCCGTTTGATCGGAATCGGCGCGTTGCGGGGAGACAGCGCTCGTCTTCGTCTCAAATGCTAGGTCGATGCCCGACGCGCCCCCCGTTGGGGTGCTGGCGCCGTCGACTCGCTCGACAGCCGACGAGGCGCTGCCTCCTGCTTGGCCTTGGTTGCCCCGCCTCCTCCTCCGTCGGCGGGGGAGAGGACGGGGTGAGCTCGAATGTTGTTCTTCCACCACGCGGGGAAGACGTCGTCGATTCCGCCGCCGGCGGGCGGGCTGTCGGCCGCCATTGTCGGTGTCGCACGGCGGGGGAAGGAGTATCATGTCGTAGCTGCCGTCGAGGGACATGAACTCAAGACTCCCGAAATGGAGCACCGTCCCGGGCCAGAGAGGTTGCTGGAGACTGCCCATCTGGAGCTTGACGGGAAGCTGTTCGTCAACACGCAGCAGGCCCCTACCTGGCGCGCCAACTGTCGGCGTTTCGAGACCGGGGGGTCCCTGGGCCGACGAGTGAAATGTCGCCGCGTGCTCCAGCCCAGATGGGTCGGCGCGAGGCCGAGCGCGAAGGGGGGAGAAAGGTGGCCGGAGACGGGCGTGAGAGAGGTGGAAATCTCGCGGCCTTCGTGTTCGTTCCACACCCAGGTCGGGTGCACTTGCAGTAGGGGATAACAAGCGTCCACGCGGGAGAGGGAGCGAGCGGCCTCAACCGAGCGCCTGTCTCGTCCTCGTCCCCGCGCGGCCAACCCCCTCTAAGAGGGCCCTGGTCCTTCCTTTTATAGGCGTAAGGAGAGGATCCAGGTGTACAATGGGAGGTGTAGCAGAGTGCTACGTGTCTAGCGGAGGAGAGCTAGCGCCCTGAGTACACGCCATCGTGGCGGCCGGAGAGGTTTTGGCGCCCGGTTCGTGTGATGTCGTGGCCGTCGGAGGAGCGCTGGAGCCTGGCGGAGGGACAGCTGTCGGGGCTGTCGAGTCCTTGCTGACGTCCTCTTGCTTCCGTAAGGGGGCGGAGAGCTGCCGTCGTCAGGGAGCGTGCGGGGCGCCATCATTGCTTATCTAGCAGAGCGAGCCAGATGGGACGCCGGTCTTGTTCCCCGTAGCCTGAGTCAGCTTGGGGCAGGGTAATTATGGCGCCTCCCGTTGACGTGGCCGGCCCGCGCCCTAGGTTGGGCGATGTGGAGGCTCCTCCGAGGTCGAGGTCGAGTCTGTCTTCCGTTGCCGTGGTCGAGTCCGAGCCCCTCGGTCGGGCGAGGCGGAGACCGTCGGCTGAGGCTAGGGCTGAGTCCGAGCCCTGGGGTCGGGCAAAGCGGAATTCGTCGTCTTCTGGGGTTGAGCCCGAGTCCGAGCCCTGGGTTGGGCGGAGCGGAGTTCGCCGTCTTCAGGGGCTGAGCCCAAGTCCGAGCCCTGGGTCGGGCGGAGCGGAGTTCGCCGTCTTCCAGGGCTTAGCCCAAGTCCGAGCCCTGGGTCGGGCGGAGCGGAGTTCGCCGTCTTCCGGGGCTGAGCCCGAGTCCGAGCCCTGGGTCGGGCGGAGCGGAGTTCGCCGTCTTCAGGGGCTGAGCCCAAGTCCGAGCCCTGGGTCGGGCGGAGCGGAGCTTCCTATGGCGCCTGAGGTCGGGCCTGACCGCTTGTCAGCCTCACTCTGTCAGGTGGCACTGCAGTCGGTGCGGCGCAGGCAGCGCTGTCCTTCTGTCAGGTCGGTCAGTGGAGCGGCGAAGTGACTGTGGCCACTTCAGCTCTGTCGACTGAAGGGCGCGCGTCAGGATAATGGTGTCAGGCCACCTTTGCATTAAATGCTCCTGCGATTTGGTCAGTCGGCGCGGCGATTTGGTCAGGGTCGCTTCTTAGCGAAGACAGGGCCTCGGGCGAGCCGGAAATGTGTTCGTCGCTGGAGGGGGCCTCGAGCGAGACGGAGATCCTCCAGGGACGGCTGCCCTTGTCCGAGGCTAGGCTCGGGCGAGGCGTGATTGAGTCCCTCGAATGGACCGATCCCTGACTTAATCGCACCCATCAGGCCTTTGCAGCTTTATGCTGACGGGGATTACCAGCTGAGAATTAGGAGCCTTGAGGGTACCCCTAATTATGGTCCCCGACAATGCTGATATCATATTTGATGTGATTATTATAATTGTGGATGTTAATAAAATAAGGGAAACTCTTGCGATTTGTTTTGTGATTAGAAAGACATGAAGAGTACAATACAATGTTATAGCAAATTGAAATACAAAGGTACTACAAAGCAACCGGATGACAAAATCAATCTAAAACATAATCTATAAGCAACTTGTAATCCGAGTCATCCGTCGCACAATCCTCAACGACAATGTCGTTCCACTTGCTTGATTGTCCCGCATATTTCCCTCTTATTCCTTTCTCTTGTAGTAAGTTGCTTCTACCAAATTTGCAACATGGGAAAATAATGGGTCCTCAGCCTCTGCTTCATCAGCCTTTTGCTTGTAACAAGCGACCTCTGCTTCATCGAGGCCTGAGACATAAATTCATCCTCCTCCTCTTGCACATGTAATCCTGCCTCAGCTAGCGCGATGAGCTCACTCAACCTTGATGTGTCGTCCTACTTGAAAGTCGCCTAGAGGGGGGTGAATAGGGCGAATCTGAAATTAATAAACTTAAGCACAACTACAAGCCGGGTTAGCGTTAGAAATATGAACGAGTCCGAGAGAGAGGGTGAAAAACAAATCGCAAGCAAATAAAGAGTGAGACACAAGGATTTGTTTTACCGAGGTTCGTTTCTTGCAAACCTACTCCCCATTGAGGTGGTCACAAAGACCAGGTCTCTTTCAACCATTTCCCTCTCTCAAACGGTCACTTAGACTGAGTGAGCTTCTCTTCTCAATCAAACGGGACACAAAGTCCCCGCAAGGACCACCACACAATTGGTGTCTCTTGCCTCGGTTACAATTGAGTTGATCACAAGAAAGAATGAGAAAAAGAAGCAATCCAAGCGCAAGAGCTCAAATGAACACAAGTCACTCTCTTACTAGTCACTAATTGATTTGGAATGATCTATGGACTTGGGAGAGGTTTTGATCTCTTTGGTGTGTCTTGTATTGAATTCTATAGCTCTTGTAAGGTGTAGGAAGTTGGAAAACTTGGATGCAATGAATGGAGGGTGGTTGGGGGTATTTATAGCCCCAACCACCAAACTAGCCGTTTGGTGAAGGCTGCTGTCACATGGTGCACCGGACAGTCCGGTGCGCCACCGAACACTGTCCGGTGCGCCTGCCATGTCACCTGGCCGTTGGATTCCGATCGTTGGAGCTTCTGTCTTCTGGGGCACCGGACAGTCCGGTGGTGCACCAGACAGGCACTGTTCACTGTCCGGTGCGCCATCTAGCCCTGCTCTGACTCTGGCGCGCACTGTAGCGCATTCAATGCGTTCTGCAGACGACCGTTGGCGCGAAGTAGCCGTTGCTCCACTGGCACACCGAATAGTCCGGTGCGCCACCGGACACTGTCCGGTGCTACACTGGACAGTCCGATGAATTATAGCGGAGCGACCTCCAGAATTCCCGAAGGTGAGCAGTTCGGAGTTAGAGTCCCTGGTGCACCGGACACTGTCCGGTGGCACACCGGACAGTCCGGTGCGCCAGACCAGGGCACACTTCGGCTGACTTTAGCTCTCTATATTTGAATCATTTCTCGGTCTTTTTATTGGTTTGTTGTGTACCTTTGGCACCTGTAGAACTCATAATCTAGAGCAAACTAGTTAGTCCAATTATTTGTGTTGGGCAATTGAACCACCAAAATCAATTTAGGAAAAGGTGTAAGCCTATTTCCCTTTCAATCTCCCCCTTTTTGGTGATTGATGCCAACACAAACCAAAGTAAATATAGAAGTGCATAATTGAACTAGTTTGCATAATGTAAGTGCAAAGGATACTAAGAATTGAACAAATAGATTTTATCATAAGATGTGTATGGATTGATTTCTTCTTTTTCAACATTTTGGACCACGCTTGCACCACATGTTTTGTTTTTGCAAATACTTTTGTAAATTCTTTTCAAAGTTCTTTTGCAAATAGTCAAAGATAAATGAGTAAGACTTTGAGAAGCATTTTTAAGATTTGAAATTTTCTCCCCCTGCTTTAAGTGCTTTTCCTTTGACTAAACAAAACTCCCCCTCAATAAAATCCTCCTCTTAGTGTTCAAGAGAGTTTTAGATATTAGTTTTGAAAGGGTTGTACCAATTTGAAATTCTATCAAAAATAAGATACCGATTGAAAAATCACCAATTGAAAACACTTTTTCTTAACTCAAATTTTTGAAAATTGGTGGTGGTGCGGTCCTTTTGCTTTGGGCTAATACTTTTCTCCCCCTTTGGCATGAATCGCCAAAAACGGATACTTGAGTGAAATATAAGCCCTCACCACTTTCTCTCCCTATGGTAAATAACATATGAGTGAAGATTATACCAAAGTTGGAGAGTTGCTCAGAGCGACGGCGAAGGGTGAGTAATTTGATGGAGTGGAGTGGAAGCCTTTGTCTTCGCCGAAGACTCCAATTCCCTTTCAATCTATGACTTGGTTTGAAATACGCTTGAAAACCACATTAGTCATAGCACATGAAAGAGATATGATCAAAGGTATATTAATGAGCTATGTGTGCAAGACATCAAAAGAAATTCTGAGAATCAAGAATATTTAGCTCATGCCTAAGTTTGTTAAATGTTTGTTCATCTAGTGGCTTGGTAAAGATATCGGCTAATTGTTCTTTGGTGTTAATATATGCAATCTCGATATCCCCCTTTTGTTGGTGATCCCTTAAGAAATGATACCGAATGACTATGTGTTTAGTGCGGCTATGTTCAACGGGATTATCCGTCATGCGGATTGCACTCTCATTATCACATAGAAGAGGAACTTTGGTTAATTTGTAACCATAGTCCCTAAGGGTTTGCCTCATCCAAAGCAATTGCGCGCAACAATGACCTGCGACAATATACTCGGCTTCGACGGTAGAAAGAGCTACAGAATTTTGCTTCTTTGAAGCCCAAGACACCAGAGACCTTCCCAAGAACTGGCAAGTCCCCGATGTGCTCTTTCTATTAATTTTACACCCCGCCCAATCGGCATCCGAATAACCAATTAAATCAAAAGTGGATCCCCTAGGATACCAAAGCCCAAACTTAGGAGTATAAACTAAATATCTCAAGATTCGTTTTATGGCCCTAAGGTGAGCTTCCTTAGGATCGGCTTGGAATCTTGCACACATGCATACAGAAAGCATTATATCCGGTCGTGAAGCACATAAATAGAGTAAATAACCTATCATCGACCGGTATACCTTTTGATCTACGGATTTACCTCCCGTGTCGAGGTCGAGATGCCCATTGGTTCCCATAGGTGTCTTGATGGGCTTGGCATCCTTCATCCCAAACTTGTTTAGAATGTCTTGAATATACTTCGTTTGACTAATGAAGGTGCCCTCTTGGAGTTGCTTCACTTGGAATCCTAAGAAGTACTTCAACTCCCCCATCATAGACATCTCGAATTTATGTGTCATGATCCTACTAAATTCCTCACATGTAGATTCGTTAGTAGACCCAAATATAATATCATCAACATAAATTTGGCATACAAACAAATCATTTGCAAGTGTTTTAGTAAATAAAGTAGGATCGGTCTTTCCGACTTTGAAGCCATTAGTGATAAGAAAATCTCTTAGGCATTCATACCATGCTCTTGGGGCTTGCTTGAGCCCGTAAAGCGCCTTAGAGAGTTTATATACATAGTTAGGGTACTCACTATCTTCAAAGCCGGGAGGTTGCTCAATATAGACCTCTTCTTTAATTGGTCCATTGAGGAAGGCACTTTTCACGTCCATTTGGTAAAGCTTAAAGCCATGGTAAGTAGCATAGGCAAGTAAAATGCGAATTGACTCAAGCCTAGCTACGGGTGCATATGTTTCACCGAAATCCAAACCTTCGACTTGTGAATACCCCTTGGCCACAAGTCGGGCTTTGTTCCTTGTCACAACACCATGCTCATCTTGCTTGTTGCAGAAAACCCACTTGGTTCCTACAACATTTTGGTTAGGACGTGGAACTAAATGCCATACCTCATTCCTAGTGAAGTTGTTGAGCTCCTCTTGCATCGCCACCACCCAATCTGAATCTTGAAGTGCTTCCTCTACCCTATGTGGCTCAATTGAGGAAACAAAAGAGTATTGTTCACAAAAATGAGCAACACGAGATCGAGTAGTTACCCCCTTTTGAATATCGTCGAGGATGGTGTTCACGGGGTGATCTCGTTGAATTGCATGGTGGACTCTTGGGTGTGGCGGTCTTGGAACTTGTTCATCTTCCTTATCTTGATCATGGGCATCTCCCCCTTGATCATTGCTCTCCTCCTGAGGCGGCTCATTATCTTGATCTTCTCCTTCATCATCTTGAGCCTCATCCTCATCTTGAGTTGGTGGAGATGCTTGCATGGAGGAAGATGGTTGATCTTGTGCATTTGGAGACTCTTTGGATTCCTTAGGACACACATCCCCAATGGACAAGTTCCTTAGTGCGACGCATGGAGCCTCTTCATCATCTAGCTCATCAAGATCAACTTGCTCTATTTGAGAGCCGTTAGTCTCATCAAACACAATGTCACAAGAAACTTCAACTAGTCCAGAGGACTTGTTAAAGACTCTATATGCCCTTGTGTTTGAATCATATCCTAGTAAAAAGCCTTCTACAGCCTTAGGAGCAAATTTGGATTTTCTACCTCTTTTAACAAGAATAAAGCATTTGCTACCAAAGACTCTAAAATAAGAAACATTGGGCTTTTTACCGGTTAGGAGTTCGTATGATGTCTTCTTGAGGATTCGGTGTAGATACAACCGGTTGATGGCGTAGCAGGCGGTGTTGACCACCTCAGCCCAAAACTGATCCGACGTCTTGTACTCATCAAGCATGATCCTTGCCATGTCTAATAGAGTTCGATTCTTCCTCTCCACTACACCATTTTGTTGTGGGGTGTAGGGAGAAGAGAACTCATGCTTGATGCCCTCCTCCTCAAGGAAGCCTTCAATTTGAGAGTTCTTGAACTCCATCCCGTTGTCGCTTCTAATCTTTTTGATCCTTAAGCTAAACTCATTTTGAGACCGTCTCAAGAATCCCTTTAAGGTCTCTTGGGTATGAGATTTTTCCTGCAAAAAAAACACCCAAGTGAAGCGAGAATAATCATCCACAATAACTAGACAGTACTTACTCCCGCCGATGCTTATGTAAGCTATCGGGCCAAATAGGTCCATGTGTAGGAGCTCGAGTGGCCTGTCGATCGTCATGATGGTCTTGTGTGGATGATGAACACCAACTTGCTTCCCTGCCTGACATGCGCTACAAATCCTGTCTTTCTCAAAGTGACATTTATTAGTCCCAAAATGTGTTCTCCCTTTAGAAGCTTGTGAAGATTCTTCATTCCAACATGTGCTAGTCGGTGATGCCAGAGCCAGCCCATGTTAGTCTTAGCAATTAAGCAAGTGTCGAGTTCAGCTCTATCAAAATCTACTAAGTATAGCTGACCCTCTAACACTCCCTTAAATGATACTGAATCATCACTTCTTCTAAATACAGTAACACCTATATCCGTAAAAAGACAGTTGTAATCCATTTTACATAATTGCAAAACTGAAAGCAAGTTGTAATTTAAAGAATCTACAAGAAAAACATTGGAAATGGAATGGTCAGGTGATATAACAATTTTACCCGATCCTTTGACCAAACCTTGATTTCCATCTGAGAGCACCTAGAGGGGGGGTGAATAGGTGATCCTGTAAAACTTGAAACTTAAGCCACAAAAACTTGGTTAAGTGTTAGCACAATATTCGCCAAGTGGCTAGAGAAGTCTCAACAACACAATAACCACAAGGATATCAATCACAGAGATGGCACGGTGGTTATCCCGTGGTTCGGCCAAGACCAACGCTTGCCTACTCCACGTTGTGGCGTCCCAATGGACGAGGGTTGCAATCAACCCCTCTCAAGCGGTCCAAAGACCCACTTGAATACCACGGTGTTTTGCTTTGCTTTTCTTAATCCCGTTCGCGAGGAATCTCCACAACTTGGAGCCTCTCGCCCTTACACTTGAAGTTCACAAAGAAGCACGGAGTAAGGGAGGGATGAGCAACGCACACAAGACACGAAATCAGAATGTCAACACACACACAAGTCGCAACAAGAGCTCGCAACACAACCCGACGAGTTGACAACTCAACAAGAGCTCTAGATGCTATCACGAAGAACCAAATGCGTGGAATCGAAGTCTTGGTGCTTAGGAATGCTTTTTGTATGCTTGATATTTTCCTCAATGCGCCTAGGGGTCCCTTTTATAGCCCCAAGGCAGCTAGGAGCCGTTGAGAGCATTCCAGGAAGGCTGATCTTGCCTTCTGTCAACTGGCGCACCGGACAGTCCGGTGCGCCACCGGACATTGTCCAGTGCGGATCTCTTTCCTTATTTGGCGAAGCCGACCGTTGGCGCCTGGGAGCCGTTGGCGCACCGGACATTGTCCGGTGCACACCGGACAGTCCGGTGCACACCGGACAGTCCGGTGCCCCCTCCCGACCGTTGGCTCGGCCACGTGTCTCGCGCGGATCGCACGACCGACCGTTGGCTCACCGGACAGTCCGGTGCACACCGGACAGTCCGGTGAATTATAGCCGTACGTCGTTAATTTCTTCCCGAGAGCAGCAAGTTCGCCTGAGCCAGCCTGGCGCACCGGACACTGTCCGGTGCACCACCGGACAGTCCGGTGCACCCAGACTGCGCTGACCTTGGCTGAACTTAGCCATCTCTTCTCCAACTCGATTTTTCCTGTTTCCAGCACTTAGACACAATACATTAGTCCATAAAGCAATGTACTAAGTCTAGAAACATACCTTTTGACATGATTTGCACTTTGTCCATCACTTTGCATAGATTAACACAAAAGCACTTGTGTTGGCACTCAATCACCAAAATACATAGAGATGGCCCAAGGGCACATTTCCCTTTCAATCTCCCCCTTTTTGGTGATTTATGCCAACACAACATAAAGCAACTAAAACAAGTGCAATATCAATGCAAATGAGAACTCAAAATTGTTTTGATTCATATTTGGCATATATGGATCACTCTTTGCCACCACTTGGTTTGTTTTTGCAAATCAAACTCAAATTCCTATCTCTAAGTCAAACACACTTGTTAAGACATAAAGAGAGTTGTTCCAATGGAAATTGATCACAGTATTAAAAACTCCCCCTATTTCCCATAATCAACCATTTTCCCCACAAGAGGCCAACTTTTGACAAGAGAGACAATAAAAGAGTTTTGACAAACCATGACAAACCAAAAGCTCTATACTACTATTTTCAAATTTTCTCAAGTGATAGTTGATCCATTTATTGCTTTGGCCTTATTTTCTCCCCCTTTGGCATCAAACACCAAAACGGAATCAATCTTGGCCCGAGAACCCCATTGCCTCACCAAAATCTTCAATAAGAATACAAAGGCAATAAGAGTACGTGAGATGAACTTGGAATAAGTTACCCTCTCATCAGAGTGCAGTGGAAGTCTTTCATGGTCCAAGTCCACCTTTTCCCTTTCAAACCCCCTTTGAGACTAAAACAAGCAAACTCAAGCACACGGTTAGTCTCAAAGGGTCAAGTTGTAGCACAGCTCCCCCTAAATATGTGCATCACTTGCAAAAAGGACTTGTGAGGTCCGGGGAGTGTTTGTACAACTTGAGCACCACAAGTAAGCAACAAGATGCATAAGGAACATGATCAAGGCATAAACACATGTATGCTAAAAATCAATCCAAGTTCCGCGAATCTAAGACATTTAGCTCACTACGCAGCCTGCAAAAGGTCTTCTCATCTAAAGGCTTGGTAAAGATATCGGCTAGCTGGTTCTCGGTGCTAACATGGAACACTTCGATATCTCCCTTTTGCTGGTGGTCTCTCAAAAAGTGATGTCGGATGTCAATGTGCTTTGTGCGGCTGTGGTCAACAGGATTTTCCGCTATTTGGATAGCACTCTCATTATCACATAGGAGTGGGACTTTGCTCAGATTGTAGCCAAAGTCCCGGAGGGTTTGCCTCATCCAAAGTAGTTGCGCGCAACACTGTCCTGCGGCAACATACTCGGCCTCAGCGGTGGATAGGGCAACAGAAGTTTGTTTCTTAGAGTTCCATGACACCAGGGACCTTCCTAAGAATTGGCACGTCCCCGATGTACTCTTCCTATCGACCTTACATCCAGCATAATCGGAATCTGAATATCCAATCAAGTCAAAGGTAGACCCCTTTGGATACCAGATCCCGAAGCAAGGCGTAGCGACTAAATATCTAAGAATTCGCTTCACGGCCACCAAGTGACACTCCCTTGGATCGGATTGAAATCTAGCACACATGCATACGCTAAGCATAATATCCGGTCTACTAGCACACAAATAAAGCAAAGATCCTATCATTGACCGGTATGCCTTTTGATCAACGGACTTACCTCCTTTGTTGAGGTCGGTGTGTCCGTCGGTTCCCATCGGTGTCTTTGCGGGCTTGGCGTCCTTCATCCCAAACCGCTTTAGCAAGTCTTGCGTGTACTTTGTTTGGGAGATGAAGGTACCGTCCTTGAGTTGCTTCACTTGGAACCCAAGGAAGTAGTTCAACTCGCCCATCATCGACATCTCGAATTTCTGCGTCATCACCCTGCTAAACTCTTCACAAGACTTTTGATTAGTAGAACCAAATATTATGTCATCGACATAAATTTGGCACACAAAAAGATCACCATCGCAAGTCTTAGTGAAAAGAGTTGGATCGACTTTCCCAACCTTGAAAACATTAGCAATTAAAAAGTCTCTAAGGCATTCATACCATGCTCTTGGGGCTTGCTTAAGTCCATAGAGCGCCTTAGAGAGCTTACACACGTGGTCGGGGTACCGTTCATCCTCGAAGCCAGGGGGTTGCTCCACGTACACCTCCTCCTTGATCGGCCCGTTGAGGAAAGCGCTCTTCACATCCATTTGGTACAACCTGAAAGAATGGTGAGCGGCATATGCTAGCAAGATACGAATTGATTCTAGCCTAGCCACAGGAGCGAAAGTCTCCTCAAAGTCCAAACCTGCGACTTGGGCATAACCTTTTGCCACAAGTCGAGCCTTGTTCCTTGTCACTACCCCGTGCTCGTCCTGTTTGTTGCGGAACACCCACTTGGTTCCCACAACATTTTGCTTGGGACGAGGCACCAATGTCCAAACTTCATTCCTCTTGAAATTGTTGAGCTCTTCCTGCATGGCCAACACCCAGTCCAGATCTAGCAAGGCCTCTTCTACCCTGAAAGGCTCAATAGAAGAGACAAACGAGTAATGCTCACAGAAATTAACTAATCTTGAACGAGTAGTTACTCCCTTGCTAATATCACCCAAAATTTGGTCGATGGGATGATTCCTTTGAATCGTCGCTCGAACTTGGGTTGGAGGTGCCTGAGGTGCTTCTTCCTCTTCAACTTGAACATCCTGTGCTCCCCCTTGATCATGCGCCTCCACTTGAGGTACTTGTTCGTTATCTTGGGTTGGGGGATGCACCATAGTTGAGGAAGAAGGTTGATCTTGCTCTAAATGTTCCTGTGGTCGCACATCGCCAATCGCCATGGTGCACATAGCGGCTGTTGGAACGTCTTCTTCTTCTACATCATCAAGATCAACAACTTGCTCTCTTGGAGAGCCATTAGTCTCATCAAATACAACGTCGCTAGAGACTTCAACCAAACCCGATGATTTGTTGAAGACCCTATACGCCTTTGTATTTGAGTCATAACCTAATAAAAACCCTTCTACAGTTTTGGGAGCAAATTTAGAAGTTCTACCTTTCTTCACAAGAATATAACACTTGCTCCCAAATACACGAAAATAAGACACATTGGGTTTGTTACCAGTTAGCAGCTCATACGAAGTCCTCTTGAGGAGGCGGTGAAGGTAGACCCGGTTGATGGCGTGGCAAGCCGTGTTCACGGCTTCCGACCAAAAGCGCTCGGGGGTCTTGAACTCTCCAAGCATAGTCCTCGCCATATCGATGAGCGTCCTGTTCTTCCTCTCTACCACACCATTTTGTTGTGGTGTGTAGGGAGCGGAGAACTCGTGCTTGATCCCTTCCTCTTCAAGGAACTCCTCCACTTGAAGGTTCTTGAACTCGGACCCGTTTTCGCTCCTTATCTTCTTCACCTTGAGCTCAAACTCATTTTGAGCTCTCCTGAGGAAGCGCTTGAGGGTCCCTTGGGTTTCAGATTTATCCTGCAAAAAGAATACCCAAGTGAAGCGGGAAAAATCATCAACTATAACAAGACCATACTTACTTCCTCCAATACTTAGATAGGCGACGGGTCCGAAGAGGTCCATATGAAGCATCTCCAAAGGTCTTGATGTGGTCATCACATTTTTGGTGTGATGAGAGCCTCCCACCTGTTTCCCTGCTTGACAAGCTGCACAAGGTCTATCTTTTTCGAAATGTACGTTAGTTAGACCTATCACATGTTCTCCCTTTAGAAGCTTGTGGAGGTTCTTCATCCCCACATGTGCTAAGCGGCGATGCCACAGCCAGCCTATGCAAGTCTTAGCAATTAAGCATGCATCTAGACCGGCCTCTTTTTTTGCAAAATCAACCAAATAAAGTTTGTCGTCTAGTACACCCTTAAAAGCTAGTGAACCATCACACCTTCTAAAGACAGACACATCTACATTTGTGAATAGACAATTATATCCCATATTGCATAATTGACTAACAGATAACAAATTATATCCAAGCGACTCAACTAAAAACACATTAGAAATAGAGTGCTCGGATGAAATAGCAATTTTACCTAACCCTTTTACCTTGCCTTGGTTCCCATCACCGAATATTATTGAATCTTGGGGATCCTTGTTCTTGACGTAGGAAGAGAACATCCTCTTTTCCCCCGTCATGTGGTTTGTGCATCCGCTGTCGATAATCCAGCTTGTACCCCCGGATGCATAAACCTGCAAGGCAAATTTAGGCTTGGGTCTTAGGTACCCAACTCTTGTTGGGTCCTACAAGGTTAGTCACAATTGTCTTAGGGACCCAAATGCAAGTCTTGTCTCCCTTACATTTGGCCCCTAACTTCCTAGCGATTACCCTCTTATCCTTTCTACAAATAGCAAAGGAAGCATTGCAAGCATAATAAATTGTAGAAGGTTCATTCATTACTTTCCTAGGAGCATGAACAATATTCTTTCTAGGCACATGAGAATAACATTTCTCCTAGACATATTTCTACCATGCATATAGGAAGAACTAGAAGCAAACATGGCATGAGAATCAAAAGCATCATAAGCATTACAACTCCTATAAGCATTTCTAGATTGTCTTCTATCATGGTATATAAAAGCATGGTTCTTTTTAGCACAACTAGCCATAGGGGCCTTGAAAGGGAATTAGGCTTACACCTAGTTCCTAAATAATTTTGGTGGTTGAATTGCCCAACACAAATAATTGGACTAACTAGTTTGCTCTAGTGTACAAGTTATACAGGTGCCAAAGGTTCACACTTAGCCAATAAAAAGACCAAGTATTGGGTTCAACAAAAGAGCAAAGGAGCAACCGAAGACACCTCTGGTCTGGCGCACCGGACTGTCCGGTGTGCCACCGGACAGTGTCCGGTGCACCAGAGGACTCCAACTCAAACTCGTCACCTTCGAGAAATTCCAAAGGCGACTCCGCTATAATTCACCGGACTGTCCGGTGTACACCGGACAGTGTCCGGTGCTCCAAGGAAGAGCGGCCTCAGGAACTCACCAACCTCGGGAATTCGCTTCGTCTGCTCCGCTATAATTCACCGGACATGTCCGGTGTAACAGCGGGGCAACGGCTACTTCGTGCCAACGGTCACCTGCAACAGCAATTAATGCGCGCCAGTGCGCGCAGAAGTCAGGCACGCGCGAACAGGCGCACCGGACACTCTACAGTACATGTCCGGTGCGCCACCGGACATCCAGGCGGGCCCAGAAGTCAGAGCTCCAACGGTCGGAACCCTAACGGACTGGTGACGTGGCTGTCGCACCGGACATGTCCGATGTGCACCGGACTGTTCGGTGCGCCATTCGACAGACAACCTCACCAAACGGCTAGTTTGGTGGTTGGGGCTATAAATACCCCCAACCACCCAGCATTCAATGCATCCAAGTTTTCACACTTCCAACCACTTACAAGAGCTAGGCATTCAATTCTAGACACACTCAAGAGATCAAATCCTCTCCCAAATTCCACACAAAGCTTTAGTGACTAGTGAGAGAGATTTGCTTGTGTTCTTTCGAGCTCTTGCGCTTGGATTGCTTTCTTCTTTCTTGATTCCTTCTTGCGATCAAACTCACTTGTAATTGACGCAAGAGACACCAATCTTGTGGTGGTCCTTGTAGGAACTTTGTGTTCCAAGTGATTGAGAAGAGAAAGCTCACTCGGTCCGAGGGACCGTTTGAGAGAGGGAAGGGGTTGAAAAAGACCCGGCCTTTGTGGCCTCCTCAACGGGGAGTAGGTTTGAAAGAACCGAACCTCGGTAAAACAAATCCGCGTGTCTCACTTCACTATTCGCTTGCGATTTGTTTTGCACCCTCTCTCGTAGACTCTATTATATTTCTAACGCTAACCCGGCTTGTAGTTGTGTTTATATTTGTAAATTTCAGTTTTGCCCTATTCACCCCCCCTCTAGGCGACTTTCAATTGGTATCAGAGCTCGGTGCTTCATTAGAGCCTAACCGCTCGAAGTGATGTCGGGAGATCACACCAAGAGGGAGATGGAGACCGGCGACAAGCCCACTACGAGTCACGGGAGCACTTCATCGGAAGAGTCCCGCACCAAGAGGAAGGAGAATAAGAAGGACTCCTCCAAAGGGAAGAAGTCTTCTTCACACTCCAAAGGGAAGGAGAAGAAATCCTCTTCTCACCACAAAAAGAAGAAGGAGAAATCTTCTTCCCACAAGCCGCATCGGAGTGGGGACAAGAAGAAGAGGATGAGGAAGGTGGTCTACTACGAGACTGACTCTTCATCAACATCCACCTCCGGCTCCGACGCGGCATCCGTCACTTCTAAGCGCCAAGAGCGCAAGAAGTATAGTAAGATCCCCCTACGCTACCCTCGCATTTCTAAACATACACCTTTACTTTCCGTCCCATTAGGTAAACCACCAACTTTTGATGGTGAAGATTACGCTAGGTGGAGTGATTTAATGCGATTTCATCTAACCTCGCTCCACAAAAGTATATGGGATGTTGTTGAGTTTGGTGCACAGGTACCATCCGTAGGGGATGAAAATTATGATGAGGATGAGGTGGCCCAAATCGAGCACTTCAACTCCCAAGCCACAACCATACTCCTCGCCTCTTTAAGTAAGGAGGAATACAACAAGGTGCAAGGGTTGAAGAATGCAAAGGAGATTTGGGACTTACTCAAGACCGCGCACGAAGGTGATGAACTCACCAAGATCACCAAGCGGGAAACGATCGAGGGGGAGCTCGGTCGCTTCCGTCTTCGCCAAGGGGAGGAGCCACAAGATATGTACAACCGGCTCAAAACCTTGGTGAACCAAGTGCGCAACCTCGGGAGCAAGAAGTGGGACGACCACGAGGTGGTTAAGGTTATTCTAAGATCTCTCATTTTCCTTAACCCCACTCAAGTTCAATTAATTCATGGCAACCCAAGATATACAATAATGACCCCCGAGGAAGTTATCGGGAATTTTGTGAGCTTTGAATGTATGATCAAGGGCTCAAAGAAGATCAACGAGCTTGATGATCCCTCCACGTCCGAAGCACAACCGGTGGCTTTTAAGGCGACGGAGGAGAAGAAGGATGAGTCTACACCGAGTAGACAACAAATTGACGCCTCCAAGCTCGACAATGAGGAGATGGCTTTAATCATCAAAAGCTTTCGCCAAATCCTCAAGCAACGGAAGGGGAAGGATTACAAATCCCGTTTCAAGAAGGTTTGCTACAAGTGTGGTAAGCCCGGTCACTTTATTGCTAAATGTCCATTATCAAGTGACAGTGACAGGGATAACGACAAGAAGGGCAAGAGGAGAGAAAAGAAGAGGTACCACAAGAAGAGGGGAGGCGATGCCCACGTGTGCCGCGAGTGGGACTCCGACGAGAGCTCCACCGAGTCCTCCTCCGACGAGGACGCCGCCAATATCGCCGTCACCAAGGGACTCCTCTTCCCCAACGTCGGCCACAAGTGCCTCATGGTAAAGGACGACAAAAAGAAGAAGGTTAAATCTAAATCCTCCACTAGATATGAGTCTTCTAGTGATGAAAATGCTAGTGATGAGGAGAATAACTTGCGTACCCTTTTTGCCAACCTTAACATGGAACAAAAGGAAAAATTAAATGAATTGATTAGTACTATTCATGAAAAGGATGATCTCTTGGACTCTCAAGAGGACTTCCTTATTAAGGAAAACAAAAAGCATGTTAAGGTTAAAAATGCTTATGCTCTACAAGTTGAAAAATGTGAAAAATTGTCTAGTGAGCTAAGCACTTGCCATGAGACCATTGACAACCTTAGAAATGAAAATGCTAAATTAATTGCTAAGGTTGATTCCCATGTTTGTATTGATTCAATTTCCAATCCTAGAGATGATAATGTTGATTTGCTTGCTAGGATTGATAAATTGAATATTTCTCTTGATAGCCTTAGGATTGAAAATGAAAAGTTAATTGCTAAGGCTAAAGATTTTGATGTTTGCAATACTACTATTTCCGACCTTAGAACTAAGAATGATATGTTGCAGGCTAAGGTTGTAGAATTAAAATCTTGCAAACCCTCCACATCTACCGTTGAGCACACTTCTATTTGTACTAGATGTAGAGATGTTGATATCAATGCTATTCATGATCACATGGCTTTAATTAAACAACAAAATGATCATATAGCATTATTAGATGCTAAAATTGCCGAGCATAACTTAGAGAATGAAAAATTTAAATTTGCTAGAAGTATGCTCTATAATGGAAGACGCCCTGGCATCAAGGATGGCATTGGCTTCCAAAAGGGAAACAATGTCAAACTTAGTGCCCCTCCTAAAAATTTGTCTAACTTTGTTAAGGGCAAGGCTCCCATGCCTCAGGATAACGAGGGTTACATTTTATATCCTGCCGGTTATCCCGAGAGCAAAATTAGGAGAACTCATTCTAGGAAGTCTCACTCTGGCCCTAACCATGCTTTTATGTATAAGGGTGAGACATCTAGCTCTAGGCAACCAACCCGTGCTAAGTTGCCTAGAAAGAAAACTCCTAGTGCATCAAATGATCATAGTATTTCATTTAAGACTTTTGATGCATCTTATGTTTTGACTAACAAATCCGGCAAGGTAGTTGCCAAGTTTGTTGGGGGCAAACACAAGGGCTCCAAGACTTGTGTTTGGGTACCCAAAGTTCTTGTTTCTAATGCCAAAGGACCCAAAACCGTTTGGGTACCTAAAGTCAAGAACTAAACTTGTTTTGTAGGTTTATGCATCCGGGGGCTCAAGTTGGATCATCGACAGCGGGTGCACAAACCACATGACCGGGGAGAAGAAAATGTTCTCCTCCTACGAGAAAAACCAAGATCCCCAAAGAGCTATCACATTCGGGGATGGAAACCAAGGTTTGGTCAAAGGTTTAGGAAAAATAGCTATATCTCCTGACCATTCCATTTCCAATGTTTTTCTTGTTGATTCACTAGATTACAATTTGCTTTCTGTATCTCAATTATGTCAAATGGGCTACAACTGTCTCTTTACTGATGTAGGTGTCACTGTCTTTAGAAGAAGTGATGATTCAATAGCATTTAAGGGTGTGTTAGAGGGTCAGCTATACTTGGTAGATTTTGATAGAGCTGAACTCGACACATGCTTAATTGCTAAGACTAACATGGGTTGGCTCTGGCATCGCCGACTAGCCCACGTTGGGATGAAGAATCTTCATAAGCTTCTAAAGGGAGAGCACATTCTAGGATTAACCAATGTTCATTTTGAGAAAGACAGGGTTTGTAGCGCATGCCAAGCAGGAAAGCAAGTTGGCACTCATCATCCACACAAGAACATCATGACAAGTGACAGGCCACTGGAGCTCCTACACATGGATTTATTCGGCCCGATCGCTTACATAAGCATCGGCGGGAGTAAGTACTGTCTAGTTATTGTGGATGATTGTTCTCGCTTCACTTGGGTATTCTTTTTGCAGGAAAAATCTCATACCTAAGAGACCTTAAAGGGATTCTTGAGACGGGCTCAAAACGAGTTCAGCTTAAGGATCAAGAAAATTAGAAGCGACAACGGGACGGAGTTCAAGAACTCACAAATAGAAGGCTTCCTTGAGGAGGAGGGCATCAAGCATGAGTTCTCTTCTCCCTACACCCCACAACAAAATGGTGTAGTGGAGAGGAAGAATCGAACTCTATTGGACATGGCAAGAACCATGCTTGATGAGTACAAGACACCGGATCGGTTTTGGGCCGAGGCGGTTAACACCGCTTGCTACGCCATCAACCGGTTATATCTGCACCGAATCCTCAAGAAGACATCATATGAACTCGTCACCGGTAAAAAGCCCAACATTTCATATTTTAGAGTCTTTGGTAGCAAATGCTTTATTCTTATTAAAAGAGGTAGAAAATCTAAATTTGCTCCTAAGACTGTAGAAGGCTTTTTACTAGGATATGACTCAAACACAAGGGCATATAGAGTCTTTAACAAGTCCTCAGGACTTGTTGAAGTTTCTTGTGACGTTGTGTTTGATGAAACTAATGGCTCTCAAGTAGAGCAAGTTGATCTTGATGAGATAGGTGAAGAACAGGCTCCGTGCATCGCGCTAAGGAACATGTCCCTTGGGGATGTGTGTCCTAAGGAAGCCGAAGAGCCTCCACATGCACAAGATCAACCATCCTCCTCCACGCAAGCATCTCCACCAACCCAAAATGAGGACGAGGCTCAAGTTGATGAAGGAGAAGATCAAAGAGATGAGCCATCTCAAGATGATGACAATGATCAAGGGGGAGATGCAAATGATCAAGACAAGGAGGATGAACAACCAAGGCCGCCACACCCAAGAGTCCATCAAGCAGTCCAACGAGATCACCCCGTCGACACCATCCTCGGCGATATTCATAAGGGGGTAACTACTCGGTCTCGTGTTGCACATTTTTGTGAGCATTACTCTTTTGTTTCCTCTATTGAGCCACACAGGGTAGAGGAAGCGCTCCAAGATTCGGATTGGGTGATGGTGATGCAAGAGGAGCTCAACAATTTCACGAGAAACGGGGTATGGCATTTAGTTCCACGTCCTAACCAAAATGTTGTAGGAACCAAGTGGGTCTTCCGCAACAAACAAGATGAGCATGGTGTGGTGACAAGGAACAAAGCTCGACTCGTGGCCAAGGGGTATTCACAAGTCGAAGGTTTGGATTTTGGTGAAACCTATGCACCCGTAGCTAGGCTTGAGTCAATTCGCATATTATTAGCCTATGCTACTTACCATGGCTTCAAGCTTTACCAAATGGACGTGAAGAGTGCCTTCCTCAATGGACCAATCAAAGAAGAAGTCTATGTTGAGCAACCTCCCGGCTTTGAAGATGGTGAGTATCCTAATCATGTCTATAGGCTCTCTAAGGCGCTTTATGGGCTCAAGCAAGCCCCAAGAGCATGGTATGAATGCCTTAGAGATTTCCTTATTACAAATGGCTTCAAAGTCAGCAAGGCCGATCCTACTTTATTCACTAAAACTCTTGACAATGATTTGTTTGTATGCCAAATTTATGTTGATGATATTATATTTGGGTCTACTAACGAATCTACATGTGAAGAATTTAGTAGGATCATGACACAAAAATTCGAGATGTCTATGATGGGGGAGTTGAAGTATTTTCTAGGATTCCAAGTCAAGCAACTCCAAGAGGGCACCTTCATTAGCCAAATGAAGTACACTCAAGACATTCTAACCAAGTTTGGAATGAAGGATGCCAAGCCCATCAAGACACCCATGGGAACTAATGGGCATCTCGACCTCGACACGGGAGGTAAATCCGTCGATCAAAAGGTATATCGGTCGATGATTGGTTCATTGCTTTATTTATGTGCATCTCGACCAGACATTATGCTTTCCGTTTGCATGTGTGCAAGATTCCAATCCGACCCTAAGGAATCCCACCTTACGGCCGTAAAAAGAATCTTGAGATATTTGGCTTATACTCCTAAGTTTGGGCTTTGGTACCCTCGGGGATCCACTTTTGATTTGATTGGTTATTCGGATGCCGATTGGGCGGGGTGTAAGATTAATAGAAAGAGCACATCGGGGACTTGCCAGTTCTTGGGAAGATCCTTGGTGTCTTGGGCTTCAAAGAAGCAAAATTCGGTCGCTCTTTCTACCGCCAAAGCCGAGTATATTGCCGCAGGCCATTGTTGCGCGCAATTGCTTTGGATGAGGCAAACCCTGCGGGACTATGGTTACAAATTAACCAAAGTTCCTCTTCTATGTGATAATGAGAGTGCAATCCGCATGGCGGATAATCCTGTTGAGCATAGCCGCACTAAGCACATAGCCATTCGGTATCATTTTCTTAGGGACCACCAACAAAAGGGGGATATCGAGATTGCATACATTAATACCAAAGATCAATTAGCTGATATCTTTACCAAGCCACTAGATGAACAAACTTTTACCAAACTTAGGCACGAGCTCAATATTCTTGATTCTAGGAACTTCTTTTGCTAAACTTGCACACATAGCTCATAAGTATACCTTTGATCATGTCTCTTTTATATATGCTATGACTAATGTGTTTTCAAGTCTATTTCAAACCAAGTCATAGGTATATTGAAAGGGAATTGGAGTCTTCGGCGAAGACAAAGGCTTCCACTCCACTCCACAACTCATCCTTCGCCGTCACTCCGAGCATCTCTCCAACTTTGGTATAATCTTCACTCATTTATTTTATGACCAAAGGAGGAGAAAGTACTTCTAAGGGCTCTAATGATTCTGTTTTTGGCGATTCATGCCAAAGGGGGAGAAAATATGAGCCCAAAGCAAAAGGACCGCACCACCACCTAATTTTAAAATAGAGATTTTCAAATTGGTAAATTTCAAATTAGTATCTTATTGTGTTCAAAAGGGAGAGAAAGTAGTATTTCAAAATGGATATATCAAAACCCTCTTGAACACTAAGAGGAGGATCTCATTTAGGGGGAGTTTCTGTTTTAGTCAAAGGAAACGCATTTGAAACAGGGGGTGAAAATTTCAAATCTTGAAAATGCTTCACAAAATCTTATTCATTTACCTTTGACTATTTGCAAAAGAACTTTGAAAAGGATTTACAAAAGAATTTGCAAAAACAAAACATGTGGTGCAAGCGTGGTCCAAAATGTTAAAAATGAAGAAACAATCCACGCCTATCTTGTAAGTATTTATATTGGCTCAACTCCAAGCAACCTTTGCACTTACATTATGCAAACTAGTTCAATTATGCACTTCTATATTTGCTTTGGTTTGTGTTGGCATCAATCACCAAAAAGGGGGAGATTGAAAGGGAATTAGGCTTACACCTAGTTCCTAAATAATTTTGGTGGTTGAATTGCCCAACACAAATAATTGGACTAACTAGTTTGCTCTAGTGTACAAGTTATACAGGTGCCAAAGGTTCACACTTAGCCAATAAAAAGACCAAGTATTGGGTTCAACAAAAGAGCAAAGGAGCAACCGAAGGCACCTCTGGTCTGGCGCACCGGACTGTCCGGTGTGCCACCGGACAGTGTCCGGTGCACCAGAGGACTCCAACTCAAACTCGTCACCTTTGGGAAATTCCAGAGGCGACTCCGCTATAATTCACCGGACTGTCCGGTGTACACCGGACAGTGTCCGGTGCTCCAAGGAAGAGCGGCCTCAGGAACTCGCCAACCTCGGGAATTCGCTTCGGCTGCTCCGCTATAATTCACCAGACATGTCCGGTGTACACCGGACTGTCCGGTGTAATATCGGGGCAACGACTACTTCGCGCCAACGGTCACCTGCAACAGCAATTAATGCGCGCCAGTGCGCGCAGAAGTCAGGCACGCGCGAACAGGTGCACCGGACACTCTACAGTACATGTCCGGTGCGCCACCGGACATCCAGGCGGGCCCAGAAGTCAGAGCTCCAACGGTCGGAACCCTAACGGACTGGTGACGTGGCTGTCGCACCGGACATGTCCGGTGTGCACCGGACTGTCTGGTGCGCCATTCGACAGACAGCCTCACCAAACGGCTAGTTTGGTGGTTGGGGCTATAAATACCCCCAACCACCCACCATTCATTGCATCCAAGTTTTCACACTTCCAACCACTTACAAGAGCTAGGCATTCAATTCTAGACACACTCAAGAGATCAAATCCTCTCCCAAATTCCACACAAAGCTTTAGTGACTAGTGAGAGAGATTTGCTTGTGTTCTTTCGAGCTCTTGCGCTTGGATTGCTTTCTTCTTTCTTGATTCCTTCTTGCGATCAAACTCACTTGTAATTGAGGCAAGAGACACCAATCTTGTGGTGGTCCTTGTAGGAACTTTGTGTTCCAAGTGATTGAGAAGAGAAAGCTCACTCGGTCCGAGGGACCGTTTGAGAGAGGGAAGGGGTTGAAAAAGACCCGGCCTTTGTGGCCTCCTCAACGGGGAGTAGGTTTGAAAGAACCGAACCTCGGTAAAACAAATCCGTGTGTCTCACTTCACTATTCGCTTGCGATTTGTTTTGCACCCTCTCTCGCGGACTCTATTATATTTCTAACGCTAACCCGGCTTGTAGTTGTGTTTATATTTGTAAATTTCAGTTTTGCCCTATTCACCCCCCCCCCTCTAGGCGACTTTCAGGCCTTCCCTTTCTCCTTGGCGGAGATGGGAGCCTTATGGCTTGTCAAGTTCTTGGCTTCCCTCTTGAAGCCAAGTCCATCCTTAATTGAGGGGTGTCTACCAATCGTGTAGGCATCCCTTGCAAATTTTAGCTTGTCAAATTCACTCTTGCTAGTCTTATGTTGGTCATTAAGACTAGCCACTTCATCATTTAATTTACAAATGCAAACTAGGTGTTCACTACAAGCATCAATGTCAAAATCTTTACACCTAGTGCAAATCATAACATGTTCTACACAAGAGTTAGATTTATTTGCTACTTCTAGTTTTGCATTTAAATCATTGTTAATTCTCTTTAAGCTAGAGATAGAGTCATGACAGGTAGACAATTCACTAGAAAGCATTTCATTTCTTTTAACCTCTAGAGCAAGTGAATTTTGTGCACTAACAAATTTATCATGCTCTTCATATAAAAGGTCTTCTTGTTTCTCTAAGAGTCTATCCTTTTCATTCAGGGCATCAATCAATTCATTGATCTTATCTATTTTAGTTCTATCTAATCCCTTGAACAAACTAGAGTAATCTATTTCTTCATCACTAGACTCGTCATCACTAGAAGAATCATAAGTAGTACTGTCTCGAGTACATACCTTCTTCTCCTTCGCCATGAGGCACGTGTGACGCTCGTTGGGGAAGAGGGATGACTTGTTGAAGGCGGTGGCGGCGAGTCCTTCATTCTCGGAGTCGGATGACGAACAATCCGAGTCCCACTCCTTGCCAAGGTGTGCCTCGCCCTTAGCCTTCTTGTATGCCTTCTTCTTCTCCCTCTTGCCCCCTTGTTCCTGGTCACTATCATTATCGGGACAGTTAGCAATAAAATGACCAATCTTACCACATTTGAAGCATGAGCGCTTCCCCTTTATCTTGGTCTTGCTTGGCTGTCCCTTGCGACCCTTTAGCGCCGTCTTGAAGCGCTTGATGATGAGGGCCATCTCTTCATCATTGAGCCCGGCCGCCTCAACTTGCGCCACCTTGCTAGGTAGCGCCTCCTTGCTCCTCGTTGCCTTGAGAGCAATGGGTTGAGGCTCATGGATTGGACCGTTCAACGCGTCGTCCACGTACCTTGCCTCCTTGATCATCATTCGTCCGCTTACGAACTTTCCAAGGACTTCTTCGGGCGACATCTTGGTGTACCTAGGATTTTCACGAATATTGTTCACCAAATGTGGATCAAGTACAGTAAAGGACCTTAGCATTAGGCGGACGACGTCGTGGTCCATCCATCGCGTGCTTCCGTAGCTCCTTATTTTGTTGATAAGGGTCTTGAGCCGGTTGTATGTTTGGGTTGGCTCCTCGCCCCTTATCATCGCGAATCTTCCAAGCTCGCCCTCCACCAACTCCATCTTGGTGAGTAAGGTGACGTCGTTCCCCTCATGAGAAATCTTGAGGGTGTCCTAGATCTGCTTGGCATTGTCCAAGCCGCTCACCTTATGGTACTCGTCCCTGCACAGAGAGGCTAACAACACAGTAGTAGCTTGTGCATTTTTATGAATCTGTTCATTAATGAATATAGGACTATCCGAGCTATCAAATTTCATTCCATTCTCAACAATCTCCCATATGCTTGGATGGAGAGAGAACAAGTGACTACGCATTTTGTGACTCCAAAATCCGTAGTCCTCCCCATCAAAGTGTGGAGGTTTGCCAAGAGGGATGGAAAGCAAATGTGCATTTGAGCTATGCGGGATACGCGAATAATCGAAAGAAAAGTTTGAGTTAACCGTCTTTCGTTTGTCGTAGTTGTTGTCGTCGTTGTCCTTTTGGGAAGAAGTGGACTCATCGCTGTCGTCGTAGTAGATGATCTCCTTGATGCGTCTCGTCTTCTTCTTCTTCCCATCTTTGCGTCTGTGGCCCGAGCCCGAGTCGGTAGGCTTGTCATCCTTTGGCTCGTTGACGAAGGACTCCTTCTCCTTATCGTTGATCACGATTCCCTTCCCCTTAGGATCCATCTCTTCGGGCGATTAGTCCCTTCGTGAAGAGAACGGCTCTGATACCAATTGAGAGCACCTAGAGGGGGGGTGAATAGGTGATCCTGTAAAACTTGAAACTTAAGCCACAAAAACTTGGTTAAGTGTTAGCACAATATTCGCCAAGTGGCTAGAGAAGTCTCAACAACACAATAACCACAAGGATATCAATCACAGAGATGGCACGGTGGTTATCCCGTGGTTTGGCCAAGACCAACGCTTGCCTACTCCACGTTGTGGCGTCCCAATGGACGAGGGTTGCAATCAACCCCTCTCAAGCGGTCCAAAGACCCACTTGAATACCACGGTGTTTTGCTTTGCTTTTCTTAATCCCGTTTGCGAGGAATCTCCACAACTTGGAGCCTCTCGCCCTTACACTTGAAGTTCACAAAGAAGCACAGAGTAAGGGAGGGATGATCAACACACACAAGACATGAAATCAGAATGTCAACACGCACACAAGTCGCAACAAGAGCTCGCAACACAACCCGACGAGTTGACAACTCAACAAGAGCTCTAGATGCTATCACGAAGAACCAAATGCGTGGAATCAAAGTCTTGGTGCTTAGGAATGCTTTTTGTATGCTTGATATTTTCCTCAATGCGCCTAGGGGTCCCTTTTATAGCCCCAAGGCAGCTAGGAGCCGTTGAGAGCATTCCAGGAAGGCTGATCTTGCCTTCTGTCGACTTGCGCACCGGACAGTCCGGTGCGCCACCGGACATTGTCTGGTGCGGATCTCTTTCCTTATTTGGCGAAGCCGACCGTTGGCGCCTGGGAGCCGTTGGCGCACCAGACAGTCCGGTGCCCCCTCCTGACCGTTGGCTTGGCCATGTGTCTCGCGCGGATCGCGCGGCCGACCGTTGGCTCACCGGACAGTCCGGTGCACACCGGACAGTCCGGTGAATTATAGCCATACGCCGTTAATTTCTTCCCGAGAGCAGCAAGTTCGCCTGAGCCAGCCTGGCGCACCGGACACTGTCTGGTGCACCCAGACTGCGCTGACCTTGGCTGAAAACTTAGCCATCTCTTCTCCAACTCGATTTTTCCAGTTTCCAGCACTTAGACACAATACATTAGTCCATAAAGCAATGTACTAAGTCTAGAAACATACCTTTTGACATGATTTGCACTTTGTCCACCTGTCGGGGACCATAATTAGGGGTACCCTCAAGGCTCCTAATTCTCAGCTGGTAACCCCCATCAGCATAAAGCTGTAAAGGCCTGATGGGTGCGATTAAGTCAGGGATCGGTCCGTTCGAGGGACTCGATCACGCCTCGCCCGAGCCTAGCCTCGGGCAAGGGCAGCTGACCCTGGAGGATCTCCGTTTCGCCTGAGGCGCCCCTCCAGCAACGAATATATTCCCGGCTCGCCCGAGGCCCTGTCTTCGCCAAGAAGCAACCCTGACCGAATCGCCGCGTCGACCGACCAAATCGCAGGATCATTTAATGCAACGGTGGCCTGACACCTTTATCCTGACGCGCGCCCTTCAGTCGACAGAGCCGAAGTGACCGCAGTCACTTCGCCGCTCCACTGACCGACCTGATAGAAGGACAGCGCCGCCTACGCCGCACCGACTACGGTGCCACTTGACAGAGTGAGGCTGACAGGCGGTCAGGCCCGGCCTCAGGCCCCATTGGAAACTCCGCTCCGCCCGACCCAGGGCTCGGACTTGGGCTAAGCCCCGAAAGACGGCGAACTCCGCTCCGCCCGACCCTGGGCTCGGACTCGGGCTAAGCCCCGGAAGACGGCGAACTCCGCTCCGCCCGACCCAGGGCTCGGACTCGGGCTAAGCCCCGGAAGACGGCGAACACCGCTCCGCCCGACCCAGGGCTCGGACTCGGGCTAGGCCCCTGAAGACGACGAACTCCGCTCCGTCCGACCCAGGGCTCAGACTTGGGCTCAGCCCCAGAATACGACGAACTCCGCTTCGCCCGACCCCAGGGCTCGGACTCAGCCCTGGCCTCAGCCGACGGTCTCCGCCTCGCCCGACCCGGGGGCTCGGACTCGACCACGGCCACGGAAGACAGACTCGACCTCGACCTCAGAGGAGCCTCCACATTGCCCAACCTAGGGCACGGACCGACCACGTCGACAGGAAGCGCCATCATTACCCTACCCCAAGCTGACTCAGGCTACGGGGAACAAGACCGGCGTCCCATCTGGCTCGCTCCGCCAGATAGGCAATGATGGCGCCCCGCACGCTCCGTGACGACGGCGGCCCTCCGCCCCCTTATGAAAGCAAGAGGACGTCAGCAAGGACTCGACAGCCTCGAGAGCTGTCCTTCCGCCAGGCTCCAGCACTCCTCCGACGGCCACGACATCACACGAACCGGGCGCCAAAACCTCTCTAGCCGCCACGATGGCGTGTACTTAGGGCGCTAGCTCTCCTCCGCTAGACACGTAGCACTCTGCTACACCCCCCATTGTACACCTGGATCCTCTCCTTACGCCTATAAAAGGAAGGACCAGGGCCCTCTTAGAGAGGGTTGGCTGCGCGGGGACGAGGACGAGACAGGCGCTCGCTTGAAGCCGCTCGCTCCCTCTCCCGCGTGGACGCTTGTAATCCCCTACTGCAAGCGCACCCGACCTGGGCGCGGGACGAACACGAAGGCCGCGGGATTTCCACCTCTCTCACGCCTGTCTCCGGCCACCTTTCTCCCCCCTTCGCGCTCGGCCTCGTGTCGACATTTCACTCGTCGGCCCAGGGACCCCCAGTCTCGAAACGCCGACAGTTGGCGCGCCAGGTAGGGGCCTGCTGCGTGTTGACGAACAGCTTCCCGTCAAGCTCCAGATGGGTAGTCTCCAGCAACCTCTCCGGCCCGGGATGGTGCTCCGTTTCGGGAGTCTTGAGTTCATGTCCCTCGACGGCAGCTACGACATGATACTCATTCCCCCGCCGTGCGACGACGACAATGGCGGCCGACAGCCCGCCTGCCGGTGGCGGAATCAACGACGTCTTCCCCGCGTGGTGGAAGAACAACATTCGAGCTCACCCCGTCCTCTCCCCCGCCGATGGAGGAGGAGGCGGGGCAACCAAAGCCAAGCAGGAGGCAGCGCCTCGTCGGCTGTCGAGCGAGTCGACGGCACCAGCACCCCAACGGGGGGTGCGTCGGGCATGGACCTCGCCGTCTCCCCGCAACACGCCGATTCCGAGCAAACGGACGATGCTAGCACGCTCGCGAAAGGACGCTCGCGACGACGTCTTTCCCGCGTGGTGGAAGAACAACATTCGAGCTCACCCCGTCCTCTCCCCCGCCGATGGAGGAGGAGGCGGGGCAACCAAAGCCAAGCAGGAGGCAGCGCCTCGTCGGCTGTCGAGCGAGTCGACGGCACCAGCACCCCAACGGGGGGTGCGTCGGGCATGGACCTCGCCGTCTCCCCGCAACACGCCGATTCCGAGCAAACGGACGATGCTAGCACGCTCGCCGTCTCCCCGCACCCCAGCTGGGGACAAGGCCTTACTGCACTCGGCGCGGTACCAGCAGTCCCTGCGACGCTACCACGCCCGAGGGGTCCGGTCCCGAGACCTCCAGGTGGGCGACCTGGTGCTTCGGCTGCGACAAGACGCCCGAGGGCGGCACAAGCTCACGCCCCCCTGGGAGGGGCCGTTCGTCATCGCCAAAGTTCTGAAGCCCGGAACGTACAAGCTGGCCAACAGTCAAGGCGAGGTCTACAGCAACGCTTGGAACATCCAACAGCTACGTCGCTTCTACCCTTAAGATGTTTTCAAGTTGTTCATATACCTCGCTCCCACGCAAAGTTTAGTCATCAAGGAAGGGTCGTCTTGCCTCGGCAAAGCCCGACCCTCTCTCGGGGGCTAAAAGGGGGGAACCCCCTCTGCGTCGAATTTTTTCCTCGAAAAAAGATCCTTTCTGCCAGAATGTCTTTCGTGCTTTTCGACTACTTCGAAAGTGGATCCCGAAAACGACGGAGTACACGTAAGCAGCCAAGGCTGACCGAGCCGAGGGACTCCTACGCCTCCGGGATACGGATACCTCACTCATCACCTTCTGCGATAAGTAACTCACGTTCGAATAAGTGATTCCACGGACCGAACAAGTCTTCATGTTCGAAAGCTCCTCTGCCGAAGCGATTCTGTGAGCCTTCTCGACTGCGTCAGTGACAGAACCCTATGGACGGGTAAGAGTGCGCGTAAGCGGCAAGGCCGACCGAGCTGAGGGACTCCTACGCCTCCGGGATACGGATACCTCACTCATCACCTTCCGCTTGAAGCAACTCTCGCTCACATAGACAATTCTATTACTGACGAAAAAGTCCAGATACTCGAAACAAGAGGAAAAGAAACACAGCTTTACAACACGGCGAGGGTGTGTTTGGGCCTCGGCGGCCGCAGAAAACACACACTACAAGATAATCCGATCCTGTAGGCTCGGATCTTGACGGTTGAAGGGAGCAGCAGCACCTTCGGCGTCAGCTACACCTTCGGCGAGGTCCGACCTGGCCTCGGACGGCGACGCTGTCCGAGGGTCACCACTCCGAAGGACGACTTCGTCATCACGCCCGGGCCATCGCCGCCCGGGTCTTCTCCGAGAATCCGGCCCGAGCAGGCGGCTCGGCTGGCCACCCCAAGGCCTCGGCCAGCTGTCTCCCGAAGACATCAGCCCGGCTCGAGGCCTCGGCAGATCAACTCCGGCGTCGGTCCCGCTAACGGACGACCCGGCTAGGCTCCGGCCGACCAAGTCTTCTTTTCGAGCCAACTCTGCCTCTACCCGTGCTGACACCGCTACCCCTGGCCTCGGTTCATCGAAGAGCGGCCGAGGGGTTCCTTTAACTAAGCAAGAGAAGCCTCGGACAGCAAGGTCGACCGAGCCGAGGGACTCCTACGCCTCCGGGATACGGATACCTCACTCGTCACCTTTACGCGGGGCAACTCACGCTTGGTGAAGCAGTTCAGACAACCAACAGGCGAGTCTTAGTGCTCAAAAATGAGGAAAAACATGGCTCCGTGCCCAAAATTACATACATGTTCAGGCCTCGACAGCCACAATGAACAAAAACACTGGCATTCACAATGCCATTACAAACGGAACTCCGGTTCCACCTCCGCAGGTACGAACAACCCCACTCGACGGGGGGGAGCCTGCGGAGCAACAGAAGATCGACGAACGGCGTGCCGTCACCCGTTCCAGCAGCGGCGACGACGACGACTTCTGCTCCGGGGGGCCGAACAGCGGCAGCGATGACCTCAGTGCGGATGCTGCTGCCAGGAGGCCCCCGCCCATGCCCAAACTCGTGAGGCAAGGACGGGTAGAAGGCCGTAGAGTTGGAGGTCGGTCCGTGGGCGGCCCCAGCTATCTCATCGGCGGAAGAACCTCTTCCAGCTGCCGTGGCGGAAGCCGGCGCCGAGAGCGGCTCCGAAGCCACACGGGTCCGAGAGCCAGGCACGCGGCAGCAGCCAGCGCCACGGACAACAACCGCCCTTCCCCACCATCACTGAGGGAAGGAGCGGGCCACCGCCCACGCAGGGGCCGACCCCAACTCGGCACACTCCCCTCCCTAGCCCTGGTGATGAAAATCCTTGAGGCTGAGGGAGGGGCAGAGGCCGCAGCCCGGCTTGCTTTCCCCCGCCATCGAACTGGAGGTCACCATCTTGGGTGACCGCTGGCGGAGGGATGCAGCCGGGCTGCATGATGAAAATCCTTGAAGCCGAACGATGGCTGAAAGGTACCAACTCCCACGGAGTTGCGCTCCCCCAACGACAAGGTGGAAGGACTGCGGGCATCCCCCATCCGGGGGCTCGGAAGGTGGAAAGACACGATGCATAAGGGAGCACGAAGACATGGTCGCCTTTCAAGGGGGTCACCCTCCTTTTAAAGGCGAATCTCCCTACTTGCGTCCCCAGCCGTCGTGGGCTGAGTCTTCTCCAACACGCTCCAAGGTCCTCCCCCTACGGCGCGGGGGCTGGGTCCCACACGTCATGCAAGCCGGGCCAGAGCAGAAGAAGCCAAACCGCCACGCGCGGTGCATGCAACCACCCAGCGGTTACAAGTGGCCCTCCACTTTTGCCCAGACCAGCGGGCGAAAGGGCGGGTAGCCATGCAGGCGGCATGCAACCGCGCCAAGTGGGCCCACTTCTCCGACTTCCAACACGCCCAGCATGGAGGCCCAGGCCCACGTGTCATGCAACCGGCGCGCCGGATGCTGCGTGCGAGCAACTGCACCGCCGCCCGCGCCACTACCGCGCCTCCTCGACTGCGGAACCAATACCGCGACTCGAGGCGACCCAACGCACGACCCAGCAGCGCCAGCCTGGCGCGACGGTCAATGCGGCCAAAAATGGGCCGGCAGTAATGGCGGTGGCAGGCGGGCAGGAGCAGCGGTCACGTCGTCAGCCAAGCTTACGTCCCATCCGGGGGCAGCGAGAGAACCCTCTCTCACGGCGTGAAGACGACATGCCCGTGTTCCGTTCCTCGAACGGCCTGCGCACGCGCAACGACCGCCCCGCGAACCACTCGCCCCGTCGCATTAACTCCGCGGCGGGACAGGCAGCGCCTCTGGCAGGGGAAGCGGGCGACGCTTCGCCTTCGCCATAATGACCGCATCGAAAAAGGTACGCCACGTTGTTCAAATTCCGCATCCTTTTCCTTTTCCTCTTTCTCTCTCTTAAAACAGGGACCGGTAAAGGGGGACACCCCGAAAAGGATCCTTCCCCATGAAGGAACCAGGCTCCGAGCCTCCCTACTGATCAGAGGTTCGAAGGCTGGCCCCTCGGAAGGGTTCAACAGCCGCCTCAGAGCGCGTGGGCTCCACACCCACTACTGGTCAGAGGTTCGAAGGCCGGCCCCTCGGAAGGGTTCAACGACCGCCTCAGGCTACTCGGGCTCCGCGCCCACTACTGATCAGGGGTTCGAAGGCTGGCCCTCAAAGGGTTCACAGCCGCCTCAGATACAGAGCGAGGGATGACCATGGGTACGTTCGATACATAACCAAGGCTCGGGCTGCGCTCCCGAGGTACCCTAGGACATTTCCGAGACCAGCGGGAACGATCTTGTAACAGAATCCCATGAGAGGGAGGCATCGAGCCCTCGGACCCCGTCGACAGGGGACCGGGTCCGGCAGATCACCCGCAGGTACTTTTGGGCGCGCCTCTGGGCCTCTAGCCGACCCCTAGCAAATGGGGCACGGACGTCCGCTAGGATTACCCGCCAGCAGCTCACCGGAGACACCATGTTTGGCGCCCACCGAGGGCAACATGGCGCTTTCCCCCCCTCCTCCTTGCGGAAAGGCGACATAGGGGCGTATGTAAAAAAGTCGAGTCTGTCCCTGATCGTCCTCTCGCCCTGTGCAGAGGCTCAGGGGCTGCTCTCGCAAACCCGGCTCCGGCCAAACCGTTGACAGCGTCAACATACCAGCCTGAGAACTTGGGGCCCAACCGTGCACCCGGGCTACGGCCAGCTCGCATGAGGGAACGACCAGACCAGCCAAAGCATTGCGCGAGGCATTAAGACCTCGGAGGAGTCAAACCACTCCTCCGAGGCCTCGGGGGCTACACCCGGCGGGTGCGCTCGCGCGCACCCACCGGAACAAAACGCAACTGAGAAAGGCTGGTCCCCTTGCAAAAAAGTGCGACAAAAGCCTCCAAGCGAGTGTTAACACTCCCTTCGAGGCTCGGGGGCTACTGTCGGGGACCATAATTAGGGGTACCCTCAAGGCTCCTAATTCTCAGCTGGTAACCCCCATCAGCATAAAGCTACAAAGGCCTGATGGGTGCGATTAAGTCAGGGATCGGTCCGTTCGAGGGACTCGATCACGCCTCGCCCGAGCCTAGCCTCGGGCAAGGGCAGCCGACCCTGGAGGATCTCCGTTTCGCCCGAGGCCCCCCTCCAGCAACGAATATATTCCTGGCTCGCCCGAGGCCCTGTCTTCGGCAAGAAGCAACCGTGACCGAATCGCCGCACCGACCGACCAAATCGCAGGAGCATTTAATGCAAAGGTGGCCTGACACCTTTATCCTGACGCGCGCCCTTCAGTCGACAGAGCCGAAGTGACCGCAGTCACTTCGCCGCTCCACTGACCGACCTGACAGAAGGACAGCGCCGCCTGCGCCGCACCGACTGCGGTGCCACTTGACAGAGTGAGGCTGACAGGTGGTCAGGCCCGGCCTCAGGCCCCATTGGAAACTCCGCTCTGCCCGACCCAGGGCTCGGACTCGGGCTAAGCCCCGGAAGACGGCGAACTCCGCTCCGCCCGACCCAGGGCTCGGACTCGGGCTAAGCCCCGGAAGACGGCAAACTCCGCTCCGCCCGACCCAGGGCTCGGACTCGGGCTAAGCCCCGGAAGACGGCGAACACCGCTCTGCCCGACCCAGGGCTCGGACTCGGGCTAGGCCCCTGAAGACGGCGAACTCCGCTCCGCCCGACCCAGGGCTCGGACTTGGGCTCAGCCCCAGAAGACGACGAACTCCGCTTCGCCCGACCCCAGGGCTCGGACTCAGCCCTGGCCTCAGCCGACGGTCTCCACCTCGCCCGACCCGGGGGCTCGGACTCGACCACGACCATGGAAGACAGACTCGACCTCGACCTCGGAGGAGCCTCCACATCGCCCAACCTAGGGCGCGGACCGACCATGTCGACAGGAAGCGCCATCATTACCCTACCCCAAGCTGACTTAGGCTACGGGGAACAAGACCGGCGTCCCATCTGGCTCGCTCCGCCAGATAGGCAATGATGGCGCCCCGCACGCTCCGTGACGACGGCGGCCCTCCGCCCCCTTACGAAAGCAAGAGGACGTCAGCAAGGACTCGACAGCCCCGACAGCTGTCCTTCCGCCAGGCTCCAGCGCTCCTCCGACGCCCACGACATCACACGAACCGGGCGCCAAAACCTCTCCAGCCGCCACGATGGCGTGTACTTAGGGCGCTAGCTCTCCTCCGCTAGACACGTAGCACTCTGCTACACCCCCCATTGTACACCTGGATCCTCTCCTTACGCCTATAAAAGGAAGGACCAGGGCCCTCTTTGAGAGGGATGGCCGCGCGGGGACGAGGACGAGACAGGCGCTCGCTTGAAGCCGCTCGCTCCCTCTCTCGCGTGGACGCTTGTAATCCCCTACTGCAAGCGCACCCAACCTGGGCGCGGGACGAACACGAAGGCCGCGGGATTTCCACCTCTCTCACGCCTGTCTCCGGCCACCTTTCTCCCCCCTTCGCGCTCGGCCTCGCGTCGACCCATCTGGGCTGGGGGCACACGGCGACATTTCACTCGTCGGCCTAGGGACCCCCCGGTCTCGAAACGCCGACACCACCACTTTGCATAGATTAACACAAAAGCACTTGTGTTGGCACTCAATCACCAAAATACATAGAGATGGCCCAAGGGCACATTTCCCTTTCACCATCCCCGAATGTGATAGCTCTTTGGGGATCTTGGTTTTTCTCATAGGAGGAGAACATCTTCTTCTCCCCTGTCATATGGTTTGTGCACCCACTGTCGATGATCCAACTAGAGCCCCCGGATCCATAAACCTACAAAACAAATTTAGTTCTTGATTTTAGGTACCCAAACGGTTTTGGGTTCTTTGACATTAGATACAAGAACTTTGGGTACCCAAACACAAGTCTTTGACCCCTTGTGCTTGCCCCTAACATACTTGGCAACTACCTTGCCGGATTTGTTAGTTAAAACATAAGATGTATCAAAAGTTTTAAATGAAATGTTAGAATCATTTGATGCAATAGGAGTTTTCTTTTTAGGCAATTTAGCACGGGTTGATTGCCTAGAACTAGATGTCTCACCATTATATATAAAAGCATGATTAGGGCCAGAGTGAGACTTCCTACAGTGAATTCTCCTAATCTTGTGCTCGGGATAACCGGCAGGGTACAAAATGTAACCCTCGTTATCCTGAGGCATGGGAGCCTTGCCCTTAACAAAGTTAGATAATCTTTTAGGAGGGGCATTAAGTTTGACATTGTCTCCCTTTTGGAAGCCAATGCCATCCTTGATGCCAGGGCGTCTCCCACTATAGAGCATGCTTCTAGTAAATTTAAATTTTTCATTTTCTAAGTCATGCTCATTAATTTTGGCATTAAGTTGAGCTATGTGATCATTTTGTTTCTTAATTAAAGCTAGGTGATCATGAATAGCATCAACATTAATGTCTCTACATCTAGTGCAAATAAAAACATGCTCAACGATAGATGTAGAGGGTTTGCAAGATTTTAGTTCAACAATCTTAGCATGCAAAATGTCATTTTCACTTCTAAGATTGAAAATGGAAGCATTGCAAACATCTAAGTATTTAGCCTTAGCAATTAATTTTTCATTTTCAATCCTAAGGTTAGCAAGTGAGTCATTCAATTTTTCAATCTTAGCAAGCAAATTAGCATTATCATCTTTAAGATTGGAAATTGAAACATCACAAACATTTGAATCAACCTTAGCAATTATTTTAGCATTTTCATTTCTAAGGTTGGCAATAATATCATGGCACGTGCTTAGCTCACTAGATAATTTTTCACATTTTTCTACCTCTAGAGCATAAGCATTCTTAACCTTAACATGCTTCTTATTTTCCTTAATTAGGAAGTCCTCTTGGGTGTCCAAGAGTTCATCCTTCTCATGAATAGCACTAATTAATTCATTTAATTTTTCTTTTTGTTGCATGTTTAGGTTGGCAAAAAGGGTGCGCAAATTATCCTCCTCATCACTAGAATTATCTTCATCACTAGAGGATGCATATTTAGTGGAGGATCTAGATTTTACCTTCTTCCTTTTGCCGTCCTTTGCCATGAGGCACTTGTGGCCCATGTTGGGGAAGAGGAGTCCTTTGGTGACGGTGATGTTGGCGGCGTCCTCGTCGGAGGAGGAGTCGGTGGAGCTCTCGTTGGAGTTCCACTCGCGGCACACATGAGCATCGTCGCCCTTCTTCTTGTAGTATCTCTTCTTTTCTCTCCTCTTTCCCTTCTTGTCGTCGCCCCTGTCACTATCACTTGATAATGGACATTTTGCAATAAAATGACCGGGCTTACCACACTTGTAGCACACTTTCTTGGAGCGGGATTTGTAGTCCTTCCCCCTCCTTTGCTTGAGGATTTGGCGGAAGCTCTTGATGATGAGCGCCATCTCCTCATTATCGAGCTTGGAGGCGTCAATGGGGAGTCTACTTGATGTAGACTCTTCCTTCTTCTCCTCTGTCGCCTTGAATGCGACCGGTTGTGCTTCGGGCGTGGAGGGGCCATCTTGGTCGATGATTTTCTTTGAGCCTTTGATCATCAACTCAAAGCTCACAAATTTTCCTATTACTTCCTCGGGAGACATTAGTGTGTATCTAGGATCACCACGTATTAATTGTACTTGCGTAGGGTTTAGAAAAACGAGTGATCTAAGAATAACCTTGACCATTTCATGGTCATCCCATTTTTTGCTCCCGAGGTTGCGCACTTGGTTCACCAAGGTCTTGAGCCGGTTGTACATTTATTGTGGCTCCTTCCCTTGGCGAAGCCGGAAGCGACCGAGCTCCCCCTCGATCGTCTCCCGTTTGGTGATCTTGGTCACCTCGTCTCCTTCGTGCGCGGTCTTGAGTACGTCCCAAATCTCTTTGGCGCTCTTCAATTCTTGCACCTAGTTATACTCCTCTCGACTGAGAGAGGTGAGGAGTATAGTGCTGGCTTGGGAGTTGAAGTGCACGATTTGGGCCACCTCGTCCTCATCATAATCTTCATCCCCTATGGATGGTACCTGTACACCAAACTCAACAACATCCCATATGCTTTTGTGGAGTGAGGTTAGGTGATATCTCATCATATCACTCCACCTAGAATAATCTTCACCGTCAAACATCGATGGTTTGCCTAATGGGACAGAAAGTAATGGAGTATGCTTAGGAATGCGGGGATAGCGTAGGGGATCTTACTATACTTCTTGCGCTCTTGGCGCTTAGAAGTGACGGACGCGGCGTCGGATCCGGATGTAGAGGGCGAGGAAGAGTCAGTCTCGTAGTAGACCACTTTCTTCATTTTCTTCTTCTTCTCGCCACTCTTGTGCGATCAAATGCGTGAAGGGGATCCATCCTTCTTGTTGTTGGCGGACTCCCTTGATGGAGCCTTCCCGTGGCTTGTAGCGGACTTCTCACCGCCAATCACCATCTTCTTGGCGTGATCTCCCGACATCAATTCGAGCGGTTAAGCTCTAATGAAGCACCAGGCTCTGATACCAATTGAAAGTTGCCTAGAGGGGGGGTGAATAGGGCGAATCTGAAATTTATAAACTTAAGCACAACTACAAGCCGGGTTAGCGTTAGAAATATGAACGAGTCCGAGAGAGAGGGTGAAAAACAAATCGCAAGCAAATAAAGAGTGAGACACAAGGATTTGTTTTACCGAGGTTCGGTTCTTGCAAACCTACTCCCCATTGAGGTGGTCACAAAGACCGGGTCTCTTTCAACCCTTTCCCTCTCTCAAACGGTCACTTAGACCGAGTGAGCTTCTCTTCTCAATCAAACGGGACACAAAGTCCCCGCAAGGACCACCACACAATTGGTGTCTCTTGCCTCGGTTACAATTGAGTTGATCACAAGAAAGAATGAGAAAAAGAAGCAATCCAAGCGCAAGAGCTCAAATGAACACAAGTCACTCTCTCACTAGTCACTAATTGATTTGGAATGATCTATGGACTTGGGAGAGGTTTTGATCTATTTGGTGTGTCTTGTATTGAATGCTATAACTCTTGTAAGGTGTAGGAAGTTGGAAAACTTGGATTCAATGAATGGTGAGTGGTTGGGGGTATTTATAGCCCCAACCACCAAACTAGCCGTTTGGTGAAGGCTGCTGTCGCATGGCGCACCGGACAGTCCGGTGCGCCACCGGACACTGTCCGGTGCGCCTGCCACGTCACCTGGCCGTTGGATTCTGACCGTTGGAGCTTCTATCTTCTGGGGCACCGGACAGTCCGGTGGTGCACCGGACAGGCACTGTTCACTGTCCGGTGCGCCATCTGGCCCTGCTCTGACTCTGGCGCGCACTGTAGCGCATTCAATGTGTTCTGCAGATGACCGTTGGCGCGAAGTAGCCGTTGCTCCGCTGGCACACCGGACAGTCCGGTGCGCCACCGGACACAGTCTGGTGCTACACCGGATAGTCCGGTGAATTATAGCGGAGCAGCCTCCAGAATTCCCGAAGGTGAGCAGTTCGGAGTTGGAGTCCCTGGCACCGGACACTGTCCGGTGGCACACCGGACAGTCCGGTGCGCCAGACCAGGGTACACTTCGGCTGACTTTAGCTCTCTATATTTGAATCCTTTCTCGGTCTTTTTATTGGTTTGTTGTGAACCTTTGGCACCTGTAGAACTCATAATCTAGAGCAAACTAGTTAGTCCAATTATTTGTGTTGGGCAATTCAACCACCAAAACCAATTTAGGAAAAGGTGTAAGCCTATTTCCCTTTCACTACTCCCCCATCAGCTCCACCCTCTACATTTTTCCTCAACGTATCTTGCACGAGCCTCATCTGCGATATAGTTTCTGGTGCAACCAATCTCTCGAAATAAATTAAGACAAGTAAGTTAGCAACAACAACACACAATGTGGAGCGAAAACAACACAAATTTTCTCCCTCATTTGCACTCAGACGACCAACAAGATTCCCTGACATCTGTTTCTCGACTCTAGCCACCACCATTTCCCTTGCCTCATGTGCCATCTTCTCATTAGTTGTCTTCCTTCTCCTCCGCTCTACATGCTTCAGGCTGTCACAAAGCTATGATTCGGCATACCTACACATCTCATGTCTGCGATATTTAATGTAGGAATCGACAAGCTAAGATCCACACCGCATCTTCTCACCCATGATTATCTTCGACCTTATCGTATGCACCACTTCGTCTTTACCAAAGAATATCTCCCAAGTGCATTTCCTGGTCTCCTACATAAAACAAACTATAAGTAAGAACGAATGCAACATTACATCTCATGCCATCAAAACAAATACCAACCTCTTTGTTTCTACCATATGTCCACAAAATACCCTACACCAAGCTCCAAAGGAACTAGTCCATACTTAGCTTCAACACCACATTTGTAGAGTATAGGATCAGACTTGCACTCTTTTGCCCACTCATTCTTTTTATTCTACTTTGCTTCTAGCTCAGGCCAATGGGACCTAGTCCCATACAACCACTCTATGAAAATACACCTACGTCCACAGTATAGCCGCAGGAGGACACATTAGTAAATTTGTGGCAAAAGTAACAAAACTGTGAACATATGTTGTGCACTTACATAACTACTATTGTGACACAGGAACTACGGCGCGGTCTCTGGACATATCACAACACGATCTCCGCAATCGCACCGCGGTGGAGACTCCAATTGTTCATCTGTGGCTAGGTTCTTCTCGTCCCCCGTCATTGGTGGTGAGTTTGGCGGAGGAGGCACCCATCGCTTAAAACGCTCTCGTGTATTCCTCCCTCCCAACCAATTATCGAAAAGGAGATACCAAGGGTCAAAATTATCAGGACTATCGATCCACCGAAAAAAGCACATCTCATGATCCTACGAGAATGGAACGAAACATTAGTACACATTGAAAGGGAAATAGGGTCAAACCTTTTCCTATATAATTTTGGTGGTTGAATTGCCCAACACAAATAATTGGACTAACTAGTTTGCTCTAGATTATAAGTTCTACAGGTGCCAAAGGTTCAACACAAACCAATAAAAAGTCCAAGAAAGGGTTCAAATAAAAACAGCAAAAGACAACCGAAGGCAGCCCTGGTCTGGCGCACCGGACTGTCCGGTGTGCCACCAGACAGTGATTGGTGCACCTGGGAGATCAACTCCAAACTTGCCACCTTCAGGAATTTGGGAAGACACTCCGCTATAATTCACCGGACTGTCCGGTGTGCCAGCGAAGCAACGGCTAACTGCGTCAACGGTCGTCTGCAAAAGCAACAGTGAACAGTGCGCGACTGCGCGCGCAGAGTCAGAGCAGGCGCCAGAAGGCGCACCGGACAGTGAACAATGACTGTACGGTGGCCCCACATGTCAGAGCTCCAACGGTCGAACCCTAACGGTTGGGTGACGTGGTTGGCGCACCGAACAGTGTCCGGTGGCGCTCCGGACTGTCCGGTGCGCCCTTCGACAGCAGCCTTCCCCAACGGCCACTTTGGTGGTTGGGGCTATAAATACCCCCAACCACCAACACTTCAAGGCATCCAAGTTTTCAGCCAACACATTCAATACAAGAGCTAGTACATTCAATACAAGACACAATTAGAGTGAATCAAAATCTTTCCAAGTCCCAATTCCACTCAAAGCAATAGTGACTAGAAGAGAGAGTTTTGTCGTGTTCTTTTGAGCTCTTGCGCTTGGATCGCTTTTCTTCTTCCTCTATTCTTGTTCCCAAATTCTTTGTAATCAAAGCAAGAGACACCAATTGTGTGGTGGTCCTTGTGGGGACTAAGTGTCCCAATTGATTGAGAAGAGAAGCTCACTCGGTCTAAGTGACCGTTTGAGAGAGGGAAAGGGTTGAAAGAGACCCGATCTTTGTGACCACCTCAACGGGGAGTAGGTTTGCAAGAACCGAACCTTGGTAAAACAAATCATCGTGTCATTCGCCTTATTCGCTTGTGATTTGTTTTCGCCCTCTCTTTCGGACTCGATTATATTTCTAACGCTAACCCCGGCTTGTAGTTGTGCTTAAACTTTATAAATTTCAAATTTGCCTATTCACCCCCCTCTAGGCGACTTTCAATTGGTATCAGAGCCGGTGCTTCATTAGAGCTTAACCGCTCAAAGTTATGTCAGGAGCTCACGCCAAGAAGGAGATGGTGACCGGCGAGAAGCTCGCCACAAGCCACGAGAAGGCTCCATCGGGGGAGTCTGGCAACAAGAAGAGGGAGGAATCACCTCCCCGCGTCAAGTCGCACCGGAGTGGCGACAAGAAGAAGAAAATGAAGAAAGTGGTCTACTACGAGACCGATTCTTCATCGCCATCCACCTCCGGCTCCGATGCGCCGTTCGTCACTTCTAAGCGCCATGAGCGCAAGAAGTTTAGTAAGATCCCCTCATGCTATCCTCGCATTTCCAAATACACTCCTTTACTTTTCGTCCCACTAAGCAAACCACCAGTTTTTGACGGTGAAGATTATTGTATGTGGAGTGATAAAATGAGGCACCATCTAACCTCACTCCACGCTAGCATTTGGGACATTGTTGAGTTTGGAGCGCAGGAACAATCCGTGGGGGATGAGGGCTATGATTCAGACGAGGTTGCCCAAATCCGGCACTTCAACTCTCAAGCCACTACTATACTCCTCACCTCTCTAAGTCGAGAGGAGTATAATAAGGTGCAAGGGTTGAAAAGTACTAAAGAGATTTGGGACGTGCTCAAGACTGCGCACGAAGGAGATGAGGTGACCAAGATCACCAAGCGTGAAACGACCGAGGGGGAGCTCGGTCGATTTATGCTCAACCAAGGAGAGGAGCCACAAGCTATGTACAACCAGCTCAAGACCTTGGTGAACCAAGTGCGCAACCTTGGGAGCACCAAATGGGATGACCATGAAATGGTCAAGGTTATTCTAAGATCACATGTATTTCTTAATCCTACTCAAGTTCAATTAATTCGTGGTGATCCTAGATATAAACTAATGTCTCCCGAGGAAGTGATAGGGAAGTTTGTGAGCTTTGAGTTAATGATCAAAGGCTCCAAACAAATTATCGAGCGAGGCGCCACCTCCACACCCGAGGTGCAACCCATCGACGCCTCCAAGCTCGATAATGAGGAGATGACTTTAATCATCAAAAGCTTTCGCCAAATCCTCAAGCAAAGGAGGGGGAAGGACTACAAGCCTCGCTCCAAGAAAGTTTTCTACAAGTGTGGTAAGCCCGGTCATTTAATTGCTAAATGTCCATTATCAAGTGATAGTGACAGGGGCGACGACAAGAAGGGAAGAAGGAAGGAGAAGAAGAAGTATTACAAGAAGAAGGGCGTCGATGCCCATGTTTGTCGGGAATGTGACTCCGATGAGAGCTCCACCGACTCCTCCTCCGACGAGGACGCCGCCAACATCGCCGTCAACAAGGGTCTCCTTTTCCCCAACGTCGGCCACAAGTGCCTCATGGCAAGGGACGACAAAAAGAAGGTAAAATCTAGAGCCTCCACTAAATATGCAACATCTAGTGATGAGGAAAACTCTAGTGATGATGAAGACAATTTGCTTGCCCTTTTTGCCAACCTAAACATGCAACAAAAGGAAAAAATAAATGAATTAATAGGAGCTATTCATGAGAAGGATGAACTCTTGGATAGCCATAAATAAGAAGCATGTTAAGGTTAAAAATGCTTATGCTCAGGAAGTAGAAAAGTGTGCAAAATTGACTAGTGAGATAAGCACTTGCCATAATGTTATCTCAAACCTTAGAAATGAAAATGTAAAATTAATTGCTAAGGTTGAGAAGTTAGATATTTGTGATGATTCAATTGTTAGTCTTAGAAATGATAATGATAGTTTGATTACTAAGATTGACAAATTGAATGCATCTCTCTCTAGCCTTAAAATTGAGAATGAAAAATTATTTGCTAAGGCTAAAGATTTAAATGTTTGCAATGATGTTATTTTCAATCTTAAGAATGAGAATGCTAGTTTACATGCTAAGATTGATGAACTAAATGTTTGCAAACCCTCTACATCTACCATTGAGCATGTTACCATTTGCACTAGATGTAGAGATATTAATGTTGATGCTATTCATGATCACCTAGCTTTAATTAAACAACAAAATGATCACATAGCTCAACTTAGTGCTAAGATTAATGAGCATGACTTAGAAAATGAAAAATTTAAATTTGCTAGAAGCATGCTTTATAGTGGGAGACGCCCTGGCATTAAGGATGTCATTGGCTTCCAACAGGGAGACAATGTCAAGCTTAGTGCCCTTAATAAATTGTCCAACTTTGTTAAGGGCAAAGCTCCCATGGCTCAGGATAACGAGGGTTACATTGTATATCCTGCCGGTTATCCCGAGCACAAAATTAGGAGAATTCACTCTAGTAAGTCTCACTCTGGCTCTCATCATGCTTTTATGTATAAGAGTGAGGCATCTAGCTCTAGGCAATCAACCCATGTTAAATTGCCTAAAAAGAAATCTCCTATTGCATCAAATGAACATAACATTTCATTTAAGACTTTTGATGCATCATATGTTTTAACTAACAAATCAGGCAAAATAGTTGCCAAATATGTTGGGGGCAAACACAAGGGGTCAAAGACTTGTGTTTGGGTACCCAAGGTGCTTGTTTCTAATGTCAAAGGACCCAAGACCGTTTGGGTACCTAAGAACAAGGCCTAAATTTGTTTTGTAGGTTTATGCATCTGGGGGCTCAAGTTGGATAATTGATAGCGGGTGCACAAACCACATGACTGGGGAGAAAAGGATGTACTCCTCCTATGAGAAAAACCATGATCCCCAAAGAGCTATCACATTTGGGGATGGAAATCAAGGTTTGGTCAAAGGACTTGGTAAAATTGCTATATCACCTGACCATTCTATTTCCAATGTTTTTCTTGTAAACTCTTTAGATTATAACTTGCTTTCAGTTTCTCAATTATGCAAAATGGGTTACAATTGTCTTTTTACGGATATAGGTGTTACTGTCTTTAGAAGAAGTGATGATTCAGTAGCATTTAAGGGAGTGTTAGAGGGTCTGATGCGTCACGATGCCCGATCTTCACGAAGTAGGATCAATCTTCGGATAACTAGCTTCGAAGAAGCCAAGATAACTTGCTGCAAGCAGCGATAACTAGTGCAACCTGACAAATAAAACTCGAAGCAACCACCGTCTTTAACCGGCAGCCTGAATCGAGGATTCGCCCAACCACACTCTCAAAGAACCAACCAACACAGCCTACAATCAATCGAGGAGACCTCGAAGGGAGTAGGAGCACCAATTGGGAGCGGATGAAGCCGCCGCTTCTGCAATCCCGCGAAGGAATTCACAAGAGCAAAGGGGTAGAGATCACTCTCAATATTTGTTAGCACACAGCTGAACAAAAGGGTTCTGTTTTAGATTATCATAAGCTGCCTTACATCATAGACATAGGGGGGTATTTATACTAGTAACAACCAGCCTTAGTGAGGTATAAACACAAAACAAAAGTATTTTCACGAGCTAATGTGAAGGAGCCTCTCCGGGAGATCTGCAGAGCTGATTTCCGTGTGGCTGTTTGACTTCTACGCAACCTTCAGTATTTTGACAATAACTTCTTCTAGGAATATTCAAATGATGTGGGACTGGTTGCATTGGAAAGCTAACTTGATAAGCTTTCTCACCATATATAGCATGATTAATGAAACTTCGTAGAATGATGCAGTTTAATACGAAAACTTGGTCATAAAGTAGACTTTGATCTTCTGACCAGTCAGCACTAAAGTAGGTTGGCTGCCTTTCTGGTAGATTTGATTAAGTCGGCTTTAGAAGCATTGGAAACTAGACTTCAAGAGCTTTCCAAAAAGTACTTATGGGCCTTCATATCTTTTGGGAATCAAAAGATATGACTGTTTCTTCTAGACGGTTCTGTTGCGCTGGACTCACTCGGACATAGCTCTTCTTGTTGACTCGTCCTTGATACGTTTTGTCCTTCCTCTTTGGTGAACCTAAGTAATATCAACATACACGACTTAGGTAGCATAAAGTTCTCATTAGTGTTTAATTGAAATTAATAAAGTAGCGCGTGCACCTCTTGTTGTAGCTTCTTAGCTCGGCTACGTGTAATTGGTCCATCAAAGACTTGGGTTGGTGATGATGTTGGTTGTACTTGAGTTGATGTAGTATGACTTGGGGGTTGTAACATGTTGCTTAATGGCATGGTCATATCATCCTCCTCCCCTTGAAAAGGAGTCGTCCTCGACTCTGAAGTGTCTTCACTTGTATATGGTAAGAGGTCAGCAACATTGAACGTGTTGCTCACGCCATAGCTCGGTGGAAGATCTATCTTGTATGCATTATCATTGATCTTGGCAAGAACACGAAATGGACCATTCCCTCGTGGCTCCTGCAATAAAAGCAATCTAACCGAAGAATTTGGTACATAAAGTTTGTTAGCTCTAAACAAAAATCCATCATGTATATGATATTTTTCCCAACCTTTTCCATCTTTACAATGAATGTATGGTTCTGAAAATTCAGGATCATCATTATACATTTCGTTCAAATTTTCAAGACCCAAAACTTTTACCTCTAGTTGATTCAACAACACATTCCTTCGAGATAAGGCATCATCGACCACATTGTCCTTACCTTTCTTATATTTCACAATGTATGGAAATGTTTCGATAAACTCAACCCATTTGGCATGGCGACGGTTCAGTTTGGCTTGCCCTTTCAAATACTTCAAAGCTTCATGATCGGAATGAATAACAAACTCTTTTGGCCATAAGTAGTGCTGCCATGTTTCAAGCGCTCGGACCAAAGCATACAATTCTTTGTCATACACAGAATAATTTAATTGAGCACCTCCCAATTTTTCACTAAAATATGCTATAGGTTTTCCTTGTTGCATTAAAACTCCTCCTATCCCAATCCCACTAGCATCACATTCTACTTCAAAAGTTTTAGTGAAATCAGGAAGAATAAGTACAGGTGCTTTAGTCAAACGTTTCTTCAATCTTTGAAAAGCATCTTCTTGTGAGTTTCCCCATTTAAATTCAACACCTTTCTTTGTCAATTCATTTAAAGGAGAAGCGATAGTACTGAAATTTCGCACAAATCTTCTATAAAACCTAGCAAGACCATGAAAACTTCTTACTTGACTTACATTCGTTGGAGCTGACCATTCCTTGATGGCTTTCACTTTGGATTCATCCACCTCTATTCCTTTTGCTGAAACAACAAAGCCAAGAAACACAACATGGTCTGTGCAAAAATTGCACTTCTCAAGATTAGCAAATAATTTCTCCTTTCTTAGCTCATCTAAAACTTGTCGAATGTGTTTCACATGTTCATCAAAAGACTTGCTGTAAATTAGAATATCGTCGAAGTAGACAACAACAAATTTTCCAATGAAAGTTCTTAAAACATGGTTCATTAATCTCATAAAGGTACTAGGAGCATTAGTTAACCCAAAGGGCATCACTAACCATTCATACAACCCAAATTTTGTTTTAAATGCAGTCTTCCATTCATCTCCAGTTTTCATTCTTATTTGATGGTATCCACTTCTCAAATCAATTTTAGTAAAAATTGTGGAACCACTTAATTCATCAAGCATATCATCTAGCCGTGGAATAGGATGGCGATAGCGAACGGTAATATTATTTATAGCTCTACAATCAACACACATCCTCCAAGTTCCATCTTTCTTAGGTACTAAAATCACTGGAACAGCACAAGGGCTTAAGCTTTCATGAACAAAACCTTTATCAAGAAGTTCTTGTACTTGCCTTTGTATTTCCTTAGTTTCTTCAGGATTGGTTCGATATGTTGGACGGTTAGGAAGTGCAGCCCCTGGAATAAGATCGATTTGATGCTCAATCCCTCGAATTGGAGGTAGTCCAGCCGGTATTTCTTGTGGAAACACGTCTTCAAAGTCCTGCAAAAGATCAACCACAACACTAGGGAGAGATGTTATGTCGTTAGGAGAAATCAAAACATCTTTGTTCACAAGTACAAAGAGTACTTGATATGGGTTGTTCCTCACTTCTCTCAGCTCAGATTTTGTGGCTAGCATAACTAGATGTTCTCCCTCTTCCTTTCTTTTATCTTTTGAATTTGGCTTGTAGCACTCGCTCACCGAATTGTGGATGGCACTCAATTTCTTTTGCTCTTCTCCTCCTCTACTTGCTACACTAATTTCAGTTTTCTTTTGTAAATGTTCAGCCATGATTTGTTGAGGGGTCATAGGCTTGAGTACAAACTTTCTACCTTTCAGATCTAGCGTGTATTGATTTGTTCTTCCACAATGCTGAGAATATCGGTCATATTGCCAAGGTCTTCCTAGCAGCATGTGACACACAAACATGGGTGCAACATCGCACTCCACTGTGTCAACATACTCTCCAATCTTGAACGAAACTTTCACCTTATAACCAATCTTGATATCTCCCGATTCATTCAACCATTGGACATGATATGGATGAGGGTGTCGCTGCAACTTCAAACCAAGCTTTTCAACCATCTCACGACTTGCAAGATTATGATATCTCCCTCCATCAATGATCACCTTTACTTCTTTGTCTTGCACTTTTGCTCGCGTTTGAAAAAGATTATGTCGTTGTCCAATTTCAGCTTCTTTCATTTGAACACTCAAGATTTGTGTAACCATAAGAGTAGTACCATGCTCAAATTCACATCCCGTATGTTCTTCAGATTTATCAATGTCATCTTCATTTCCTGCTTCAGCTTCCTCTTCACTAGCTGATGTATATTCTCCATCATCAGTCACAAGGATCACACGATTATTTGGACACTCCTTTATGACATGACCACGACCTCCACACTTGAAGCACTGAATACCACTACTCTTGGCTGTTGAACCCACTGATGTTGAATTGGATGCTGCTGGTTTATAACTCGTGTTTGGAGCAGCACCGTTATTTCCACTAGAATTGCCTTGAATATTGGATCGCAAGCCGCCAGTTGAACCTTTTGTCGCTGAGGATGCAACAGTAAACCTTGAGATCGATTTGCTTCCTCCAGTCATGGTTCGTGCACCATATGACAAGGGCTTGCTGCTCTTAGCATCTTGTTGCAGCTGGCGTTCAGCTTTGGTGGCTTGATGTACCAAATCAATAAGACTTTGGTACGGCTGAAACTCAACAATACGCTGAATGTTGCGGTGTAACCCAGCCATGAAACGTGCAATGGTTTGCTCTTCGTCTTCATACACATTGGCTCTAATCATGGCCTTCTCCATCTCCTTATAATACTCCTCAACAGAGAAACTTCCTTGCCTCAAATTCTGCAATTTATCAAAAAGATCACGCCGATAATGCTTCGGCACAAAACGAATTCTCATTTCTCGCTTCATCTCTTGCCAAGTAATAATAGGGTCCTCTCCATCTTCTTCACGATCACGAAGAAGTTGCTCCCACCAAATCAGAGCATATCCTTCAAACTCAAGAGATGCCATTGCAAGTTTCTTCTCCTCTGAATAATTATGTAGGTGGAAGATTTTCTCCACCTTCAATTCCCATGTGAAATAATCTTCAGGATTAGATCTACCATCAAATTTTGGCATGGTAAACTTAAGTTTCCCAAATCTCTCTTCTTGGTTGACACCTCTATGATGACGACGATAGCGACGTTGGGACTGATCATCATCCCCAAATTCAGATTCTTCATTGTCATTATTTCTTCGATTCCGGCCTCTTCCTCTACCATGTGCAGCACCTTGATTTCTCCTCACATGTTCACTTGCTCTTCTAGAATAATTTCCTTCATCTTCTTCCTCATCTTCATCATGGTTTCTTACACCGTCGAGGAGTCGACGACGACCTCTGATTTCAGCCATAAGTATCTGAAGATCTTGTGCCAACAGATCTTGCTTGGCTTCTATGCTTTGTTTGAGCTCATTGAATTGTATCAGGGTGACACATTCTTCAATCTCAACGTTGGGATCCATCTTCCTGCCAAGTTAGTGGCAACAAGGCAACAAATATAGGTGGAATATGAAGCTATATAGAATCTCACAACCTCACCACTCTGACCAACCAAAGCTCTTATGAGTTCCTTGCGGGTTGCAAGAAAATGTGTGGTGGTAACAAGAAAGTGGCGGTTAAGCGAATACAAGACCAGAGTACCGATTACGATGGCTTATATGTGGAGCTTGGTGGGGATTAATAAACAAGGGATACAATCTAAATTCTAGTTGTTGTTAAGTTAAATAACCATCCGACTAGAAGTTCCCTGCCTAGTGCTGACCACAAGATTCGAGTGATGGAAGTAGATCAAACACACGCGCAAAGAAATTTCAGATTTGATGCAAATCAAGGAGTATGATTGGAATGCAAGTGTTGCGATCAAACCCAACCAAAATTTTGCACCAAAAGACAATAGCAAACTGGTTGAACAACTTGATGAAATTTCAGCACTTGTGCACATAAACAAACTGATGGTTCTACTTTTCTTTCACAATCTTGTTCAACACTTTTCTTTGATACTTTTCTTTCTTCTTTTTTTTGATACTCTTTTTTTATAGAACTAAACACAGAGATCTGATATGATATTGCACACTTTATAATACTTAACAAGGAACTCAACCAGCAACTATAACTTAAATAGGATCAAAGTTAACGCGAAGGAAATGATGAGAGTTTTCAGATTTTTCTTTTTGTGGATATTTTTAGATATATATAAGAGGCTCAAAGGGAACACAAAGGATAGAGTGACCAGTAACTAAACAAAGACTCTAAGGATTGAAACTTAACCAAACTCACTGGAACAACAGATTGAAACAAAGGGCCATGACAAAATATTTTATGGCTTTTTGGTGGATAGGACGAACACAAAATATATGTAGCTAAGGGTAAAGAATCCTACCGTGGCAACTAAGGCTTTGATACCAGATGATGCGTCACGATGCCCGATCTTCACGACGTAGGATCAATCTTCGGATAACTAGCTTCGAAGAAGCCAAGATAATTTGCTGCAAGCAGCGATAACTAGTGCAACCTGACAAATAAAACTCGAAGCCAACCACCGTCTTTAACCGGCAGCCTGAATCGAGGATTCGCCCAACCACACTCTCAAAGAACCAACCAACACAGCCTACAATCAATCGAGGAGACCTCGAAGGGAGTAGGAGCACCAATTGGGAGCGGATGAAGCCGCCGCTTCTGCAATCCCGCGAAGGAATTCACAAGAGCAAAGGGGTAGAGATCACTCTCAATATTTGTTAGCACACAGCTGAACAAAAGGGTTCTGTTTTAGATTATCATAAGCTTCCTTACATCATAGACATAGGGGGTATTTATACTAGTAACAACCAGCCTTAGTGAGGTATAAACACAAAACAAAAGTATTTTCACGAGCTAATGTGAAGGAGCCTCTTCGGGAGATCTGCAGAGCTGATTTCCGTGTGGCTGTTTGACTTCTGCGCAACCTTCAGTATTTTGACAATAACTTCTTCTAGGAATCTTCAAATGACGTGGGACTGGTTGCATTGGAAAGCTAACTTGATAAGCTTTCTCACCATATATAGCATGATTAATGAAACTTCGTAGAATGATGCAGTTTAATACGAAAACTTGATCATCAAGTAGACTGTTGACCTTTTGACCAGTCAGCACTAAAGTAGGTCGGCTGCCTTTCTGGTAGATTTGATTAAGTCAGCTTTAGAAGCATTGGAAACTAGACTTCAAGAGCTTTCCAAAAAGTACTTATGGGCCTTCATATCTTTTGGGAATCAAAAGATATGACTGTTTCTTCTGGACGGTTCTGTTGCACTGGACTGACTCGGACATAGCTCTTCTTGTTGACTCGTCCTTGATACGTTTTGTCCTTCCTCTTTGGTGAACCTAAGTAATATCAACATACACGACTTAGGTAGCATAAAGTTCTCATTAGTGTTTAATTGAAATTCATAAAGTAGCGCGTGCACCTCTTGCTGTAGCTTCTTAGCTCGACTACGTGTAATTGGTCTATCAAAGACTTGGGTTGGTGATGATGTTGGTTGTACTTGAGTTGATGTAGTATGACTTGGGAGTTGTAACATGTTGCTTAATGTCGTGGTCATATCAGGGTCAGCTATACTTAGTTGATTTTAATAGAGCTGAACTCGACACTTGCTTAATTGCTAAGACTAACATGGGTTGGCTCTGGCATCGCCGACTAGCCCACGTTGGGATGAAGAATCCTCATAAGCTTCTAAAGGGAGAACACATTTTAGGACTAATAAATGTTCATTTTGAGAAAGACAGGATTTGTAGCGCATGTCAAGCAGGGAAGCAAGTTGGTGTTCATCATCCACACAAGAACATCATGACGACTGACAGGCCGCTTGAGCTACTCCACATGGATCTATTCGGTCCGATAGCTTACATAAGCATCGGCGGGAGTAAGTACTATTTAGTTATTGTGGATGACTATTCTCGCTTCACTTGGGTGTTCTTTTTGTAGGATAAATCTCAAACCCAAGAGACCTTAAAGGGATTCTTGAGACGGGCTCAAAATGAGTTCGGCTTAAGGATCAAAAAGATTAGAAGCGACAACGGGACGGAGTTCAAGAACTCACAAATAGAAGGCTTCCTTGAGGATGAGGGCATCAAGCATGAGACAACGGGACGGAGTTCAAGAACTCACAAATAGAAGGCTTCCTTGAGGATGAGGGCATCAAGCATGAGTTATCTTCTCCCTACACACCACAACAAAATGGTGTAGTGGAGAGGAAGAATAGAACTCTACTTGACATGGCGAGGACCATGCTTGATGAGTACAAGACTTCGGACTAGTTTTGGGCGGAAGCAGACAACACCGCTTGCTACGCCATCAACCGTCTCTACCTTCACTGAATCCTCAAGAAGACATCGTATGAACTCTTCACTAGTAAAAAGCCCAATGTTTCATATTTTAGAGTCTTTGGTAGCAAATGCTTTATTCTTGTTAAAAGAGGTAGAAAATCTAAATTTGCTCCTAAGGCTGTAGAAGGCTTTTTACTTGGTTATGATTCAAACACAAGGGCATATAGAGTCTTTGACAAGTCCACTGGACTAGTTAAAGTTTCTTGTGACATTGTGTTTGATGAGACTAACGGCTCTCAAGTAGAGCAAGTTGATCTTGATGAGCTAGATGATGAAGAGGCTCTGTGCGTCGCGCTAAGGAACATGTCCATTGGGGATGTGTGTCCTAAGGAATCCGAAGAGCCTCCACATGCACAAGATCAACCATCATCTTCAAATCAAGCATCTCCACCAACCCAAGATGAGGATCAAGCTCAAGATGATGAAAATGAAGATCAAGAAGAGCCACCTCAAGAGGAGAACAATGATCAAGGGGGAGATGCCAATAATCAAGACAAGGAAGATGATGAGGGCCCAAGACCGCCACACCCAAGAGTTCATCAAGCGATACAACGAGATCACCTAGTGAACTCCATCCTCGGCGATATTCATAAGGGGGTAACCACTCGATCTGGTGTCGCTCATTTTTGTGAACATTACTCCTTTATGTCTTCTATTGAGCCATATAAGGTGGAAGATGCATTAAGGGAATCGGATTGGGTGTTGGCAATGCAAGAGGAGCTCAACAACTTCACGAGGAATGAGGTATGGCATTTAGTTCCACGTCCTAATCAAAATGTTGTAGGAACCAAGTGGGTCTTCCAAACAAGCAAGATGAGCATGGTGTGGTGACAAGGAACAAAGCCCGACTTGTGGCCAAGGGATATTCACAAGTCGAAGGTTTGGATTTCGGTGAAACCTATGCACCCGTAGCTAGGCTTGAGTCAATTCGTATATTACTTGCCTATGCTACTTACCATGGCTTTAAGCTTTACCAAATGGATGTGAAAAGTGCCTTCCTCAATGGACCAATCAAGGAGGAGGTCTATGTTGAGCAACCTCCCGGCTTTGAAGATAGTGAGTACCCTAACCATGTCTATAAACTCTCTAAGGCGCTTTATGGGCTCAAGCAAGCCCCAAGAGCATGGTATGAATGCCTAAGAGATTTTATTATCGCTAATGGCTTCAAAGTCGGAAAAGTCGATCCTACTCTTTTTACTAAAACAATTGCAAATGATTTGTTTGTATGCCAAATTTATGTTGATGATATCATATTTGGGTCTACTAACAAATCTACAAGTGAAGAGTTTAGTAGGATCATGGTTCAAAAATTCGAGATGTCTATGATAGGGGAGTTGAAATATTTCTTAGGATTTCAAGTCAAGCAACTCCAAGAGTGCACCTTCATGAGCCAAACAAAGTATATTCAAGACATACTCACCAAGTTTGGGATGAAGGATGCCAAGCCCATCAAGACACCCATGGGAACCAATGGGCATCTCGACCTCGACACGAGAGGTAAATCCGTAGATCAAAAGGTATACCGGTCAATGATAGGATCCTTACTCTATTTATGTGCATCTCGACCGGATATTATGCTTTCCGTATGCATGTGTGCAAGATTCCAAGCCGATCCTAAGGAAGTTCACCTTAGGGCCTTGAAACGAATCTTGAGATATTTAGTTCATACACCTAAGTTTGGTCTTTGGTACCCCAAGGGATCCACCTTTGATTTAATTGGTTATTCAGATGCTGATTGGGCAGGGTGTAAGATTGATAGAAAGAGCACATCAGGGACTTGTCAGTTCTTGGGAAGATCCCTGGTGTCTTGGGCTTCAAAGAAACAAAATTTCGTAGCTCTTTCAACCGTCGAAGCCGAGTATATTGCCGTAGGACATTGTTGCGCGCAATTGCTTTGGATGAGGCAAACCCTTAGGGACTATGGTTACAAATTAACCAAAGTTCCTCTCCTTTGTGATAATGAGAGTGCAATCCCCATGGCGGATAATCCTGTTGAACACAGCCGCACTAAGCACATAGCCATTCGGTATCACTTTTTGAGGGATCACCAACAAAGGGGGATATCGAGATTGCTTATGTTAGCACCAAAGAACAATTAGTCGATATCTTTACCAAGCCACTAGATGAGAAAACTTTTACCAAACTTAGGCATGAGCTAAACATTCTTGATTCTAGGAATTTTGATTGATACCTTGCACACATAGCTCATTTACATACCTTTGATCATCTCTCTTTCATGTGCTATGACTAAAGTGGTTTTCAAGTGTATTTCATGCTAAGTCACAGATTGAAAGGGAAATGGAGTCTTCGGCGAAGACAAGGCTTCCACTCCACTCCATTGAATTATTTATCCTTCGCCGTCACTCCGCACCGCTCTCCAATTTGGTATAATCCTTCACTCATATATTATTTGCCAAAGGGGGAGAAAGTTTGAAAAGGGCTTATATTTCACTCAAAGTACCCGTTTTTGGCGATTCATTCCAAAGGGGGAGAAAGTATTAGTCCAAAGCAAAAGGACGCACCACCACACCCAAAGCAAAAGGACTGCACCACCACCAATTTCAAAAATGTAGTCTTTCAATTTGTATTAAAAGAAGTTTTTCAATTGGTATCTTATTTTTGATATAATTTCAAATTGGTATAACCTCTTCAAAATTAATATCTAAAACCCTCTTGAACACTAAGAGGAGAATTTCATTAAGGGAGAGTTTTGTTTAGTCAAAGGAAAAGCATTTGAAACAGGGGGAGAAAATTTCAAATCTTGAAAATGCTTCTCAAAATCTTATTCATTTACCTTTGACTATTTGCAAAAAAGACTTTGAAAAGAATTTCCAAAAGAATTTGCAAAAACAAAACAAGTGGTGCAAAAGTGGCCCAAAATGTTAAATATGAAGAAAGCAATCCATGCATATCTTATGAAAATGTAAATTGGTTTAATTCCTTGCAACCTTTGCACTTACCTTAAGCAAACTAGTTCAATTCTGCACTTATATATTTGCTTCTATTTGTGTTGGCATCAATCACCAAAAAGGGGGAGATTGAAAGGGAAATAGGGTCAAACCTTTTCCTATATAATTTTGGTGGTTGAATTGCCCAATACAAATAATTGGACTAACTAGATTGCTCTAGATTATAAGTTCTACAGGTGCCAAAGGTTCAACACAAACCAATAAAAAGTCCAAGAAAGGGTTCAAATAAAAAGAGCAAAAGACAACCGAAGGCAGCCCTGGTCTGGCACACCGGACTGTCCGGTGTGCCACCGGACTGTGTCCTGTGCACCACGGAGATCAACTCCAAACGTGCCACCTTCGGGAATTTGGGAAGCCACTCCGCTATAATTCACCGGACTGTCCGGTGTAGCACCGGACTGTCCGGTGTGCCAGCGGAGCAACGACTAACTGCGCCAATGGTCGTCTGCAAAAGCAACAGTGAACAGTGCGCGACTGCGCGCGCAGAGTCAGAGCAGGCGCCAGAAGGCGCACCGGACAGTGATTAGTGACTGTCCGGTGCACCATCGGACTGTCCGGTGGCCCCACATGTCAGAGCTCCAACGGTCGAACCCTAACGGTTGGGTGATGTGGCTGTCGCACTGGACAGTGTTCGGTGGCGCACCGGACTGTCCGGTGCGCCCTTCGACAACAGCCTTCCCCAACGACCACTTTGGTGGTTGGGGCTATAAATACCCCCAACTACCAACACTTCAAGGCATCCAAGTTTTCAGCCAACACATTCAATACAAGAGCTAGTACATTCAATACACGACACAATTAGAGTGAATCAAAATCTCTCCAAGTCCCAATTCCACTCAAAGCAATAGTGACTAGAAGAGAGAGTTTTGTCGTGTTCTTTTGAGCTCTTGCGCTTGGATCGCTTTTCTTCTTCCTCTATTCTTGTTCCCAAGTTCTTTGTAATCAAAGCAAGAGACACCAATTGTGTGGTGGTCCTTGTGGGGACTAAGTGTCCCAATTGATTGAGAAGAGAAGCTCACTCGGTCTAAGTGACCGTTTGAGAGAGGGAAAGGGTTGAAAGAGACCTGATCTTTGTGACCACCTCAACGGGGAGTAGGTTTGCAAGAACCGAACCTCGGTAAAACAAATCACCGTGTCATTCGCCTTATTCGCTTGTGATTTGTTTTCGCCCTCTCTTTCGGACTCGATTATATTTCTAACGCTAACCCCAGCTTGTAGTTGTGCTTAAACTTTATAAATTTCAGATTTGCCTATTCACCCCCCTCTAGGCGACTTTTACACATCTATAAAACAACAAAAACAAAGATGTGACAAACTACATACATTAAAGCGATTGCATATGTAGAAGCAGCGAGTAGCCGTGTCTGGATGTTTGGATTGAAATACCCATGTCGGTCGGCCACAGTCACAATTAGGTACAAGAGGAACATGAGCATCCTTGCTAGATGTATCGGGATATAAATCTCAAGGACGACCTCTCTTCCGCCACAACATCTTTCGATACATGTCTTCCATCTACGAAACAATTTTATATTAACACCACTACAGATATACCGGAAATGATTTAAACTTATACATAACATGGCACTCATAGTTTCAAAACCCTAAAGATGTTTAAACCTACGATTCAAGAACTATCTAAGAAACCTTAATCGCCATATCAACAATATATCTTAGAAATCATAACTAATAGCAATATGTTCACCGATCAAAACTAATTAATCCAAACCCTAAGAAACCATACTACACAATATACATAGCAAATGGATCGGTGAGATACCATACCTTGGTCTTCAAGCTATATGGACCAGAGGAATGGTCGGGCGTAGCTCTCGACCATGGAAGGAGAGATTTATAATGCAGTGTAGCTCGGCGCCGAGATCCATGGCGCCGAGCTAGGTGCCACGTCGGCTACCACCACTATAAGGAAAATGCACCGCGGGCCATTTAGCTCAATAGGTTTTGGTGTTTGATGATCAACATAACCTATGGACTAATGTATTTGTGATACCCAATTTTCTGAAAAGAAGTTAAATTTATTTTTCCCTTTTCTTTCGTGATCTGTGTAGTTGGGGTTGGAGTTTTTTAGGAAGCATTCACCAGTAAAACAGTAGATTACTTGTTGGATTTGTGCGCTGGGGTCAGGAGCAGACGTGAGAGCGAGTTTGGGCCGTGGATCTCGATCCGGTGGTGGGGAGCCCATTAGTCCCCCCCTTAACCCTAGCCGCCCCCTCCCTCTCACTCCCCCACCCCTTTGGCCGCCCCCTCTCTCTTCCTCTCTTCCACTCTTGCAGCTACCCCAATCCCTCTCCTTCTTCCCCAAAAGATTGCAGTGCCACCCCTCAACCCTAGCCGCCCCCCTACCTCTTCCTCTCCAAGGTGGAGCCTCCCCGCTTGGTGTCCGTCGTGTGGGTGCGAGTATTCCATGGGAGTTTGGAGGGAGGAAGAAGGAAGAAAAGGAGGAAAGGAGGAACCCAAGGTGATTTTCATGATCATTTTGTTGTATTTGTGCTGCAATCCAATTGGTTACATGTTTACCTATGCGATTTGGTAGAGGTGTTGTCCAGAAATTTAGTGGGTGGACGAACAGCAGTAGTTCTAGGGATTTCTGGGACTTTTTCGTGGGCAATTAGTGGGGATCAGTGGGAGAATCATGTAGAGCTTTGTCATACCTTTCCAACGAGTACTTATGCGCTCGATTCGGAGTTATAATTTAGGAGATATCGTTGTTTGAATCCGGTTATGTTGCTGTCCAAAAAAACAGATTTTCAGGTGGGTGAACAGCAGTAGTATTAGCAGTTTCTAGGAATTTTTTGTGGGTAATTAGTGTTAACCAGTGTGATAATCATGTAGGTCTTTGTCTTATATTTCTAATGAGTACTTATGCGCTTGATTTGGAATTATATTTTAAAAGATATCGCTGTTTGAATCCGGGTATGTCGCTGCCCAAAAGACAAAAAAACAGATTACAGGGTTCATCTTGTGGACTGTTTTGGGCTAATTAGATATTGGAATTTAATTATAAATTGTATACAAAACTTGTGGGGAATTTTATGTAGATGCCTCTGGAGTTTTTTTTGTTACCACTGCTGTCATAATTTTAAAGTTATGAAATTATTAAGCAGCGCCGCTGCAGTTTGGTGGGTGTGGGAGAGATGTAACCCGCGGCGGGGTTTGAGTTTGTGCGTAGGTGCGGCATCGTTTATGTGCCTGATTATGTGAAATTGGTGCACTAAGTTGTGTGTCAAAAACATGAGGTGGACTTCCGGATCGTACTTAGGGATTTGCCCGAACTTCCGGTAAAGACAAGTAAATACAGTGGTGGTTGCTACCGTTTGGGTTGCATCCTAATCCCTGTCATTGAGTATGCATAAGTTTTAATTATGTTAATCATTGAATTCTATGATGAAGTTTATTTGTTTGGAAGTATTAATTCTCAATTGTCTAATATTGTGGATGATCATAATTTGGTAATGATATATGTGGTTGATTCCCATCTTGGATGAAGTTGAAGTATCTTTTTGAATCACGTTATATAAAGTGTTTTAGGCATGACATGCACATCGCATCATCCATCTTGCATTTTGAAGTTATGTCGCGATCTTATGGTCCGACCGTACCGGTACATTTTTAGCATCGTACGTTGCCCGAGGAGGGGTATGATGCGGCTTCATATCCTTAGAGGTATGAAGGCAGAAGTCATCCTTGCATTTGCAAACATTTGCACTCATGAGGTATATATGAAGTGTGACATTACTATGTTACTATTGTGGTTTCTACCTGCGAGGTGTGGTGACTAGGTGTGTTGTATGTTGTATACGTGCTGCACCTTCGTAATAAGAAGGTTGTGGAATCAAGTGGTGGTAAAACAATGTTCTTATGTGGTTAAACAGTTTGATATTATTTTACTTGCTGAGATGTGTCATCTTACTCTTGCATTACTCAATGCAGGTACTTTATACATGCTAGGAATGAGGGGAGTAGTAGCACGTCCACTTTCACTCTCACAATAACGCTGCCCAGGCGCAGCCATGATTTAATTAGAAACTTATTGTCAAAGGAAGTTTGTTTTTTTAACTAGTCGTGCGCACTAGTTAATTCTGATCATGTCGTATGTTTAACTTCTCTTTGCTAGTCGATTAATAATACTTAGTATGTTTTTGTCATGATATATGTTTATACACTGTTGCCCCCTCATTTATGCAATTTTGCAAAGGGGATGCTACCGAAATTTTATATAGGGATGTCAGAAGTGTTGTTTAGTAGCATTCCGGGGTGTTTGTGGACCCCGGGGTGTTACAGTTGGTATCAAAGCATAGGCTTTAGATTCTACGCAATTTGAAGATAAATTTGACACACTTGCACATATAAGAAGGGTATGGGTTCGTATATCTTTCATATTAGTATTTTATTGTATAGATGACTAGAACTTCCTTACTCCAAATCCCTTTATGGTTTGATGGTGTATGTCGTTAACGACGTAATGCTTGATATGATATGTTACTTCTATTTAATATTGGTTTCTTGATGTGGTTGTTATTGAAGATATTATGCAAGTGAAGCTACTAATGTACTTGTTTTATATACATATCGTCATGATGTTTTTTTGGGATGCAATGTTTTCAAATCTCTGAGCTATTACCATCATATATTTCTATATGCTTGACTGTGGATGTTTTTTCCCAAAAGAATTCTTGGGTTCTTGTACTTATAGGACCAATTGTTTATTGAGCTTGTGTATATTGGGTCTAATCCGACTTGGTGTAGTGTGAAAACACTATATAATGTAGTTTTATGGTGTTGTTGAGTTTGATTGACTGTTGGGTAACAACCCAACTTATCAATGTAATATTTCCATGGGTGCAATGCTTTGCGCCTCACTTTTTTAGGCTAGTGTGGCTACTTGCTAACTTGATTTTAGTATAAAATGGCTTTGTCTCTATAGAGCAGAGGCAACGTTGTAATGTCTATGAAATCTTTAGACTGGTAGAACTCGAGTGAATTTGTGAGATGACATAGATTGATAAGTCCAACCATGTCTACCTGATAGGTTTTCTTATTATGTGCAACCTTATTTTTAACAATAAATAGGGTGGTTTCAAGTGGATTTTGTGTCGTGCATGTTTTCCTTCTATGGCTTGTTTCAATAGCCATAAAGGCTATGCATAATTTTTAGTTGTTGCAGGCTAGTCATGTGGGCGATATTGACAACCCGTTTTATTTTTTTTATTTGCCAACATTGTATGGTAGTTTGATTTTTTCTATGAGCAGTTTCTCTATGCATGCTTGTTGAATCATTATTTGGACCGATTTATCTTAAACGAAGTCAATGCTTAACTGGGAGTTGCTTATGTTTGTTAGTCATCTATCTCTTTAATGATGGGGTTGTTTCATCGGATTGAGATTTTTCTTATATGAATGATGGTTTGATAGATCATGTATGTCTACTACTTTGAATGCATCCTGTGATATCACGAGGTACAAATTGTTCAAGTGCAGTAATAGTAGGTTTTGTTGTATGTGAGGTTAATCAAGGTAGTTTGGTTATGTGGATTGTCTTATTGATGTCCAATTACTCCTGTTGAGCATAGTATCATATTATTATTTTAGTATTGAAAGTAATATTTATGAAGCTTTTGCATGAGTCTGTGAAGAAGTACATTAATTTTTCTTGTTGTTATCCCTCCATTGCTTTATGAGTATTGCAAATTTTATCTCTTTTGAGAGGAGGAAAAGACGTTACATGACATGAGCACCATTTGCTTCACGTCAACAGAACAGTTGTGGAGAGCTCTAATAGTTGGATTCTAGTGTAATAACAACCATGTTTTATAGTGCTAGAGACGGGTATGTCAGGTGTTTCATACATTGTCGAAACATGGATGTTTGACCTTAGTGGCATTAACAAACGAGGTTGTTGAATTTGTTGATTGTTGTGCTTAGTGTTCTAACCTATTAGGTAAAGTGTTGCTTAAAGGCTTTGGGGAGTTGCATCCCCATTTGGTAGTGGAAAATCCTAGTGTGGGTCGCACCTGCCAATGCCTTGGGTTTTATTTTATATTGTTTTTTTTATTATGGGTAAGGTGTTGTTTTGTTTTGGGAGTCATTTTAAATTAGTTGGACGCTGAATCAGGCTTCACTTATCTAGAATGTTTTGTAGTAGGTTTCTTCATCTTTGTATAGGATGCTCAATCACCCAGTTTGGTCTAAACATTTGAGAGTTATGGGTTTCCTATAGCAGCCTTAATTTTGTACGGAAGTATAGACATTGAATACGGTAAATTTTGGGTTTTGTTGGATTATGAAAGTTTTAGTAATTTCATGATCTTCCCAAAGAGTATTGATTTGTAATTTTCATTGCATATAATTGGAGTTAGGCTACTCTGAAGTTGTTGCACCGTTGTGTCTGAACTTTAGGTGTCGTTAAAACCACTAATAAACCGACCACGTTTTGATAGTTTCAGAGCCCAAATTTGGGAATTCTCTTTAAGAAAAACTTTTAGTTTTTCTTAGTACCTTTTAATGGGTATTTATTTGTAATTGTCTGTTAAATAGATTGGGAGAGGTGGTTGTCCGGATATAAGTCGAATCTCTGATGTGCAGTATCTCAGGCTGAGTTTAGCTGTAGGTCATGCAGAGTTGAGGGCTATAAAGATAAATTTGGGTGCAAATTTATTGCAAAAGTCATGGACAATTTCCAAACTTTTCCAACGCGTGTTCGTTGTAGTTTTAAGTTGAGTATAGCAGGAGTTATAGTATTTTGAATTTTAGTTGTCCATTGTTTCTAACCTATCAGTTTTGCAACAAAGCAGTTGCATTGTTTTATTGGTTTGGAAACCAATTCTGAGACACTCATTATAATAAAAGTTTTAGGGAATGTTATAATCTTTTCAATGAGTTTATATTTGTAAAATTTTGTTAGATGCAGAGAGTTATGAGGTTTTGAATTTATGGGTCATGTTCCGTCAGGTTCTGGTGGCAGATCATGTATGTCGCCTTACAAATCAAATTAAAAAAATGGAGATAAAATAAAACTTTGTTGATCATTTGAATACAAAAGTTGTAGGTCATGAAGTTTAGATAATTTTACAATATTTCTTTGTTATCATTGCTTTTATAGTGAAAGAGGTAGAGACAGAATGAGCATTTGTGTTGTTGATTGTCAATTTTCTATTTAGGGATATTTCTTTGGGAGTTTGGTTTAGTTATGGTGAGCTCTTTCGCAATCCATGTTAATTATGTTGTATGGTGGGAGGGAATAGATGTAGTGGTTGTGATAGTTATCTTGTTATTGTATATGTGGAGCGTGGGCTGAAACAGAGAGATAGCGAGGGATATTTGAATAGGCCAGTACGTATTGTTGTGAAGCCATGTTTTCTGGTCTTGGCGTGTTTGCGTAAGTATGAAATAGTTACGTCGTGTGAAGTCTAGGTGGAGATGCAGATTGCGTGAGTTATTGGATGGATATATATATGCATAGTATAATTAAAAAAAGAGAGAGTTCTTCGATGGGATGATATAATGTATAGAATGTGCTTGGATGGATATATGGGCAGGCATAGTATGCTTAAATCGATTCTTGCTTGTGTGATGTGAGATCAGGCTTAAAATGATTTAAAAAGTAAACATATTGCTTCTACCCTTATGTTGGCTCTAAGTGTCTCGTAATGAAGAACCTAAAGTTATTAGTCCTTCGATGAACGCTTAATCTTAGAAGAGTATAGAACCTGAATAAATCTATTGCTTGCTGTTTGGGACTTCATGACCAGTTTTGGTTATGCCGCTAGTTCAATGAATTACACCATGTTTTCGGTAGAGGTGTTGTATATAAAAAGTTGTAGCCAACTTCTTCATCTTACTTGTGTAAAATTTCATGATCATAGGTCTAGTAGTTTGGGAGTTATGATTTTCTCAAGTCTAGTCTTGGAATCTGTCTAGATTCTGTACAGATTTCGAAACTGACCTTGTTTGCCCAAGTTAAACTTCGAATCAGTTCTTATAAATTATAAAGAAGTGGTAGTACTTTCCTTAAGCTTTCCAACAAATTTTGGATCACCCTTTTTGGTGACCTATAAGTTAAGCTACAACTGTTTTAATTGGAATCTTTGAATCTGTCCAAATTTGGACAGCAAAGCCTTTCTTATGTCTTTTGATCTTGATATGCATTGAATTAACCTGATAGGTTTATAAATGAAATATAGACAATTTTACTGGCTTTCTAAAAAGTCTAGGAGCGCCTGAATGGGATGACTGAGACTCCAATTATGGATTTTTGAAGTGAGTAGTTGAATTCTATCCAAGTCTGGACAAAATTTACGTTTCGCATTGTTTGGCCTTTCTAAGTGTCAAATCTTGTGGTGATGATAATACTAGGGGTATAGTGGACTTTGTAAGCTTTCCGTAAAGTCCTAGTTTACTTCTATTGGATGCATATTTTGTGAGTTATGAGGAAAACAAATAACTGTTGTGCTGTTGTCTAGAAATATGCAAGCATTAAATTGATCTTTTGAAGTTACTCTTGTTTGGATAGGTTTGGTTTAGGCTATTTGAGCACAGTATGTATTGCATTCATATATATATATTCATTGAAGTACTTGCATGTGTCAATGTTGATTTGGTGTCAGGAAAGCTTTGTCCGAGTTATATAGGACCGTCTACTATCTTAGCCCGAGTTGGCAGCTTGGCTTAGCACCTACAATTGTCGGAGTCTATGATCAGAGTACATCATATATTCCATGTCTTTATGTTGAGGAAGTATTTGCGGAATCCAGACCATCAAATCGAGCTAGAGCCGATTCCTGTGTAGCAAGACCAGACTCTAGAGTGTCGTCTACTGCGTATCTTAGAATCCTAGGAGCTTGAGGAGCTGATGCGGCAGAAGTACCTGAACCTTTCTTTATGTGTGAGTTTTGTTGATTCATTGATCTTTCCTTGTCGTTCCGATAGAAGCGTCAGAATTAGAGGTCGAATTCTTTTTAAGGGGGGTAGAGTGTGATACCCAATTTTCTGAAAAAAAGTTAAATTTATTTTTCCCTTTTCTTTCATGATCTGTGTAGTTGGGGATGGAGTTTTTTAGAAAGCATTCACCAGTAAAACAGTAGATTATTTGTTGGATTTGTGCGCTGGGGTCAGGAGCAGACGTGAGAGCGAGTTTGGGCCGTGGATCTCGATCCGGCGGTGGGGAGCCCATTAGTCCCCCCCTTAACCCTAGCCGCCCCCTCCCTCTCACTCCCCCACCCCTTTGGTCGCGCCCCCTCTCTCTTCTTCTCTTCCACTCTTGCAGCCACCCCAATCCGTCTCCTTCTTCCCCAAGTGATTGCAGCGCCACCCCTCAACCCTAGCCGCCCCCCCCCCCCACCTCTTCCTCTCCAAGGTGGAGCCTCCCCACTTGGTGTCTGTCGTGTGGGTGCGAGTCTTCCATGGGAGTTTGGAGGGAGGAAGAAGGAAGAAAAGAAGGAGGAAAGGAGGAACCCAAGGTGATTTTCGTGATCATTTTGTTGTATTTGTGCTGCAATCCAATTGGTTACATGTTTACCTATGCGATTTGGTAGAGGTGCTGTCCAGAAATTTAGTGGGTGGACGAACAGCAGTAGTTCTAGGGATTTCTGGGAATTTTTCGTGGGCAATTAGTGGGGATCAGTGGGAGAATCATGTAGAGCTTTGTCATACCTTTTCAACGAGTACTTATGCGCTCGATTCGGAGTTATAATTTATGAGATATCGTTGTTTGAATTCGGTTATGTTGCTGTCCAAAAAAACAGATTTTCAGGTAGGTGAACAGCAGTAGTATTAGCAGTTTCTGGGAATTTTTAGTGGGTAATTAGTGTTAACCAGTATGATAATCATGTAGGGCTTTGTCTTACCTTTCCAATGAGTACTTATGCGCTTGATTTGGAATTATATTTTAAAAGATATCGCAGTTTGAATCCGGGTATGTCGCTGTCCAAAAGACAAAAAAACAGATTACAGGGTTCATCTTGTGGACTGTTTTGGGCTAACTAGATTTTGGAATTTAATTATAAATTGTATACAAAACTTGTGGGGAATTTTATGTAGATGCCTCTGGAGTTTTTGTTTGTTACCACTGCTGTCATAATTTTAAAGTTATGAAATTATTAAGCAGCGCCGCTGCAGTTTGGTGGGTGTGGGGACAGATGTAACCCACGGCGGGGTTTGAGTTTGTGCGTAGGTGCGGCGTCGTTTATGAGTCTAATTATGTGAAATTGGTGCACTAAGTTGTGTGTCAAAAACAGGTGGTGGACTTCCGGATCGTACTTAGGGATTTGCCCGAACTTCCGGTAAAGGCAAATAAATACAGTGGTGGTTGCTACCGTTTGGGTTGCATCCTAATCCCTGTCATTGAGTATGCATAAGTTTTAATTATGTTAATCATTGAATTCTATGATGAAGTTTATTTGTTTGGAAGTATTAATTCTCAATTGTCTAATATTGTGGATGATCATAATTTGGTAATGATATATGTGGTTGATTCCCATCTTGGATGAAGTTGAAGTATCTTTTTGAATCACCTTATATGAAGTGTTGTAGGCATGACATGTACATCGCATCATCCATCTTGCATTTTGAAGTTATGTCGCGATCTTATGGTCCGACCGTACCGGTACATTTTTAGCATCGTACGTTGCCCGAAAAGGGGTACGATGCGGCAGATGTCATCCTTGCATTTGCAAACATTTGCGCTCATGAGGTATATATGAAGTGTGACATTACTATGTTACTATTGTGGTTTCTACCTGCGAGGTGTGGTGACTAGGTGTGTTGTACGTTGTATACGTGCTGCACCTTCGTAATAAGAAGGTTGTGGAATCAAGTGGTGGTAAAACAATGTTCTTATATGGTTAAACAGTTTGATATTATTTTACTTGCTGAGATGTGTCATCTCACTCTTGCATTACTCAATGCAGGTACTTTATACATGCTCGGAATGAGGGGAGTAGTAGCACGTCCACTTTCACTCTCACAATAACGCTGCCCAGGCGCAGCCAAGATTTAATTAGAAACTTATTGTCAAAGGAAGTTTGTTTTTTTAACTAGTCGTGCGCACTAGTTAATTCTGATCATGTCGTATGTTTAACTTCTCTTTGCTAGCCGATTAATAATACTTAGTTTGTTTTTGTCATGATATATGTTTATACACTGTTGTCCCCTCATTTATGCAATTATGCAAAGGGGATGCTGCCAAAATTTTATATAGGGATGTCAGAAGTGTTGTTTAGTAGCATTCCATGGTGTTTGTGGACCCCGGGGTGTTACAATATTGCCCAAGTTTTTGTGTGTTGTAGTTCACATGATGCGAAGTGGATTGGACTGAGGCTCTGAGGATGCAACACCTCAAAGAAGACATTATAAGACCCATAGAAGACATTACAAAGTCATATTGAATACACTTTATACATGCTAAAAGTCCAACACATCAAAAAGTAGAAGTGAGATACAAAGCTGCAAAACAAAAGTGAAGTTGACAAAGTTGAGAGGAAGGGCTCACTGAATCGGAGTTTGGAGCTTTCCAAAAAGTACAAGATCATCAAAATCGGAGTTCGGAGCTAAATGTTATGGCCAAAATACGACAAGCCAGCATGGGTTGTCTAGTGCACACCGGACTGTCCGGTGCGCCATGTCCGGTACGCCATCTTCGGAAGCTCCAACGGCTACCTTTAACGGCTAGTACACATGGCATGTCCGGTGCACCTGTCCGGTGCGCCGCAGAAAGCTGCAGAGCTGCTTTCCGACGGCTATATTTGAGTTGGGGCCTATATATACTTCACCCAACCGACCATTTGGAGATGTGGGAGCCCAAGATACATACCAAGGCACATACTTCACATTTCCAAGAGCTTATACACCCAAGTGCTTAATAGAATCACTCGGTGATTAGTGTAGGTGCTTTGCGAAGTGCTTAGGTTAGTTAGACCGCTCTAGCGCTTGCTCTAAGTGAATCCTAGTTAGTTGAGTGAGTTTAGATAAACCACATAACCCCTCGGCTCTTGCATGAGCCGTTGTAATTGTACCGAGTGGGGCAAGAGTCTTGCGAGACCGTGACAACCGTGTTTGTGTCACGGTTGCCACCGTGTACTGGAGGGAACGAGGCCCGCGGTGTTTTTAGCTGGAAGCTCGATAGTGGAGACGGCGGGGAGCGTCCGAGAGGAGCTAGAAGCGGAGCATCACTTGCGCGTGGAGAAGGCCCGCGGCTCTCTACGGAGTTACTCGACCGAGGTGCTTGGCCCTTGCGTGGGCTTCCGTTTGCGTAGGGGCACCAACAAGGATTAGTCGGGACCTTGCGTGGTTCCGGATACCTCGGTAAAAATACCAGCGTCATCCACGAGAGTTTGCATCTCTACCTTGCTCTTTAAGCTTCCACATTTATATTAATCATTTAAATTTCAATCATGTCTTTATACTTATATAGTGTAGATTTAAACTTAGCCATTGCGGTAGAGATAGCAACACTTACACAAAACCTAGTTTGCACATTCTAGTTTGATTATTTGCATAGGTTTTGCTTTTGGGATTTTATTTGTGGCCTAGTTTAGTGAAAGTTTTAGAAGTCCTAATTCATCCCCTCTTAGGCGTCACCTATTTCCTTCAATTAGTATCAAAGCCTAGTTTGGCTCATTTGAAACAGTTTAGCTTCACCGCTAAAAGAGCCGACGCTTTTCAGAGGAAGGGATAGATACCCATAGGACACCACACTTTGATGGCACTAACTTCCCATATTATAGTGCTAGAATGGCTTGTTACCTAGAGGCCATTGATCTAGGTGTTTGGAGAGTCACTCATGATGGGATGAAACTCCCCAAGAATCCCGAGAAACCCACCAAAAGTGAGGAAAAATAAATCCATTTAAATGCTAGAGCCAAAAATTTCTTGTATGAATCTCTTAGCATGGATATTTTTAATCAAGTGTTTACATTGAAAACTGCTAATGAGATTTGGCTAAAATTGCATGAGCTCCATGACGGCACATCCAATGTTCGTGAGCAAAAACATTGCCTAGTCTTAAATGAGTATAATTCTTTTGCTATGAAAAATAATGAGCTTGTTAGAGATATGTATTCTCGTTTGAATCTAATCATCAATGAGCTCAATTCTATTGGCATAAATAAGCTAGGTGATGCGGACATTGTGAGGAAGATTATCTCCCTACTACCACAACAAAGATATGGGAGCATCATCACTATTCTTCACAACATGGAGGACTTGAGTACAATGACCCCAACAATTGTGATTGGGAAAATCGTGGCTATTGAAATGTCGTGAAAAATGTGTCGGGGAGAGGAGCCAACTTCCTCAAGGCCATATGATTTTGCATGTGATGAAATGAAGGGTAAAAAGAAGGCTCCCACTCTAAGTTCCTCAAGTGAAGAAGAGGAAGAAGAAGAAATTAATGATGGTGAAGATAATCAACCATCAACATTATCCTCCGAGGACGAAGAAACAATCCGATGCGTCGAAAAGGTAATGTGGATGATCCACAAGATTAATCTAATGGGTGTGCCCCTACAGGTTGAGGATCTTCTCTTTAACATTGGCAGGAAAAAGCAAATAAAGGGAGGATGCTTCGCATGCGGGGAGAAGGGCCACTTCAAGGACAACTGTCCAACAATGGCCGAACCCAAAAAGGAGAGGAGCAAAGGCAAGGCGCTAACAAGTGTCAAAATTTGGGATGATTCTTCAAGCGAAGATGAACCTCCAAGGACGCGCAGCCACCGGTCCTCATCACGCTCATCACAGTCATCACACAAATGCCTTATGGCAAGAGGTAAAATGAGCATTCCATCCTCTAGTGATGAAAGTAGTAGTGATGATGAAGGTGAGGGAAAGCCCTCCATAGATGAGCTTGGGAAAGTCGTTAAATTTTTCTAGGATGTTTGCACTAAGAAAAAGGCTCAACTTAAAACCTTGAAAAGTAAGTTGATTATCTCCCAAAATGATTATAAATGTTTGGTAGAAAAATTTGAAACATTTGCAAATTTAAATTGTGAGCTATCAACTAAAATTGAGAAATTAGAAACTAGTGCTCCATCCACTGCTACCGATGATGGCCTTGTTAAAAGGAATGAAAAACTTAAGGCTAAGTAAGCTAGCTCCCAAGAAGCTATTGAAAATTTGCTAGGGAAAATGGAAATTCTTAGCATACACAATAATGAGCTAACTACTAAGCTAGAAAACATTGGTAGCACCCCAGGGGCATCTTTAGTTGAAATTCCTGAAATTATTAAGAAAGATGCTTCTACTTCTTGCTTTGATTTAATTGATGATTCTAACCCCTGCAACCAAGTTCTTGTTGAGAATATTGTTGTAGAAACATGTTCGAATCAGGTTGCAAGGGAAAATGAGCAATTAAGGCAAGAAGTGGCTCGCCTTGGCAAGGCTTTGTATGACAAGAAAGGTAAAGCCAAACAAATCCAACCTCCATAGGATAACACCACTATGGGAGTGAACAAGCCCGTGGAGCGCGAAACCGTGATTTGTAGGTTATGCCACAAGGAAGGCCATAAGTCTTTCCAATGCAAGGAGATGACCGGGAATAAGCAAAGGCAAAATCTCGAGCAAAAGCCAACAAGCAAAATCTCCAACACCTACATCAACAAGGTGAACAAAAAGGCTCCTACACCATATTTGGTCAAGAAGAAAAAGAATGGAAAGGTGATATCAATCAAGGCCAACAAGCAAGCCAACAAAGGAAAGGGGGCCAAACGCATCTGGGTGCTAAAGGAAATAATTTCAACCATAAAAAGTGAAAGGGAAAAAGGGTCAAACCTTTTCCTAATTGATTTTGGTGGTTTAATTGCCCAACACAAATAATTGGACTAACTAATTTGTTCAAGATTATACATTCTACAGGTGCCAAAGGTTCAACTCAAACCAATCAAAAGAACAAGTTAGATCTCAAAAGAAAGGAGCAAAAAGGAAACCGAAGGCTGCCCTGGTCTGGCGCACCGGACAGTCCGATGGGCCACCGGACAGTGTCCGGTGCACCAGGGTGAATCAGCTCGAACTCTCCACCTTCAGATTTCCCAAGCACAGCTCCGCTATAATTCACCGGACTGTCCGGTGTGCCACCGGACTGTCCGGTGCACCACCGGACTGTCCGGTGCACCAGCGGAGCAACGACTATCTGCGCGCAACGGTCGACTCTGATGGATGAATAGTACCGTGGCAGAAGTCAGAGCAGCAGTTAGAGGGGCGCCGGAGTGTCCGGTGTGACACCGGACTGTCCGGTGCCACATGAGGATAGAGCCTCCAACGGTCGACCAGCTCCAAGCCCCAACGGCAGGATGACGTGGCAGCGCACCGGACACTGTCCGGTGGCGCACCGGACACTGTCTAGTGGGGCACCGGACTGTCCGGTGCGCCCATCGCCAGCAGCCTTCTCCAACGGCTACAATTTGGTTGGTGGCTATAAATACCACCCCAACCGGCCACTTCAAAGGGGGGAGCCCAAGCAACATTCCAAGTCACCTAGTTGACATACTCAAGTCCTCCCAACCACATATATTCATTGATCCATCCTATACACAAGATTTAGACCACTACAACCAACACAAGTGCCACAAAAGAGAAAGCAAGCAAGAGAGAGCTACTCATTTGAGTTTAGCACTAGTGCCTTGTGAGATTCTTTGAGAGATAGTGTGTGCTACATCTTTGTGTTCATTTGCGTGTAGAGTTTTGACTCCCATTGAACTTCCTCCAAAGTTTTGGAGGCTTGTAAAAGCTAAGCAAGAGACACCAAAGAGTGTGGTGATCCTTGTGGGGTCTTAAGTGATCCTTGAGAAGAAGAAGAGCTCGCCGGTCTTGAGTGATCGGAGGAGAGAGGGAAAGGGTTGAAAAAGACCCGTCCTTAGTGGACTCCTCAACGGGGACTAGGCCTTCGAGGGCCGAACCTCGGTAAAACAAATCACTTGTGTCTCGTGTGCTTATTGCTTATGATTTGTTTGTTCTTTCCCGTCCTAAGTTTTTTCTTGCACTATTCTTTGCTAATACTATTTGGTGTTGCGTTAAGTTAAATTCTCATTTAGTGAAGCAACACCTTGCAAGAAAGAACTTGTGTTATTACTCTTCTTATCTAAACCCTCTTATTTTATTCTCATAGACTTATTAGTAGTATTGATTTATCAATTCCGCATTATTTGAAAGCAATACCTCTTACAAGCAAAGGACTTAGTTTTTATACTCCGATAATTGTATATCTTGTTCTAACCACTGATCAAGGGATCTAGTTGGGGGATAAAGTTTTAATTTTCAGGTTTCGCCTATCCACCCCCCCTCTAGGCGACTTTCAATTGGTATTAGAGCTAGGCACTTCATATTGAGTCTAACAACTCGAAGTGATGGCTCGTAGAAGATCCCAAAAGAACAAGAAGACAACTCCGAAGGAGAACAAGGACGTAACTCTTGAGATATTACTTTCCAATTGTTCTAATTATGATTCATGGTCTACTAGAGTGATAAATGCTTTTAGAATCATAGATCCACAATTAGAACAAATCTTAGACAAGAGTATTATTCCTCCTAGTTATGATAGGAAAAATACTTCCGAGGAAGATCAAAGATGTATACGCTTAAACTATCTAGCTTATGACATCTTAAGTAATTCTCTTAGCAAAGAAGATTATCATGCCTTCATAATGAATTATAATGAATCTATTCATGATGCGCATGATATTTGGACTAGAATTAAAACTAAATTTGATGAGTCCAAACATGATAGTTCATTTTGTGCTTCTACTTCCTTTGGTCTTTGTGATACTAACCCTTGCAAGGAAGAAGAAGAAAATGACCGATGGAGACCAAACGATGAATCCACCTCTCCAAAAGGTTTGTCTTCCCATTTCGATTCCCACATATGTTGTGTGGCTAATGAAAATGATAGCGGAAGCACAAATGAGGATGAGGAGGAAGAAACAAGCTTTATGCAACTCTACGCTCGCCTAAGCCAAGAAGATAAGGCGGTCATGCTCAAACTTCTAGAAAGAGCGAGAGAGCAAAGCGAAGCTCGTCAAAGGCTAGAAAATATTCTCTCCTTGAAAATGCTATACTTTGACGAGTTGACTAAAGAACATGAGGAGCTAAAGTGCTCTCATGTTGATTTGGTCCAAAGGTATGAAACTATTGAGCAAGATAATGCTTTACATTGTATCACTCAATTAGTAAATAGGAATGCCTTGCTTAAGCATCAAGTAGAAAAGATAAAAGATGAAAATTTAGCTTTTCAAGAAAAATATGATATGCTTCTCTATTCTCATGAAAATCTTATGGATGATCATATCATATTAAATATTGCTCATGAGGTAGTGATAGAAAACTTAAAATCCCAACAACCTCACTCATGCACATGTATTCAAATTGAAACTACATTACCATGTGCTAATGCTTGTTGTCCGTCGATAAGCAAATCTTCCTTTGATCCAGAATTTGCAGGAACAAACGATGATTCATATCAAAAGCTCAAAGAAGAAAAATGAGAGGCTAAAGATGAGCTTGACAGAACTTAAAGGGAAGTGCATTGCCCAACCTTCTCAAGATAATCGTGATCACATGGTGAAGAAGCTTGAGACGGGAACAACTGAGGCATGCACTAACACCCTTAAAGAAAATGTCAAGGACTTGAGGATTGCCAAGAGGAGGGAACAAAAGAAGAAAATCAATACCTCTTCCGAAAGCCTCAACCATGCCTCCATACAAGGTAACATCCAAGGTAACAATCAAGTCACACTTCATACTAAGAGAAGTAGGAAGTGTAGTGAATGCTTTGAAAAGGGACACTCGATTAGGTCATGTCCCTATATTAAAAAAGACTTGATTAGTACCAAGGATGATAAACTTTGTTTTAAATGCTCAAAGAAGGGACACTTAGTTAAATCTTGTCCCCATTTGAAACAAAAAGGCATAGTGTTAGAAAAGAAGATATTCACTAACCATGTACCAAGAAATAAACAAATAAAGAAGAAATCTTCAAGACTTGAAGATCGCTTTTGCTACATATGCCGAAAGAAGGGACATCAATGCAAGGATTGTCCCATTGGTAACAATACCACCTCTAGCTTGTCAAATACTTCTCATGTAACTAGGCAACCCAAAATTGCAACTTGTGTTAGAAAGGTAATGAGTTTACCAAGTGCTAACACAAAGGACTCTTGGGTTCCTAGATCTTTGTTGACTAACCATGATGGACCCATCAAGCGATGGGTACCAAAATATGCTTGACAAGCTTTGCAGGAGAAAGAGATGATATGAAGCCTTGGGGTGCTTAAGAGAATCAAGACAATTCTTGCTAACTCAAGCTATCAATCTTCAAAGATCGATATCCATGATTGACCCAAGGTTTTTTTTTCAAAATACCATATCTTAAACTCATATCATCTCGAGGGAAGATGTTGATGTTGTAGGAAATAAAGAATTATCCTATGCTGAAAAGTCAAGACCTACAACATGGAGGAAAGCCAAAGGATGGTAACATTTATGCTTTTAAGTGCAAGTATCTTAAAATATCATTTCTTATGTGTCTTGTGTAGTCACATAGAAAAAGAAAGCACTTCAAATGTTTTTAAATTATGTAACCATTCTTTGAAGAAATTCCTCTCATATGGTAGATTGTACATTCATCATTTCTATACCATAGCAATCTACATGTTTTAAATTGATGAAAGTATCCCATGGCATGTTCTACACTAATTATCTTATTATTGACATGATGCTAGATATAGAGAGACACTCCACGTTCCTAAAAGAATAAGGTGTCATGTAAGGAATTCAAATCCTTAGGACACTTATAAAAGGGAAATTCTCTCTATAACTAGAATAGTGAGACTAATGCTTCTATCTAAGTAACCCATGTAGTCTCACTAGTAGAGAATATATTTCTCTTTGGAGATGCGTAATCTAACATAAAAAGAAAAGTCAATCCAATGAATTATGTTGTTTTGCCTCTTGCTTAAATCGGATATGATTCTTCTACATTTATCGCTCTCCATGTTATGAATTAGATTTATTCCCATAATCTTAAAAGAACTAGCTATGCTTGTTTTATAAGATAAAACTGAGCATACTTCAAGGAATAATCTAGTTCATATTATAAAGTTTCCATGCTTTAGTAATCCACTTTTCATTCCTTATCAAAATGATTACAAAAAGGGAAACTAGTGCTTGTGTGCTTGAGCTTACTTATGAAAATCAACAAGAGAGAAAATGCAAGCCGCAAACCTCATAGGTTACTCTTCACCCAAAGGAAGAAAGGTAAAAGCAAAGGTATGGGAACTCATCCTTTTAATCAAATATAGTTCCCATCAATGGTTATTTTCTCTAAATTTTACCTATATGAAAAATAGATTCTTTATTGGACTTAAGTTGGCTAGATGCGCATTCAATATCATTCTCATAAATGCCTTGTCCATTAGAATATAATTCATGTCTATGTAACTTATGGATGATGAATTGTCTTTATTTTCTATATAAAGAAATCATCACTCATCATTTACTCCCTTGTGCTATTAACATCTCTCTTGAGTATTTTCAATAAGTTTGGAAGGAAAAGGAGTCAACTATAAAGGGAGAACACTCAAATGAAAAAGGAAGACATCAAGAGCAACAACACCTATTTAGATAATGAGATCTTCAAAACATTCATGGTGTGGTTGTAAGCATTCTAAAACTTTTTCATTGTGAGAATACAAGGCTTAAGTTGTTTATTGCAAGTCTTATAAGCCTTGATCAAGATGTATAATGCTTCTCCCTACACGTCTCTAAAATGAATGCATCTATTCATCTCATTAAAATTCTTTGATGCATATCTCTAGGGGGAGCCTATGTCTATATCTTGATTATGTTGAGACTATTGCTTTATCCTAGTAATCTTATATAGTCTCTTGCACGAGAATAAGTTTCTCATGATGTATGCTACTACATATCAATCCAACTTGTTAAAATAATGTCGATCTTATCAAGGATTGTTGCTTTCATTGCTAAAGTAGCATATTGGATTCTCCTATTTTTGAGCTTATTTGATAATCTAATGCATATGTTGTTCTTTTGATCACATCTGTTATTTGTTTGATCATTGAATAACTTCAATTAACACTTATGTCTCTTAGTGCCGCATATTCTATCAATCGATATCTCTCTTGATATGCACTAAGTTAAAAGGAGAATTCATGATATATTTATGCAATTTGTGATCTACTTGATATATAATAACACTGACTTAGAAAAGGATCACTAGTTGTAGAACTCTCTCTTGTGCAAAATATTTCCATATATTGTCTTGAGTATGGGTCATAAGCGACTAAGACTAAGGACAAAGCACAATGAAGGGAGCATCTCTATGTGAAGGTACAAAAGGGTAAAATAACTTCATTTCACTTTACCTTGTACCTAAATCTTCCTTTTTCATACTTTCTTTGCATATCTTGTATAAAAGGAAGAGAAAGCATGTTCATGCATTAACCCTACTTCATACCACCTTTGTCAAAACTGGGTGAAGTAATTTTATTGTCAAAGAGCTTAAAGCTTAACCTTGTAACGAGGATAAGATGCCTTTGTTCCAAAAGGTGGATGGTCCTTAAGCCTCTTTGAAATCCTTAAGGGTGAATGCTTGAGATGTTTATAACATGCTTTCATAAGTGCATAAACTGTCATGAGCATCACACTTATACTATGACACAATGCACTTCACATTCTCTATGATATAGACATGATCTCATTAACCTAATTATGTGCACTTGGCATTTAAGACCAAAAAATTTGTATTTCTCTCAAAGCACATATTTAGGGGGAGCAATCTATATTATATAGAATTGTTTAAGCTTAATTGACATATCCTTTTAATCATGTCTCTTTCCTTTGGTACATTTGCATATTTCTTATCTCTATTTGTGCCAAGGCTAAGACTAATATGTTTTCATGAGCATCTCATGTATTAAGTCTTAGATTGAAAGGGAAATGGAGTATTCGGCAAAGACATCGCTTCCACTCAACTCCATTGGTATTATCCTTCCTTGCCGGTATTCCGCCCGCTCTCCAATTTGGTATAAACTTCACTCATATATTATTTGCCAAAGGGGGAGAGAAAGTAAGAGGGGCTTATATTTCACTCAAGTATCTGTTTTGGCGATTCATGCCAAAGGGGGAGAAAGTATTAGCCCAAAGCAAAAGGACCGCACCACCACCAATATTCAAAAGTTTGAGTTAAGAAAAGATTTTTCAATTGGTGATTTTTTTAATCGGTATCTTATTAGAATTTCAAATTGGTACAACCTCTTCAAAATTAATATCTAAAACCCTCTTGAACACTAAGAGGAGGATTTGTTTAGTCAAAGGAAAAGCATTTGAAATAGGGGGAGAAAATTTCAAATCTTGAAAGTGCTTCTCAAAATCTTATTCATATACCTTTGACTATTTTGCAAAAGACTTTGAAAAGAATTCCCAAAAGAGTTTGCAAAAACAAAACAAATGGTGCAAGCATGATCCAAAACATTAAATATGAAGAAAGCATCCATGCATATCTTATGAAATATAGATTGGTTTAATTCCAAGCAATCTTTGCACATATATTATGCAAACTAGTTCAATTATGCACATATATATTTGCTTTGGTTTGTGTTGGCATCAATCACCAAAAAGGGGGAGATTGAAAGGGAAAAAGGGTCAAACCTTTTCCTAATTGATTTTGGTGGTTTAATTGCCCAACACAAATAATTGGACTAACTAGTTTGTTCAAGATTATACATTCTACAGGTGCCAAAGGTTCAACTCAAACCAATCAAAAGAACAAGTTAGATCTCAAAAGAAAGGAGCAAAAGGAAACCGAAGGCTACCCTGGTCTGGCGCACCGGACAATTCGGTGGGCCACCGGACAGTGTCCGGTGCACCACCGGACAGTGTTCGGTGCACCAGGGTGAATCAGCTCGAACTCTCCACCTTCGGGTTTTCCAGGCGCAACTCCGCTATAATTCACCGGACTGTCTGGTGCACCAGCGGAGCAACGGCTATCAGCGCGCAACGGTCGACTCTGACGGATGAACAGTACCGTGGCAGAAGTCAGAGCAGCGGTCAGAGGGGCACCGGACTGTCCGGTGTGACACCGGACTGTCCGGTGCCACATGAGGACAGAGCCTCCAACGGTCGACCAGCTCCAAGCCCCAACGGCAGGATGACGTGGCGGCGCACCGGACACTGTCCGGTGGGGCACCGGACTGTCCGGTGTGCCCATCGCCAGCAGCCTTCTCCAGCGGCTACAATTTGGTTGGTGGCTATAAATACCACCCCAACCGGCCACTTAAGCAAGAGAGAGCTACTCATTTGAGTTTAGCACTAGTGCCTTGTGAGATTCTTTGAGAGATAGTGTGTGCTACATCTTTGTGTTCATTTGCGCGTGGAGTTTTGACTCCCATTGAACTTCCTCCAAAGTTTTGGAGGCTTGTAAAAGCTAAGCAAGAGACACCAAAGAGTGTGGTGATCCTTGTGGGGTCTTAAGTGATCCTTGAGAAGAAGAAGAGCTCGCCGGTCTTGAGTGATCGGAGGAGAGAGGGAAAGGGTTGAAAAAGACCCGTCCTTAGTGGACTCCTCAACGGGGACTAGGCCTTCTGTAGGAAATGGGTGACGCCTAAGAGTGGGGGTGAATTAGGACTTCTAAAACTTTCGCTAAACTAGGCCACAATTAAATCCCTAGAGCAAAACCTATGCAAATAGTCAAACTAGAATGTGCAAACTAGGTTTTGTCTAAGTGTTGCTATCTCTACCGCAATGGCTAAGTTTCAATCTACACTAAATAAGTATGACTACAAGATTGAAACTTAAATGCTTAATATAAATGCGGAAACTTAAAGAGCAAAGTAGAGAAGCAAACTCTCGTGGATGACGCCGGTATTTTTACCGAGGTATCCGGAACCGCGCAAGGTCCCGACTAATCCTCGTTGGTGCCCCTACGCAAAGGGAAGCCCACGCGAGGGCCAAGCACCTCGGTCGAGTAACTCCGTAGAGAGCAGCGGGCCTTCTCCATGCGCAAGTGGTGCTCCGCTTTCGGCTCCTCTCGGACGCTCCCCGCCGTCTCCACTATCGAGCTTTCGGCCGAAACGCCGTGGGCCTCGTTCCCTCCGGTACACGGTAGCGGCCGTGACACAAACGTGGTTGTCACGGTCTCGCAAGACTCTCGCCCCACTCGGTACAATTACAACGGCTCACGCAAGAGCCGAGGGGTTGTGTGGTTTGTCTAAACTCACTCGACTAACTAGGATTCACCTAGAGCAAGCGCTAATGCGGTCTAACTAAACTAAGGACTTCGCAAAGCACCTACGCTAATCACCAAGTGATTCTATTAAGCACTTGGGTGTTTGAGCACTTGGAAATGTCTACAATATGCCTTGGTATGTTGCTTGGGCTCCCACACCTCCAAATGGCCGGTTGGGTGAAGTATATATAGGCCCCAACTCAAATATAGCCGTTGGAAAGCAGTTCTGCAGCTTTCTGTGGCGCACCGGACAGTTGCACCGGACTGTCCGGTGGTGCACCGGACATACCACGTGTACTAGCCCTTAAAAGTAGTTGTTGGAGCTTCCGAAGATGGCGCACCGGACGGTCCGGTGTGCACCGGACAGCCCATGTCCGCTTGTCGTATTTTGGCCATAACTTTTAGCTCCGAACTCCGATTTCGATGATCTTGTACTTTTTGGAAAGCTTATTAAATTCTCTACATCCCAAAGTTGAAGCCATATCAGTTTGAGTAAATTTGGCACACCGGACAGGCCAGCGTGCACCGGACATCCCATATGCTACTGCAGTTTTTCAGCAATTCCGACTTCGTATTGTGGGCATAACTTTTAGCTCCGAACTCCGATTTTGATGATCTTGGACTTTTTGGAAAGCTTATAAAATTTTCTACATCTCAGAGTTGAAGCCATGTCAGTTTGAATAGATTTGATATTGTGAAACACTTCCAATTCAGTCAGCCCTTCCTCTCAACTTTATCAACTTCACTTTTGTTTTGTAGCTTTGTATCTCACTTCTACTTCTTGATGTGTTGGACTCTTAGCATGTATAAAGTGTCTTCAATATTACTTTGTAATGTCTTCTATGAGTCTTATAATGTCTTCTTTGAGGTGTTACATCCTTAGAGCCTCAGTCCAATCCACTTCACATCCTGTGAACTACAACACACAAATACTTGGGAAATACATTAGTCCACAGGTTATGTTGATGATCAAACACCAAAACCTATTGACCTAAATGGCCCGGGGTCATTTTCCTTACAATCTCCCCCTTTTTGCTGATTGATGACAACACAACCAAAGCAAGCAAATATAACAAACATTTGAATGAAAATATACAATCTACTTGCTAGGATGCATGATTGTCCCCATAGAGTGAGATTATGGACTTATGCCTCCCCCTAACTCCATAATTCACTTACTTCCTAATTTAGACCAAAATGCAAAAACCACTTGAAAGATCAAAATTTTAATTTGGTGGTGTTTGGTGTTTGGTGTTTGATAACATTTTCATTGCTTTGGTCCCTACAACTTCTCCCCCTTTGGCATCAACCACCGAAAAGGAAGACATTAAAAGCATATAGGAAGCAAATAAGACTTGCCCTCTCTAAAGAATTATCAATTAATATCAATAGAAGCAATAAAAGATTACTCCCCCTAAATGAGTGTTCTCCTTTAGAAAGAATTTTCTCCCCCTTTAGAGACGAAGAAAAACTCCCCCTGACAGAGATCTTCTACTTAGGAAAAAGCATGTGAGAAATAGAGGTTCAAGACATAATTTGAATAGACTAACTTCCCTTATGCATAGGTAACAAAATACGAGTTAATAGTATATGCATTTATAGCAACATGGGAAGTATAAGATATGAAATATAGTCTAATCAAATATTGGAGAAGACATGTAAATGATACTTACTGTAGTCTCAAAGATACCAATCGAAAGTCAATGGCGGACCAATTGAAAACCAATGGCAGGCTTGTGAGACAAGAAAGTTCTTGGAGATCTTGTAGTGGAAGTTTGTTGTCATTCTCCGGGGACCTCATTTTCCTTACAATGAGACTATCACATGAAATAGACTTGAAAAGGTTTTAGTCTCAAAGTATTAGATTATAGAGTAACCTCCCCCTAAAGGTGTGCATACAAGTTTTGAATACTTGTAGGAGACATGCACTTTGATTTTGATATCAAGAGGGGTAGATTATCTGTAATCCGAACTTTGGCACATATAAGTTAAATGATACAACTTGTAGAATTCAAAGTTATCAATTGATGTATCATTTACTATGGAGTGATAGAGAAGCTATGTGCCGTGCTTAAATAAACATTTTAAGTCATGTAGGTTTGCTCATGTATATATGAATTGAAAGCAAGCAATCCTACCATGTGTTTTACCTAGTATGTATGCATCTAAACATGTAAATATTAATTGTAATACTAAGCAGGAAAGGTAAGCTAGATACAAGGTAAATAGATACACATATCTAAAGATAAGAAATACAATAAATCTAGTTACCTTAGTCATGGGTGGGAAATTTGGGTCCAAAATTTTCACTAACCCACTTGGCAATTAAACTTGATCCAGTATGATGTATCCCATGATATACATCCCAACTTTGCCAAGTCTCCAAATTTCCCGACAACCTTCGGTCCACTCACTTCCCTTTCGGGATCCAAACCTTCTTGGTGCTTTTCATGGTTGAAATTATTTCCTTTGGCACCCAGATGTGTTTGGCCCCCTTTTCTTTGTTGGCTTGCTTGTTGGCCTTGATTGCTATCACCTTTCCATTCTTTTTCTTCTTGATCAAATATGGTGTAGCAGCCTTTTTGTCCACCTTTTTGATGTAGGTGTTGGAGATTTTGCTTGATGGCTTTTGCTTGAGCTTTTTCCTTTGTTTATCCCCGGTCATCGCCTTGCATTGGAAGGATTTATGGCCTTTCATGTGGCATAGCCTACAAATCACAGTTTCTCCCTCCATAGGCTTGTTCACTCCCGCAGTGGTGTTATCCTGTGGAGGTCGGATTTGTTTGGCTTTGCCTTTCTTGTCATACAAAGCCTTGCCAAGGCGAGCCACTTCTTGCCTTAATTGTTCATTTTCCTTTGCAACCTCATCCAAACATGTTTCTACAACAATATTCTCAACAAGAACTTGGTTGCATGGGTTAGAATCATCAATTAAATCAAAGCAAGAAGTAGAAGCATCCTTTTTAATAATTTCAGGAATTTCAACTAAAGATGCTTCTGGGGTGCTACCAATGTTTTCTAGCTTAGTAGTTAGCTCATTGTTGTGTATGCTAAGAATTTCCATTTTCTCTAGCAAATTTTCAATAGTATTTTGGGAGCTAGCTAACTTAGCCTTAAGTTTTTCATTCTTTTTAATAAGGCCATCATCAGTAGCAGTGGATGGAGCACTAGACTCTAATAGCTCAATTTTAGTTGACAGCTCACTATTTAAGTTTGCAAAAGTTTCAAATTTTTCTAGCAAACCTTTGTAATCATTTTGGGAGCTAATCAAGTTATTTTTCAAGGTTTTAAGTTGAGCTTTTTGCTTGGTGCAAACATCCTGAAAAAATTCAACGGCTTCCGCAAGCTCATCTAATGAGGGCTTTCCCTCACCTTCATCATCACTACTACTTTCATCACTAGAGGGTGGAATGCTTTTGTTACCTCTTGCCATAAGGCATTTGTGTGATAACCGTGATGAGCGTGATGAGGACCGATGGCTGCGCGTCCTTGGAGGTTCATCTTCACTTGAAGAGTCATCCCAAGTTCTAACACTTGTTAGTGCCTTGCCTTTGCTCCTCTCCTTTTTGTGTTTGGCCATAGTTGGACAGCTGTCCCTGAAGTGGCCCTTCTCCACACATGCGAAGCATCCTCTCTTTCTTTGCTTTTTCCTGTCAATGTTACAGAGAATATCTTCGACCTGCAGAGGCACACTCATTAGATTAATCTTGCGGATCATCCCCATTACCTTTCTGACGCGTCGGATTGTTTCTTCGTCCTCGGAGAATGATGTGCATGGTTGATTATCTTCATCATCATCACTTTCTTCTTCGTCCTCTTCTTCACTTGAGGAACTTGGAGTGGGAGCCTTCTTTTTTCCCTTCCTTTCATCACATGCAAAAGCATATGGCCTTGAGGAAGTTGGCTCCTCTCCCCGACACATTTTTCGCAACATCTCAAAAGCCGTGATTTTCCCAATCACAATGGTCGGGGTCATGTTACTCAAGTCCTCCATGTTGTGAAGGATGGTGATGATGCTCCCATATCTTCGTTGTGGTAGCAGGGAGATGATCTTCCTCACAATATCCGCATCACCTAGCTTATTAATGCCAATAGAGTTGAGCTCATTGATAATTAGATTCAAACGAGAATACATATCTCTAACAAGCTCATTATCTTTCATAGCAAAAGATTTATACTCATTCAAGACTAGGCAATGTTTTTGCTCACGGACATTGGATGTGCCGTCATGGAGCTCATGCAATTTTAGCCAAATCTCATTAGCAGTTTTCAAGGTAAATACTTGATTAAAAATATCCATGCTAAGAGATTCATACAAGCAATTTTTGGCTCTAGCATTTAAATGAATTTCTTTTTCCTCACTCGTGGTGGGTTTCTCGGGATTCTTGGGGGGTTTCATCCCGTCACGAGTGACTCGCCAAACACCTAGATCAATGGCCTCTAGATAACAAGCCATTCTAGCACTATAATATGGGAAGTTACTGCCGTCGAAGCGTGGTGGCCTATAGGTATCCATCCCTTCCTCTAAAAAGCGTCGACTCTTTTAGCGGTGAAGCTAAAGTGTTTCAAATGAGCCAAATCAGGCTTTGATACCACTTGTAGGAAACGAGTGACACCTAAGAGGGGGGGTGAATTAGGACTTCTAAAACTTTCGCTAAACTAGGCCACAATTAAATCCCTAGAGCAAAACCTATGCAAATAGTCAAACTAGAATGTGCAAACTAGGTTTTGTCTAAGTGTTGCTATCTCTACCGCAATGGCTAAGTTTCAATCTACACTAAATAAGTATGACTACAAGATTGAAACTTAAATGCTTAATATAAATGCGGAAACTTAAAGAGCAAAGTAGAGAAGCAAACTCTCGTGGATGACACCGGTATTTTTACCGAGGTATCCGGAACCGCGCAAGGTCCCGACTAATCCTCGTTGGTGCCCCTACGCAAAGGGAAGCCCACGCGAGGGCCAAGCACCTCGGTCGAGTAACTCCGTAGAGAGCAGCGGGCCTTCTCCAATCGCAAGTGGTGCTCCGCTTCCGGCTCCTCTCGGACGCTCCCCGCCGTCTCCACTATCGAGCTTTCGGCCAAAACGCCGTGGGCCTCGTTCCCTGCAGTACACGGTGGCGGCCGTGACACAAACGTGGTTGTCACGGTCTCGCAAGACTCTCGCCCCACTCGGTACAATTACAACGGCTCAAGCAAGAGCCGAGGGGTTGTGTGGTTTGTCTAAACTCACTCAACTAACTAGGATTCACCTAGAGCAAGCGCTAATGCGGTCTAACTAAACTAAGCACTTCGCAAAGCACCTACGCTAATCACCGAGTGATTCTATTAAGCACTTGGGTGTTTGAGCACTTGGAAATGTCTACAATATGCCTTGGTATGTTGCTTGGGCTCCCACACCTCCAAATGGCCGGTTGGGTGAAGTATATATAGGCCCCAACTCAAATATAGTCGTTGGAAAGCAGTTCTGCAGCTTTCTGTGGCGCACCGGACAGTTACACCGGACTGTCCAGTGGTGCACCGGACATACCACGTGTACTAGCCGTTAAAAGTAGCCGTTGGAGCTTCCGAAGATGGCGCACCGGACATGGCGCACCGGACGGTCCGGTGTGCACCGGACAGCCCATGTCCGCTTATCGTATTTTGGCCATAACTTTTAGCTCCGAACTCCGATTTCGATGATCTTATACTTTTTGGAAAGCTTATGAAATTCTCTACATCCCAGAGTTGAAGCCATATCAGTTTGAGTAAATTTGGCACACCGGACAGGCCAGTCTGCACCGGACATCCCATATGCTACTGCAGTTTTTCAGCAATTCCGACTTCGTATTGTGGGCATAACTTTTAGCTCCAAACTCCGATTTTGATGATCTTGGACTTTTTGGAAAGCTTATAAAATTGTCTACATCTCAGAGTTGAAGCCATATCAGTTTGAATAGATTTGATGTTGTGAAACACTTCCAATTCAGTCAGCCCTTCCTCTCAACTTTATCAACTTCACTTTTGTTTTGTAGCTTTGTATCTCATTTCTACTTCTTGATGTGTTGGACTCTTAGCATGTATAAAGTGTCTTCAATATTACTTTGTAATGTCTTCTATGAGTCTTATAATGTCTTCTTTGAGGTGTTACATCCTTAGAGCCTCAGTCTAATCCACTTCGCATCCTGTGAACTACAACACATAAATACTTGGGAAATACATTAGTCCACAGGTTATGTTGATCATCAAACACCAAAACCTATTGACCTAAATGGCCCGGGGTCATTTTCCTTACACCTTCGAGGGCCGAACCTCGGTAAAACAAATCACCCGTGTCTCGTGTGCTTATTGCTTGTGATTTGTTTGTTCTTTCCCGTCCTAAGTTTTTTCTTGCACTATTCTTTGCTAATACTATTTGGTGTTGCGTTAAGTTAAATTCTCATTTAGTGAAGCAACACCTTGCAAGAAAGAACTTGTGTTATTACTCTTCTTATCTAAACCCTCTTATTTTATTCTCATAGACTTATTAGTAGTATTGATTTATCAATTCCGCATTATTTGAAAGCAATACCTCTTACAAGCAAAGGACTTAGTTTTTATACTCCGATAATTGTATATCTTGTTCTAACCACTGATTAAGGGATCTAGTTGGGGGATAATGTTTTAATTTTCAGGTTTCGCCTATCCACCCCCCTCTAGGCGACTTTCAAAAAGCACCAAGAAGGTTTGGATCTCGAAAGGGAAGTGAGTAGTCCGAAGGGTGACGGGAAATATGGAGACTTGGCAAATTTGGGATGTATATCATGGGATACATCATATTGGATCAAGTTTATTGCTAAGTGTATTAGTGAATATTTTGGACCCAAATTTACCCAACCATGACTAAGGTAACTAGAATCGTCGTATTTCTTGTTTTTATATATGCATATCTATTTTCTTGTATCTAGTTTTACCTTTCATGCCTAGTATTTCATTTGGTATTTATTTGAGATTAACAATGCATGCATACTAGATAAATCACATGGTAGGATTGCTTGTTTTCGATTCATAATCTTGAGCAAACCTACATGGTTTAAAATGTTTAATTAAGCACATCACATAAATTATTTAACATCCCTAAGTAAATGACACTAATGCTTCAGAAACTTATATCCTACAATTGGTATCATTTAACTTATATGTGCCAAAGCTCAGATTATAGATAATTTGCCCCTCTTGATATCAAATCAAAGTGCATGTCTCCTACAAGTATTCAAAACTTGTATGCACACTTTCAGGGAGAGGTTACTCTATAATCTAAGACTCTGAGACTAATACCTTTTTGAGTCTATTTCATGTAGTAGTCTCATTATGAGGAAAATGAAGTCCCCGAAGAAAGACAACAAGCTTCCACTGCAAATCTGCAAGAATTCTTATGTCTGACAAGCCTATCATTTGTCTTCAAATGGTCCACCATTGATTTTCAATTGGTAACTCTGAGACTACATTTAGCTTCATTTCATGTCTTATCCGATATTTGGTTACACTATATTTCATATCTTATACTTCCCATGCTGCTATAAATGCATATATTGTTGACTCATATTTTGTTACCTATGCATAAGGGAAGTTAGTCTATTCAAATCTTGTCTTGCACCTCCTTTTCTCACATGCTTTTTCCTAAGTAGAAGATCTCTGTCAGGGGGAGTATTTCTTCATCTCTAAAGGGGGAGAAAACTCTTTCTAAAGGAGAACACTCATTTAGGGGGAGTAACAATTTGGTGCTTCAATTGGTATTAATTGACAAATCCTTTATAAGGGCAAGTCTTATTTGTTTCCTACATGCTTTTGATGTCTTCTTTTTCGGTGGTTGATGCCAAAGGGGAGAAGTTGTAGAGACCAAAGCAATAAAATATTATCAAACACCAAACACCACCAATTTAAAATTTTAATTCTTCAAGTGGTTTTGGTTCTTTGGCCTAAAATAGAAGTACGTGAATTATGGAGTTAGGGGGAGGCTTAAGTAAATAATCTCACTCTATGGGGACAATCAAGCATCATAGCAAGTAGATTGCATATTTTCATTCAAATGTTTGTTATATTTGCTTGCTTTGGTTGTGTTGTCATCAATCACCAAAAAGGGGGAGATTGTAAGGAAAATGCACCCGGGCCATTTAGCTCAATAGGTTTTGGTGTTTGATGATCAACATAACCTCTGGACTAATGTATTTCCCAAGTATTTGTGTGTTGTAATTCACAGGATGCAAAGTGGATTGGACTGAGGCTCTGAGTATGCAACACCTCAAAGAAGACATTATAAGACCCATATAAGACATTACAAAGTCATATTGAAGAAACTTTATACATGCTAAGAGTCCAACACATCAAGAAGTAGAAGTGAGATACAAAGCTGCAAAACAAAGTGAAGTTGACAAAGTTGAGAGGAAGGGTTGACTGAATTGGAAGTGTTTCACAAAATCAAATCTATTCAAACTGACATGATTTCAACTCTGAGATGTAGATAATTTTATAAGCTTTCCAAAAAGTCTAAGATCATCAAAATCGGAGTTTGGAGCTAAAAGCTATGCCCACAATACAAAGTCGGAATTACTAAAAAAACTGCAGTAGCATATGGGATGTCTGGTGCACACATACTGTCCAGTGTACCAAATTTACTCAAACTGGAATGGCTTCAACTTTGGAGCGTAGAGAGTTTCATAAGCTTTCCAAAAAGTACAAGAACATCGAAATCGGAGTTCGGAACTAAAAGTTATGGCCAAAATACGACAAGCCAGCATAGGCTGCCCGGTGCGCCATGTCCGGTGCGCCATCTTCGGAAGCTCCAACGGCTACCTTTAACGGCTAGTACACGTGGCATGTCTGGTGCACCACCGGACAGTCCGGTGCACCTGTCCGATGCGCCGCATAAAGCTGTAGAACTACTTTTCAACGGCTATATTTGAGTTGGGGCCTATATAAACTTCACGCAACCGGGCATTTGGAGGTGTGGGAGCCGAAGAGACATACCAAGGCACATAGTTCACATTTCCAAAATCGTATACACCCAAGTGCTTAATAGAATCACTCAGTGATTAGCGTAGGTTCTTTGCGAAGTGCTTAGGTTAGTTAGACCACTCTAGCGCTTGCTCTAGGTGAATCCTAGTTAGTTGAGTGAGTTTAGATAAACCACACAAACCCTTGGCTCTTGCGCGAGCCGTTGTAATTGTACCGAGTGAGGCAAGATTCTTGCGAGACTGTGACAACCGTGTTTGTGTCACGGCCGCCACCGTGTACCGGAGGGAACGAGGCCCGCGGCGTTTTCAGCCGGAAGCTCGATAGTGGAGACGGCGGGGAGCGTCCAAGAGGAGCTAGAACCGGAGCACCACTTGCGCGTGGAGAAGCCCCGTGGCTCTCTACGGAGTTACTCGACCGAGGTGCTTGGCCCTCGCATGGGCTTCCCTTTGCGTAGGGGCACCAACGAGGATAAGTCGGGACCTTGCGTGGTTCTGGATACCTCGGTAAAAATATCGGCTTCATCCATGAGAGTTTGCATCTCTACCTTGCTCTTTAAACTTCCGCATTTATATTAAGCATTTAAGTTTCAATCTTGTCTTTATACTTATATAGTGTAGATTGAAACTTAGCCATTGTTGTAGAGATAGCAACACTTAGACAAAACCTAGTTTGCACATTCTAGTTTGATTATTTGCATAGGTTTTGCTCTAGGGATTTATTTCTGGCCTAGTTTAGTGAAAGTTTTACAAGTCCTAATTAACCCCCTCTTAGGCATCACATGTTTCCTTCATACCAGGACTCGCCCGCGCCAGCGAGTCCCCCTGCTCGGCGCCATGGGTTGTCGCGCCGAATAGTGTTACCTCAGCGCCACAGCGTACGGCACCGAGGAGTGTCCAAATCCGGCAATAGTTTCTCTAGGGGGCTAAATGTGAATTTTCTTCATAAAAGGGCTAAAATGCAAAAAAGGACTGGACCGGTCGCTACGTGTGTCCATGTCCCACAATATTTGGATAATGTTTTGGATATGTGAACATTTACTTCGCCATCAATTTGGATTCAAATATATTTTTTTGAACATCGATAATAATAGTCATCGATATTATTTATCGTTTAGGACAACGACACGATCTCCAAAATATAGATTTGACCAATGTTTTTAAATACAAATACACTCTTAATACATTTATACTTTTATAAAAATTACTTTTTAATATAAATCGGTACATATAACTATTTGGTTTGAAAACTAATTAACAAAACAGTTATTTGTAGTAAAAAATTTATAAGTTTGACTCAAACCTTGTCCAAAACGACAACTAATATGACACGAGAGAGAGTACAACCTAGAGCATCTTGACCAGTTTTCTATGCACAAAAGACACCTAAAAATTGCATCATACAATGAGTTGTCTTTAAAACCAGTCACATCATAAATGCTATCAAGAGACAATATATATATATATATATATATATATATATATATATAGGGAAGAGGTAATGGAAGCCCTGGGCTTCCGTTAGCGGGCGAAGCCCCAGCCAGGGAGACCGAACGGGTCGCGTTAGGCCCACTGGACGCCAGCCTGCGCCATTTATGCAAAGGATAACCACGTATCCCGCTTTACACGCGACATGCAATTACGCAAGCATAAATTTGTGTACAAATGTGCATAACTCATGCATAAATGGAATCTTTGCATGCCAGGAATCGCGCGCACGAATATCTGCATGTGCTAGACGCTTACGATTGCATAACGTTGTGATACAAGATAGCGTAAACCATGCAAACGTTCACGGCAGGTTTTGGGATAAGGCAAGACGTGATTTTCGTGCGCGAAAATAAAGGCGCAGTTACGGCAGGAAACTAATACAACTTTACAGCCGCGTCCACGTTCGCTCGTCCATCTGAATTATTGGCGGCGGTTAGCGGCGGCGGAAGTGAGAGGTCCGGCCGGCGAAGAATATGTCGACCACCGGCGCTGGCGATGACATCCTGCCTGTACCCTCTATGCATAAGCCAGCAGGTACGTCAGTTTCAATGGACATGCAACCTGTTTTGTCTGCAATCGCCCCATACACAGAGGGTGTATCTGTTACTCCTCCGGCTGCATTGAGGGCACCTGGACATATCGAAGAGCACACAAAAACAGCAGACGTGGTCGGCGCAGAGAAGCACATCCCCATGAGACATATTGGGCCACATGAACAGGACACACCTCATATTCTTCAAAGCCACGTAAGTTCTCCCGTATTACGTTAAATTTAGTCGCTATTGAATCGTAAATGTTAAATTTCTGTGCGCAGCCGGACAATATTGATATAAGATTGATACCTAAAGTCGGTATGACATTTAGTAACGTGGATGAGGCGTATAATTTTTATAGTCAATATGCGTACGAGGTAGGATTTCCGTTGAAGAAATATAGGGAGCGGAAGAATTGTAAATGGTTGAACTGTTCAATAGAAGGAAAGAATGCTGAAAGGGTAGCTGGAAATCCAAGGATACGTAACACATGTTCGAAATGAACACAATGCAAGGCTGGGATGAAACTTAAAAAAATCTACGATGACGCTAAAGAGAATGTTATTTCTGTTCGGATTGATCTGGTAAACTATGAGCATAATCATGAATTTTTGAAGAAAGATACAGAAAAAGGGCAATTGCAATGCAACAAAACACATGATCGTGAATATATGGAGTTCCTTAGTGCGATGCAAGAAAGCAGGATTCCACCACATTGCATTATGGATTTTGTTACAGAAATGCATGGTGGCCCAGAAAACGTTCCAATAACCGTGCAGGACATGAGTAACCTGTAAGTGTATTATGCATTGACAATAATTGTATTTTATATTACATAAACAATCGTAATGTGTTGAGTTAGATATAGTGCATAATCATTACATTTTTTGACAGGAAAAAAGCATGGCAAAGGGAGAGAAATGCAAATGATGTGTCAAAGCTGTTATCTTTTTTTTCATTATGCAAGAAAGATAATCCACAGTTTTTTTTCAGACTTTCAACTGGACAAAGAAGGGAAAATTTTAAGCATATTTTGGTCCCATGCTAGCCAGCAAGCCGAGTACATTGATTTTGGTGATGCAGTGACTTTTGATACTACACATAAGACTAATATGTATGATAAGCCATTAGGCATGTTTGTTGGCTCGAACCACCACCTACAATGCACAATATTTGGGTTTGCTTTACTAGGAGACGAGACAGTTGATACATTCGAGTGGGTATTCAATACGTTCAAAACATGCATGGGATGTGACGGACCACGAGTGATGCTGACAGGTATGTTGTTATAAAATGGCTCGTAATTATTATGTATTGTACTATATGATATCATATTGTCTTGCATGATGTTATGTAAATTTATATATTTCAGATCAAGACCCTGCCATGCCAATTGCACTTGGCAGAGTATTCCCAAACACAATACATCGATTGTGTTTGTGGCATGTGCAAAACAGGTATATGCCTCACTTGAATGAATTATATGCAAGATTTGAGGACATGGATTTCAAAACAAGGTTCCAATCTATAATACATCATCCATTGAATGAAATGGAGTTCAAGGCTGCCTGGCAAATGATGCTTGATGATTTCCACCTACACGAGAACAACACCCTTGCCAGATTATATGAAATACGCAAAGATTGGGTACCTGCATTTTTTAAAGGAGATTATTGTGGTCTTATGGTCTCTACACAACGAAGCGAGAGCATGAACAAGTTGGTGAAGAGTGCCCACGTGGATGCAAACACACCGCTTCATCAATTTGCAAAGCAAATGATGAAGCTCCTGCATAGTAGGAAGATGAAAGAGGCCAAAGAGGCACTAGGATGCATGGTAAGTGAAAAAAATTAATAAACATATGTTTTATGCTATTAGAAACAAAACAGTATTAATACTATATTGTGTAATTTGCAGGGTCAAAAGGATACAACTACATTGTATATGTTTGAAATAAGAGTTGCAAGGGCATACACTAGAGCTGTGATGACAAGGTTTCAGGAGACAGTAAAATATGCAACTACATACCGAATAGACCGTGATACAGAGGGTGAGGAACATGATTGGGTGGTGAAACATACTACAAGATCAAATAAAATTGTTTGGGGTCAACACCAATTCAAGATAAGGGCTGATGTAGATGCCGGAAAGTATTCATGTGAGTGCAAGCATTGGGAGCATACAGGTATGTTATACTATATAAAATTATAAAATATTACGAATACATAGCTGTTTACGATTAATATATGACATAATGTATGTTTAATCAATTATAGGTCTATTTTGTGTTCATCTTGTACGCGCTTTCATGCATCTACAAATTGAAAGGATCCCAAGTGAGTATATTTTGCAACGATACACATACTCCGCGCATCAAGATGTGGCTTTTTCAAGAGACGATAGAAATTTGAAAGGAAAAGATGGAGAAACTAGATCATATAGACAGAAGATGTTGCTTAAAAAAGCAATGAAAGTAGTACACCATGCGAGTATGTCTAAAGCTGGGAATGATAAAGCCCTAGAGATGATGGACGAATTATTATGGTTATTGATGCGTGTGGAGCCTGATATAGGTACTGGTGAGAGTTGTGGCACAAGTGTTTGCGATGACATCCAGGTACGCACCTCGTGATGTTATGAATTTTGCATAATTACTTGTCGAATATGATCCATGATTGTAATGATGATATAGGTCGAAGCGTATGAAACAGAAGAAATGGCTATAGACAACTTAGGCAAATTAGATGATGGGAACGAGGTATGGAACAGATCTTTATAATGTATTACATATACAGCACTATAAAATTTGTGTCTTCACTGGAGTTTGTTTTATTTCACAGGAAATTTTAATGGGCTCTAATACAACTGAATGCAATACTAAGGATGATCAATGTAATATGCAGATATTAACATTGGAACATAACACTGACATTCGGCTGGTTGAGAGTAGTTCTATGGATGTGGAAGCTAGAAAGGTGAAAACATTGCTACAATATATGATGACATACGATAATGTAAAATCTGACTTGATATCTTTGTTTTGTAGAAACTGGAATTTCATATGGAAGGTGTAAACTTAACAAGACCAGATAAGGCCAAGCCTAAGGGAAGAACAATCAAAAGTAGTGAGCAACAAGTTTTAAAATTGGGTGCGAAAGGAGCTAAGAAGATGAGCAGGAAATGCCAGAAATGTGGCATAGCTGATGGTCACAACAGTCGTACGTGTTTAACTGTCGAGGATAATAGGGTTCGATTGGCTAACCTATATGGACGTAAGCGAGGACGGCCTCCTGGTTCAAGGAACAAACTCATAGCTGCAGCCCCGCAATGGAATGAGACATCAACGTCGAAAAAACGAACGGTGGATGTCGGAGATGATGATTCATCTGGTAGAGAGTAGAAGACCATAAGATACAAATATTTCCTTGTGTAAATGTGATTCCTGTGTTCATTTGACAACTTCCATAAAGAATCATAAATATACTTGCAAACTGGCATAAATGGATGTGTAATTTGTCATAAGCTTTAACAGTTATGCAGCAGTCTGACTGTACATATACTTAGCATACATGTATGTGAAAACCTGCGTAACTCTGCGTTGTGTAATGCATAAGATGGTAAGCCTGTGAACCATGACTGTACAAAAAATGACTCTGCGTTGTGTAATGCAAACTGGCATAAATGTCTGTGTAATTTGTCATAAGCTTTAACAGTTATGCAGCAAACTGACTGTACATATACTCCGGTCAATAATTATATCGTAAACATGCATACTTCCAGATAGGTTATGCAGTTATGCAGCAATCTGACTGTACAGTTATGCAGCAATCTGACTGTACATATGCAGCAATCTGACTGTACAAACATGCATAATACTGTCAATAATTATATCGTAAACTCCGGTCAAGAAACATGCATACTTCGAGGTTATTGACATAACAATATTGTACAGGAACCTGGAAGAATCAAATGCAAGAAACACACATTACATTTCAAACACAGTTTGGAACAACATTCCAGTTTAGAAAAAAGCTGATCCCAAAGTTGTCAATGACATAACTAAGAAACGTCTACGGACTTTGGCCATAATATACAGTTATGACTGATCTGAAGTTTAGGGAACCATTGTATACAAAATATATTACATGACCAAACTAAACTACATCCTTTAGACCTTGAATCTTTGGATGTCTTGGAGCAGCGATAATGCTTTGTTCTTCGGGTGGAATGTGATGTAATGCAGCGCAAGAGACCGTATCTCACTGGTGTTGCCCTGCAATACAAAAACACTGAGTTAGTTATACCTCTGTTCCATGTGTTGCCATGGGCCAACTATAGAATTAAATGGTAAATTTGTACGTACTGCTTCTATGTCTGACCGCAAAGATCCTTCGTCGCATTGATAAAATAGAATGTAACCCATGACATAAAACCCACAGTCATTTGATCCAGCTGCCATGTTAGGACAATTTTGGCACAAGTCAATTGTGAAGTTACCAAACTTGGGAAAGCATGTACTAGGCCGCACATGTTGTATTGCTTTGTTTAATCTGCTCATAATAACCTTAGCCCATGGTAACTTTCTGCCACCTGAGCCCAAATGTGCAAAATGATAGTCCTTCCATGTAGTTCCACCAAGTGTTGGTCCATATGGGTTGGAATCTAAAATATGAATGCACTTCTTGACCTTGTTGACAACATACAATGTCCAATGCCCCCTGCTTACCATGGGGACCATGATCTGACCGTGTAAAAAAAGCATAAAATTAACAGGGTAACTTACAAAAGCATAACAATGTGATATGTTCCATTTAAAAGGAATTGTGTTTGGATTATGAAATACGATTGTTACCGCTTTGCATTGGTCCAACTCATCTGTCTCAGGTAATGAATTGTCTAGAAGTGTGTGGAGTACAGATTCATCAAAAGGTTGAGGGTTGCGACTGTGTCGTTCCTGTTCCTCAAAGTTGAGTATTGACTGTAATAAACAATATAAATGGAGTGAGTGTACTTGGGTTGATCTAATTTGTATATGAAAATGGTGTATGTAAGTTACAATAGTTTACCCCAACATTAACATCAAGAACTAAACTGTTCGAACTCATGGAAGTGTGCTGATTTTTTGCATCATCAATAACACATTGGATGAAACACTGCATGAATCCATTGTCGAGACACTTCCCATCGGCAAAAGATTCATATATGTCAGAACATGTCGCTGAATATTCACCATAATCTATTATGGTCCTGGTGAATTTTTTATATCAATTAGAGAGGTGGCGTAAATGTACAAACATATAAACAAATTTAGATTAAGTATGAACTTCGTACCTGCCGGTGTCAGATTGCAGACCACACAAATATTCGCGTAGAGCTAACACAGTTTGCATCTCCGAATCAAGAGAAGCCTGGCCAACCTGTGGAGTGTTTGTAGCTGGATCGGTTTCAACATAAACCTAAAAATATATATGAAAATATACATAAAACTCTGTGAACAATTTTGACAACTATAAAGAAAATGAAAATTACTGAGCTGACATAAAGTGGAATATACGTATGTGGAATGAAGTGTCATAAACTGGCATAAAATTAATGAGCTGCCATTACTGATACATATCAAGAGAAAGAAATATTCTTGCAAACTGCATAAATGAATGTGTAATTTATCATAGGCAGCTAGCAGTTATGTAAAAACTGCATGCACATCTACTCAGCATATATGTATATGTAAATGGGCATAACACTGATTTGTAAGATGCGTAACCTATTTAGACTGTGAAGCATGGCTGTACAAAATCTGTGAACAGTTGAACACTACAAAGAAAATGTAAATTACTGAGCTGACATGTTCAGATGGAGTCTGATCAAAGCATGGACCACTGTCAGGCAAGTCTGTTTCTGCCACTTGTTGTACGCCGCCAGTAGACTAACAATGATGGTATAAATGGATTACAAATTTAGTAAACTGCTAATGAGAATATAGAAAAACCACGAGGGGGTTTAGACATACCTTGATTTGCGGAGTCGCATCAAATATCGGCGCGTCAGGATCCATGTGTGGTGTTGCTTTAGGAGTGACGTTTGTATTGGTCGGCATGTTCTTGCCACCGTCACCATGTTTACCCTGAAAGAATTGTAATGGTTATATGCTATTTACATAAAACGATTAATAGAACCCTAGAATGAAAAAATACAAATAATAATAAAAACATTACCACTGAGGTTGTAGGTGTTTTGTTCTGTTTCGTTATATTTGTATGAACCAGTGGATCAATATCAGCTTCATCGGGACAACTTTCTAATAGTACACGAATATGTTGTTGCCTTAACAGTAATTCATGTACCTGTGTGTCTGTAAACTGCGTATCCAGCTGAGAAACTGGAGTAGACATATCGGGTACAATTGGGGGGCCGGACACGTACATCCTTCTGTACGTGTCATGAAAACAAATAAAACATTGTTAAAAATAATGGCATCAAAACCATATCGATAAATGATTGCATGTAACACCCGGTTTTAAAGGGACAAAACCGGGTGCATCTCATACATGCGCCAAGAAGACAACATATATAATAACAGAGTGTATAGAGATAAATGTCATAAAACATCAGAGTACTTATTACATAGCGGAAGTCTTATTACAAAATAAAATAATAAAGATAAAGCGAACTAAGGATCGTCGGCGCCAATGTCGACTGAGAAACGCCACCTAGATCAGATCGAACTCCTCGCCTTGTGGCTCCTCCTGAACCACCTGTTCTTCTCCTGTGGGGGGGGTGTGAGACAGCAAGAGTGAGCTCACATACGTTCATCGCTCAACAAGTTGTGGGGAATAATGTGGCATGAACTCACCAAAGGTGGGAGTTCATGAAGTGTAAGGCTGATCAATGGAATAAAGGCTGAAGCTGAGCATTGCTTTTAGAAGTTGGTCAAAATTTTATTAGCAGTTACTAAGTGTAAGTAAATACCAAACCTTAATAATAATAAAGAAAAGTAATAGTAAAATAATCCCAATGCGATGCAAATGTCAAATTGAATTTAAGTTCCATAATTAATCATGTGAGGGTCCGAGCCGCTCTTGACCGTGAGCACGGCTAGTATACTAGTTTTACACTCTGCAGAGGTTGCGCATCTTTACCCACAAGTCGTGTATCCCATGTTGCCTGGGTTTGCAAGGCCCTTAGACACTACCGAGGTGAATGGCTAGGGATCCACTACGAGGCCTTTACAAAGTTCCACTAGCTTCCGAAAACCCGCTACAGTTTATAGGAAGATCCAGTACAGGGTTCCTGGCTGACAGCCATCGCAGCAAAATCAACCAGGGACCTCCCCGCACTGACCTCTCCCCTACTGCCCTTGCCCCTTTCGGGTAAGGTAGTCTTCCACTAGCTTTCCTAATTAGTCAGCCAAGGGCGTCCCATTATACCCTTGTGGTAGCACTGTTTTCCCGGGTGGTCGCTCCATGTTCCCATTAATTTAATGATCTTAACATGAACAATAATAATAACAAGTTAATAACAGAATAGTCATGAATAGTGCATCTCCATACCCAATCCACATAAAGCAATAGCAAGTACTACCCAAAAATATTTCAGGGGTGAACAAGGTATAGAGGTAATCAAAACTGGGGTAACATAAAGGCTCCCATCAAAATTATCCTATGCAGATCATTAAAATTAATAAGAACATGGCTGGGAAAGTAAGTGATCAAGGGCACAACTTGCCTGCAATGAGCTCCTGCTTAGCTACTTCTACTTGTTGAAGCTCAGGTTCCACAGTGGGTTGCTCGTCTACTCGCATCAACACAATACATACATAGTATAGCCAAAATTAACATCACATCAAACATGTAAATAACATATACAATAAAAATCTAGACATTAAAATAAGATCCTAGGAACTGGAATCACTAAATTTGGAGTTATAGATTTTAAGATACGAATTTCTGAAGGTTTTATGTATTTAATACGAGATTAAGTGAAAGAATAATTTTAATGTGTTTGTCATGCCAGAACAGAGGCACTAATGGCTAGACAATAATATTACAAAAATTTAGGAACTGGAATGAACCAATTTGGAGTTCATATGAATTTTCTACCAATTAAACAAGTTCTAGTAATTATTTTTGTATTAAAAATGCATTTCTGATTTATTTTCTCTGTTTTTTCGAGTTCTCTGGACTGGGCCTTAATAACTGGAAAACGTAGGGGCTAGCGGGTAATTTATACCAGACTCAGCGCAAAGTACTCTCTGGATGGCGGGTTGAATCCAAGAAAACCCACGGTCTCTTTAGATAATATGCCTCGCGAAGGGGGGTACTGGCCAAATCTGGCCGTTGGATCTCGACTCAACCGCTCGGATTGGATCAATCATCCAGTGAAACGATAAGTGAAACGGGCCACTGGATTCAAATCCAACGTCCCAGATCTAAACGCCTAACCCGACCCCCGACCGATCGATCAGAATCGAACGGCTTCCACTTTGATGGCCGAGACAGTATTTTTCTTCTAATCGCGGCCAATCCTGGTGCATCCGATGGCCAGGACTCCTTCACCTACGCCCGCGGCGACCAGAGCGGCAGTGCCAGCTCCGCACGGCGGAGACGCCATAACCGGTTCTCCACCCGCTCCCCACGGTGTACTGATACTGGCCTAGATGAGCGCGAAACGAAATTGACGCGATACCGAGTTCGGTTAAGGGATTAATACCGGGAATTAGGTCTCCAGGAGGCACGCCCGCGGCGCACGGCGGAAAAATCAAGGCAGTGCGACGCCGGTGAGCAATTGCCGTCGCCACGCGGTCCGCCCCACCAAATTTCTGGCGCAGAAAGCTTCCGTAGACGAGTAGGATCCTCCACGTCCCAACTCCGTGAGCGAAAATCCCCCGACGACGGCTATCCCCGGCGGCGGCCCGCCCCCCTCACGGTTTATGCTATTCGCGGCGCTGCGCTTGCTTTGGTTCTCCCGCGGAGGAAGGCAGAGAGGATGAGAAGGTCGTGAAGATGGTCCGAGGTACCCGCGGTCGAGCTTTTATCGCCCCATCGAGCTTGGTCCGTTGGCGAGAGACTCGGTCGGCGGAAGAAGCGGCAGAGATCCGATTCTGGCGGAGGTAGTTGATGGCACGTGGGTCCCGCACGTCATCGGGCGAGGCAGTCCGTGGTGCGGTGTGAGAAAGAGGACTGACCAACAGGCCCGCAGAGAAGTGGCTCGCGCGAGAGTGTGAGACTGTACCATGGGGTCAGGGTGTCAGCGCCCACCCGTTAGCTGGGCCGCGCGCGCCTGCGAGGGAAATAGGAGGTGGGCCGAAATGGGGGTTAGGCAGCCCACGTGAACAGTTCTGTTATTTTTATTTTCCTTTATTTTCTTCTCTCTTTATTCACCATTTCAAATTTGAATTTTGGTTATGAACTTCATCATTGATCCAAATATATATTAATTCATATATTAATGGAAGGAAAATATATTCCTCTTTATATATATTATTTTTTTTATTTGCATAGCATTTTCCTCTCTTTTCTCAATTTCTAGAGTTTTCCTTTTTGAATTAATATATTTCTTGTCACACTATTCTATGTTGTCACAAAATGCACACAAAATAAAATCCAGCATGATGCACAATTTAATTGAGTGTCTTTTGTTGATTATTTATTGGTGTAAGTGAGGTGTCCACATGAAATGATGAATATAGATAACACACATATGTATACCGGGACATAATTTCTCTTTTTAGATTTTTCTTACAAAGTGGGTATTACAAATCCTACCCCCCTTAAAAAGAATCTCGTCCTCGAGATTTAGGAAGATCTAGGGAAAAGGTGGGGAAAATCTATACGAAGTTCTTCTTCTCTTTCCCAAGTTGCTTCATCTTCACCGTGGTGACTCCATTGCACTTTGCACATCTTTATAACCTTATTCCTCGTAACTCGAGTCAGAGTATCCAAAATCTTGATGGGGTACTCCATGTAAGTCAAATCTCCCTGAACACCGAGCTCTTCCATTGGTAACTGCTTCTCAGGGACACGGAGACGCTTCTTAAGTTGAGATACGTGGAACACATTATGCACATCAGATAGATTATCAGGTAGCTCGAGTTGATAGGCCATCTCTCCAATTCGCCTAAAAAAACTCAGAATGGTTCAATATAGCGAGGGGACAATTTGGCCTGGACTTTAAATCTCCTCATTCCACAAAGTGGTGACACCTAGAGGTACACATGATCACCTTCCTCAAATTCCAGTGGTCTCCTTCTATTATCAGCGTAGCTCTTTTGTCTGGTCTGAGCTACCCTTAAATTCTCCCAAATTATACGAACTTGTTTTCCTGCCTCTTGAATAAGTTCGGGTCCAAAGAACTGTCTTCCTCTAGTCTGGTCCAAAAATAGAGGAGTCCTGCATTTCCTGTCATACAGAGTCTCGAACGGTGACATCTTCAGACTGGCCTGGTAACTATTATTATATGAGAACTCAGCATAAGGTAGACTCTTGTCCCAACTACTACCATGCTGAAGGGTACAAGCTCTCAACATATCTTCCAGCACTTGGTTAGTCCTTTCAGTCTGTCCATCAGTATGAGGTAGGCCGAACTAAAATTCAACTTCGCATCCGTATTCTCATGAAAACTTTTCCAAAATCTAGGGGTAAACTATGATCCTCTATCCAAAATGATCTTCTTCGGTACACTGTGTAGAGACACAATCTGAACCATATATAACTCTGCCAATTAAGATACCTTATAAGTAGTCTTGACCGGAATGAAATGAGCCACTTTGGTCAGTCTATCCATAATAACCCATATATAGTCATATCCTTTCTGGGTGCGAGGCAATCCAGTAATGAAATCCATATCAATCTCTTCTTACTTCCACTCGGGTATCCTTAATGGGTACAATAGTCCAACTAGCCTCTGGTGTTCAGCCTGAACTCTTTGACACACATCGCACATAGCCACATGTGCAACCACATTTCTCTTGAGTCCATACCATCAATACTTCCGCTTCAAAGCCCGATACATCTTGGTACTACCAGGATGAATAGAATAATCCAAGTCATGGGCTTCCTTTAAAATAGCCTCACGAAAACTATCAATCTCAGGGACACATATTCGATCCTTGAACCATACTGTGCCTTGCTCGTCTTCCATGAATTCCGGACCTTGACCTTCAGTAATCAAATCCTTAATCTCTTGTATCTTAGCATCATCAATCTGTCCTTCTGTGGATTTCTTGCTCCAAGGTAGGTTCCACATCAATATAACTTCTTCAGTGTGAGCAGTTACTATCCCCAGGTTAAGTCTCCTAAAATCCTCAACAATCTCATCGGGTAGCTGGGCAACAACAGCCGAATGAACATGCTCCTTTCGACTCAAGGCATCTGCAACCAAATTTGCCTTGCCCGGGTGATAGTGAATCTCCAAATCATAATCCTTAATAAGCTCCAACCAACGGTGTTGCCTAAGGTTGAGATCCTTTTGAGTGAATATATACTTCAAACTCTTATGATTCGTGTATACTTGACACTCGGTTCCCATGACATAATGTCTCCATATCTTAAGCGCATGCACAACGGCTGCCAATTCTAAGTCATGAGTGGGGTAGTTCAATTCATGTTTCCGCAACTGACGAGATGCATAGGCGATCACATGTCCTTCTTGCATGAGCACACATCCCAATCCTTGGCCACATGCAACACAATAAATATCAAATCCTTTCTGTAGGTCTGGCATAACCAACATTGGTGGTGACATCAATCTCTTCTTCAATTGATCAAAGCTGTCTTGGCACTTTTCGTCCCACTTGAATTCTCTTTCCTTCACCAAAAGCGAGGTCATAAGCTTAGCAATCTTAGAAAATCCTTCAATAAATCTCCAATAATATCCTGCAAGTCCCAAGAAACTTCGGTCCTCCGTAACCGTAGTGGGTATGCTCCACACCACTATCTCCTTGACTTTAGCAGGATCCACTGATATCCCTCCATTAGAAATGATATGTCCAAGAAATGGCACCTCGCCAATCCAAAACTCGCATTTACCGTACTTGGCGTAGAGTTGATTATCTTAAAGCTTCTGTAGTACCAATCACATATGTTCCTCATGATCACTATCACTCTTGGAATAAATAAAAATATCGTCCATGAAAACCACAACGAATTTGTCTAGATCATGCACCTTATTCTTCAGATCCATAAAATAGGTTGGTGCATTAGTTGGTCCAAATGACATAACGGTAAACTCATATAAACCATATCGGGTTGAGAAATTCGTCTTGTGAATATCCGATGGCCTAATCTTCATTAGGTGATAACTCGGTCGGAGATCAATCTTCGACACCTCTCATCTGAATAAATCCTCAATACGGGGTAATGGACACTTGTTCTTCATAGTGACATTGTTAAGGGACCTATAATCCACGCACATCCCTTGCGATCCTTCTTTCTTCTGTACAAATAGAACCGACGCTCCACAAGGTGAAGAATTCGGACGAATGTATCCAGCCTCTTGTAATTCCGTTAATTGTTTCTTAAGTTCCTTTAGTTCTTCTATGGACATCCTGTATGACCGTTTGGGAGTAGTAGTAGTCCCAGGTAAGAGATCAATGACAAACTGAGCTTCCCTATCTGGTGGCATCCCTGGTAACTCTTCTGGGAAGACATCCGGAAAAATCTTTAACCACACGGATGTTGTCACCCACAAACTTCTCATCTACTAAGAATGTCGCAAGTCTGATGGTGGTAGTTACTGCAACTTCAACTTCAAATCTTTGTCCTTTGGAACTGGTGAGTTATATGGTTCCCTTAGCATAGTGTATAAACCGCCTTTGCCTTTCTTAACCATGACATACCAAGAATCACGTCTATAGTGCTCTCTTCTAACACTATAGGGGTAGCAAATTTGGGTTAGGAATATAGGGTAAGAAGGAAGAATTGTAGACAAGACAGTGATTACGAGGAATGTTACTACGGGGGATTTATTAGCTAAGCAGGTTAATATTTTACCCACCATAGCTAATTTATTACCTTATGCTGGCACATGCTAAGATATCCATATGTAATATTTCAATCAATCAAAGAAGCAAATCAGACATTTTTCATCAGAACAATCAAACAACATTTTTATTAGAGAAAATATTTTTTTCCTTAGGTCTCCTATCTCTTAAAAATGTCATAGGGGTAGGAATTCCAAGGTGTGAAATCCATCTTGTCTTAGAATAGAAAAGGTAAGAATGATCAGAGTAGAACAGTAGAAGGTGAGACAGGATCAAGATAAGTATAGGAAGAATCAGGGTGAGGTAAGTATAGAATGAATCAGAATAAGATAAGTAGGTAAGGGTTTGTCCATTTCTATCTAGGTTTCGTCCTACAGTCAACATTTCCTCTGATACCACTTCTGTAACACCCGGTTTTAAAGGGACAAAACCGGGTGCATCTCATACATGCGCCAAGAAGACAACATATATAATAACAGAGTGTATAGAGATAAATGTCATAAAACATCAGAGTACTTATTACATAGCGGAAGTCTTATTACAAAATAAAATAATAAAGATAAAGCGAACTAAGGATCGTCGGCGCCAATGTCGACTGAGAAACGCCACCTAGATCAGATCGAACTCCTCGCCTTGTGGCTCCTCCTGAACCACCTGTTCTTCTCCTGTGGGGGGGTGTGAGACAGCAAGAGTGAGCTCACAACCGTTCATCGCTCAACAAGTTGTGGGGAATAATGTGGCATGAACTCACCAAAGGTGGGAGTTCATGAAGTGTAAGGCTGATCAATGGAATAAAGGCTGAAGCTGAGCATTGCTTTTAGAAGTTGGTCAAAATTTTATTAGCAGTTACTAAGTGTAAGTAAATACCAAACCTTAATAATAATAAAGAAAAGTAATAGTAAAATAATCCCAATGCGATGCAAATGTCAAATTGAATTTAAGTTCCATAATTAATCATGTGAGGGTCCGAGCCGCTCTTGACCGTGAGCACGGCTAGTATACTAGTTTTACACTCTGCAGAGGTTGCGCATCTTTACCCACAAGTCGTGTATCCCATGTTGCCTGGGTTTGCAAGGCCCTTAGACACTACCGAGGTGAATGGCTAGGGATCCACTACGAGGCCTTTACAAAGTTCCACTAGCTTCCGAAAACCCGCTACAGTTTATAGGAAGATCCAGTACAGGGTTCCTGGCTGACAGCCATCGCAGCAAAATCAACCAGGGACCTCCCCGCACTGACCTCTCCCCTACTGCCCTTGCCCCTTTCGGGTAAGGTAGTCTTCCACTAGCTTTCCTAATTAGTCAGCCAAGGGCGTCCCATTATACCCTTGTGGTAGCACTGTTTTCCCGGGTGGTCGCTCCATGTTCCCATTAATTTAATGATCTTAACATGAACAATAATAATAACAAGTTAATAACAGAATAGTCATGAATAGTGCATCTCCATACCCAATCCACATAAAGCAATAGCAAGTACTACCCAAAAATATTTCAGGGGTGAACAAGGTATAGAGGTAATCAAAACTGGGGTAACATAAAGGCTCCCATCAAAATTATCCTATGCAGATCATTAAAATTAATAAGAACATGGCTGGGAAAGTAAGTGATCAAGGGCACAACTTGCCTGCAATGAGCTCCTGCTCAGCTACTTCTACTTGTTGAAGCTCAGGTTCCACAGTGGGTTGCTCGTCTACTCGCATCAACACAATACATACATAGTATAGCCAAAATTAACATCACATCAAACATGTAAATAACATATACAATAAAAATCTAGACATTAAAATAAGATCCTAGGAACTGGAATCACTAAATTTGGAGTTATAGATTTTAAGATACGAATTTCTGAAGGTTTTATGTATTTAATACGAGATTAAGTGAAAGAATAATTTTAATGTGTTTGTCATGCAAGAACAGAGGCACTAATGGCTAGACAATAATATTACAAAAATTTAGGAACTGGAATGAACCAATTTGGAGTTCATATGAATTTTCTACCAATTAAACAAGTTCTAGTAATTATTTTTGTATTAAAAATGCATTTCTGATTTATTTTCTCTGTTTTTTCGAGTTCTCTGGACTGGGCCTTAATAACTGGAAAACGTAGGGGCTAGCGGGTAATTTATACCAGACTCAGCGTAAAGTACTCTCTGGATGGCGGGTTGAATCCAAGAAAACCCACGGTCTCTTTAGATAATATGCCTCGCGAAGGGGGGTACTGGCCAAATCTGGCCGTTGGATCTCGACTCAACCGCTCGGATTGGATCAATCATCCAGTGAAACGATAAGTGAAACGGGCCACTGGATTCAAATCCAACGTCCCAGATCTAAACGCCTAACCCGACCCCCGACCGATCGATCAGAATCGAACGGCTTCCACTTTGATGGCCGAGACAGTATTTTTCTTCTAATCGCGGCCAATCCTGGTGCATCCGATGGCCAGGACTCCTTCACCTACGCCCGCGGCGACCAGAGCGGCAGTGCCAGCTCCGCACGGCGGAGACGCCATAACCGGTTCTCCACCCGCTCCCCACGGTGTACTGATACTGGCCTAGATGAGCGCGAAACGAAATTGACGCGATACCGAGTTCGGTTAAGGGATTAATACCGGGAATTAGGTCTCCAGGAGGCACGCCCGCGGCGCACGGCGGAAAAATCAAGGCAGTGCGACGCCGGTGAGCAATTGCCGTCGCCACGCGGTCCGCCCCACCAAATTTCTGGCGCAGAAAGCTTCCGTAGACGAGTAGGATCCTCCACGTCCCAACTCCGTGAGCGAAAATCCCCCGACGACGGCTATCCCCGGCGGCGGCCCGCCCCCCTCACGGTTTATGCTATTCGCGGCGCTGCGCTTGCTTTGGTTCTCCCGCGGAGGAAGGCAGAGAGGATGAGAAGGTCGTGAAGATGGTCCGAGGTACCCGCGGTCGAGCTTTTATCGCCCCATCGAGCTTGGTCCGTTGGCGAGAGACTCGGTCGGCGGAAGAAGCGGCAGAGATCCGATTCTGGCGGAGGTAGTTGATGACACGTGGGTCCCGCACGTCATCGGGCGAGGCAGTCCGTGGTGCGGTGTGAGAAAGAGGACTGACCAACAGGCCCGCAGAGAAGTGGCTCACGCGAGAGTGTGAGACTGTACCATGGGGTCAGGGTGTCAGCGCCCACCCGTTAGCTGGGCCGCGCGCGCCTGCGAGGGAAATAGGAGGTGGGCCAAAATGGGGGTTAGGCAGCCCACGTGAACAGTTCTGTTATTTTTATTTTCCTTTATTTTCTTCTCTCTTTATTCACCATTTCAAATTTGAATTTTGGTTATGAACTTCATCATTGATCCAAATATATATTAATTCATATATTAATGGAAGGAAAATATATTCCTCTTTATATATATTATTTTTTTTATTTGCATAGCATTTTCCTCTCTTTTCTCAATTTCTAGAGTTTTCCTTTTTGAATTAATATATTTCTTGTCACACTATTCTATGTTGTCACAAAATGCACACAAAATAAAATCCAGCATGATGCACAATTTAATTGAGTGTCTTTTGTTGATTATTTATTGGTGTAAGTGAGGTGTCCACATGAAATGATGAATATAGATAACACACATATGTATACCGGGACATAATTTCTCTTTTTAGATTTTTCTTACAAAGTGGGTATTACATTGCATAACTTTTTTATATTGACGTAAATACTTTAAACAGACTAACCAGCTGTCTGGGGAAGAATATCATCTGATTTTGATGTGGTTTTCTGCACATCATAAGCATCTTCGTTGTCACCCGCCTCGGCACGGAGGACCTCATCAATTAACTCGCCAAAAACATCAGATAGATTGAATTGTTTCTCAACAATTTGCTGAAGAGTCTGTTTAATAACTGAACACGCCTTACCAACCTCCGCATCAAAATGTGACAGCTTCTCTATGAAACCCATGCGGTGGCGGGATGGAAGCTGATTCAGCTTGCTTGATATCAAATCCCTGATGAGCGGGAGTTCGATGTGAATTGAGTGCTGTCCAGATGGGTCAGGACGAGGAACATCAAAAGTGTTGGTCCTGGTCTTATGCTGTTGTAAATTGAAAATTATTAAGTAAATGTATAGCATATCACTGAATATTATGTTGAAATTCTATGACAAACAAATATATAAATAGAATCATGCCTTGAATTGTGCATGAACGGGTGGTACATCTGTGTAGCAGGTCTCTGAGGAGCTTCGGAACTAAAAAAAATGTGTGAAAGATGGAGTAAAACTTATACAAACATATTAAATTGATAAATGAGATTCATATGTTTAATGGAAAATGCAAAACATCATCACAAATATGCTTACAAACGGGCATAAAGGTATGTGAACGTTATCATATGCATGTAAATAAATGATTGACACATAAAAAAAATACCGAGCAATGTCCAAATGCTTCTTCTCCTTTGCGTATCTTGCCCTTGTCAGCTCTTGTCAGGGCTTGAATAATATTCCTATCAAAGTATTTGATTCGTGGTGTTCCACGTTTGTTCTGGGGTGCCACTGAGTCATGCAAATGATCCAAATAATACAGCTGCAAAAGGCATAACATGAGTCATTATAAGACATAGCAAAAGCATAAACTACGTGTATATGGATTTTGCATACAAGATTATGGGTACATGTAACAGACAAAAAAAGGATATGCTTACAAGAATAACGATGGAACATCCATAGATGGTTGTAGAAACGTTCGTAACGCTCCTATTATGCCACTTCTTGGCAGCTTGGCATAAATCATTGAAAATAAGCTGGCACCAGTCAATCTGGTGGAAACGATCCATCTGCTCGGTTAAAAGAACCTCATGGTTCGTTAGTCCCCAGCTGGCAGTAGGGAACAACAACCTATTGAACAATATCAAGAAAAAGCATCTGATGCTTAAATCATCGTCAGAACCTTTCCTCAAACGATCTTGTAGAGCTGTAACCCCAAAGTCTTCTTTCGATAGACCAAGTTCAGCTCTCAAATTGTTGGCAACAACAGCTTCATCGATTCCCAATGCAGTTCCTCCCCCAGCATTCGGTAAACCCAAAATTAGGTGCACCGTATCCTTTGTAATTTTCAGCTCCTTTCCAGGGCCAGCTCGAATTGTCATGTCATTGTGGTCGAGCTTTTCCATCAGCCAAGCTAAGTGTGATCTGCTGCCGAGTGCGTCCAGTCTCATATCAAGAATACTAGAAAATCCCCTACGTGCAATTGCTTGTTGCTGTCTGTCATTTAATATCTGTATGCTTACTAACACATCTTGGGGGTTGCATCTGACGTTCAGCCTCTGCTGGGAAAAATATATAAAATGAATATTGTAAACATTTACATGTGCATAATCGCAACACAATGTTTAACTCAGACATCAAGACAACATGATTTCACGCATAAAAATGATATATTGCCATAGACATAAATATCTAACCTGTCGGGGTGGGGGCACTGCTTTCCTCCGCTTAGTGACTACCTTCTTCAAAACTTTCCCAGTGCTGTCGTCCAAGTTACGCTTCTTGGATAATGGCATAAAGTCATCATCCTCATCAGCAGCATGCCTTGTTTCGGGTCTAACAGTCCCCGCCGGAGCACGGGGTATGTCAACGCTGAAGCACTCCTGAGTAGACTGGATTATGATCCGTTTTGGATTGGAAGGTGGTCGGTCTACGTTCTTCATCACTGATGTTCCTGCCAAATGAAACAACACATATACATAAAATACGTAAAGGATCAAAAAAAAGATAAGCACAAAGTCAATTCAGATCAGTTCATGACCATACATTGCATAAATGTATCAACAAAGCAGCATAACACAATATTGTAAATTGCATAAACTTGTGAGACTAACTTGATAAAAAAATCTGCTCATATGCGACATCCAATTAATGTATAACCTGGTTATTTCGTTTGAGCTGGCCCAATTTGAACAGCAATAGGTTTTATGGCATAATGTATTGATGTATGGATCATACTTCTGTCAACAAAATCAGCATAACACAATATTGTAAATTGCATAAACTTGTGAGACTAGCTTGATCAAAAAAATTCTGCTCATATGCGACATCTAATTAAAGTATAACCTGGTTATTTCGTGTGAGCTAGCCCAATTTGAACAGCAATAGGTTTTATGGCATAATGTATTGGTGTATGGATCATACTTCTGTCAACAAATCAGCATAAACAAAGTATTGTAAACTGCATAAAGGTGTGATAGATTGCATAGTATACATTTGTGTCTCCAATTAACTATAAATTTATAATGAATTGGTATTTGATAAATCAAGCAATTGGCAAAATAATAATGTGAACTCTATCTACGATTCAGATTGTAAGAGTTAAAGGTTGATGGCTTACCGGAATGTGGATGGGCCTGGAGGGCGGCTGAATCCGAGACACCTGTGCAGGGGACAACCCAACGCGACGCGGGGCTGTGTCAAATGCGTTGGGGACTCGACGTTGGGGACGGACCTCGCGACGGGGTAGGGGACTCGGCGTTCGGCCGCCGCGGTGGAGAAGATCGAGGTCTCGGTCTCTGACGAGTAGGAGAACGCAGGGGCGGCACAACCGCCTCCTCGATTCCGGGGCCCTTGCCGGAGACGAAGAACAAGGACACGGCCTGTGTGCGGCGGAGAAGGCGAGGGCGAGCGGCGGAGAAGGCGAGGGCGGGTCTCTGCGGTGGTGAAGGAGAATGCGACGGCGGGGGAACTGCGGGGGAGAATCTTAATGCGACGGCGGCGGTTAGTCTAGGGTTCGCCGGGCGTGGAGGAGAAGCAGCATACGGCGGCGAATTTGGCTAGGGTTCGGCGGGAGCGATAGTTACGGGAGAGCTGAGCTGAGAAAACGAAAGCTCAGTTCCTTGATTCGTGGGCCCGGTATACGTAAACTGCCCAGATTGCGGGAACACGATCTTTTCGTGGGCCCGGATGCCGCGAGACGTGCGCACATCAAAAGAGTGTAAACGGTAACACAAAAGAGCATAACTCGTATTTATAATTGACATAACAGTGTATTACATTAAACCAGTAAAGCGTGCGTGCCGGTCAGAGCACCTGGTCGGTTTCTGGTCGGGGCTTCCTGTAGTTAGAGAGAGCCCAGGGCTCTAAATACTATATATATATATATATATATATATATATATATATATATATATATATATATATATATATATATATATATATATATGTATATATATATATGGAGTGTCGTGTAGAGACAGTCTCTTAGTCTGTCTCTTGTATTTTTTACATTTAACCCTTTAGAGTCTTCTCAAGAAACGGGATATTAAATAGAGTTGTACATGCCCCTAAGAAGGTTGGTATCCATGGTTGTCGGTAAAAGTGCACTGCAAACTCAAGATAAACTTCAGCTAAAATGGTAAATGAAGTAGATATGTCATCTTTTTCTTAAGTGTATGGTTGCATGAAGTATGAACCAAGTTCAAATTCAACTTTACTAAAATATTCTGGTGAAACCTAAATATAAATTGAGAAAATAGTAAAATGGCCACTTAATGGACTTATCTTTCATTTTTAAAAAAAATCAAGAATAATTTGAGCCATTTGATCGATGAAAATGTAAACATGTGTTCTTCTAATATGAGATAATTTATTTATTCTTGGTACCCGACTAAAGTATCTTGAAGAATTGAAACACGTGATACATATAATTATCGCATCTACTCAATATCTATGAAATATTCGTGATGGATGTTGTCCGGATTTAGCTTGTCTTGTACTCTACACATTTTTTGTATTTGTACAGCTAAAACAAATTATAAAGGAAAATATGGAAACAAACAAATAATATTTGTCTGTATACGGTATAAGGTGCGATTACGACCTCAACGTGACGCAGCGACGGATACACGCGTGCTGTGACCGTCTGTGAGCTTGTCAGCTTCGGACACAGGACAGGCTGACGGGAGGCATCATACTTTGTAGCGTTTGTACTTTGTACGTGCTAGGTCCCAGCCTTGTGTTGCATACATCAAAAAGGATTTCACTCCGACTATTTTGCACGCTTATGATTTTGAGAAGGTGAAGAGTTTTCCGGAGTACTATAATACAGTGATTGATGCCAATGCGAAAGCAGAAAGTTAAAGACCTTAATAACTTCCAGATGTGTAATGATTGGTCATGTACTTTCTACATTCATAAATATATGACATCGTTTGACTCTTAAAAAAATTTGACCACTCGTTCTATTCAAAAAAACAATAAGTTATCATTTATTTTTTTGATTTGTTTTATCACTTAAGGTAGTTTGTGTTTGACTTACAATTTTATATTTTTGAATAAATATTTTGAATATGACGAGTAGTCAAAGTTTTCGAAAAAAGTCAACGATGTCATATATTTGTGAACGGATGTAGTATTTGATACTCCCCCAACCCTGAAATAGAATTCGCTTTAGACTAAACATACATTCATTAATAAATCTACGAATGATGTTTGTTTGTATGCTATATTCATTATCATTCATTTGAATGTGGACCGAAAAAGATGATTGGAAAGAACTATATTTTGGGATAGAAGGAGTAACAAATGTTGTCCGTGCATTGTTCGGCATTGGGAAGGGAAGGACCAATCATGGACGCTAGATTTGTGGGCAGGAGGCGCTTCAAGATGCTTAAAGCATGTTTGAGTCGACTAACAAGAGAAATAAAAGTAATCATGCATTGAAAGCGTCCGACAAGAGAAATAAACATGCTTAAAGCATGTTTGAGTCGATTATTTACTCTAGAGAGACGCGGGCTTCGTGCATGGCCAAAAGCATAGAAATATGCCAAAAACCATCATTATTACCCACACTGTTAACTAAATCTATGGCTAGATAAATGGTGAACCACCTATAGGAACATCCCAGATTTAATCTACAACATGTATCACACCGATGATCCTATGAACATATGCTAATGTAAACCAATGATCATGCATGTGAACATGGATTAAGACCTCCAAAGATTTCCATCCAAACTAAACAATGAGATTAAACATGTAAGGCAGGGTGCCAGATGCTTATTGATCTCTTGAGTTGCTAAATGTCATGCATGTTGTACCTTGCATGTCATGGAGTGTAGAATCTAGGGATGGGCACTTTTTTACCATAAACCGAACCGAACCGTACCGAACCGAACCGAAATTTCGGTTTTTTCGGTAGTTCGGTTTCGGTTTTTGTACCTCAAAAGTTTGATTTTCGGTATCGTAATCGGTTTTCACCATATACCAAACCGAAATATCAAAAAACTGAGTTACCTAACTTAATCAATTCTAAAATTTGGCTATTCGATTATGTGAAATAAATGTGTGAAACAATTAAACTGTTATTCACATATTTATATGTGATGTATGATCTATCTCTAAATATTTGTACCCATATAATTTTTACTTTTTAAAATTATGTGTAATCTATCATATAAACTTTTTGTATGTGTTTTCTTGAGAATAAGTTTGATATTCGGTTTTTACCGAAAAAACAAAGTAAAAAACCGAAACCGAACTTCTCGGTTTTTCATTTTCAAGAAAACCGTTTGGTTTCTAATGTCTAGGAAACCGAAGTTTTTTAAAACCAAAAAACCGGACCGAAGTTTCAGAAAAAACGAATGCCTAGTCCTAGTAGAATCCAATCAAGGAACACAAATCTAGCGAAGTAAAATCAATCTAGTAACATGAAGTTTAATGACATAAATAGATTGAAACTATATGAGATAACCGGTAGATCTTGCCAACAACAACACTTAGTACAAGATCTATTGAGGTAAGGTGATAACATCGTACTACCTTGACACGATCTACTAGAGATCACGTTAGGACATCATAACGCTTACCTTGGGAAACCCTTAGGAAAAGGGTGATGATGCGCCGATAAGATGAGAAACACGTGTTGCTTGGGTGAATGAATGCCTTCTATTTATTGTGATCATAGAATGTTACATTTTATAGTTCATGGACTTGAAGTGATAAGTATTTTCTAACAAACTTCTGTTCTATCTACGGTATGTAACAAATATGGTATATCCTTCCGTTTAGGTTGAGTCCATCAGCCGAAAAAGGTTGTACGATCCGGCTAGGATTTGGTGTCAATAGGGTAGATGACTAGGATGTGTCGACAATGGTTGTGGGAGGTGCAGCCCCAAATCTAGGCACCACAATGGAAGATGTCGGCTACAAGAGTGCCACCTATGTGGACAATATGATTGAAGGTGAGGACTATGGGGGTGTTTGATTCAGCTTGAAATCATATTCTAGTAGTCAGAATCGGTCTCTAGAAGCCAAACACTTCGCTTCTCTGCTCGCTATGGTAAAAATCGTCCAAATCAACTAAATATAAAATCCACTGAGTCGTTGTGATGGGAGAAATTCATCACTTTCTAGATCCTAAACCCTATGGGTCCCTTTATCTTCCTTCACACGTAAGCATATTCAAATTCTCCCCACACCAAATTCTCCAATAATATAGATTCTTGGAAAACCCATTAGAAAAAATAACCAACCAGGTCTTATATGTCATTGCAAGCCATGGAAGGGTACTTGCCACCACTAGTGATTGCGGGGATCTCCTTGCACCCACCAAGGTCACATCGCTGGCCATGGACGCCTTGCTACATTGTTGATAGGGATAGTGGAGGAAGAGAAGACGACACTGGCGAAGGTTCCAACTACCAACTGAGGGAAATTCTACCTCTTGGGCTCCTAACTACCTTCACCTGCCTCAATCCATCTTCCCCAAAATTCCTCTAATCTTCTCGATTAATATTGTATCGATTGCACTGGGTGCCACTTTGTGATGACCCCACTTAAATTATCACGTTAAGTTTCGTATATTTGTTCTCGTCACACAGTTTATGCAACAATTTTGTGTTGCTTCCAATCTATGAAACAAATGGGGAGAATACTGCGTGGGTGTCTTACTTATAAGTTATAATCGTGCATGGACTGTCTTTTGCTTGGAAAATATGTTCAATTTAAAAAGGGGGTTGTTTTTGTTCATGCAAGAAGTTTTAGTTCTAACTTACAACCAGAAACTTGCTTGCTTTACAAAAGGAGAATGTTGAACGACAAAAAATGCTTTAGCATAACCTTGCAATTGATTTTTAGCCACATACCAGAGTGTTCATCTTTTAGTTAGAATACTTATTTCTAATTTCCTATCATGTTATCGATGCAGATTGATGCAAAATCGGTACGCAATCCTTACATTCTTCCTCCCTTCTTGTTAGTGCCTTATTGGACCAAACACCAGTGGTCCCTAGATCTCACTTTTAGGGAACAAGACCTTGGGTAATCTCTTTGTGGGAGAGCAGACCATCCGTGGTAGGTCACCAGACCGTCTGCAACTCTGCACTAGGAGCTCCACTATTCTCAACAGGCGCGTGGACCATCCACATGGAGGCGACGGAACATCCACGAGGGCGTAGAGGGCTTCGTGAACCTCTTGTAGAACCTAGATCTCACCTCCCGAGACGGACCCCATTGGGGAGGAAAGATCATATGGTTGCCTTGGGATTGACAGGCCAACCAAGACGCATATAGATGATGTGAAGCTGGGAGATGTGAAGATTGAGGTTGGAAAACTACAACTAAGGCTAACTTATTCTTACTCCTAGTCTATAAGGTAGATTTGGGTTAATAGATCGATTGTTGTGTGTTCTGACTCGTTCCTATGCGAGATCCAACAGTTTCTCGTGGGTTTGTTTGGATAACAATGCACGGGATAAGGATTCCAACTTGAATTAATCTAATCACGGACCATCAGGGCTATCCCACAAACCGTTCAGGGTTGTCAAGGGCACATGGTCAGACTGTCCAGCCATCTAGGTTCCAAATTTGTGCTCAACACATGTCCCCTGCCTTTTGGTGGAGCTTAGCGAGCCAAAAGCACCTGGTACAAGTTTTCTACCAATACAACTCGATGTAAGAACATAGGTCTTCTAATCATCTTGCCATACAATGGGATGATATTGCTATAGAAAACAACCATTTAATGCTTTAGGTAATTTATCACCTTGCAATGTTTCCACCATGTATGCATCACCAAAAATTACATGTATAACTCTGTAAGGCCCTTCCTAGCTTGGGGACCATTTGTTAAACTTCTGATCTCTGCTTCTTAATAGCAAGATTGTCTTCCAGACTAGATCCCCAACCTAAAATGACTTAGCATTTACCTTCTTACTGTAGGCTTTGGCAACTATAAGCTTGTGTTTCTCAATCTCGTTTAGAGACACCATCTTCTTGTCAGTCACCTCATCAATATTAGACCATGAAAATCAATGATATATAGATCATTTTGTCTAGCGAAGCTGATAGCATTTAGGCTTATCTCTACAGGCAAAATAGCTTCCTGCCCATACACATGCTCAAAGGAGAAACCTTAGCAGCATGATGCTTAGATATTCTATGAACCCATAAGGCCTCAAACAAAACTTTGTGCCAATGACTAGGATGATCATATATTTTTTTCTTAATAAGGCTAATCAACGTTCTATTCCTTGACTCTACCTGACCATTGGCTTGAGCATAATATGGAGATGGATTAAGCAACTTAATCATATATGATTTAGCAAACTCACGAACCTCTTTAGACATAAAAGAAGTCCGCTGATCTGTAGTCAAAGTTTGGTTTATACTGAATTTATGGATAATATGCTCACTCACAAACTCATTCACCTCCTTGTGTGTCATATTCTTCAAGGCAACGACTTTGGTCCATTCAATGAAATAGTCTATAGCGAGTAATACAAACCGATGACCCTTGGACGATGATGGGTGAATCTCTCCCACAAATTCTAAACCCCAGCCTCTAAAAAGGCCAAGTCTTGATGATGGGATGTAATTCGATGGTAGGAACCATCTATATATCACCGAATTTTTGACATACTTGACATCCTTTGTAGTAATTAAAACAATTGACAATCATATTAGGCAAATAAAACCCAACTGTTCTCAAAAGCCACTTCATTTTTGGAGCTGATTGATGAATACCACAAATGGATTCATGTACTTCGGCCATGGATAATATAGTGTCATCAGGGCCCAAGCACCTAAGCATAACATTGATAGGAGTTTGATGATAAAGTTCATCATTAATTAGAACATACTTAAAAGTTGTCTGCCGAATACTCCTATCTAATCTAACATTAGGATGCCCTAAATAAGTAATTAGGGCTACCCTCCAATCAACTATATCGGCCACATCATTAGCCAATTTAGTTAGAATCATTACTTTAGCGCCTCTATCGATCATGGACAGTCTTGTCACCTCACCTGGACAGTCCGGTGCCTGAACTGCAAACGGTCTTGTAACCTCACTCAGACGGTCCAACACTTGTAGCCTCGGTCTTACAACATCAAATATCGGATTTTTAGAAATATGAAACTTTCTTTTGTTTATCTGATACCCTGAAGCCCCCTGTGCCAAACCATTATATCTGAAATTCTCAGTTCTAAATATATTGCGAATGTCAAATTCATCAAATAAATAGATTGTCCTTGCATTTATCAAGATAACTATTCAAGGTACCAACTAAACATTGATACTCTCTCGGAACTTGTTAGATTAATAACTGAAAATCACCAAAAAAACATACATGTCTCACTCCCATATATGTTAAGTATTCCAAATAGAATATCAAAGCTTCAAATTCGACTTGATTATTAGTATAATGTAACTCCAATCGGCTAGAAAATTCAAAGGCAGCACCTTTTGGCGAAACAAGCACTATGTCAATGCCTTAACCTTCTTTGCAAGCACCTACATTTCGAATGGCTCTGATTCGATTGGGATCTACTTCTATGCCATGCTCATAAATTATGAACCCTAAGACCTTTCCATCCGACACTACAAAAGCACATTTGTGTGGGTTTATTTTAAACCATACCGGCGCATCTTCTAAAATAATCAATGTAAATCGGCTAAATGGGAATCAAACTCAACCAATTTGACTACTTTATCATTAATGTAGACTTCAATGATGTTCCCTAATAACCTATGAAAAATCAAATCTATTGCCCTTTGATAAGTTGTGCCCACATTCTTTAGCCCAAAAATCATAACAACCTACTCAAATAAACCATTAAATCTAGGACAAACAAGTGCCATTTTAGACATATCATCCTCGGCCATGAAGATATGATTGTATCCAACATTACCATCAAGAAAATTAATAACTCTATTACCAGAAGCATTATTAATAAATATGTCAGCTACAAGCATAGAGTACTCATATTTGGGAGTCTCTCTATTTAAATTTCAAAAATCTATGCATACACTGAGTTTGCTAGAGTCCTTTTCCACTGACACAATATTCGAGATGCAGTCAGCATACCTGCAAGGCCTAATAAAACCAGCTTCTATGAGTCTATTAATTTTGTCATTGATCCTTTGACATAAATCTAGATGAAATGGTTTTGGTTTCTGCTTGAACGGTCAAAATACAGGCTTAATTGGTAACCGATGTTCAACTAACTCTCGGCTTAGACCTAGCATTTTAGTATAACTCCAAGCAAAACAATCAGCAAACTCACGTAATAATCTGATCATTTTTCCCTATGATCGGATTTCAGGTTTTTGTTTACAAAAGTTGTCCTTGGAGTACTACCATCTCCTATGTTAACATTCTCCAAAGGATCGGCCGAACTAAACCCATGTTCTAATTTTCCTAAATAACTAAACTCCTATATTGCATACAAATTAGATGAGAATGTTACTCTCTGCAGAACTATGGACCATCCAGCCATAGGGGGCGGACCATCCAGAAGGGTGGCTACAAATTGTAAACCTCTCTGTTGGACTTCAGACCATTTGACCATAGGAACCGGACCGTTCGAAATGATGGTTGCAACTTGTAGACCTCTCTATGGGACTTTGGATCGTCTGGAAGGGCAATTGCAACTTGCTAACATCTCTGCGGGACATCAGACCATCCGGGCCTAGGGCCCGTACTATCTAGGCTACCAGTAGTGGTCTAATTTTATTCTATTGACACATGCATTACATTTCACTTAGGATTTAACTAGTTTTCCATTGGTTCTAACATTACATGGGTGAACCCTTTTTTACAAAAACTTATGATTTGATAGTTAGAAAATTTTACCTCTATCGAACATTATGCAGAATCATATGTCCATAACACAGGGGCATCACCCATAGCCATGCAATCCACACACTGTTTCAACATCGTCGTCGACCCATTGTATAAATATCTAGTGCAAAGTAGAAGGTACACATTGATTGGCATGTATCCAATCTCTACCTAAAATTACATTATAATTGTCGATTATATCATAATCAGCGGAAAAGGTAATAACATTAATTTCCATACCTAGGCATTCGAGTGATGCCTCATAGTCCACCATCAGTTCCTCAGATACTTCCTCATCTGTGATCCTTTCCTTAAGGGCCTCAGAGTGGTCCATGGTGGTCACTGTATCCTTGGGATCCTCATGCGGAGTCATGGTGTTGTCTCTAGAACTGCTAGACAGTCTGGTCCCAAGTGTCGGACTATCCATGCTACCTTTGGACGATCTGGATTTAGGCATCAGATGGTCACGTGACCTAACTTCTATCTCTATGATCGCTTTTGTGTGCTGGTGGTAGTGGCCTTAATTTTTATTGTTTCTGAGAGTAAATAGGATGTGTGTCATTGAACACTTGCTCGACTTCCTTCTTCCTCTTCTGCTTTGCTCTCAAACGCTAAAGTTTATGATTTTGGAATCGTGTCAAACCCAAAGGGAACCATCTAGGTATGGAATACTTCGGATCAGATGTCTTTCTTTGGCTGGCGGCTTTATGGTTATCGGCCATAGCGACATCCTCATCTAATTGCGTTTTGGTCGATGCTCCAAAAATCATTGGTCCTTCATCTATTTCCTTATCAACTACGACATTTGTGGTGCCTATTTTGATGGTGTCACCGACTATAGTTCTCTATATTTTTGTAGAACTTGTTGTAGCCGGTGACTAAAGTGCCACCAATTTGGGGGTTCCCCCCATGCCCCTATAGGAACTGTTGGCCTTTGTAGCCAAATGCTCTGGCATGCCTGCTGGCCCTATGCATGAGGACCGGAATGTTGAATTTCCAATTAGTGTTGCACTGGTGGAGCTAGCCTATCAAACACTAAAGCATGCGATGCCCCAAGCTAGGTGGTGTGGTATTCTATATGGATAATGTGGGTGTGGTGTCACTCCTCCCCACATAGCTAGATAAGTAGGCGGGTAGGCGGGTGGATATGTAGATGGGTATATGGGTGGATATGCAGATGGGTATATGGGTGGATATTCTAGTGATGTATATGTGTATGGTGAATATGCTAGCAGTGTATATAGATGGCGTGGATAAACATGTGGTATTGCCCATGGTGTCGGTGGTGTGGGTGGAACTAGTTTGACTACATCTTGGACCATTTTAGTCAGTCGTGTACTCGTGTTTCTTTTCTTGTCTATCTAATGATGGTGAATGAGGTCAATTTGTTGGTCGATCCCTTGGAGCGGCCTTCTTATTGACATATTTAGAAAGAACTTGATCAAAAGTAGGGTCAGCACTAATGAACTAGCCAGATGACTTAGATGTATTTTGCTCCCATGTACCAATCTTTAGGCATTGTGGCTTGAAGGTCCGGGTTTGCCAGTGCCTCTGGTCATTCGTGGACCATCCTTGGTAGATCAGTGGATTGTCCGCCAGAGGTCTAGACCGTCCGACCTTAGGCGTCGGACTATCCACCATACGTGGGATAGGAGGGTCGAATTGATTACCCGACCGTGCTTTCCCCCAGTTCTCTCAGTCCAGATGGTGATCTTTAATGTCTTGTTCCCATCAAGAGTCTTTTTTGCAATCACTTCCCTGGAAAGAATTTGCTTATTCTCATCGATCATGCGAGAATCACTGATGACAATGACTTTTCCTTTGTCTTTAGCACCCACCTCTAGCCAAACCAAGACTTTCTTTCCTTTTAAGTCTAATATGTTGACAGGAAATGGCTGCTTGTTAATTTGCATTTCCTGAAAACTCAACCGACCTTCATTTATAGTTGAATGTATTATCGACGAAAGACATTGCAATCCTTAGTGGCATGGGAAAGGAATTGTGCCACTAATAATAAGCACATATTTTTAGCTCATCTAAAGGTGGAATGGTATCAGTTATTTTAATGTTGCAACTTTTCAATAATTTGTCAAATGTTTTATCACACTTAGCAACATTAAAATTAAATTTGACTTCCTCTTGCTGGTTTTTCTGAACTGGCTGCAAGGATGAGCAGGATGTGGGTTTGGCCTTAGCTGGCCAAACACGTTTAGCATCATACATATCCTTGGACTCATCATCAGAGCTACTATCATCATAATCAACAAGATGCATGTTATGATGAGTTGATTTTGATGTCTCCTTGCTTCAGATTTGACAAGCCAAACCCAATAATGCAATTAGTTTAACGAGAAAAATTGGGTGCCATCTGTTTTTCCTTTAAATTTGAGCGTGACCCATTAAAAGTAGACCTATTAATTGTTTATCTGCGACATAGATTCGAAAACATCTGTTTCTAGTCGCCTAGAATCTCTAGATATAGTCATTAACCGATTCATAACTCTTGACTCATATTCCCTAGAGAAAAATGCTCATGGAATTTAAGTTCTAAATCAGCCTAGAAGTTAATAGAGTTAGGTGGTAAGACATCATACCATACGAAAGTTGTACCAATGAGGGACAAATAAAATAGTCAAACGTGGAATGCCTCCCTATCGACCAATTCCCCTAGTTGTGCTAAGAACTGGCCTATGTGATCGTGCGTGCTCTTACTGCATTCACCGGAAAATTTGGAGAAATCATGTATCCTGCTCCCTTCTGGGTATGGGATGGTGTAAAACAAGTGGTTGTAAGGTTTCTAATTTGATGATCCTGAATCAAACATTCTAACTCATATCCTATCTCGAAATTATTCGACTATGTCTTCCCGAATTTTCTCCATAGTAGCAGGTGGTATAGGACCAGACCCTGAAACGTGAAACTCGAATGGTTGGGCATTGTTATATCAGCTATCTATATGTGGGTAGTCTATGGTGGATGGTGGTGGGAACCCTTCTACTTCCCTGTGCGTCGGGTGGTACTCTGTCCTAGGTGTTGGAATGCTTTTTGCTTTGATGGGCTTGAGGCGGGGGAGCATAGTGTTGCTTTGGTGTAGAGTAAGGTTGGATTTTGTCAACATGATGCCATTCTATGTATTGGACACCGGACGATCCACTATGGGTCACTGGATGGTCCGATGGGGTGTCAAATGATCCGTAATAGGCTACCAGACAGTCCAGTATATGGTCGGACTGTCCGAGATTGTACTCGAACGATCTGGTAATGCCTAGAGGCGCTGCTACGTCTATTAGGTGTTTTGGAGACAACAATTGACTTGGGTATCAGTTCACTAGCTTACCATATAATGGTTGAGACTGTATATTCCCATTCATTGTCGATGCATCTAGCGATGTTTCTTCTATAGCGACATCATGAGATGGAAGATTGGGAATAATAGATTTTTTCCATTGCACGTGTGAGTTTTTTGAGTGTTTCTTCTATCTCATCTACACGTTGTTCTAACTGATCTAACTAATGTAATTCCATAGAATGCTTAATACATTGATCATTATCGAAATTACTTACATTGCTATCATGGAATGAAGGCATAAGGGAGTCGAGCTTGATCTCTCCTTGTTCGACTATCTTATAGTGTCGATCCACCTTGAAGTGTGTCAAGAATCTCTCGTTCTCTTCTTCGCGCACCTAGGTGCGTGAAAGTCGCCTAGAGAGGGTGAATATGTGAAACCTAAAAATTACAAACTTTGAACAGAATATTTGTCGGATGTTAGTGTTAGAACAAGTATGAATATAATCAGAGTGTGGAAGGGAGTTCTTCTTGCCACGAGTTGCTCAATCAATGTGGATAACTTTGAGAGCAAACTCAAAAAGATGAGCAAGAGAACTTTAGAGAGAGGGGAGATGAAGAATCGAATCGTAAAGTAATGATCAACACAAATGAACACGGCGATTTGTTTCCCATGGTTTGGTTTGGAAGAACCTACTCCCTATTGAGGAGGTCAGGTAGGCCGGATCTCTTTCAACCCTTTCCCTCTCTCAAACGGTCACTGAGACCGGTTGAGTTTGCTTCACTATCTCAGGGACATCGAGTCTCGCAAGGGCCTCCACACAAAGAATTAGGGTCTCTTGTCTCACTTTACAATCAAAGCTCAAATGATCACAAGACCATGCAACACTCAAATGTGCTAGCCACTATGTCTCTCAAACACAAATCGATCAAATGTGGCGCCGAAAGGGCTTTGAATGCATGGGATGTTAGTTGGAAGGATCTTGTGTCTTCAATGTGCTAGTTGGGGGATTTATAGCACCAAACCACTCAAATAGCTATTGGAGAAAAGCTACCAAAACTGCACAGTCGGGTGGTGCTCCAGACCGTGAATAGTACTAGTCTGGTGCACCACCGGATTGTGAACAATGCCGGAGCAGGGAGCCGTTCTAAAATTCAAGGTAGTTGTTGCCCCTTGTTAGACAGTCCGACACGCCACCAGACGGTCTGTTGCGTGAGGCTGAAAATATTGAGGTTGGCCAATTCACTAAAATTCCCATTGGACGGTCAAGTGCGCCACCGGACCGTGAATAGTACTTGTGTGGTGCCGGGCTGATTTTTGCTGAGTTGAGACTCTCTGCGTAGATGGGTTGGTGTGCCACCGGACGGTCCGATGCACCATGGGACAGTTTGGTGAGCCTCGGTGCTCCTGTCCAGCTATCCATTTTCTATATTTTCTTCAAATCTTCTTCAAATCTTTTTGGCTATCTTTGAGGGTGTTCCTATGACTTAGACAAACATATGTTCTGACAATCCAACTAGTCTAAGTCTTGTTCTTTGATATTTTACTCTCTACAACTTAGTAATTTGTTTTTGCTCAAACTTGCTCCAAAATGTTGACATTGTAAAGTTGAGCTTTCCAACCTCTTTAGATGTGTCAAAGAGGTTCTTAGGGGTATATACAACTTGTCCAGAGTGTGAAACTGGGTATTATTTAAATTTTCCTAGTTTTACCCTATGGTTGGTTTTGAGCTATTTCTGTCATAGAATTGAGTTGAGTGGACTTATGCACATGTGAACCATAGACTAGACAAAAAAAGATAGTCCATAAGGTTGTGATGGTCATCAAGCACCAAAATCAATTAGGGAATATGGTAAAGACCATTTCCCTTTTAATCTCCCCTTTTTGGTGATCGATGCCAACACAAACCAAAGCAAATGTAAAGTGTAGAAATATAACTGGTTTTGCAAATTGACAATAGTGCATATGTTACTTGAAATGAAAGCAGTTCTAAGTTCATATGAATGTTTTTGTCATAGTTAAAAACTTGGACCACATTTGCACCACTTAGCTTGTTTTTGCAAATATTTTGAAAAGTCTTTTCAAATTCATTTGCAGTTGGCCTAAGGTGTAAGAATAGGATTTCTAAAAGCATTTCTAAGTTTGAAAGATTCTCCCCCTTTTTCAAATGCTTTTCCTTTGGCCAAATAAAGGCCCCCTGAATATGTTATTTCCTTTTGATAAGAAAATATTTTTGCTTCTCTTAGTTGTAAAGAGGGTTTTCTCATAGAAATACCAATTTGGAAAAGTTTGATTTTTTTTGAAAGACAAGGTGGTGGTGTGGTCCTTTTGCTTTGGCCTATTGATTTCTCCCCCTTTGGCATTAAGTGCCAAAAATGAAGAAATATGGAGGCCTATTACAAGAAAGATATGAATGTAAGTATGTGAGTTGGGCAAAGTGTATTTGATACCGACAAAGATGCAGTGGAAGCTTTGCTTTTGCCTTCAACTCCATTTTCCTTTCAATCAATGACTAAGTATGGAAGTTTACTTGGAAGCGCATTAGTCTTAGTTTTGGCACAAGAAGAATAAGAAACATACAATTGTACCAAATGAAAGAGATTTGTCATGCTCAAAGGTATGAAATGAGCATAGTGTGCAATATTTTAATCAAGGTTCCGAGAATCTAAGACATTTAGTTCAATCCTGAGCTCACAAAATCTCTTTTCATCCAGGGGCTCGGTGAAGATATCGGCTAATTATTTGTGGGTACTAACATGGTCAATAATGATATCTCCCTTTTGTGAGTGGTCTCTTAGGAAGTGGTACTGGATGTCAATGTGCTTAGTGCGGCTATGTTCAATGGGATTCTCCGCCATCCGGATAGCACTCTCATTGTCACATAGGAGATGGACTTTGTTCAATTTGTAGCCATAGTCCCTAAGGGTTTGCCTCATCCAGAGTAATTGTGCACAACAATGCCCTACAAGAATGTACTCAGCCTCGACGGTGGATAGAGCCCAAGACACCAGAGATCTTCCTAGAAATTGACAAGTCCCTAATGTGCTCTTCATATCAACTTTTCATTCGGCATAATCAACATCTGAATACCCGATTAGATCAAAGGTAGATCCCTTGGGGTACCATAGACCAGTTAGGAGTATGAACTAAGTATTTTAAGATTCTCTTCATGGACCTTAGATGGCATTCCTTAGGGTTGGCTTAGAATCTTGCACACATACATATAGAAAGCATAATGTCCAGTCCAGAAGCACATAAGTAAAGTAATGAACCTATCATAGATCGGTATTCCTTTTGATCTACTAAATTACCTTTTGTGTCGAGGTCAAATGCCCATTTTCCCCATAGGAGTCTTGATAGGTGTGGCATCCTTCATCCCAAACTTCTTGAGTATGTCTTGAGTGTACTTTTTTGGCTGATAAATGTGCTTTCTTGGAGTTGTTTGATTTGAAATCAAAGGAAATACTTCAACTCCCTCTTCACAAGATGACTTGTTAGTAGACCCAAAAATAATATCATTAACATAGATTTGGAATATAAAAAGTCTTTATCAATTATTTTAGTAAAGAGTGTATGATCAGCTTTTCTGACCTTAAAACCATTAGAAATGAGGAAGTCTCTTAGGCATTCATACCATGTTCTTAGGGCTTGCTTAAGCCCATAGAGCGCCTTTGAGAGCTTATAAACATGTGAAGGATACTCACAGTCTTCAAAGCTAGGAGGTTGCTCAACATACACCTCTTCCTTGATAGGACCGTTGAGGGAGGCACTTTTCACATCCATTTGATATAACTTAAATCCCTGGTAAGTAGTGTATGCAAGTAATATGTGAATTGACTCAAGCCTAGCTACGGGTACATAGGTTTCATCGAAATCCAAACCTTCGACTTGTGAATACCCCTTGGCCACAAGTCAAGCTTTGTTCCTAGTTACCACACCATGCTCATCTTGTTTGTTGTGGAATACCCACTTGGTACCTACAACATTTTGGTTAGGACATGGAATTAAATGCTAGACCTCATTCCTCGTGAAGTTGTTGAACTCCTCTTACATTGCCATCACCTAGTCTAGATCTCTAAGTGCATCTTCAATCATGTAAGGCTCAACAGAAGACACAAAAGAGTAATGTTTGCATAAATGAGCAACTCGAGAGCGAGTAGTTACCCCCTTTTGAATATCATCGAGAATGGAGTCGACGGGGTGATCTTGTTGAATTGCTTGGTGGACTCTTGCATGTGGTGGTCTTGATGCCTGAATCTCTTGCTCATCCTCCTTGTCTTATTCATCTTTATATCCCCCTTGACCAATGTCATCATCTTGAGGTAGCTCATTGTCTTGAACTTGATCTTCAACTTCTTGAGCTTGTTCCTCATCTTGTGTCAATGGAGAGGCTTGTATGGAGGATGAAGGTTGATCTTGAGTTGGTGTAGGCTCACCGAGAACTTGAGGACACATATCTCCAATGGACATGGTTTTTATAGCGATGCATGGGACCTCCTCCTCATCTAACTCATCAAGATAAACTTGTTCTACTTAAGAGCCATTAGTCTCATCAAACACAACATCGCAAGAAACTTCAACTGATTCAGTGGTCTTGTTGAAGACTCTATACACCCTTGTGTTCGAGTCATAACCAAGTAAAAAGCATTCTACTAATTTAGGAGCAAATTTGGGATTTCTACCTCTCTTTATTGAAATAAAACATTTGCTCCCAAAAACACGAAAATAAAAAACATTGTGCTTTTTACTAGTGAGGAGTTCATATGATGTTTTCTTGAGGATTTGGTGAAGGTAAATTCGGTTGATGGAGTAGTAGGCGGTGTTAATCGCCTACGCCCAAAACCAATCTAATGTCTTGTATTCCTCAAGCATGGTCCTCACCATATCCATAAGAGTTCTATTCTTTCTCTCCACAACACCATTTTGCTGAGGTGTGTAGGGAGAAGAGACTCATGCTTGATGCCCTCCTCCTTAAGAAATCCTTCAATCTGAGAGTTCTTGAACTCTGTCCCATTATCGCTCTTGATCTCTTGACTCTCAATCCGACTCATTTTGAGCCCGTCTCAAGAATTTCTTCAAAGTCTCTTGGGTTTGTGATTTTTCTACAAAAATAACACCTAAGTGAAGCGAGAATAGTCATCCACAATTACAAGACAATACTTACTCCCATTGATGCTTATGTAGGCAATCAGGTTGAATAGATCCATTCGGAGTAACTCAAGCAGCCTCTCGGTCGTCATGATGTTCTTGTGTGGATGATGAACTTCAACCTGCTTCCATGCTTGGCATGCACTACAAATTCTGTCTTTCTCAAAGTGAATATTGGTTAGTCCTAAAATGTGTTCCTCTTTTAGAAGTTTGTGAAGATTTTTCATCCCAACACGCGCAAGTCGGTGATGCCATATCCAACCCATGCTAATCTTAGCAATCAAGCAAGTGTCTAGTTCAGCATTATCATTAGTGAACTCAACTAAATATAATTGTCCATTTAACACTCCCTTAAAGGCTAATGAGTCATAACTTCTTCTAAAAACAGTAACATCATATCAGTAAATAAACAGTTGTAGCCCATTTTGCATAATTGAGATAAAGAAACCAGATTGTAACCTAAGGATTCTAAAAGGAACACATTAGAAATAGAATGGTCAAGAGATATAGCAATTTTACCCAATCCTTTAACCAAACCTTGATTCCCATCCTTGAATGTGATTGCTCTTTGGGGATCGTCATTTTTCTCAAATGAGGACAACATCTTCTTCTTCCTAGTCATGTGATTTGTGCACCCGCTATTGATTATCCAACTTGTTCCTCTCGATGCATAAACCTACAACACAGATTTAGACCTTATCCTTACGTACCCAAATGGTCTTGGGCCCTTTCACATTAGAAACAAACACCTTAGGTACCCAAACACAAGTCTTTGGACTCTTGTGCTTGCCCCTAACATATTTAGCAACTATTTTGCCAGATTTGTTAGTGAGAACAAAATATGAATCAAAAGTCTTAAATGAAATAATATGTTCATTTGATACATGTCACACCCGGTTTTGGAAGGTAAACCGAATGCGAACCATGTACGTGCCAGGATCAGAACTCACGTACACAACGATTACATAATTGGACATCATCACACAATGTTTGAATTAAATAGCGCAAAGGTACTTAGTTACATCAAGATGTCCAAGACATCCACAGAGTCTAATACATATCCATAGTGTTTAACAATAACATCAAAGTGTGGAGTAACGAAACGTAGAATGTAAGCCTACACAGGCAGCTGACTGGGGGTTTGCCACTAAAGTAAACTAGAACTCGTCGTAGTCCTGGAACTCCTCAAAGTCCTCCATGTTACCAGCTTCACCTCCTAAGCACTGAGTACAGTGGGGACAACCTGGGGTGGGGTGGTTTGTAAAGCAAGGGTGAGTACACATCAACGTACTCAGCAAATGTCCCGTTTGGCTAAAGTGGACTAGCTGTATGTGGAGTTAAGGTTAAGCAGTTGCTTTTAGTTGGTCAAGTTTTATTACTATAAGTAGAGCCAAGTTTTATTAATAACCCAGTTATTACCCAGAGGCACTCCCTCCAAGAGGAAATACTAGAGATCAGATTTATAATCATCATTGCTATTCATCATCATAAAGGTAACCAAAGTTCTTCTAATCGAAGAGGATCCCAAGGCTGCTCATAACCGTGAGCATGGCTGATATACCAGTTTCTAACACTCTGCAGAGGTCGCACACTTTACCCATAAGTCATAATTACCATTCTGCCCGGGGTTCTAGCCTCCCCATGGATCACTACCAAGGTGACCTAGTAGGGTCTCACTACGTAGCCTTTACAAAGATTTCCTAGAGGTCATAGTCACCCGTTAGGTTTCTCCAGTTTGATAAACATAGTACATCTCCCCAGAGGAAGGGTGACTAACAAAACTAAATCAAAGAACCTCTTCAACCAGCCTCGGCAGAGCAAGTATTGTGCCCGGACCCCATGGACGGCCCTACGGCGAAGCCAACTACTCCTCTGGTTCCTCTAATTTATCAGCTAAGGGCGTCCCATTCCACCCTCATGGTTGCACTGTTATCCCGGGTTGTCACACCCCAAACAGGTCCTTACGGAGAGGTACTCAGGAAACAACTTGAGCCCCCTAAAGAATCATAAGAACCTCATCGGGATAACATCATCATATCATAAAAGATCACATCATGTTCATTGATTAAGTTAAAACAATAGCGAAGGGGTATCGGTTTGAACCTCAGGAAACAACCTAAACATTTTGCAATTTTAACCACTAAATTTGGAGTTCATATGAAAAAGATATGATATAATCAAGTTTTGAAGTTTGAAATATGAAATTAGGGCTAAATCTGTGATTAAATAAAAGTTCAGGGGTCTAATTAAAACAAACTAGAGACCTATGCGCTAAAACAGAGGACGACAGGTTGATTTCCTAAAACCATGGGGTTCTTAAGCAAAACAACCACGCGAAGGGGTATCGGGCTCCCTCAACCGTTGGATCGGAAACCGACGGCAAAAATTAGATCACGCGGGCGCGGGCGCGCAGGCGTGGTTGACGAGCGGGGCCAGGGCGTCAGTGGGTCAGGGCGGGCTAACCGGCTGGGCCCAGAGGCACAGGCGCGAGTGAGGGGGAGAGAGGGGGCGGTCAGTGTGACACCCGAGTGTCACCTAGGGTTTCTCTCAAGTGCTAACCCAAGAACCATCATTTTATGTGAACCAAATTAAGCATGAAGCATCAAATTAACTTAAGAATAAAAGATCTACTAAGTGTATATCTAAAGAATCATGCTCCAACAAATAAGATTTTCAAAAAGAGCAAAATGTTGAAACCCTAATACCAACCCTAATTGATCTCTTTAAGTAGAATTGAAGAAAAGGGGCAAAAGACTATGAAAAATATAAAATCAAGGCTTAGGCCAAATATAAACATTGAAGTATACTAAATAAGCAACAATAAAGATTATGGAAGCTTGTCCAAAATAGTTTAATAAAAACTCTAAAACAAGCTTCTCAAGTAAGGGTTCAATGGGGATTTCTGAAATTCAGAATTCTGAATTTCAGCCCTTGAGCTAAAGACCGAGCGTGTTCACCTTGATCCCTAGCTCAAATCCTAATGACCCCATTGACAACATTGTGCCTAACTAATCCCTCTGTCACATGCCAGAAGATGGCATTGGGACGCGAGCCTTAAACCAAGGATTTGCCTCGGGCTTGGGCAGGGAGACAGACTAGATTTCAGGGCTCCAAATCTTTGAAACCAGTAGGCAAAATCCTATGACCCTCACACATGATCGGTAGCTTATAGGGAGGAGAAGAGGTTTTGTGCACTGACCAAGGCAAGAGCAGGCTCGGATAAATGACCACACACGCCAGAACTTGGGCAGAATGAATGCACACACTTGTTCGACCCTGGTCGGCACGCCGGCGTTCGCCCAACCCGCGCGCGAGCTCGCCCCAGCATTCGGTCAAGTCCGTCGCACGCCCTCGCCCTCGTTCGTGCCCGCCCGCGCCTATAAAGCCTCCCTAGGCGCGCCTCAACCTCACCCCGTGCTCACCTTTGTCGGCCAGACGCCCCTCCTTAGCTCCGGCGAGCTCTCTTCCGCACGCCATTGCCACCCGAGCCTCGGCCACCGTGGCCAGCCCACTCCACTTATTTCCAAGCCACGCCAGCCACTCGGTTAGCTTTGCCAATAGCTTGTGAAGCTTTCCCAGCCCTCGGACCCGGCAGAACTTCACCGGAGAACCAAGATCGTCCTCGCCGGACTCCGGTCGCCCGCCTGCGCACGTAGACCAAGCAATCCGGTGAGCCGTTCTTCAATTCCTCGTGCACACACCTTCTTTGATCCCTGGTGAAGCTCTCTGACCCATTGGATTAGCCAATTGTGCCCTGGATAGGCCGGACTCCTCGCCGCCGATGAGCTCCCCCGCCTGCGCACGTGGACCAGCCGACTCCGACCATCCCCGACGGCGACCCGCACATCACCGTGACCCTCAGGACCTCCCTTACACCCTCGACCACCTCACCAGAGCAGTCTCGCTGCCGGTAAGCCCCTCCGTCCTTTCTTCTGCCGCGGGTACTGTTTGATTTGGGGGAAGGACCTCGGGTTAGGATTAGAAGAACCCAGGGGGTTTTCTGAATTGTCAGCGACTCAATTGAATAGTAGCCCAAGGACTAGTCTGTAAGGAACCTTGAAAACACCCGCCAGGGACCCCGTTGCAAAGTAGTTTTCCATTTAATCATTTATGTTTAATCTTTTTAATGAACAGAGAACTTAAGAAATTCATAACTTAAGAAATACTTAACCAAAAATTGTCAAACCAATTTTGCTGGATTCTAAATATTATGGACTATCAACTAAAAATACTGAACCCCATGCTTTCTATTCTAAATTTTAGAGTTTAGAATTAAATACAGAAACTGACCAAATCTTGTTTAATTAAAGAAAATTAGTTATGCTTCTGTGCTGAACCTAAGAAAATTTGTAGATGTTCAAACCCCATTTAACCACTGTTTAAAAATAGTGGGAACCCCAGTATTGAAAATTCAAGTAGGGGTATCTATTAAAAGCCATTTTACCCAAAACTTAAGAAAATCAGAAAGGCATTAGGAATTAATGAACGGTGAGTGAAATTATTTTTCCTAGACTACTTAAGTAACAGAGAACATAGGAAAAATAAAAAGACCACTAGTCCAGAACAGAATTAAAGTGGAATGTTTTATTTAGCATTATTCCAACTAGAAAACAATTATTGGAGTTATAAAACCAGACCCAAATTTGTCAATAAAAATTCAGTGGACTTGTAACCACCAAAAACCCACTACAAAAATGATAAATACCCTAGCCCATCATTTTAAGTAGGGTAAACAAATAGAACTTGATAATGAGTCATATTTCAAATAAATCATGAGTAACCCAAAAATAATGCAATAATGGGCAAATAAAATTTTGCTAGATCAATAATGAGATAAGCCAACACAGAAAAATGCAAACCCATTTGAAAGATGCACAATAATACCTATTGCCAATACTTCATGAAAAAGGCCATTTAATCTAAATAATTCCTACCACCCCCTCACTTAAGCAAAAATATGCCAAACTTCATAATGATTTCTCTTGCACAAGGAAGAAGCTAGGAAAAATCAAAAATCTGTTGTTTGATATTTTTCAAATATAGTGGTAGTAGATAGCACCCCTTTGGCTAGAAACTTTAGAAAATCATAGTAAAATAACTAATACGTTCTAATGGCTAGAACTTTGTGTAAAGTCATGTTATAACATCTAAATGTCAGCAAAAATAAGTCTTAGAAAATTACCTACTGTTAAATGGTAGTTGTAGTTCAAACCACCCCTTCTGCCCTAACATTTTATAATTTTGTCCAGAGAGAACTGTTCACTTTTTAAGCCCCATATTTTAGGACAAAGAAATATACACCAGTAATAAGCCACTGTATTTTCTATAGAACTTTTGGAAATTTATTAAGACAACTTGTAGTTCAAACCCACCTTAAAAACGTAAAAGAAATAAAGGGAAAGAAAGGAAAGACAAACCTCGCCCCAATAAGTCCAACTTGAAATCTTGACAATTCTCACTAAGACTTTAAAAACAATTCAGTGGAACACCAAAATGAACTTACCACTTAGTTTAACTGAGTGTGATCTAAAATACTAAGTATACCACCAAAAAATCTTTTGAAACAAGATTTAACTCTATCTAATTTAAGTAGATCATTCACCATCAAAGTTTAATTGCTAAAGCACATATCATATCACGCATGTATCTTACTCATTGCATTCATTAGATTGTAATCTCGCTGATGGAGAGTACGTGCTCATCCCCAAGCAAGGGACTGTCCAAGAGGAAGACCAGGAGCAAGCTTCCGAGGCTGCCATCGAGGATCTCCCTGCAGCCCCAGCTATTGAAGGCAAGCCCCGGTGCATAACCGTAATATTATATGCTACTTTACTACACTTAATGCACTTAAGTGTAGGAGTTGCTTGAAACCTCTAGTTGCAAGAACTTAGGATTCCTTTTTGAGATGGATACTAGTATGCTAGGTCGAGTAGCTGCTTGCTAATCAGGATCTCGGTAGAAGTCGAGTGATTTTTCTAGCATTCGCGCGAGGTCAGGAATTGATTGTATTCATCTTGATAACGGGATATGTGTTAGTCTATAGACTTGGATCCAGGAAGGATGCCTTGTCCATGAGACGGGAAAAATGAACTAAGGATTAATGTGTGGATACCTGAGTCAAGCTTTTGAACGTACTAAGCACATGTCAGGAAATATGGTAACCAGTAAACCTAGTACCTGAGTGAAGCCGAGTGTGGACTTTATCCCTCACGCGACCTGAGACTGGGTCTCCCATGCTAGCTATGGTGGGTATAAGTGCGGTCACTGCACGGCGGCAGCCGGGGTCAGTAGAGCATTGTATGCCAAGGCGGTGAGGCCTGGACGCGAAAGGGGAATCAATGGGGACGGTTGACATGTGTAGGGTCGAAGTACCCTGGCATGTCGTGTGTTTAGGTTTACCTTGCAAGGATAAAACTCGATTCGAATCGTCTGCTTCTCGCAGCTAATGAGACTGCTTGACCCCTTGTACTACATTGAGTAAGAAGTGAAATGAGGTTACATGAGACAATTTGTTGATTGAACTAAATGCTTGTTACCATGTATGCTTAGAAGGAGCAAACTTAGTAAAGCTAATGATGCTAGAAATGAAAAAGCTAAAACTTGATTTTAGATACAGCTAGTGCTTTTGGCAAACCAAACCCCTCAGCCAAACAGCTGCATGGTCTACAGGTAGAGGAGTAGATTCCTCACATCGGGGAAGTCTAACTGAGTATTAGTATATTCAGCCTTGCTTGTGGCATAATTTTTGCAGGTACGCTTCAGGACATGGTTGATGGTGTGACTTGGCCTACCACCCTGCCACCGGGTTGGACGGTCGAGTGGGATGCTGCTCCGGCAGGAGAGGAGCACGAGGAGTAGTGGGCTAGGCCTTGCCCATTCCCTCGCTACCGACGACATCGATTATCCGCTGCATCTTATTTTATGAACTCTTATCAGCAACTTGAAAAACTTCGATTTATGTAATAATTCAGTAATTTAATTCGAGGTTTCCTGCTTTATTGTATTTCTCCTGTGACTTACCTTCGAGTGAGATTGTGGAATTTGATCCTGGTTAAGTGGCTCTATCAGACTAGATCTGAGGGACTGACGGGTTATTCCGATTTAAGTGTGTTACGACCCCTGAGGCGTGACTTAGGCACTTAAGCTGGAATAATTCGGGCGGTTCCACCACAGCTGGTATCGGAGCAAATTCCACCACAGAGAAGGACAATAAACCATGAATACCAATTTTCAAAATCTAAAACTTGCTTAGAAACTACTAAGAATCGTCAGGACTAGATCGCTAGACCTAGGACAAAAGGCCTTAGGGATAGTGGGAGAAATAGGTGGCTAATTAAGTAGGCCCTATGGGCCAGTACTTAGATTTTTAAAGGATGCCTTAAAGCACCTTATACTCGGAGAGGAGACGTTACTTTCAGCATGCATGCATTATAAAAGCTAAAAGGAATTAAAACTTGAGCTAACCCACTTCCTTTTAAAACCATCCAGGCTCTTTTATTTTTCTTCCTTCCACCATAATCTTTACCTTTGATGCCCTTCCGCAGATGAATTCACCCACCCCCGCCAGTGGAGGAGACACTCATTTCAGCTCTGACTTCCTTTCTCACGATGGCTTTCCTTCCATCTTGTGGGAAGTGCTTAACTCCGTTAGTTACCCTACGCCCCCTTTGTACACGGTGCAGTTGTATGAGGAGCATTGGGTACCTCGTTGCTGAGTCTGGCTGACTTTGGAGGCTCATCCCCTTCAGCCGGGTTGGCGTTCTCTTGACTCTGAGACGATTGGATTTAGGACGGATGACACCACTGAAGCGGCAGCCATGAAGACTCTGATGACTTTCTGTGGCTACCATCCCCTAGAGATGGTGATGCACCCCTTGGGACTCTTCCCTGCTGAGAAGAAGGATGACCCCATGTGGTGTAACCGTGTGAGCCATGTGAAAGATGTGTGGGCAATGTATCCTGACTTGGTTGGGAGGGTCACTGTTCAGTGCATGAGTGCGCTGTATCGCCTTCAGGCCCTGCAAAGCGACGCTATGGCACATCTTGCTAACATCGCTCAAACCACCAAGCTCACCCTCGACAGCCGAGAAGATTTTGTGGTCGACTTATCCTCCAAGTTGGTGGAGAAGGATTTGCAGGTAGAAAGGCTGAGCCAGCGCATTACCACCTTGGAGCAGCAGGTGGAGATCCGAGACAACACTATTGATGTCTTGGAGAACCAGCTCCACGATGTGCAGCGGGAACTCGAAGAGGCAAATGACCACCTGGACATGCACCACTTGGAGATGGAGGCCAATGAGGCCGGAAGCGAGGGAGAAGAGGCTCCCGAGGAGTTAGGACCAGCCCCTGGTGCCAATGGGACTACCTCCGCGATGCCCCCTTCACCCGCATCCAGTGTCGCTTCCACCGCTCAGGGTTGATCAGTCACTTTGACGCTTTAGGCGGATAGAAACCTACGCGAGCTTAGTTAATGTCAGATTTTGGACTAGGCTTACGGGTACTTTCCCCTAATTGATGTAACCCTTGTGAACTTTTGAAATATGTTGGATGTTTGTAACCATATTATCTTCATTTCGAACCTAATATTATGATTATGGCATTTTTCCTTCCATATGAGATAATAGCTTGTCGTTCAAAATTGTGAGTTGGGATAACAATGGCGACAATCTCTGTTTTTAGATGGCAGCTAGGAAGCGTCGCGGGAATAACGAGCAGGTTCCCCCGCCACCTCCTACAGCTCCCACAGTGCAGGAGCTGATGGCCCAGCAGAATGAGATTCTGCGACAGCTCTTGTAGCGCCAACCCCACCCTCAGCAGCATGGTGGAGGCCAGCATCAGCGACCTCCGGCAGCGGCAACCTACCAAGAGTTCCTAAGCACGCAGCCACCCTTGTTCACCAAGGCAGAGGATCCGTTGGACACCGACGTGTGGCTCCGCGTCGTTGAGTCCAAGTTTCCCCTCCTCACACGAGACTGCCCTGATGAAACCAAGGCTCGCTTCGTCGCGCAGCAGCTTCGTGGCCCTGCTCGGACTTGGTGGGACCACTTCCGTGCTATGCTCCCCGCTGATCATGAAGTGTCTTGGGAAGAATTCAAGACCACTTTCAGAGGGCACCACATTCCCGCCGGAATTCTCGATCGCAAGCTGAATGAGTTTCTGGCACTTAATCAAGGAACCCGCATGGTTTTGTAGTACGCTCAGGCCTTCAACGATCTGTGCCAGTATGCAGGTTAACATGCCCATTCTGATGAGAAGAAGAGAGACCGCTTCCGTAGGGGTCTCAACACCAAGTTGCGGGAACGACTCAACACTGTCCAGGCAGATAGCTTCAATGAGTTGGTCAACCTGGCCATCTCCCAGGAGGATTGCATTGTAGCTCACCGGGCAGAGAAGAAGAGGAAGGCACCAATGGCAGCACCATCCGCTCAGGCCTAGAGATTTCAGCAGCAGGCAGGCAGATGGGTGATCCGGCCACCTCAGCAGCAGTAGTCGGCACCCACTCGCTTTCTAGCTCCCGCTCCAAGGAACAATCATCCTCCGCAACAGCAGCAGTTCCGCTAGGGCAATGGGAACAAGTGCTTCACTTGTGGCAATGTGGGCCACTATGCCAAGAATTGTCCAAGGAATCAGCAGAATGCAGATGCCAGCACCAAATCAAGACAAGGGAAGAAAGCAGAAGGTACAAGTCAGGCAAGGGAAGCTCAACTTCACTACTCTAGAGGAAGTACCTGAGGGAGCCCCCATCATGACCGGTATCTTTTCAGTTTATAATCAACCTGCTTTAATTCTGTTTGATTCTGGTGCATCTCATAGTTTCATTAGCCAAAAGTTCAGTGCTAAATGTCAACTGCCTTTCTACCACTCAAAAGGGTCATTTATGATAGCCACACCTGGGGGTAAAATTGCAACTAATCAATTAAACCAAAGTGTGCCTATTCAACTGGGAAGCCACATTGTCAAGACCACCCTTCTTGTTTTGGATTTGGAAAATGTGGACATTATTCTGGGAGCTAATTGGATGACCCTGCACCAAGTAGTGCTGGATGTAGCCAGCCGCATCGTGGAAATCAATTCCCCGTTCTATGGAAGTTTCACCTTAATTCTGCCCAGTCAAGGTTCTACTCAGTCATGTGCTTTTTCTATGATGGAGTTACCTCTGAAGAAGATCCCAGTGGTCTGTGAGTATGCAGATGTCTTCCCTGATGAATTGCCAGGAATGCCACCAGACCGGGATATTGAATTCGCCATCGAGTTGCAACCAGGAACGACACCAATTTCCAAAAGGCCTTACCGGATGCCACCCGCTAAGTTGGCAGAATTGAAGAAGCAATTGCAGGAGTTGCTGGATAAGGGATTTATTCACCCATGTACTTCGCCTTGGGGATGTCCAGCCCTGTTCGTGAAGAAGAAAGATGAAAGCTTGAGGCTGTGTATAGATTACCGCCCTCTTAATGTGGTGACTATCAAGAACAAGTATCCTTTGCCTCGTATCGATGTTCTTTTTGACCAGTTGGTCGGGGCCAAAGTGTTTTCCAAGATAGACCTTCGCTCCGGCTACCATCAGATCAAGATACGAGCAAGCGATATTCCGAAGACAGCTTTCTCAACCAGATATGGGCTATATGAATTCTTGGTGATGTCTTTCGAGCTGACTAATGCACCAGCATATTTCATGTATCTGATGAATTCTGTTTTCATGATCGAACTGGATAAATTCGTAGTGGTTTTCATCGATGATATCTTGGTGTACTCGAAGAACGAAGAAGAACATGCCGGGCATTTGCATGTAGTGCTTCAACGTCTGCGAGAGCACCACCTTTATGCCAAGTTGTCAAAATGTGATTTTTGGCTAAAGGAGATCAAATTCTTGGGTCACACTATCTCTCAGGCAGGAATAGCTGTTGATCCTGACAAAGTGCAAGAGGTGATGAACTGGAAGCCACCAACGACTGTCCGTCAGATTCGGAGTTTTCTGGGATTAGCAGGTTATTACCGAAGATTTATTCCGGATTTCTCTCGAATTGCGAAGCCCATAACTGAGCTGTTGAAGAAAGAAGCCAAATTTGTTTGGGTGAGAAGTGCGAAGATGCCTTCCATGCATTGAGGCAACATCTGACCACAGCACCGGTGCTAGCGCAACTCGACAGCAGCAAGCCTTTTGATGTGTATTGTGATGCCTCTGGCACTGGACTAGGTTGTGTTTTGATGCAAGACAACCGATTCATTGCTTATGCCTCAAGAGAAATCAGGCCTCATGAGCAGAATTATCCCACTCATGACCTAGAGTTGGCAGCAGTGGTTCATGCATTGAAAATGTGGAGGCACTATTTGATGGGAACCCACTGCAACATCTTCACGGATCATAAGAGCCTTAATACATCTTTACTCAGGCTGATCTCAACATGAGGTAGAGAAGATGGCTAGAGCTAATCAAGGACTATGACCTGGAGGTACATTATCATCCAGGAAAAGCTAATGTGGTAGCAGATGCCTTGAGTCGGAAGTTCCAATTCAATTGTGTTCTAATGGATTCCCGCATTAACACCTTGTGTGATGAGTTGAGCAAGATGCAGATTGAAGTGATTCCTTCTGGTTCTTTGTCTCACATTTCCATTGAGCCAGCTTTGCAGGACCAGATCATCATGGCCCAGCTCAGTGACAAGGGAGTGGAGATTATCAAGGAGAATCTCCATCAGAAGACTGAGAAGTATACATGTTTCCGCCAAGATGGAAAGGGTATATTATGGTTTGAAAGCAGATTGGTGGTTCCTAAAAATAAGGATCTCAAGAAGAAAATCTTGGACGAGGCCCATCTCTTCAAATTCTCTATGCATCCGGGAAGCACCAAAATGTACCATGATCTGAAGCCTTTGTATTGGTGGACCAGAATGAAGAGGGAGATAGCCCAGTATGTATCAGAATGTGACACCTGTCAGAGGATAAAGGGCAGCCACTTGAAATCAGCTGGAGCTTTGCAACCCCTATCCATACCTTTGTGGAAATGGGATGACATCAGCATGTATTTCATCGTGGGTCTGCCCAACACCTCTCGTCATCATGATTCGATTTGGGTTATTGTGGACCGACTGACGAAAGTGGCACATTTTCTCCCTGTGCACACCACTGATAAGGCTCAAAAGTATGCAGAGTTGTACATTGACCGAATCGTGTGTTTGCACGGATTGCCTCGAACCATTGTTTCTGACCGAGGAGCCCAATTTGTTGCCAGATTTTGGGAACAACTGCAGGAGTCTTTGGGAACCAAGCTAATCAGAAGTTCAGCTTACCACCCACAGACTGATGGTCAGACTGAAAGGGTAAACCAAATTCTTGAAGATACACTGAGAGCTTGTGCAATCGATTGTGGCAAGAACTGGGATAAGCACCTCTCCTTGGCAGAGTTTGCTTATAACAACAGTTATCAATCCAGCCTCAGGATGGCACCTTTCGAAGCTCTTTATGGAAGAAGGTTAGAACACCACTCAATTGGTCTCAGCCTGGAGAAAGAGAAGTTTTCGGACCTGACTTAGTGACTGAAGCCAAAAGGAAGGTCAAACTAATCAGGAAGAATCTAGAAGCTGCTGAGGCTAGGCAGAAGAGTTACCATGATAAGAGAAGAAAACCTCTCTAGTTCGAGGTGGGAGATTTCGTGTATTTGAAAGTATCACCCACCAAGGGAGTGCTGAGGTTTGGAATCAAAGTCAAGTTAGCCCCTCGTTACATTGGGCCTTATGAGATCATAGAAGCATGTGGACTCGTGGCATATAAATTGAAGTTACCTTCAAAAATGCCTGCCATCCACAATGTGTTCCATGTATCTCAGCTGAAGAAGTGTGTTCGATTGCCGATCGAGATCAGAGCAAAGCCAGAATTGGAGATAAAGCCACATCTACCGTACCAAGAGTACCCTTCCAAGAATCTGGATTGCAAAGAAAGATCAACTCGGGCTAAATCGATCAAGATGTATAAGGTCCAGTGGAGTAATCACTCAGAGGAAGAGGCTACTTGGGAGACTGAGGAATTCTTGCGATCCAACTTCCCCGATTGCCTACCTAAGGAAATTGGTACGTAATCATACCCAACTCCTCCTCCTGCCTTCCGAATCTAAATTTCAGAAATATAACCTTAAATCAGAATGAAGTAATTATGAAACAAAACTTAATAGGACTTCCTTCTGAAGTTGCAAAGAGAATGTCATTCGAAGAGCAGTTTGCCCTAATAATAGAGCACCCACTTCCTGTAAGTCTCACCCTTTGCTTCACCCAGGGAGGACTCTGTCCCGAATCTCGGGATGAGATTCCTTTAAGGGGGGAAGGCTGTGACACCCCAGTGTCACCTAGGGTTTCTCTCAAGTGCTAACCCAAGAACCATCATTTTATGTGAACCAAATTAAGCATGAAGCATCAAATTAACTTAAGAATAAAAGATCTACTAAGTGTATATCTAAAGAATCATGCTCCAAACAAATAAGATTTTCAAAAGGAGCAAAATGTTGAAACCCTAATACCAACCCTAATTGAGCTCTTTAAGTAGAATTGAAGAAAAGGGGCAAAAGACTATGAAAAATATAAAATCAAGGCTTAGGCCAAATATAAACATTGAAGTATACTAAATAAGCAACAATAAAGATTATGAAAGCTTGTCCAAAATAGTTTAATAAAAACTCTAAAACAAGCTTCTCAAGTAAGGGTTCAATGGGGATTTCTGAAATTCAGAATTCTGAATTTCAGCCCTTGAGCTAAAGACCGAGCGTGTTCACCTTGATCCCTAGCTCAAATCCTAATGACCCCATTGACAAAATTGTGCCTAACTAATCCCTCTGTCACATGCCAGAAGATGGCATTGGGACACGAGCCCTAGAAACGACAAAACCTAGGATTTGCCTCGGGCCCGGGCAGGGAGACAGACCAGATTTCAGGGCTCCAAATCTTTGAAACCAGTAGGCAAAATCCTATGACCCCCACACATGATCAGTAGCTTATAGGGAGGAGAAGAGGTTTTGTGCACTGACCAAGGCAAGAGCAGGCTCGGATGAATGACCACACGCGCCAGAACTTGGGCAGAATGAACGCGCACACGTGTTCGACCCTGGTCGGCATGCCGGCGTTCGCCCAACCCGCGCGCGCTCGCCCCAGCGTTCAGTCAAGTCCGCCGTGCGCCCTCGCCCTCGGCCGTGCCCGCCCGCGCATATAAAGCCTCCCCAGGCGTGCCTCACCTCACCCCGTGCTCACCTTCGCCGGCCAGACGCCCCTCCTTAGCTCCAGCGAGCTCTCTTCCGCCCGCCATTGCCACCCGAGCCTCGGCCACCGTGGCCAGCCCACTCCACTTACTTCCAAGCTGCGCCAGCCGCTCGGTTAGCTTTGCCAATAGCTTGTGAAGCTTTCCCAGCCCTCGGACCCGGCAGAACTTCACCGGAGAACCAAGATCGTCCTCGCCGGACTTCGGCCGCCCGCCTGCGCGCGTAGACCGAGCAATCTGGTGAGCCGTTCTTCAATTCCTTGTGCACACACCTTCCTTGATCCGTGGTGAAGCTCTCTGACCCATTGGATTGGTCAATTGTGCCCTGGATAGGCCGGACTCCTCGCCGCTGACGAGCTCCCCCGCCTGCGCACGTGGACCGGTCGACTCCGACCATCCCGACGGTGACCCGCGCATCGCCGTGACCCTCAATACCTCCCCTACACCCTCGGCCACCTCACCGGAGCAGTCTCGCCACCGGTAAGCCCTTCCGTCCTTTCTTCCGCCGCGGGTACTGTTTGATTTGGGGGAAGGACCTCGGGTTAGGATTAGAAGAACCCAGGGGGTTTTCTGAATTGTCAGCGACTCAATTGAATAGTAGCCCAAGGACTAGTCTGTAAGGAAACTTGAAAACACCCACCAGGGACCACCAGGGACACCGTTGCAAAGTAGTTTTCCATTTAATCATTTCTGTTTAATCTTTTTAATGAATAGAGAACTTAGGAAATTCATAACTTAAGAAATACTTAATCAAAAATTGTCAAACCAATTTTGCTGGATTCTAAATATTATGGACTACCAACTAAAAATACTGAACCCCATGCTTTCTGTTCTAAATTTTAGAGTTTAGAATTAAATACAGAAACTGACCAAACCTTGTTTAATTAAAGAAAATAAGTTATGCTTCTGTGCTGAACCTAAGAAAATTTGTAGATGTTCAAACCCCATATTATCACTGTTTAAAAATAGTGGGAACCCCAGTATTGAAATTCAAGTAGGGATATCTATTAAAAGCCATTTTTACCCAAAACTTAAGAAAATCAGAAAGGCATTAGGAATTAATGAACAGTGAGTGAAATTATTTTTCCTAGCCTACTTAAGTAACAGAGAACATAGGAAAAATAAAAAAACCACTAGTCCAGAACATAATTAAAGTGGAATGTTTTATTTAGCATTATTCCAACTAGAAAACAATTATTGGAGTTATAAAACCAGACCCAAATTTGTCAATAAAAATCCAGTTGACTTGTAACCACTAAAACCTCACTGCAAAAATAATAAACACCCCAGCCCATCATTTTAAGTAGGGTAAACAAATAGAACTTGATAATGAGTCATATTTCAAATAAATCATGAGTAACCCAAAAATAATGCAATAATAGGCAAATAAAATTTTGCTAGATCAATAATGAGATTGGCCAATAGAGAAAAATGCAAACCCATTTGAAAGATGCACAATAATACCTATTGCCAATACTTCATGAAAAAGGCCATTTAATCCAAATAATTTCTACCACCTTCTCCCTTAAGCAAAAAGATGCCAAACTTCAGAATGATTGCTCTTGCACAAGGAAGAAGCTAGAAAAAATCAGAAATCTGTTGTTTGATATTTTTCAAATATAGTGGTAGTAGAAAGCACCCCTTTGTCTAGAAACTTTAGAAAACCATAGTAAAATAACTAATAAGTATTAATGGCTAGAACTTTGTGCAAAGTCATGTTATAACATCTAAATGCTAGCAAAAATAAGTCTTAGAAAATTACCTACTGTTAAATGGTAGTTGTAGTTCAAACCACCCCTTCTGCCCTAACATTTTATAATTTTGTCCAGAGAGAACTATTAACTTTTTAAGCCCCAAATTTTAGGACAGAGAATTATACACCAGTAATAAGCCACTGTAAGTTTTACAGAATTTTTGGAAATTTATTAAGACAACTTGTAGTTCAAACCCACCTTAAAAACGTAAAAGAAATAAAGGGAAAGAAAGGAAAGACAAACCTCGCCCCAATAAGTCCAACTTGAAATCTTGACAATTCTCACTAAGACTTTAAAAAGAATTCAGTGGAACACCAAAATGAACTTACCACTTAGTTTAACTGAGTGTGATCTAAAATACTAAGTATACCACCAAAAAATCTTTTGTAACAAGATTTAACTCTATCTAATTTAAGTAGATCATTCACCATCAAAGTTTAATTGCTAAAGCACATATCATATCACGCATGTATCTTACTCATTGCATTCATTAGATTGTAATCTCACTGACAGAGAGTACGTGCTCATCCCCAAGCAAGGGACTGTCCAAGAGGAAGACCAGGAGCAAGCTTCTAAGGCTGCCATCGAGGATCTCCCTGCAGCCCCAGCTATTGAAGGCAATCCCCGGTTTTATGCATAACCGTAATATTATATGCTACTTTACTACACTTAATGTTTGTAGGATTGTAATGTGAACTTAAGTGTAGGAGTTGCTTGAAACCTCTAGTTGCATAAACTTAGGATTCCTTTCTGAGTGAAGCCGGGCGCGGACTTTATCCCTCACGCGACCTGAGACTGGGTCTCCCATGCTAGCTATGGTGGGTACAAGTGCGGTCACTGCACGGCGGAGTATTGTATGCCAAGGCGGTGAGGCCTGGACGCGAACGGGGAATCGATGGGGACGGTTGACATATGTAGGGTCGGAGTACCCTGGCATGTCATGTGTTTAGGTTTACCTTGCAAGGATAAAACTCGATTCGAATCGTCTGCTTCTCGCACCTAATGAGACTGCTTGACCCCTTGTACTACATTGAGTAAGAAGTGAAATTAGGTTACATGAGACAATTTGTTGATTGAACTAAATGCTTGTTACCATGTATGCTTAGAAGGAGCAAACTTAGTAAAGCTAATGATGCCAGAAATGGAAAAGCTAAAACTTGATTTTAGATACAGCTAGTGCTTTTGGCACACCAAACCCCTCAGCCAAACAGCTGCATGGTCTAGAGGTAGAGGAGTAGATTCCTCACACCGGGTAAGTCTAGCTGAGTATTAGTATACTCAGCCTTACTTGTGGCATAATTTTTGCAGGTACGCTTCAGGACATGGTTGATGGTGTGACTTGGCCTACCATCCTGCCACCGGGTTGGACGGTCGAGTGGGATGCTGCTCCGGCAGGAGAGGAGCATGAGGAGTAGTGGGCTAGGCCTTGCCCATTCCCTCGCTACCGACGACATCAATTATCCGCTGCATCTTATTTTATGAACTCTTATCAGCAACTTGAAAAACTCTGATTTATGTAATAATTCAGTACTTCAATTCGAGTGAGATTGTGGAATTTGATCCTGGTTAAGTGGCTCTATCAGACTAGATCTGAGGGACTGACGGGTTATTCCAATTTAAGTGTGTTACGGCCCCTGAGGCGTGACTTAGGCACTTAAGCTGGAATAATTTGGGCGGTTCTACCACAGTCAGATCCCGATCGAAGGGCTAGGATTAGATCTACTCGGGTTGAGTCCGAACCACCCGATCTCGGACAGACGGTCGAGATCTAACGGCCGGGGCTGGCTTGGGCGCGGTGGCGCCGCTCGGTCTCGCGGCGAGAGTTCGCCGGAGACGAGCAGACCAGCCACGGCGGGGCGCTAGAGGCTCGGGGACTAACCTAGGCGCAATCAGGGAGGTCTGGCGAACTCGACCATGGCCTACACGCTGGCGCAGAAGTACCAGAGGGCACAGACCACAGCAGAGCGGGCTAACGACGGCGCTGGATTGCTCCAGCGAGCAATCGCGCGAGCTACAGAGCGAGGATAACCAAATTAAGGGCACGGGCAGGTTGCTCACCTCGAGCAGAAGCGCTGGCGTCGCGAAGCAGCGACGGAGGCGTAGAGGCTCGACGGGGCGACGGTGGCGGACTCCGGCTGCGCAAGAAAATGCTCCGGTGAGTGGACCGGGCGCAGCAGGGAGGGAGAGGGCACACCGAAGGGTATCCCGAGTAGCTGACGGTAAGGCAAAGCTCACCGTGGCACTGGATGGAGCACGGGCATAACGGCGACCACGGAACAGGTGGTGGGTGTCGGCGTGCGGTGGTGGAGCTCTTGGTTTGTGTGGGCAGAGCGAGAGAGAGGGCGAGGGAGCTAGGCAGAGGGCGCAAATGAGAGAGGGGAGGTGGGCGAGCAGGGCACGGGGGTCAAAAGGGGCGCGGGGGCTCGCACGTGGCCGGAGAACGTGCGGTCGTGGGCGCGTCCACGGCGGGAGATCGTGGGCGAGAGATTAGAGACGGCTGACAAGTGGGGACGGCGGGACAGAGAGAGGGAGAGCGGATGCGCGTGAGAGAACTAGCGCCAATAGGTCTGGCCCACGGGACACAGAGAGAGAGGGAGGGAAGCGCGCTCGGGTTGGCGCCAACAGGCGGGACCCGCCTGTCAGACGCAGGGGGCACGCAGGCACAGGCGCGCACGCGTGGGCTGGGCTTAAATGGGCCGGCTTGGGCTGAAATGGCCTTTTTCTATTTTCCTGGAATTTCTATTGCCTTTTCTATTTATTTTCTCTAGGGTTTTCAATTCAAATTCAAATCAAGTTTCAAATTCAAACCAAACCAACCATGTGCAACAATTCAAAGAATATTTAGGGTTCAACATGATGCAACATTTCATGACTCATATGTTTTAGGCAAAATAAAATAAATAATCCCTCACTAATACAACTAACTCTAATTAAAAGAGAAAGAGAGAGGGAAAACTAGAGAGAGAGAGAAACTAAAGTGAGATAGAGAAGAGTAATACCTGAATTTGGATGATCATAAGAAAGAAATTTTAAACCCCCAAATTCAGGGTGTTACAGACCTATCCCCCTTAAAAGAATCTCGCCCTCGAGATTCAAGGCTGGCTAGCAAAGAGTTCAGGGTACTTGGCTCTCAGATCATCTTCTCGTTCCCAGGTTTCTTCTTCTTCTGAGTGATGGCCCCATTTGACTTTGCACATCCTGATGGTGTTCCTCCGAGTGACCCGATCTGTTGTCTCCAGAAAATGCATTGGCTTCTCAATATAGGTCAGATCTTCTTGAACTTCAAGATCTTCTGCTGGCAACTGCTCTTCTGGCACTCTCAAGCATTTCTTCAACTGAGACACGTGAAACACATCATGCACTATGGAAAGGTTCTCTGGTAAGCTGAGTTGATAAGCCAATTCTCCACGTCTTGCCTGAATCTAGTACGATCTGATATAGCGAGGGGCTAGCTTGCCCTTGACTCTGAACCTCTTGGTTCCTCTGATGGGTGACACTTTCAAGTAAACATAGTCTCCCACTTCAAAACTGAGTTCTCTTCTTCTGGTGTCAGCATAGCTTCGCTGCCTGGACTGTGCTACCTTCAGATTTTCCCGGACCATCCTGATAGTCTCTTCAGCTTCAAGCAAAATCTCCGGGCCGAATACCTGCCTTTCACCGAGTTGATCCCAGTGCAATGGAGTTATGCAATTCCTCCCATAAAGGGCTTCGAAGGGTGACATCTTCAGACTGGCCTGATAGCTGTTGTTGTAAGAGAATTCTGCATACGGTAGCCTCTTGTCCCAACCTAATTGGTCTTGCAAAGCACAAGCTCTCAACATATCCTCAAGAATCTAGTTGGTTATCTCAGTTTGGCCATCTGTCTGCGGGTGATAAGCTGAGCTGAATTTCAAGTGAGTACCCAAAGCTTCATGGAGCTGCTGCCAAAAATGAGAAGTGAACTGGGTGCCTCTATGCGATATTATCTTCTTTGGAATACCATGCAAGCACACAATCCGAGATATGTATAACTCTGCCAACACTGCACTGTTATAGGTGGTCTTGACTGGTATGAAATGGGTCGTCTTTGTCAAACGGTCCACTACTACCCAGATGGAGTCATAACTAGCTCGAGTGCGGGAAGACCAACTATAAAGTCCATCCCAATCTCATCGCATTTCCACTACGGAATCTGCAATGGCTGCAACAATCCTGTGGGTCTCTGATGTTCTACCTTGATCCTCTGACAACTGTCGCATCTGGCCACATACTCTGCTATCTCTCTTTTCATACCATACCACCAGAATCTCTTCTTCAAGTCTTGGTACATTTTCTCACTACTAGGGTGTATAGAATACACTGTCTCATGAGCTTCCTTGAGAATCAGTTCCCGAATCGAGGTGATGTCGAGAACACACAGCCTATCCTTGAACCATACCACTCCTTCTGCATCTTCACGGAAATCTGGACCATTCCCATCTATGATCAGCTGTCGGATCTCGTTGATCTTCTCGTCATCCTTCTGACCTTTTCTGATGTCTTGCTCTAGAGTGGGCTCTAGCTCAATTGTCACTCCTTAAGTGTTGTTCAGAAATCCGAGACTCAACCTGTCGAATTCCTTTGCTAGCTCAAACGGCATCGGGTGAGCGGCCAACATATTGACTTGACTCTTCCTGCTAAGAGCATCTGCAACCACATTTGCTTTGCCTGGGTGATAGTGAATCTCCAGTTCATAGTCTTTGATCAATTCTAGCCATCTTCGCTGCCTCATGTTTAACTCTGACTTAGTGAATATGTACTTGAGGCTCTTGTGGTTCGTGTAGATATCACACTTCTGACCATAAAGATAATGTCTCGAGGTCTTCAATGCATGAACCACTGCTGCTAGCTCCAGATCATGAGTGGGGTAATTCTTCTCGTGAACATTCAATTGTCGGGACGAGTATGCCACTACTTTCCCTTCCTGCATTAACACACATCCCAGTCCGGTGTACGAAGCATCACAGTATACTGAGAATGGCTTGTGAACATCTGGTAGAACCAACACTGGTGCTGTTGTCAACTTCTGCTTCAACATTTCAAATGATTCTTGGCACGCTGGGGTCCACTTGAACTCAACCTTCTTTGCTAACAAGCCTGTCATTGGTCTGGCAATCTTGGAGAAACCTTCAATGAAACGCTAATAATAACCGGCCATTCCAATGAAACTCTTGATTCCTCGGACATCTTTTGGTGCTTTCCAGTCTAGAATTGCTGCTACCTTCTTTGGATCCACAAGTAGTCCATCTCTGTTTATAATATGACCCAAGAATAGAACTTTGCTAATCCAGAACTCGCACTTGCTAAGCTTGGCATACAACTGGCAATCTCATAGCCTCTGAAGTACCTTCCTCAAATGTTCCTCATGCTCTTGCTCATTCTGGGAATATACAAAAATATCATCAATGAACACCACTACAAACTTGTCGAGGTAGTCCATGAACACACTGTTCATCAGGTACATGAAGTAAGCTGGCGCATTCGTCAATCCGAATGACATAACCATGAATTCATATAATCCATACTTGGTGATGAATGTTGTCTTCGGTATATCTGAGAGTCGGATTCTGAGCTGATGGTAACCTGACCTCAGATCTATCTTTGAGAACACACTGGCTCCTCTCAACTGATCAAATAAATCTTCAATTTTGGGTAGGGGGTACTTGTTCTTGATAGTAGAGTTGGGCGTTCGGGTTTACCCGTTATTTCGGGTCGGGCTTTTTGGATTTTTTATATTTCGGGTATCTAACATCTATACCCGAACCCGTATCCGTAATTTCGGGTACCCGTAATTTCGGGGACCTGTAAATTCGGGTATGGGTTCGGGTAGTATCAAACTACCCGAAATAGTGAAACAATATTCAACAGTAGTAGAGTAGAATATTTAATATTTAACCGTGAAACAATATTCGCTCTCACATATAACACATAACAGAGAACATTAGAGCAAGAGAACACACTAAACACAACTTTTACCAGTGATTCCAAGACAGCAGCAGCACAGGGAAGCCATCCTCATGCAAGCCGGTCGTTTCGTGATGTGCTTGCTGCCTGGTTGGCTGGTTGCCTTGCGGCCTTACCGCTGGCGCCTGGCGGCAAGCCGACCATGCCTTGCTGGTGCTGGACTGCTGGCTGCCTGCTTGCGCTGGAGAAGTGGAGAGTGGACTTGAGACTAGAGCGAGGGAGAGAGCTACAGCCGCCACTCCGCTAGACACCGCCACTCCGCGGGACACTGCATAGGTAATTCGGGTAGAATGGGTACTTCGGGTACCGCGGGTTAATACCCGATTAGGTCCGAACTTAATTTGGGTATTCAATTTCATTACCCGCTAGATCTGTTCGGGTAACGGGCTTCGAGCTAAACGGGTACGGGTTCGGGTATTTCAGGTTTAGGGCTTTGGGCTCGGGTTTTATGCCCAGATCTACTTGATAGTGACTTCATTCAGAGCTCTGTAATCAATGCACATCTTCTTCGTGCCATCCTTCTTCTCCACAAATAATACTGGGGTTGCCTAAGGTGAGGTACTTGGTCTGATATAACCTTTCTCTAACAACACATCAATTTGCTTCTTGAGTTCCACCAACTCTGGTCCGGACACTCGATAAGCTCTCTTGGAAATAGGGGTGGTTCCTGGGATAAGCTCTATGGCAAATTCAACCTTCCTTTCTGGTGGAATACCTGGTAACTCCTCAGGGAATACAACGGGGAATTCTGACACAATCCAAATTGCCTCAATCGGATTGGACTCCTTGTCATCTACTGATAAATGGTGACAGTCTCCTTCCTCTAGTTCAGGTAAGTACAACTTGGTTGAAAGGGAAATGTGCCTTTGGGCCATTTCTATAATGTTTTGGTGATTAAGTGCCCAACACATATTCTCTAAGTTCTAAATGTGCCAAAGATTGAAAAAGTCCAAATCAAGGCATGAGGTATGTTTCCAGACTTAGTACATTTGTTTTTGTATACTAATATATTTGTCTAAGTGTTAGAAATAGAGAAAAGAAGAAAAGAAAAGGATTGCAAAAGACTGGCTGTGTGCAGCCGAAGTTCAGCTCAGTCTGGCACACCGGACACTGTCCGGTGCGCCAAGCTGGACTCCGGTGAGAAGGCCACTCTCGGGAAAAGTTCAGCGGCGTACGGCTATAATTCACCAGACTGTCCGATGGTGCACCGGACTGTCCGGTGAGCAAACAGTCGCTAGTGCAACGGTCGGTCATGTAATCCGCGGGCGATGCGTGGCCCGAGCCAACGGTCGGCAGGGGGGCACCGGACTGTCCGGTGTGCACTGGATAGTGTCCGGTGCGCCAACTGGTGTAACGCCCCGAATTTTGCAGTTGAATTTTTTCTTTTCTTTACTCGCCAAAATTCGGGCGTTACCTTTTCCTTTTCTTTTTCCCCTCGCTAAACCTTGACCTTTTCCAAAGTTCTAGCGGGTTTCGGTTTGGAATTCCCGTACGTATAAAAACCCTAAATGCTTTTTGTTGCTTGATGCACCATGCCGAACCTTGCATTTCTTTTGATTGCTTTGAAAGCGCAATTGCATTCATGTAGAAAGATCGGATTTCGAAAATGTGGAGAAGATCTTTTCTTTCTTTTTTCTCCCTCTCTTTTTCTCTCCTCTTTTTCTCTCTTTCCCGCGCCGTGGGCCGACCCCGGCCGGCCCAGCCGCCCCCTGGCGCCCCCCCTTGGGCCCAATAGGCCCAGCCGCCCCCCACCCCCCCCCTCTTTTTCCCCAAATCCCCTCTCCCTCTCCCTCATTCTCTCCCTCTCTCCCTCCCCACCCAAGCCGCCGCCCCCACCCACCTCCCTGCCCTAGCCGTCGCCGCTGCCCCGACCCCGGCTGCGCGCCCTCGCCGTCGGCCACCCCCCCCCCCCGCCGGTAAGCCCCCTCCCCTCCCCCTTCTCCCTCCTCTCTCCTTCCCCCTCCCCTCCTTCTCCCCTTGGCCGCTGGCCCTTGGCCGCGCCGCCCGGCCGCCCGGCCGCCCCCAGCCCCGCGCCGCTCGGCCCCCTGGCCGCGCCCGCGCCGCTCGGCCCCCTGGCCGCGCCCGCCGCCCGCCCTGGCCCCTGGTCGCGCCCCCCTGTCCCGGGCCGGTTCAGCCGGCCTCGGCCCCGGCTCAGCCGCCCCGCCCCCCCCCAGCTCGGCCGCCCCCCGCGCTCGGCCGCCCCAGCTCGGCCGCCTGCCCCCGGGCCGGTTCAACCGCCCTAGGGCCGGTTCAACCGCCCCCCCCTTCTGTTTTTTTTATTTTTTTTATTTTATTTTATTTACTTTCTGCGATCATAATTACTGTATTTTAAGTAGGCTAATCACTGTTCATGCTATGGGAAAATAGGAAGTTTAATTTAAAATTCCGTTATGTTATTGATTCACGTAGTTAATTGTTTACCCTGTGCAATGTTGATCAACTAAAAGTGATTAGGTTTCCATCAGTATATATAAATATATATAACAGAATTATTTTGTTAAAAACCAATTGTGTCATTAGTGCATAAGATTTAACCCCCTGCGAGACCTTTCCCCGTTTCTTTCTAGCCATAACAAATGCGTTATCGAATGTCATACCTGATGCATATTCGCTTTATTTGTTATCTTGTATGGTGTACTGTTCTTTTGTATTAAATATGTGGATGTATGTATGTACGTTTGCGCTCACATAGAGAACGATCCGGTCGAAGAGCCCGAGGAATTCGCAGGAGAAGCCCCTGAGCAGCAGTCGTTTGGTGGAGGCAAGTGTCCTTTGACCTATCTATGTCCTATTCATTCTTTAATTCACCTCCCGCATCACACATTTATACCTAAGGATTGACTAGCTTTTTGTTATCCATGTCCTTGTTTACCTATTTGGGTCGGATTATTACTGCTTAGTTTGATGCTATTGCTCAACTTTAATCAATGAACATGATGTGGTTATCTATGATACGCTGTTTTCCCGTTCTTATTTATGATTATACTTGTGGCATTTAAGGGGACTCGAGCGGTTTCTCGAGTGCCTCTCCGTAAGGACCTGTTCTATGGATGACCGCCCGGGAAAACAGTGCAACCATAAGGGTGGAATGGGGTGCCCTTAGCTGAATAATTAGAGGATCCGGGGTGTAGTTCACTTAGCCGTCGTGCCGTCAATGGGGCTCGGTGTATGCGGCTCGCTCTGCCAAGGTTGATTTGTCCCTTGGGGAGGAGTGCGGTGCATTTAGGAAACCTAACGGGTGGCTACAGCCCCGGGGAATCTTTGTAAAGGCTTCGTAGTGAATCCCTGGCCATTCACCTCGGGAGTGAATAAGGGTCTTGCAAGCCCGGGCTAGAGAGGGAATCACGGCTTGTGGGTAAAGTGCACAACCTCTGCAGAGTGTTATGAAACTGATATATCAGCCGTGCTCGCGGTTATGAGCGGCCAAGGGAGCTCCAGAGATTAGTGATACTTGATCAGAGATACTTTGGTACAGGTGGTTATGAGATTGATGGTTCCGGTTATGATTATGGTGCTGGTAAGTGGTATTCTTTCCGTTTGGAAAGGGTACATCGGGTTAATAACTTGGGTTAATGCTAAAACTTGGCTTTCTACTAGTAAATAATAATCTGACCAACTAAAAGCAACTGCTTGACTTATCCCCACATAAAGCTAGTCCACTACAGCCAAACAGGATGCTTGCTGAGTATGTTGATGTGTACTCACCCTTGCTCTACACACCAAACCCCCCCCAGGTTGTCAGCATTGCAACCACTGCTCAGGCGAAGATGAAGCTGTGGAAGGAGACTTCCAGGAGTTCCAAGATTACGACGAGTTCTAGGTGTGGGTTAGCGGCAACCCCCAGTCGGCTGCCTGTGAAGGCCGCGTTATCTACGTTTCTTTTCCGCACTTTGATTTATTGTAAGAACTATATGGACGTCTCAGACGTATGATGTAATCGACTATTTTCCCTTATTAATACTATTTTGAGCACTGTGTGATGATGTCCATATTATGTAACTGCTGTGTACGTGACTAACTGATCCTGGCACGTACATGGTTCGCATTCGGTTTGCCTTCTAAAACCGGGTGTGACATAAGTGGTATCAAAGCCGTGCTGACTGTAGGACCGCTAACCTAGAGTAGAATGGTCGTTTTAAGGATTATAGACCTCTGTCTCTTCCTTGACTTTGATATCCCTTCAAAAGTTGGTCCTACTGACCAAACCTATGTTCTACTACATATCATACCTTGCTGAAAATTATGTTTCATTCTGATCCTTCATTTACTCATTACTTGCTGGTCATATTAATTCTGTTCTCACCCTTTTGCTTGCGATGTCTTTTGTAGATGGCTCGACTTAGACACACTGCACGAAAGTCAGTCATCCCTTTCTTACCCTCCCGCCTTGCTGAGCGTCCGCTTCGCCGTCCCGTGGCCGGACAGTCCAGCCACTTGGAGAGACTACACCACCGCCTGCGTGAGGAGCAGGAGCGTCGACGACAGGAGCAGCAGAGCTCTTCCCTCTCGCTCCACCAGGAGATAGAGTCTGTGAGGAGCTGCTCCCCTGTGCTTCCTCTGGAGCCGCCCCCTGCACCACCACTGGGCGCCCCAGCTTCTGGAGTAGCTGCTGGAGGAGACCCAGACGACGGAGATGGCGACGGCAGCTCGAGCCACGACACCGACTTCTCTGCTAACCCTGAGCCGGAAGGATGGGTTGCTCGACCCATCACTCGCGACGCTGCTCGCGGGTGTCACTTCCATGATGCGCTCGACACCCTGCTACGTCGGGCATTTGACCGGCATACTTGGTCCGTCGAGTATCGCTGTGTGGTCTACCAGCATAGTCGCGGGGTCTACCCGGACCGCTGGGAGGCGACTTGCTTGGTGCGCTGCCCGGAGGACAGTCTCCAGGGTGCAGAGGCCTGCTCAGAGCACTATTCCATCTCTGAGCGGGACTCAGCTGAGGCAGCCATGCAAGATGCTGCACGGCGTGCGCTTTCGCACTACTGCTCGGTTTTCGGTGGGGCAGCTGACGGTCTCGACCTGAAGTATTACCCCCGCCGTTCATCTGGCAGCACAGGAGGCGTGATTGTCTCACCTGTCGGTGAGGGCAATCCTAGGTTGAGCAGCACAGTCAACCTAGCCGCCGTGCTAAACACGGAGCTGGACCATGCATTAGACGAGCTGAGTAGGGCTCGTGCTGAGATCGCCCTGCTGCGGGCTGAGCGTGCGGAACGTCGTTTTCTGGACGGTGGTTCCCCCGCTCCCGTTGGGACTCAGCACCCGTACCGCTCACCTCAGCGTGGACACCAGTCTTATGGCAATCCCGCCTGCAAGACCAAGATAACTCTAGAGCCATAGATCGTTAGAGTTGGATCTTGTAATTAATACGAAATAAATATATACATAGAAGCTTCAGTCTTAGCTTTAGTCTCAGTCTTAGTTAGTTTTAGTTAGACAGGGTAGTTTGCTATATCCTGTGCATTTATGTTTGTCATGATGAACTATGTTTGGTTTGGATCTTTGTAATGATTGTCACCAGAGTGTGGGTATCCCCTGCATTTTGGCTTACATACTATGTCAATAAAGTTAGTTATATAGTTGGGAAACCCATTATTCTCCTTTCCTCTTTATCTGAGAAGCTGTGTGGTCTGTGTTGGAGATCAGTGAAGATGCTCATCTGTTCAGTGCTGTTGGAGAATTCTATACTCTTTTCTTATGCTGCAAGCTTTGCCAGATCAGTTCTGATGTGTGGTTGCGTTCTGCAGATGTCAGAGAACAGGCGTAGAGGAGGACGGCGTGCTCAGCAGGAGCGAGCCGCTCCGCAGGATGAGGTGCCCCAGCAGCAGCACCTGCCGCCCCCGCCCCCGATGTCGATTGAGCAGATGTTTCTGATGCAGACTCAGGCAGTTCAAGCCATCGGTCAGACTCTGGCCGCCATTCAGCAGCAGCAGCAGCAACAGCAGCAAGCACCACCCCAGCCTCAGATGCCTCAGATGCCTAGAGACAAGCGTGCTGAATTCATGAGAGGTCATCCACCAACGTTCGCTCACTCTTCTGACCCCATGGATGCTGAAGATTGGCTGCGCACTGTGGAGCGGGAGTTGCATACCGCTCAGTGCGATGACCGGGAGAAAGTCTTGTATGGTCCCCGTCTGTTGAGAGGAGCAGCCCAGTCATGGTGGGAGTCTTACCTCGCCACCCATGCCAACCCCGACACCATCACCTGGGAAGAATTCCGAGGTAGCTTTCGTCAGTACCATGTGCCTGCAGGTCTGATGACAGTGAAGAAGGAGGAGTTCCTGGCCCTCAAGCAAGGGTCATCATCTGTCAGTGAGTATCGAGACAGGTTTCTGCAATTGTCTCGCTATGCTCCTGAAGATGTCAACACCGACGCCAAGCGACAGTACCGTTTCCTGAGAGGCTTGGTTGACCCTCTGCAGTATCAGCTGATGAATCACACCTTCCCGACATTCCAGCACCTGATTGACAGAGCAATCATGACAGAAAGGAAGCGCAAGGAGATGGAAGATCGTAAGCGCAAGATCAGTGGACCCCAACCTGGAGGCAGCAGCCGCCCCCGTTTCTCAGGCAATCAACCTCAGCAGTTCAGGCAGAACCAGCGTCCACCTCAGCAGCATCAGCAGCGTCAGCAGTATCAGCAGTTCCAAAGGCAGTACCCTCAGCATCAGTACCAGAACCGTCAGAGCAATCAGTCAGGAGGTCAGTTTCAAAAGCAGAATCAGCAAGCACCTCGTCTTCCTGCCCCAACAAATCAGCAGAACAGTCAAGCAGCACCAGCTCAAGTTGGAAACAGAGCGTGTTTCCACTGTGGAGAGCAAGGCCATTGGGTGATGCAATGTCCGAAGAAGGCAGCCCAGCAGCAGTCAGGCCCCAATGCCCCAGCGAAGCAGAATGTGCCTCAGCCTGGATCAGGCAACCGCCCTCAGCAGCGTTATAATCATGGAAGACTGAACCACTTGGAGGCTGAAGCAGTTCAGGAGACCCCCGGCATGACAGTAGGTATGTTCCCAGTCGACTCCCATATTGCAGAAGTGTTATTTGATACTGGAGCAACACATTCTTTCATTACTGCATCATGGGTAGAAGCACATAATCTTCCAACTACTACCATGATAACCCCCATTCAAATTGACTCAGCCGGTGGTAGAGTTCGAGCTGATAGCATTTGTTTGAATATAAGTGTGAAAATAAGGGGGATAGCATTTCCCGCCAACCTTATAGTAATGGGTACTCAGGGAATAGATGTCATCCTAGGGATGAATTGGTTAGATAAGTATCAGGCAGTTATCAGTTGTGATAAAAGGACAATCAAGTTGGTGTCCCCACTAGGAGAGGAAGTGGTGACCGAGTTAGTCCCGCCTGAGCCAAAGAAAGGAAGTTGTTATCAGATGGCTGTCGATAGCAGTGAAGCAGACCCAATTGAGAGTATCAAGGTTGTGTCTGAATTCCCAGATGTGTTTCCAAAGGATTTACCGGGTATGCCACCAGAGCGGAAAGTTGAGTTTGCTATAGAGCTTCTTCCTGGAACCGCCCCCATCTCTAAGAGAGCTTACAGAATATCTGGACCAGAGTTGGATGAACTTAAGAAGCAAATTGATGAGCTGTCAGAGAAAGGTTACATCCGGCCAAGCACCTCGCCTTGGGCCGCCCCTGTCTTGTTCGTGGAGAAGAAAGATGGCACCAAGAGGATGTGTATCGATTATCGAGCTTTGAATGAAGTCACGATCAAGAACCAGTATCCTTTGCCCAGAATAGAAGATCTGTTCGACCAGTTGAGAGGAGCCAGTGTGTTCTCCAAGATCGATCTGAGGTCAGGTTATCATCAGCTCAGGATCCGACCTTCGGACATTCCGAAGACGGCATTCATTACCAAGTATGGTTTATATGAGTTCACAGTGATGTCTTTTGGTTTGACCAATGCGCCAGCATTCTTCATGAACTTGATGAACAGTGTATTCATGGATTATCTTGATAAGTTCGTGGTGGTATTCATTGATGACATTCTGGTTTATTCTCAAAGTGAAGAAGAGCATGCAGATCATTTGAGGATGGTATTGCAGAGATTGCGAGAGCACCAGTTGTATGCAAAGTTGAGCAAGTGTGAGTTCTGGATCAGTGAAGTCCTGTTCTTGGGTCACATAATCAACAAAGAAGGATTGGCTGTGGATCCGAAGAAAGTGGCAGATATTTTGAACTGGAAAGCGCCAACGGATGCTAGAGGAATCAAGAGCTTCATTGGAATGGCCGGATATTATCGGCGATTCATTGAAGGGTTTTCGAAGATTGCGAAGCCAATGACAGCGTTGCTAGGCAACAAGGTTGAGTTCAAGTGGACCCAGAAATGCCAAGAGGCCTTTGAAGCGCTGAAAGAGAAGTTGACAACAGCGCCCGTCCTAGTCTTGCCTGATGTGCACAAGCCCTTCTCGGTATATTGCGATGCTTGTTACACAGGTTTGGGATGTGTGTTGATGCAAGAGGGAAGAGTTGTGGCTTACTCGTCCCGACAGCTGAAGGTTCATGAGAAGAACTACCCAATCCATGATCTAGAGTTGGCAGCAGTGGTTCACGCACTGAAGACATGGAGGCACTATCTGTATGGACAGAAATGCGATGTTTACACAGACCACAAGAGTCTGAAGTACATATTCACTCAGTCAGAATTGAACATGAGGCAACGAAGATGGTTAGAGCTGATCAAAGACTATGAGTTGGAGATTCATTACCATCCAGGCAAAGCAAACGTAGTGGCAGATGCTTTGAGCAGAAAGAGTCAAGTCAATCTGATGGTCGCTCGTCCGATGCCTTATGAGTTGGCCAAGGAGTTTGACAGGTTGAGTCTCGGGTTTCTGAACAATTCGCGAGGAGTCACAGTTGAATTGGAACCTACCTTGGAGCGCGAAATCAAAGAAGCGCAGAAAAATGATGAGAAAATCAGTGAGATCCGGCGACTGATTCTAGGAGGCAAAGGCAAAGATTTTCGAGAAGATGCAGAAGGCGTGATATGGTTCAGAGACCGCTTGTGTGTTCCCAATGTCCAGTCTATTCGGGAGTTGATTCTTAAGGAAGCTCATGAGACAGCTTATTCGATTCACCCTGGTAGTGAGAAGATGTATCAGGATCTGAAGAAGAAATTCTGGTGGTACGGAATGAAGAGGGAAATCGCAGAGCATGTGGCTATGTGTGATAGTTGCCGAAGAATTAAGGCAGAACACCAGAGGCCAGCTGGATTGTTGCAACCGTTGCAGATCCCTCAGTGGAAATGGGATGAAATTGGTATGGATTTCATAGTCGGATTGCCTCGCACTCGAGCCGGCTACGATTCCATTTGGGTAGTAGTGGACCGTTTGACCAAGTCAGCCCACTTCATACCTGTCAAGACCAACTACAACAGTGCAGTATTGGCAGAATTGTATATGTCTCGGATCGTCTGTCTTCATGGTGTGCCAAAGAAGATAGTGTCAGACAGAGGAACGCAGTTCACCTCTCATTTCTGGCAGCAGTTGCATGAAGCCTTGGGCACGCATCTGAATTTCAGTTCAGCTTATCACCCGCAGACAGATGGTCAGACTGAAAGAACCAATCAAATCCTTGAAGATATGTTGAGAGCCTGTGCGTTGCAAGATCAGTCCGGATGGGACAAGCGATTGCCTTATGCGGAGTTTTCCTATAACAACAGTTATCAGGCCAGTTTGAAGATGTCACCGTTTCTAGCGCTGTATGGAAGGAGTTGTAGAACTCCGTTGCAATGGGATCAGCCTGGAGAAAAGCAAGTGTTTGGGCCAGATATTCTGCTTGAAGCCGAAGAGAACATCAAGATGGTTCGAGAGAATCTGAAGATAGCGCAATCGAGGCAGCGAAGCTATGCAGACACAAGAAGAAGAGAGCTGAGTTTCGAAGTCGGAGACTTTGTCTATCTGAAAGTGTCACCGATCAGAGGAGTCAGAAGATTCGGAGTGAAAGGCAAGCTAGCACCCCGCTACATTGGTCCGTATCAGATTCTTGCAAGACGAGGAGAAGTGGCTTATCAGCTCAGTTTGCCAGAGAATTTGTCTGCTGTGCATGATGTCTTTCATGTGTCTCAGCTGAAGAAGTGCTTGCGTGTGCCGGAAGAGCAGTTGCCAGTGGAAGGTCTGGAAGTCCAGGAGGACTTGACCTATGTTGAAAAGCCAGCTCAGATCCTTGAGGTTGCAGATAGAGTCACCCGAAGGAAGACCGTCAGAATGTGCAAAGTCAGATGGAGTCACCACTCCGAAGAAGAAGCAACCTGGGAGCGTGAAGATGATCTGATGGCCAAGTACCCAGAGCTCTTTGCTAGCCAGCCCTGAATCTCGAGGGCGAGATTCTTTTAAGGGGGATAGGTTTGTAACGCCCCGAATTTTGCAGTTGAATTTTTTCTTTTCTTTACTCGCCAAAATTCGGGCGTTACCTTTTCCTTTTCTTTTTCCCCTCGCTAAACCTTGACCTTTTCCAAAGTTCTAGCGGGTTTCGGTTTGGAATTCCCGTACGTATAAAAACCCTAAATGCTTTTTGTTGCTTGATGCACCATGCCGAACCTTGCATTTCTTTTGATTGCTTTGAAAGCGCAATTGCATTCATGTAGAAAGATCGGATTTCGAAAATGTGGAGAAGATCTTTTCTTTCTTTTTTCTCCCTCTCTTTTTCTCTCCTCTTTTTCTCTCTTTCCCGCGCCGTGGGCCGACCCCGGCCGGCCCAGCCGCCCCCTGGCGCCCCCCCCTTGGGCCCAATAGGCCCAGCCGCCCCCCACCCCCCCCCTCTTTTTCCCCAAATCCCCTCTCCCTCTCCCTCATTCTCTCCCTCTCTCCCTCCCCACCCAAGCCGCCGCCCCCACCCACCTCCCTGCCCTAGCCGTCGCCGCTGCCCCGACCCCGGCTGCGCGCCCTCGCCGTCGGCCACCCCCCCCCCCCGCCGGTAAGCCCCCTCCCCTCCCCCTTCTCCCTCCTCTCTCCTTCCCCCTCCCCTCCTTCTCCCCTTGGCCGCTGGCCCTTGGCCGCGCCGCCCGGCCGCCCGGCCGCCCCCAGCCCCGCGCCGCTCGGCCCCCTGGCCGCGCCCGCGCCGCTCGGCCCCCTGGCCGCGCCCGCCGCCCGCCCTGGCCCCTGGTCGCGCCCCCCTGTCCCGGGCCGGTTCAGCCGGCCTCGGCCCCGGCTCAGCCGCCCCGCCCCCCCCCAGCTCGGCCGCCCCCCGCGCTCGGCCGCCCCAGCTCGGCCGCCTGCCCCCGGGCCGGTTCAACCGCCCTAGGGCCGGTTCAACCGCCCCCCCCCTTCTGTTTTTTTTATTTTTTTTATTTTATTTTATTTACTTTCTGCGATCATAATTACTGTATTTTAAGTAGGCTAATCACTGTTCATGCTATGGGAAAATAGGAAGTTTAATTTAAAATTCCGTTATGTTATTGATTCACGTAGTTAATTGTTTACCCTGTGCAATGTTGATCAACTAAAAGTGATTAGGTTTCCATCAGTATATATAAATATATATAACAGAATTATTTTGTTAAAAACCAATTGTGTCATTAGTGCATAAGATTTAACCCCCTGCGAGACCTTTCCCCGTTTCTTTCTAGCCATAACAAATGCGTTATCGAATGTCATACCTGATGCATATTCGCTTTATTTGTTATCTTGTATGGTGTACTGTTCTTTTGTATTAAATATGTGGATGTATGTATGTACGTTTGCGCTCACATAGAGAACGATCCGGTCGAAGAGCCCGAGGAATTCGCAGGAGAAGCCCCTGAGCAGCAGTCGTTTGGTGGAGGCAAGTGTCCTTTGACCTATCTATGTCCTATTCATTCTTTAATTCACCTCCCGCATCACACATTTATACCTAAGGATTGACTAGCTTTTTGTTATCCATGTCCTTGTTTACCTATTTGGGTCGGATTATTACTGCTTAGTTTGATGCTATTGCTCAACTTTAATCAATGAACATGATGTGGTTATCTATGATACGCTGTTTTCCCGTTCTTATTTATGATTATACTTGTGGCATTTAAGGGGACTCGAGCGGTTTCTCGAGTGCCTCTCCGTAAGGACCTGTTCTATGGATGACCGCCCGGGAAAACAGTGCAACCATAAGGGTGGAATGGGGTGCCCTTAGCTGAATAATTAGAGGATCCGGGGTGTAGTTCACTTAGCCGTCGTGCCGTCAATGGGGCTCGGTGTATGCGGCTCGCTCTGCCAAGGTTGATTTGTCCCTTGGGGAGGAGTGCGGTGCATTTAGGAAACCTAACGGGTGGCTACAGCCCCGGGGAATCTTTGTAAAGGCTTCGTAGTGAATCCCTGGCCATTCACCTCGGGAGTGAATAAGGGTCTTGCAAGCCCGGGCTAGAGAGGGAATCACGGCTTGTGGGTAAAGTGCACAACCTCTGCAGAGTGTTATGAAACTGATATATCAGCCGTGCTCGCGGTTATGAGCGGCCAAGGGAGCTCCAGAGATTAGTGATACTTGATCAGAGATACTTTGGTACAGGTGGTTATGAGATTGATGGTTCCGGTTATGATTATGGTGCTGGTAAGTGGTATTCTTTCCGTTTGGAAAGGGTACATCGGGTTAATAACTTGGGTTAATGCTAAAACTTGGCTTTCTACTAGTAAATAATAATCTGACCAACTAAAAGCAACTGCTTGACTTATCCCCACATAAAGCTAGTCCACTACAGCCAAACAGGATGCTTGCTGAGTATGTTGATGTGTACTCACCCTTGCTCTACACACCAAACCCCCCCCAGGTTGTCAGCATTGCAACCACTGCTCAGGCGAAGATGAAGCTGTGGAAGGAGACTTCCAGGAGTTCCAAGATTACGACGAGTTCTAGGTGTGGGTTAGCGGCAACCCCCAGTCGGCTGCCTGTGAAGGCCGCGTTATCTACGTTTCTTTTCCGCACTTTGATTTATTGTAAGAACTATATGGACGTCTCAGACGTATGATGTAATCGACTATTTTCCCTTATTAATACTATTTTGAGCACTGTGTGATGATGTCCATATTATGTAACTGCTGTGTACGTGAATAACTGATCCTGGCACGTACATGGTTCGCATTCGGTTTGCCTTCTAAAACCGGGTGTGACAACTGGCCCGGAGCTGCAACGGTCGTCTGCACCAGAAAAGGAAGGATATCGGCACCGGACCGTCTATAGTGATTGTCCGGTGGCGCACCGGACTGTCTGGTGTGCCACTCGACAGAAGGCAAGGATGGCCTTCCTTGTTGGCCTCCAACGGCTTCTAGCTGCCTTGGGGCTATAAAAGGGACCCCTAGGCGCATGGAGGAGCTACACAAGCTTACAAAAAACATTCTAAGACTCCAACTTCACGCATTCGATTCTTTGAGATAGTGACTTGAGCTCCATTTGAGTTGTGAACTCCGTGTGTTGTGTTTTGAGCTCAAGTTGTGACTTGTGTGCGTAGTTGTGCTGTGATTTGTGTCTTGTGTGTGTTGCTCATCCCAACCTTACTCCATGATTTCATTGTGATCTTTGTTGTAAGGGCGAGAGACTCTAATCTTGTGGAGATTCCTCGCAAACGGGAATAATCATCTAACGGAAAAACCGTGGTATTCAAGTTGATCATCGGATCACTTGAAATGGGTTGAATGCAACCCTTGTCCATTGGGACGCCACAACATGGAAGTAGGCAAGTGTTACTTGGCCGAACCATGGGATAAAAATCGTGTGTCTTGTGTTGATCTTTCTATGATTGTATTGTCCACAAGAATTCGCTTCTCTACTACTTAGTCACACTAATATTTCTATAACCATGTTTTGTGCCTATTTAGTGTTGAATTTTATAGGATCACCTATTCACCCCCCCCCTCTAGGTGCTCTTATTGGTTACTACTTCCTTTCCGGATGGGGACACCAACTTAACTGTCCTCTTGTCACAACTGACAGTGGCTTGATTTCTGTGTAGCCAATTCATCCCTAGGATGACATCTAACTCTTGAGTTCCAATTACTACTAGGCTAGCCGGGAAGTCTATCCCCCTTATTTCAATCCTTAGATTTGGAAAAATCCTATCGGACTGAACTTTTCCCCCAACTGAATTAACTCTTAAAGGTGGGATCATTGGTTCTATGGGGATGTTATGTGATTCTACCCAAGATGTAGAAACAAAAGAATATGTGGCACCAGTATCAAATAGTACTTTTGCTGGGTAGGATTCGACTGGAAACATACCTACTGCCACGTCCTAAGCATCCTGGATTGCTTCGGCCTCCAGGTGGTTCACCTTTCCATGGTTGTAGACCTAACCACGGACTCCTGGTGCTTGCTATGGTGCTCCTTGTCTTGCTGGGACATTGACTGCTGGCGACTGTTGAGCTTCTTTCTTGGGACAGTTCTTCGCCCAGTGGTTTTGTTCTCCACAGTAGAAGCATGCACGACCTCCAGGTTACTGGGGTAGGAAGACGAGTTGCCTAGTTCTGACGCTGGTACTGATTTCCTCCAGGTTGGGTGTTCTGATGGTACTGTTGTTGCTGCTGCTGAGGAAACTACCTCTGGTACTGGTGCTGGTGCTGACGCTGATGCTGGTGACCTTGCTTGAATTGTTGTGGCGAGTTGCCTGAGTAGTGAGGACGACTGCTACTCCTGGCCTAAGGCCCACCAATCTTGCGCTTCCTATCCTCCATCTCCCGACGCTTCCTTCCAGTCATGATTGCTCTGTCTATCAAATGTCGGAAGGTGGGGAAAGTGTGGTTCCTGAGCTGGTAATGGAGGGGATCAACCAATCCTCTCAGAAAGCGGTACTATCGCTTGACATCTGTGTTGACGTCTTCTAGGGCATAATGGGACAGCTGCAAAAACTTATCCATGTACTCACTGACGGACAGGGGACCTTGCTTCAGGGCGAGAAACTCCTCCTTCCTCGCTATCATAAGTCCTTTGGGCACATGGTAGCGACGGAAATTGTCCCTGAACTCCTCCCAAGTAATGGCTTCAGGGTTGGCAAGGGTGGCGATGTAAGACTCCCACCAAGACTGTGCTGCTCGCCTCAGCTGTCGGGGACCATACAACACCTTCTCACGGTCGTTGCACTGGGCAGTGTGCAACTCACGCTCCACAGTACACAGTCAATCTTCCGTGTCCATAGGGTCAGCAGAGTGGGCAAAGACAGGCGGATGGCCCCTCATGAACTCTACCCGCTTGTCTCTAGGCACTTGTGGCATCTGAACTTGCACTGGAGGCTGAGGTGGTGGTGGCTGCTGCTGCACCTGTTGCATCGCTGCTAAGGTCTGACCAATTGCCTGAACTGCTTGGGTCTGCATCAAGAACATTTGCTCAATTGTCATCAGGGGTGGCGGTGGCAAATGCTACTACGGAGCTACCTCCTCCTGGGGTGCATGCTGCTCTGGCTGAGCACGCCTCGCACCTCTGCGCCTGTTCTCAGACATCTGTAGAAACCACACACATATCAGATCTGACTCTGCAATCTTTCAGCATAAGAAAAGATATACGGAAATCTTCATAGCACTGAACAATTGATCATCTTCACTGACAACTTCTCAGATAAAGAGGAAAGTGGAAATAAATGGATTACCCAACTAAATAACTGACTTTATTAATACCTACACCAAGTTGCAGGGGATGCCCACACCTTGGTGACAATCATTACAAAGATCCAACTTCATTACATGTTCATCATGACAAGCATCCAACAAAAGATAACCAAACTAACTCTAATTAAGACTGACTAGACTAAGACACTGAATTAAGCATTATTATAGACTTCGACTCCACCGATCTATGGATCTAAATCTATGCGGGTCCTGCAGTATGGGGTACCATAGTCGAAGCGACCATGGGGCGGTGAACGATAAGGGTGCTGAATCCCTACAGGGGTGGGAGAACCACCATCAAGATAGTGGCGTGCCGCGCATTCAGCACGCAATTCCGCAACCTCCGCCCGAACCTTGCCCAACTCGTCAAGGGCGTGGTCCAACTCTATGTTGAGCACGACGGCCAGGTTGACCATGCTGCTCAGCCTGGGATTGCACTCACCAACTGGCGAGACAATAACGCATCCGGCACTGCCGGTCGAACGGCGAGGGTAGTACTTCAGGTCAAGGCCATCAGCTACCCCGCTGAACAACAAGCAATACTGAGAAAGTGCCCGTCATGCTGCATCTTGCATGGTTGCCTCGGTAGTGTCCCTCTCAGTGATAGAATAGTGCTCTGAGAAGGCCTCTGCACCCTGGAGAGCATCGTCCGGACGGTGCACCAAGCAAGTAGCCTCCCACTGGTCCGGGTATAACCCGCGATGATGCTGGTAGACTACACAACGGTACTCGATAGACCAAGTGTGTCGGTCGAAGGCCCGACGAAACAGGGTATCGAGAGCGTCGTGGAAGTAACACCTGCGAGCGGTGTCACGAGTGATGGGTCTAGCGATCCACCCCTCCGGCTCCGGCTCCTCCGAGCGCTCCATGCCATGGATCGAACTGCCACCGGCGTCGTCGTCATCTCCATCTCCGTCAGGGTCTCCTCCAGTAGCCGGGATGCCCTGTGGTGGTGCAGGGGGCATCTCCAGCTGAGGTGTAGGGGAAGGCGGCCTCTCAGACTCCACCTCCTGCTGAGGCGAGTGGGAAGAGTCTTGTTGCTCCTGCTCCTGCTCCTGCTCCTGGCGTCGGCGCTCCTGCTCCTCGTGCAGGCGACGATGCAGTCTCTCCAGGTGACTGGACTGACCTGACACTGTGCGACGCAGGGGACGCTCCGCCAGTCGAGAAGGCAAAAAGGGGATCACAGACTTACGTGCAGTGCACCTGATACGGGTGTTGGGGCGAAGGCAAAGACGCCACCCTTCGCTCGAGGCCTTCGCTGCAGTCATTGGCCCAACGGAGATAAAACAGGCAGGGACACCCTTCGCCCCGTACGACATCAGACAAAGGCCTGCGACGAGGTCACCCCACCGTGCGGACTCGTCCAGCTCGGAGGCCCACGGGTGATCCGGCCCATTTGTAACGGGCCCTGCGTGGCCGCTGCGCGTTACGGGCCTAATTTGTAAAGGCATCCCTGTAATTACAGTCTGTAACCCTGCTTTATGGGAATATTCTGGGGATAACCTAGGTGTCTGAGGGCACATGCGTCCTTAACACGAGACGCTGGGCGCTCAGATACCTATAAATACCCCCGCACAGTGCCCGTGAGAGGCTAGATTAACAGAGCTTTTGCCATCACGTGCGAGAACCCTGTTTACGTCAACTCTCATCCCCGTTGGATCCTCTTGCGCCTGGTAGCAAGTTCCAACATTTGGCGCCCACCGGAGATAAAACGGGCAGGGACACCCTTCGCCCCGTACGACATCAGACGAAGGCCTGCGACGAGGTCACCCCACCGTGCGGACTCGTCCAGCTCGGAGGCCCACGGGTGATTCGGCCCATTGTAACGGGCCCTGCGTGGCCGCTGCGCGTTACGGGCCTAATTTGTAAAGGCATCCCTGTAATTACAGTCTGTAACCCTGCTTTATGGGAATATTCTGGGGATAACCTAGGTGTCTGAGGGCACATGCATCCTTAACACGAGACGCTGGGCGCTCAGATACCTATAAATACCCCCGCACAGTGCCCGTGAGAGGCTAGATTAACAGAGCTTTTGCCATCACATGCGAGAACCCTGTTTACGTCAACTCTCATTACCGTTGGATCCTCTTGCGCCTGGTAGCAAGTTCCAACATTTGGCGCCCACCGTTCGTGCTACGAGAAAACAACCCGCGATGGCACCCAAGAAAGCTAACCCGAAGGCTAACGAGGCTGCGAAGGCAGCACTACTTGCTGCAAGAAAGGGCAAGGCCCTCGCCCTCACCCAATCCACCCACCAAGAGGCCACTGAAGACGACGTTCTCCGCACCTGCGAAGACGACCCCCTCCGCACCTGCGGCCCTGAAGGACAATCGTAGCCACCCCCAGGCTTCGCCCCACTGGAGGGCGCGGACCTCACTGAGGACGGTGAAGTCCTCGGCGTCTCAGCGGAAGAACAGCTACAGTTGCGCGCCCTGCGCCTCAAGAACCGCAATCTCCAGAGGCAGAAAGAGATACTGGAGGCCAAGCGCCAGCGCGTGTCCGCACTAGCCAAAGTGCGGCAAATGATACGCGACGAAGAGCAGAAGGCCTAGGACCTCGAGCGGGAGATCGCGCTGATGCAGCGCGAAGGCCACCTTGGCCTGCAGCACGGGCCACCCCCGCAGCAGCAACTGGAAGACACGCGCGAAGGCCACCTCGGCCTACAGTATGGGCCACCCCTGCAACAGCGCGCACAACCGCAAGACCCGCGTTTCCCCCAGCGCGACCACACTTTCCCGCACGCCGCGCCGTTCCAAGGGGTCAACTACCTGGATGAGCGAAGTCCCCTGGCGCCACACCTGCAAGTGACGCCTTGGCTCGCTAACTTCCGGGCAGGGACCTATCCCAAGTACAACGGCAGCACCGACCCAGCACAATACATAATGAGTTATCAGGTCGCCGTTGCATCTTCCGGAGGGGACGACGCCACAATGGCCAAGTCTTTCATCATCGCCCTCGAAGGCCCAGCTCTCACCTGGTTCACCAGGTTGCCTCCGCTGTCCATTGATTCCTGGAGAAGCCTCCGGGACAAGTTCCTGCTCAATTTCCAAGGGTACTGCCCAGACACTGACGCCTTGGCCGAACTCTCGCTCTGCAAGCAGCTGGAAAAGGAGACTCTGCGGGAGTATTACAGCAAATTCTTAACACTCAAGTCACAGCTGCCCTCAGTCGATGACCAGATCGCTATCCACTACGCTATCAGTGGCCTTCGCGCCGGCGTCCTCTATAGCCACTGCATCAGAGATCCGCCCAAGAACCTCCAGGAATTATATCAGCTGTTTGAAAAATACGCCAAATCCGAAGAGCTCCACCAGCGCAAGGTTGAGTCCCAAAGGAAGCCTAAGGATGCTCCACAGTCCAGCCGCACGTGGACGAGGACTCCGCAGCAAGACTCCGGTCGAGACGGCCGCAATCAACAGCAAGTGCACAACATCGCCAACCAGCACCCCGCTGCTGAGGCCCCTCGTCGCCAGGAATATCCCCCCAGGGCCGCGGAAATGGAACTCGCGGCAGGGGCCGGGGGCGTGCGCAGCCGCCACGCCGTTTCTACTGCCTCTTCCATGGCGAAGACTGCGCCCACCAAACCAAAGACTGCCCAGAAACGAAGGCCACCAAAGACAGGATGGCACGGGCGCAGCCAGCCGACAACCCCAGAGTTGTCACACACACTTACCAGCAACCCCCTCCACCATATATCCACGCCCCCGCCCCGCATCCACCGCACCACGCTTACCAACACCATCCGGAAGTACAAATCGTACCTCCCCCACCCCCACCTCCACACCAGCAACATCAAAACATCCCCCACGCCCCAAAGCAGGAAGACTTCGCCGATCAGCCGTATCGCGGAGTCATTCACATGATAACTGGGGGGTCCAGCACTGACTTCGACACAAAGCGGCAGAAGCGGGACCACTACCGCAGTATCAACCACGTCGTCGTCACTGGCCCAGTTGTGTAGACAAAGTGGTCCCACATACCGCTAACCTTCGACGCACGAGACATCGACCTGCGCAGCGCCCCCCACAGCGACGCCATGGTTATCAATTGCAGCGTGGCAGGCTGGGACCTGCACAAAGTCCTAGTCGACAATGGCAGTCAGGCGGACATCATCTTCCTCCACGCCTTCGATCGCATGGGCATAAGCCACAGCCTGCTCAAGCCTTCGGACAACCCGTTGTATGGCTTCGGCGGCAAGGGCACCTTTCCTGTCGGCAAAATAGAGCTGCCTCTCTCCTTCGGTGTAGCACCCAATGCCCGAAGCGAGCAAGTAACATTTGATATTGTGGATATGGTATATCCATACAATGCCATCATGGGCCGGTGCTCCATCAATAAGTTCGAAGTAGCCATTCACGGACTGTACCTATGTATGAAGATACTAGGTCCGTTAGGCGTTATTACGGTCTACGGCAATCAACAGACTACGCGCAACATAGAGCGAGACTTCGTGCCCGGTCAGAGAAACGTGCACTGCCTCACGGCCCAGTGCGAGGTCCCCGCACCCGCCAGCCCAACCGATAAACAGCACGACAAGGCACAGCTGCAGAGCAACGACGGGACCAAGACTGTCCCCCTCGACCAGGCCACGCCCAAGCAGACAGTCACTATCAGCGAAGACCTCACTTCGCATGAAGAGGAGAAGCTCCTCTGCTGCCTGTCCAAGAACAAAGATGTCTTCGCCTGGTCAGCCCTCGACCTGGTCGGGGTCAGCCGATCCATAATTGAGCACAGCTTGGGAATCGACCCTTCGGTGAGGCCGAAAAAACAGTGGCTTCGCAAGATGTCCGACGAGAAGACAGAGGCCGCCAAGGCAGAAGTGCACCGCCTCCTGGAAGCCAAATTCATCGAGCCGGTGGCTTACCCCACGTGGCTCTCCAATGTTGTGATGGTGCAGAAAAAGAGCGGGAAGTGGCGAATGTGCATCGACTTCACCAGTCTCAATAAGGCCTGCCCAAAGGACAATTTCCTGTTGCCGCGGATCGACCAAATAGTCGATAGCGCGGCCGGGTGCGAAGTCATGTCACTCCTCGACTGCTTCTCCGGTTACCACCAAATATACATGAAGGAGGAAGACAAGGCTAGCACCAGCTTTATAACACCCTTCGGCACATATTGCTTCATCAGAATGTCGAAGGGACTCAAGAACGCCGGGTCCACCTTCTCCAGGCTTACCAAGACAGTGCTCGACGGGCAGGTTGGCAGAAATATATTCACATATGTGGACGACATCGTCGTCGCCAGCAAGAGCAAGGCGGACCATCTCACTGACCTCGCCGAGACATTCGCGAACATGCGAGACGCATGACTTCGCCTAAAACCGGAAAAGTGCGTCTTCGGCGTTCGCCAAGGCAAAATATTGGGCTACCTGGTATCACACCGCGGCATCGAGGCCAACCCAACCAAGATTCAAGCCATCATAAACATGAGGCCTCCGCAGTCCGCCAGAGACGTCCAGCGCTTGACGGGGAGATTGGCCGCCCTCAACAGATTCATCTCCAGATCCGTTGAGCGAAGTCTCCCTTTCCTCAAAACTCTCCGTGGCGCAAAAGACTTCGCTTGGGGACCAGAGCAGGCAGCGGCCTTCGCCTCATTAAAACAGTACCTGTCGGAGTTGGCAGTCCTTACAAGCCCCGACTCTTCACTACCTCTGTTGCTATATGTTGCGGCTTCGCCGCATGCGGTCAGCGCGGCACTGGTGCAGGAGCAGACAGTTGAGGGCGTGATCAGGCAGTGCCCAATTTATTATGTCTCCGAAGTGCTGACGCCGTCCAAATGTAACATGACAGAGCTGGAGAAGATTGCCTATGCAGTCGTTATGTCTTCGCGCAAATTGCGCCATTACTTTGAAGCATTCAAAGTCCGGGTCACCTCAGACAGGGGACTCGGCGAATTGTTCAGAAACCCGGAAGCATCGGTGAGGATTGCCAAGTGGGCGGCCGAACTCTCCGGATACCACATCAATTTCGAGCCCAGGACAGCCATCAAGTCACAAGTCCTGGCAGACTTCGTCGTCGACTGGACTGGGCCAATAACACAGCCGGACCTGTCCGCAGAAAAGGTTTGGACGATCCACTGCGACGGCGCATGGTGCCATGCGGGGGCAGGCGCCGCGGCATTCATCACCTCGCCAACCGGAGTCAAGCACAGATATGCGGTTCGCCTTAGCTTCGCTCTGGAATCCGACAGATGCACAAATAACATAGCAGAATACGAAGCAGTCATCCTCGGTCTCCGCAAGCTGAGGGCCCTTGGGGTCACCACCTGCATCATCAGAACAGACTCCAAGGTAGTTGCTGGCCAGGTTGAGAAAGACTATGCAGCAAAGGACCCCGCACTCATGCAATACCTCGCGGCCATCCGAAGTCTCGAGAGACAGTTCAAGGGATTCACTTTGCAGCATGTGGACCGGGCCAAGAATGAAGAGGCCGACGCATTGGCCAAGGCTGCCGCCAGAGGCGAGCCCCTGCCCTCCGACGTGTTCTACCACGTCGTCGGCACACCAGTCGTCCGGAGCCCCGAAGAGCTCCAAATAACCAATGACAGCGAGGGCCACCGAATAGTCAACCTTATCATGACCGAAGACTGGCGGGCAGCAATAACTCTGTTCCTACAGGGGTATTATCACCCAACCGACATCAACGAGGCCAAGCGCCTCAAACATCGAAGCCGGGACTTCGCACTGATTGAGGGCCAACTCTACAAGAAGGGGGTCAGTCAGCCAATGCTCAAATGCGTCACCAAAACCGAAGGTGTCCAGATCCTACGCGAAGTCCACAGTGGTACCTGCGGCTCTCACGCAAGGCCAAGGGCCCTAGCTGCTAAGGTGATCCGCCAAGGTTTCTACTGGCCCGCAATGATCTGCGCCGCAAATCGGGTCACAAGGTCCTGCGAAGCCTGCCAGAAGTTTTCCCCTCGATCAGGCAGCCCTTCACAATTTACAAAGTTGATCGCCCACACATGGCCTCTCCAGCGCTGGGGCCTAGACATCGTCGGGCCCCTACCCACGGCTCAGGGGAATCTTAAGTTCGCCTTCGTCGCTGTCGAATACTTCACCAAATGGATCGAGGCAAGGGCTGTCTCCACAATAACATCAAAGACTGCCCAAAAATTATTTTGGCAAAACATTGTTTGCCGCTTCGGAGTACCGTCCGAACTAACAGTCGACAACGGCAAGCAGTTTGACAGCCAAGACTTCAAGGATTTTTGCTTCTCCATCGGCACCAAGCTTGCCTTCGCCTCAGTCTATCACCCATAGTCCAACGGAGTTGTGGAACGCGCCAATGGAAAAATCTTCACAGCCGTCAAAAAGATGCTCCTCGATGAAAAAAAGGGCAAGTGGGCCGATTTGTTACCCGAGGCGGTCTGGGCACTAAACACGACTGAGTGCAGGGCGACCGGGTTCACTCCTTTCCGCCTTATATACGGATCGGAGGCTATGACCCCACAAGAAATAAAACATGGGTCCCCGTGAACAGTTCCTTCAGCCGTCCCCGACGTGGACGAGGCCACTTCAAAGGATCTCATCGATGGAGACCGAGTCTTTGCCCTACAAGCACTAAACAAATACCAAGCCCAGACAAAAGCATGGCGCGACCATGCAGTCATCCCAAGGGAATTCAACGAAGGGGACCTCGTACTCCTCCGAACAGCTCGGACAGAGTCCAGGGGCAAGCTGGAGCCCAGGTGGGAGGGCCCCTTCATAGTCAAGACGAAAGCTTCCCCCAGCGCTTACAGGCTCACAACGCCAAGCGGCGAAGACCTGGAGCACTCCTAGAACATCGACAACCTCCGCAAATTTTTTGTTTGACTCATCAGGGCTGATTCGCCCTTGTAATTCGCAAAAACAATTTTATTCTGGCCCGCACTCTTTTCCTCCCGGGGGGTGAGGTTTTTAACGAGGCGGAGCCATGTAATATACAAGTGAAAAATCCCCCGCAAAAACATGCGTCGAAAAAAGACCGCGACGACGGTCTTCGACATTCGACCAATACAAGGTCACCGCGAGGCTCAGCGCTAGCCACCCTCGCGTGCGACAACTCCGTGCAGAAGTCGCCTAAGGGTGCAGCCGGATTAGCACAACAAGTGCGAAAAATCGAAGTCTACCGCGAAGACTTACCGTGCAGAAGTCGCCTAAGGGTGCAGCCGGATCAGCACAACAAGTGCGAAAAATCGAAGCCTACCGCAAAGACTAGCCGCGCAGAAGTCGCCTAAGGGTGCAGCCGGATTAGCACAACAAGTGCGAAAAATCGAAGTCTACCACGAAGACTTACCGTGTAGAAGTCGCCTAAGGGTGCAGCCGGATCAGCACAACAAGTGCGAAAAATCGAAGCCTACCGCAAAGACTAGCCGCGCAGAAGTCGCCTAAGGGTGCAGCCGGATTAGCACAACAAGTGCGAAAAATCGAAGTCTACCGCGAATATTAGCCGCACAGAAGTCGCCTAAGGGTGCAGCCGGACTAGCACAGCAAGTGCGAAAAACCGAAGTCCACTGCAAAAATTGTCCGCGCAGAAGTTGCCCGAGGGCACAGCTGGATGAAGCGTAACAAAAGCAAAAACGACCACACCAAACTGTCCGCGCCAAGACCGACTATATACGCACCAGTCCAGCATAACAAATACACCCGACCAAGTACGTAACGCCTCCGCGAGCATAGTCAAATGCGCGAGGAGACACAACTTCATCATACAAGCCTTTACACATGTACAAGCGAGGGCATCACACTCTACATCGGCTCAACCTTCGGAATAATTCTCATCTCCCTATAGTTAAATAACATTATCCTAAGCTCCTCACCCGCAAAAAGACTTCGCAATTCCCCTTCACATGTACTCGCGGCGGCAGGCAAGGACAACAGTTCTTGCCGGCTAGCCCTACTCACACGAAGCCGACCGCCCTCCGCCCCGCTCACTCTACGCTTCGCAACCGCCCTTCTCCGCCTGCGCCTAGTACTCGGACCAGGCACATCTTCTGTGTCCGCAGCGTGCGGTGAAGCCTCCGCCGCTGCCACATCCAAGGCCGCAAAATAGTCCAAGTCCTCCTCTGACGACTCCTCAGTCCACTCAACCGAGCTCCTAGAGTTAGCAAAATTAGAAAACTCAGATGCAGACCCATCATATTTATTACCACCATCCACGGTCGAAGCCGCCAAAAAATTAGTAGTGGCGGTTGCGTGCGCAGGCCCGAAATCTTGAACCTGCGCAGCAACCAAAATTCAGCAACATATCCAAAATTCCCTAACTACCCACACCCACTACGCCACCTGCGAAGACCTAGCTGCCGCGGGAGCCTCCGCTGTCGCCTCCGCCGCCACCGTCGCAGGATCTTCAGCCCTCAGCGCAGCGGCTGCGGGGGCATCAGGAGCGCCTCCGGCGGTCTCTAGGGGCGGGCCTCCGCCGGTCGCAGCGGCTGCGGGGGCATCAGGAGCGCCTTCGGCAGTCTCCGGGGGTGGCTCCAGGGCGGCCTCGGACACGGCCTCCGCCGGGTTCGACTCCGGGTCAGGCAGCGCGCTGTTCAACGCCCCGAAATCATCCACCCTCTCGCCACGCGCCGCCTAAGACACAGCACACAGAGTCAGCAAACCCACACATAGCCCACATCCAGTAAATGTCAAACAAAAGCCAAACATTACCTGAGCCCTCGCCGTCTCGGCCCGCTCCCTGACCACCTCTCGACCATGCGGGCCCCACATCCGGTCGTAGATGGCTCCGACAGACTCCTTCACTATAGGGTCTTCAACCTTGTAGATATCTCGCTCAAAATGCTCATCAGCTTGGTCGAAGACCTCAAAGTGTCGGCACCCTTCGCGAGAGAGCGCGTTCATCGCCCCCTCATAGGTGACCAGGGAGGCATACGACATAAACCCCTCCACAATAGTGGGGAGTGTCTGCAACTCCTCCTGTACCCACTCCAGGCAGCGAAGTCCGGGCTCTCGGTACGGTACTTCGAAGTCACCGGTCCGCGCGCCCAGCTCATGGTATGAATCCATAAGCTGTTTGCACGTCCGCTCAGCCTCCGCGCGCGCCGCGACCTCGGTCCTCTCCACACGGCTCTGCAGGGCGTTGAGCCGCCCCTCCAACTGCGCGGCGCGCTCCCTGGCAAGACTGCCCTCCGCCCGCGCCAAATTGGCCTCCGCCAGCGCAGCCTGCGCCTTGGCGAGGGCCTCATTGGCCTCCCTCCTCTCCTCCACCAATTGGCGCCGGAGGTCAGTCTTTTCCCCCTCCAGCGCGGCCACCTTGTCCGCCAGCTTGCGGCACTTACTGTCGGCAGCCGATTTTTCCCGGACGGCGTCAGCATGTTGCGTCCGAAGTCTCTCGACTTTGGCAGACACAACTGCCGTGAGGGCCCCCGACGCCGCGCGGTCTGCGAAGTCAGCCGCCTGCAAAACACACGTAAGACCGTGGCCCCAACAAAGCCGACAAAAAAACCGAAGTCTAGCTCAATGTACCTGACTTAGCGCCTCCTTCATCTCCTTCAGCCGGCGGGACACAACGCCCGCCTCGTCCCTGACAGCAGCGAGTGCCGGCATCTCGCCTCCGGCACTAAGAGCACCGCCCTTCGCCTTCGGCACTACGGCAACCGCCGTGGTCGCCGCGGCAGGCGCAACAATAACAAGTTGGCCTTCGTCCGACCCTGCGACGTATCAACAAATTAAAAAAAACCGATCCAACGGCTTACCACCAAGATAGTCGTCCACACTAATATCGGTGGCGAAGTCGGCGACGCGCTTGCCCGGCAACGGCAACCCTCGGGCCGCCTTCGTGACCTCCGGCGCCCTGCTGAACGGCGGCACAGTCTTCGCAGAATTGGAACCACCGGCGCCAGCCGCAGCCTCCGCCGCCTTGCTAGACGCAGGGACGACCGACTTCGCCGCCAGCGGCGGCTTGCCTCCACTGGGGGCAGCAGCCTTCGCAGCCCCTCGCTGCCTCTTCGGCCTGGCTTCATGAAGCCTAACAATCGCCTGGCGCTTCCGTGGAGCTCCCTGGCGATCCTTGTCCATCACTGCCGACACAACAGCAGCAATATTCCGCCCGTAAGGAAACACTCTCCATTCACGAACCATGCGAGATGTAAAAAAGTCTTCGCCGGCCGCGCGGGGGATAGGAACATTCCTAGGCCACCAACCCCCGGTAACCCTCAGCATCCGCGCCGAAGACTCCCGGAGCTCGGGCGAAGACATCCTTCCTCCCGGGGCCGCGCATGTCCTCATCAATTCTCTAGCAAAACCATCGGAAACCCCAAGTCCTCCCATAGCAGTACCTAGTTTCCTCTTCTTAGAGGATGGGGCGGCCGCCGGCGCAGGGTCGTCTCCAGACTCTACCATCGGTTTCTTCCCGCGGTGGTCCACATCGTCTTGGCCGGGATAGCCGTTATACGACAGTCGATTCAATTCAAAAACCCTGTTCAAACAGTCATTCGACCCGCGGATATCCCAGCTACGCTGGCCCTCTGTCCTCGGCACGTACCGACCAACGATTCGCACCGCCCCATCCTCCGCCTCACGTACAAAGGCGGCCGAATCGCGGCTTTGCAGATCCAGCGCGAAGGCAGGACTTCGCACCAGCTTCCCACCATGGGAAGGCATCTGGCGAGGGCACACTTCGCCCAACGCCCAGCCATGCGCCAAGGGCCATACCCCGTACGCCACAAATTCTTCAACCAAATCGCGCCCACTGCTCAGGCCGGCGGCGCACCGAAGGGCCCCTTCGTCTGCATCCTCCTCCGCCACCTCAAAAGGCGGGTATGCTGAGTAAAAATGCGAACACATCTCAGACATGGGGAGCCCCTAATGGTCTTCGACGGTACCCTCCGCGACGTAAAACCAAAACTCATGCCAATTGCCCCACTTGTTGCGGGCGCAAGGGACTAACTCGACTACCTCCATCGTGGTCTTGCCGGTCTTCGGCGTAAACGTACAGGACCCAAACTGAGCAACTTCATCTCCAATCATCCTCTTCTGCCAGTGCAGGCAATAGTACTTCGCAAAGACTTCGACTGATGGCCGCCCGCCGTACGAAGTCGTCGCCCAGACATACTTCGACAGAGCCACCACAGCATTCGGAGTCAGCTGATGTATCTGAACATTAAATCTGCGCAGGACTTCTCCAACAAATCGGTGCGCAAGCAGGCGGAGACCGGCGGCGAAGAACGCCTCGAACACAACCAACTCGCCCTCCGGCTCGGGGACTTCCTCCGTCCCCGGGACACGAGCAACTCTGCCGCCAAAGTAACCCAACCGCTGCATATCTTGCATGCGGACCGACGACATCCTCGACACACCAAAATCCACCGTATCGCCGGCGCGCAACTCCTCCGCCACCAAAGTACTCAGCGTCTCCTCAGACGAGGCGTCGGCCGGTGGCGTAGCGGCAGCAGAAGAAGAGGAGGTCGGCATCGCTACGTACCGTCGGCGGCGGCGGGCGGTCTGCTTCACTCGAGCCAGATCTCCGGCGAACAAGAGCAAGGAGGGCAGACGAGCAGCAAGACGGTGGAAAAGGCGACTAGGGTTTTCACGGAGCGCAGAAAGTGAAGTTCAAAAAGCGTCGACCCCCACCCCCTTTTATACACAGGGCGCGGCGCTTCGGGAAACCCGCAGTCCAACAGTACGGTGTCAATCAACGGTCTTGTCAAAAACCCCCGCGGAACCACTTCGAGCGAGGGCAGCGTCTCCGCCATCTAGCGACGTCTTCGGCACCAGATGACTTTGTCGAACTGGTCCCTCGGAGGGCAAATGTTGGGGCGAAGGCAAAGATGCCACCCTTCGCTCGAGGCCTTCGCTGCAGTCATTGGCCCAACGGAGATAAAACGGGCAGGGACACCCTTCGCCCCGTACGACATCAGACGAAGGCCTACGACGAGGTCACCCCACCGTGCGGACTCGTCCAGCTCGGAGGCCCACGAGTGATCCGGCCCATTGTAACGGGCCCTGTGTGGCCGCTGCGCGTTACGGGCCTAATTTGTAAAGGCATCCCTGTAATTACAGTCTGTATCCCTGCTTTATGGGAATATTCTGGGGATAACCTAGGTGTCTGAGGGCACATGCGTCCTTAACACGAGATGTTGGGCACTCAGATACCTATAAATACCCCCGCACAGTGCCCGTGAGAGGCTAGATTAACAGAGCTTTTGCCATCATGTGCGAGAACCCTGTTTACGTCAACTCTCATCCCCGTTGGATCCTCTTGCGCCTGGTAGCAAGTTCCAACAACGGGCCATCTACAAAAGACATCATAAGCACAAGAGTGAGAGTAGAACTATGAGACCAGAAAGTAAACAGAAAGAAAAGTGAGACAAAACTTTTGAGATAAGTAACTAACATAAAGTTGGTCAATATAACCAACTTTTGAAAAGACACTAAGGTCAAGGTAAGAGTAGGGGTCTATAGTCCTTAGGTCGACCATTCTTGTCTAGGTTAACGGTCCTACAGTCAGCAAGGCTTTGATACCACTTATGTCATACCTGGTTTTGGAAGGTAAACCGAATGCGAACCATGTACGTGCCAGGATCAGAACTCACATACACAACGATTACATAATTGGACATCATCACACAATGCTTGAATTAAATAGCGGAAAGGTACTTAGTTACATCAAGATGTCTAAGACATCCACAGAGTCTAATACATATCCATAGTGTTTAACAATAACATCAAAGTGCGGAGTAACGAAATGTAGAATGTAAGTCTACACAGGCAGCTTACTGGGGGTTTGCCACTAAAGTAAACTAGAACTCGTCGTAGTCCTGGAACTCCTCAAAGTCCTCCATGTTACCAGCTTCACCTCCTAAGCACTGAGTACAGTGGGGACAACATGGGGTGGGGTGGTTTGTAAAGCAAGGGTGAGTACACATCAACGTACTCAGCAAATGTCCCATTTGGCTAAAGTGGACTAGATGTATGTGGAGTTAAGGTTAAGCAGTTGCTTTTAGTTGGTCAAGTTTTATTACTATAAGTAGAGCCAAGTTTTAGTAATAACCCAGTTATTACTCAGAGGCACTCCCTCCAAGAGGAAATACCAGAGATCAGATTTATAATCATCATTGCTATTCATCATCACAAAGGTAACCGAAGTTCTTCTAATCGAAGAGGATCCCAAGGCTGCTCATAACCGTGAGCACGACTAATATACCAGTTTCTAACACTCTGTAGAGGTCGCACACTTTACCCATAAGTCATGATTCTCATTCTGCCCGGGGTTCTAGCCTCCCCATTGATCACTACCAAGGTGACCTAGCAGGGTCTCAATACGTAGCCTTTACAAAGATTTCCCAGAGGTCATAGTCGCCCATTAGGTTTCTCCAGTTTGATAAACACAGTACATCTCCCCAGAAGAAGGGTGAATAACAAAACCAAATCAAAGAACTCTGCAACCAGCCTCGGCAGAGCAAGCACTGTGCCCGGACCCCATTGACGGCCCTACGGCGAAGCCAACTACTCCTCTGGTTCCTCTAATTAATCAGCTAAGGGTGTCCCATTCCACCCTCATGGTTGCACTGTTATCCCGGGTTGTCACTCCCCAAACGGGTCCTTACGGAGAGGTACTCAGGAAACAACCTGAGCCCCCTAAAGAATCATGAGAACCTCATCGGGATAACATCATCGTATCATAAAAGATCACATCATGTTCATTGATTAATTTAAAGCAATAGCATAAGCTAACCATGATTAACCCAGAAAGGTAAATAAGGGTAAGGTAAATACAAACTAGTCAATCCTTAAGTTCCAGTAATGTAATGCGGGACAGTGAATTATAAAGTAAAGTAGGACATGATAGGTCTGAGGACACTTGCCTTCACCAGGTTGTTGCTCAGAGGGATCTTCGGCAACACACTCAGGAACCACGAGCTGCTCGTTGTCTAAGTAAAGCGAGCATACATTCAATACATTTGGAAGGTAAAAATGAACATCACATCAAACATATACAAACATTAGCACACAACTCAAAAAGGTATAGTATTAAGTACAGAGGAATGAGGTCAAGTTATAAAATGGACTAATCCTAATTGGGGAATTGATTACTCTCTAAATGTTTGGAACATAGCTCAAAAAGGTTAAGTAGTGATTAAAACAAAGGAAAGCTAAAATTATAAGATAAACTACTCTCATTTAGGAATTTGATCATCTTTTAAGTATTATCCATAATTACATTCCTAATTCTTTTTATGTCATTAAGGCCTAAAGGTTAAGCCAAAAATAAATCCAAGTAATGCATAACACTAATCTCACAAGATTGAATATACTTTATTCCTAGGGTTCTCCTTTTATTTATTTCATTAAATAAATAAATAAATCAACATATACTTTAATTCTATATTCTAAGTGTAAAAATTAAAGTATACAGATTACAGTTGGTCATATTTTATTTGAACAGAGAATATTTTTGTGAACATTTTGCAATTTCAACCACTAAATTTAGAGTTCATATGAAAAAGGTATGAAATAATCAAGTTTTGAAGTTTGAAATATGAAATTAGGGCTAAATCTGTGATTAAATAAAAGTCCAGGGGTCTAATTAAAACAAACCAGGGACCTATGCACTAAAACAGAGGACGATGGGTTGATTTCCTAAAACCAGGGGGTTCTTAAGCAAAACAACCACGCGAAGGGGTATCGGGCTCCCTCAACCGTTGGATCAGAAACCGACGGCTGAGATTAGATCGCGCGGGCGCGCACGTGCGGCTGACGAGCGAGGCCAGGGCATCAGCGGGTCAGGGCGGGCTGACCGGCCGAGCCCAGAGGCAGAGGCGCGGGTGAGGGGGAGAGAGGGGGCGGTCAGATCCCGATCGAAGGGCTAGGATTAGATCTACTCGGGTTGAGTCCAAGCCACCCGATCTCGGACAAACGGCCAAGATCTAACGGCCAGGGCTAGCTTGGGCACGGTGGCGTCGCTCGGTCCCGCGGCGAGAGTTCGCCGGAGACGAGCAGACCGGCTACGGCGGGGCGCTAGAGGCTCGGGGACTAACCTAGGCACAATCAGGGAGGTCTGGCGAACTCGGCCATGGCCTACACGCTGGCGCAGGAGCACCAGAGGGCGCAGACCACAGCGGAGCGGGCTAACAGCGGCGCTGGATTGCTCCGGCGAGCAATCGCGCGAGCTGCAGAGCGAGGATAACCAAATTAAGGGCATGTGCAGGTTGCTCACCTCGAGGAGAAGCGCTGGCGTCGCGAAGCAGCGGTGGAGGCGCAGAGGCTCGACGGGGCGACGGTGGCAGACTCCGGCTACGCAAGAAAACGCTTCGATGAGCGTGGACCGGGCGCAGCAGGGACGGAGAGGGCACACCAAAGGGTATCCCGAGTAGCTGATGGCAAGGCGAACCTCACCGTGGCACTGTACGGGTCACAAGCGCAACAGCGGCCACGGAACAGGCGGTGGGCGTCGGCGGGCGGTGGCGGAGCTCTCGGTTTGCGTGGGTAAAGCGAGAGAGACGGCGAGGGAGTTGGGCAGAGGGCGCAAATGAGAGAGGGGAGGTGGGCGAGCAGGGCGCAGGCTCAAAAGGGGCACGGGGGCTCGGACGTGGCCGAAGAACATGCGGTCGTGGGCGCGTCCATGTCGGGAGATCGTGGGCGAGAGGTTAGAGACGGCTAACAGGTGGGGACGGCGGGACAAAGAGAGGGAGAGCGGGTGCGCGCAAGAGAACTAGCGCCGATAGGTCTGGCCCACGGGACAGAGAGAGAGAGGGAGGGAGAGAAGCGCGCTCGGGTTAACGCCGACAGGCGGGACCCGCCTGTCAGACGCAGGGGGCGCGCGGGCGCGCGCAGGGGCTGGGCTTAAATAGCCTTTTCTATTTTCCTAGAATTTCTATTGCCTTTTCTATTTATTTTCTCTAGGGTTTTCAATTCAAATTCAAATCAAGTTTCAAATTCAAACCAAACCAACCATGTGCAACAATTCAAAGAATATTTGGGGTTCAACATAATGCAACATTCCATGACTCATATGTTTTGGGCAAAATAAAATAAATAATCCCTCACTAATACAACTAACTCTAATTAAAAGAGAAAGAGAGAGGGAAAACTAGATAGAGAGAGAAACTAAAGTGAGATAGAGAAGAGTAACACCTGAATTTGGATGATCATAAGAAAGAAATTTTATACCCCTAAATTCAGGGTGTTACAATACATCAACAACCTTTTTCGGAATTTTAACATGAGTTGTATTCCTAGAGCTAGAAGCCTCATTCTTGTAAATATAAGCATGATGAGAAATAGAATGAGATTTCTTAGCATGAATTCTTCTAATCTTATACTCATGATAGTTCTCAGGATATAAAATGTAGCCTTCTCTATCTTGCACCTTGGTAGACTTGCCCTTAACAAAGTTGGAAATCTTGTTTCCATGGGCATTAAGTTTGATGTTGTTTTGACTCACTGGTTGGAAACCAATACCATCCTTATTGCTAGGGTGTCTCCCATCGTAAATCATGCTACAAGCAAATTTAAAATTTCTCATTTGCAAGTCATGCTCAACAATTTTAGCATTTAACTTAGATATGTGATCATTTTGTTCTTTAATTAAATCAAGGTGATCACTAATAGCATCAACATCAATATCTCTACATCCAGTACAAATAGTAACATGTTCAACAATAGATGCAGGGATATGGCAAGCATTCAATTCTTCAACCTTAGTAATCAAATTCACATTTTCAGATTTAAGACAAGAATATGAATCATTGCAAGTTTTTAGCTCATTAGTCAAGTTCTTGCATTTTTCCTTTTCATGGGCTAAGAATTTTTCTAGCTTAACATATCTGCCATGTTCCTTAGTGAGCAACTCTTCTTGACATTCTAATACATCATCCTTTTCATTAATGGAGCTCACTAATTCATTTTTTTTCTTAATTTGGCTAGGATTGAGTCCTTTGAAAAGAACAGACAAATATTCTTCATTATCACTAGAATCACCCTCATCATCGGAAGTAGTATAGTTGGGGGTGATTCTAGGTTGTACCTTTTGTTTGCCCTTCTTGTCCATGAGACACTTGTGGCCGATGTTGGGGAGAGAAGTACCTTATTGATGACAAAGTTGGTGGCATCCTCGTCATCGGAGGAGTCGGTGGAGATCACATCGAAGCCCCATTCTCTTACAGCATGTGCCTCGTCGCCCTTCTTCTTGTGATAGTACTTCTTCTCCATCTTCTTCTTTCCCTTCTTATCCTCATCCCTGTCACTATAACTTGCATATGGACATTTTGCAATATAATGACCGGACTTACCACACCCATTGTAAACCCTCTTGGAATAGGATTTTTGATCATTTCCCAGAAGGATTTGCCTAAAGCTTTTGATGATGAGGGTCATCTCCTCATTGTCGAGTTTAGAGGTGTCGATTTGAGGCCCTTTACTTGGTGTGGTTTCCTCCTTTTCTTTGCCTTGAATGCAACAGGTTGAGACTCGGGGTGGAGGTGGCTCCTTACTCCAAGTTCACAATGTATTTGGAGTCTTTGACCATAAGTTCAAAGCTCACAAACTTCCCAATCACTTCCTTGGGAGACATTTTCTCATACCTAGGATTCTCATAGATTAGTTGCACTTGTGTAGGATTACAAAAAACAAGTGACCTTAGGATGAGCTTGATGACTTCATAGTTGTCACACTTGGTGCTTCCGAGGTTGTGGACTTGGTTCACCATTGTCTTGAGCCGGTTGTATATGGTTTGTGTCTCTTCTCCTTTGTTGAGGATGAACCGACTGAGTTCTCTCTCGATCGTCTCGCTCTTGGTGATCTAGGTGGCATAATCACCTTCATGCGTCGTCTTGATGATGTCCCAAAAATTATTTGGTGCTATATAACCCTTGCACGTTGTTGTACTCCTCCCGGCATAATGAGGCGAGGAGAATGGTTGTTGCTTGTGAGTTGAAGCATCGGATTTGGGTGGCTTCATCATCATAGCCTTCTTCTCCAACATGTGGACCCTGTCTACCACACTCAAAAATATCCCAAATACTTTCGTGGAGTGAGGTTAGATGGTTCCTCATTTTATCACTCCACATAGAATAGTCTTCACCATCAAAATGTTGATGGCACGGAGGACACAGTTTCGTAGTAGACCACTTTCTTCATCCACTTCTTCTCCTTGTCACCTTTCTTCTTGTGCGATTTGGTGTAGCCGGCGGATTTTTCTTTGTCCTCGTGCTTGTCGCAAGATATCTTGGTCTCCCTTGATGTAGTCTTGCCATTATGCTTGTTTCCCGAAGTCTTGGGCTTTTCTCCAGTGGTCACTTCTTTCTTGGCATGTTCGCCCGACATCACTTCGAGTTGTTAGACTTTAATGAAGTGTCGAGCTCCTATACCAATTGAAAGTTGCCTAGAGGGAGGTGAATAGGCGAAACTAGAAAATTATAAACTTTGAACACAATATTTGCTCGAGGTTAGCATTAGAACAAGTATGAATATAATCGGAGTGCAGAAGGGAGTTCTTCTTGCCACGAGTTGTTCAATCATTATGGATAACTTTAGGAGCAAACTCAAAAAGATAAGCAAGAGAACTTTAGAGAGAAAGAGGAGAGGAAGAATCAAATCGTAAAGTAATGATCAATAAAAATGAACACGGCGATTTGTTTCTCGAGGTTCACTTCCGAAGAACCTACTCCCCGTTGAGAAGGCCACGTAGGTCAGGTCTCTTTCAACCCTTTCCCTCTCTCAAACGGTCACCGAGACTGGTTGAGCTTGCTTCACTATCTTAGGGACACCAAGTCCTGCAAGGGCCTCCACACAAAGAATTGAAGTCTCTTGCCTCACTTTACAATCAAGAGAATAAGAGCGAGAGAGAAGAGCACAATCAAAGCTCAAATGATCACAAGACCTTGCAACACTCAAATGCATTAGCCACTATGTCTTTCAACCAAAATTCGATCAAATGTGGCGCGGGAAGGGCTTTGAATGCGTGGAGATGTTGCACTTAATGTTGTAAGGTTGGGAGGGGTATTGTGTCTTCAATGTGCTGGTTGAGGGTATTTATAGCCCCCAACCACTCAAATAGTCGTTGGAGAAAAGCTCCAAAAGTGCAAAGTCGGGTGGTGCACCAGACCGTGAACAGTACCGGTCCGATGCGCCACCGAACCATGAATAGTGCTAGAGCAGGGAGCCGTTTTGAAATTGCAGGTAGTCATTGCCCCCTTGTCAGACGGTCCGGTGCACTAGGCTGAAAAATCCTAAGGCTGGCTAGTTCACTAAAATTCCCATCGGACAGTCTGGTGCGCCACTAGACCATGAACAGTACTTGTCCGGTGCATGGGCTAGTTTTTTCTGAGTGGAGATTCTCTACGTAGATGGTTCGGTGTACCACCGGACAGTCCGGTGAGCCCCCGGTGCCCCTGTCCAGCAGTCCATTTTCTATCTTTTCTTCAAATCTTCTTCAAATCTTTTTGGCTATCTTTGGAGTGTTCCAATTACTTAGACAAACAAATGTACTGACAATCCAACTAGTCTAAGTCATGTCCTTTGATCTTTTACTCTCTCCAACTTAGTAATTTGTTTTTTTGCTCAAACTTGCTCCAAAATGTTGACATTGTAAACTTGAGCTTTCCAACCTCTTTAGATGTGTCAAAGAGGTTCCTAGGGGTATATACAACTTGTCCAAAGTGTGAAACTAGGTATTCTTTATATTTTCCAAGTTTTACCCCTCCATGGTTTGTTTTGAGCTATTTCTGTCTTAGAACTGAATTGAGCGGACATATGCACCTATGAATTATAGACTAGACAAACAAGTTAGTCCATAAGGTTGTGATTATCATCAAGCACCAAAAAAATAGAGAATATGGAAAAGACCATTTCCCTTTCAGTGTGTCGTTGTCCCATTGCTTCATGAGATCCTCAAATCGTTGTTGTTCCTCGGTGGACATACTTTCCATAGTTGGCCTGACGATGTTACTTGGGGTGACATTGGTACAATCCTTAGAATCGACCATTGGGGCTGATTAATAAATCTGAAACATAGTCATCCCCAACGGAGTCTCCAAAAAGTGTGTTGCCTCCTTTTTGGTGATCTCACTCACGGGAATAGGACCTTGAGGAATCTCTCTACAGGCGCACGGATTGTCGTCCATGACTCTGCACAGGGAGCTCCCCTTTTCTCTATAGGCGCGCGGACCATCCACGTGGAGGCGATAGACCATCCGTGAGGTTTCAAAGGGCTTTGTGAATCTACTGTGTAACCTGGATCTTGCCTCCCGGGAGGGATCCTAGGGCTGCCTTGGGGTCGGAAGATCATAGGGAGGCTTTGACTCGTTTCTAGGAAAGAACCAACAATTCCCGTGGGTTTATTAGGATAACCATGCACGTGATAAGTGATTCCATCCTCAATTAATGTAATCGTGGACGTGCTATCCGATGGACGTTAGAGATGTGGGCTATCTAGGCCATATAATCGGACCATTCAGCGGTTCAGGTGCTAAAAATGTTGTTCAACATTTCTCTATCATTGTTGCTCCATTTGCCTCATCATGGGGCCTATTTGGTTTGCTCAGATTCTTAGAATCTTGCACAAAATTTCTCATTTATGCCAAATATGTCTCATTTTTCTAGACTAGAATTTGAGTATGCAGCTGTACCTTGATAATATGAGATAGTAGGTACATTACCCAAAGCTAAAATCTCATGCCTACCAAACACCACCATGGTTGTCAACGCGACTAAGGTATGTCCATGCCTTATGAGTGTGTATATGATAGTAGAAACCATTCAGAAGTCAATCAATGAGATGTGTGAGTTGATGTTGCATTCATATAGGGCCTCACAAATATGGATACTTCTGAAGGCTATGAGCCTATGAAAACTTATTGCACTTTTTTTATTTTTGCTAAGAAAAAACAAAGGCTTCTGAAGTTATGGACTTTGCAGTTAACCAATAATATAACAATGAATAAATATACTTCAAATATTTGAGAAAATATGATCACATTATGTATGCTATTTTTACTCTCTATCTCTACAACTACATAAAATATATCATCAGCAAGGGGAAGACCCCGCGACATTGCAATCATCCGGATTTTGGTTCACTTTCTTAGGTGTACATATAATATGTGAAATTGAACTCAACAGTAAATGATGGTTTGATGAACATAATTTAATGTTAGCATATTAATATTTTCAGGGAAAAGATACTTGGGCCCCTAGGGCTCACTAGTGAGCTGAAGGACAAGAGAAAGGTTCGCCTTGTAAGCACCCGCCCCCCTGATAGTCCCGAGGCACGAGTCGAGCCGAGCCAGCTCGAGCTCGGTCAAGCCGAGCTAGCTCGATATCCACTCCTATCCTTTGTAGTTACTTCAGGGGAAGTAACCACAAATGGGCCACTGACGTGTAGGGCCGCACTGGATCTAGCTCCACACATCAGTGAACATAACTGCAGAAGAATTGTTTCCCCAAAATTCTACGACCAGGTCCGCTATCGTCATGCACCAGCGGAGGAAGGAAGAAGAGGCATTCGTGCAGTGGTAAGAGTGGTGAGCCGGGTGCAGTAAAGATCGAAGAGCACGAGACGACACAGGTAAACCCACATTTTGGCGAGTGGAGGCACTACTCGCTCAATTTTCTGATTCTATTTGACCTCTATTTTATTTACTCTAGCTATAAAAATATATTAATTAGTAGGTTAATATTTAGATCTCTATTTAGATATTAGACTTTGTTTAGGAGGTGTTTGGTTTGAGGAATCATTCCATCTAAAATAAGATGGTGTATTATGAGTCTAGTCCTCTAATTTGTTTGATTTTATTCCTTATATTTGGTTGATTTCATTCCTCATATTAGTACTGATTAACTAACTATAAAAAATGAGCTAATGATAGATCGACTTATTATATTATATAAATCAAATAGAATAAAAATAAAAAAAAGAAAATAATAGACTAGCTTATTTCTTAAATCAAACACGTCTTTCTTGCGACAAGAGAAGGGCGGTGGGAAGGTCGAGAAGAGGCCATGATAGCGCGCGAGGCGGACTGAGGGAGGCAGACAGCCTGCGAGAACAAAAGCGAACTTGGTAGAGTAGCAGCGCACCGAGCCCGCCAGAGTTTCGGCAGGCAGATATATTTTCAGGAGTACTGTATAATATAGGACGATTACTCCGTATAGCATTAATTAATGTTATATTCCTCGCAAAACGATATAGAAGTTGTAGTATGGACTTTGGCTGGCCACCCACCCCAATTTTTTTGCATTTTGGTCCTTTCTCAGAAACAAAATTACGTTTAGACCCTAAAAAATTTTAATGTCATTTTTGGACCCTTTGTTCGGCGCTATAGGCTATGACGCCGAGGTAACACAGCTCGGCGCCATGTACTATGGCGCCGAGGTACGTGCTGCGCTAGCACAAACGGACGTCGTGGCACCGACGTGGCACCGAGCTTGGTGCCATATCTTGGCGCGGAGCTCAATTGTGTACACAAAGTCTGTCTAGCTCAGTCGGTAGAGTGCAAGGCTCTTAACCTTGTGGCTGTGGGTTTTGAGCCCTATAGTGGGTGTTTAATATTTTTTGTCTTTGTCACTGATTTATTTTTTGTTGTCTAGATTTTTCGTTTATGTCGTTGATTTGTCCGTCAAGATTTTTTTTTTGTTTTGTTTTTTTGACTAATTTGTTTATTCGTCCATATATTTTTTTTGTTTATCTCGCGAGCACAGCGGTTGTGTGTCACAGTGGCCGCAAGCTGTCAACTCCCTCCCTTGTTTGCTCAGCTAACCACAATAAAAATCAAATGAGAACACTCTTACTTCAATCATGACCACATAAGAAGAAGCACACATATTCATCTTTTTCCCTCTGCACTAAATAAAAGTATACTCCATTATATACTTGTCTCATGGATGATATATTTTAGAATTTACTGCATAAATTACTCCACTAGGTGATACTTAATTCCATTCCCTCCATTTACCATAACATTTTTCAAACAAATTTAAGTTTTTCAAGTGGACAAAATACTTTGTGAGCTTGTGTTTGTGTGTAGTGGGTACAGTCCCTCACTTTTATATTTAATTTACATACTACTAAACTAAACAGTATAGTTAATCCGCGAATTTAATTAACCTTTCCATTCAATGCTGAGTCCCATCAAAGGAACGATGCATAGATCTAACCATGCTATTATTTTGCAGGTCACTTTTTGATTGACAAAGAGAAACATAATTGTTATTCCTATGCTAATCTTCAAATTGCATTTCCAAAAGAAATTTTAAACATTATAGTCCATTTGCTGTTTAGTTTGATTTTCCTAGGTGTAGGTTAGCTGAGCAAACAAGGGAGGAAGTTGACAGCTCGCGGCCACTGTGGCACACAACCGCTGTGCTCGCGGGATAAACAAAAAAACATATGGACGAATAAACAAATCAGTCAAAAAACAAAAAAAAATATGGATAAGAAATAAATCTAGACGGACAAATCAGCGACATAAACGAAAAATCTGGACAACAAAAAATAAATTAGTGACAAAGACAAAAAATATTAAATGCCCATCGTAGGGCTTGAACCCACGACCACAAGGTTAAGAGTCTTGCGCTCTACCGACTGAGCTAGAGTGCTAGACAGACGAGCTCGGTGCCACGTCGACGCTACGACGTCCGTTTGTGCCAGCACAGCACGTACCTTGACACCATAACCTATGACGCCGAGCTGTGTTACCTCGGTGCCATAGCCTATTGCGCTGAGCAAAGGGTCTAAAAATAATATTAAAATTTTTTAGAGTCTAAACCTGATTTTTTTTTTCCGAGCAAGGGCCAAAATGCAAAAAAATTCGCCACCCACCTCCCGTCCCGTCTTGAACCATCCACACGAACACAACAGCACAGCCTCTCTCTCCTCTACTAGACTTGTTTTTTCCGTTCATCCATCCATACGTTTCGTTTGTTCCACCTGCGCAACTGCGACGGGGATAAGTACGTCTTCCAGATGACGACGGCGGCATGGCCGCGGCCACGCTTCCTCGTCCTCCCCCAGCCTGGATTCCTCCGCTCGGTCTGCCACGGCCTCTGCGCCCGCTGTCTCTTCTGCTTCCTGCTGCTCCTCGCCTTCGCCTGCAGCTCCAGCTCCGGACGGGTGGTGGTCACCAGCTTGCCTGGCTTCGACGGCGACCTCCCCTTCCACCTCGAAACAGGGTGCGCGTGCCCGCGTGGCGTGTCTACTAGTAGTATCCTCCTTCTTCTTCTTCATTCATTCATCCTGGTGGTGTACTACTAGACTACTACTAGTAGCTCACGCGCGCGGCACATGTAGATGTAGCCTCTAACCACCGTTGCTGCCCTGAAACTCAAAACGAAGGTACGTGGAGGTGGAGGAGGACGCCGGCGTGGAGCTCTTCTACTACTTCGTCCAGGCCGAGTCCGGCGCCGCCGCCGCCGCCGATGACACCCCTTTCCTCTTCTGGCTCACCGGCGGCGACCGCTGCTCCGTCTTCAGCGGCCTCGCCTACGAGATCGGTACGCCAAGTATTTGGATGATGCATGGAGTTGGAGTGAGCGATTTTGATTTGCCTTGTGTGAAAAATAAGATGCTGGATGCTCTCTCTCGCCTCGCAGGTCCCATCAGATTCGTCCTGGAACCCTACAACGGCACCCTGCCGCGCCTGCGATACAACCACAACTCGTGGTCAAAGGTAAAACAAATCTCCCTTGTTTCTTTACACCTCTACCGACACGATACGAATACGATACGCAACTCTCTCTCTCTCTCTCTCTTCCCTTTCCTTTCGTTTGACACACAGACACAGTACAGCTACAGTTATTATATTAATGTATAAGAGAAACTATTATACTAACACAGTTTTGTGTGTGACACTGTCGTGCGTACGAGTCGTGAACCTCATAAATTGCAATAATACCCCCAGCTTTATCCTTTGCCTTTTCTATCCAACATGTGTATATGTAAATCCTACACCCCCGGTTATTTTTTTGCTGGTGATCCATCGCTGTTGTCCGACCTGTTAACTTTCCATGTCCAACGAAATGATTGCGTAAACAATTTTGTGAAGGTTGCGCCGATATTTTGACATGAATAAGTGGGTCGGCGTGAATAAAATAGTCTATAGACATGATGCACGTGCTCTATTTTCTACTATCTTTTACTAGCTGATTCGATTAGTTTGCTGGGGCGGTCGCTGTCCGTATTAACAAAATATAACAACCGCTCCTAAGGCTATGTTTGGATCCATGTGTCAAAAGCATCTTGTCCTCTAAACAAACTGACTAATAAATTGGCGAATTGGTAGCCGGATGGCTGTGTCATTTGACCTTGCTAATATGTGCTAATAGATCGTATAAATAGAAAAGACATCTATTAACCAAGATTTAAAACGTATCCTGTCTAATTGTTGTTAGCTAATTGTTTGCCGGCTAATTGTCAGCCACCAGCAAACAATTAGGCCGCGAGGATCGGAACAGGCCTAAGATGACTGCTTTCTAACACAGTCGGATGTCCTAAGCCAGACACTTCGAAGGCGTGCATTCTAGAAATTGTTTAATAGAAATGGGTGCTCTAAGGGCCCGCCTGTAGATTTTTTTTTGAAATAAGTGGCAAAAGCTTTGCCACGCAAATATATTGAAAGAGGGAATAATACAAACTTTGCATTACACAAGTTAACAGCAAAAGCCCTCCTAAACCAGTGCATACACCAGCAAAACTAAGTGCACCACTTTAAAGAACCGATTTGCAAAAGCATGCTACATTTAGGACCAGAAAAAAAACTCGAGGCTCGCGAGCCGGTTCGAGCTCGGGGCAGAATGGTTCGTGAGCCTCAAGCGAGCCGAGCTGAGCCGAGCCAGGTTTTCGAGCTCGTTGACCATCGAGCCGATCCAACACGTTCTGGCTCGCGAGCTTTGTCAAATTAATCAATCTATAAAATAATGATGGATACTAGATAATTTTATTTATAATGTTAAATGTGATTATATTTTTCACATTTATATATTATTAAATCACTATATAATACAATATAATTTATCAAGACGCGGTTCGCGAGCCGACTTCGAGCCAAGTCGATTCCTTCAACTCGTTGAGTAGTCGAGCCGAACTAAGCTGAGCTCGGTCAACCAGTGAGCCGCACCGAGTCGAGCCGAACCGAGGTCGGCTCGACTCGTTTCCTGCCCTAGCTACGGCTGAAAATTTCCCATTAAACTAAGCTTCCCCGTGTATTATTTAATTCAGTTGTTGCGTTCAGACCACTAGCATCCAAACGAGTGAGCCAAACGAGTGAGGAAGAGATGCTCTGCTTTCAAAAACTTCCTTCACCGAGAAGGCCACTTGCTTTCCTGTAGAAATACATAAAACAAAGCTGTAGATTTTGAAATATTAAGAGTGCAGTGCAGGCCCTTAGAAATTTCAAAGCTGAGCGAGAGTGATTAGGTTCGTCGTAATTAAGTTGGGAGCTTGGTTCAGGTGATGAAAGCGCTAGTTTCCACTGTTTTCCCATATTTATTAAATTGTAAAAAAGCCAAAATTTTGCACAAATGCGTATTTGAGCTGTGGTTGTTGGCTCCAAATCAACATCCACACTTACCTAACCAACAGAACACATGTGTCTTTATCTTTTATTATGTATACTCAAGCATAAATAGAAACTATAACAACGTACAGACATCTAACTACTATATACATAGGCTAGCACTATTTGTCAACTAGGGTGAAGCTTCACCCTAACCAGTAATTTTACAGTAAGCGCTATTTGTCAACTAGGGTGAAGCTTCACCCTAACCGCGCGCGATAGATCCACGATCCGCACCTCCCGTGAGTCTAGTTACTCAGTAATTTTACAGTAATCACTCATTAATTTTACAACATTGTTTGGTAATTTCTCAATGACCCATTAATTTCATTTTACACACCGAGAAAAAGAACAACAATAGCTACATAGTGATTATCTAGTACTCAGTAATTTTACAGTAATCACTCAGTAATTTTGCAACATTTGTTCAGTAATTTCTCAATCAACCAGTAATTTCATTTACACACAGTCTTGTAGTAAGTATCTAGTTACTTAGTAATTTTACAGTAATCGCTCAATAATTTCACAACATTTGTTCAGTAATTTATCTGCTTACTGACTCCGTGAAACAAAGTATGGTATCGGATCATCGGATCCATGATTAGATGTCTGTATCAGATCCTTCTATGTTAGTGGTGAAATAGGACTAGGTGTATACCCCCATTGACTAGTCTGGTGATAAAAGATGGAAATCACTCCTCAAATGGTGATATTTACTGACGAGAATTATTAGCAAAAACTAGAGAAGTATTTAACTGGTTATGCAGGGTAGCTGGTGGATTCAATACTAACATTATTTCTCTTGATACATGCTTGATCATGTTTCAGTCTAGTGGAGTAGGAGCATTTGATTGGATTGTTGAATCACTCACTCTGTATGCAGGTGTCACATATCCTCTTCGTCGATTCACCGGTTGGAGCTGGATTTTCCTTCTCGAGAGATCCCAAAGGCTACGATGTCGGAGACATCTCGGCCTCACTGCAGCTACAGGAATTCCTCATCAAGGTGCTGTCCATCAATCCAACTAGCTAGACATATATACCAATGCCACAAACCCATTCGGATAACGTTAGATGCAAATCTTTTAACGTTTATTTATGCTGTTTGCTTATACATATTCCGTGGATGTCCAGTGGTTCAGTGATCATCCCGAGTACCTCGCGAATCCTTTCTACATTGGCGGGGACTCCTATGTCGGAAAAATCGTGCCGTTCCTCGGGCAGATGATTTCAGAAGGTATTGATCGGTCTGTTCGCCACAAAAGAAAAAAAAAGTAACAGTCAGTTCGGTTTGGCAAATATCCATCATTTACGGCGATTGCGGTGTCTCTCTTTAAAATGATTCAAGTACTGATGGTCGGCTACTTGTGCTTCAGGTATTGAACTTGGAAGAAGACCCTTCCCTAACCTCAAGGTATGTCCATCATACATTTCTCTCCGGAATGGAAGATGCTATATCGACGTGGGATACTAGCTAGTCTATATCCAAGAAATTAATTGTAGTCGGTCACTTAGGCTGATGATATGCAGGTTCTGAATTTGTCATGATCAGGGCTATCTGGTGGGTAACCCAATCACGGGCGAAAGTATAGATTTCACTTCCAGAGTGCCCTACGCTCATGGAGTCGGTATCATATCAGATCAATTGTATGAGGTATTAACTACCTAGCTCTGCCACTCCCATCTGCGTACAATAGTTTTATATGCTGTGTTATTTGCATTTTTTAGACGATATTGGGGCATTGCCAAGGAGAGGACTACACTAGTCCTGCAAACGCTCTGTGTGCTCAGGCTCTGGACACTTTCAACAATGTAAGCTTCTCCGGCCTCCCAAATATGTATGCTAGCGAAGCTAAGTACCTGCAAATACACGGCCTGACGCCTTGATCGATGCAGCTCATCAACGAAGTCCAGAACGCCCAGATCTTACTGGACACGTGCGTCTACGCGTCTCCTGCGCCAAACGTTCTCAGCAGACCGGTGGACGGTGGTAGAAGGATCCTGAGGGCGGCGGGGATGGGAGGAGGGGCGACGCTGAACCATCCGCCAGCTCGTCCTCGGTTTGGCTGCATCGTGAGTCCACTGCATGCACATGCATCTACAGATGAAGCACCTCTCTGCTCAGTGCTGATGTACTACTAGCTAAAACCGACTTGCATATTGCAGACCTACGGCTACTACCTGTCGTATTTCTGGGCGAACGATGAACGCACTCGAACAGCTCTTGGGATCAAGAAGGTACGGTGAGCTGTTCTCGTCATTTCGATGCTAGTACCATTATATTGTTGTTGTTGTCAGCAATGACGAGAATGATCCAGGCTAATTTAAAGCAAAGCGATCCATGAACTGGTGGTCAGGGAACAGTGGACGAGTGGGTGAGGTGTCACGACGCAGACCTGCCGTACACGATCGACCTCAAGAGCGCCATCAAGTACCACCGGAACCTGACGTCCAGAGGCTACCGCGCCCTGGTGTACAGGTAAGGCACCCTGCTTGCGATCCTATTGTCTGATGAATCTGTCTCGTGATATCATGGAGAAATCTTTTTTTGGTTGGTTGCAGCGGCGACCATGACCTGCTGGTGCCACACCTGGGCACCCAGGCATGGGTCAGGTCCCTCAACTTCCCCGTCGTCGACGACTGGAGGGCGTGGCATCTCGGTGGCCAAGCCGCCGGGTGGGTATATATATACATACACACAATCTCCCTGTCCTGATCTTCAGGCCTCTTTGATTGTTGCCAATTGAACTTTCTATTTCTTTTTCTGTTCGTTGAGGATGATATTGATTCCTTCATGCGCGTGTCGCTGTTCTTGCTTCGCGCAGGTTCACGATAAATTACTCAAACAACATGACGTTCGCGACGATCAAAGTAAGTTTTCTCGAGCACGCAATTCACATTTGGTCGGTCGATGTCATCTTCTCACCAACTGGAATGGATTTGCATTGGAATTGCAGGGTGGCGGGCACACGGCGCCGGAGTACGAGCCGGAGAGGTGTTTCGCCATGTTCAGCCGCTGGATACTCGACCGTCCACTCTAATCTCCACTCGTACATTGCCGGATTCTTGCACCATGACCATGATTGATGGACTGTGTGGATTGCAGTTCATAGGTGGAATAAAATGGATGATTTCTGTGAATGGATAGGTCTGCCAACTAGGCAACTTTGTGTAAATTAACTAGGTCTGTGTCAGCGCGCTTTAACGTAATATATGCGGGGATAAATCGTGCAAATCCAGCCACCAAGATTTTAGGAATGCGGTGGTTCATTCACTTTGTGTAAATTACCGTGCCGCTGGAGACGAGCGTTAGCAGCAACGACGCGACCACGACGCCGAGCATCTGCGCGAGCCAGTATACCGCGGCACGCCCGAAGGAGATGCGGCGGCCCACGAGCAGGCCAAACGTGACCACCGGGTTGACGTGCCCACCCGACGCGTTGCTCGCTACCGCCACCGCCTCACCTCCACGCTGAACCCTCATCTGGCGGGCGGGGGCGTCGGCGGTGCGGGGACGGCGGGCGCGGGCAGGCACGTCGGCGGGATGGGCGGGCCTGGGGCGCGGTCGGCGGTGGCTAGAAGAATAGGGAGCGAGAAAGGAAAGTGAGAAGAAGATAGGTGTTGGAAGTCAAATTGAGCAGCGCAGACAGTCCGACGCTGAGGTCGGACGGTCCGCGGTCCGGACAGTCCGCGGTGGTGGCGCGGACGGTCCGCGCACGCGCAGAGTCAGTTAGGGTTCCTAGTTTCTCGCGAGATTTGTTACCTAAAACCGCGGGATTAACTCGGGAAACAGTTGGAAACGGATCCAGACCTCCCCTTTATATAGATGAAGGGCTACGGCCGATTGAACCCCCCATCAATCGAACAAATCAAGTCTATTTCTCGTTTTTACCTTACGCATTAGGAATAGTTCTAGTCTAGTTCTAGTTTAGCCTTCCAATCTCCAAATTCTCCGTCTCTCTTCGGCTCTACGTCGATTAGAGGAGTCTAGGTCGGCCTGCCCGAGCCTAGACAACTCCTAGGATCTCTCCTCCCCGACGGGGTCCCTCCCGGGAGCGAGATCCAGGCGCCGCCGGCGATCCTCCGCCGCCCCTGCGCACGCGCGGACCGTCCGGCCCCAGGGCGCGGACCGTCCGGCCGTCAGGCAGGGAACCCGTGCTCCTGCACCAGGTCGCGGACCGTCCGGCCCCTGGTCGCAGACCGTCCGCGCCTGACCAGAGAGCACCGCCACCGGTTCTTGTTGAGTGTTTGGCGCTCCAAAAAGGCGTCAACATACTTTTTGGCGACTCCGCTGGGGAAGGTGTTTAGATCTACTAAAAATCAGGCCCTCAAATGGCCGGTTCTAAAGATCACACCGATATCTCCCCAGACAATATCCTGAAGCCGGCTGTTGAAAGTCTGACGGCCGATGAGCAACAGCAATACGAGGACTACATGCGTCAAGCGAGGGAGAAATTCTTATCACAATACACGGTGGATCGCCACCAGAAAGTTGTCAAACATGGAGAGACCGACGTCGCATCTCTTCTATCTTCGCTTCAAGTCCCCAACGTAAGTAAACCCGACGACATCCAATTTATTAAACAGTATGTAGATCAGCAGCAGGATCAAATGAAACAACAGATTGTAGGGTTAGAAGAGTCAATTAGAAAATTAACGCGTACGTTGGAGAAGTCTGTTGCTCCTAGTTTTCCATCATATGAGACTAGTAACAGGATATCTATGTCTAATACATCGGCAACAAATGGGGATTTGCAGCCCCAGCCATTATATGGTATGCCGATGAACTCATATACAGGACAAGTACCACCACCGCCATCCCTGCTTGGTAGATCGGCACCCATGAACACGGTCGGACCGTCCGAGCTTCTGCCCGGACCGTCCGGCCCATATGCAGACCGTCCGGCTTGCTCTGCCGGACAATCTGGGGCCACCCTAGGACCACCGCCGTCCCTGCTTGGTAGACCGGTGACCCTGGACGCGGTCGGACCGTCCGAGCTTCTGCCCGGACCGTCCGGCCCTTACGCGGACCGTCCGGCTTTCCCTGTCGGACAGTCTGGGCCCGCACCAGGACTACCACATGGCGTCCCGATAATGGCAAACGCAACCGGTCAGTTCGGATTTACCACCGGACAAGCTGGATACGCATACGCAGAACCTGTTGTTGCACACCATGCACCAAATTATTACACACCACAGCAGCAGTATGGTTCGCCCTCTACATATTTAAACCATAACGCATCATACAATCACAGTCCGATCAACACTATCGATCGGTCACGGCAAGAAGGTCGGTATACTAATGCCCGACCAAATGATCCCCACAGCCCAGGATCCGGTGGTCTACCACCGGGTGCAATGGAAAAAATTAGGGAAGAGATGACTGAACTATTTCGAGATAAGTTCGGAGTTAGTGTAGCCAGAGTAGGGCAATCATACCAAAAGCCGTATAATCACCGGTTTGACACTGTCCCATATCCACAAGGGGCAAGGATACCAGAATTTTCTAAGTTTTCTGGTGAGAATGGGAGAAGCACACACGAACACATAGGCCAGTTCCTAGCACACCTAGGCGAATTGGTCGATGGAGAAGCATTTCGTGTTCGGTTATTTTCTTTATCCCTTACTGGTACCGCTTTTGCATGGTACGCCGCCCTGCCTCCTAATTCCATTAATTCCTGGAATGAGTTAGAAAGTAAATTTCATGAACATTTCTTTACCGGGGAATATGAATTAGGGTTAGCTGACTTAGCTTCAGTCCGCCAAGGACGCGAAGAATCGGTTAATGACTATATCCGGAGGTTCCGGGACACTAGAAACCGATGCTTTCGGATCCATGTCGCAGACAAAGAGCTAGCAGGGTTAGCTTTTAATGGGTTGCTATCCTACTTAAGAGACAAATTAGATGGGACCCAGTTCTTTTCGATAGCCCAGCTACATCAGCGGGCTTTAGCCTGTGAAAGCCGCTTTAAAGAGACATCAAAATCGGCCGCCCGTGCTATACATCTGATAGAGCGTGATAATTCAGATGATGAATCCGCAGATGTATATACCGCTGAGTTTATTTGGCCAACAAAGGCCAAATCTTCAGCATGTTCTTCCTTACAACCGGTTCAAAAGAATCGGCAAGAAGAGATTAAATTTACCTTTAATGTTGCCAAATGTGATAAGATATTTGATGAGCTACTTAAAAATGGCAACATTAAATTAACTCATACTATCCCTCCTATAGATGAATTAAAGAGACGTGCTTATTGTAAGTGGCATAATTCTTTTTCTCATGCCACCAATGACTGTAATGTCTTTCGTCGACAGGTACAATCGGCCATAAATGAAGGCCGGTTGGCTTTTCAGGAAATGCAAGTGGACACACAACCATTTCCTGTTAATACAATAGATGTCGCATGCGAAAAGATCTTAGTTCGGCCCGAAATGGCCGATAAAAGCAAAAGCAAAGACATCATCATTGACGATCCTCGCACGTCAAATATATCGCAAAAGGAGATTGCTCGAAAGGCTCCGGACGATAAGGCTAAAAAGTCCGGAGGCACCGGGGGGCAGGCACAATTAATGAGCCAAGCACGACAACCTGGCCTGAGCATCACAGACGGTGTGACACCTACGTGCGGACAGTCCGGTGCTCAGACAGACGGTTCGGCTAACTCTGCCGGACAATCCACCTATGGCCAAAGGCGTCAGCCTCCACACAAAGCCTTAAAAGGGAAAGAGACGCAACGGCAAAGCACATATGGTCGGTTGATCAAAACTGACTCTACCTTTGATCAGTTACTCTCCAAGAATACTAGCAAGAAGACCGTTCTACGTGATCGGTCAACGAAGAAACATCGGTCACCTGCTAAAACAAAATGGGTAAACAAAACGGCTCGAAAGGCGACACAACAAGCATCGCCTATTCATCCTATGAGACCAAGGTACTTTCCACCCGTTTACTCATCGTCGGTATATTATCCTGTTCAAACATGGAATGGTACGATGATGAATCTATGGTATATGTATTGTCCCTTTGTCTATCCAGGCTGGGGGGCACCTCCATTCTATTCCTATTGATCCATTGATCAAACGGTCATGGCCGAGAAAGATACAATCTGAAACGGCCTTTTATACATTGGTGCTTTATTGAATGAGCTCCATATTGAAAAGCCGGTGACTTACATCAGGCTTAGTTCATATGCTTTTGGTTCGTCAACCTTCACCAAAAGGCAGGGGGGCATATGTTGGAAGTCAAATTGAGCAGCGCGGACAGTCCGACGCTGAGGTCGGACGGTCCGCGGTCCGGACAGTCCGCGGTGGTGGCGCGGACGGTCCGCGCACGCGCAGAGTCAGTTAGGGTTCCTAGTTTCTCGCGAGATTTGTTACCTAAAACCGCGGGATTAACTCGGGAAACAGTTGGAAACGGATCCAGACCTCCCCCTTTATATAGATGAAGGGCTACGGCCGATTGAACCCCCCATCAATCGAACAAATCAAGTCTATTTCTTGTTTTTACCTTACGCATTAGGAATAGTTCTAGTCTAGTTCTAGTTTAGCCTTCCAATCTCCAAATTCTCCGTCTCTCTTCGGCTCTACGTCGATTAGAGGAGTCTAGGTCGGCCTGCCCGAGCCTAGACAACTCCTAGGATCTCTCCTCCCCGACGGGGTCCCTCCCGGGAGCGAGATCCAGGCGCCGCCGGCGATCCTCCGCCGCCCCTGCGCACGCGCGGACCGTCCGGCCCTAGGGCGCGGACCGTCCGGCCATCAGGCAGGGAACCCGTGCTCCTGCACCAGGTCGCGGACCGTCCGGCCCCTGGCCGCGGACCGTCCGCGCCTGACCAGAGAGCACCGCCACCGGTTCTTGTTGAGTGTTTGGCGCTCCAAAAAGGCGTCAACAATAGGGTTGATTCGCGGGTTAAGATAAATAATATAACTTTTTAGAGTAAAGACGTAATAAGTTACTTAACTTTCTAGAGGTTGTACATGTACTCTAGAAAGTTAATTAACTTTCTAGAGCAGGTTGTAGAAAGTTGCTTTTTGTTTGACTGGTCAAAAGCTGAAAGCTAACTTTTTAGAGGAGACCGTAGGAAGTTAGCTGTCCATGCTAACTTCCTAGAGGCAGGCGTAGGAAGTTAGCGGCTCGTTTGACCGCACACACGGGTTAGCATGTGAAAGCTAACTTCCTACAGCTTTTATAAAATATCGTATGAGGTTATGTTTATTTTCTGGAGCTAACAGTTGCCTCTCGGAAGTTATTTATTTCCTACAGTTTATTATAAAAGCTGTAGGAAGTTAAAAAACCGTAGGAAGTATATGTTTTTTGTGTAGTGTTGGTTCAGTCATTCCAGAAAATATTAAGTCATTGTAGGCTATATTAAGTCATTTTAGGCAAGATGGCTCGACTCGACTCTTGGGAGAGGGGGGAGGTTGGCCGGGGAGGTTGGCCTTCAGGGCAGACGTGGGGGAGGCTAGCTCGAGTCAGGCGGCATGCACCAAGAGTGATCCAGGTGATGGATCTTTGCGTCCATCACCCTATGTGATAAATAGATTTAAAATTGCTAAACTATATTGGATAATGTTCAATTATAGCAACATACAATTTAATTATAGCATGCATTTATATACATCAAAGTTTCATGTTTACAATCATAAAAGTTACACGTATATACATCACACATTATACACATCAAAATTTCACCACTATTCTAATAACTATTATGGCTAAAATTTAGTCTACTAAAATCTGTTAGCACTCTAAACTCTGGTGTTCCTAATATATTGGTAGCATCGTGAAATTTTCCTTCGTATGTAATGACTTCTTTTAAGATGAATGAGCAGGTCCTCAACTATGTTGTATAAAGCAGCTTTGTGATGTGCTCCATTTTTTTTGTTCAAATTCATGTAAAGCAAGTTTATAAACATAATATAGTTATACTTGATAGTACGATCGTCACCAGCTAGTGTGGGGGGTTGTGTTGCGCGATCGTGATTGATGTGTTTTGTCTCCTTATCCCATGATTGATGTGTTTGAGCGATCACTGCCAGCTAGTGTGGAGGGTGCGTTTTCTTTTCTCCTTGCGAGGAAAGATGTTACTCTGGAAAGCTTTATGGCGGGGTTGGTGGATTGCTAAGAGCATCACCAAAAGAACCAAAAAAATAAATTTTCTAAGAGCTAGTTTGGAAACACTATTTTTTCTAAGGGATTTATATTTTTCAAAGAAAAAATAAACTAATTTCACTTGTGAAAATAAAAATACTCCGAGAAAATGGGGTTTCCAAACAAGCCCTAATGCATGGGAATTGGGATCTCCCTAGATCTCTTAAGCCCTGTTTGGGAGGGCTTCATTTCAATAATTGGAGCTTCGGTTTTCTAGCTTCGCCATGAAACAGCTTCAACAAATTAGTAAGATAGGGTTTAAGAGTGTTTAGTTTGCACATAGACTCCAACTTCTATAATATAATTAATTTATGCGAGTTTTCTTAATTACTCTGGATGATTAACGGGTGGAGAAAGAGACATGAATCGATAGGTCATGTAACCAATGATATGATGGATAATTTTTGTGCAACTTCATGAGAAGGTATGAAAACAGTGTTTTTGAAACCCTTTAAGGAGCTTCAAAAATTTCAAAAATTTCATAAAAGTGGCCTCTAGTTTCAATTTTTTATTTATTTAAACAATCATTTCAGTCGAATCGTATGGCTGAATCTGATGCGCAACACTGACACTCTGATTGCAATGTCAGCAAACCTAGAATTCTAAGGCACGCACATAACTCGATAGATAAATCTCATAAATTAATGACCCATTATACTCAATCATCCCATCGATCTAAATCACAAATCGTCGAAGGTCACTCAAACTCGAGAGCTGATCTATGCTGCAATTACTCCGTTCGCCATTCGAATGATTGTTGAATCAACCAACCCTAATAGCATATTAAGAGGTGTTTGGTTTAAGGAATCACTACATCCAAATTGAGGTGATACATCATGGTTCATTCCTCAAATTTGGTGGGATGACCATATTCCTTAATTAGTAACTAACTAACTATGAGGAATGAGGTGGTGATGGATCAACTCATTTCATTCCACAAACCAAACAAAAATAGTGAGGAGTGAGAAGATGATGGACTAGTTCATTCCTCAAACCAAACACCCTATAAAGTTCTGGATAGATGTCTATGGATCCGATTAACGACCTCTCACTTACTGCAAATGCCAGCAACAGGCGAGCCTACGCCGAAGCCGCGACACAGGCGGCGACCGCCTTCTCCCGCCAATGGATGAGCACAGCGACGACGACTTAGTGCGTGAGGGTGACGACGAGCACAATTACGTGGAAGATCTGGTGGTTATGGGCGACGATGTCGAACATCCCTGGTCGTTACTTCTCTGGCACGCGGTTGTCATAGAACCAAGGAGTCTGCGCATGTAGGTTGGTACCGGGCTAGGCGGCGGAGGGGGTTTACGTTCTGGAGAGGTTTGTTTTCGCCTGCAGTAGTTTAGAAGACTGCATAGGTTACCGTGAAAACATTTTTCTTTTTTCCCTAAAATAAATATTAGATCGAGGCTTTAAGGATCTCTTGGAGGACAACGACTGCTATGCAAGCAGTTCTTCTGTGTAAGCGTGCAAGCAAACCATCTAATCCATTAGATCGTGATCCAACCGTAGGTCACATTTAACACTTAAACCCTTGCACCACCAGCTCAATAATCTTTATAAAAAACCTCTAACAAAATATGGTTGTATCTGTGCTTAGATCGTAATCTAATAGATCAGATGGTTTGCTTACACGCTTACATAGAAAGACTGCTTGTATAACAGTTGTTGCCTGCTTGGAGATGCTCTAATCGACCCTCTCTATTTAACTTTGGGGCCTTGTCACCCGACATTGTCGCACACATTATCCTTGGGATGTGATTGGCCTTACGTGCGCATTGAGTAGTTAAACGAACCCACTAGAGTTTGGCTAATGGGCCACAAGGACTGGTTTTTAAAAATGTCTTAATAGAATCAAAACCTATTGATCGAATATATAACATTAGTTGAACTAATCACAAAGGAAAACTTTTTCTTAATTAATGGTGTTCCCCCTGTTAGTCATTTGCTCTCAAATATTGTGAATCAAAAACAAGCAACACAATTGTAAATTATAACAGACCTTCGTCCTCCAAAGTATTATTTCCTCGTGGGTATAATAATACTCATCAGACGAAGGTCGTGAAGGACATACCTTCATCATCTATTATATGAATAAGAATGCAAGAGAATGTAGACAATGATTGTATATCATTGATTTATTCATATTTGTATCCCACAAAACATGTATGAATATTAACAGATTTTTCATTACATTGATACCTTCGGCTTGCTCGAAGGTGAAGATGCGAGAGAGCGATTACAATCCATCGTGAACAGTACGGTGCTACTGTTCATGTATTTATAGGCACGGGACGTAGCCCGAGTAAAAGTACATTTATGTCCTTGTCATCCGTTTACAATTATAATACGGAACATTAAGGACTAAATAGTCTTTATCCTTTCTCAGTCACCGTTGTATTTGGTCTTCGTCATCAACCCGAGCCGAAGTCCCTTGACTATAGCTTTGTCGCCCATTTTTGTCACCTTCGGGTTATACCTCTACTCTCGTCACAGAAGAAGATCTCTATTCCAAAGCTGAAGCCTCCTTCAATAATCTATGTCATGCTGAAGACACATGGTTAGTTGCATTTTTGAGGACCTTCAGAGGAGGAAGACCCCCAACAGTAGCCCCTCGCAGTATTGATTTATTTCTTTGTAACAAATTTAGACTGCGACGTGAACAAAGACCTTTAGCCGAAGGTCCGAAAAAACACCTTACTCGAAGGCTGAAGATGATGCCATGACAACGACCTTCGAGGCTCGAGGCAAAAAGAAGCTGAACAGGGTGTTTGATGTCATTGAATTTGTATATCCAGATTACTGTTATCCTTCGCGAAAGCAAGGAAAGAAAAAAAGACTGCTACTTCGGTGACTTCTAGTGCGCCGAGGTCAAAGAAGGTTAAAGTTTTGACGTACCGGCCCCAAGCGCATTGAAACTGACGAAGTGCCGAAGTTAATTGAAGGGTCTACTTCTATATCTGAGCCAAGTCGCTCTGTGCCTGTCGAAGCTAAGACAGGACCGGCTGAAGAGCCAAAATTGAAGAAGACGGCAGAACAGCTGAAGGCCCTGAGTCCACCGCGTGAGATGGAATTGCCAAAAGCGTCAAGGATCCCTGCAACAACTCTGAGGAAGAAGAGAATGGCCAGCGTGCTAGACGTTGTCATGGAATATGTGAAGGCATCAACTCCCGCTTCTGCTGACAGGCCTAGCTCAGAAGGAAAAATTTTAAAGAAATCTGACGAAACTGACACTGCACGAGCTGTTTCTGAGGCTAGACCCTCATTTTTTGCCGAAGCAAGACCTTCGGAGACTGCGCCACTAATCTTGGAAAAAGAAGGTGCCCCAGAGAAGTCCAAGTCTCCTGCTCCCGAAGTACTTGCCGAAGAGTTGGAGTTTATTGTTCGACATGCTTTGGGCAAACAATTATCAGAGGAGTAGATACGCCAAGGATTTGAAGTATCCATAAGGATCCTTGGTGTATAGCGGCAATGATGAGGATGATTTTCTCTATTGCCTACCAGACAATAAAGAGATCTCTGTCTGCCGAGAAATGATGAAGAACATGGGGTACCCGAAGCTTGAGCTCGGCCTATCTGCAATGTCGAAGGATGATCTTGCAGATAGCCTTGCTTATAATAGCTTAAAGGTATATATATTTTTATTGTACAATTAACTATATTTGTAGCTTTTCTTGCTATTGTTATGTATTTTTATATTTAGGGCTTAATTCTAAGTAAGGCTTTAAAGGCCCAAAAGAAAGCAGAAGATGAGAGCTGTTAGATAGCTCTTGGGAATCTTCGGTCAGAGGTTATTTCACTAAGGAATGAAGCTCTCGAGAAGGATAAGATATTGTTTTCCTTAGTGGACAGGCTGAAAACTAGCGAAGCCAAACTTAGTGCACAAGTCGAAGCTCACAGGGCCAAAGTTGAAGATTTGAAGAAGAAGCTTGCGGAAATGAATGAAAAATTTGAAGTTGCAAATGCAAAGCACGAAATAAGAGAAATTGAAAGATTAAGGGTGCAAAAGAATGTCGAAGAGCTCCATGACTCCAAAGAAAGATGCTACGAGATATCCTTGGAATGCGCTAAAACTCTAAAGAACGGTTTTACAAAGGTAGGAGCCTATTCTTTCGAGCAAAAATTCATCCGTGGTGATCCCGATGGTGTCGTCCAGTGGATCAGCGGAGAGGTCGAAGCTTTTGACGAAATCTTAAGTGATCGAGGAGACTTCTATGCATTCGTTGGCGCACGGGGGGTCGCGGCAACCTTAGAAAAAGCCGGTTGTGAGCATGTTAAGGCTGCAGCTCAGCCGGAGTTTGTCTTCTCGGTGGAAGACACTAAGGACCCTTTGGTTGAGGCCTCTTCGTTGGGCGGTAGATTTTACTCCGATGTGTGGATGAAGGGTGGTCGTGAGATGGCTAATGAAGTAATTAGAAAAAAATGAAAAAAATCTCACGATGCTCAGGAAGAAGCTAAGCGAGTCGAAGAAGCTGCTGAGCGCGCAAGGCTTATAGGTACTTTTACTAAGATTCAGCTTCGGGGTTTGTTTTTAGCTTCGGAATTAACCAACATATTCTTTCTTGCAGCTGAACTTTCACCACCACCGGAGCCATATAATCCCAAAGCTGACCCGACCATTAAGGAAACATTAGACATGATAAGAATCGCTAATGAAGTTGTTGACGAAGCCGTCGACAGACTACTAAATGAAGCTGCTGAAAAAGTGTTGAAGGAAGACTAAATTTTTATATGCTTGAACGTGTAATGCTTGTATATTACTGTCGTCTTTTGTAAGAAACAAACATCAAGTTTTTGTATGTATATTAATGTCATATATTTCTTTGTGATGCATGAAACCTACGTACGTACCGTTTTTGAGCCGTTGGCGAAAAAACACCTTCCCTTCTTTTCATGTGTCACAAAGAAAAAGATTCTCATTATGCCATTGCTGATGAAGATTTGCTTCGTGTAGGAGTATATATCTACCGAAGGCATGACTTGTGTTGTAGTATCTCTTTTCATAATCCGATCAATTCTTTCGAAAGAGCAACTCTCCTTTGTTGCCCCCACACCTTTTTGATGATGCAAAATGATGTATGATGCGATGCTATGCGATATGATATGATGGTATGATGCGGAATGTTATTTGCGCCGAAAGTAAGAAAGCACACAGATATAGTCCCAGACTCTGCATCCCCTTGGGAACGACTTTGGAGTCTCTTCACCCTTCTCTTAGGTGGTATTTCAGTTCTGCATCCCCTTAGGGACGACTTTGGAGCTAAGCTCTGCATCCCCTAAGGAACAACTTTGGAGCTTCTTCACCTTTAATTCAGGTGGTATTTAAGCTCTGCATCCCCTTAAGAACGACTTTGGAGCTTCTTCACCTTTAATTTAGGTGGTATCTTAGCTCTGTATTCCCTTAGGAACGACTTTTAAGCTTCGGAACTTACTCTGTGCTCCCTTAGGAACAACTTTGGAGCTTCAGAACTTACTCTGCGCTCCCTTAGGAACGACTTTTGAGCTTCGGAACTTACTCTTGTCACACTCGATGGTGTGACCATAGGTTTATTACATCGAGTTGAAGGTTAAACCTTCCTGTATTGTCTTTTGTGAAGGAAATATAAAAGCAAAAAAGAGTAGAAATAATACAAATCGAGAGTTTCTTTTGGCCGAAACATTGTGTCATCTTCAATAGATATGCCTAGACTCGGGCACAATACTGTTAACTGTGCGAGCTTCAAACTGCTCCCGAAGGTCACGTTGTTGTTGAGGCCGAAGATGCCCTTCTGGCTGCTGATCATGACTTGGGGCAGGCGCCAGTGGTGGGGGTGGTGGTAATTGAGCCCAGGAAGCTTGAGAGTGACTTGAAGCAGCAGAAGTCGTAGGCTGTTGATTGCCTACGTATTTCGGGATATATGGAGAGTAGCACGAAGCAGTATGTAGGACCTGCTTCGGTTGATTCTGTCCTGCCTCGACTTCAGCAATTTCCTTTTGCTTTTGGATCGTGACCTGGCACGTCCTCGTTGTGTGTCCCTTGTCCATGCCACAGAAAAGGGAGAACAATTTACTGGGCTAATTGTCGTACCTTCCTCCACTGAAGCTTCTCCCCCTCTGCCTCTCGGAGCTAGTGGTCTGTAAGAAGTCTGTTGCATGCCCGAAGACTGTGAGCTGTGGTGACTGCTCTGAGCATTGTTGGCCCTTTCATCGTTGGCATTGGAATTATGGATTGACCTGACATGCCTGGGATGAAGTCTTCCTCCGAAGCCCCTAGTCATTTCAGAAAACCTATACGCTTCATCCCTTCTTTGGCGGAAATCATTATCAGCCTAGATGTACTCATCCATCTTCTGAAAGAGTTTCTCCAAGGTCTGTAGTGGATTCCTTGCAAAATATTGGGCTGTAGGTCCTGGCCGAAGCGCCTTGATCATGGCCTCAATAACAATTTCATTGGGCATTGTAGGCGCTTGAGCTCTCAAACGCAGGAACCTTCGAACGTACGCCTGCAGGTTGTCACACCCGGTTTTGGAAGGCAAACTAGATGCGAACCTTGTACGTGCCAGGATCAGAAACTCACGTACACAGCGATTACATAATTGGACATCATCACACATTGCTCAAAATAAATAGCGGAAAGGTACTTTATTTGCATCAAGATGTCCAAGACATCCACAGAGTCTAATACAAAGCATGGTCATTAATTTCATCAAAGTGCGGAAATACGTAACGTAGTAAGTAAGGCCTACACAGACAACTGACTGGGGGTTTGCCACTAAGAAAAACTAGAACTCGTCGTAGTCCTGAAATTCCTCAAAGTCCTCCATGTTGTCAGCATCTCCTCCTGAGCACTGAGTACATTGGGGACAACCTGGGGTGAGGTGGTGTGTAAAGCAAGGGTGAGTACACATCAACATACTTAGCAAATGTCCCGTTTGGATAAAGTGGACTAGATGTATATGGAGTTAAGGTTAAACAGTTGCTTTTAGTTGGTCAAGTATTTATTGCTATTAGTAAAGCCAAGTTTTAGTAATAAACCCAATTATTACCCAAATGTACTCCCTCTAAGAGGAAATACCAGAGGTCAAAATTATAACCATCATTAATAACCATCGTCATAAAGGTAACCAAAGTTCTTCTAATCAAAGAGGATCCCAAGGCCGCTCTTAACCGTGAGCTCGGCTGATATACCAGTTTCTAACACTCTGCAGAGGTTGCACACTTTACCCACGAGTTGTGATTCCCATTCTGCCCGAAGATCATGACTCCCTATTGATCACTACCAAGGTGACCTGGTAGGGTCTCACTATGTAGCCTTTACAAAGACTCCACTGGTGCATAGCTGCTCGTTAGGTTTCTCTAGTCGTACAAACGCAATACACCTCCCCAAGGTGGGTGACTAACAAAACCAAATCGAATGAACCTCTGCACCCCCCCTTGACAGAGTGAGCACTACGCCTCGACCCCCATTGACGGTCCTCCGGCAAAGCCAACTACATCCCCAGGTTCATCTAATTATTTGGCTAAGGGCGTCCCATTCCACCCTCATGGTTGCACTGTTATCCTGAGTGGTCACTCAACGAACAGGTCCTTACTGAGAGGTACTCAGGAAAATGACCTGAGTCCCCTATAATATCACAAGATCATCATCGGGATAACATCATCGTATCATAAATATTCACATCATGTTCATTGATTAAGTTGAAGCAATAACATAAGCTAACCATGATTAACCCAAAAGGTAAACAAGGGTAAGTAAATACAAACTAGTCAATCCTTAGGTTTCAATAAGGTAAGGCGAGACGGTGAATTATAAAGTATGTAGGACATAATAGGCTAGAGGACACTTGCCTTCACCAGGTTGTTGCTCAGGAAGATCTTCGGCAACACACTCAGGAACCACGTGCTGCTTGTTGTCTAAATAAAGCGATCATACATTCAATACATTTGGTAAATGACAAATGAACAGTACATCAATCATGTACAAACAATGGAACACATCTCAAAAGGAAAAGTATAAACTCAAAAGGAAGTTTAAATTATAAGGTGAACTAATATCATTTAGTAGTTGATTATTCTTTAAGTGTTGTCCATGATTACATAATCTGATTGTATTCATTTTAATGCGACATAAAAGTTAAACCAGAGATAAATTCATGTAATACACATTATTAATCTCTCAAGATTAAATATTCTTTACCCACTAGGGTTTTTTATTTATTTTATTAAGTGAATAATTCAACACATACACTAACCTATAGTTAGACACAAAATTAGACTGTACAGACTGTGAATGAACATAATTTATTTGACAGAATATTCCTATGAACATTTTGCAATTTGAATCATTCAATTTGGAGTTCATATGCAAAAGATATGAAATAAACAAGTTTTGAAGTTTAAAATACAAAATTAGGCCTAAATCTGTGATTAAACAAAAGTCCAGGGTTCAATCTGCAAGATTACAGGGTCCTGCGCGCGAAAACTAGGGACGGCGGGTTGATTTCAAACAAACTGGGGGTTTCTTTAACAATTTTACCACACGAAGGGGTACAGGGTGTTCTCAGCCATCAGATCAGTGAGCAACGGCCAGGATTAGATCTGGCCAAGCGGACGCGCGCGCACGAATGCGGGCACGGGCTGACCAGCGGGCCAGGGGTGTCAGCTGCCTGGGGCGAGATGCCCTAACCGACCGGCCCCAGCTGCAGGGCGCGGGTGAGAGAGAGCGGAGAGCGGTCAGATCTGGATCGGGCGGTCGGGATTAGATCTGGCCTAATCAAAATCGGGCCATCCTATTAGGGTTGGGCGGACAGGATGTGCGCCAGGGGACTTTGTCTCCGTCGGGGAGCCAGGGACGACGCCCCCCACGGGCACGATAGTGCCGTCGCTAGAGGCGAGGCAAACTGAGTCTCCTAGGGCGCAAGAGGTCGGTCCAGGTAGCTGGTGAGGTTAGGGAGGGTCTGGCGAACACTATGGCGAGGTCTGGTTTGTGTGAACAGGACTGAGGCGACCAGACGGTGGAGGGGAGTCCTCAGTGGATCGCGGAATACTCCAGCGAGCAATCGCGGGCAGGTACATGCGAGACAGGGGAAAATAAGGGCGGGGCTAGGACGGTTACCTTGAGGGAAGTCCCAGGAACACACGAACAGTGGTCGGGGCACGGTGAGGGCACAGGTCGACGGTGGCGGAGCTATGACAGTGAACCGGTGAGCGTGGACCAGGCAAACCAGAGGGGGAAAGGACGAACCAAAGGGTGTCCCGAGATGTGGGTGATGTGGCGGAGTTTACCGAGGGAACGGGCGCGGCGAGGGCTCAACGACGGTCGTGGAACGGGCGGCAAACTTCGGTGAGCGGCGGTGGACTGCCTGGTTGTGTGCGCAGGGTGAGAGAGGGGGCGAGAGAGCTCGGCTGTGGGCACAAATGAATAGGGGGAACTGGAAGAGCGGGGTGCGGGCTCTAAAGGGGCGAGGGCGTGCGGAGGTGGCCAAGAATCGTGAGGTCGTGGGCGCATCCACGACGGGGGTGCACGGGCGGGAGGTTAGGGACGGGGGGTCTGACAGGTGGGGTCCGCGGGCAAGCGAGAGAGAACGTGCGCGCGTGCGAGGGAAATGACGCCAACAGGACTGGCGCACTGGCAGCGGGAGGGAGAGAGGGCGCGCGGGCGGGTGCTCGTGCGCGGGCGCGTGCGTTGGATCGGCTTGGGCTAACTGGGCCGAATTGGATTTTTCCATTTTCAGGGAATTTTTAATGCCTTTTGTATTTATTTTCTCTAGGCTTTTCAATTCAAATTCAAACTAAGTTTCAATTTTAAAATAAATCAAACATGTGCAACAATTCAAAGAATGTTTGGAGCTCAGCATGATGCAACATTTCATGACTCATATTGTTTTGAAAAAAATAAATAATTAATCCCTCACTAATTGAGCTAATTCTACTTAAAGTAAAAGAGGGAGAGAGATATTAGAGAGAGAGAGAGAGAAAAGGGTAACACCTGAATTTGGTAGGTAATTAGAAAGAAATTTTATACCCCCAAATTCAGGGTGTTACAGACCTATCCCCATTAAAAAGAATCTCGCCCTCGAGATTCAGGGTTGGCTAGCAAAGAGCTCAGGGTACTTGGCTTTCAAATCATCTTCTCTTTCCCAAGTTGCTTCTTCCTCTGAGTGATGGCCCCATTTGACTTTGCACATCCTGATGGTGCTTCTTCGAGTGACCCGATTTGCTGTCTCCAGAATCTGAGTTGGCTTCTCAATATATGTCAGATCTTCTTGAACTTCAAGGTCCTCGATTGGCAACTACTCTTCTGGTACTCGCAAGCATTTCTTTAGCTGAGACACGTGAAACACATCGTGCACGGCGGACAGATTTTCTGGTAGGCTAAATTGATATGCCACTTCTCCACGTCTTGCTTGAATCCGGTACGGTTCGATGTATCAAGGTGCTAGCTTGCCTTTGACTCGTGATCAGTGACACCTTCAAGTAGACATAATCTCCCACTTCAAAACTCAGTTCTCTTCTTCGGGTGTCAGCATAGCTTCGCTGTCTGGACTGCGCTGTCTTCAGATTCTCTCAGACCATTCTGATGTTCTCTTCAGCCTCAAGCAGAATATCTAGACCGAACACCTGCCTTTCGCCGGGTTGGTCCCAATGCCATGGAGTTCTACAATTTCTCTCATAAAGTGCTTCGAATGGTGACATCTTCAGACTGACTTGGTAGCTGTTGTTGTAGGAGAGTTCTGCATACGGTAGCCTCTTGTCGCAACCTATCTTGTCTTGCAAAGCACAAGCCCTCAACATGTCTTCAAGAATCTGGTTGGTTCTCTCTGTTTGACCATCTTTCTGCAGGTGATAAGCTGAATTGAACTTCAAGTGTGTGCCCAAAGCTTCATGCAACTGCAACCAAAAATGAGAAGTGAACTGGGTGCCTCTGTCTGATACTATCTTCTTTGGAACGCCATGCAAGCACATAATTCGAGACATGTATAGTTCGGCCAACACTGCACTGTTGTAGGTGGTCTTGACTGGTATGAAATGGGTCGTCTTTGTCAAACGGTCCACTACTACCCAGATGGAGTCATAACCAGTACGAGTGCAAGGCAAACCAACTATAAATTCCATCGCGATCTCATCCCATTTCCACTGAGGAATCTGCAACTGCTGCAACAAACCTGCGGGCCACTGGTGTTCTACCTTGATCCTCTGACAACTGTCGCATACAACCACATACTCTGCTATCTCCCTTTTCATACCGTACCACCAGAATCTTTTCTTCAGGTCTTGGTACATCTTCTCGCTACCAGGATGTATAGAATATGCTGTCTCATGAGCTTCCTTGAGAATTAGTTCCCGGATCGATTTGATGTCGGGAACACACAGCCTATCCTTGAACCATGCCACTCCTTCTGCATCTTCACAGAAATCCTTGACTTTTCCATCTATGATCAGCTACCAGATCTCGTTGATCTTCTCATCATCCTTCTGGCCCTTCCTGATATTTTGCTCTAGAGTGGGTTCCAGCTCAATTGTCACTCCTTGAGTGTTGTTCAGAAATCCGAGACTCAATCTATCGAATTCCTTTGCTAGCTCATACGGCATGGGGTGAGCGGCCAACATATTGACTTGACTCTTTCTGCTAAGAGCATCTGCAACCACATTTGCTTTGCTTGGGTGATAATGGATCTCCAGCTCATAGTCTTTGATCAACTCTAGCCATCTTGGCTGCCTCATGTTCAGCTCTGACTGGGTGAATATGTACTTGAGGCTCTTGTGGTCCGTGTAGATATCACACTTCTGCCCATATAAATAATGCCTCCAGGTCTTCAGCGCATGAACCACTACTGCTAACTCTAGATCATGAGTAGGGTAGTTTTTCTCATGAATCTTCAACTATCGGGACGAGTATGCCACTACTCTCCCTTCCTGCATTAACACACATCTCAGTCCGGTGTACGAAGCATCACAATATACTGAGAATGACTTGTGGACATCTGGCAGAATCAATACTTGTGATGTTATCAATTTGTCCTTCAATGTCTCAAAGGACTTTTGGCATGCCGGGATCCACTTGAACTCAACCTTCTTTGCCAACAAGGCTGTCATTGGCCTAGCAATCTTGGAGAAACCTTCAATGAAACACCGATAATAACCGGCCATTCCAATGAAACTCTTGATTTCTCGGGCATCTTTCGATGCTTTCCAGTCTAAAATATCTGCTACCTTCTTCGGATCCACAGCCAATCCCTCTCGATTTATAATGTGACCCAAGAACAGGACTTCGCTGATCCAGAACTCGCACTTGCTAAGCTTGGCATACAACTGGCAATCATGTAGCCTCTGCAGTACTTTCCTCCAGTGCTCTTCATGTTCCTACTCATTTTGGGAATATACAAGGATATCATCAATGAACACCACTACGAACTTGTCGAGGTAATCTGTGAACACACTGTTCATCAAGTACATGAAATAAGCTGGCGCATTTGTCAAACCAAATGACATGACCGTGAACTCATATAGCCCATACTTGGTGATAAAGGTTGTCTTCGGTATATCCAAAGGCCAGATTCTGAGCTGATGGTAATTAACCTGACCTCAGATCTATCTTTAAGAACACATCGGCTCCTCTCAATTGATCGAATAAGTCTTCAATTCTGGGCAGGGGGTACTTATTCTTGACAGTGACTTCATTCAAGGATTTGTAGTCAATGCACATCCTTTTCGTTCCATCCTTCTTCTCCACAAATAGCACTGGGGCTACCCAAGGCGAGGTACTTGGTCTGATGTAGCCTTTCTCTAACAACTCATCAATCTGCTTCTTGAGTTCCACCAATTCTGGTTCGGACACTCGATAGGCTCTCTTGGAAATAGGGGCGGTGTCGGGTATAAGCTCTATGGCAAATTCAACTTTCCTTTTAGGTGGCATTCCTGGTAACTCCTCAGGAAACACATCTGGGAATTCTGACACTACATTGATAGCTTCTGATGGTTCAATTTCCTCAATATGGGCGGTGACTTGGTGACAACTTCCTTTCCTTGGTCTAGACAAGACTAACTCCACTAACACTTCTTCTCCTGATAAGGACACTAACTTCATAATTCTCTTGTCACAGCTAATACTGGCTTGATACTTGGTTAGCCAATTCATCCCTAGGATGACATCTATAGTCGCATCCTGGTTACCCATAACTATTAAATCGGCGGGGAACTCTATCCCCCTTATTTGAACTCTTGCACTAGGGCAAAATCTATCCGTTTGGGTTCTCCCACCAATTGAACTAACCCTCATAGGTGGATACATGGGTGCTACTGGTATATTGTGTGATTCTACCCATGATGCAGTCACAAAAGAATGTGTTGCTCCAGTATCAAATAACACATTTACAGAATGGTACTCGACTAAGAACATACCTAATGCCACTCCTGGGGTCTCCTGGACTGTGTTGGCCTCCAGGTGGTTCACCTTTCCATACTAGGCACGAGGCTGTCCACGGTTGTTGCCTTCTTGTTGCATTGCATTCTGCCTAACAGGGGCATTGGGAGCTGGCTGCAGCAGAGCTGCTTTCTTTAGGCAATGATTCACCCAATGGCCTTGTTCCCCACAGTGGAAACATGCACGGCCTCCTCCTTGCGCTAGAGCTGCTTGGTTGTTCTGGTTGGTTGCTGGGGAAGGAAGGCGAGGTGCCTGGTTGCTCTGACGCTGATACTGATTTCCTCCCTGCTGGTTGTTCTGACGGTACTACTGCTGCTGAGGAAACTGCCTCTGGTACTACTGTTGCTGGTTCTGACGCTGATGCTGGTGATGGTGACCTTGCTTGAATTACTGGGGTGGGTTGCTTGAGTAGCGGGGACGGCTGCTACTCCCGGCCTGAGATCCACCAATCTTGTGTTTCCTGTCATCCATCTCCTAACGCTTCCTTTCAGTCATAATTTCTCTGTCGATCAAATGCTGGAAGGTGGGGAAGGTGTGGTTCATCAGCTGGTAGTGAAGGGGATCAACCAAACCTCTCAGGAAACGGTACTGCCTCTTAGCATCCGTATTGACATCTTCTGGCGTGTAACGTGACAGATGCAGAAACTTGTCCCTGTACTAATTGACAGACAGCGGACCTTGCTTCAATGCCAGAAACTCCTCCTTCCTTACTATCATCAGTCCTTCAGGCACATGGTAGCGATGGAAGTTGTCCCTGAATTCCTCCCAGGTGATGGCTTCAGGGTCGGCATGGGTGGTGAGGTAAGACTCCCACCAAGACTGTGCTGCTCCCCTTAGCTAACAGGGTCCATACAACACCTTCTCACGATCGTTGCACTGAGCAATGTGCAACTCACGTTCCACGGTACGCAACCAATCTTTGGCGTCCATGGGATCAGCAGAATGGGCAAAGATAGGGGGATGGCCCTGTTGGGGACTTGTTCTCAAATGCTATGAGTTAAGAACAAGGCAACACAAAAATGTTAATGGTTAAAGTCCTTCGTCCTTCGAAGCATTATCTCCCTTAGGATATAATGATCTTTAGACGAAGGTTATGAAGGACATACCTTCATCGTCGTAGTGTATATTAATGGAAGTAGAAGCATATAAAACATGAGAAATAACATGAATAATCATATAACACCATTAATATATTTTTTATATTATCATGAATGAACATGAACAATATTGAATTACATTTGTACATTCGGCTTGACAGAAGGCAAAAGTCCAAGCGTGACGCACGAGTGAATACAAGTCAGCGTGAACAGTACAATGTTACTGTTCATCTATTTATAGGCACATGATGCAACCTGTGTGAAATTACATTCATGCTCTTGACATTTATTATTGATCTAGGGATAATCTATCGAGGACTAGACATCATTTTCCCTTTTAAGTCGGTTTCATTTTCCACTGCTGAGCCGAAGCTTTTCCACAGGTAGCTTCGGCATTGGTTCATCCTTCTCCTGAACTGCGCCCTTCATCTCATGTATGGCTTTACCCCATGTCCGAAGGTTCCTGTACATATATTATACTTGGGAAACATGTTAGTCGTGTTTTTGAGGACCTTCGAAAGACGAAGACCCCCAACAGTAGCCCCTCGCAGTATTAATTTGTTATAATAACGAATTTAGACAGCGACGTGAACAGACTAGGTCTCCTAGGGCATAAGAGGTCGGTCCAGGTAGATGGAGAGGTTGGGGAGGGTCTGGCGAACACTATGGCAAGGTCAGGTTTGTGTGAACGGGACTGAGGCGACCAGACGGCGGAGGGGATTCCTCGGCAGACCGGGGAATACTCCAGCGAGCAATCGCGGGCAGGTACATGCGAGATAGGGGAAAATAAGGGCGGGGCTAGGACAGTTACCTTGAGGGAAGTCCCAGGAACACACGAACGGTGGTCGAGGCATGGTGAGGGCACGGATCGACGGCGGCGGAGCTGCGGCAGTGAACCGTGAGCGTGGACCGGCAAACCAGAGGGAGAAAGGACGAACCGAAGGGTGTCTTAAGCTGCGGGTGATATGGCGGAGCTTACCGAGAGAACGGGCGCGACAAGGGCTCAACGACGGTCGCAGAACGAGCAGCGAACTTCGGTGAGAGGCGGCGGACTGCCTGGTTTTGTGCGCAGGGCGAGAGAGGGGGCGAGAGAGCTCGGTTGTGGGCGCAAATGAACAGGGGGAAGTGAATGAGCGGGGTGCGGGCTCTAATGGGGCAAGGGCGTGCGTAGGTGGCTGGAGATCACGCGGTCGTGGGCACGTCCGCGGCGGGGGTGCGTAGGCGAGAGGTTAGGGACGGGGGGTCTGACAGGTGGGGTCTGCGGGCAAGCGAGAGAGAACGTGCGCGTGTGCGAGGGAAACAGCGCCGACAGGACTGGCCCACCGGGCAGTGGAAGGGAGAGAGGGGAGAGGGCACGCAGGCAGAACAGGCTGACATGCGGGAGCCGCCTGTTAGCGCGGGCGGGTGCTCGGGCGCGGGCGCGCGGGGGGGGGGGGGGCGGCTTGGGCTAACTGGACCGAATTGGGTTTTTCCATTTTCAGGGAATTTGTAATACCTTTTCTATTTATTTTCTCTAGGGTTTTCAATTCAAATTCAAACCAAGTTTCAATTTCATAATAAATCAAACATGTGCAACAATTCAAAGAATGTTTGGAGCTCAGCATGATGCAACATTTCATGACTCATATTGTTTTGACAAAATTAAACAATTAATCCCTCACTAATTGAGCTAATTCTACTTAAAGAAAAAGAGGGAGAGAGGTATTAGAGAGAGAGAGAGAAAAGGGTAACACCTGAATTTGGTAGGTAATTAGAAAGAAATTTTATACCCCCAAATTCAGGGTGTTACACAGGTACTCCTCATGGTCTTGTGTGCATTGAAACAGGGCCTTAGCAGTGACTGGCTTCGTCTGAAAACCCTGGAAGCTGGTGACCAGCATGTCCTTCAACTTCTGCCACGACCTAATTGTCCCTAGCCGAAGAGAGGAATACCATGTCTGAGCCACGCTTCTGACTGCCATGACGAAGGACTTCGCCATGACGGCAGTGTTGCCCCCATACGAGGATATTGTTGCCTCGTAGCTCATCAGAAATTGCTTTGGATCCGAATGCCCATCATATATGGGTAACTGAGGTGGCTTGTAGGATGGTGGCCACGGGGTAGCCTGCAATTCTGCTACTAGAGGAGAAGCATCATCGAAAGCAAAGTTACTATGATTAAAGTCGTCGTACCACTCATCTTCGTTGATTGGGCTTTCTTGACGAAGCTCCTTGTGTTGGGGCCTTCGGTCTTGGTCATCATGAGTGAGATGACACATCTCCTCAGCTGCTTCATCAATTTTCTTCTGAAGCTCGGCCAGCCGAAGCATTTTTTTCCTTTTTTTCCTCTGTACTTGCTGGCGGATTGCTTCTAAATCTCTAATCTCCTAGTCAAGCTGGTCCTCATGAAGAGTTGGGCTAGTGGCCTTTCTCTTCTGGCTCCTAGCCTCTCACAGGGAGAGTGCGTCCTGATTTGTGTCCAGCGGCTGCAGGGCAGCCCCTGGCACTATTGCCTTCTTCGACGGCATGACGAAGGTGAATGCTTGCCAAAGGTTGTGGAAGTGAGTTCACCGAAGGTGGGCGCCAATGTTGGTCGTTTGCTCTCAAATGTCGTGAATCAAGAACAAGACAACACAATTGTGAATTATAACAGACCTCCGTCCTCCGAAGTATTATTTCCTCGTGGGTATTACACTCATCAGACGAAGGTTGTGAAGGACATACCTTCATTATCTATTATATGAATAAGAATGCAAGAGAATGTAGACAATGATTGTATATCATTGATTTATTCATATTTGTATCTCACAAAACATGTATGAATATTAACAGATTTTTCATTACATTGATACCTTCAGCTTGCTCGAAGGTGAAGATGCGAGAGAGCGATTACAATCCAGCGTGAACAGTATGGTGCTACTGTTCATTTATTTATAGGCACAGGACGCAGCCCGAGTAAAAGTGCATTTATGTCCTTGTCATCCGTCTACAATTATAATACGAAATATTAAGGACTAAATAGTCTTTATCCTTTCTCGGTCACCGTTGTATTTGGTCTTCGTCATCAACCCGAGCCGAAGTCCCTTGACTATAGCTTCGTCGCCCATTTTTGTCACCTTCGGGTTATACCTCTACTCTTGTCACAGAAGAAGATCTCTATTCCGAAGCTGAATCTCCTGCAATAATCTATGTCATGCTGAAGACACATGGTTAGTTACGTTTTTGAGGACCTTCGGAGGAGGAAGGCCCCCAACACCCACCCAACATGCATGGTTGATAATGACTTGTAAATATTGGAAGGATCATGACACTTAAGAAAAGGATAAATTAGCCAATCTATTTCACAAACTAAGGCCTCAAATTTTTGTCTAGTCAAAATCTATACAATAAATAAATTATTTATGTGTAACTACAGTTTTAACTAAGTGTGTTTCTATCTGTACCGCAAAAAATTCTACAACATACCTATCGACTAGCCTAACAACTATGATAGGAAGGTAAAACTCACAACTAGGGTTCACGATCTAAATGTGAAAGCTTAAAGACGGTAGAGATACAAACTTCCATCAATGACTCTAGAGTTTTCACTACGGCATCAAGAAGTGTGCAAGTTTCCCCTAGTCCTCGTTAGAGTCCCTTACAAGAATGCTCACACAAGGGATAAGATGTCACTCAAATAACTTCGTGGATAGTCTTATATCTTCCCTACATGCAAGTGGATCTTCAGAATAGTCACTCCTAAATTGCTTCCCACCGTCTTCACTATCGAGTTTCTGCCAGAGCACTATAGGCCTCATTCGCTCTATATACATGATGACTGCCACATTATAATAGAAGTTGGTGTAATCTTGCAAGACTATAAGCCATTCTAGTATAACTATGATGGCGCATGCAAGCACCAAGGGATAACAGGTATTATAACCTTTCTGAAATACTAGTCCTGAACCTAGAGCAAGTGCTATGAATGATGGTCTAACTAACCTAAACACTTATCAAAATACCTATGTTAATCATTGAATGATTCTTTTGAACACTTGAGTGTCCAGATCTACTAAAGATGAGTCTCAACTCTTTTGATATGTTCTTTACCTCCCACACTTCTCAAATGGCTAGTTGGTCATATTTATAACCCCAAAGAAGAGGTATAGTTGTTGTAACATAAATAGCCATCTCTACATACTGTTAGACCATGTGTTAGGGTCTGATACCTAACAATGGATATTATGTTAGTACTAGTCATTGCTGACTGTTGGGGCATGCCTTTGTGGCATATAGTCCAATGTCTACCGTCGGACAAGTGATGCCCCTTTCTCCTCTCGAGAACCATTTTGGTGACCACTAGACTCCATCTTCAATGGTCTAATGCTCCTATGTAGGATTTTTCTAACATTCCTTTGAGCATAAATAGTATAACAATTTGGTTTGATGCCATCTCCACTACGAGTTTGTTGCTTAGTCTGACATACTATTGTGTGTGTAGAGTGGGACTGTACGGTTCTATGTCTTGCCACTATTGGTCTGACATTTAGTCTAACGCCCAATCCGGTGCTCCTTCAATCTGTCTGCTAGGGTTATCTTGGACGTATGGTCCACACCCCACAGTACAGTCAGACGCCTTGTTCCAACACCTATTGAAACAATTCTCGTTATTACTCTATGATATTTGCGTCCAACTTGGTTCCATCTTATGTCTTAGACTTTTGCATGTTCTAGTAGGTATGCAATATGTCTTCTAATGTCTTGCTTGAAGTGTTGATATATCATTTGGATCACCACTTTTCCACAGTCAAGTTTACTTTACATCCTTTGAACTATATTTAAAGATACCAGTAAATAATGTTAGTCCAAATATTCATATTGATCATCAAACATTAAAATCTAACTGTAAATAGGTCTTAGACCATTTTACTTACAAACATGTCCTCGGGAAATCAACATATGAATATCATATTATGGAAGTGAAATAGATAAAATCAGTTCACTTTGTAAACCTGTTTTGTTGCATGGATAATCTTGATGTTATTATACATACTTTAAGTATCTCATTTTTCTAGAAATATTAATAACATTAATGATCCATACTGGCAATATCAGCTTAGGGGTGTTTGGTTTCTAGGGACTAATTTTCAGTCCCTCCATTTTATTCCATTTTATTACCTAAATTGTTAAATGCAGAAACAAAAACTTTATTTTATTTTTTACATTTAGTAATTTATGGACTAAAATGGAATAAAATGGAGGGACTAAAAATTAGTCCTTAGAAACCAAATACCCCCTTATGCTACTTGTGCTTCTGGTACTGATGAGACCATCAGCTCATAGAACGCCTGATTTTTGGATAAGCCCTCAATTTGCGCCTCGTGGGTCCGTACAAGTAACCCTGGCTACTGAAAATTTACTAAATTTAGACTCCCAATGTCTAGAGCGGCGCATGATGATCTTTTGAACAGGACAAGGATGCTTGGCATTAGATCTGGAATTCCACAGAGTAAATTTGGATGAAGTTTTACAAACATCAGTTCACAACAATGGCCCCTCTGACCCTCTTTTCTATGAATTTGGAAATCCCTCGGATAGGGATGGCAGTGAGGCCACATGCAAGGCGCCCACAAGTTTCATACCCATTAGGCTTGGGTGCGGGTGTCAAATTAGACCCGGCCAGGTATAGATTTGAGTCACAGGTGCTCAATGGGCCCTATAAATAATAATATAATAGTCCAAGTCTTAATTTTTGAGGGATTGAATTTGTTCTGACCACTAGAGTTTAGAACCCTAGTGTGATTGAACCTTGTTTCTCTTTATTCTGATGCACATCAGCTATTTAAACATATAATAATTATTGTTTTATTAAGTGTGATTTCACCATTACTAATATAATATATGAGAAGTTAGATTTGGTCTATCATTAAATGTAACACCCTGAATTTGGGGTATAAAATTTCTTTTCTAATATCCACCAAATTCATGTGTTACTCTCCCGAATTTTTTATATTTTAGCTCTTCCTCGGAAAAAAATACACGTTTGGACCTTAGAAAATTTTAATGTCATTTTTGGACCCTCTGCTCGGCGCCATCGCCAATGGCGCCGAGGTAACACAGCTCGACGCCATAGGCTATGGCGCCGAGGTACGTGCTACGCTGGCACAACCTGAACGACGTGGCGCCAACGTGGTACCGAGCTCGGCGCCAAGATCTATGGCGCCGAGCTCGGATGTGTAACGACAAAGCATGTTTAGCTCAGTCGGTAGAGTGTAAGGCTTTTAACTTTGAGGTTGTGGGTTCAAGCCCCATGGTGGTTTCTGTTGTCCATATTTTTTGTTTATGTCGCTGATTTGTCCGTCCAGATTTATTTTTCATCTAGTTTTTTTTGTTTTTGTGACTGATTTATTTATTCATCTAGATATTTTTTGTTTTTGTTTATTCAAACTCCGTGACGCAAGTATCATGCACATAAGTAACCCACCCTATGGAAGTACGGAGTACTTTATAAAATCATCAAGTCACTCTTTATTTATACCTAGTATATTTATATTTTGGACTCTAATTATAATTTTTTTGTTTATTAAGTATATTTATATTTTGGACTCTAAAACTCCAATAATCTAATGTATTCGAAATTATACTTTTTAATATTAATTAAAATTTATCATTGCTAAACCGGTGGCCGCTAACCAATGCAAGTATATTTATATTTTGGACTCTAAAACTCCAATAATCTAATGTACTCGAACTCACAACCTCAAGGTTGCGTGCATTATTGCGCCCGTGACCGCGATGCACCATAGCTAAACCGGTGGCCGCTAACCAATGCAAGTACGTTTAGATTATTGGAGTTTTAGAGTCCAAAATATAAATATACTTAATAAACAAAAAGATTATAATTAGAGTCCAAAATATAAATATACAAGGTATAAATAAACAGTGACTTGATGATTTTATAAAGTACTCCATACTTCTATAGGGTGGGTTACTTATGTGCATGGTACTTGCGTGACGCAGTTTGAATAAACAAAAACAAAAACAAAAAATATCTAGATGAATAAATAAATCGGTCACAAAAACAAAAAAACTAGATGAAAAATAAATCTAGACGGACAAATCAGCGACATAAACGAAAAATATGGACAACAAAAAAACAAATTAGTGATAAAAAAATACGTCCACCATAGAGCTTGAACCCACAACCTTAAGGTTAAAAGTCTTGCACTCTACCAACTGAGCTAGACATACTTTGCTGTTACATATCCGAGCTCGGGGCCATAGATCTTGGCGCCGAGCTCGGTACCACGTTGGCGCCACGTCGTTCAGGTTGTGCCAGCGTAGCACGTACCTCGGCGCCATAGCCTATGGCGCCGAGCTGTGTTACCTCGGCGCCATTGGTGATGGCGCCGAGCAGAGGGTCCAAAAATGACATTAAAATTTTCTAAGGTCCAAACATGAATTTTTTTCCGAGGAAGGGCTAAAATATAAAAAATTCGGGTTACTCTCTCATTTCTTTGCTTTCCTTCTCTTTTTCCTAAATAATGGAGAAATTATTTTGTTTTATATATGTGAGTCTAGTAAAATAAAACCCTAGAGGTGCTTTGATTGTTGCATCATGTCGGAGCATATATTATTTTGTTTGTGGAGTGATTTCGTTCGGCATTCATTTAATTAAGAGTTTAGATTCAAATAGTAAGAACAAAGGAAATAGACTAAAATCAAATAAAAACAAAAGAAAACTTTTCCTCCCCTCCCCCCTGCCAGCCCACCCGGCCTCCCCTCTCGGCTGGCCCAACTCGCCTCCCGCTCCCGCGGCCCAGCGCGCCCCTCCCCGCGGCCTGCCTCGCGGCCGCGGCCCAGCAGGCCCAACCCGCACCTTCCCCCCCTCCGCACGCCAGCCCAGCGGCCACCCCAGCCAGCCCACGCGCGCGCACGGCCCACCCGGCGCATCGCGCCCCTCCCCCCAAACCCTAGCGCTGCCGCCGCTGTGGTATATGGCCCACCTGTCGGGTGCCCCGGTATCTTCTTCAACCGCCCAAAGGCCTCGCGCCCACGACGCCCTCAAGTCGTGCCCCATCTCCTCTCCGCTGCGCTCGTCTCTCCCCCTCCAAACCGCTAGCGCCGACCTTCTCTCCCTCCTCCTCGGGCGCGGCGTCCTGCGCGGGTGCGCACGGCCAGCCAGCCTGGTGGCCCGGCGCGGTGGCCAGTCTGCGCGGCGGCCCGGCGCGCCCTCGTGCGGCCTCCCCGGCCGGTTCTTTCCTGGTGCGCAGCGTGGCCAAGCTCCCCTCGTGCGCGACGCGGCCTGCGTGACCACGGCTCGCCCAGGAGCGGCCCCGGCATGGCTCACGGCGCCTGGCGTGGCTCGAACAGCCCCAGTGCAGTTACTCGCGCCCTTGCGCGTCGCGCAACACTGGTTCGTGGGTGAGGTGGTCGTGGCCGCATGAGATCCCATCGTTTTGAACTATGAACTAAGTACGTATTCAATGTGTATGCACCGCAGATACATCTAATCCTATTCTAATTGTGATAACTTCGTAATCATGTCGAATGCACGTTAATAATAGTGTTTTGTCGCATCACATGTTTTGACTAATTAATGTATTATTTGTTTGTCCATTGGTTGACAAAATGACATTCTAATTTAGGTGTAGCTTTAACTTGCTCTTTTATAAATACCCCGTTAAATGTGATAATGTCAATGCAAATGTTGTAATTAACACTTTCTTAGTAGGAATGCGGCATCGGTTAGCGATTCCAGCATATCGTCGCGTTGTTCACGCGAGTCGCGATTCACACACTTTACTAGAACCGTTTCGCCACATCGGCAATGTTAAATAAGTAATTTTCTACTTAGTTGTCGGTCATTAACTTAACAACTCAATCGAATCAAATCTATAATGTTAATTATGTGTTTGTAAATACATGGTATTGTGATTACAACAACTTAAAATTGTATTTAATATCTACTTACTATGTAGTATAAACACGATGTTTGTTAGCGACTCTCATGAGTCTTGCGCGGCATCGTGCTGTTCGCATGCGTAGTCGCGTTGACTCGCGCGTGTCACGCGTTGTCGTATGTGTTGTTCCGCGTGCCATCCGTGCACTGTTTTTCACAGTGTCGTGTGTCGTCACGCGTCTTTCGCGTGTTGCCGCGCGCGTTATTAAATTGTTCGCTTATAATCACTCGTCAATTATTTAACTATTTGTTTAATCATCCACTATTAAAAATAGCAAGTTAGTTAAAACTAAGTACTAGTATTAATTTACATTTGAGAATGGTCAGTTGATATAATAATGTCGAATTAAATGTTCTAACACAATACCTTTTTAGCGTAGACACGACCGTAGCTCCGACTGTTGCGTTCATTTTCCTCACGTGATCATAGAAGCGAGCTATATTCCGTATTACATATTTTTATAATGTTATCCTTCGCATGGTGTAATGTTCTTATGCATGTATATGTTTGCTTATGCCTGTTCGTATTCGCTGCGTGTCGCGAATAGATCGTGATCTGCTCCCGAGCTTCGAGGAATCGACGGTCAAGCTTCGGCGACCAAGAGATCAAACTCTTCGAGTTCTACTAGGCTGAAGACTCTGAGCATCTGTTTGGTGAATGCAAGTGTCCTCTGACCTATTATGTCCCATTTACTTTATAATTTATCAACCCGCATACCATGATCAACCTAAGGATTGACTAGTATTATGTTTTCTGTCCTTGCTTACCCTTTGGGAATTGACTATTATGATTAGTTCTATGCTAGCACTTTATTTTAATCAATGAACATGATGAGATACAATGATGATACTATGATTTTATTCTGGATATGATGATATATACTCGTGACATTTAAGGGGACTCGAGCGGTTTCTCGAGTGCCTCTCCGTAAGGACTGGTTCGTTGGATGACCGCCCGGGAAAACAGTGCAACCATGAGGGTGGTATGGGACGCCCTTAGCTAATTAATTAGAGGAACTGAGGTGTAGTTTGCTTCGCCGTCGTGCCATCAATAGGGCTCGGTGTATGCGGCTCGCTCTGCCGAGGGTGGATTGCCCCTTGGGGAGGAGTGCGGTACATTTAGGAAACCTAACGGATGACTATAGCCTCAGGGAATCTTTATAAAGGCTTCGTAGTGAATCTCTGGCCATTCACCTCGTGAGTGAACAAGGGTCTTGCAAGCCCGGGCTAGAGAGGGAATCACGGCTCGTGGATAAAGTGTCCGACCTCTGCAGAGGGTTAGAAACTGATATATCAGTCGTGCTCGCAGTTATGAGCGGCCAAGGGAGCTCCATTGATTAGAGACACATTGATCAGAGATGTTTTGGGTTACAGGTGATGATGAGGATAATGTTGGTTTCTATTGTGATTATGATTATGATTATGGTTTCTGGTATTCTTTTCGTTTGGAAAGAGTACTATTGGGTTAACAACTTGGGTTAATGTTAAAACCTGGCTCCCTACTAGTAATAAATACCTGACAAACTAAAAGCAACTGCTTTGACTTTAACCCTACATAAAGCTAGTCCACTTCGGCCAAACGGGACATTTGCTGAGTACGTCGATGTGTACTCACCCTTGCTTTCACAAAACACCAGGTTGCTCAGGTAAAGAAGAAGGAGAACGGTGTCGAGGCGGATCTCCAGGAGTTCCAGAACGTCGATGAGTTCGAGGATTAGACTAGCGGCCTCCCCCATTCAGCTGCCTGTGGTGGGTTAATTTATGTTGACTACGTTTCGATTCTGTGTACTTTGATTTATATTATGTAAATGGCTCTAGTCTATAATATTATTACTTATTATTTATTGTAATTCGAAGCATTGTGTTATGATGAGTCATTTATATAATCATTGTGTACGTGAATTTCTGATCCTAGCACGTACATGATTTGTATTCGGTTTACCTTCTAAAACCGGGTGTGACATTAAACTTCTAAAACCGGGTGTGACATTAAACCTCATACAACGCTATTATGTGACTAAATTGAGTTCAAAACAATATTATCATGTGAATTATCAACGGATTACAGGATTACAAGATATGTGTTAATAAATTGACTACCTATATATTTTATGTATGTTTTTACATTTTATTTGTAGTGTGGTGTGTGGTGCTACCTTTCTAAGATTGTAATATTTGCATATGTCAACCACCCAACGGATGCCCAACGCGTGTGAGCGCATGTGTGAAAATACGCCAATTAGACATTACGGGTGCAGGTATATTTTGATGTAATGGATGTCAATAGGTGTATTTTGATGTAATGGATATCAGTACAGCTGAATGTTTACTCCACATACCGGGTGCCCACCTATTGCCATCCCTAGGCCACGTCAAATTTAATACTTAGCACTATTCCAAAGAATTCCTATTTTTCCAAGGAAAATGAACTAATTTCAGAAAATATAAATCCCTTAGAAAAATGGGGTTTCCAGCCCTAAACATGTCGAATCCCAGTAACAGATATGCATGAATTCACTGAATAACACACAATACTTCGTTTTAATATCTATCATCACAGTTTTTTTCCATGCTGAAGAATGCACTTCAGGCACACGGCTCCAAGAAGGCAAGTTGATTCAAAGTAATTACACTGAACAGAGAGGCATGTACAAATATGAAATGTGTTAATCAAGTGAATGAATACTAGACATTACAATGATCATGTACAGTGGATTAACCACGTTGTGTGTGGTTAGAGGTAATTGGTGGGAGGAAATGGAAAGATTCGAGACAAGGGTTTAATGGGTTTGAAAATATTGACGTGATGAGAAGTTTAGACAGAGATAGGTGGTGATTGGGCATTAAGTGGAAGATGTGTGCGCATCATGACTTACGGCACCACTCCAAATCCCACTCACCAAACAGAAGGATATGAATTCCTTGTCCAGCTCTCAATATTTAATTCAATCCACAAGCCAAACAAGAGAACTGGGAGTACAAATCTCCGAGGGCTGGTTTGGTGAATCCCCTCCAATTCCCTTGAAACCAAACCAGCCCCAAGTGACAGTGAATTCCCCTAACAGTTCCACCTAGCATTTTCATGCCCCTTTCCATCTGTTGCCAGGTCACAAATGAAGACAACTAGCATCGGTTATGTCGATCGGCTCCATGAATGTGTGAATCCCCATAACTGAACAAAAGAAATGTCAACCAAGCCAACAATAACAATAAGGCAGGCCAAATCAAGTACAGGCTACAGAGACAAATGTGTAAGCTATTTTTGTATGCATGGCTCTAAATCCCCACAGCTAGAGCAGCCTATTTAGAACCATGCATATGCAGGTTCATATGCATGGTTCTAAATAGTCTGCTATAGTTGCCATCGCCAACTATTCCGGTATTGTTGCCATCGCTTTAGCTTCACTAAACACCACTCTTTGGCTTAGCCACAAAAAATTTTAGCGCCACTAATCCTAATTGAGGCAAATATTCATTCTTTACTGCATATGACTATGTTCTTTAGTTAATAAATGAAGTAATCAACTACTAAATGATTATTGAACGTCAATTGAATATGAACATTGGTTGTAGCCGTGAGTATGATGATTGATTTAGTGACCGTTAAGTAATGGACCTGGAGACATGTTCTCCTATGCCCTATAATGTAGTTAGCATGGAATTTTCTTAGTTACATATTCTATGCATCATTAATTAATGATTTCATGTTTTATATTAAACCCCTAAATGAAATAGTTTCTACTATATCCACTATAGCCTTTTATAACTAAATATATGAAGCTGCCACTGAATGGCTTTGCCCACTATTTAAAAACCTTGTCTATATGTAACTGAAATAAGAAAAACAATCTTACCTCCACATTCTTTAGTTCAAACTCTGGACTATATGCCAAACATGAGTTTCCAAATGTCTCACATGATCCACTGCTTCCATGTAACCTAGTCAAACAGAATTTAGATACATAAGGATATTTTTCCCCACAGAGCAAAAGTCCATTCCAGCATAAGAAACTTACAGATCTTCATCAACACACAATGCGAAGCTTCCACCACCTCCAAATGCTAAAGCATTATTCAAGCACAAATAGTAGAATCTGTTTGCACCTGGATATACTTTCAAATAAGCTCTTTGAACCAATATTTTTTACATATATTGTTCTAGTGTAAAAAATTCTGAAAAGGGTGCAGACATATACAAACTTGAAAGTTCAATCAATAGTAAATTCCAAGTAATTTTGACACACTATGAAGTTGCGTTTGTAAAACATTCATATGCACACGTTATCCAGTATGTCTCATCAGATCCCCTCATTATGTCAACAAACTCACTGTCCTCCGGCGTCTCCACACACGTGTCAGCGTCCAGGGCAGGGCCAGGCCCAAAGCCCATACAGCGACGCTGGAGGGCAGAGCTCGCCCACACGGTTAATCCTTGCAAAGCCTGGGGTGGAGCTTGCATGCACGGAGAAGGGCGGCAGGGCCATGGGTGGAGCTCGCTCACACAGCACACAGTGGTGCCCGAACCTCGCTGGCCACCCTCCCTCCTCTTCTCCTCCCTCGCTTCGCTGGCACTTAGCCATACGCGCATAGAAGCTTGTGTCTCAGGTAGGACAAACAAATCCGTTGAATTTTTAGGGATGATGTTGCTCCGGATCTTCATGAAGGATGACTTTACACTGGTTGACTGCAGACTAAACGCCAAGGCAAGGTGGGACCATTCCAGTACTAGTCTTCATGCGCCACTAACTAGTGGCTCAAATAAATTGATAATGTTCAGGGACTGTCTATGTTAAGATTAATTTTAACAGCGACAACAGTAAATAGCTGCTGACTTGTGAAACAATTCAACAATTTTCTAGACACTCATTCATACATTAGTCAGATAGCAAAAAGACCTCCAGCTGAGTTAGTTAGGTGGTCTAGGTAGCACTCCTTAGATCCTGAATTTGACTCCTTGTGGGAGCAAATTTCAGGCTGGGATTAAAAATTCGCTTCGTTTGTCCCACACCGAAGCACAGGTCTAAGGCCCGGCCGGTCGCGGTCGTTCTCACATAGGTTACTTTGCCGCTGTGTATGGATGGGGTAGGGGTTCAGGAGTTCCCTCAACGTGTGTGAGGTCTTCTTAATACAATGCTCAAGGACTGTCTTACCCCGCAGGTCGAGTTTTTTTATACAATGGTTAGATAAGTCTAAGTTTATGATATACCATTGTGAACACTTGTATAAATTGTACTTACCAGTTGGTCTGAAAAGTCTAGGTTCACCATGTATTGTTGTGAACACAAACGTCTGGTTTGTTCCCTGGTCAATAAGAAAGTAATGGTAATTAGTATGAGAGAATGGCAACTTGTATGCACATGCAGCATTACTTGTATCTATTATGCACAAGTATAATGTGCAATTTATCTATGGCTTACCTGATATTTCCTTTTCTCTGTGGGCCGCAGAGGACTGTTCAATAAGCCACCAAACACAGCCCCTTGCATATCTCCAACAATCTAATAAAAAAAGGGTGGGATATTCAGAACAATGCCTAATCTCTAGAAAAAAGGAACATGAATTTGACACTGAAGTATGGCACAAGTAACAACACGTCAACACCTTAAAATTGTAAGTGCAAGTAGATAGTTTATAGTTGGACATACCAATAGGCATGGACCCTGAATATTCTCACTTCTACGAAGAAGTGTTCTCAGAGATATCCCATGCTTCCAGGTGCTGTGCTTCAGTTGTTAAAAAACAAGGAAGAATTAGAAGTATGCATATAAACATTAAACAGGGTATTTTCACAGAAAAAAAACTGCAAGAGTGACAATGTGACTAACACGTTACCTATATAGCAATACCCAGTGGCACCCCTTCAAAGTCCCAGGGAGAGAAGATTGAAAGAATGCAAATAGTTTTGGAGACACAAACATAGACTTTTCAGTTAGATAACGAAGAGTGCCCACACAATCTGAAGTCGATGTTTCCTCATTGCCATTTGAGTTATTTATGGGCCTATATGACTGAAGGACTGGGTCGTTACCAAAATTCCCATTCCTTTCATCTCTATCACTTTCAGACCCAGACTCCTCACTCAATTCCACGGGAGGATCTTTCCAAGTTACATCACTCCATCTCCATTTTTTAGGAAGTGATTCAGGAGGTAATGGTCTCAAAGTCTCTGAACAAGGTGAATTCTGCTCATGCCCTGTGTTTGAGGTTGGTAGAAGGGAAAATACATACGAAGATAATGATGATGTCTTGGGGGGAGTAAAATGTTCTGGTGGAAAAGATTTAGCCTGAAAAAAAAACAGGTTACTATATAACATCCAAAAAGCACAAAACAAAAGATGAGCTATAAATTAAATAGATTACAGATCAGTACTTAATGAAGAATTTAGCAAAATCTGTAAACTAAATATCTAAATAACAAATGAACCCCATAACCTACACTTTCAGGTTAAGACGTTAAGTCCAGTCCCTCCACAAATATCGAATCAGCAAGCAACACTGTAAGGCATGCAAGTAGAATCTGGCCTTCAATGATCATTATTGAATCAAAGGATCGAAGGTATTTTGAATTGACACATTTGATTTGGCATGGTAAATGCAATGTTCTACATATAAATGCTGAGATGATATTTCACAAAAAAAATTATATCATTCAGCTACTTCAAATAGCTTAATATGTCCTTTTGCGTAGTTTTTATTGCTTTATTACTACTGGTAACATTAATTCAGGCAGAGCCTCCTCTGCCACCGTCAGCCCCTCCCCCACGCCTCCAACACTTGGCCACCGCCGGAGGCCAGCGCGGAGAGCATGGATGGCGGCAGCTAGGCTTTTTGTCCCTCTTTCCTGGAGGAGCTCCCATGCGTGATCTGCACAGGGCAGCAGACGTGTCCGGATTCCACCTCCCGTGCGCGCAGATCCAGCACCCCCTCGACCGGATCTACATTGGGGAGGGCAGTGAGCACTTGACAGTGACCATGGTGGTGGCGGCAGCGCCGAGACAACGGCCAACCAAGACCAGCCCACCTGTGCCCATGCATCAGGCTGCTAGACCAACATGCCTACTCCCGTGTGCCTACTGGCTGTCGAGGCGGCAGCCGGCTGGGGGCAGCCTATCTACTCCCTTTTCTCGATCGCCGATAGTCCGAGCGCACGCCTTGGACTGCGGCCGTCAGGGCTGGGCCAGATCTGGCTTGTGTCGGTGACATGCATCAGGTGGCTATCTGTACGCTCAGTAGGGCAAGTGATGGCAGCTAGCGATAGTGATGGTTATAGCATCGTGCCGCTGTCTGGCGGCTAAATCTGGTACCCTAACAACGCCCTCAGGGTAGGGGCGCCGCCAGTGGTGTGGCGTCTGGTGGTGCGGCGAGCCGGCGACTGGTTGTTGAGGCTGGCAGTGTCGACAGCGGGTGGAAGAGTCAGCAATGATAACGGGAGATGATACAACGTTAGAGGTATTACATCTGCGGCTACGTGAGATGACTGGTTAGAGGGGGTTGAGGTGGCAACCGACGTAGTTGCGTGGCTGCTGGGTGCTATCGGCACTTCAATGTCCCTATAGAAGAGCCTCTATGGGGTCATTGGGGGTGGCAAGACAACGACTACGATGGTGGTGGCGAGGAAGGACGACCTAGCACCAATGCCTAACGTTTGTGCTAGAGGCACACCTTGTGTGAAAGCTTTGGTGATGATGACACATGTGGGCGCTGCTTACCCCGTTGGGGGCATCATGCTTTTCCCCCCTCTATTATTGTCCTCTAAGAGTGAAAACCCAATCCATTTCTTGGACGAGTGATGGTAGTGCGTGCTTTCGGTGTCATTCCCATCCTGAAGGCATCGCTTTTGGAAATGTCTCGACTTTCATGTCACCTTTGGTGATTCTCCTCACTTCTCGACTATGATGCGAGGATACTTCACAAAACTCACGTACATGTGTCAGATACCGTATCAGATACTGATACTTCGTGGATACTCCCGGATACGTATCCGATACGTATCGAATATTTATGCGATTTTAAATAAATAAAAAACCCAGATACTCCTAGGACACCTTCCTGATACCTGCAGGATACCTACCTTCATATACAACCGTTCGGCACAGTCTTGCTCCTATATCGAGCAGCCAAAAGCCCAAAGACGCCTCGGTGCTTCCACTCGCCGCCGCCACCCACCGAACTATGTCGCTAGCCGTCGGTCGCCGATTTGAGCCACCATGCCACAATTTCTGAGTTTGTGGTTGCCACCACCGCGGACTATGGGGTGTGGGTTTGTGGCCACCATTGTTGATATGTGTCGTGGTGCCACCCACAGAACTACAAATCGATGTCAGTGTGTGTCGTAGCCGTCTGTGTACCCTTGCCACAAACCGACCTGCAGGTCCATGTTCTTCCCTCCTTGGTTCTCAAACTCCTTGCTTCTCAATCTACTGACAACTACTTCTCTGGCTTGATGGAATATTATGGTCTGTTAGAAACTATATACTAAAGTTCCTAGGTTTGATGGCTTGATGACCTGAACTTTTTTATCTATGTACTGGTTGTGAACATGTGTGGTCCACAATTCCAGCATTTATATTTTTATAATATATATTTGTGTATCGTTGTATCGGTGTTTTTTGAGAAATAGCGTATCAGGGTATCGACGTATCACGTATCTGTATCGTCGTATCAGGGTAACATAGCTTCTCGACGCCCGGATAACGTGTGGTCGGTCTTGTAGCATGAAGTCAGAGCCGTTGAGTCATGGGACGTGGCTTGGCAACGATTACATGGGGCAAACTCTCCTCTTTCGACGTCTAGGGGCTACATGGGAAGCCTCGCAACCACCGCCCACCGGTGGCAGGGTATGGATTTGAAATAGGAAGTTGAAGCTGCTCTTCATGGCACACTTGAGTTTGCCAACGATGACCTATAGCGGCCTCGTGCTTCTGGCCCGTCTTCTTGGCTTCGCTGCGGTGGGTCTAGGGTTTGCCATGGGAAGTCGGTGCTGCTGGCTGCTATGTAGCCATGCTCAGCAACCATGGCCCATTGTAGTTTAGTACTTTGTCGTATCATGTGGGTGGGTTAGCCTTTCATGTACATAACATTATTTTCATCTTAATTGAGAGCCAGAGCTCCTGCCATTGTTTCAAAAATAAATAAGTAGGCCTTTTTTCCTTCCATCAGAAAATTTGTTAGTTTTTATTGTTCAAGGATGGTGTAAACATAGGAGCACACAGCACTCTTTCCTCACTTTGCCCCACTCATATCCATATAGGAGGTACTCTGTCCATGTATAAACTTTGTGAAGCAACAAGCACACTAATCAAAGAAGGATTGAGTAATAAATGTCAGCTTACAGAGTTTTCTACATTGGTGCCGTAGAGTTTAGCCTTGGAAGATGGTCTGGAAGAGCTGGGCGGCCCCTAAATGCAAGTTTTTTATTTGGCTAGCTATCAATAACAAGTGCTGGACTGCAGTACTTGCTTTTGCATTTAGAGTATCATATCAAACAATAAAAACATTTTCTGCTTTTACAGAGCCTTGTACTTCAATTGTATAGTTGATTTCACTTAAAATTCAATGTGAAATGAATTCGACATGAACAAAACTTTTTCATAGTTATGCTCTAGCAATGTTCCACAGTTAAATGGCTAGAAGTCTGTATATGATATGGGACGAGGGTTAATTTTGAAGAAATACAAGGGATTATCTATAAAAAGATGACGCGGGCTATTGAAACTCGTGCATTAATACAGTAGAGATAGATAATTGCAACTAGTACCTATGATTTAGGGTCCCAATGGCAAATTAACGAAGCCCAACGCTCTCCGAGAGGTAAAATTGCAAATCCCTCCCCACAGGACCAGCATTAAGCACTAATTAAGCCACAGGACCAGCATTAACTTTAAGCAGCAACCCATAGAAATCGACAAAACCCAATGCGGCCAGGACGCCACTCCGGTGTCTCATTCCGTCCAGGAAACCCAATTCCAAATCCGAATCTAACAAAGACCAGCTAGAAAAGGAACCAAACCACCCAAACAACAGGTACGGAGCTTCATCATACGAAACCACGTGACTCGTGGAGGAAGAAAAAAATCGATCATTTGGCCATGAAATTCAACTGCACGGGTCCTCTCCACTCTCCAAGATCCCATCTGCCGGTGGGATCCAAGTCCTCGCGCCACCCACCGAATTGACACCCACACAATGCTAATGCAAGCAGCGCGGGAGGTCCGGAAAATAGAGGCAGATCTCAGATCTCACCTGCGATGGCTCGACGGCGGCCTGAGCAGGGGAGGGAGAGACAGGGGAGTCGGCGAGCAGGCGGGCGAGACGGTCCGCCACCTTCTCCTTCCACGCCAGCATCGCCCCGCCTCGCCCTCACCTCACAGTTGCCCCCGCGCGAGGAGGTGGCGGTGGCGGTGGTTGTGACGGTCGTGGAGAGGAAGCGAGAGCGCGAGGGCGGCGGGAGGAGAAGGGAAAGAGAAGGGAAGAAGTTTCAAGCTTGGTTGATGGCACACGCCTGACGCCGCCCCCGCTGGGTGGGTGGGTCGCTGTGGTCCGTGGGACACGTCAAGGGCGGTCAGCACGGTGGTCGGTGGAATCCATCCTACAATAACGGACCTTTCTCTGATTATATATTGCGCTCGATCGTAATTCCAGACTTACCTCTTCTTTTTAAAGTTTGCATGATTGTTTCTACTTTTTAAATAAAATAGTCGTTTTAATTTCACGTAGGCTTGATTAGAAGATGATAGAGTCACCACCGATCTATACTGACTCGAATAGATCAGAGACTCGATGTTGTGTAATTGACCGGATGCCATAAGAAAGAAGACATTCATAACAGATACTTCCTCCGTTCATAAATATATGATATCGTTGATTTTTTTAAAAAAAATTGACCATTCGGTTTATTTAAAAAAATAATGTGATAATTAACAAGTTTTTTCTACTGTTTAATTGATTGAACTGATATGCTTGACTATAGTGAGATTGTCGTAAATAAATTGTACTTGTTTCGGTTGGAAATAAGTGATGCTTTGATGTTGTCCAAATGTTGACTACAAAAATAATTTTGTATGTTGGTGTCGGGGACCATAATTAGGGGTACCCTCAAGACGCCTAATTCTCAGCTGGTAACCCCCATCAGCATAAAGCTGCAAAGGCCTGATGGGCACGATTAAGTCAGGGATCAGTCCACACGAGTGACTCGATCACGCTTCACCCGAGCCTAGCCTCGGCCGAAGGCAGCCGACCTCGAGAGACTTCCGTCTCGCCCGAGGCCCCCCTTTTATGGCGGACACATCACCAGCTTGCCCAAGGTCTTGGCTTCGCTCAGAAGCAACCTTGACTAAATCACCACACAGACTGACCAAACTGCAGGGGCATTTAACGCAAAGGTGGCCTGACACCTCTATCCTGACACGCGCCCCCGGCAGAGCCGAGGTGACCGCCGTCACTCCACCGCTCCACTGGCCAGTCTGACAGAAGGACAGCGCCGCCTGCGCCACTCCGACTGCAGTGCCACTCGACAGAGTGAGTCTGACAGGCAATCAGGCCTTGCCAAGGGCGCCACGACGAACTCCGCTCCGCCCGACCCCAGGGCTCGGACTCGGGCTAAGACCCGGAAGACGGCGAACTCCGCTCCGCCCGACCCCAGGGCTCGGACTCGGGCTAAGACCCGGAAGACGGCGAACTCCGCTCCGCCCGACCCCAGGGCTCGGACTCGGGCTAAGACCCGGAAGACGGCGAACTCCGCTCCGCCCGACCCCAGGGCTCGGACTCGGGCTAAGACCCGGAAGACGGCGAACTCCGCTCCGCCCGACCCCAGGGCTCGGACTCGGGCTAAGACCCGGAAGACGACGAACTCCGCTCCGCCCGACCCCAGGGCTCGGACTCCGCCCTGGCCTCGGCCGAACGACCTCCGCCTCGCCCGACCCCTTGGCTCGGGCTCGGCCACGGCAACTGAAGGCAAGACTCAACCTCGGCTTCGGAGGAAACCCCACGTCGCCCTGCCTAGAGCACAGACCGCCACGTCAACAGGAGACGTCATCATCATCCTACCCCGAATCGACTCGGGTCACGGAGAACAAGACCGGCGTCTCGTCCGGCCAGCTCCGCCAGAGGGGCAATGATGGCGCTCCACGAGCTCTATGACGACGGCGGCCCCCAGCTCTCTTACGGCAGCAGGACAACATCAGCAGGGACTCGACCGCTCCAACAGCTGTCCCTCCATCAGGCTCCGCCGCACCTCCGATAGCCACGACATCACGCCAGCAGGGTGCCCAGATCTCTCCGGCTGCCACATTGGCATGTACCTAGGGCGCTAGCTCTCCCTCCGCTAGACACGTAGCACTCTGCTACATCCCCATTGTACACCTGGATCCTCTCCTTACGACTATAAAAGGAAGGACCAGGGCCTTCTCAGAGAAGGTTGGCCGCGCGGGACCGAGGACGGGACAGGCGCTCTCTTGGGGCCGCTCGCTTCCCTCACCCGCGTGGACGCTTGTAACCCCCCCTACTGCAAGCGCACCCGACCTGGGCGCGGGACGAACACGAAGGCCGCGGGACTTCCACCTCTCTCACGCTCGGCTCCGGCCGCCTCGCCTCTCCCCCCTCCGCGCTCGCCCACGCGCTCGACCCATCTGGGCTGGGGCACGCAGCACACTCACTCGTCGGCTTAGGGACCCCCCTGTCTCGAAACGCCGACAGTTGGCGCGCCAGGTAGGGGCCTGCTGCGTGCTGACGAATAGCTCCCCGTCAAGCTCCAGATGGGCAGTCTCCAGCAACCTCTCCGGCCCGGGACGGTGCTTCGTTTCGGGGCTCTAGAGTTCATGTCCTTCGACGGCAGCTACGACATGATACTTCTTCCACCGCCGTGCGACCACGACAATGGCGGCCGACAACCCGCCCGCCGGCGGCGGAATCGACGACGTCTTCCCCGCGTGGTGGAAGAGCTATTTTCGGGCTCGCTCCGTTCTCTCCCCCGCCAACGGAGGGGAAGGCGGAGCCGTCAAGGCCAGACGGGAGGCCGCGCTTCGTCAGCCGTCGAGCGAATCGACGCCCCCGACGCCCCGACGGAAGGCACGCCGGACGTCGACCTCGTGTTCGAGACGGAGGCGAGCGCCGTCCCCCCGCGGCACGCTGACCCTGAGCAAGAAGACGACGCCGGCGCGCTCGCGGAAAGCCTGCAGGACGTCGCCCTCGAACCAGAGATGACGGCGCAACCAGTCCCCGATGTGACTACGTCGCTCCTCGTCGACCAAAAGGTAACGACTAACTCCCATCTTGCGTCATTTCGACTCGGCCTCCACCCGCCAAACGACCTCGATTTGGCGGGCGCTCTCGTTGAGGCGAGTGCAACCCCACTGAGGTTCTGTATGCGGTCGCCTTGGGACCGACTGACGGACGTCTCGACCTACGGGCCCTCTGGGTCCGGGGAAGATGACGACCCCAGCATCGGTTGGGATTTCTCCGGACTTGGCAACCCCAGTGCCGTGCGGGACTTTATGACCGCGTGTGACTACTGTCTGTCCGACTGTTCCGATGGAAGCCGCAGCCTTGGCGACGAGAGCTGCGGCCCGAGCCGCGAATGTTTCCACATCGAGCTGGGGGATCCCACCGAAGGCAACCATCTTGGTATGCCGGAGGATGGTGATCTCCCTAGGCCGGTGCCTCGCGCTGACATCCCACGGGAGCTAGCTGTGGTCCCCGCTCCGGCGGGGGGTTACGACCCACAACTCGAGCAAGTCCGCGAGGCACAGGCCAGGCTCAACGAGGGAACAGGAGCGCTTGAGCCGATCCGTCGGGACGTCGGACAGGCATGGGTGGGCCAACCCCTGGCCGGAGAAATACGTCATCTGCCCCAAGGTCTCCAGCACCGCGTCGCCAACGACGTCAGGATCAGGCCGCCGCCCGCATCCAGCGGGGTCGGTCAGAACCTGGCAACCGCAGCAATGCTCATCCGCGCGATGCCGGAGCCGTCAACCACCGAGGGTCGGCGGATCCAGGGAGAACTCAAGAATCTCCTGGAAGGCGCCGCGGCCCGGCGGGCCGAGAGCACTGCATCCCGAAGGCAAGGATATCCCTCGGAACCTCATGCCGCGACTTCCCGATTCATGCGGGAAGCCTCGGTCTACACCGGGCGCACGCGCAACACCGCGCCTGCGGCCCCGGGCCACCTCGGCAACGAGCACCATCGACGCGACCGTCGGGCTCACCTCGACGAAAAGGTGCGCCGAGGCTATCACCCCAGGCGTGGGGGACGTTACGACAGCGGGGAGGATCGGAGTCCTTCGCCCGAACCACCCGGTCCGCAGGCTTTCAGTCGGGCCATCCGACGGGCGCCATTCCCGACCCGGTTCCGACCCCCGACTACTATCGTAAAGTACTCGGGGGAAACGAGACCGGAGCTGTGGCTCGCGGACTACCGCCTTGCCTGCCAACTGGGTGGAACGGACGACGACAACCTCATCATCCGCAACCTCCCCCTGTTCCTCTCCGACACTGCTCGTGCCTGGTTGGAGCACCTGCCTCCGGGGCAGATTTCCAACTGGGACGACTTGGTCCAAGCCTTCACTGGCAATTTCCAGGGCACATACGTGCGCCCCGGGAATTCCTGGGACCTTCGAAGCTGCCGGCAACAGCCGGGGGAGTCGCTCCGGGACTACATCCGGCGATTCTCGAAGCAGCGCACCGAGCTGCCCAACATCACCGACTCGGATGTCATCGGCGCGTTCCTCGCCGGCACCACTTGCCGCGACCTGGTGAGCAAGCTGGGTCGCAAAACCCCCACCAGGGCGAGCGAGCTGATGGACATCGCCACCAAATTCGCCTCTGGCCAGGAGGCAGTCGAGGCTATCTTCCGAAAGGACAAGCAGCCCCAGGGCCGCCCATCGGAAGAAGCCCCCGAGGCGTCTGCTCCGCGCGGCGCCAAGAAGAAAGGCAAGAAGAAGTCGCAATCGAAACGCGACGCCGCCGACGCGGACCTTGTCGCCGCCGCCGAGTATAAGAACCCTCGGAAGCCCCCCGGAGGAGCAAACCACTTCGACAAGATGCTCAAGGAGCCATGCCCCTACCATCAGGGGCCCGTCAAGCACACCCTCGAGGAGTGCGTTATGCTTCGGCGTCATTTCCACAGGGCCGGGCCACCCGCCGAGGGTGGCAGGGCCCACGACGACGACAAGAACGAAGATCACCCAGCAGGGGGGTTCCCCGAGGTCCGCGACTGCTACATGATCTATGGAGGGCATGCGGCGAGTACCTCGGCTCGGCACCGCAAGCAAGAGCGCCGGGAGGTCTGCTCGGTGAAGGTGGCGGCGCCAGTCTACCTAGACTGGTCCGACAAGCCCATCACTTTCGACCGGGCCGACCACCCCGACCATGTGCCAAGCCCGGGGAAATACCCACTCGTCGTCGACCCCGTTGTCGGCGATGTCAGGCTCACCAAGGTCCTGATGGACGGGGGCAGCTGCCTCAACATCATCTACGCCGAGACCCTCAAGCTCCTGCGCGTCGATCCGTCCTCCGTCCGAGCAGGCGCTGCGCCCTTCCACGGGATCATCCCTGGGAAGCGCGTCCAGCCCCTCGGGCGACTCGACCTCCCAGTCTGCTTCGGGACACCCTCCAACTTCCGAAGGGAGACCCTGACGTTCGAAGTGGTCGGGTTCCGAGGAACCTACCACGCCGTGCTAGGGAGGCCATGCTACGCGAAGTTCATGGCCGTCCCCAACTACACCTACCTGAAGCTCAAGATGCCGGGCCCCAACGGGGTCATCATTGTCGGCCCCACGTACAAACACGCGTTCGAATGCGACGTGGAGTGCGTGGAGTACGCCGAGGCCCTCGCCGAGTCCGAGGCCCTCGTCGCCGACCTGGAGGACCTCTCCAAGGAGGTCCCAGACATGAAGCGCCATGCCGGCAACTTCGAGCCAGCGGAGACGGTCAAGGCCGTCCCCCTCGACCCCAGTGGCGACACCACCAAGCAGATCCGGATCGGCTCCGGGCTCGACCCCAAATAGGAAGCAGTGCTCGTCGACTTTCTCCGCGCGAACGCCGACGTCTTTGCGTGGAGTCCCTCGGACATGCCCGGCATACCGAGGGATGTCGCCGAGCACTCGCTGGATATTCGGGCCGGAGCCCGACCCGTCAGACAGCCTCTGCGCCGATTCGACGAGGAGAAGCGCAGAGCGATTGGCGAAGAGATCCACAAGCTAATGGCGGCAGGGTTCATCAAAGAGGTATTCCATCCCGAATGGCTTGCCAACCCTGTGCTTGTGAGGAAGAAAGGGGGGAAATGGCGGATGTGTGTAGACTACACTGGTCTCAACAAAGCATGTCCGAAGGTTCCCTACCCTCTGCCTCGCATCGACCAAATCGTGGATTCCACTGCTGGGTGCGAAACCCTGTCCTTCCTCGATGCCTACTCAGGGTATCACCAGATCCGAATGAAAGAGTCCGACCAGCTCGCGACTTCTTTCATCACGCCGTTCGGCATGTACTGCTATGTCACCATGCCGTTCGGCTTGAGGAATGCAGGTGCGACGTACCAGCGGTGCATGAACCATGTGTTCGGCGAACACATCGGTCGCACGGTCGAGGCCTACGTCGATGACATCGTCGTCAAGACTCGGAAGGCTTCCGACCTCCTATCCGACCTTGAAGTGACATTCCGGTGTCTTAAGGCGAAAGGAGTCAAGCTTAATCCTGAGAAGTGTGTCTTCGGGGTGCCCCGAGGCATGCTCCTAGGTTTCATCGTCTCCGAGCGAGGCATCGAGGCCAACCCGGAGAAGATCGCGGCCATCACCAGCATGGGACCCATCAAGGACTTAAAAGGGGTACAGAGGGTCATGGGATGCCTCGCGGCCCTGAGCCGCTTCATCTCACGCCTCGGCGAAAGAGGTCTGCCTCTGTACCGCCTCTTAAGGAAGGCCGAATGTTTCGCTTGGACCCCTGAGGCCGAGGAAGCCCTCGACAACCTGAAGGCACTCCTTACAAAGGCGCCGGTCTTGGTGCCGCCGGCGGACGGAGAAGTCCTCTTGGTCTACGTTGCCGCGACCACTCAGGTGGTTAGCGCCGCGATTGTGGTCGAGAGGCAGGAGGAAGGGCATACATTGCCCGTTCAGAGGCCGGTCTACTTCATCAGCGAAGTGCTGTCCGAGACCAAGATCCGCTACCCACAAGTTCAAAAGCTGCTGTACGCTGTGATCCTGACAAGGCGGAAGCTACGACACTACTTCGAGTCCCATCCGGTGACTGTGGTGTCATCCTTCCCCCTGGGGGAGATCATCCAGTGCCGAGAGGCCTCGGGCAGAATCGCAAAGTGGGCGGTGGAGATCATGGGCGAAACGATCTCGTTCGCCCCTCGGAAGGCCATCAAGTCCCAAGTGTTGGCGGATTTCATGGCCGAATGGGTCGATACACAACTACCAACGACTCCGATCCAACCGGAGCTCTGGACCATGTTTTTCGACGGGTCGCTGATGAAGACGGGGGCCGGTGCGGGCCTGCTCTTCATCTCGCCCCTCGGAAAGCACTTGCGCTACGTGCTGCGCCTCCACTTCCCGGCGTCCAACAATGTGGCCGAGTACGAAGCTCTGGTCAACGGATTGCGGATCGCCATCGAGCTAGGGGTCAGACGCCTCGACGCCCGCGGTGATTCGCAGCTCGTTATCGACCAAGTCATGAAGAACTCCCACTGCCGCGACCCGAAAATGGAGGCCTACTGCGACGAGGTTCGGCGCCTGGAAGACAAGTTCTTCGGGCTCGAGCTCAACCACATCGCTCGGCGCTACAACGAAACCGCAGACGAGCTGGCGAAGATAGCCTCGGGGCGAACGACAGTCCCCCCGGACGTCTTCTCCCGGGACCTGCATCAACCCTCCGTCAAGCTCGACGACGCGCCCGAGCCCGAGGTACCCTCGGCTCAGCCCGAGGTAACCTCGGCTCGGCCCGAGGTACCCTCGGCTCAGCCCGAGGTACCCACGGCCCCCGAGGGCGGGGCATTGAACATCGAGGAAGAGCAGAGCGGGGCCACGCCAGACCAAGATTGGCAGGCCCCGTACCTGCAATATCTCCGTCAAGGAGAGCTACCCCTCGACCAAGTCGAGGCTCGGCGGGTAGCGCGACGCGCCAAGTCATTCGTCTTGCTGGGCGACAAAGAGGAGCTCTACCATCGCAGCCCCTCGGGCATCCTCCAGCGATGCATCTCCATCGCCGAAGGTCGGGAACTGCTGCAAGAAGTACACTCGGGGGCTTGCGGCCACCACGCAGCACCCCGAGCCCTTGTTGGAAATGCTTTCCGGCAAGGCTTCTACTGGCCAACGGCGGTGGCTGACGCCACCAGAATTGTCCGCACCTGCGAAGGGTGCCAATTCTATGCGAAGCGGACACACCTGCCCGCTCAGGCTCTGCAGACAATACCCATCACCTGGCCCTTCGCTGTATGGGGTCTGGACCTCGTCGGCCCCTTGCAGAAGGCGCCCGGGGGCTACACGCACCTGCTGGTCGCCATCGACAAATTCTCCAAGTGGATCGAGGTCCGACCTCTGAACAGCATCAGGTCCGAGCAGGCGGTGGCATTCTTCACCAACATCATCCATCGCTTCGGGGTCCCAAACTCCATCATCACCGACAATGGCACCCAGTTCACCGGCAAAAAATTCTTGGATTTTTGCGAAGATCACCATATCCGGGTGGACTGGGCCGCCGTGGCTCATCCCATATCGAATGGGCAGGTAGAGCGTGCCAACGGCATGATTCTACAAGGGCTCAAGCCTCGGATCTACAACGACCTCAACAAGTTCGGCAGGCGATGGATGAAGGAACTCCCCTCGGTGGTCTGGAGCCTAAGGACGACGCCGAGTCGTGCCACGGGCTTCACGCCGTTTTTCCTGGTCTACGGGGCTGAAGCTGTCTTGCCCACTGACCTGGAATACGGCTCCCCGAGGGCGAGGGCCTACACCGAACAAAGCAACCAAGCTAGCCGAGAGGAATCGCTGGACCAGCTGGAGGAAGCTCGGGACAGGGCCTTGCTACACTCGGCGCGGTACCAACAGTCCCTGCGACGCTACCACGCCCGAGGGGTCCGGTCCCGAGAACTCCAGGTGGGCGACCTGGTGCTTCGGCTGCGACAAGATGCCCGAGGGAGGCACAAGCTCACGCCCCCCTGGGAAGGGCCATTCGTCATCGCCAAAGTTCTGAAGCCCGGAACATACAAGCTGGCCAACAATCAAGGCGAGATCTACGGCAACGCTTGGAACATCAAACAGCTACGTCGCTTCTACCCTTAAGATGTTTTCAAGTTGTCCATATACCTCGCACCTACGCAAAGTTTAGTTGTCAAGGAAGGGTCGGCCTAGCCCCGGCAAAGCCCGACCCTCCCTCGGGGGCTAAAAGGGGGGAGACCCCCTCTGCGTCGAATTTTTCCTCGAAAAAGGATCTCTTTTTAGCAGGATTTCTTTCGTGCTTCTTGACTACTTCGGAAAGCGGATCCTGGAAACGACGAGGTACACGTAAGCAGCCAAGGCTGACCGAGCCGAGGGACTCCTACGCCTCCGGGATACGGATACCTCACTCGTCCCCTTCTGCGATAAGTAACTTGCGCTCGGATAAAGCGACTCCGTGGACCAAACAAGTCATCACGTTCGGAAGCTCTCCTGCCGAAGCAGTCCTTCAAGCTTTCTCGACTAAGTCGGGGACAGGGCCTCATGGACGGGTGAAAGTACGCGTAAGCGGCAAGGCCGACCGAGCCGAGGGATTCCCACGCCTCTGGGATACGGATACCTCACTCGTCCCTTCCGCGAAAAGCAACTCCCGCTCACACAAACATCCCTGTTACCGACGAAGTCCAGATGCTCGAAACAGGAGGAAAAAAGACGCAGCTTCGCAAGCGGGGCGAGGGTGTGTTCTTCTGGCCTCGGCGGCCGCAGAAAGCACACGCTACAAGATGATCTGATCCCGCAGGCTCGGGTCTTCACGCCGAAGGGAGCCATAGCACCCTCGGCATCGACGACGTCTTCAGCAAAGCCCGACCCAGCCTCGGGCGGCGCCGAGGTCCAGGGGCTCCTCCAGGAATCCGGCCCGAGCAGGCGGCTCAACCGGTTACCCCTGAGGCCTCGGGCAACCGGCTTCCAAGGGCGCTAGCCCGATCCGAGGCCTCGACTGACCGACTTGGGCGTCGGCTCCGCTGACGGGCAACACGGCTAGGCTCCGGCCAACCAGGTTCCCCATTCTCGAGTCAACTCCGCCTCTGTTCATAGTGATATCGCTACCCCCGGCCTCGATCCGCCAAAGGGCGGCCGAGGGGTCTCTTCAACTAAGCTAGAGGAGCCTCACATAACAAGGCCGAACGGGCCGAGGGATTCCTACGCCTCCGGGATACGGATACCTCACCCGTCACCTTGACACAGGGGCAACTCATGCTTGGTAAAGCGGTTCGGGTAATCAAACAGGCGAGACTTAGTGCTCGGAAATGAGGAAAAAACACGGCTCCGTACCAAAATTACATACACGTTCAGGCCTCGACAGCCACAATGAACGAACACACTGGCATACGAGATGCCACTACCAACGGAACTCCGGTTCCCCCCTCCGCAGGTACGAACGACCCCACTCCATGGGGAAGGCCTGCGGAGCCACAGAAGACCGATGGCCGGCTCGCCGCCGCCCGTCCTGACTACGGCAACAGTGGGTCGGCGCTGCTGCGATCTTGTCCCCGCCCCCGCCGACGCTCGAGGGGCGAGGACAAGCACGCCGGCGCGGTGGCCCGGGGCGCGGGCGGTGGCAGTGATCCCGTCGGTGACGAGGACTTCTCGAGCCGCCTCCGCACCGGCGCCGATGGCAGGGGACGCCAGCCCCCCGGCAGATCCCCACTCAAATCCTCCCGGACGAGTGGGGGCGCCGGCCACTGCGCAAGGGCGCCGTCCCAGTGCAAAAGCAGGACCACCCCAGAACACGAACGCCGCCCTAACGGCGCGCGGAATCCTGGGTGGTCCTCCTATGCACACGATGCGGCGGCCACCCTCCGGCAGGAGGGGCCGCCGGAAGCCCGGCCGACGACTCCGACACGCTGGAGGTGACGACGCCCGCCGTCGTTCAGCCCCTCGTTATCGAAGTCCGCGCCGTCCGCAGGGCCAGCGAGCGCCTCCACCCCCAAACGCCGTGGGAAGGGGCGACCCGCGGACCCGCGCGGAAGGTAGAGCGCCGGCTCAGCATGGCTCCCGCCCCAGCGGGGATGATGAACATCCTTGAAGCTGAGGGTGGGACCAAGATCGCAGCCTGGCTTGCTCTTCCCCACCTAGAAACCGGCGGTCACCATCCTGGGTGATCGTCGGCATGGGGGTACGGCCGGGCCGGCTGATGAAAATCCTTGAAGCCGAACGATGGCTGAGAGGTACCAACTCCCATGGAGTTGCGTTCCTCCAACGAGGAGGCGGAAAGGCGGCGGATATCCCCCATCCGGGGGCTTGGAAGACGGGAAGACCCGGCGCTTAAGGGAGGAAGAAGACATGGTTGCCTTACGAAAGGAGCCTCCCTCCTTTTAAAGGCAACTCCCCCTACGTGCGCCCCCAGGCGCCGCGGGCCGAGTTTTCTCCAACACGCTCCAAGGCCCTCCCCTGCGACTCGGGGGCTGGGTCCCGCATGTCATGCAAGCCGGCTCAGGGCAGAAGAAGCCAAACCGCCGCGCATGGTGCGCACGACCGTCCAGCGGTTACAGGCGACCCCCCATTTTCGCCCAGACCAACGGGCAGAAGGGGCGGGCAGCCATGCAGGCGGCATGCAACCGCGCCAGATGGACGCGCTTCTCCAACTTCTGACACGCCAGCTTGGAACCCAGGCCCACGCGTCGAGCAACCGGCACGCCAGTTGCTGCATGCAAGCAACCGCACCGCCACTTGCGCCACCATCGCGCCTCTTCGGTTGCGAAGCCTATGCCACGACTCGAGGCGACCCAACAGCGCCAGACTGGCGCGTCGGTCAAAGCGACCGAAAGTGGGCCGGCAGTAATGGCGGTGGCAGGCGGGCGGGCGCAGCGGTCACGTCGTCAGCCAGGCTCACGTCCCATCCTGAGACAGCAAGAGAGCCTCCTCTCACGGCGTGAAGACGGTGCACCCGTGACCCGTTCCTCGAACGGATCACCCGCGCGCGACGGCCGCCCCGCCAACCACTCGCCCCGTCGCATTAACTCCGCGGCGGGACACGCGGCGCCTCTGGAAGGAGGAGCGCGCGACGCTTCACCTTCGCCATAATAACCGCGTCAGAAAAGGTACGCCACGTCGTCCGATTTCGTATCCTTTTCCGTTTTCCTCTTTCTCTATCTCTTGCAACAGGGACCGGGGAAGGGGGATACCCCGAAAGGGATCCTTCTCCGCGAAGGAACCGGGCTCCGAGCCCCCCGTTACTGATCAGGGGTTCGAAGGCTGGCCCCCCAAGGGTTCAACAGCCGCCTCAGATCGCGTGGGCCCGACACCCACTACTGGTCAGGGGTTCGAAGGCCAGCCCCCCGAAGGGCTCCATGGCCGCCTCAGGCTACTCGGGCTCCGCGCCCATTACTGATCAGGGGTTCGAAGGCTGGCCCCCGAAGGGTTCACAGTCGCCTCAGACACCGAGCGAGGGATGACCAGGGGTACGTTCGATACATAACCGAGGCTCGGGCTGCGCTCCCGAGGTACCCTAGGACATTTCCGAGACCAGCGGGAACGATCTTGTAACGGAATCCCATCGGAGGGAGGCATCGAGCCCTCGAACCCCGTCGCCAGGGGACCGGGTCCGGCAAATCACCCGCAGGTACTTTTGGGCGTGCCTCTGGGCCCCTAGCCGACCCCCAACGAACGGGGCACGGACGTCCACTCGGATTACCCGCTTGCAGCTCACCGGAGACACCATGTTCGGTGCCCGTCGAGGGTAACATGGCGCGCTCCCCCCCTCCTCCTTGCGGAAAGGCGACGTAGGGGCGTATGTAAAAAGCCGAGTCTGTCCCTGATCGTCCTCTCGCCCTGTGCAGAGGCTCGGGGGCTGCTCTCGCAAAAACCGGCTCCGGCCAAATCGTTGACAGCGTCAACATACCAGCCCGAGAGCTTGGGCCCCGACCGTGCACCCGGGCTACGGCCAGTTCGCATGAGGGAACGACCAGACCAGCCGAAGCGTAAAGCGAAGCATTAAGACCTCGAAGGAGTGTAACCACTCCTCCGAGGCCTCGGGGGCTACACCCGGCGGGTGCGCTCGCGCGCACCCACCGGAACGAAATGCAACCGAGAAAGGCTGGTCCCCTTGCAAAAAAGTGCGACAAAAGCCTCCAAGCGAGTGCTAACACTCCCTTCGAGGCTCGGGGGCTACTGTCGGGGACCATAATTAGGGGTACCCTCAAGACGCCTAATTCTCAGCTGGTAACCCCCATCAGCATAAAGCTGCAAAGGCCTGATGGGCACGATTAAGTCAGGGATCAGTCCACACGAGTGACTCGATCACGCTTCACCCGAGCCTAGCCTCGGCCGAAGGCAGCCGACCTCGAGAGACTTCCGTCTCGCCCGAGGCCCCCCTTTTATGGCGGACACATCACCGGCTTGCCCAAGGTCTTGGCTTCGCTCAGAAGCAACCTTGACTAAATCACCACACAGACTGACCAAACTGCAGGGGCATTTAACGCAAAGGTGGCCTGACACCTCTATCCTGACACGCGCCCCCGGCAGAGCCGAGGTGACCGCCGTCACTCCACCGCTCCACTGGCCAGTCTGACAGAAGGACAGCGCCGCCTGCGCCACTCCGACTGCAGTGCCACTCGACAGAGTGAGTCTGACAGGCAATCAGGCCTTGCCAAGGGCGCCACGACGAACTCCGCTCCGCCCGACCCCAGGGCTCGGACTCGGGCTAAGACCCGGAAGACGGCGAACTCCGCTCCGCCCGACCCCAGGGCTCGGACTCGGGCTAAGACCCGGAAGACGGCAAACTCCGCTCCGCCCGACCCCAGGGCTCAGACTCGGGCTAAGACCTGGAAGACGGCGAACTCCGCTCCGCCCGACCCCAGGGCTCGGACTCGGGCTAAGACCCGGAAGACGGCGAACTCCGCTCCGCCCGACCCCAGGGCTCGGACTCGGGCTAAGACCTGGAAGACGACGAACTCCGCTCCGCCCGACCCCAGGGCTCGGACTCCGCCCTGGCCTCGGCCGAACGACCTCCGCCTCGCCCGACCCCTTGGCTCGGGCTCGGCCACGGCAACTGAAGGCAAGACTCAACCTCGGCTTCGGAGGAAACCCCACGTCGCCCTGCCTAGAGCACAGACCGCCACGTCAACAGGAGACGTCATCATCATCCTACCCCGAATCGACTCGGGTCACGGAGAACAAGACCGGCGTCTCGTCCGGCCAGCTCCGCCAGAGGGGCAATGATGGCGCTCCACGAGCTCTATGACGACGGCGGCCCCCAGCTCTCTTACGGCAGCAGGACAACGTCAGCAGGGACTCGACCGCTCCAACAGCTGTCCCTCCATCAGGCTCCGCCGCACCTCCGATAGCCACGACATCACGCCAGCAGGGTGCCCAGATCTCTCCGGCTGCCACATTGGCATGTACCTAGGGCGCTAGCTCTCCCTCCGCTAGACACGTAGCACTCTGCTACATCCCCATTGTACACCTGGATCCTCTCCTTACGACTATAAAAGGAAGGACCAGGGCCTTCTCAGAGAAGGTTGGCCGCGCGGGACCGAGGACGGGACAGGCGCTCTCTTGGGGCCGCTCGCTTCCCTCACCCGCGTGGACGCTTGTAACCCCCCTACTGCAAGCGCACCCGACCTGGGCGCGGGACGAACACGAAGGCCGCGGGACTTCCACCTCTCTCACGCTCGGCTCCGGCCGCCTCGCCTCTCCCCCCTCCGCGCTCGCCCACGCGCTCGACCCATCTGGGCTGGGGCACGCAGCACACTCACTCGTCGGCTTAGGGACCCCCCTGTCTCGAAACGCCGACAGTTGGGTTCAAGTGTTTGAAAGTGTTGTGACTAGTTTGTCTTGAATAGTTTCATAAAAACATACATTTGCTATAGTTTATACTCATAGTGCAATAAAAGTTGTAGTCAAAGTGACGCCCTCAAAACATCACTTTATAATTTGAGAGAGTAATACCTCTGATAGGTCTAGTTTTTTTAAGTTAGAACTTAAAAGTCATTTAGCCATGCACATTATACAATAAACAGGAACTAACATTCAATTTGCACCTTCATGGAGCATTCGCAACCACTAATTTTAGTAAATCAAAAAGAGATTGCTTCAGATTTTATTTAGTTTATAAATTGTTTCTTGATAATCTTGTCCCCTCCCACAACATCCAAAATGTGCCCCAACTCATATGTTCTTTATTCTATTTAGCCCAACATGTGTAAATATCAAACATTTTCCTATCCTTAACGCAGTGTTTCTGACTCCCTGCAATTCTTTCAGATACTATATACTGTGTTAAAATGTATGAATTCCTCTTACCAATTAGAGCTTCCATTTCAGATCACTTAAGTTATGGATGGTCTTGAGGCTTTATGGCGTGGAGAACCTTCAAAGCTACATTAGAAAGCATATAGAGTTAGCCAAACATTTCGAATAACTTGTGATCTCTGATTCAAGATTCGAGGTAAAATGAATAAGAAACCAATTCAGGTACCGTATGTTTGGTTGACTGCTTTTCACGTGCAGTTGCACCTGCAGATCCATAAAACATTATTCGTTTGGTTTACTTCTCTGTACATACAGTCTCATTAGATACAAATATTAGCTCTCGGCCAGGCCCGCGCCATACGCCCACAGCTCGCGTAGGCGTGCGTCCAGGCTGAATGCAGCCGGCCATTGCGCAACAAGTAAAACCAGAATGACTTTTAATTTGTTTTTTCTATTATATCTTCTATTAAAAACATTTGATCGCCAAACTGATTTTATATTTGTGTTCCTCAGATTTTTTGAATAAAATAAGACCATTCATGCAATGTAATATTTTGATATTTAATTATGTAGTCTTCTATAACTCATGTCTCAATACAATCAACCAAACAAAGTCTGTATATAACCTGCACGAGTATGTACAATAACCAAACAGAAACATATGTATAAACTCAGCCTGATTCAACCAACACTGGCTAGATTTATCCTGGCCTGGCTCGACTTCTACTGCAATCAAACACATGGGTAGTGACTACAAGGACCTTTTCACTTGTTTGTTTCCGCCTTGTGCCCCTGTCGTCTGACCAGATAACGGTCGCAAGTTGAACTATGATCTAATGGATGCCGCTAACTCAAGTGGGAAGATCTTCATATCACATACGGTGGGTGCCTAGGAAATCCTTCTGTACTAGCTGCTCTCGCCAAATGTTTTATCCACTGATAGTGCTTTGGTTTCTCCCTCCTTCACTGAACAGGTTCTTTCTGGCAATTTTGTCTTGCGATTTGCAGTAGGAGCGCCGCTTACAGAGGAGCAGCACATCTTTGCTGCTTGGAAGATCCTACAAGATCTGGCTACCAGACATCTATTAGGAAGTTCGTAGATTAATTAGAAATGTTGCATACATCAGTTATTTGCCTCTGACAGCAGAATTCCAATCATACGTAGAACGGAGGAAAGTATTTTTTTTTCTTGACAAAAAAATTGTAAAAAAAGCTTATTCATTCCACTTTTAATCCTGCAGTACAGTCTTCCAAAAAGATACCATGTATTCTGGAGGCTGTAGAAAGTCAATGCTGAACTTGCCTAATATAATGCATGGAAATCGAGGTGGTCCATAAATATGAATCTTATCTAGCAGTTATGTGGTGCATTTTATATCTTTGCAGTAAACCGGTACGTTGTGACCGTACCAAATCATGATATGTTATTTCATTTTTATGAAAAAATAAGCATGCAATGGACAAGTGCATCCTTGTACTTGCATTCGAACGGCACATGCTCGCCGAACCATGGCTAGGTGCACTGGGTGCACGTGTGAATGAATCAGCTTATTTCCTTATCTTTAAAGCAGGACGGAAACCGCGCCTATAACGCTATCCACGTCAGCCCAAATAATTCTAGGCGTTGGATTTCCGATAAAAGGCCACGCCACGGTCATCGCTATGCTCGTTCGTTCTCTACACCTCTCGATTCTTCTCGCCGATACTTTTCACGATGCTTTCGGACTAATCGGCAACCTCTTCTCCCTCCTAGGCTTCTCCTACTTGCTGCCGCTATGCTTCACCTCGTGCCCATGCTCGCCGCGGCTCCAGGCACCCTCTCGCGGCCTCATCTCTCTCTCCCTTCCTCCTCCCAACGTATCTCAGTCTATCTATCCTCTCCGCTCCATCTCCGACGCTGACCACCAACGCTGCAGCAGGAGGCGCCACCACCTCCACGTGCGGCATCTGGATCTTCGAGCCCACCTGAATCGAGGAGCACCGCCCCTCCTGCTCCAACGGCGTCGCCTCTACCTGCCGTCTCCCCCCTCCCCCGACTCGCGGTTCGCCATTGCTTCCCGCATCTCCCCAAGCTCGCCACTACTGCCCTCGGAGGAGCCCAGATCCGGCGGCGGGCTCGGGAAGCCGACGCTGGCGCGGATGGAATACGAACTCCAGGTTCCTCTTTTCTCCTATGCATCAATTGCAGTCCTCTAGTATCTACGTAAGCTCTGCTCACGCCTTTGCCCCCACCCACCCAACACCCCCACTCGCATCTGGCGCACGACTTCGACACCGTGTCTGATGCCCCGCGCGCGCAGGACGTGCTCCTGCGCTGCCGGGCCGGGTCTGAGTCCAGGTCCGAGGAGGTCCTCGTGTCGGTGCTGCTCGCCCCGCTGCAGTTCGTGGGCCGAGACCCGCTGCCCAGGGCCGCGCTCGTCAAGGTCTTCGTCAGTAAGCCTAGCGCGGTGCCCGTCCTGCACTTCGACTGCCGTGTGTCTTGGGTGGGGGAGGAACGCGACGCTGCTGACTACGCTATCAACGCTGTCCGGTACCACTCCTCTCCTGGCGGCGGTGGGGAAGACGAGTACGAAGGGCCGACGTTCAGGTGGGCGTCGTTCGTACCATTTTCCAACGAATAAATCTAACCATACATAGCCTTGGCCTTCTGAACATTGCTCTGATTCTAGAGTTTTGGGTGCGAGGGTGTCGGCGTTTCGACCTCGGGGGGTCCCTGGACCGACGAGTAAATTGTCGCTGCGTGTCCCAGCCCAGATGGGTCGGCGCGAGATGGAACACAAGGGGGAAAAAGGGAACTATGGCTCGTGTTATCCTGCGCCCAGGGCGGATGCGCTTGCAGTAGGAGGTTACAAGCGTTCGCGAGAGAGGGAGAGAGCCTGTCCGTCAGCCCGTCCTCCCGCGCGGCCACCCTTTCGTACGAGAGCCCTGGACCTTCCTTTTTATAGATGTAAGGAGAGGGCCCAGGTGTACAATGGGGGGTGTAGCAATATGCTAACGTGTCCGGCAGAGAGGAGTCAGAGCCCTATGTACATGCCGACGTGGCTGTCGGAGAGGTGCTAGTGCCCTGTGCATGTGGCGTCGTGGTCGTCGTAGGAGCGCTTGAGCCCTGTAGAAGCACAGTTGTCGGGGCTGACGGGACCTTGCTGACGTCTCCTTGCTTCTGTAGGGGGCTGAGAACCGTCGTCGTCATGGGAGCATGCGGGGTGTCATCATTACTTGTTTACCGGGGCGAGCCAGATGGGACGCCGGTCTTGTTCCCCGTAGCCTGAGCTAGCTAGGGGTAGGGTAATCATGTACCCCCCTGCAACGTGGTCGGTTCGAGCCCAAGGTCGGGCGAGGCGGTGACTCCTCCGAGGTCGAGGCGGGTGCCGAGCCCTGGGGTCGGGCGAGGCGGAGACCGTCTCCCGAGGTCGAGGTTGAGTCCGAGCCCTGGGGTCGGGCGAGGCGGAGACCGTCTTCCGAGGTTGAGGCGGGGGCCAAGCCCTGGGGTTGGGCGAGGCAGAGACCGTCTTCCGAGGTCGAGGCGGAGGCTGAGCCCCGGGGTTGGGCGAGGCGGAGCTTCCTATGGCGCCTGAGGCTAGACTCGGCTGCTGTCAACCTCACCCTGGCGGGTGGCACAGTAGTCGGAGCAGGGGCAGGCAGCGCTGTTTTCCTGTCAGGTCAGTCAGTGGAGGGCGAAGTGACTGCGGTCACTTCGGCCCTGCCGACCGAGGAGCGCGCGTCGGGATAAGGTGTCAGGCGATCCTTGCATTGAATGCTCCTGCGATAGGGTCGGTTGGCGAGGCGATCTGGCCAAGGTTGCTTCACTACGAAGCCTGCCCGAGCTGGGCCTCGGGCGAGTCGAGGGTGCGCCCGTTGCTTGAGGAGGCCCTCGGGCGAGGCGTGAATCCGCCTGGGTCTACTGTTCCTGCCCGAGGCTGGGCTCGGGTGAGGCGAGATCGTGTCCCTTGAGTGGACGGAGCCTTGACCTAAATTGTGCCCATCAGGCCTTTGCAGCTTGTGCTGATGGTGATTACCAGCCGAGTTTAGGAGTCTTGGGGGTACCCCTAATTATGGTCCCCGACAGTAGCCCCCGAGCCTCAAAGGGAGTGTTGGTACTCGCTTGGAGGCTTTGTCGCACTTTTTTGCAAGGGGACCGGCCTTTCTCGGTTACATTTTGTTCCGGTGGGTGCGTGCGAGCGCACCCACCGGGTGTAGCCCCCGAGGCCTCGGAGGAGTGGTTTGACTCCTCCGAGGTCTTAGTGCCTTTCGTGACGCCTCGACCGGTCTGGTTGTTCCCTCTTGCGATCTGATCGTAGCCCGGGTGCATGGTCAGGTTCCGAGTTCTCGGGCTGGTATGTTGACGCTGTCAACGGTTTGGCCGGGGCCGGGTTTGCGAGAGCAGCCCTCGAGCCTCTGCACAGAGTGAGAGGACGGTCAAGGACTGACTCGATTTTTATCATACGCCCCTTCGTCGCCTTTCCGCAAGGAGGAGGCGGGGAAGCGCCATGTTGCCCTCGGAGGGCACCGAACATGGTGTCTCTAGTGAGTTGCTAACGGGTGATCCGAGTGGACGCCTGTGCCCCGTTCGATAAGGGTCGGCTGGTGGCCCAGAGGCGTGCTCCAAAAGTACCTGCAGGTGATTTGTCGGACCCGGTCCTGTTTGATAGGGTCCAAGGGCTCGATGCCTCCCTCTGATGAGATTCCATTACAGAATCGCTCCTGCTGGTCTCGGAAATGTCCTAGGGTACCTCGGGAGCGTAGCCCGAGCCTCGGCCATGTATCAGACGTACCCAGAGTCATCCCTCGCTCTACGTGTTCTGGGCGACTGTCGAACCCCTCGAGGGGCCAGCCTTCGAACCCCTGATCAGTAGTGGGCGCGGAGCCCGAGTGCTCTGAGGCGGCTGTCGAACCCTTCCGAGGGGCCAGCCTTTGAACCTCTGATCAGTAGTGGGCGCGGAGCCTGAGTGCTCTGAGGCGGCTGTCGAACCCTTCCGAGGGGCCAGCCTTCGAACCTCTGATCAGTAGTGAGCCTGAAGCCCGAGTGCTCTAGGGAGGCTGTCGAACCCTTCCGAGGGGCCAGCCTTTGAACCCCTGATCAGTAGGAGGGCTCGGGGCCCGTTTCCTTCGTGGAGAAGGATCCCTTTCGGAGTATCCCCTTTCCCGGTCCCTGTAGCAAGAGAGAGAAAGGGGAAGGAGAAAAGGATACGAATTTAAATGGTGTGGCGCACCTTTTTGACGCGGTCATCATGGCGGAGGTGAAGCGTCGCCCGCTTCGCCTGCCAAAGGTGTCGCCTGCCCTGCCGCGGAGTTAATGCGACGAGACGGGTGGTTCGCGGGGCAGCCGTTGTGCATGCGCGAGTCGTTCGAGGGACGGAACATGGGTGCGTCGTTTTTTACGCCGTGGGAGAGGGCTCCCCTGCTGCTCCAGGAGGGGACGTGAGCCTGTAGACGATTTGACTGCTGCTTCTGCCCGCCTACTGCCGCCATTACTTCCGGCCCACTTTTGGCCATATCGACCGTCACGCCTTCTCCCGCGGCTGACTGACCTGTGATCGATGCGCTTGGTTGGCACTGTTGGGCCATGTGCAGGGTTGCCTCGAGTCGTGTCACCGGTTCCTCAGTCGAGAAGGCGCGACATTGGCGTAAGTGGCGGTGCAGTTTTTCGCACGTAGTAACCGGCGCGCCGGTTACATGACGTGTGGGCCTGGGCCTCCATGCTGGATGCGTCGAAGTCGAAAGGGCGCAGCCCCGTGGTGCAGTTGCATGCCGCCTGCATGGCGGTCCGCCCTTTCACCCGCTGGTTTAGGCGAAGATGGAGGAGTGCTTGTAACCGCTGGGCGGTTACACGCTCCACGCGTGGCGGTTTGGCTTCTTCTGTCCCGGGCCAACTTGCATGACGTGTGGGACCCAGCCCCCGTGTCGTAGGGGGGGACCCTGGGGCGCGTTGGTGAAGACTTAGTCCGTGACGCCTGAGGACGCGAGTGGGGGAGTCGCCTTTAAAAAGGGATCGACCCCCTGTGTGGTAGCCACGCCTTCGCACTCCCCTCATGCATTACGCCCTTCCACCTTCCGAGCCCCCGGATGGGGAGCGCCCACGTTGCTTTCGTTTTGCTGCTGTTGGAGGAGCGCAACTTCGCGGAGGTTGGCACCTTTCAGCCATCGCTCGACTTCAAGGATTTTCATCAGGCAGCCCGGCTGCATCCCCTTACTAATGGTCACGCAGGAGGGTGACCACCGGTTCAATGGTGGGGAGAAGCAAGCCGGACTGCGGCCTCTGCCCCGCCCTCAGCTTCAAGGATCTTCATCATCCTTGCTGGGGCGGGGGGCGAGCTGAGCCGGGGCCTGCCTTCGCGTGGGCTGGTGTCCCGCTTCTTCCTCCAGCATCTGGGGGTGGAAACCATCATCCAACTCTGTGGAGGAGGCGTCCTCCAGCCATGCCGGGGAAGGCGAACTGCTGCTGCCCAGCCAGGGTGCAGCATTCCGTCCTCTGTCCAGGCGACAGTGGCCAGCCGCACCAGGGGGTCTCACAACACGTCGTACGCCACGAGGGCGGTACTCGTGTTCTGGGACGGTCCCATTCTCGTTTTCGTGGCGAGGACGGGAGTGAGGACCTGCCGGTGCGATTTGGGGCGGCCGGCGCTCGCTGGTGCGGTGTTGGTGGGCAGGTGGACGCCGCCGTCGGTGCTGAGGTGGTGGCCGCCGGAGAAGGCTTCTCCGCCGACGAGACCGTCAGCGCCACCCGCGGACCGACCTCCGGCTCTTTGGTTTTGATAGCTTGTCCTCGCCCCTCGAGTGGGGACACGGGCGAGGGCCTTGTCGCAGCAGCGTCTGCCCTGAGGTCATCGCTGCTGCTGTTTAGCTGCCCGGAGCGGAGGTCGTTGTCGCTGCTGACGGAGCGGGCGGCGGCGAGCCACCTAGAATTTGTCGTCCCGCAGGCCCTCTGATGTGGGGGTTGTTCGTACCTGCGGGAGTGGAACCGGAGTTCCGTTTGTAATGGCACCTTGAGTGCCGGTGTCTGTTCATTGTGGCTGTCGGGGCCTGAACATCTAGGTATTTGAGTGCAATACCGTGTTTCTTCCTCAGTTCGAGCACCAGGACTCGCCTGTCGGCTAGCTGAACCGCTTAACCAAGTGTGAGTTGCCCTGAACGGAAGGTGACGAGTGAGGTATCCATATCCCGGAGGCGTAGGAGTCCCTCGGCTCGGTCGGCCTTGCCACCCAAGGCTTCTCTTGCTCAGTTAAAGAAACCATCGGCCACTCTGCGATGAGCCGGAGCCGGAGGCAGCGGTGTCAGCGTGGACAGAGGTGGAGTTGGCTCGAGAAGAAACTTCGTCGGCCCAAGAGCAGGTGATTCCCCAGGCCGAGGAGGCGTAACAGCGGCGGCTGGAACCTAGCCAGGTCGTCCACTGGCGGGACCAACCCCGGAGTCGGGCTGCCGAGGCCATGAGTTGGGCTATGTCCTCGGGGGACAGCTGGCTGAGGCTACGGAGCGGCCGGTCAAGCCGTCTGCTCGGGCCGGGTTCCTGGATGAGGCCCTGGCGGCGGTGGCCCAGGCGCGGTGCTGACATCTTCCTTCGAGGTGGAGATCCATCGCCCGTGTCACCGTCTGAGGCCGGGCCAGATTCTGCCGAAGGTGGAGACGATGCCGAGGGTGCTGCTGCTCCCCCTACTGATGTCTGAGCCTGCAGGAACAGTTTGTCTGTAGTATGCGTATGTTTTTTGCGGCCGCCAAGTCTCAAACATATCATTGTCGTGTTATAAAGCTGCGTCTCTTTTCCTCCTGTTTCGAGTATCAGGACTTGTTCGTCGGTAGCAGAATCGTTTATCCGAGCGAGAGTTACTTATCACGGAAGGTGATGAGTGAGGTATCCGTATCCCGGGGGCGTAGGAGTCCCTCGGCTCGGTCAGACTCGCCACTTACGTGTATTCTTACTCGTCCTCAGGATTCTGTTATCGATATAGTCGAGAAGGCACGAAAAATCGTTTTGGCAGAAAAGTTTTCGAGCGTTAAGACTTGTTCGGTCAGCAGAATCGCTTATCCGAGCGTGAGTTACTTATCGCAGAAGGTGATGAGTGAGGTATCCGTATACCGGAGGCGTAGGAGTCCCTCGGCTCGGTCGGCCTTGCCGCTTACGTGTACTTCGTCGTTTTCAGGATCCCGCTATCGAAGCATTCGAAAAGCGCGAAAGATGTTCTGGCAAAAAGACTTTTTCCGAGGAAAATTTTGACGCAGAGGGGGTTCCCCCCTTCTAGCCCCCGAGGGAGGGTCGGGCTTTGCCGAGGCAAGGCTGACCCTTCCTTGACGGTTAGACTTTATTTGTGTATGTAAAGAGAACGAGGTATATGAACGACTTGAAAAACATCTTAAGGGTAAAAGCGACGTAGCTGTCGAATGTTCCAAGCGTTGTTGTAGACCTCGCCTTGACTGTTGGCTAGCTTGTATGTTCCGGGCTTCAAAATCTTTGCGATGATGAACGACCCTTCCTAGGGAGGAGTGAGCTTGTGGCGCCCTCGGGCGTCTTGTCATAGCCGAAGCACCAAGTCCCCCACCTGGAGGTCTCGGGACCGAATCCCTCGGGCATGGTAGCGTCGCAAAGACTACTGATACCGTGCCGAGTGTAGTAAGGCCATGTCCTGAGCCTCCTCCAGCTAGTCCAGTGAGTCTTCTCGGCTGGTCTGGTTGCTTCGGTCGTCGTACTCCCTTGTCCTCGGGGAACCGTATTCTAAGTCTATGGGCAAGATAGCCTCGGCCCCATAGACTAGAAAAAACGGCGTGAAGCCCGTGGCTTGGCTTGGCGTCGTCCTCAGACTCCAGACCACCGAGGGGAGTTCCTTCATCCATCGCCTGCCGAACTTGTTGAGGTCGTTGTAGATCCTCGGCTTAAGCCCCTGCAGAATCACGCCGTTGGCACGCTCTACCTGCCCATTCGTCATGGGGTGAGCTACGACGGCCCAGTCCACCCGAATGTGGTGGTACTCGCAGAAGTCCAGGAACTTCCTGCCAGTGAACTGGGTGCCGTTGTCGGTGATGATGGAGTTCGGGACCCCAAAGCGATGGATGATGTTGGTGAAGAACGTCACCGCCTGCTCGGACCTGATGCTGTTTAGGGGTCGGACCTCGATCCACTTGGAGAATTTGTCGATAGCGACCAGCAGGTGCGTGAAGCCCCCGGGTGCCTTCTGCAAGGGACCGACGAGGTCCAGACCCCACACAGCAAACGACCAGTTGATGGGTATTGTTTGCAGGGCCTGAGCGGGTAGGTGTGTCTGCCTTGCGTAGAATTGACACCCTTGGCAGGTGCGTACAATCCTAGTGGCGTCGGCCACCGCGGTTGGCTAGTAGAAACCTTGTCGGAAGGCATTTCCAACGAGGGCCGAGGTGCTGCGTGGTGACCATAAGCCCCCGAGTGTATGTCTTGCAATAGCTCCTGACCTTCGGCGATGGATATGCATCGCTGAAGGATGCCTGAGGGGCTGCGGTGGTAGAGCTCCTTTTCGTCACCCAGTAAGACGAACGACTTGGCGCGCCGCGCCAGTCGCCGAGCTTCGGCTCTGTCGAGGGGTAGCTCTCCTCGGTGGAGATATTGCAGGTACGGGGTCTGCCAGTTTCGATTAGGCGTGACCCCATTCCGCTCTTCCTCGACGCGCAGCGCCTCACCCTCGGTGGCCGAGGGTGCCTCGGGCTGGGCCGAGGCCTCCCCGGGCTCGGGCGTGTCGTCGGTCTTGACAGAGGGTTGATGTAGGTCTCGGGAGAAGACGTCCGGGGGAACCATTGTCCGTCCCGAGGCTATCTTAGCCAGCTCATCCGCAGTCTCGTTGTATCGTCGAGCGACGTGGTTGAGCTCGAGCCCGTAGAACTTGTCTTCCAGGCGCCGAACCTCACCGCAGTAGGCCTCCATCTTCGGGTCGCGGTAGTGGGAGTTCTTCATGACTTGGTCGATGACAAGCTGCGAGTCGCCACGAGCGTCGAGGCGCCGAACCCCTAGCTCTATGGCGATGCGCAACCCGTTAACCAGAGCCTCGTACTCGACCACGTTGTTTGACGCCGGGAAATGGAGGCGCAGCACGTAGCGGAGGTGCTTCCCCTGGGGTGAGATGAAGAGCAGGCCTGCACCCACTCCTGTTTTCATCAGCGACCCATCGAAATACATGGTCCAGAGTTCCGGTTGGATCGGAGCTGTTGGAAGCTGGGTGTCGACCCATTCAGCCACAAAGTCCGCCAAGACTTGGGACTTGATGGCCTTCCGAGGAGCGAACGAGATTGTCTCGCCCATGATCTCCACCGCCCACTTTGCAATCCTACCTGAGGCCTCTCGGCACTGGATGATCTCCCCCAGGGGGAAGGATGACACCACAGTCACCGGATGAGACTCGAAGTAGTGTCGCAACTTTCGTCGCGTCAGAATTACCGCGTACAGTAGCTTCTGAATTTGCGGGTAGCGGATCTTGGTCTCGGATAGCACTTCACTGATGAAGTAGACCGGCCTCTGGACGAGCAATGCATGCCCTTCTTCTCGTCTCTCGACCACGATCGCGGCGCTGACCACCTGAGTGGTTGCGGCTACATAGATCAAGAGGGCTTCTCTGGCAGCGAGGGGCACCAAGATGGGTGCGCTTGTAAGGAGCGCCTTTAAGTTCCTGAGGGCTTCCTCAGCCTTGGGGGTCCAAGTGAAGCGCTCGGTCTTCCTTAAGAGGCGGTACAGGGGTAGGCCTCTTTCGCCGAGGCGCGAGATGAAGCGGCTCAGAGCCACAAGGCATCCCATGACCCTCTGTACTCCTTTCAAGTCCTTGATAGGCCCCATGTTGGTGATGGCCGCGATTTTCTCTGGGTTGGCCTCGATGCCCCGCTCGGAGACGATGAACCCCAGGAGCATGCCTCGGGGGACTCCGAAGACACACTTCTCGGGATTGAGTTTTACGCCTTTCGCCTTGAGACACTTGAATGTCGTTTCAAGGTCAGAGAGGAGGTCAGAGGCTTTCCTCGTCTTGACTACGATGTCATCGACGTAAGCCTCGACCGTTCGGCCAATGTGCTCTCCGAACACATGGTTCATGCACCTTTGGTATGTTGCGCCTGCATTCCTCAAACCAAATGGCATAGTAATATAGCAGTACATGCCAAAAGGTGTGATGAAAGAGGTTGCGAGCTGGTCGGACTCTTTCATCCTGATTTGGTGATACCCTGAGTAGGCATCGAGGAATGACAGGGTTTCGCACCCAGCAGTGGAATCCACGATTTGATCAATGCGAGGCAGAGGGTAGGGAACCTTCGGACATGCTTTGTTTAGACCAGTGTAGTCTACACACATCCTATATTTCCCACCTTTCTTTTTCACAAGCACAGGGTTGGCTAGCCATTCGGGATGGAATACCTCTTTGATGAACCCTGCAGCCACCAGCTTGTGGATCTCCTCGCCTATGGCTCTGCGCTTTTCTTCGTCGAATCGGCGCAGAGGCTGCTTCACGGGTCGAGCTCCAGCTCGAATATCCAGCGAGTGCTCGGCGACATCCCTCGGTATGCCAGGCATGTCCGAGGGACTCCATGCAAAAACCTCAGTGTTCACGCAGAGAAAGTCGACGAGCACTGCTTCCTATTTGGGGTCGAGCTCGGAGCCGATCCGGACTTGCTTGGAGGCGTCGTTGCTGGGGTCGAGGGGGACGGACTTAGCCGCCTCTGCTGGCTCGAAGTTGCCGGCGTGACGCTTTGCATCTGGCACCTCCTTGGAGAGGCTCTCCCGGTCGGCGATGAGGGCCTCGGACTCAACGAGGGCCTCAGCGTACTCCACACACTCCACGTCGCATTCGTACTCGTGTCGGTATGTGGATCCGACAGTGATGACCCTGTTGGGGCCCGACATCTTGAGCTTGAGGTAGATGTAGTTGGGGACGGCCATGAACTTGGCGTAGCATGGTCTCCCCAGCACTGCGTGGTAGGTTCCTCGGAACCCAACCACCTCGAACGTGAGGGTTACCTTTTGGAAGTTGGAGGGAGTCCCGAAGCAGACGGGCAGATCGACTTGCCCAAGGGGTTGGACGCGCTTCCCGGGGATGATCCCGTGAAAGGGCGCCGCACCTGCCCGAATCGTAGACAGATCGATCTGCAAGAGCCCGAGGGTCTCGGCGTAGATGATGTTGAGGCCGCTGCCTCTGTCCATGAGGACCTTGGTAAGCCTGACGTTGCCGATGACGGGATCGACAACGAGCGGGTACTTCACTGGGCTCGGCACGCGGTCGGGGTGGTCGCCTTGGTCAAAGGTGATGGGCTTGTCGGACCAGTCTAGGTAGACTGGCGTCGCCACCTTCACCGAGCAGACTTCCCGGCGCTCCTGCTTGCGGTGCCGAGCCGAGGCATTCGCTACTTGCCCACCGTAGATCATGAAGCAGTCGTGGACCTCGGGGAACTCCTCTGCTTTGTATCCCTCCTTGTCGTTGTCATGGCCTTTGCCACCTTCCGCCGGGGCCCGGCCTTATGGAAGTAGCGCCGAAGCATGACGCACTCCTCAAGAGTGTGCTTGACGGGACCCTGATGATAGGGGCACGACTCCTTGAGCATCTTGTCGAACAGGTTGGCCCCTCCGGGAGGCTTCCGAGGGTTCCTGTGCTCGGCGGCGGCGAAAAGATCTGCGTCGGCGGCGTCGCGTTTCGCTTGCGACTTCTTCTTGGCCTTCTTCTTCGTGCCGCGCTGAGCGGACGCCTCGGGGACGTCTTCCTGCTGGCGTCCCTGAGGCTGCTTGTCCTTCCGGAAGATAGCCTCGACCGCCTCCTGACCAGAGGCGAACTTGGTGGCGATGTCCATCAGCTCGCTCGCCCTGGTGGGAGTCTTGCGACCCAGCTTGCTCACCAGGTCGCGACAAGTGGTGCCGGCGAGGAACGCGCCGCTGACATCTGAGTCGGTGATGTTGGGCAGCTCGGTGCGCTGCTTCGAAAATCGCCGGATGTAGTCCCGCAGGGATTCTCCTGGCTGTTGGCGGCAGCTTCGGAGATCCCAGGAGTTCCCAGGGCGCACGTATGTGCCCTCGAAGTTTCCGGCGAAGGCCTTTACCAGGTCGTCCCAGTTGGAGATCTGCGCAGGAGGCAGATGCTCCAGCCAGGCTCGGGCGGCGTCGGAAAGGAACAGGGGGAGGTTGCGGATGATGAGGTTGACATCGTCCGTTCCACCCAGCTGGCAGGCCAGCCGGTAGTTCGTGAGGCACAGTTCCGGCCTTGTTTCCCCCGAGTACTTGGTGATGGTAGTCAGGGCTCGAAACCGGGTCAGGAAAGGCGCCCGTCGTATGGCCCGACTGAAAGCTTGCGGACCGGGTGGCTCGGGCGAGCGGCTCCGATCCTCCCCGTCGTCGTAGCGTCTCCCACGCCTGGGGTGGTAGCCTCGGCGCACCTTCTCATCGAGGTGGGCTCGACGGTCGCGGCGGTGGTGCTCGTTGCTGAGGCGACCCGGGGCTACAGGTGTTGCGTCGCGCGTGCGCCCGGTGTGGACCGAGGTTTCCTGCATGAATCGGGAAGTCGCGGCGCGATGCTCCGGGGGGTACCCTTGCCTTCGGGAAGCAGAGCTTTCGGCCCGTCGGATCGCGGCATCCTCCAGGAGATTCTTGAGTTCTCCCTGGATATGCCACCCCTCGGTGGTGGATGGCTCCGGCATCGCTTGGAGTAGTATTGCTGCTGCAGCCAGGTTCTGGCCTACCCCACTGGAAGCCGGGGGCAGCCTTGCCCTGGCATTGTCAGCGATGCGGTGCTGGACGTCCTGGGCCTGATGACGCGCTTCTCCGGCTGGTGCTCGGCCTGCCCACTCCTGCCCGATGTTCTGCCGGAGCTGCACAAGTTGTCCTGCTTCCTCGTCGAGCCTGGCCTGCATCTCGCGGATTTGCTTGAGCTGTGTGTCCTGACCCCCCGCAGGGACTGGGACCACAACTAGCTCCCAAAGGATGTCAACGCGAGGCGCAGGCCTAGGGGGACCGTCGTCCTCCGGCATACCAAGGTGGTTGCCTTCGTCGAGACCCCCTAGATCGACGTGGAAACATTCACGACTTAGGCCACAGTCCTCGTCGTCAAGGCTGTGGCCATCATCGGAGCAATCAGAGAGGCAGTAGTCACATGCGGTCATGAAGTCCCGCATGGCACTAGGAGCACGGAGCCCGGAGAAATCCCAACCAGAGTCGGGCTCGTCATCTTCCTCGGAACCCAGGGGCCCGTGGGTCGAGACGCCCGTCAGTCGGTCCTAGGTTGACCACATATGGTACCCCCGAAGGTTAGGATATGCCTTTATGAAAGCGTCCACTGAAGCGGGGTCGCTTGGTGGGTCGAAGCTGAATCTAAAAGGCACAGGGTGGAAAACGGACGGTACCTCTTGATCGACGGATGGTGACGAAGTCGCGTCGCGGACAGACTGCACCGTTATCTCAGGTACGAGGCTAACGCCCAGCAAGTCCTTCGCGAGCGTGCTGGCGTCATCCGTCCGCTTGGGGTTGGCGTGTTGCGGGGAAACGACGCTCATCTTCGTCTCAGACGCGAGGTCAACGCCCGACGTGTCCCCCGCTGGGGCGCCGACGTCATCGACTCGCTCGACAGCCAACGAGGTGCCGCCTCCTGCTTGGCCATGGTTGCCCCGCCTCCTCCTCCTGCGGCGGGGAAAGTGATGGGACAGACCCGGATGCTGCTCTTCCGCCATGGGGGGAAGACGTCGTCGATTCCGCCGCCGTCGGGCAGGATGACGGCCGTCGTTGTCGTTGTCGCGCGGCGGAGGAAGGAGTACCATGTCGTAGCTGCCGTCGAGGGACATGAACTCGAGACTCCCGAAGCGGAGCAGCGTCCCGGGCCAGAGAGGTTGCTGGAGACTACCCATCTGGAGCTTGACGGGAAGCTGTTCGTCAACACGCAGTAGGCCCCTACCTGGCGCGCCAACTGTCGGCGTTTCGACCCCGGGGGGTCCCTGGACCGACGAGTAAATTGTCGCTGCGTGTCCCAGCCCAGATGGGTCGGCGCGAGATGGAACACAAGGGGGAAAAAAGGGAACCGCGACTCGTGTTATCCTGCGCCCAGGGCGGATGCGCTTGCAGTAGGGGGTTACAAGCGTTCGCGAGAGAGGGAGAGAGCCTGTCCGTCAGCCCGTCCTCCCGCGCGGCCACCCTTTCGTACGAGGGCCCTGGACCTTCCTTTTATAGATGTAAGGAGAGGGCCCAGGTGTACAATGGGGGTGTAGCAATATGCTAACGTGTCTGGCAAAGAGGAGTCAGAGCCCTATGTACATGCCGACGTGGCTGTCGGAGAGGTGCTAGTGCCCTGTGCATTTGGCGTCGTGGCCATCGGAGGAGCGCTTAAGCCCTGTAGAAGCACAACTATCGGGGCTGACGGGACCTTGCTGACGTCTCCTTGCTTCCGTAGGGGGCTGAGAACCGCCGTCGTCATGGGAGCATGCGGGGTGCCATCATTACTTGTTTACCGGGGCGAGCCAGATGGAATGCCGGTCTTGTTCCCCGTAGCCTGAGCTAGCTAGGGGTAGGGTAATGATGTACCCCCCTGCAACGTGGTCGGTCCGAGCCCAAGGTCGGGCGAAGCGGTGACTCCTCCGAGGTCGAGGCGGGGGCCGAGCCCTAGGGTCGGGCGAGGCAGAGACCGTCTCCCGAGGTTGAGGTTGAGTCCGAGCCCTAGGGTCGGGCGAGGCGGAGACCGTCTTCCGAGGTCGAGGCGGGGGCCGAGCCCTGGGGTCGGGCGAGGCGGAGACCGTCTTCCGAGGTCGAGGCGGAGCTTCCTATGGCGCCTGAGGCTGGACTCGGCTGCTGTCAGCCTCACCCTGGCGGGTGGCACAGCAGTCGGAGCAGAGGCAGGCGGCGCTGTTTTCCTGTCAGGTTAGTCAGTGGAGGGCGAAGTGACTGCGGTCACTTCGGCCCTGCTGACTGAGGAGCGTGCGTCAGGATAATGTGTCAGGCGATCCTTGCATTGAATGCTCCTGCGATACGGTCGGTTAGCGAGGCGATCTGGCCAAGGTTGCTTCACTGCGAAGCCTGCCCGAGCTGGGCCTCGGGCGAGTCAAGGGTGCGCCCGTTGCTTGAGGAGGCCCTCGGGCGAGGCGTGAATCCGCCTGGGTCTACTGTTCCTGCCCGAGGCTGGGCTCGGGCGAGGCGAGATCGTGTCCCTTGAGTGGACGGAGCCTTGACCTGAATTGCGCCCATCAGGCCTTTGCAGCTTGTGCTGATGGTGATTACCAGCCGAGTTTAGGAGTCTTGGGGGTACCCCTAATTATGGTCCCCGATAGAGGGGCTTCAATCTTTTTTTTGTGCCACACAACAACTTCATGCTTTAGTGTTTTCCCTTTCTGATGCCTGCAATTGTGCTCACTGGTCTATGTTTTTCCCATCTATTGCCTAATTATACCTCTATTTTACCTGTTCTTTATGCAGATAAGTGGAAGCAGCCTCCTCACTGATTCCAGCGTTCTGGTCCTCGCTGTTCCAGGCTTCATGTTGCAGTAAGATACCCCTCCCCCTCGATTGTAGGCGTCAACTAACACATGAATTCTTGATTTAGATCGTTTTCCCCGAACTATGCTATGTCGAGTAAATAATTTTGATTCTTTCGAGCATTGGTTCCTTCATGTGAAGTATGTGAGGTAAAGCTAGTATATTATTCTTTGATTGCATAGGCCATATTTGCCTATTTTTACTGTTTAAGGTAACTTATAATTTCTGATTGCATTACATTCATCATTATTCATGGTTTCCTTTAGGATTTACCTTCAAAGATCATAAAATATTTGGGCCAGAAGAATAGGTTTAGCTTTAGCTCATGAACGACCATCCACTGTTAGTAGATAGAATTTAGCATATTTTTCAGTAATAGCACTACTTTTCTTGGTGATAGTTGGCCTCAGTTTGATTCTAAATATAAACTTGAATATTGTTATATGTTGTTTTGTTGATATACTTTTGTGGGCTCTTTGCTTTAAGTGGTTGTCTTCAATCAGACCACATGTCTGAAAATACTTAAGCAGTGATGGGACTATCACATTTAGTATGCTCAATTTTACGTTGTTGTTTCTCTCTCTTTTTTATAACTTGTTTTAGTGTGCTGCGCAATCCACCCATCTCTTCTTTAGAGTCAAAGGCGAGACAATTGTCGATGTTGTAGAAAGTTTAGCTAACATCCAAGTTTCTTCTATATGTTTTCCTTTCTAATCCTTTTGGTGATGCATATGGGAATGACTAAGTCAACAAAAAATGTTTGTAGGACCCAGTAAGACAAGAAAAAGACAAACAACACAATCAGTCTGATATGCCTAATTATTCCCTTGATTCGTGATTATGGTTTTGCCTCTTGATTTAATGTGAAGTTCCCCTCATCCACCCTTTTCTATCATTCGAGATATACAACCCACCCTAAGGTTAGAGATATATTTCCTCAATTGGCGATTACAATTTATGTCCTGTTCCAAGAAAAGAGAAGCCACTACAACCTTGAATTCTTTATGTTGTCATCGTGTATGTTTAGTAGGCATAAAAGAAGAAAAAGGCATTTTTCTATGGAGATTCATGCTGATGGCATAAATCTAACTACAACTATAAAAGGGAAGCAGTACAACAACTCTTGTTTGATTAAGTATATCCTTGATTCATGACTAGAGTTTTGTTATTAAATCGCTGAAAATTCAAGCTATTGCCTTTTGTGTTCGCTGACATTATGGTCTGTGTTTAGCAGGTACTCGAGTGAAAAAGATTTCACCATAGTTAGGTCCATGGTTATGACAAATCACAGTTGTCTGTTACATTACATCGATGTAATCTTCACGCAAAATCTCAACAATGTTTGGTTGGTTACTTACACCCCACTCTAGATTAACATGTTCTGAATTTTTTGTTCAAAGCTACAATTAACACGTGCTAAATGGTAATTTCTTTAAAATGATCCAATTGAGTTTGCAACTGCACATGATTTTTGCCAAGTTTCATCAAGTACTGCTCCAACAGAACAAACAATCATGGAATGTTGAGCTAAGTCATTGGGGTCTCAAGAAGAGGTCCAGGAATCCTAAGAATGATATGATAACCATGCTTAAATACAGATGGCATAAATTTTGCATTGATAACGATGTAGGTTGGTGATAGGTGTTTTTTTCATGTTCATTCATGGGCCTCACCTTTCTGATGTGACGAAAGAAAACTATATTGATCTTGATCTGAGCTATACATTGAAGGTCGATGTAGTAAAGGAACACTTAGACATTGCTGCTCATGGATTTAGGTACTGCCATCAAACATCGTCTTCTGATTCTTATATGCAGTGCCTGGTTCTTATGGCTTGCATGTATTTTATGCATTGACTACAGGGAAAAGAAGTGTGTGCATTGCTGATGATCCAATTACCTCTGAATCAAGTTAATAACTTGAAATAATTGCAGTTTAAATGTTATGTTGTATGCTCTCTACTAATACTAATCATTATTTCAAAACTTTGTATTTAATACTAATCGTTATTTCAAAACTTTGTATTGCTAAATTCAAACGCGCGCGATGGCGCGTGCCAGTCCACTAGTCTTTCTACGATTGGCCGTGCAAAAGTGGAAAAAAGACACTTTAGAGCTAATTTGGAAAGTTAATTCTCCTTAAATTGAAGAGAAAATTAGCTCATTTTCATCTCAATCCTCTCAAGGATTTAAATTTTCAAACTAGCTCTTGGAGCTTATATAGAAGGGGTTGAGAGGAAAATTTCTCGCTCAATCTTTTTCAGTCTCCTAATCAAACAAGCTCTTGGGGTTTCCGTCTATGCATCTGAATAATGGTGAAATTTTCAACAATTAGGGCTTGTTCGGTTAGCTCTCAATCCATGTGGATTGAATGGGATTGGATGGGTTTGAATCCCAAACAAGTCAAACTTTTTCTTAATTTTTTCCAATCCCATATGTCGGTACCCAAAATCAGGGGTACCCTCTCCTACAACATGAAGACTCCGCACTAATGCGACGTCCCTTAGCCACTCGAAGGACCGCGCCTGACCCCACCGGATGGGCAGGCCAAAGGGCGCCACGTGGCAGGGAAAGACACCACACCCCAGTGAGGCCGGACCCCAGCGGAAGGATACCGGACCCCTATATACATACAAGTCCGGAACCCCTAGATGAGTCCGAACTCCAGCAGGGTCCCGGAACAAGAAGGACCATATTGTGTGCAGGGGTCCGGCGCTGACACGTGTGCGGGCCTTGCCCTCCGCTTCCCGCTCAGGCGGAAACCCGCTGCTTGTGGCCCATGACATAAGCTACAGGGCCGAGCCTGACAAGAAGTCGTGCAGACCCTGCATTTATTGAGGAAAAGACACGCCGCCTGCCACTGCGCTGACGGGCGACGTGCCCTCTCAGCATTAAATGCGTCCCGTCCCATCCGCTGGCAGGCGGCGTCAAGGTCATCCAGCAGGCGGCGCGCCTGCTGGGTCTGCTGGCAAACAGTGCGCCCGTGCTAGGTGGGACCCTATACTCGTCTTCTCTTCCGCAGGAAGCTTCCCCAGCACGCCAAGGATACGCAGACCTCGAGTGACAGGACACAAGAAGATTGTCTCGACAACAGACATTAGAGGATCCAAGCACTATATTCTTTATGTCCCTGGGCCCGCATGTCGGGCTCAGTCCCTTTGTGCATGCCCCCCTTCAGCTATAAAAGGGGAGGCATGCGACGTTACACACACACACAATCTTACACTCGCTAAGCTCAGACAAGCTCTTGAGCAATACAACTCACAGTGGAGTAGGGTGTTACGCTCCGGCGGCGTGTGTCGATCCACCAGCCTCGTAGCAAGCAAAACGCTTAAGCCCCTCCTCATCTTAGGATTTAGGGCGGGTGCACTCCACAACCCGGCCGGGGAGATTTCCTCTCCGACATTTGGCGCGCCAGGTAGGGCCCTAGGCTTCAAGTTTTTGCTTGTTTTCTCGCTCAGCATGATGGTGCGGATCATCGAGCACCACGCCGAAACCTCGGAGGATTTCGTGATGGAGCAAGAAGTTGCATCCTCCGCGCCACGAGCGCCCGACCGCCCCGACTCTGGGACTGCTACCGTGCATGCCATGCAGTAGCACACACCAGCGCAGGCGTCCCGGACTCCGTCGAGGACAGCGCCTACGGCGCTGTCTGAGACCAGGGAATTGCTGCGCCACCCCCTAGCTCCACGGCATCGCCGGAGGCCATGAAGCAGTGGCGCGACGACATCGACCGGCTGCTCGGAATGGCGCATTCTTATTCGTCCAGGTCGAGGCCACGATTATCCCGGTGCCAACGCGAGGCGACGGCATCTGTGAACTCGCCTTCTGTAAGGGGTGCACAGACCGACGACCTCTGGGCGGAGCTCAACCATAGGCGTACGGGAGAAGACGCCCGAGTCTCTTTGGAAAAGGCGCGTGAGCGCCGTTAGAACATTGAGGGTCGCAATCTCAACCGAGATTTCGCCGCGGAGGCATCGCAGACACCAGTGGGCGCCCGGTCCCAAACGGGTGTCCCCTTGGCCGGTGTGGGCTGCGCCGCCCTCGCAGATCATCTTCGCGCGGCGTCATGGCCGCCCAAGTTCCGGCCACACCTGCCGAAAAAATACGACGGAACATCAAACCCGTCAGAGTTCCTATAGGTGTACGTTACCGCCATCACGACAGCAGGTGGAAACACCACTGTGATGGCAACATACTTTCATGTGGCCTTGTCTGGACCTGCCCGGACCTGGCTCATGAACCTCACCTCGGGATCAGTCTACTCCTGGGAAGAACTCTGCGTGCGGTTCGTGGCGAACTTCGCTAGTGCTTACCAACAGCACGGTGTGGAGGCCCACCTCCATGCAGTAAGGCAGGAGCCCGGGGAAACCCTCTGGAAGTTCATCTCCCGCTTCACCAAGGTACGAGGTACGATACCTCGTATTTTTGATGCTTCCATCATCACGACTTTCTGATAGGGAGTACGTGATGAAAAAATGTTGGAGAAGTTGGCCACACATGACGTGGAAACTGTCCCCACACTCTTCGCTCTGGCCGACAAATACGCCAGAGCCGCCGAGGGTCGTTCATGGCACTCGGCCCCACAAACTGGAGCTGCCCAGTCAGGTGGTACAGGGCCCGTCCTCTGGGACGGAGAGAAGAAAAAGAAGAAGGACCGCGACTACCAGAAGCCATGGTCCACTGCTCTGGTGGTCGCGGCAGCAATCGGAGGCCAGGGCGACCATAACAAACGCCCGCGACCGCAGAAGGGTAACAGCGGTTCATGCCCTGTGCACCCACATGGTCGCCACAGCACCGCGGAGTGTCGCAAGATCATCGACCTCGCAAAACGCGTCAGCGAGCGGCGCGAGCAGTCCTCCAAAGACGGCTCCCTGCCTCGCCGCCGGCCCGGCAAGGAAAAGGCAGACGACGGTGAGGTGGCCGCGGCTGAACGAGACCTCGGGTATCAGTCGCCCGAGGGGGACCTGAAGGATATCTTTGCCGGAGGCTCCTACTCCGGTGAAGACAACTAGACGGACCTTGGGGGAACTTCGTGTCCCCCGGTCTACGAAGCTGAAGCACGCCTTCCTCCGGAGGCCCTTCTGTACCTCCCATGGGTCCGAGCTACAGACAAGTACATACAGAAGTGATCACAGCCAGAGACAGGGGTTCCCGTGTCAAATGCGGATAGAAACCCTGGGTCGGCGGAGAGTGCCACACCAAGAGGTGCTCTGCAACCCTCCCCCAGCTGGTAAGGACCCTCCAAGGTAACGGGAGTGCACCGACCCAGGGGCAACTATCTGGCTACGACTGGAGGAGTACCTTACCCTGATGCCAAATATCTCTGTAAGTTCTATCCATAGAGCAAGACAAGGGGGTTGAGTCTGTTTCCTTTTTTATAACTAAATGACGCATACGTGTATGATAACCCGGTGGGGTCTGCCCCCATGAACCCATACTATTGGTCTGCACACATGCATGACAAGTTATGAAGAAGAAACTACCCCCCTCAGCTGTGCTCTTGTGATAGTCCCATCTTGCTGCTCCATGGTCCCACCTTGCAGCCTTTCAGATAATAACTTTCGGCTAACCCACCTGTACGGGTTCCATCTGTCTGACATGGCGACATCCGAATTGAACAGCCAGGCTTGCAGTTTAGGGCCCCTGACACGAAAGTGGGGAGGTCCGACAGCCTGGGGGCCGGCTCTAGAAAACGGGACCCCGTTCCATAGGGTAGTCTGGAGCCCGTGTAGCCGCTCAGCCAGGTCCTGTACCGTGGGCCTACATGCTCCACCACCCCGTGACAGAAACTTAGTATCTAGAGTTATAAGTCCTGCGGGTCCGACAACCTCGGGACCGGAACTAGAGAAGGGACATTAGTCTCCTAGGGTGGTCCGGAGCCCGTGCAGCCGCTCAGCCTGGTCCAATACCGTGAGCCTGCACACTCCACCACCCTGCGACAAGTGTCCTAGTATCTAGAACAGCGACCCAAGGGGGTCCGGAAATGCAACTTGGCCACCCGGACTAAAACCTGCAGGTCCCGAGCATGTATTAAAGGGCGACTAATGTCAGACAGAGCACCCTATGAGGTGTGCTACTAATGCTTTCTAGCTAAAAGTTGTGTACAGATCTAGGTCCCGGCGAGTTGCCTCCCGAGGATTATTTACAACCTTTTCAGAAACGCTGGTATCCAACCTCAACACATCAAGCCTGCATCCCAGGCGGGGGGCTAGGTAAGAGTCAACAACATCGCTCACAGCAAGAGCAGGCGTTGCACAGATAAGTGTTAAATGCTGCATAGAAGACTATATTTATTTCTTTACAAAAACAGGGAAAGGCCTGGGGGCCGGTTCTAAAGAACGAATGCCCGTTCCATAGGGTGGTCCGGAGCCTGTGTGGCCGGTTAGCCTGGTCCCGTACCCAAAATCCTGCACACTCCACCACACCATGACGTGTGTCCTAGTATTTAAAACTATAGTCTTGTGCGTCCAACAACCTGGAGGTCCGGCTTTGAAGAACAGACACTTGTCTCCTGGGGGGTCCGGAAGCCATGTAGTCGCTCAGCCAGGTCCTGTGCCGTGGGCCTGCATACTCCACCGCCCTGCGGCAGGTGTCTTAGTACTTGAAGCCACCATCTAGGGGGTTTGGACACACAACTAGGCTTCCCAGGCTAAAATCCTACATATGTTATTACATTTTTCTCTCAAAGCAAATATCATTACATTCCCTTACAAGTGGGACCCTAGCTCCATTTCCACAGGAATGGACTACGTTGCACCAATGGGAGTCGCGCTGGGAGCTGGCGCCGGACAGCTCCACCAACGACGGCGACCACCTCTGCACCAGCAGCGACAACGACCTCCGCCTCGGGCGGCTAGACAGTAGCAGCGATCACCCCAGGGCGAGCGCTACTGTGAAAAGGTCCTCGCCCCCGTCGTCCTACAGGGGGTGACAACGAGGCCATTAAAGCCAAAGAGTCGGGGACTCAGCGGCAGATGGCTCTGATGCCCTCACCAGTGGAGGCAACCACCTCTGCAAGGGGTAGCCTCACCAGCGGCGGCGACCGCCTCTGCACCAGTGGGCGGCGGCTGCCTCAGCATGCACTAAGGGATTCTCACCCCTGTTTCGACCAACAGGAGTGAGGACAAGATCGTCCAAGAACGTCGCCGCCACCGCCGCGGTGTACGACTTCTTGTACGGACCCCTAGTGCGCCCAGACGGCAGGAGGCAGCGCCGGAGGCGGCACCAGAGCCATCCAGCCCCAAAGGGCCAGACACGCTGTAGCTGACAGCCTGCAGTCGGCCGGCCCCGTGTAGCCAAGGTCCACCCCTCCCGCAGGACTGGTGAACACCCTTCCCCTCCGAATGCTAGAGGAAGAAGCGGGTCACCGACCCAAACGGAGGGTAGGGCCCCAGCTCAACCCACCTCCCATCACAGCGAGGATGATGAACATCCTTGAAGCTGAGGGTGGGAGAGAGGCCGCAGCCCGGCATGCTTCTCCTCGCCACAAGGCTGGTGGTCATCCTCCTGGGTGACCACCGGTGGGGGACTGCAGCCTTGCCGTGTGATGAAAATCCTTGAAGCCGAATGGTGGTGGAAGGATGCCAACCCCCATGGGGTTGCACCCCTCCAACGGCAGCAGGAAGAAGACAAGATCGGCGACACCACCACGAGCGCACGCTCTCCGACGGTGAAGTCGCCGGAAGAGACGACCTTGACGCGGATGTCTCCAGAGAACACCGACGCACCCCATCTGGAGGCCCGGAAGGCGAAAGAGCGCGGTGGTCGCAAGAGAAGCGAGGCATGTCTACTGCCCGGGGGATCGACCCCTTTTTAAAGGCAGATCCCCCCACTCGCGCCCCTGAAGCGTCACGGGTGAAGTCTCCCTCGGCGTACACCAAGGATCTCACCTTATGACACGGAGGCCAGGCCCCGCATGTCATGCAAACTAACCCCAAGAAGGAGCGTGCGACTACCTTGCGGTTACGCGCCCCTCTATTCCCGGGGCAACCAGCGACCAGGAAGGCGAACCACCGCACGAGGGGCATGCAGCCGCCCCACGATTAAGCATCCCTCCATCTTCACCGTATCCAGCGGTCAAAGAGGCAACCCGCCGCGTAAGAGGCGTGCAGCCGTCCCACGGCTGTGCGCCCCCTCAGCTCCGCCACAACTGGCGGTCCAACTCAGGGGCCCAGGCCCACATGTCATGTAACCGGCGCGCCGGTTACCGTGTTCCAAGAAACTGCACCGCCGTCTGCGCCAATGCCACGTCTTCTCGGGACTGTCATGGATTCTGAAAAGGTAAATTTTTCAGAACCAGTGCAGTGACTCAAGGCAGCCCCGCGCATGGCCCAACAGTGTCGTTAAGTACGACGGTCACGGGTCAGTCAGCCGTGGGAATAGGCATGGCGGTTGGCGTGGTCATGGGCGGGACGACAGTAATTGCGGCAACGGGCGTACGGAGGCAGCGGTCCAACCGCCAATCAGACTCTGGTCCCACCTGCAGGCTCGCATCCTCCCCTGAAGCGGGACCGGGGGCCACTGTCGGTACCCAAAATCAGGGGTACCCTCTCGTAGAACATGAAGACTCCTCACCAATGCGACGTCCCTTAGCCACACGGAGGACCGCGCCTGACCCCACCGGATGGGCAGGCCAAAGGGCGCCACGTGGCAGGGAAAGACACCACACCCCAGTGAGGCCGGACCCCCGCGGAAGGGTACCAGACCCCTATATATGTACAAGTCCGGAACCCTCGGATGAGTCCGAACTCCAGCAGGGTCCCGGAACGAGAAGGACCCTAGTGTGTGCAGGGGTCCGGCGCTGACACGTGTGCGGGCCTTGCCCTCCGCTTCCCGCTCAGGCGGAAACCCACTGCTTGTGGCCCATGACATAAGCTACAGGGCCGAGCCTGACAAGAAGTCATGCAGACCCTGCATTTATTGAGGAAAAGACGTGCCGCCTGCCACTGCGCTGACGGGCGATGTGCCCTCTCAGCATTAAATGCATCCCGTCCCATCCGCTGGCAGGCGGCGTCTGGGTCTGCTGGCAAACAGTGCGCTCGTGCTAGGCGACACCCTATACTCGTCTTCTCTTCCGCAGGAAGCTTCCCCAGCACGCTAAGGATACGCAGACCTCGAGCGACATGACACAAGAAGGTTGTCTCGGCAACAAACATTAGAGGATCCAAGCACTATATTCTTTATGTCCCTGGGCCCGCATGTCGGGGCCCAGTCCCTTTGTGCATGCCCCCTTCAGCTATAAAAGGGGAGGCATGCGACGTTACACACACACACAATCTTACACTCGCTAAGCTCATACAAGCTCTTGAGCAATACAACTCACAGTGGAGTAGGGTGTTACGCTCCGGCGGCCCGAACCACTCTAAACCCTCGTGTGCTCCCATGTGTCGATCCACTAGCCTCGTAGCAAGCAAAACACTTAAGCCCCTCCTCATCTTAGGATTTAGGGCGGGTGCACTCTGCCACCCGGCCGGGAGATTTCCTCTCCGACACCATCCAATCCATGTGTATTGGGAATAACCGAACAAGGCCTTATATGGGTGGGATTCATGGCGCCGTAACTCACGGTGGGATGCCATATATGTGATGTGGGATGGCCTGTTCCCGATGTGGATCATGATATATCTTTGAAGTGTAGTGGAGGTGCAGCCTATCTTATGTCACTCATCGTTCACTAAGCAAAGGTTTAGGGTCCATTTGGTTCCTTTAGTCCATGGACTAAGGGTCTCTTTAGAAGTAAAGCATTTTTATAGTTTCTAGTCAATACCATATTTTGTAGGAATACCATACTATTTTATGTCATAAGGTGTTTGTTTGCATTTCTAAAAACTAAGTTCAAAACCATGGTATTTTACATACCATATATAGTATTTTGGAGTATTGGAAACTCCACTCTAACCTAAAATTTTTATAGTATAGGTAGTTTTTGCCTAAATACTATGGTTTAAAACGTTGTATCTTAAAACCATGATATTCTTTGAGCTAGCCAAAACTATGTTAAGAACTATGTTATTGTCGTGACAATTGCAAAGTAAAGTATTAATTAGCAGCTAAAATTAGCTAGAGAATTTAAAACATGTCAGCTAATAAGCTAAATAATTATTAGCTACACGCCTAACCAACCGTTAGTTTGTTATTAGTTGTCTCAACCAGGTAATGTATGGTTAAACTCTAAAATACCCCCAACCGTTAGTTTGTTATTAGTTGTCTCAACCAGGTAATGTATGGTTAAAATCTAAAATACCCCCACCCCCACAATGCCCACCAAATAAAATACCCAGCTAATAGCTGATTGCATGATTTTTTTTTAAAAAAATGTTCGCTACTTTTTTTGCAATATGAATGAATTCATTTTAATTTTTTAAACATTCATACATGTAATCGTGTTATGTTGCTAAATATGTCTTAAAGCAAATAAAAGAGGTGCATGCAGGGTAGTTATAACGATTAGCTCATCAAAACAACCTATTAGCTACTCCATTCGTTCATAAATATACGACACGTTTAAAAAAATTTAACCACTCGACTTATTGAGAAAAAATGAGTTATCATTTATTTTTTATGATTTGTTTTATCACTTAAGATAGCTTATGTTTGGCTTAAAATTTTATATTTTTGAATAAATATTTTGAATAAGATGAGTGATTAAATTTTTGAAAAAGTCAATAATATCATATATTTGTGAACGGAGGTAGTACAACAATATAACATCTCTACTATTAGTTATCTAGTTGATAACACTAACAATTAGCTCTAGAGGTTTGGAACGATGTTTTAATCTCGTACTTTTAAGAGATTGTCATAAATTTTCTATATTAAAGGCGAGAGCGAACCTCGCACGCCGTGGACATGTCACTTTTTAAAATTCCAGCCGCGCGAATGTGTTCCGACGGTTGCGAACAGCTCATAACCCATGACTGGATTAGTTTGTTTTTTTATTTCATACGCATCGGCCGGCTCACAAATGTTCTAGATGACTCTGAATAGACACCTCTCCACCTTCTCCTCTCCGGCCGCGGGGCGTGTCTACTGTGATTGCAGTCGAGGCAGCGACACCAACGGCGACGCTGGCCTGCAGTAATCTTCACTTCTTCAGTCACGTCACAAAATCCTCATCGAAAAAAATGAGCAGCAAGGGAGGGAGCCAAGGAGGTAACCGGAAACGATGGCCGAGTCCTGGTCAGCGCCCTTGAACTCCTCGTCTCCACCCACCGCCTCTCCTTCACCGTTTCTTTGTTCCGCAATCAAGAACATGAAGAAGCTGCAAAAGCAGCCGCATCGACATTTGCTGCATTCACGTGCCTTCCTCCTTCCTAGAGGAGACCTAGAGGAGACCAGGATCAGGAGCATATAGATGTGGTACTAGATCACGATCTAAATACTTCTTCATAAAATAACAAGACCTTAAATAAATTTTAGTTCAAAATGAATATAAATACCCCGATTTAATCTGATTTTTAAATTTTATAGTGTAAAATTTAGAGCTTATTGTTATCCATAGAAAATTTAGAGTCTATTGTTATCCATAGAAACAGAAATGGGAAAATAAAGTCAAACTTGTGATGAGCGGGCTGGACAGCAGCCGCTTCGACATCGTTATTTCTTCCCTGCTCCTGCCTTGCTAGAAACGGTCGCCTAATCCAAGGACAAAAGTACACTAATCTAGGCCTATTGGATCAAATTTGGTTAATCCAATGACAAAAGTTTCCCTAATCTTAAAATAAATCTAGTTAATCCAAGGATGGCAGAGAAGCATATTGTTTTTTCATTACTTTACGAACTCATTAAATTGGCATAAATATTATTGGTGTCCATAGCTTGTTGGGTTCAAAGGCCATAAGTAGCCACTACCGGAATCAGCTCCTTTGCCGTGTGTCTGAGACACATGGCAAAGGCTATTTTACACTCGGCAAAGGCTTTGCCGAGTGTAACACTCGGCAAAGAACGCTCGGCGAACTGTACATTGGCAACAACCTCTTTGCCGAGTACTTTTTGTCGGGCACTCGGCAAAGAAAAGTCACCGTCACGGCGCCAAGTGACGGTGACGGATCCTTTGCCGAGTGCCTTCTGTGGCACTCGGGAAAGAGGCCAATTTTGCCGAGTGTTTGCTCGAGAGGCCCTCGGCAAAGACTGGTCCAGTGAGCCCCACCGCCAGTCCCTGTGCCGAGAGCTCTAGTAGGCACTCGACAAAGGAGGCTTCTTTGCCGAGTGTCTGGTGGACTGGCACTCGGCAAAGAACCCTCCAGTGGGCCCCTTCGCCAGTATATTTGCCGAGTGCCTTGGTAACAGCACTCGACAAAGATATCTTTGCCGGTTCCCAGGTTTCCTTCTTTGTCGAGTGCCATTGTCAGCACTCGGCAAAGATGGCTTTACCGGTTCCCAGGTTTCCTTCTTTGCCGAGTGCCATGGTCATAGCACTCGGCAAAGTGACCCTTTGCCGAGTGTTACACTCGGCAAAGTGACCAGGATGTCCCTTTTTTATTTGCTTTTGTTGTTCCATCCAAACAAACAAAAAATATATATCATTCACATCACATTATATATCAATCACATCACAGAATGAACACATTTATCATCAACACCATATATATCACAAAGTCTCACAAATATAAGTCAGGATCATCACAAAACAGATATAAGTCTGCATCATCACTAACATCACCAAGTATCTCACAAGATAAAATCTAACTAACATCACCAACACTCATAAAGGTAAGTCTGGATCATCACAAAACAGATCATCAACGAGGTGGGCATCTGGACTGGTTCGACGAAGGGCTGGGCGAAGCATGAGGGTTGTTCGACGCCGCCGATTGACCCTGCATAGAGAAGAGATTGTATGTGTGAGAACATATGAATATATATCATGCAGTACTAAAATTTTGATACTCACAGGAGTAGTGAACTCTGTAGGGTCAGCTGCAGGGAACAACGGAGGTGGTGGAGCATGACCCTGTGCGGCGCCAAGGCTCTGCATGTACGCGAACATCTTCGCCATCCTCTTCTCCAGCTCCTCACGTTGCCTCCTCTCATCATCTAGCTGAGTCTGTAATATTTCACCCTAATGTTACGATAATGCAAAGAGAAGATATATAAAAATCAATGAACGATGAATAGATAAGGAATAACCTGGAGTTGCTGGATACGATGCTGTGAGGTGTCCTGCCAAGGTCGTATGGCTGGGCTCGCGCTCGTGCTCCTTGCTAGCACCTGAGAGAGAGTGGGAGTGGAGGACGAGTCGATTGCCCCGTCGGTAATCTAGTACCGCCCATGCCTCTTGCCTCCTCCGACCCTCATGAGGACATCTCCGTCGATGTCCTCGGTCCTCGGATCGTAATCTGGCCCATGGACCTCCTTGGCCATGGCGGTGTACTCACTGAGGCGTCTGTGGATGGCGGGGTTGGTGTACGCCTCGGGCCCGTCATCCGGGTTGTAGGTGACGTCGGACGTCGCCTTCCCCTTGTGGGCCATAGCATATGCCGAGAACGTGGAGCAAGGCGCGCCACCATGTGCCGCCGACTGCGAGAAAACCAACGAGATGGTTAGAAATCATGTCTAATCGAAAGTTATATACCTAAATAAAAAGAGCGTGTAGCCATGCTTCCGCGTATTTGCCCAGGTTGCGGCTGCCTTGATGGTGGGAGGGACCTTGCATCAGCAAACGCCGTTCCCGGCTAGCGTTGTGCGCCTCGTCCCACTCAGCCGAGCACCACCTCTGCACCATCTTCTCCCAGCACTTAGGATGCGCGGCGCACCAATGAGGAATCATCTAAAAAAATATAAGTACACCGCATATCAGAAGATAAACATAAGCATATTTAGTACCAATAATAAAGTTTTGTATTTACCTGCAAGTACTGGTCCGGAGTCAACGATATGGTTCGGGCGTCCTTCTTGTTCACCTTCTCCCCAAGGACGGAGCCGTGGTAAGTGACGATGGCCTGGATGGGCGCCTCGTAGTGCATGTCCACGACGAGCTTCTTACAGCACGTAGTAGACACCACATCCGCCCTGGCCTCGTATCCAGCATCGCATCTAAAGAAATCCTACATACAAAGACGATGTATCCATACATTATTTCAAGAATATGCAACAAATGCGACTTATTAAACAATATAGTGCGAGGAAGACTTACCCACAGCTCTTGCTTCACCCGCTCCGCCTTGTTGTTGAATTGTCTGCCGTCCCGATCTACTGCATCGGGGGCGACAGCGTAGTGGTCGAAGGTGTATGCTGGGCTCGTCACTCCGGCGTACTCAACAAGTCCAGGGAAGTGTTCCCTGCATAGAAGGCCGAGGATGCCATTGGGGTTGCGGCCGTGACCCCCTGCAGTCTCCAAAATCATCCAAGACCTGTCCAAGTGATTAAGATGAAGTATTAGTTTCTATTATTAATTTGAACATATAATATGAAAAAGCAGCAAGAACATCTAAAGTTATCTACCTCTCTCCATCGGGTCGTATCAGCGGACGTCTGTCACGAAGTATGGGTCGCTTAGGGAGACTCGCGGGACCTCGCAGGTAGATACTCCTCGAACCTGAGGAGCCAGAACCTGAGACGTCCTGCTGAGCGGCGGCGTCGTCGTCGTCATCATGCTGCGCCGCATCGTCTTCGTCCTGCTGTACCGCATCGACAGCGGCTTGCTGCTCCACCTGCTGCGGTACGGCGTCGTCCTGCTGCGCCTCCTCCTCCGTCCTACGGGTGCTCTGTCACACCCGGTTTTAGAAGGCAAACCGAATGCGAACCATGTACGTGCCAGGATCAGTTATTCACGTACACAGCAGTTACATAATATGGACATCATCACACAGTGCTCAAAATAGTATTAATAAGGGAAATAGTCGATTACACCATACGTCTGAGACGTCCATATAGTTCTTACAATAAATCAAAGTGCGGAAAAGAAACGTAGATAGCGCGGCCTTCACAGGCAGCCGACTGGGGGTTGCCGCTAACCCACACCTAGAACTCGTCGTAATCTTGGAACTCCTGGAAGTCTCCTTCCACAGCTTCATCTTCGCCTGAGCAGTGGTTGCAATGCTGACAACCTGGGGGGGGGGGTTTGGTGTGTAGAGCAAGGGTGAGTACACATCAACATACTCAGCAAGTATCCTGTTTGGCTGTAGTGGACTAGCTTTATGTGGGGATAAGTCAAGCAGTTGCTTTTAGTTGGTCAGATTATTACTTACTAGTAGAAAGCCAAGTTTTAGCATTAACCCAAGTTATTAACCCAAACGTACTCCTTTCCAAACGGAAAGAGTACCACTTACCAGCACCATAATCATAATCAAAACCATCATTCTCATATCCACCTGTACCAAAGTATCTCTGATCAAGTACCACTAATCACTGGAGCTCCCTTGGCCGCTCATAACCGTGAGCACGGCTGATATATCAGTTTCATAACACTCTGCAGAGGTTGTGCACTTTACCCACAAGCCGTGATTCCCTCTCTGGCCCGGGCTTGCAAGACCCTTATTCACTCCCGAGGTGAATGGCCAGGGATTCACTACGAAGCCTTTACAAAGATTCCCCGGGGCTGTAGCCACCCGTTAGGTTTCCTAAATGCACCGCACTCCTCCCCAAGGGGCGAACCCAAACTTGGCAGAGCGAGCCGCATACACCGAGCCCCATTGACGGCACGACGGCTAAGTGAACTACATCCCGGATCCTCTAATTATTCAGCTAAGGGCACCCCATTCCACCCTTATGGTTGCACTGTTTTGCCGGGCGGTCATCCATAGAACAGGTCCTTACGGAGAGGCACTCGAGAAACCGCTCGAGCCCCCTTGAAGACCACAAGTATCACATCGTAATAAGAGAAGGGAAAACAGCGTATCATAGATAACCACATCATGTTCATTGATTAGAGTTTGAGCAATAGCATAAAGCTAAACAGTAATAATCCAACCCAAATAGGTAAACAAGGACATGGATAACAAAACTAGTCAATCCTTAGGCATAAATGTGTAAAGCGGGAGGTGAATTAAATAATGAATAGGACATAGATAGGTCAAGGGACACTTGCCTCCACCAAACGACTGCTGCTCAGGGGCTTCTCCTGCGAATTCCTCGGGCTCTTCGACCGGATCGTTCTCTATGCGAGCGCAAACATACATACATCCATCCACATTTAATACAAAAGAACAGTACACCATACAAGGGAACAAATAAAGCGAATATGCATCAAGTATGACATTTGACATTGCATTTGTTATGGTTAGAAAGAAACGGGAAAGGGTCTCGCAGGGGGTTAAATCTTATGCACTAACGATCAATTACAATTGGTTCTTAACAAAAGAATTCTGTTATATGCACTAGTGGGAACCTAATCATTTTAAGTTGATCAACATTGCACGAGATAAACAATTAACTACATGAATCAGTTAGCATAACGGAATTTTAAATTAAGCTTCATATTTCAATAACATTAACAACGATTAGCCTACCTAAAATAAAATAGCTATGATCACAGAAAGTAAATAAAATAAAAAAATAAAAAAAACAGAGGGGGGGGGGGGGCGGTTGAACCGGCCCTAGGGGCGGTTGAACCGGCCGGCTGGGCGGCGAGCTGGGCGGCGGGGCGGCTGAACCGGCCCGGTTGAACCGGCGGCCAGGCGAGCGCGCGGGGGGGGGGGGGTCGGGCTGGCCAGGCGGCCGAGCCGGCCAAGCGGCCAGGCGAGCGCGCGGGGGGGGGGGGTCGGGCTGGCCAGGCGGCCGAGCCGGCCAAGCGGCCAGGCGAGCGCGCGGCCAAGGCGGCCAGGGGGCGCGCCGGCGGGGGGCACGGCCGGGGCTGGCCGAGCCGGCCAGGGCGCGGCCGGGCGGGGCGGGCCGAGCCGACCATGGCGGCGGCCATGGCGCCGAGCGGCAAGGGGAAAGGGGAGGGGGGATGGGGAGGGAGGAGAGGGGGAGGGGGAGGGGGCTCACCGGCGACGGGGACGGGGCGGGGCGGCCGAGCGGGGCGGCCGATCGGCGACGGGGAGGGGCGGCGCTAGGGCAGGGGGTAGGGGCGGCGGCGGCTTAGGGTGAGGGAGAGAAAATGAGAGAAAATGAGAGGGAGGGAGAAAGAATTGGGGGAAAAAGGGGAGGTGGGGGGGCGGCATGGGCCAATTGGGCCCAAGGGGGGGCGCCAGGGGCGGCTGGGCCGGCCGGGGTCGGCCCACGGCGCGGGAGAGAGAAAAAGAGGAGAGAGAAAGAGAGAGAAAAAGAAAGAAAAGATCTTCTCCTCATTTTCGAAATCCGATCTTTCCACATGAATGCATTTGCACTTTCAAAGCAATCAAAAGAAATGCAAGGTTCGGCATGGTGCATCAAACAACATAAAGTATTTAGGGTTTTCTTACACGGGAAATCCAAACCGAATCCCGCTAGAACTTTGGAAAAGGTCAAGGTTTAGCGAGGGCAAAAGAAAAAGAAAAGGTAACGCCCGAATTTGGCGAGTAAAGAAAAGAAAAAATTCAACTACAAAATTCGGGGCGTTACAAACCTATCCCCCTTAAAAGAATCTCGCCCTCGAGATTCAGGGCTGGCTAGCAAAGAGCTCTGGGTACTTGGCCACTAGATCATCTTCACGCTCCCAGGTTGCTTCTTCCTCAGAGTGGTGATTCCATCTGACTTTGCACATTCTGATGGTCTTCCTTCGGGTGACTCTATCTGCAACCTCAAGGATCTGAGCTGGCTTCTCAACATAGGTCAAGTCCTCCTGGACCTCCAGACCTTCCACCGGCAACTGCTCTTCTGGCACACGCAAGCACTTCTTCAACTGAGACACATGAAAGACATTATGCACAGCAGACAAATTTTCTGGCAAACTGAGCTGATAGGCCACTTCTCCACGCTTTGCAAGAATCTGATACGGACCGATGTAGCGGGGTGCTAACTTGCCTTTCACTCCGAATCTTCTGACTCCTCTGATCGGTGACACTTTCAGATAGACAAAGTCTCCGACTTCGAAACTCAGCTCTCTTCTTCTTGTGTCTGCATAACTTCGCTGCCTCGATTGCGCTATCTTCAGGTTCTCTCGAACCATCTTGATGTTCTCTTCGGCTTCAAGCAAAATGTCTGGCCCAAACACTTGCTTTTCTCCAGGCTGACCCCATTGCAGCGGAGTTCTACAACTCCTTCCATAAAGCGCCTGAAATGGTGACATCTTCAAACTGGCCTGATAACTGTTGTTATAGGAAAACTCTGCATAAGGCAATCTCTTATCCCATCCGGACTGATCTTGCAACGCACAGGCTCTCAACATGTCTTCAAGAATTTGGTTGGTTCTTTCGGTCTGGCCATCTGTCTGCGGATGATAAGCTGAACTGAAATTCAGATGTGTGCCCAAGGCTTCATGCAACTGCTGCCAGAAATGAGAGGTGAACTGCGTTCCTCTGTCTGACACTATCTTCTTTGGCACACCATGAAGACAAACGATCCGAGACATATACAATTCTGCCAATACTGCACTGTTGTAGCTGGTCTTGACAGGTATGAAGTGGGCTGACTTGGTCAAACGGTCCACTACTACCCAAATGGAATCGTAGCCGGCTCGAGTGCGAGGCAATCCGACTATGAAATCCATACCAATTTCATCCCATTTCCACTGAGGGATCTGCAACGGTTGCAACAATCCAGCTGGTCTCTGGTGTTCTGCCTTAATTCTTCGGCAACTATCGCACATAGCCACATGCTCTGCGATTTCCCTCTTCATTCCGTACCACCAGAATTTCTTCTTCAGATCCTGATACATCTTCTCACTACCAGGGTGAATCGAATAGGCTGTCTCATGAGCTTCCTTGAGAATCAACTCCCGAATGGACTGGACATTGGGAACACACAAGCGGTCTTTGAACCATATCACGCCTTCTGCATCTTCTCGAAAATCTTTGCCTTTGCCTTCCAGAATCAGTCGCCGGATCTCACTGATTTTCTCATCATTCTTCTGCGCTTCTTTGATTTCGCGCTCCAAGGTAGGTTCCAATTCAACTGTGACTCCTCGCGAATTGTTCAGAAAACCGAGACTCAACCTGTCAAACTCCTTAGCCAACTCATAAGGCATCGGACGAGCGACCATCAAATTGACTTGACTTTTTCTGCTCAAAGAATCTGCCACTACGTTTGCTTTGCCTGGATGGTAATGAATCTCCAACTCATAGTCTTTGATCAACTCTAACCATCTTCGTTGCCTCATGTTCAACTCTGACTGAGTGAATATGTACTTCAGACTCTTATGGTCTGTGTAAACATCACATTTCTGTCCATACAGGTAATGCCTCCATGTCTTCAGTGCGTGAACCACTGCTGCCAACTCTAGATCATGGATTGGGTAATTCTTCTCATGAACCTTCAACTGTCGGGACGAGTAAGCCACAACTCTTCCCTCTTGCATCAACACACATCCCAAACCTGTGTAGCAAGCATCACAATACACCGAGAAGGGCTTGTGCACATCAGGCAAGACTAGGACAGGCGCTGTAGTCAACTTCTCTTTCAGCGCTTCAAAGGCCTCTTGACATTTCTGGGTCCACATGAACTCAACTTTGTTGCCTAGCAACGCTGTCATTGGTTTCGCGATCTTCGAAAACCCTTCAATGAATCGCCGATAATATCCGGCCATTCCAATGAAGCTCTTGATTCCTCTAGCATCTGTTGGCGCTTTCCAGTTCAGAATGTCTGCCACTTTCTTCGGATCCACAGCCAATCCTTCTTTGTTGATTATGTGACCCAAGAACAGGACTTCACTGATCCAGAACTCACACTTGCTCAACTTTGCATACAACTGGTGCTCTCGCAATCTCTGCAACACCATCCTCAAATGATCTGCGTGCTCTTCTTCGCTTTGAGAATAAACCAGAATATCATCAATGAATACCACCACAAACTTATCAAGGTAATCCATGAATACACTATTCATCAAGTTCATGAAGAATGCTGGCGCATTGGTCAAACCAAAAGACATCACTGTGAACTCGTACAAACCATACTTGGAAATGAATGCCGTCTTCGGAATATCCGAAGGTCGGATTCTGAGCTGATGATAACCTGACCTCAGATCAATCTTGGAGAACACACTAGCTCCTCTCAACTGGTCGAACAGATCTTCTATTCTGGGCAAAGGATACTTGTTCTTGATCGTGACCTCATTCAAAGCTCGGTAATCGATACACATCCTCTTGGTGCCATCTTTCTTCTCCACAAATAGGACAGGGGCGGCCCAAGGCGAGGTGCTTGGCCGAATGTAACCTTTCTCTGACAGCTCATCAATTTGCTTCTTAAGCTCAACCAACTCTGGTCCAGATATTCTGTAAGCTCTCTTGAAGATAGGGGCGGTTCCAGGAAGAAGCTCTATAGCAAACTCAACTTTCCGCTCTGGTGGCATACCCGGTAAATCCTTTGGAAACACATCTGGGAACTCGGACACAACCTTGATACTCTCGATTGGGTCTGCTTCACTGCTATCGACAGCCATCTGATAACAACTTCCTTTCTTTGGCTCAGACGGGACTAACTCGGTCACCACTTCTCCTCCTAGTGGGGACACCAACTTGATCGTCCTTTTATCACAACTGATAACTGCCTGATACTTATCTAGCCAATTCATCCCTAGGATGACATCTATTCCCTGAGTACCCATTACTATAAGGTTGGCGGGAAATGCTATCCCCCTTATTTTCACACTTATATTCAAACAAATGCTATCGGCTCGAATTCTACCACCGGCTGAGTCAATTTGAATGGGGGTTGACATGGTAGTAATTGGAAGATTATGTGCTTCTACCCATGATGCAGTAATGAAAGAATGCGTTGCTCCAGTATCAAATAACACTTCTGCAATATGGGAGTCGACTGGGAACATACCTACTATCATGCCGGGGGTCTCCTGAACTGCTTCAGCTTCCAAGTGGTTCAGCCTTCCATGATTATAGCGCGGCTGAGAGCGATTGCCTGCTCCAGGCTGAGGCACATTCTGCTTCGCTGGGGCATTGGGGCCTGACTGCTGCTGGGCTGCCTTCTTCGGACATTGCATCACCCAGTGGCCTTGCTCTCCACAGTGGAAACATGCTCTGTTTCCAACCTGAACTGGTGCTGCCTGACTGTTCTGCTGATTTGCTGGGGCAGGAAGACGAGGTGCCTGCTGATTCTGCCTTTGAAACTGACCTCCTGACTGATTGCTCTGACGGTTCTGATACTGATTCTGAGGGTACTGCCTTTGAAACTGCTGATGCTGCTGAGGTGGACGCTGGTTCTGCCTGAACTGCTGAGGTTGATTGCCTGAGAAACGAGGACGACTACTGCTTCCAGGCTGGGGTCCACTGATCTTGCGCTTACGATCTTCCATCTCCTTGCGCTTTCTCTCCGTCATGATCGCTCTGTCAATCAGGTGCTGGAATGTCGGGAAGGTGTGATTCATCAGTTGATACTGCAGAGGGTCGACCAAGCCTCTCAGAAAACGGTACTGTCGTTTGGCGTCGGTGTTGACATCTTCAGGAGCATAGCGAGACAATTGCAGAAACCTGTCTCGATACTCACTGACAGACAATGGCCCTTGCTTGAGGGCCAGGAACTCCTCCTTCTTCACTGTCATCAGACCTGCAGGCACATGGTACTGACGAAAGCTACCTCTGAATTCTTCCCAAGTGATGGCGTCAGGATGGGCATGGGTGGCGAGGTAAGACTCCCACCATGACTGGGCTGCTCCTCTCAACAGACGGGGACCATATAGAACTTTCTCCCTGTCATCGCACTGAGCGGTATGCAACTCCCGCTCCACAGTGCGCAGCCAATCTTCAGCATCCATAGGGTCAGAAGAGTGAGCGAACGTTGGTGGATGACCTCTCATGAATTCAGCACGCTTGTCTCTGGGCATCTGAGGCATCTGAGGCTGAGGTGGAGCTTGCTGCTGCTGCTGCTGCTGAATGGCGGCCAAAGTCTGACCGATGGCTTGAACTGCCTGAGTCTGCATCAGAAACATCTGCTCGATCGACATCGGGGGCGGGGGCGGCAGGTGCTGCTGCTGAGGCACCTCCTCCTGTTGAGCGGCTCGCTCCTGCTGAGCACGCCTTCCTCCTCTGCGCCTGTTCTCTGACATCTGCAGAATGCAACCACACATCAGAACTGATCTGGCAGATCTTGCAGCATAAGAAAAGAGAAGAGAATTCTTCAACAGCACTGAACAGATGAGCATCTTCACTGATCTCCAACACAGACCACACAGCTTCTCAGATAGAAAGGAAAGTGGAATAAAAGGGTTTCCCAACTATATAACTAACTCCATTATCATAATATGTAAACCAAAATGCAGGGGATACCCACACTCTGGTGACAATCATTACAAAGATCCAAACCAAACATAGTTCATCATGACAAACATAGATGCACAGGATATAGCAAACTACCCTGTCTAACTAAGACTAACTAAGACTGAGACTAAAGCTAAAACTGAAGCTTCTATGTATATATTTCGTATTAACTACAAGATCCAACTCTAACGATCTATGGTTCTAGAGTTATCTTGGTCTTGCAGTCGGGATTGCCATAAGACTGGTGTCCACGCTGAGGTGAGCGGTACGGGTGCTGAGTCCCAACGGGAGCGGGGGAACCACCATCCAAGTGACGACGTTCCGCGCGCTCAGCCCGCAGCAGGGCGATCTCAGCACGAGCCCTACTCAGCTCGTCTAATGCATGGTCCAGCTCCGTGTTTAGCACGGCGGCTAGGTTGACTGTGCTGCTCAACCTAGGATTGCCCTCACCGACAGGTGAGACAATCACGCCTCCTGTGCTGCCAGATGGACGGCGGGGGTAATACTTCAGGTCAAGACCATCAGCTGCCCCACCGAAAACCGAGCAGTAGTGCGAAAGCGCACGCCGTGCAGCATCTTGCATGGCTGCCTCAGCTGAGTCCCGTTCAGAGATAGAATAGTGCTCTGAGCAGGCCTCCGCACCCTGGAGACTGTTCTCCGGGCAGCGCACCAAGCAAGTTGCCTCCCAGCGGTCCGGGTAGACCCCGCGACTGTGCTGGTAGACCACACAGCGATACTCGACGGACCAAGTATGCCGGTTAAATGCCCGACGTAGCAGGGTGTCGAGCGCATCATGGAAGTGACACCCGCGAGCAGCGTCGCGAGTGATGGGTCGAGCAACCCATCCTTCCGGCTCAGGGTTAGCAGAGAAGTCGGTGTCGTGGCTCGAGCTGTCGTCGCCACCTCCGTCGTCTGGGTCTCCTCTAGCAGCTACTCCAGAAGCTGGGGCGCCCAGTGGTGGTGCAGGGGGCGGCTCCAGAGGAAGCACAGGGGAGCAGCTCCTCACAGACTCTATCTCCTGGTGGAGCGAGAAGGAAGAGCTCTGCTGCTCCTGTCGTCGACGTTCCTGCTCCTCACGCAGGCGGTGGTGTAGTCTCTCCAAGTGGCTGGACTGTCCGGCCACGGGACGGCGAAGCGGGCGCTCAGCAAGGCGGGAGGGTAAGAAGGGGATGACTGACTTTCGTGCAGTGTGTCTAAGTCGAGCCATCTACAAAAGACATCGCAAGCAAAAGGGTGAGAACAGAATTAATATGACCAGCAAATAATGAATCATAAGTAAATGAAGGATTAGAACAAAACATGATTTTCAGCAAGGTATAATATATAGTAGAACATAGGTTTGGTCGGTATGACCAACTTTTGAAGGGATATCAAAGTCAAGGCAGAGACAGAGGTCTATAGTCCTTAGAACGACCATTCAAATCTAGGTTAGCGGTCCTACAGTCAGCACGGCTTTGATACCACTTATGTCACACCCGGTTTTAGAAGGCAAACCGAATGCGAACCATGTACGTGCCAGGATCAGTTATTCACGTACACAGCAGTTACATAATATGGACATCATCACACAGTGCTCAAAATAGTATTAATAAGGGAAATAGTCGATTACACCATACGTCTGAGACGTCCATATAGTTCTTACAATAAATCAAAGTGCGGAAAAGAAACGTAGATAGCGCGGCCTTCACAGGCAGCCGACTGGGGGTTGCCGCTAACCCACACCTAGAACTCGTCGTAATCTTGGAACTCCTGGAAGTCTCCTTCCACAGCTTCATCTTCGCCTGAGCAGTGGTTGCAATGCTGACAACCTGGGGGGGGGTTTGGTGTGTAGAGCAAGGGTGAGTACACATCAACATACTCAGCAAGTATCCTGTTTGGCTGTAGTGGACTAGCTTTATGTGGGGATAAGTCAAGCAGTTGCTTTTAGTTGGTCAGATTATTACTTACTAGTAGAAAGCCAAGTTTTAGCATTAACCCAAGTTATTAACCCAAACGTACTCCTTTCCAAACGGAAAGAGTACCACTTACCAGCACCATAATCATAATCAAAACCATCATTCTCATATCCACCTGTACCAAAGTATCTCTGATCAAGTACCACTAATCACTGGAGCTCCCTTGGCCGCTCATAACCGTGAGCACGGCTGATATATCAGTTTCATAACACTCTGCAGAGGTTGTGCACTTTACCCACAAGCCGTGATTCCCTCTCTGGCCCGGGCTTGCAAGACCCTTATTCACTCCCGAGGTGAATGGCCAGGGATTCACTACGAAGCCTTTACAAAGATTCCCCGGGGCTGTAGCCACCCGTTAGGTTTCCTAAATGCACCGCACTCCTCCCCAAGGGGCGAACCCAAACTTGGCAGAGCGAGCCGCATACACCGAGCCCCATTGACGGCACGACGGCTAAGTGAACTACATCCCAGATCCTCTAATTATTCAGCTAAGGGCACCCCATTCCACCCTTATGGTTGCACTGTTTTCCCGGGCGGTCATCCATAGAACAGGTCCTTACGGAGAGGCACTCGAGAAACCGCTCGAGCCCCCTTGAAGACCACAAGTATCACATCGTAATAAGAGAAGGGAAAACAGCGTATCATAGATAACCACATCATGTTCATTGATTAGAGTTTGAGCAATAGCATAAAGCTAAACAGTAATAATCCAACCCAAATAGGTAAACAAGGACATGGATAACAAAACTAGTCAATCCTTAGGCATAAATGTGTAAAGCGGGAGGTGAATTAAATAATGAATAGGACATAGATAGGTCAAGGGACACTTGCCTCCACCAAACGACTGCTGCTCAGGGGCTTCTCCTGCGAATTCCTCGGGCTCTTCGACCGGATCGTTCTCTATGCGAGCGCAAACATACATACATCCATCCACATTTAATACAAAAGAACAGTACACCATACAAGGGAACAAATAAAGCGAATATGCATCAAGTATGACATTTGACATTGCATTTGTTATGGTTAGAAAGAAACGGGAAAGGGTCTCGCAGGGGGTTAAATCTTATGCACTAACGATCAATTACAATTGGTTCTTAACAAAAGAATTCTGTTATATGCACTAGTGGGAACCTAATCATTTTAAGTTGATCAACATTGCACGAGATAAACAATTAACTACATGAATCAGTTAGCATAACGGAATTTTAAATTAAGCTTCATATTTCAATAACATTAACAACGATTAGCCTACCTAAAATAAAATAGCTATGATCACAGAAAGTAAATAAAATAAAAAAATAAAAAAAACAGAGGGGGGGGGGGCGGTTGAACCGGCCCTAGGGGCGGTTGAACCGGCCGGCTGGGCGGCGAGCTGGGCGGCGGGGCGGCTGAACCGGCCCGGTTGAACCGGCGGCCAGGCGAGCGCGCGGGGGGGGGGGGGGGGGGGGGGTCGGGCTGGCCAGGCGGCCGAGCCGGCCAAGCGGCCAGGCGAGCGCGCGGGGGGGGGGGGGGGGGGTCGGGCTGGCCAGGCGGCCGAGCCGGCCAAGCGGCCAGGCGAGCGCGCGGCCAAGGCGGCCAGGGGGCGCGCTGGCGGGGGGCACGGCCGGGGCTGGCCGAGCCGGCCAGGGCGCGGCCGGGCGGGGCGGGCCGAGCCGACCATGGCGGCGGCCATGGCGCCGAGCGGCAAGGGGAAAGGGGAGGGGGGGATGGGGAGGGAGGAGAGGGGGAGGGGGAGGGGGCTCACCGGCGACGGGGACGGGGCGGGGCGGCCGAGCGGGGCGGCCGATCGGCGACGGGGAGGGGCGGCGCTAGGGCAGGGGGTAGGGGCGGCGGCGGCTTAGGGTGAGGGAGAGAAAATGAGAGAAAATGAGAGGGAGGGAGAAAGAATTGGGGGAAAAAGGGGAGGTGGGGGGGCGGCATGGGCCAATTGGGCCCAAGGGGGGGCGCCAGGGGCGGCTGGGCCGGCCGGGGTCGGCCCACGGCACGGGAGAGAGAAAAAGAGGAGAGAGAAAGAGAGAGAAAAAGAAAGAAAAGATCTTCTCCTCATTTTCGAAATCCGATCTTTCCACATGAATGCATTTGCACTTTCAAAGCAATCAAAAGAAATGCAAGGTTCGGCATGGTGCATCAAACAACATAAAGTATTTAGGGTTTTCTTACACGGGAAATCCAAACCGAATCCCGCTAGAACTTTGGAAAAGGTCAAGGTTTAGCGAGGGCAAAAGAAAAAGAAAAGGTAACGCCCGAATTTGGCGAGTAAAGAAAAGAAAAAATTCAACTGCAAAATTCGGGGCGTTACATGCTCCTCCTCCCCCTCCCCCTCCTCGTCCTCGTCCCACCGCCCACCATCTTTGTCCAACAACCTGCAATTAAGAGTAAACAATTAAGCACAGATAAAAAAATATGTATTTAGAAACATATGCAAAATAAATGAAATATAGCATTACATCGATTAAAAATAATCTTCATATGTGTCCGGGTTAGCCGGATCATAAGTGTCATCATCACTATCAACCATTTCATAGTCAACACCATCTGAAGGCGCAATTTCGTCATTGGCATTGCCTTCAAGTATTTCTAAGTCATTCTTATTTTGCACCTCATCATCCTCGTCATCAACAACCATTTCAATATCTACTTCCATTCCGATCGCTTCGGTTAAGTCTATCTCAAATCGCCCTTCGAGCCCATCTTCTTGGAAGAACTCTCCGTCATATGTGTCCGGGTCTAAGTTATAATCTTCATCGTTTGGAACAGGTAATTTAGCGTGCGGTGATACCTTATACACAACATCCCAACCCTTAAGATGTTGTTTCGTTTGGCACGCATATGGAAGATAATACACTTGTGTGGCCTGTTGGGCCACAATATAGACATCGTCTCCTGGTAAGGTGGAATCCTGTCGAATTTCGACTAGCCCAAGATTAGAATGTGTTCGTCTCGTAACTTCAGGGTCAAACCAATGACATTTGAATATCACTGGAGTAAGAGGTTTGGAACCATAAAAATTGAGTTCATATATTTCTTCAATTCTTCCATAATACTCGACCTCGTCAAGCCCGGGCGTAAAGACTCCAGAACACGTGGTTTTTCGATTGGGCCGACTTTGGTCGTAGCTTGTTGTGCGAAAACGGTATCCATTGACGTCATACCCAGAAAATTTCCTGACCCTATGGGCAAAGCCATTGGCTACTTGTCTCAACTCGGCACTCATAGACGACTCTCTTTGGCCCTGCAAGTTCAAACACGCTAGATTGTTATATTATTCGCACGTAAGGGCAACTTCAAATAAATGACAAACTAAGCACGTACCTTACGTTTAAACCAGGAAATGAAATCGGGCAATCCATTTCCCGCACCCTTTCGAAGAAGGGTATCATATTCCTGTGGAGTTGGGTCCCTTGATCGACGCCAGAATTCATGAAGAAATTGCTCCATGTATGACGTCACCTCTTCAAGGTTGGTCAATACATATAGCATGATATGGCGCCACTCTTCATGTCTCAGGGTCTTGGTGGTCGAACCACTTGCGCTTCCGAGTTGCCCTCGAAAAATGCTGAGGTTCGATTCATTGTCGCCATCATTGTAACGAGGGGGTGGATTATGCACGCTCGGCAGTTTGTCACCATAGTAAGTTGTTGTGAAGTTTGACACCTCCTCCAGTATGTATGCCTCTGCAATAGAAGCCTCGATTTTGCATTTATTTCTACATTTCTTTCGGATAGTCTTTAGACATCTCTCGATTGGATACCACCAACGTCCTTGCACGGCCCCCCCATTCGTGCCTCATACGGGAGATGAATAATCAAATGCTGCATCGGATTGAAGAAGCCGGGTGGAAAGATCTTCTCCAGCTTACACAGTAACACGGGTGCCATCCTTTCCAAGTCTGCAATCATGGTCCGAGCTAACTCTTTTGCACAAAGCTGGCGGAAGAAATAGCTCAACTCTGCAAGCGCTAGCCAGACATGCTCAGGGACATAGCCTCGAACCATCGCCGGAAGAATTCGTTCAATCCATATGTGGAAGTCATGACTCTTCATCCCTAAGACTCGCAGAGTAGATAAGTTCACCCCCTACTAAGGTTAGCTGCATACCCATCAGGGAACATTAACATCTTGATCCACTGTAGTACTTCCTTCCTCTGGGCCCCGCTCAGGACGAAATCGGCCTTAGGTCTTCTCCATGTCTTACCACCACTAGGCGGCTTCATCTCTTGGTTTGGTCTATCATATAACTCTGCCAGATCCACTCTTGCCTTTACGTTATCCTTTGACTTATCAGGAATCTCCATAATTGTTGCCCAAAGTGCCTCGGCGACATTCTTTTCAGTGTGCATCACGTCAATGTTGTGTGGAAGGAGCAGGTCATCATAATAGGGGAGCCGAGTCAAGCCCGACTTATGTGTCCACATATGTTGCTCACCATATCCCACAAAACCACCTTCTGGGTTGGCCACGAGACCATCTATCTGTTCGCGAACTTCGGCACCAGTCATCATTGCAGGTGGGCGGTCTGTCACCACGACACCTTTCGTAAAGTTCTTGATGTCTAGTCGGAATGCATGGTCAGGAGGGAGAAATTGTCGATGTTTATCGAATGACGAATATTTGCCACCCTTCTTCAACCAAATGAACCTAAGAGCTTCCTTGCAAACTGGGCATGGGAACTTACCGTGAACACACCAGGCGCAAAATAGCCCATACGCCGGAAAGTCATGCATGGAGTACTGGTACCAAACATGCATTTTGAAGTTTGTCTTCGTAGCTCGGTCGTACGTCCATACCCCTTCCTCCCAAGCACGGACCAATTCATCAATCAAAGGCTCCATGTACACGCCCATTTTATTCCCCGGGTGTCCAGGAATTATCAACGACACGAATATGTTCTGTCTTTGAAAGCATACGCCGGGGGGGAGACTGATGGGGATAACGAACACGGGCCAACATGTGTATGGGGCAGCGGTCATTCCATAGGGATTGAACCCATCTGTGGCCAGCGCAACACGAACATTACGAGCCTCTTTGGCTTTCTCATGGTGAATGGCATCAAAGTGGGTCCATGCTTCACCATCGGATGCGTGAACCATCTTGTCAGGATTGTATCGTTTGCCTTTTTTGTGCCATGTCATCTGTTTCGCGGATTCCTCTGTCATGTATAGACGCTGGATCCTCGGTATGAACGGAAGGTGGTGTAGGATTGTCATGGGGATGTCGAGCTGCCTCTTCTGTCCATCACCAGAGTCTACCTCCATGAACCTAGACGATTTACACTTCGAACAGTACTTTGCCTCATTGTGTTCTTTCCTAAATAGGACGCAGCCCTTCGGACAAGCATGTATCTGCTCATACGTCATCTTGAGTGCACGAAGGAGTTTCTGTGCTTCGTACATGCTCTTTGGCAGAACATGATCCTCCGGAAGCAGGCTGCCAATAACTGTCAACAAACCATCGAAGGCGTCTCGACTCATGCTATACTGCGACTTGAACGCCATTATACGCACAATGGCATCAAGTTGAGAAACCTTTGTCTTGCCGTGAAGGGGTTTCTGTACCGCGTCAAACATGTCGTAGAATGCCTTTGCGGTCGCCTCTGGCTCGTCCTCCGTACGTCCTTCGGCGAACTGTGCCTCGTGATAGTCGTTCAACATGTCCGCTACCCCGGCATCAGCATCGTAATCCTCGACGCGTTGTCTCACCACCTCCTCTCTCGTGCGATGCGCTTCACCATGGAAGATCCACCGAGTATAGTCCTGCGTAAATCCATTCTTCCAAATATGTTCTACCATGGCCTTCTTTGGTTTTCTTTTCCGGTTGTCACATTTGCTGCACGGACAAGGGACTAGGCTAGCTCCTTTAGCAGCTTCGCCATATGCCCGTTCCACGAAAGCATCGGTCTTCCTAATCCATTCTGGGGTGACATCATTACGTCGAACGCGGCCCATGTACATCCACTCACGGTCCTCCATCCTCTAACATATATAACCGAGTATAGTTTAATATAGACATGTAATGCATGTACACTACGTTCCTACCTTCTAATAGGTGAGGATAGGTCCTAATCCCACCCGCGGTTGCGTAGATGGAGTTAGTTTCCATGCTCTACTCCGATCCGAGATAGAATTTCGGCAGCACCTCCCCGCTGTTCTCTGGATACACGTCCTGGCAGGGAGAGTGTACTGTCCGGAGAACAACAGGGAGGTGACGCCGAAACTCTATCTTGGACCGGAGTAGAGAATGAAACTAACCCCATCTACGCAACCGCGAGCTGTCCAAAAAACGTGGACAATTCGAAACTGATACATTTTTAGATATGCAAAGATCTGCATATCTATACCGTATCACTTTCGAACGGGAGACGCCTAACTGGGTTACGTGATCTACGACCATGATGCAGAAATAGAGGTTATACCTAGGGTGGCGGTGGAGTCAGGCTAGTGGGGCTGTGGTGGGTCGGTGCAGTGGCGACTCGACGCGGTGTAGGCAGACCCGCAACGGCTAGGAAGACCTCTGCAAAAAAATAAACAAGCCTGTCAATAAAAAATTTCGGCAGCACCTCCCCTGCACGGGGAGGTTTTCAAAACCTGCAAATAAAACTGACAACACAATGGCTGACATCCACACATATATCAACGGCACGATGGCCGACAATCACATTTAATCGACATCCATATCCACCATCACCAACTAATATTAATTTCTACAACTAATTAACAGAAGAACCATATCCATATCCATATCCACACATTTAATCGGCAATCACATTTATTTCTACAACTAATTTCTACACCGTTCTTCAATTACATACCGGAGGCGAGGACGGCGGAGGCGCGGCCGAAGGCGCGGACGGCGGCGAGCAGGCGGACGACTGGCAGACGGCGGCGAGCGGGCGGACGACGGCGCGTGGGCGGGCAAACGGTGGGGCGCGGGCGGCGGTGACACTCGGCGGGCGGCGGCGTGCGCGTGGCGGGGAGGCTCGACCGCGGCGAGGGGCCGGCACGGGGAGGCGCGGGGAGGGGCCGGCGCGGGAAGAGACGACGGCGCGCGGCGAGGCGGCGGCGCGGGGAGCGGGCGGGCGCGGGGAGGCACGGCGGGGCGGCGGCGCGGCGAGCGGGCGGGCGCGGGGAGGCGGCGGCGCGGGAAGGCGCGGCGGCGAGCGAGCGGGCGGCGCGGCGTAACAGAGTGAGGATGAGTGGAGAGAAAGGAAGAAGGAGAGCCGTTTATTTGCTTTCTTTGTCGAGTGCCCGTGATCTGACACTCGGCAAAGATTTTTTAAAAATATTAAAATATTCTTTGCCGAGTGCCAGATCGCTGGCACTCAGCAAAGTGTTCTTTGCCGAGTGCCAGCTGGATGACACTCGGTAAAGGATCTTTTACAATCCTTTGCCGAGTGTCATCCAGCTGGCACTCGGCAAAGGATGCTTTGCCGAGTGTCATTTGTGGGCACTCGGCAAATTACTTTTTTATTTTTTTATTTTCCCTACTAATTTTTTTGTGGTATGTTACTACACTATGTAGACCTACATGTACCATTTTGAGACAATTATACCAGTGTTTTCTATAGCTAGTACATTTAGTTTGTTTATTTGAATTTCTTCGGAAAATTCAGATTTGAACTGCAGGTCACTCGAAACTTGGAAAACCATGCATGCAAAAATGATATACATACTACTTAGCATAAGTTACGACCGATTTCAGGAGCGGACCGGAAACTTCGAGCACCATGCTCACTCAACATGACCGTAAACTTGCCACACAACTGTTTAAAAAATTTATAAAACACAAACAAACTTAGAAAATCATGAAACTTGTCCACATGTCATGATATCATATGTAGAGTCTGTGATAAAAAATTTAGAATGTTTGGAGAAAGTTGTGAGACATTATGTGTAGAAACCTAAGAGAACCACACATGAAATCATAGAGTTTCAATGTGGATCTCTTAGGTTTGTACACATAGTGCATTACAGCTTTCTCGAAACTTTTTCAAATTTTTATCACAACCTCTACATATGATATCATGACACGTGGACATGTTTCATGATTTTCTGACTTTGTTTCTGTTTTATACAATTTTTAAACACCTGGATGGCAAGTTTACGGTCATGTTGAGTGAGCATGGTGCTCGAAGTTTCCGGTCCGCTCCTAAAATCGGTCGTAACTTGTGCTAAGTAGCATGGATATCATTTTAGCATGCACGGTTTTCCAAGTTTCGAGTGACCTGCAGTTCAAATCTGATTTTTCCGAAGAAATTAAAATAAACAAACTAAATGTACTAGCTATAGAAAACACTGTTATAATTGTCCCAAAATGGTACATGTAGGTCTACATAGTGTAGGAACATACCACAAAAAGTTTGGTGACCAAAATAAAAAAAATAAAAATATGCTTTGCCGAGTGTCTACATAGGACACTCGGCAAAGACACTGTTTGACGAGTGCCAGATATTTGACACTCGGCAAAGACTGACGGCCGTCAGTTGTAGACGGCCGCTAACGGCCCTTTGCCGAGAGCCATGTTTGCCGAGTGCTTGACGCTCGGCAAAGCAGTCTTTGCCGAGTGCTTGGATGTGCCGAGTGTCCTACACTCGGTAAACCAGCTCTTTACCGAGCGCAGAACTTTGCCGAGTGCGGCACTCGGCAAAGTCTGCTTTGCCGAGTGCCCGATAAAAAGCACTCGGCAAAGCCTCCGGCACTCGGCAAAGCCTCCGGCACTCGGCAAAGGCGCGGATTCCGATAGTTAGCAGCGCGTGCATCTTATGATTAAAACTAGGTGTATGCCCGTACGTTGTTACAGAGTCAACATGTTATGTTAAATCGTTAACATGTTATAATAAAATATATTAATAGAGCCAAATATTTGGTCGTTGACAAAAAAATCTGATGAGGCTTGGATTCCGGCCGTATTTGGGTTTGCCCAACCTACCAAGCCAAAGTACAGTTCACTTTACGGACGTTTGGTCGGTGAGATTCGGCTGACCAAACACTTCAGCAGGGCACGACCACACATCAATCAAACACGCCTTGATTCCCAACAAATGTGATGCTAGTGTAATGCACAAACGATATTTGTTAATGAATTGATGTGTGCAAATAATTCATAATTTGACACCATGCCCTACTTGTACATCACCAAATTTTGAAAAAAAGAAGAAAAAGCACATCACACAAATTAAGATTATTGCTGTGATTCAGAGTACACTAAAAATTACGATGAGTTGGTAACTGTGGCATTGGCTGTACCTTTCATCTGCTACTGCCCATCTCAATTCTTTGATGACAATTAAGTGCTCGTGCGTTGTTTCGGTTTTTATTGATATAGTATAAGTTCTACACTTTAAATCAGACAGTAACAAATTATGAAAGCAAAGGAGATCCATACAGACATGCTACTTGTGAAGGATGTGCATTTGTGCAAACATGTATATTTGATATTGGTATTGTCATTTCTATACAAACGTTTACATCTGTGAGAAATAAGTATTGGTCCAATCAATTATAAACAAATATAAAATGTATTTACAAAGAAACATAGATAGGTTACAACTTCAGAGGAAAATTAGTTTACAAATATCACATTATTGAGATGATGTGTAGTTGATCCAAGATCTCAAACACCCTCTAGCTGAAACGAATCGGATGTGCCGTTGATCCAAGATTCAAACAACCTCTAGGCTCTAGCAGAACAAATCTGGAGGGCCGGGGGTATGTAAATGGAATCTAATGAATAAGGCCCTCTTTCTTTAACCTCTAGATTATATAAGAGCAACTCTAAAAGAACACTAAAAGTTTGTTCCAGAGGTAGGCTTGCACGTAATCAAACAACCAGTGCAAGATAAGGCTCTTCAAGTGCTCATAATAGTAGTAAAAGGAACTACACAAAGAGCACGAGCAATACCTTCTTCAAGTGTTTCTTGTGTACGGAACACAACAACATTATTTTGCATAACACGTTGCATGTTGAGACGGATCTTGGAAGTTGGCAATGACCCATTCGCATTCCTCAGCTTGTCCAACCAGGCTATGGTCTTCTCTCCAGCATCTTTTTCCAGAGGTTTCTGCTTCTCACCTATAACAGAATCAGAGTGCAACATGGATATTAGAAGCGTAGGAAGAGCAAAAGGAAACAAACCACCAAGTAAATATAAGGAACCTACCTGGTTTAGAAATATCTGCTACCCTGTTTGCACAAGCTCTGCCAAAAACAACATGTCAAGAAGTGAATTTGTGCCTAGCCTATTTGCACCATGGACAGATGCACAGGCTGCTTCACCAGCAGCCATTAGACCAGGGATAACAGCATCTGGATTATCACCCTTGATATCCACTACCTGTTATGCAGAATAGCAGAATATATTTCCATTACAATACGCAGGTTTTGACCCATATTTGTTTACTACATGCTCAATACAAACCTCCCCATGGTAGTTCGTTGGGATACCACCCATATTGTAGTGCACAGTAGGCAAAACTGGAATGGGCTCCTTGGTGACGTCAACACCAGCAAAAATAGCAGCAGTGTCAGAAATACCAGGGAGCCTTTCTTTGAGAACCTCAGGTGGCAGATGGTTCAGATGCAAATAAATGTGGTCCTTCAATGGCCCTGTAGTAATCAGATCAAAAGATAAGTTCCAAACAGAGGAAGAAAAAAAACAGGCACCTAGCACAAATACATACCTACACCACGTCATTCTCTAATTTCCATTGTCATTGATCTTGAAACAACATCACGAGAAGCAAGATCTTTTGCAGTAGGAGCATATCGTTCCATGAACCGTTCACCTTCACTATTTCTAAGGATACCACCTTCACCACGAGAACCTGGTGACACAATGAGAACAGGACACAAATTCTGGTAAGAAAACCTTGACTACCACAGGACTAATTGTTCACAAACAAACGAACTGCCTAAGCTAAGCACATCAAGGAAGAGTTGGCGATGAGGCAAGCACTGTGTGCCCGACTTCTACAGAAAAAGGCCAATCGTTCAGATGTAGTGCAAGTTTGCCATGGCCCACCTGTCCTTTAGAGAGAGAGAGAGAGAGGATAAAATATCATTTAGATCAGATAATACCACCAGAATTAAGTAAAGACAAACCACACAAGAATAGTAAAATAGAGAAAGAAAGCGGACACATCCTTATTTTTGTGCACTAATCGAGATATAGCACCAGGAAAATCTGATGTCTACTCACGCTCGCGCGTGATCTTTTCAGGACGTTGTTGGTAGCTAGTGGGCTGTAAAGACTAAAGACAAGATAACCATCACAAAATCTATCTGTCGCAAAAACCTTAGGAAACTTGTTTGAAAAATTCTTAAAAGATGTTAACATGTTAATAATGTTGTGGGAAGATTGTTTGAGGATAGCACATTTTGAAAAGATTTGAAAAAGGACATAGTTTTTTGTTCTATCATAAAATACATGTTTATATTGTAGTCATTATTGTTTTATATATAAGCGGTCATACTTAAAATAGTTTTAAAATAGTTTGACTCAAGGTGATTCTAGTACCAAGGATTTCTTTATTAGGAATTTAGTTCACTAATAATCTTCATTTCACTCAGTGGTTATAGGTTTTGTGCAAGAACAAGTGGACTCATTGCTAGGGAAAATACAGATAGAATGAATCTAAAATGCAAGTATTTTTCCACTCAACCTTCCCCAAATAAAATTCTTTGTTTTCTTTAAATTTCAGTGCAACTCCTATGTTCGACACTGGGACAGGGGAAGATTTATTAACATTGTAGAGAAACAGATAGTTCTAGTTAAGTTGTTCTTCATAGAGAGGAACATGGCATGCCAACTTCTTCACAAAGAGGAACACGACAAGCCTAGACAGTAAGCTCCAGTAAGCATAGACATCAAAGCAACTAGTGAGGAAGACGCACTTACTCAAAGATGTCTGAGACTTCTTAAGCAGCATCTTGAAATAGGTGTTGTCAAAACAATTGGACTCCCGAATCCTTTCCCTACTTCCTTTCTAAGATATAGCCAGTCGAGATGAGCTCCATAAAAGACACCAAATTTGAGAACTGAAATGCATGGAGTACATATAATTTGAGAGAAAAAGGACAGCTCACGAGAAGCCCTTCTTGCTGAATAATGCCTTTAAGAAAGTTGCATCCATTGTTTCTTCAGGAAGTTTACCACTGGTCTCAGCACTGCTGCAAAAGAACCCGTGTTCTTCAGGAAACTACCGAGACAAAACACATAGCTTCCTTAATTTTAAGCCGAAGGAGTAAAATTAAAAAATCATTGTGATTTCTCACCTAGAACCTAATCTTCCTAGCCTTACTGGGATTTGATGCCCGCCACAGAGCGTAAGTGCCTCAACACCAGCCACGGCAATCAGATCCACCCACGACACTGTCAGCACGAACAACATGAGATTTGACTCGTGTGGATGCACCCAAACTGGAGTTCATAATTTCAGTGCAAGCCAAGAGATGGCATGATTTGCATACCTTTCTGAATGTTGTCAATTCCATCTTTTGCTTTTATTAGTATTTGTTCAGTTATGAGATGGTTAAGTAGACGTCAACTGAAGGAAATATGTCATCAAGAAGGATATGATATTGTTCAAGAAAATGAGTAAAATAAAGCAATTTATTGTCCCAAAGACACTCAGAGAGAAAGAGGGGGTGGGACATCTTTATGGATCTAATTTAGGCCAGTATTTTCAGGTCTGTCAACCTCATAAATTGTAGAGCCATTCATGCCACCTGAAACGTATCAATATTAGTAGTCTGACGAAAGGCATGTCTCTTTGTTGAACTAATGTAGCATTGAGGTAGCAATCTTACCCATGTATGCACCACAATTGATGCTATTTCTTTCCTTAAAAATAGAATTTTGTATCTCCTTAGCAATACTGCTTTGCATCATTTTCACAGACAAATGTTTTTTCTCAAACACAATGAAGGGACATGTATCATTATTATAAGAAGTTTTCTTATACAAATGTTACTTAAAAATTATCAGTTTTCTTAGTCCAAAGAATTTGGTAGTGTATTACATCAACCTAGAATCAATCATGGTATTAATAGGCTAACCTTAGGACTGGACGTTGACGAACACATGTATGGAGTGGCCAATGGAGTAGATGGACAACTGCACCCACTGCCTAGACTTGAAGAATCACTCATTCGAGTTGGAGCCCAAAAATTTGGCTCTGTGCGGCTCTGCATATGGGTGGAGGAGTGCTCACTCCATGCTGCTCATTGGCGTGCATCGATCTCTCCCGAGCAGCACACATCAATAGTAATGTTGTTCACAGTTGTGCTCAAAATCAGTTTGCTTAATGCTCGGCTATATGCATCTGTGAACTAATGCAATGGAATTTCATTCAAATTGAGATTCACTTTTCTCTCTCTTTATTGGTTCGGCCACTACTAAATTCTTGCCAAGTCTCTCACCAATGTCACCTCTTGGTATACAAAAATATTTGGAATCGTCAGTTCACTATTGCATGACATTTGTTTGTCCCTGAATACTAAATAAATAATTCAACAATACTGCACGTCGTTGACATGTAAATCAATTAAAAATATGACCAAGGAGCAAAGAAAGGAAGCAAGAATTTAGTAGTGGAAGAAGCCAGCAAACGAGGGTGTGTTTCATCTCTCACCTCTTCTTCCTGCGCCAAGCCTCAGAGCTCTGTACATCTGTTTATCGAAAAAAGCGAACGGGGAATTAGTGATTTAGAAGCTTTTGAGTCTATTTGCACGCGGTTGTTGGCTCCAACGGGAAAATAACCAGTCAATGCCTACAGGTGCATGCCAGGCAATAGATGAAGAAGTGAAACAATTAACCTGGAGATGACTCTTGACGTGACATATGGTGAGCCCCCTGGCGCCCATGGCCCATGAACTGAAGAATGAGCTTTGGTGTAGCCTCTGCGATTTATTACACCACCAAAACAACAGTTAGCTAGGCTGTTGAAAACGCGATTGGAAGTAGGAGAAATACACACAAGCACACAACACAACCAATAGTTTCTCCGAAAGAAAGAATGGAATCAATATTAGAACCGGTAGGGAACAAATCACTAAATAATTATACTGAAAATTAAAGAACAACAAGCAATATTTCTTTAAGTATAAAAATCTTGCTCATTTACATAACCAGTGGGATTTAGAAAGTGATAGAGTCGAATGGAAAATTCAAGAAAAATAATTGTTTTCCCCTTCGATTTAGACTGGTTTTTATTTAGAATATGTCATCGCAGTTATGCCAGTGTCCAAATCTTTTTTATCTACTACTTTTGGTCATAGAGGTGACATTGGTGAGGGGTTAGGGTGTTGGAGGGGTTACTGCCAAAGCCATTGCCCAACATAAATGGGGCTTTCACTGAATATAGGTAATACCACATCGCAATATACTAAATGTTTGCGTACTTTATGGACCAAACAAAATGTTTGCTTCTAGCATCTAACATCATAAGAAATTCTATCGAAGGGGAAAACAAATCATAATGTGTTCCTTTATGTTCAACTTCAGCAATAAAAAGCATACTTTTTTAAAAAAATATCAGATAGTTTAGAAACAAACACCATCCATCTTGCTGTCCTACTCGAAAATTAATAGGACAATACATGCAAAAATAGAAAGCACAACTAAAGTTAAGTAACACAAATAGTTACTTTAATAAAAGGATTCTTACTCTAGGGCATGATATGCGAAGGCTTGACATGAGTTCAAGTGCAAGTGGACAGACATATCTTAAGTCTGGTTCGAGACTGAAGTCTGCTATCTTTGCCTTGAAGTCTTCAAACAAGATGATATTATTGATCTATTATCCATATGTACAATGGAATGATGAACTTTCCCATGAAAATATCGAGTCCTTTTGTAGCATCAACAACAATTTGCACTCGCTGCACCCAACCATAAATACCTTCACTTACCAAGGCTCTTGAACCAAGTCAATAGTTTTTTTTATCAGATCATCCCCTAGAGAAAAGGGGAGCATCATCGTGTGGCTTGACTTTTGCAGTAGCAGAATCCCGCAAACCCTTCGTTACCCCTAGAGAAAAGGATACATCAGCACAAGGATGTTTCACATTTTTAATAACTACCAACAGGTTATGAACGTATGAACAGATGGTACAAGTACATTGAAATAAACATTCCGTCGATTTTGTTGGTTGTGGCCTTGACATGACCACTCTCACACTGATTTGTTTCATCCACTTGGCAATTGCAGCAACAGAGGCGCCACATCACTACCTTTGTATTTAATTTACACGTATTCTAGAAACCACAAATATGTCATCAGGAGGAGAACTATCACGTTTTTAGCACTGCAAGCATTTAGGCATCGTGCACCACACATGTTAACACAGATAGCACTAAAGAGAGAAACCTGTTAACTCATGAGCCACGACTTATTTGCAACAAGAAAACCCTAAACCATGAGCTAACATTTGTCTCACTAATAGATCTGAATATTTTGTGAATTAAATAAAAAAAGGGAAAAGAGCATCTCTATAACATGTAATATCTTAGTTGAACTAACCAGCCGTTTAATAGATTATTCATTGGGTTCATCGAACTACAAGCATATTTTGATTCCTATCTTCAATCATCTCGTATAAGTAATAAGGTCATTTTCGAGGAGGTCAAGTCATCTGTGATTTGTGAACTAAAAGCTCCATCAGAAAATATCTTTTGTCAAAACAGGCAAAGAAACACTCACGCTACTACAATGCAACGAGCCCACATGTCCACAGTCTGCATCTAAAAAAGCTAGAACTCCTGCAATCTCCCTGTTTGCAAGCACACCAGATTTACTTACTGGTAAACAAGAGTTGTCCGGGGATCAGATTGGAGCCACCAATTTTCTAGCAAACTTTTGTCACAGAATCATAACTAGCACGGAACAGATGTTGTCCAGGGATACACCCTATCGGTAAAGTCATCGATTGATCTGCTCGGAGGAGCTAAGCTACCATACTAAAGGGGAAAGAAATCAAGAACCGGGAGGCCATGGGAGATGGGGTGGAGGTGGTGCAGTGCGGAGTGGAGCACTGACAGGAGGGTGCAGTTGCGGACGGAGCCGTTGAGGTGGGCGTGGGGCTCCACCTTGGGGAGAGCGACGCAGAGTGGTAGTTGTCCAGGGAAGACGACGAAGAGGTGTTGTCCAGGGGAGATGTTGTCCAGGGAAGACGACGAAGAGGTGGAGGTCCGAGTCCCCCGCGAGGCGCCCTCCTCGGGTGTCGCATCGGTGTCACGAAAGTTGGGCATACGGATCAGGGTCGACAGGCGCGCGACCATACTGGTCAGGTGGCGGCGGACAGGCCTCGATGGTCGCCCTCGTCATAGTCGCTGCGGTGGCCGTGGTGGTGGTGCGGTGGGGAGGATGACAACCTGGTGCCTGCGACGGCTAGGGTTCCAGGCAAATGAGGACGGGCTCAGGGCCGTTGTCCTCCTGCTCGCGTACGGATCGACGGGGTTATGGGGGAAATGAGGGGATGACGCGACAGAGCTCGGGAGGGGCGCGGGGTGGCTGGTGATGACTGTGGAGCGCGAGCAGGCGGGCTAGACGGCGCAGGGTCAGCGTTTGCGAGGATAGCGTGGCGGCGGCGGGCTTGCGCATCGCGAGTCGGGGCAGGCGCGGTGCGGAGGGGACTGCGGGACCGCGGGCGCGGGGAGGGAGGCAGAGCGCGCCATGGCAGAACAAAAAAGTGTGGACGCCTACACTAAAGACATAAGGAGTAGTAGAGATATAAGGTAAACCAAAATATCACCGCACTTTGTTTTGTAATTGAACTTTTGCGCACTATATTTTGTTATCATATTAAAATCAGTCCAAGGCTTTACTAAATTTTGGATCCATCACTGCCCACGATTAAATCCTAAGCTGCTTCAAATTCTCTCTAGCTTCGCTTGACAAGGAATTAAATAAGGTTTAAAACTATAATATTCCGAACAGGCATATTACTAAAAAATGTTTTCTACGCGCATCCCAATTTACTAGTAACTATAATGTATACATGACATGAGTTAAAAATAGTGGAAGACAAGCTACCCGTATGCATGTTGAGACACATATATGAGCTCTCACGGCCATATATATACTATGACACAGCATGTGTGTATATTATTATAGCTGGAAGGGTGTGAGAGAAGATCGATATAAATTATTAAAACTTTAGCAAATTCCCATCTTCCTTTATTACAAGAAAAAAAATTCTAACGCATTCGTGGCTCCATTTTGGACGTAAATAGTAGGCACCCGAAGAAGGCGCCGCTGCCGCTGTTTTATAGGCGACCACCGGCTCCGTCGCTCCCTTCCCGCCATATATACACCGACAAACCATCGCATTCTTCCACGGCATACGCGCCACCCCCACCACCCCCCTCTTCGCGCCATCCCCCCCTTCATCGGCGTGCCATGACGACGACGCGCCTTTGCGCCGCCCTGACCACGTTCCTGCCACTACTACTACTCTCCTCCGCCGCGGTGTCCCTGGCCAATGCCGCCGGCAGGGAGAGCGAGGATGGCCGCGGCCAGCAAGCGGCCACGACCGCGAGCGTGTACGTGGTGATGGTGAAGGCTCCTGCCCAGGGCGTCGACTCCGAGGCGTACCACATGCGCATCCTCGCCACCGCGCTCGGCAGGTACGCATGGCACCACCAGCAGCACATCAGCTAATTTAAGCATTTCTTTAATTTGGTCGGTCGTTGTGCCTTGTACGTTGTCCGTTGAACGGAGGATTTGATTTCTCTGCCGTTGCCATCGAATTGCCAGCGAGGAGAAAGCCAAGCGGGCGCTGATCTACAGCTACAAGGCCGCCGCTAGCGGGTTCGCCGCCAAGCTCACGCCGGCGCAGGTCGCCGCGTTGCAGAGTGAGCTCCATAATTCACCGATTAATTCTCCCGTGCTCTTGTTAATTTACTTTTTTGCGATGCTTGCCTGATTTCCTGTGCAAACTCATGGCGATTCCCCCGTGTGCTCTTGTTTGTTGGCCTGGCCAGAGCATCCTGACGTTGTGCAGGCGCTGCCTGACGTGAAGTACACCCTTGAGGACAGGAACCACCTCAACTGAACCGAGTGCGGCTTTCACCAACACGATACATAGCTCGGCACTAGTGCCATCTCATGTTAGCAAGTGTGCATGTGCCCACACCCTAGGGTCAGAATTTATATAAGCATGCTATGTGTGGGCTAGTGATGGTAATTTAGTCTCTTCATAAAGATTGAATGCTGTACCCGGAGCGTACGTACATATTACTACCCAGCCTGCTGTTCATTGTTTGATATCACCGTGGATCCACGAGACTGCTGCACCTGATGAGAGGCTAGAGCTAGAAGATGGATTTCAGAACATGCGTGTGCCCAACCAATTGCACATTTCAGGCTTTCAAACGTGCTGTTCATCTGTCCTTCTGTTTCCCTTTTTTTTTTCAAGAAACGAGAGAACATTGTACCTTGAGCAATATGTATTTGAGCACGAATTTACCCTGCGACTGCAATAGATGCGTACAGTTCTTATAGATGCATATTCCACTCAGCCTGAAAGTTGAGGTGACTTCCTTGCACGAGCTGCGGCTATACCGGTTTTCAGATTCTAAACCGAAATACAACCAAAACTATACCTGTCACAATGGTAAAATAGAGAATTTCCGACGGCCAAAGTCTTATCTCCGACGGTACTTATACCTCAGACGTAATAGGTCAGAAATAACACTATTTTCGACGGCGGCCGTTAGACATAAGCTATCTCCGATGGCCTGACGTGGCCGTCGGAGATTATCCTAGGCAACCGTTTTAAGGGCCGCAGGCGGGACCCACAAAACCTTATGTTCGACGGCTTAAGTTAGGCCGTCGGACATAACGAATTTCAGCAAATGCAAAAAATTCCTGTTTTTATAAATTTCTGACATTTACAGAAAAAATCGCAGATTTCATATACATGTACACAGATTTCACATATTCACATTCACAATTACATTCATAAACATCAATTCACATAAGTATTCACATTCACAAATTTAACATCACCTCACATTCACAAACATATAATTCCAAATAGTTGCAACAAGTCTTTTACATTAATATATAGTTCTAAATTAAAAAACTGACATAGTTCGACACATAGTCTTTGACATGAAGAGTGACATAGTTCCAAACCAAACACATTTGATGAACTATCACTCATATCCATCACCTGGTTGGTTCGAGTTATAGCCACTTCCTCCGGCTGGACTCTGGGTGTTGAAAAGGTTGTTCACCTAAGAATGTGATGCGTCGTCTTGACCAGACCCATCTCCAGGTGCGGCAACTGAAGCGGGAGGTGTCTGAAATCCCTATAACACACGCACATGAAATATACCACTAAGTTTTTCATTTTAACACATAAGGCATCTATAAACATGTCACACACGCATATACCATAGGGAATTGTGACGGAGGCGGAGGTGGAGGCGACAACATTGGCATTAGCAGTGCAAAGTCCGGAGGCGGCATCCCATATTGTAATTTAACAACTAACTTACATCGTGTGGAGGCAAATGTTCTGCCAGCGCTCTGTGTCTGCTCATGGTAGAACCTGTGCCCAGAAAAATGAATCCTCACTCCTTGAGATGCTCCTCGTCCCAAGCAAACTACGAGCAAAAGACCTTATTTTCTTTGACATACTGTTTTAACAAAAACAAGTTAGTACATAAATCGACAACAAAATAATGAAACAAAGTAAAAAAAATATAAACTATACAATAAAATAATGTTCCATACTCGTCAATCGTAATCGTAATCAAAATCAGGATCTAGTTGCTTTCATCGATTCAATGGACGCCAAGTAGCTTTCTTCTTTCTCGTCACTCGTTTTCTTTTTGGAGGAACTTCTACATCATTTTGATCACCTAATAAAGATTCTTCCAACATTTTAGTTTGTACATTAAACGTGCTAGTAAGTTCGTCGTCTTGGAAAACCTCAGTAGCCCCCACTTTCTGCTCGATTTGACTTTCAACATAACCAGCTTCACCAGGAGCATATAGTCGTTCACGAGGATTAACTTTGTACACTACCCTCCAATCAACCAAACTCTTTTTCTTAGATGGATATGTCATATAATACACTTGCTCACATTGGTGGGCAAGGATTATAGTGTCGTGGCCTTGTAATCGATCGTTGTGTTTGACTTTCACCATGCCATATTGGTTTTCTCGCGTTGTATTTGGAGAAAACCAATCACAATCGAAGAACACCACTTTGAGTTGTTTATCTCCAAAAAACTTGTACTCGAGTATATCATTAATGACTCCATAATAGTTAGTCACCTTCCCTTCATCATCGACAGCTCTAGTTACAATTCCGAAATTTGTCATGGCTGCTAGAGGATGAGCATCTTCGAACCTTGTAGAACGGAAACGGAAACCATTGACATCATACCGTTCATAACGTCTGGCAGTTACTGCTCCTAGGGACAATTGTCAAAGGTCCGGGTGTATATTGTCATTTATATCTACATAATCTCGAAACCAACACAAGAAATTAGGTCCCCCAACTTTTCCCTCTCGACGAATCTGGTCACGTTCACAACCAGACGTCCAATTTTGAGAATCAAATTCACTGTTAGTACAAGGAAACAAACCTTTTAGTATAATAAAAACAATGATAGCGACAATGACTAAAAATTAAGTTTACACTTACAGGAGAAACTGACTTATCTCTTCCATGTTGTTATACATGTAGAGTAAAGCAGTCTTCCATTCGTTATTGGTGAAACAGTATGCTGTGCTGGGTCCTACAGTTTTGCCCCTCCATTGAAAAATTTTAAGATCACTGATAGGGGGCTCGTCGACATGATACTGCAATGCAGGGGCATTGACATTGTGTTTCTCTGTAAAGTATAGCCCTGTGAACGATGCTATCTCTTTGTATTTGAATTCTTCAGCAAAGCACCCTTCAACTCGTCTCTTATTACCAACCATTACACGTAGCTTCTTTAGTGCCCTTTCGATGTGATACATCCATCTATACTGCATAGGACCTCCTACCTTAGCTTCGTATGGTAGGTGAACAAGTAGATGTTGCATCGGATTGAAGAAACCTGGAGAAAATATTTTTTCAAGTTTGCATACCAAAACCGGTATTTGTTGCTCAAGCTTCTCCATCATCTCTTTCTTTATTTCTTTAGCACAAAGATGTCTATAAAAGTAGCTTAGCTCCGCTAATGCTTTCCAGACATCATTTTTTAACAAAACCACAGAACATAACAGGAAGGAGTCTTTCCATTATTATGTGGTAATCATGACTCTTCAACCCAGTGAAAGTGTGGCGGAACTGCCCGAATTATTCCAACTTAAGTGCCTAAGTCCCGCCTTAGAGGCTAAACCACGCTTAAATGGGAATAACCCGTCAATCCCTCGGATCTAGTCCGACACGGCCACTGACAGGATCAAGTACCACAATCTCACTCGATGGTGAGTCACAGAGCAAATTCAATAAAGCATAAAACCATACATGAAGGAGTATTAAATTATTACATCACCATCGGAGTTTTGCGAAAGTCGTCATCATTGTTCGAAGTGCAGCGGAATAAAACTAACGGTAAATAAACAGAGAGATGGGGAAGCATGTCCCATCACTCCTCATGCTCCTCCTCAGCCGAGGTAGGGTCCCACTCGACAGTCCAACCCGGTGGCAAGATGGACGGCCAAGTCACTCCAGCAACCATTTCCTCCAGAGAACCTGTAAAAATTATGCCACAAGCAAGGCTGAGTATACTAATACTCAGCTAGACTTACCCGGTGTGAGGAGTCTACTCCTCTACCTCTAGACATGCAGCTGTTTGGCTGTGGGGTTTGGTTGCCAAAAGCACTAGCTGAGTTTCTAAGTCAAGTTTTAACTTTGTCAATTTAAGTGTGACTCTCTTAAGGCTAAAAGTGTACTATCTACTCATACATAGTAGCAAACATTATTAGCAATCAACATCTTATATCAACTCATCAGATTTCCACTTGTTACTCAATGCAGTACAATGGATCAAGCAGTCTCATTAGCTGCGAGAAGCAGACGATTCGAATCGAGTTTTTATCCTTGCAAGGTAAACCTAAACACACGACATGCAGGGGCACTCCGTCCCCACACACATCAACCGTCCCCATCGATTCCTCGTCAGCAGATCAGGGCTCACCGCCTTGGCGTACAATGCCTCACTAACCCCGACTGCCGTCGTGCAGTGACCGCACTTGTACCCACCATAACCGGAATGGGAGACCACGTCTCAGGTCGCGTGAGGGGTAAAGTCCACTGCCAGGTTCAATCAGGTACTAGGCTTACCGATTTACCATATTTCTCGGCATGTGCTTAGTACGTTCAAACACTTGACACAGGTATCCGCACGTAAATCCTTATTCCATTTTTCCCATCTCGTAAACAACCAATCCCCATGGATTGTTGTCCACAAACTAGTATCATGATAGTGTGAAAGTGGGTATGTAACGCCCTGAATTTGGGGGTAGAATTTTTTCTTCTTTTCTCTCACCAAATTCGGGCGTTACTCTCTTTTCTCTTTCCCCGTTTGCTCCTTCTTCCCAATTTCAAACCAGTATAGCGGCAGGTGTCCGTGTCATGTATAAACCAAAACCTAAGTGTCATGGGTGTTGCATCATGCCGAAGCGCATTTCTTTGTCTGATGATGAGTGTTCGTCTCGTTCCGTTCCGGATTTCGGTTCGCGATTTAATTCCGTTTAGTGGTCGCGCTCGTCGTGGGTTTTCGATCCGCGAAGTGGCCCGGCCCAGCCCAACCTAGTCCAGCCCAGCCCAGCCGGCCCGGCCCGCCCCGGCCTGCGCGCCCCCGGCGCCCAAACCCCCCATGCGCCCCCCTCCTCTCTCTCTCTCTCTCATTTGGATCTCCCGCGCAACAACCTCTCCTCTCCCTCTTCCACCTCTCTCTCCCCGTGGTGCCCTAGGATTTGGAGACGGCGATCACCGGATTTTGGACCCAGAGGTGAGCTCCCCTCCCCTCCCCTTCTCTTCTCTCTCTCTCCCTCTCCCTCCTCTTCTCCCCCGCGCGCGCCCCCTTTCTCCCCCTGCCCGCGCGCGACCCCGACCCCGACCCCACCCCGGTGGCGCTCGCCCGCGGCGGCGCTCGGCCTCCCTCCCCGCGGCGGCGTTCGGCCCCCCGCCTCGGCCCTCCCCGGCGGCGCCCGCCCGGTCCCCCTCCCCGGCGACCCCGGCCCCGCCCGGCCTCCCCGGCGGCGCGGCCTCCGCTCGGCCTCCTCGGCGCGGCGGCGCGGCCCCCGCTCGGCCCCCCGCCCGGCCTCCCGCCCCCGCCCCTCCTCGCGGTGGCCCCGCCCGCTCGGCCCCTCCCCTGCCCGGCGCGGCGACCCCGTCCCCGTCCCCGCCCCTGCCCGGCGCGGCGACCCCGTCCCCGTCCCCGCCCCCGGCCCCGGCGGCGCTCGGCCCGCCCGCTCGGCCCCTCCCCGCGGCGGCGCTCGGCGTCCGCCCCCGGCTCGCCCGCCCGCCCCCGCTCCTCCCCTGCTCGCGCGCAGCGCGGCCCCGGCGCGCCCCCGGCGTGGCCCGGCGCGGCCCCGGTGGCCCCTGCTCGCCGGCGCGACCCCGGCGCGGCCCCGGCCCCCGGCGCGTCCCCGGCGCGGCCCTGGCCGGTTCAACCGCCCCCCTGGCCGGTTCAACCGCCCTGGCCCCAGCTCGCCCGCCCGTTCCCCCGTCCCGGCCTCGCCCGACCGTATCTTCGCTCGCCCGCGCTCGCGGTGATTATTCGTTAATTAGCGTGTTGCGTCGCGCGCTTCGCCGCGCGACGGATTTGTCTAAATTCATATTCTATCTCGTGTTGCGTCGTGCGCTTCGTCGCGCGACGATCCATTTTTGTTTCAGGTTGTTTAAGGTGTAACGCCGCGTGTGTATTCACGCGACGTTCCACTTTGGACTCAGTTTAGTCGACGTGTGCCGTCGTGCGTTTGTCGCGCGACGCTTAACGTCTCCTCTTAACTAAGGCAAAGTGTCTCGTTGCGTGCTCGGTCGCGCGACGAGTCGTTAACTTCTTAATTTGTTTTAGAAAGCTTTGTCGTGCGTCTCGCCGCGCGACCATCCTTTTATGTATCTCCACCTGCTTATAATAATTAGACATGAAACATGACTTTACTTTACGCTAAACATAGTGTCTACATTAAACTTCCTTCCATTAAGCGAGTGGCTAATTTATAATCATGTAACGTGATCGTTTCTCGACTGTCTTTTCCTCTTTCTCTCTTAACCGTACTCGCGAGCCCGCGCGGAACGTCTGTTTACTTATTGCATTCTATTGTATGGTGTACTGTTCTTTGGTATTAAAATATGTGGATGTATGTATGTTTGCGCTCGCATAGAGAACGATCCGGTTGAAGAGCCCGAGGAACTCGCAGGAGAAGCCCCTGAGCAGCAGTCAGTTGGTGGAGGCAAGTGTCCCTTGACCTATCTATGTCCTATTCATTATTTAATTCACCTCCCTCTTTACACATTTATGCCTAAGGATTGACTAGCTTTTGTTATCCATGTCCTTGTTTACCTATCCGGGTTGGATTATTACTATTTAGCTTTATGCTATTGCTTAACTCTAATCAATGAACATGATGAGATTATCTATGATACGCTGTTTTCCCTTCTCTTATTATGATGTGATACTTGTGGTCTTCAAGGGGGCTCGAGCGGTTTCTCGAGTGCCTCTCCGTAAGGACCTGTTCTATGGATGACCGCCCGGGAAAACAGTGCAACCATGAGGGTGGAATGGGGTGCCCTTAGCTGATTAATTAGAGGATCCGAGGTGTAGTTCACTTAGCCGTCGTGCCGTCAATGGGGCTCGGTGTATGCGACTCGCTCTGCCAAGTTTGGGTTCGCCCCTTGGGGAGGAGTGTGGTGCATTTAGGAAACCTAACGGGTGGCTACAACCCCGGGGAATCTTTGTAAAGGCTACGTAGTGATGCCCTGCTGGGTCACCTTGGTAGTGATCAAGGGAGAGTCATGATCTCCGGGCAGAATGGGAATCACGGCTTGTGGGTAAAGTGCACAACCTCTGCAGAGTGTTTGAAAAACTGATATATCAGCCATGCTCACGGTTATGAGCGGCCAAGGGAGCTCCAGTGATTAGTGGTACTTGATCAGAGATACTTTGGTACAGGTGGTTATGAGATTGATGGTTTTGATTATGACTATGGTGCTGGTAAGTGGTACTCTTTCCGTTTGGAAAGGAGTACGTTTGGGTTAATAACTTGGGTTAATGCTAAAACTTGGCTTTCTACTAGTAAGTAATAATCTGACCAACTAAAAGCAACTGCTTGACTTATCCCCACATACAGCTAGTCCACTACAGCCAAACAGGATACTTGCTGAGTATGTTGATGTGTACTCACCCTTGCTCTACACACCAAACCCCCCCCATCCCCAGGTTGTCAGCATTGCAACCACTGCTCAGGCGAAGATGAAGCTGTGGAAGGAGACTTCCAGGAGTTCCAAGATTACGACGAGTTCTAGGTGTGGGTTAGCGGCAACCCCCAGTCGGCTGCCTGTGAAGGCCGCGGTTATCTACGTTTCTTTTCCGTACTTTGATTTATTGTAAGAACTATATGGACGTCTCAGACGTATGATGTAATCGACTATTTCCCTTATTAATACTATTTTGAGCACTGTGTGATGATGTCCATATTATGTAACTGCTGTGTACGTGAATAACTGATCCTGGCACGTACATGGTTCGCATTCGGTTTGCCTTCTAAAACCGGGTGTGACATAAGTGGTATCAAAGCCAGGTTGACTGTAGGACCGCTAACCTAGAATAGAATGGTCGTTCTAAGGACTATAGACCTCTGTCCCTGCCTTGACTTTGATATCCCTTCAAAAGTTGGTCATACCGACCAAACCTATGTTCTACTATATATTATACCTTGCTGAAAATCATGTTTTATTCTAATCCTTCATTTACTTATGATTCATTATTTGCTGGTCATATTAATTCTGTTCTCACCCTTTTGCTTGCGATGTCTTTTGTAGATGGCTTGACTTAGACACACTGCACGAAAGTCAGTCATCCCCTTCTTACCCTCCCGCCTTGCTGAGCGTCCGCTTCGCCGTCCCGTGGCCGGACAGTCCAGCCACTTGGAGAGACTACACCACCGCCTGCGTGAGGAGCAGGAACGTCGACGACAGGAGCAGCAGGGCTCTTCCTTCTCGCTCCAACAGGAGATAGAGTCTGTGAGGAGCTGCTCCCCGGTGCTTCCTCTGGAGCCGCCCCCTGCACCACCACTGGGCGCCCCAGCTTCTGGAGTAGCTGCTGGAGGAGACCCAGACGACGGAGGTGGCGACGATGGCTCGAGCCACGACACCGACTTCTCTGCTAACCCTGAGCCGGAAGGATGGGTTGCTCGACCCATCACTCGCGACGCTGCTCGCGGGTGTCACTTCCACGATGCGCTCGACACCCTGCTACGTCGGGCATTTAACCGGCATACTTGGTCCGTCGAGTATCGCTGTGTGGTCTACCAGCATAGTCGCGGGGTCTACCCGGACCGCTGGGAGGCAACCTGCTTGGTGCGCTGCCCGGAGAACAGTCTCCAGGGTGCGGAGGCCTGCTCAGAGCACTATTCTATCTCTGAACGGGACTCAGCTGAGGCAGCCATGCAAGATGCTGCACGGCGTGCGCTTTCGCACTACTGCTCGGTTTTCGGTGGGGCAGCTGACGGTCTTGACCTGAAGTATTACCCCCGCCGTCCATCTGGCAGCACAGGAGGCGTGATTGTCTCACCTGTCGGTGAGGGCAATCCTAGGTTGAGCAGCACAGTCAACCTAGCCGCCGTGCTAAACACGGAACTGGACCATGCATTAGATGAGCTGAGTAGGGCTCGTGCTGAGATCGCCCTGCTGCGGGCTGAGCGCGCGGAACGTCGTCACCTGGATGGTGGTTCCCCCGCTCCCGTCGGGACTCAGCACCCGTACCGCTCACCTCAGCGTGGACACCAGTCTTATGGCAATCCCGACTGCAAGACCAAGATAACTCTAGAACCATAGATCGTTAGAGTTGGATCTTGTAATTAATACGAAATATATACGTAGAAGCTTCAGTCTTAGCGTTGGTTTCGGTCTTAGTTAGTCTTAGTTAGACAGGGTAGTTTGCTATATCCTGTGCATCTATGTTTGTCATGATGAACTATGTTTGGTTTGGATCTTTGTAATGATTGTCACCAGAGTGTGGGTATCCCCTGCATTTTGGTTTACCTATTATGTTAATGGAGTTAGTTATATAGTTGGGAAACCCCTTTTATTCCACTTTCCTTTCTATCTGAGAAGCTGTGTGGTCTGTGTTGGAGATCAGTGAAGATGCTCATCTGTCCAGTGCTGTTGAAGAATTCTATTCTCTTTTCTTATGCTGCAAGATTTGCCAGATCAGTTCTGATGTGTGGTTGCATTCTGCAGATGTCAGAGAACAGGCGCAGAGGAGGAAGGCGTGCTCAGCAGGAGCGAGCCGCTCAACAGGAGGAGGTGCCTCAGCAGCAGCACCTGCCGCCCCCGCCCCCAATGTCCATCGAGCAGATGTTTCTGATGCAGACTCAGGCAGTTCAAGCCATCGGTCAGACTTTGGCCGCCATTCAGCAGCAGCAGCAGCAACAGCAGCAGGCCCCACCTCAGCCTCAGATGCCTCAGATGCCCAGAGACAAGCGTGCTGAATTCATGAGAGGTCATCCACCAACGTTTGCTCATTCTTCTGACCCTATGGATGCTGAAGATTGGCTGCGCACTGTGGAGCGGGAGTTGCATACCGCTCAGTGCGATGACAGGGAGAAAGTTCTGTATGGTCCCCGTCTGTTGAGAGGAGCAGCCCAATCATGGTGGGAGTCTTACCTCGCCACCCATGCCCATCCTGACGCCATCACTTGGGAAGAGTTCAGAGGAAGCTTTCGTCAGTACCATGTTCCTGCAGGTCTGATGACAGTGAAGAAGGAGGAGTTCCTGGCCCTCAAGCAAGGGCCATTGTCTGTCAGTGAGTACCGGGACAAGTTTCTGCAATTGTCTCGCTATGCTCCTGAAGATGTCAACACCGACGCCAAGCGACAGTACCGTTTCCTGAGAGGCTTGGTTGACCCTCTGCAGTATCAGCTGATGAATCACACCTTCCCGACATTCCAGCACCTGATTGACAGAGCAATCATGACAGAGAGAAAGCGCAAGGAGATGGAAGATCGTAAGCGCAAGATCAGTGGACCCCAGCCTGGAAGCAGCAATCGTCCTCGTTTCTCAGGCAATCAACCTCAGCAGTTCAGGCAGAACCAGCGTCCACCTCAGCAGCATCAGCAGTTCCAAAGGCAGTATCCTCAGCACCAGTACCAGAACCGTCAGAGCAATCAGTCAGGAGGTCAGTTTCAAAGGCAGAATCAGCAGGCACCTCGTCTTCCTGCCCCAGCAAATCAGCAGAACAGTCAGGCAGCACCAGCTCAGGTTGGAAACAGAGCATGTTTCCACTGTGGAGAGCAAGGCCACTGGGTGATGCAATGTCCGAAGAAGGCAGCCCAGCAGCAGTCAGGCTCCAATGCCCCAGCAAAGCAGAATGTGTCTCAGCCTGGATCAGGCAATCGCTCTCAGCCGCGCTATAATCATGGAAGGCTGAACCACTTGGAAGCTGAAGCAGTTCAGGAGACCCCCGGCATGATAGTAGGTATGTTCCCAGTCGACTCCCATATTGCAGAAGTGTTATTTGATACTGGAGCAACGCATTCTTTCATTACTGCATCATGGGTAGAAGCGCATAATCTTCCAATTACTACCATGTCAACCCCCATTCAAATTGACTCAGCCGGTGGTAGAATTCGAGCTGATAGCATTTGCTTGAATATAAGTGTGGAAATAAGGGGGATAGCGTTTCCCGCCAACCTTATAGTAATGGGTGCTCAGGGAATAGATGTCATCCTAGGGATGAATTGGCTAGATAAGTATCAGGCAGTTATCAGTTGTGATAAAAGGACAATCAAGTTGGTGTCCCCACTAGGAGAGGAAGTGGTGACCGAGTTAGTCCCGCCTGAGCCAAAGAAAGGAAGTTGTTATCAGATAGCTGTTGATAGCAGTGAAGCAGACCCAATCGAGAGTATCAAGGTTGTGTCCGAGTTCCCATATGTGTTTCCAAAGGACTTACCGGGTATGCCACCAGAGCGGAAAGTTGAGTTTGCTGTAGAGCTTCTTCCTGGAACCGCCCCTATCTTCAAGAGAGCTTACAGAATATCTGGACCAGAGTTGGATGAACTTAAGAAGCAAATTGATGAGCTGTCAGAGAAAGGTTACATTCGGCCAAGCACCTCGCCTTGGGCCGCCCCTGTCCTGTTTGTGGAGAAGAAAGATGGCACCAAGAGGATGTGTATTGATTATCGAGCTTTGAATGAGGTCACGATCAAGAACAAGTATCCTTTGCCTAGAATAGAAGATCTGTTCGACCAGTTGAGAGGAGCCAGTGTGTTCTCCAAGATTGATCTGAGGTCAGGTTATCATCAGCTCAGGATCCGACCTTCGGACATTCCGAAGACGGCATTCATTTCCAAGTATGGGTTGTATGAGTTCACAGTGATGTCTTTTGGTTTGACCAATGCGCCAGCGTTCTTCATGAACTTGATGAATAGTGTATTCATGGATTACCTTGATAAGTTTGTGGTGGTATTCATTGATGACATTCTGGTTTATTCTCAAAGCGAAGAAGAGCACGCAGATCATTTGAGGATGGTATTGCAGAGATTGCGAGAGCACCAGTTGTATGCAAAGTTGAGCAAGTGTGAGTTCTGGATCAGTGAAGTCCTGTTCTTGGGTCACATAATCAATAAAGAAGGATTGGCTGTGGATCCGAAGAAAGTGGCAGACATTCTGAACTGGAAAGCGCCAACAGATGCTAGAGGAATCAAGAGTTTCATTGGAATGGCCGGATATTATCGGCGATTCATTGAAGGGTTTTCGAAGATTGTGAAACCAATGACAGCGTTGCTAGGCAACAAGGTTGAGTTCAAGTGGACCCAGAAATGCCAAGAGGCCTTTGAAGCGCTGAAAGAGAAGTTGACCACAGCGCCTGTCCTAGTCTTGCCTGATGTGCATAAGCCCTTCTCGGTGTATTGCGATGCTTGTTACACAGGTTTGGGATGTGTGTTGATGCAAGAGGGAAGAGTTGTGGCTTACTCGTCCCGACAGTTGAAGGTTCATGAGAAGAATTACCCAATCCATGATCTAGAGTTGGCAGCGGTGGTTCATGCACTGAAGTCATGGAGGCACTATCTGTATGGACAGAAATGCGATGTTTACACAGACCACAAGAGTCTGAAGTACATATTCACTCAGTCAGAGTTGAACATGAGGCAACGAAGATGGTTAGAGTTGATTAAAGACTATGAGTTGGAGATCCATTACCATCCAGGCAAAGCAAACGTAGTGGCAGATGCTTTGAGCAGAAAGAGTCAAGTCAATCTGATGGTTGCTCGTCCGATGCCTTATGAGTTGGCCAAAGAGTTTGACAGGTTGAGTCTCGGATTTCTGAACAATTCGCGAGGAGTCACAGTTGAGTTGGAACCTACCTTGGAGCGCGAAATCAAAGAAGCGCAGAAGAATGATGAGAAAATCAGTGAGATCCGGCGACTGATTCTAGAAGGCAAAGGCAAAGATTTTCGAAAAGACGCAGAAGGCGTGATATGGTTCAGAGACCGCTTGTGTGTTCCCAATGTCCAGTCCATTCGGGAGTTGATTCTCAAGGAAGCTCATGAGACAGCCTATTCGATTCACCCTGGCAGTGAGAAGATGTATCAGGATCTGAAGAAGAAATTCTGGTGGTACGGAATGAAGAGGGAAATCGCAGAGCATGTGGCTATGTGCGATAGTTGCCGAAGAATTAAGGCAGAACACCAGAGACCTGCTGGATTGTTGCAATCGTTGCAGATCCCTCAGTGGAAATGGGATGAAATTGGTATGGATTTCATAGTCGGATTGCCTCGCACTCGAGCCGGCTACGATTCCATTTGGGTAGTAGTGGACCGCTTGACCAAGTCAGCCCACTTCATACCTGTCAAGACCAACTATAGCAGTGCAGTATTGGCAGAATTGTATATGTCTCGGATCGTTTGTCTTCATGGTGTGCCAAAGAAGATAGTGTCAGACAGAGGAACGCAGTTCACCTCTCATTTCTGGCAGCAGTTGCATGAAGCTTTGGGCACGCATCTGAATTTCAGTTCAGCTTATCATCCGCAGACAGATGGCCAGACCGAAAGGACCAATCAAATTCTTGAAGACATGTTGAGAGCCTGTGCGTTGCAAGATCAGTCCGGATGGGACAAGAGATTGCCTTATGCAGAGTTCTCCTATAACAACAGTTACCAGGCCAGTTTGAAGATGTCACCATTTCAGGCGCTCTATGGAAGGAGTTGTAGAACTCCGTTGCAATGGGATCAGCCTGGAGAAAAGCAAGTGTTTGGGCCAGACATTTTGCTTGAAGCCGAAGAGAACATCAAGATGGTCCGAGAGAATCTGAAGATAGCGCAATCGAGGCAGCGAAGCTATGCAGACACAAGAAGAAGAGAGCTGAGTTTCGAAGTCGGAGACTTTGTCTATCTGAAAGTGTCACCGATCAGAGGAGTCAGAAGATTCGGAGTGAAAGGCAAGCTAGCACCCCGCTACATTGGTCCGTATCAGATTCTTGCAAGACGTGGAGAAGTGGCCTATCAGCTCAGTTTGCCTGAGAATTTGTCTGCTGTGCATAATGTCTTTCATGTGTCTCAGTTGAAGAAGTGCTTGCGTGTGCCAGAAGAGCAGTTGCCAGTGGAAGGTCTTGAAGTCCAGGAAGACTTGACCTACGTTGAGAAGCCAGTGCAAATCCTTGAGGTTGCAGACAGAGTCACCCGAAGGAAGACCATCAGAATGTGCAAAGTCAGATGGGATCACCACTCTGAGGAAGAAGCAACCTCGGAGCGTGAAGATGATCTGATGGCTAAATACCCTGAGCTCTTTGCTAGCCAACCCTGAATCTCGAGGGCGAGATTCTTTTAAGGGGGATAGGTTTGTAACGCCCTGAATTTGGGGGTAGAATTTTTTCTTCTTTTCTCTCACCAAATTCGGGCGTTACTCTCTTTTCTCTTTCCCCGTTTGCTCCTTCTTCCCAATTTCAAACCAGTATAGCGGCAGGTGTCCGTGTCATGTATAAACCAAAACCTAAGTGTCATGGGTGTTGCATCATGCCGAAGCGCATTTCTTTGTCTGATGATGAGTGTTCGTCTCGTTCCGTTCCGGATTTCGGTTCGCGATTTAATTCCGTTTAGTGGTCGCGCTCGTCGTGGGTTTTCGATCCGCGAAGTGGCCCGGCCCAGCCCAACCTAGTCCAGCCCAGCCCAGCCGGCCCGGCCCGCCCCGGCCTGCGCGCCCCCGGCGCCCAAACCCCCCATGCGCCCCCCCTCCTCTCTCTCTCTCTCATTTGGATCTCCCGCGCAACAACCTCTCCTCTCCCTCTTCCACCTCTCTCTCCCCGTGGTGCCCTAGGATTTGGAGACGGCGATCACCGGATTTTGGACCCCGAGGTGAGCTCCCCTCCCCTTCTCTTCTCTCTCTCTCCCTCTCCCTCCTCTTCTCCCCCGCGCGCGCCCCCTTTCTCCCCCTGCCCGCGCGCGACCCCGACCCCGACCCCACCCCGGTGGCGCTCGCCCGCGGCGGCGCTCGGCCTCGCCCGCCCGGCCTCCCTCCCCGCGGCGGCGTTCGGCCCCCCGCCTCGGCCCTCCCCGGCGGCGCCCGCCCGGTCCCCCTCCCCGGCGACCCCGGCCCCGCCCGGCCTCCCCGGCGGCGCGGCCTCCGCTCGGCCTCCTCGGCGCGGCGGCGCGGCCCCCGCTCGGCCCCTCGGCGCGGCCCCCCGCCCGGCCTCCCGCCCCCGCCCCTCCCCGCGGCGGCCCCGCCCGCTCGGCCCCTCCCCTGCCCGGCGCGGCGACCCCGTCCCCGTCCCCGCCCCTGCCCGGCGCGGCGACCTCGTCCCCGTCCCCGCCCCTGGCCCCGGCGGCGCTCGGCCCGCCCGCTCGGCCCCTCCCCGCGGCGGCGCTCGGCGTCCGCCCCCGGCTCGCCCGCCCGCCCCCGCTCCTCCCCTGCTCGCGCGCAGCGCGGCCCCGGCGCGCCCCCGGCGTGGCCCGGCGCGGCCCCGGTGGCCCCTGCTCGCCGGCGCGACCCCGGCGCGGCCCCCGGCCCCCGGCGCGTCCCCGGCGCGGCCCTGGCCGGTTCAACCGCCCCCTGGCCGGTTCAACCGCCCTGGCCCCAGCTCGCCCGCCCGTTCCCCGTCCCGGCCTCGCCCGACCGTATCTTCGCTCGCCCGCGCTCACGGTGATTATTCGTTAATTAGCGTGTTGCGTCGCGCGCTTCGCCGCGCGACGGATTTGTCTAAATTCATATTCTATCTCGTGTTGCGTCGTGCGCTTCGTCGCGCGACGATCCATTTTTGTTTCAGGTTGTTTAAGGTGTAACGCCGCGTGTGTATTCACGCGACGTTCCACTTTGGACTCAGTTTAGTCGACGTGTGCCGTCGTGCGTTTGTCGCGCGACGCTTAACGTCTCCTCTTAACTAAGGCAAAGTGTCTCGTTGCGTGCTCGGTCGCGCGACGAGTCGTTAACTTCTTAATTTGTTTTAGAAAGCTTTGTCGTGCGTCTCGCCGCGCGACCATCCTTTTATGTATCTCCACCTGCTTATAATAATTAGACATGAAACATGACTTTACTTTACGCTAAACATAGTGTCTACATTAAACTTCCTTCCATTAAGCGAGTGGATAATTTATAATCATGTAACGTGATCGTTTCTCGACTGTCTTTTCCTCTTTCTCTCTTAACCGTACTCGCGAGCCCGCGTGGAACGTCTGTTTACTTATTGCATTCTATTGTATGGTGTACTGTTCTTTGGTATTAAAATATGTGGATGTATGTATGTTTGCGCTCGCATAGAGAACGATCCGGTTGAAGAGCCCGAGGAACTCGCAGGAGAAGCCTCTGAGCAGCAGTCAGTTGGTGGAGGCAAGTGTCCCTTGACCTATCTATGTCCTATTCATTATTTAATTCACCTCCCGCTTTACACATTTATGCCTAAGGATTGACTAGCTTTTGTTATCCATGTCCTTGTTTACCTATCCGGGTTGGATTATTACTGTTTAGCTTTATGCTATTGCTTAACTCTAATCAATGAACATGATGAGATTATCTATGATACGCTGTTTTCCCTTCTCTTATTATGATGTGATACTTGTGGTCTTCAAGGGGGCTCGAGCGGTTTCTCGAGTGCCTCTCCGTAAGGACCTGTTCTATGGATGACCGCCCGGGAAAACAGTGCAACCATGAGGGTGGAATGGGGTGCCCTTAGCTGATTAATTAGAGGATCCGGGGTGTAGTTCACTTAGCCGTCGTGCCGTCAATGGGGCTCGGTGTATGCGGCTCGCTCTGCCAAGTTTGGGTTCGCCCCTTGGGGAGGAGTGCGGTGCATTTAGGAAACCTAACGGGTGGCTACAACCCCGGGGAATCTTTGTAAAGGCTACGTAGTGATGCCCTGCTGGGTCACCTTGGTAGTGATCAAGGGAGAGTCATGATCTCCGGGCAGAATGGGAATCACGGCTTGTGGGTAAAGTGCACAACCTCTGCAGAGTGTTTGAAAAACTGATATATCAGCCGTGCTCACGGTTATGAGCGGCCAAGGGAGCTCCAGTGATTAGTGGTACTTGATCAGAGATACTTTGGTACAGGTGGTTATGAGATTGATGGTTTTGATTATGACTATGGTGCTGGTAAGTGGTACTCTTTCCGTTTGGAAAGGAGTACGTTTGGGTTAATAACTTGGGTTAATGCTAAAACTTGGCTTTCTACTAGTAAGTAATAATCTGACCAACTAAAAGCAACTGCTTGACTTATCCCCACATACAGCTAGTCCACTACAGCCAAACAGGATACTTGCTGAGTATGTTGATGTGTACTCACCCTTGCTCTACACACCAAACCCCCCCCATCCCCAGGTTGTCAGCATTGCAACCACTGCTCAGGCGAAGATGAAGCTGTGGAAGGAGACTTCCAGGAGTTCCAAGATTACGACGAGTTCTAGGTGTGGGTTAGCGGCAACCCCCAGTCGGCTGCCTGTGAAGGCCGCGGTTATCTACGTTTCTTTTCCGCACTTTGATTTATTGTAAGAACTATATGGACGTCTCAGACGTATGATGTAATCGACTATTTCCCTTATTAATACTATTTTGAGCACTGTGTGATGATGTCCATATTATGTAACTGCTGTGTACGTGAATAACTGATCCTGGCACGTACATGGTTCGCATTCGGTTTGCCTTCTAAAACCGGGTGTGACAGGGTACAATCAATTTCCTGATCTCGCGTGAGTGCTAGAAAAATCACTCGTCTTCTACCGAGATCCTAATTAAATAAAGCATCTTCTCGACCTATCACACTAGTATTCATCTCAAAAGGATTCCTGAGATCATGCAACTAGGGTTTCAAACAATTCCTACACCTAAGTGCACAATCAATCCTACAATCATTAAGTGAAGTAAAATAGCATAAATAACAGGTTATGCATAAAATCGGGGCTTGCCTTCCAAAGCAGTGGCAGGCAGGTCCTCTGGTGCAGGCTCTGGTGCTGGATCTGGGGCTACCTCCTGAGCAGCTCCTTGCTCCGGCACGAGGATGTACTCTCCGTCAGCAAGGTTACAGTCTATCGAAATGCAATGAACATGTATGTCATGATTATGCAAGATTTAATAACATTATTGAGAGAAGAAAAACTAAGTTAAGGCGTAACTTAGGGTTTGTTTGGTAATACGGGGCCTTTAGTGGTTTATGCTTATCACTCATAGGCTTAGATTTTTGTTGAGGATAAACATAGTGGATTTGTATTGCTTTTATATATTTCAGTGGACAATTTACAAGGGTTTTAGGATTACACTAATTTCCATTATTCATTTTCCTTTCTTTAATTTCTATTTATGGTTTCTAGTGTAGGTTTGAACTACGACAGTGGTTTAATATTTTCCAAAAATTCTGTAAAAATTACAGTGGGTTGCCATTTGCTGTTCTAGCCTAATTTAAGAATTTGAGGCTCAACATATAAAGGCTATGCTTAAGACAAAAAGAATAAGAATTGGGTAAATGGGTCACTTTGTACTACAACTCTTAATTAGAGGTGGGGTCTGTCCTAAGGGTTATTTTTGTTGGCATCTAACAGTAATAATAGGCTTCTGTGCCAAACACCACAGAAGGCTAAGGGGTGGTTGTTTAATTATGATTTTCTAAAGTTTAATGTCAAAAAAGCACTTTCTACTACATTGTTATTTGAAAAATGTCAAACAGCAGATTTCATATTTTTCCTAAGTTCTTAATAACAAAACATTAACTATCCCAAGAGTGGGGGTGTTTTCACCTTGGGATTATTTTTGTAGGGTTTTTCTAAGTTATCCCTGTTTTATTCAATTAAAAGGTATCCTACTTATTTTATACTAAACCAGGGTATGATAGATTTTTCCAGAGAACTACATTGAATAAGTATTCTAACAAAAATAGGGGTGCCCTCTTGTTCACTATTTAATTCACATTTTCTATTTTCTTTAACCTTAAGTATATTGCAAAATAAGGGGCAACAACTAACTTAATGGGGTGGACAGAGAGGTTTAACATTTTTAAACAGGTCATTAGGTAGATATAATCTTCTCCAAATTTTTCTAACCCTAGTCAAATAGTGCAACTAATTTTAGCCCTATTATTGAGCTTTTGGCCAAAACTATAAATAAATCAGAGCTTTAAAGTTTTCTATAGTACCTAGGGGGTTTTATATTTTTCTTAAGTGGGTTACATTATTTAGAGTCTGACAAAATTGGTTTGACCAAATTTGGATGAACTAAACAGAAGTTATGAATTTTTTAAAGTCTCTGTTTAAATTAAAAACAGATTTAATAAGAGTTTCCTGGTAAAAACAGTTTACACCGAGGTCCCTGGGTTTAAACTAAATCAATCCTCGCAGTTCTACCCTTGCGCCACTATTCCCCTGAGTCGCTGACAGTTCAAAAAGCCCCCTGACCTTTTCTTCCTCTCACCCGCAGTCCTTTCCCCAAAGTAAACAGTACCCGCGGGAAAGAAAAGGGTGGCGCGGCTTACCGGCGGCGAGATAGGTCCGGTGAAGGGCAGGGTTGGCTCGGGGAGGCTCTGGCGGTCACAGCGAGGTGCGGCTTGACGGCGGGGATGGCCGGAATCGCCCGGTCCACGAACGCAGGCGGGTGTTCTCGTCGGCGGCGAGTATACCGGCCAAACCACGACGATCTGGTTCAATCCAAGGGCACAGTGAGCTTCCTGGGGTGACGTATAGGCTATCTGTGCAGTGAATCGAGAAATGGCTTAGTGATTTACCCGGTCCACATACTCCGGCGGGGTTGAGAGCTCCGGCGATCGTGGACTGGCCTCTCCGGCGAGGCAGGCTTCGATTCCTCGCTCGGGGAGCTTCACTGGGGCGTGTACACTCGTCTCAGAGGGTTGGATGGGGCTGGGGAAAGCTGGACTGGCCGGTCTATGGCGGCAGTGGCTCGGGTGGCCGCGGACACGCCGCGCACGGGCAAACGACGGTGAACTGAGCTCCGGTGAGGCTTGAGCGTGCGCGGAAGAGTGTAACCGACGCTCGAGCGGGCTTTATAGGCGCGGGCGCGGGACAGGACGCCGGCTGGCCGTTGGCGCGACACGGGGCACGTGGGGGCGCGCGCGGGCGTGCTCTGGCAAGCTCAGGGCGCGTCGAACACGTGGAGCTTTCAATCTGCCCGTGTTCCACAGCTCACCCAAGTCGCAAACGTGCGAATCTTGGCAAAAATCTGGCGCGAGTCTTTTCCTGGCACCTAGGGCTGTCTCTCATCCGTGAGCTGCCATGGCAGATATGGCCTAGGTAGGGAGATCTCTGGTCGCCAAATCGGGTGTGTCACACTGCCTACCTCGCGACAAAAACCATACCAAGGCATGTCAAACGTCCAAGTCTCGGGCTCAGCTTTTTCTAGTGGGTGCCTTGGGTGGTATGCCACATTTTTGGTATAGGACATAGGTGGATTTGATGCCAGCTTCGAGGTGAACACCACTGATCTTTAGTGTAGGTGTAGTTTTTAACTTAGAGAGAAATAGAGAGCTCTAGCTCTCTCTCCACTTGGAGATTTGATTTGGGGTTTCTCCAGGGGTCTTTTTGCAATATTTCCTCCCCCTAATTGCTGGTTATAAGGTTACTTAAGGTTTGGGTAAATATTACTCATGTTTTGCACACTTGTTCACTCTCTTTTCCCTCTTTATCTAGGGTTTTGGGAGATAGGGTTTAAGAGAGGTCTAGGGTTCTTCTCCCCTCTTATCCAAGGTAGTAAGGCCCTGTTTGGGACAGCTGCTGCTTGTTGAAAAAGCAGCTTATCTGATAAGCTGGTAAAAAGCAGCTTCTGCTTGTTGGCTGCTTTTAGTTCATTTTGAGAAGCAGCTGAACTGATAAGCTGCTGCAGAAGCTGCCTGTTTGGCAGGACTTCAGCTTAAATTTGTGAAGAAGCTGAAAATAAGCTGTGCCAAACAGGGCCTAAGTGTGCAAGGATTAGAGTAATGCTTTTGGTTACTCACAATCCTTGGTTAAAATCTAGCTTTCCAAGGCCCTCATGCTTTTGCTCCTTAAGTTCTTCCACATGTGATCATAGCCTTTAGTATCAAGGTGGGCTCTAGCCATGGTAACACCTGGGGTGTTACAGCCCTCCCCCCTTAAAGGAATCTCGTCCCGAGATTTTAGGTAGAGGCCCTTGGAGGGTGCTTGAAGGTGTGTTGGTGTTATTCTTCCTTTACACTTAAGTTTCTCTTATTAACTGCTCTTCGAATGTCATTCTCTTTGCAACTTCAGAAGGAAGCCCTTCTTAAGTTAAATCCACAACTTAGACTATCCTTGTTATCTAAGTTTTTCTTATAATTGAATTCAAAGGGCAGGTGGGGGTGGGGTTTTGGGGTTACGTACCGACTCCTTTGGGTAGAAAGTCGGGGAAGCGAGAGCGTAGAAAATCCTCAGTCTCCCATGTAGCTTCTTCTGCTGAATGGTGACTCCACTGAACCTTATACATTCTAACCGACCTTGCCCGAGTTGATCTCTCCTTTTGATCTAATACCTTGACGGGGTACTCTTGGTAGGACAAGTCTGGTTCTATCTCAATGTCTGGTTCTGGCAGTACTTCAGTGGGTAGGCGAACACATTTCCGCAGCTGAGATACATGGAACACATTGTGAACTGCTGACATGTGAGGTGGCAATTCCAACTGATAGGCTACAGGTCCACAACTTGCTTTGATTTCATAGGGTCCAATGTAGCGAGGAGCTAACTTGCCCTTGATCCCGAATCTCTAGACACCCTTGGTGGGTGACACTTTAAGATAAACATAATTTCCCACCTCAAACTGTAGAGGCTTCCGCCTCTTGTCATGATAGCTCTTTTTCCTGGCCTGAGCAGCTTCTAAGTTCTTGGTAATAACCCTGACCTTTGCCTCTGCCTCAAGTACCAAGTCTGGCCCAAAAATTTCCCTTTCTCCTGCTTGAGACCAATTTAGTGGGGTCCTACACCTTCTCCCATATAAGGCTTCAAAAGGTGCCATCTTCAGACTGAACTGATAGCTGTTATTGTAAGAAAACTCTGCCAAAGAAAGACACTTGTCCCAATCCTTCCCGTAGTGTAGTGCACATGCTCGCAACATGTCTTCCAAAATCTAATTCACCCTTTCTGTCTGGCCATCTATTTGGGGATGGTATGATGAGCTTCGCATTACTTGGGTTCCAAGTGATTCTTGCAGCTTCTCCCAAAAGCATGCCACAAACAGTGCTCCTCTGTCAGATACAATGGTCTTTGGAATACCATGCAATCTTACTATCTGATCAACATAAATTTCTGCGTACTTCTCCGTCTTGTGGGTGGTGTGCACTGGCAAGAAATGAGCGGTTTTGGTCAACCTGTCCACAATAACCCAAATAGAATCATGGTGCCTGGAGGTATTGGGTAATCCCACTATGAAGTCCATGCAAATGTCCTCCCATTTCCAAGATGGTATGGGAAGGGGTTGCAAAGGGCCTGCTGCCTTTAAGTGACTGGCCTTGATTCTCTGGCAGGTGTCACACTCGGATATGTACTTGGCAATTTCCCTCTTCATTCTGGTCCACCAATATAAAGATCTGAGATCATGGTACATCTTGTTGCTACCAGGGTGCATGGAGAATTTGGAAAGGTGAGCTTCATCTAGTATCTTCTTTCTGAGCTCAGGGTCCTTGGGAACAACCAATCGGTCTCCAAACCATAAAATTCCCTTGCTGTCCTGACGGAAACACTTGTATTTTTCTGCCTTTTGCTTGATCATGTCTTTGATAACCTGAACACCCTTATCCTCAACCTGTGCCCTTATTATTTGCTCTTGCAATGTGGGTTCCACCGAGATATAACTTAATTCACCGGAAGGAACAACTTCCAGGTTCAGCTTGCACAACTCATCGCACAGGGTGGTAACTCTTGCATCCATGCTTATACAATTTCACTGGGCCTTTCTGCTCAAGGCATCTGCCACAACATTGGCTTTACCAGGATGGTAATGCACTTCCAAATCATAGTCCTTGATTAACTCCAACCATCTCCTTTGCCTCATGTTCAGATCTGCCTGAGTGAAGATGTATTTGAGGCTCTTGTGATCAGTATAGATGTTACAGTGAGCTCCCATCAAGTAGTGTCTCCATATCTTAAGAGCATGAACCATAGCTGCCAATTCCAGGTCATGTGTAGGGTAGTTCTGCTCATGGGGCCTGAGTGCTCGGGAAGCATAAGCAATGACTCTGTTCTCTTGCATCAAGACACATCCCAAACCTGTACCAGAAGCATCACAATAAACTTCAAATGGCTTGGCGTTGTCAGGTTGAGCCAACACTGGGGCTGTTGTCAAATGCTGCCTTAAAGTATGAAAGGCATCTTCACACTTTTGGCTCCAAACATACTTGACTCCTTTCTTCAACAGTTCAGTCATTGGTTTGGCAATCCTGGAGAAGTCCAGAATAAATCGTCGATAATACCCTGCCAATCCCAGAAAACTTCGAATCTGCCTCACTGTAGTCGGGGGTTTCCAATCCATCACCTCTTGTACCTTCTCAGGATCAACTGATATCCCATCCTGAGAAATTGTGTGACCCAAGAATTTAATCTCCTTCAGCCAGAACTCACATTTAGACAACTTAGCATAAAGACGATGATCGCGCAGTCGTTGGAGCACGATGTGCAGGTGCTCAGTATGTTCGTCTTCATTCTTGGAATAGACCAGAATATCATCAATGAAAACGACCACGAACTTATCCAATTCTGGCATAAACACTGAGTTCATCAGGTACATGAAATAAGCCGGGGCATTGGTCAGCCCAAAAGACATCACTAAAAACTCATACAACCCATATCTGGTAGAGAAAGCCGTCTTGGGAATATCGCTGGCACGGATCTTGATTTGATGGTATCCTGAGCGAAGGTCTATCTTGGAGAATACCTTGGCTCCTACCAATTGATCAAACAGAACATCAATGCGGGGCAACGGGTATTTGTTCTTGATAGTCACCGCATTGAGAGGGCGGTAGTCAACACACATCCTCAAACTCTCATCCTTTTTCTTCACAAATAATGCTGGACATCCCCATGGTGAAGTACTTGGGCGAATAAACCCTTTGTCCAACAATTCTTGCAATTGCTTCTTCAATTCTGCCAATTCCGTGGGAGGCATCCTATAGGGTCTCTTGGAGATAGGAGCAGTCCCGGGTTGCAATTCGATAGCGAACTCAATGTCTCGGTCTGGTGGCATCCCTGGCAACTCCTCCGGAAACACATCCGGGTAGTCACGGACCACTGGGATCTTTTCCACTGGGGAATCTATCATGACAAAGGCACAAGAACGGGTACAACCCTGGTCAGGCAAATAGAGTGTGGTTTCACCACAAGTTAGTGAGTGCACCTCAATGGCCCTGGCTGCAATATCAATAACTGCTTGGTGCCTGGTCAACCAGTCAGTTCCCAAAATAATATCCACGCTATCCAATCCTAAAATGAGGAGGGTGGTTTTAATTATAAGGCTACCAAACTTTATGGGCACATGCCTGTTGACTTGATAGGTGGCAACCCTGCCTCCTGGTGTTGAAATTGTGATACCCCCATTGGTGTGGTGAAAAGGCAACTGACACTTGGCACTAAACTTGGCACTGATAAAACTATGTGATGCACCAGAATCAAAAAGAACAATAGCGGAATAATTTAAAACTGTAAAGATACCAGTCATGACGGGTGCTCCCTCTGGAATATCAGCCATGGTGGTGAAGTTTAGCCTGCCCTGCCTCACTTGCACCTTCTGCCTCTTGCCTTGGTTCTGATTGACATTCTGCCCCTGCCTCTGCTGGTTTCTGGGGCAATTTTTGGCATAATGCCCGGTGTTGCCACATGTGAAACACCTGTTGTCATTTGCCTGGCGGTACTGCTGCTGCTGATTGTTCCTCTGAGCTGGAAACTGGGTGCGGTTGGGTGCCTGCTGCTGCTGCTGCTGTGGTCGGATCACCCATCTTCCTTGCTGCTGCTGGGGTCCCCTGTTCTGCGTGTCGGACACAATCCTGAAGCGCTGTGGCTGAGCTGAGGGTCCTGCCACAGGGGTCTTCCTCTTCTTTTATGCCTGTCGAGCTATAATGCAATCCTCCTGGGAGATAGCCATGTTGACCAACTCATTGTAACTGTTGGCCCTGACGGTGTTGAGACGATCACGGAGCTTAGTGCTGAGCCCCCTCCTGAACCTGTCTCTCTTCTTCTCATCTGTATCCGCGTGGTATCCAGCATACTGGCACAAGTCATTAAAAGCCTGGGCATACTGCAACACTGTCCTGTTGCCCTGAGTGAGTGCCAAAAACTCATTGAGCTTCCGGTCCATAATCCCGGCTGGTATGTGGTGTCCCCTGAAAGCTGCCTTAAACTCCCTCCATTCCACCTCTCGATCCTCTGGCTGCATGGCAAGAAAATGGTCCCACCAAGTCCTTGCGGGTCCGCGAAGCTGCTGGGTGGCGAACCTGACTTTAGTGACCTCTGAACAAGCTCCATGGAGTAGCGGGAATTTGGATTCCACCACTCGCAACCATACATCTGCATCAAGTGGGTCCTCCGCCCTTGTGAACAATGGAGGCTGAGTACTGAGGAACTCCTGGTAGGTAGCTGCCGCAGGGTGACGCTGATGGTCTCCACCACCATAGTGCTGAGGTGGTGGCTGACGCTGAGCTAGCTGCCTCAAGATCTCGTTCTGCTGAGCCATGAGCTCCTGCAGAGTGGGAGACGGTGGCGGCGGTGGAGGAACGCGCTCATTTTGGCCACGACGTTGCCTCCCGGCCATCTGAAAAACCACATACATACTTAACACCATATCTCCAAGTTCAAGATTTAATCGCGGCGAAAAGAGTCAAAAGCAATATGATAGACTCCAATTTCAACAAAAGGATTTAAAAAGGCATAAATTTCTCCTTCCAAATTTAAAACTGATAACAACATCCAACAAACATGCCTCCGAAAGAGTTTATCATGGTTACATCATTTGTCCCAAAAAGACTCGACTCTAACTAGCCTAGTACCCCAAGGGTGCAAAAGCTAAGCTAGCTGTGAGGAGTCCTACCATCACCAACGTCTAACCCTATCCTGAACACCTAGTGAGCGAACGAGGCAACGCTCGACTCGGGGGAAGGTGGTCTCCCTGAGCCAGCAGTGTCCACACTAGAGGCAGGCTCATCTCCTCCCTCGATGTCGACGTCCTCGTTGGCCTCCAGGTCCTGAATCTCCTAGTGATGCATATCCAGGTGCTCATTAGCCTCGGCAAGCTGCTGCTGGGTGTTAATGAGCTGATCCTCAAGAACCTCGATGGTGTTCTCCCTGGTGCCCACCAATTCCTCCAACTCTTGGATATCAGTGGATAGCTGCTCCACCTGCAAGTCCTTCTCCACCATTTCAGTGGACAAATCAACCACAAGCTCCTCCCTGTTGTCCAAGGTAATCTTTGTTGCCTCCAATAGTGCCATCAGATGGGACATCGCCTCGCCGCGCATCACTTGCAGACGGTACAGAGCATTCATGCACCGTACGGTCAAGTGCGCAGTCTATCCTGGGTAGATGGCCCAGATATCTTTGGCATGCTCCACCCTATCCTTCCACATTGGGTCGTCCTCCCTTTCGGCGGGGAACAAACCAATGGGGTGGGTAGCCAGCTCCAAAGGATGGAATCCGCAGAAAGTGGTCAATCCATGCAGAGCGATCGCCTCGATCGTGTCCTCAGCTCGGTATCCAAAAGACTCGGAGTCCAAAGAGCGCCAGCCTGGCTGCAGGGGATGAGGCTCCAAGGTCATCCTCACCCTACAGCGGGGCACTCGGTGCTTCTCGAACTGCTGCACCGCGTACTGAGGGGGTGTTGCGTATCCGGCCCCCTGAAGTACCTCCCACAAAATGCGGGGAAAGCCCTCTCGTGCAAGCCCGTCAGTGTGGGATAGTGCATTTCCGTCCTCTGAGGATCCGTGGGAAGTCATCTGTGCACGGTTAAGCGTAAGTAAAAGAAAAAGAATTTAAAAAGAACAAGAAAAATAAAACTCAGCCTTTCTCTAGTTAAATAAAAAGGCACTGGGACCTAGTTGGTTGTTATCTTGTTTTCAAGTCCTTTCTTAGTTATCCATTTGCTTAATTTAGAATGCATGCATGCTCGTCCTGAATGACCTCACAACAAGATAAAAGGAATAGGGAAGAACTCCCATCCTGTAAATGTGGCCTGTAGGGCCTAATCACTTAGCCACCTAGCTACCCTTCTATCATCCTAAGGCTTCACGTCCTAGGTCTATCCTGCTCGTCCTACTATCTATCCAACATTGTTTCTATCAAATTTTTACTTTGGAAAAGGATGGTATTCATATTTTATTGATTCCTCTGTGGTGGTACAAGCTCCGATACCAGCTGTGGCGGAACTACCCGAATTATTCCGACTTAAGTGCCTAAGTCCCGCCTTAGAGGCTAAACCACACTTAAATGGGAATAACCCGTCAATCCCTCGGATCTAGTCCGACACGGCCACTGACAGGATCAAGTACCACAATCTCACTCGATGGTGAGTCACAGAGCAAATTCAATAAAGCATAAAACCATACATGAAGGAGTATTAAATTATTACATCACCATCGGAGTTTTGCGAAAGTCGTCATCATTGTTCGAAGTGCAGCGGAATAAAACTAACGGTAAATAAACAGAGAGATGGGGAAGCCTGTCCCATCACTCCTCATGCTCCTCCTCAGCCGAGGTAGGGTCCCACTCGACAGTCCAACCCGGTGGCAAGATGGACGGCCAAGTCACTCCAGCAACCATTTCCTCCAGAGAACCTGTAAAAATTATGCCACAAGCAAGGCTGAGTATACTAATACTCAGCTAGACTTACCCGGTGTGAGGAGTCTACTCCTCTACCTCTAGACATGCAGCTGTTTGGCTGTGGGGTTTGGTTGCCAAAAGCACTAGCTGAGTTTCTAAGTCAAGTTTTAACTTTGTCAATTTAAGTGTGACTCTCTTAAGGCTAAAAGTGTACTATCTACTCATACATAGTAGCAAAAATTATTAGCAATCAACATCTTATATCAACTCATCAGATTTCCACTTGTTACTCAGTGCAGTACAATGGATCAAGCAGTCTCATTAGCTGCGAGAAGCAGACGATTCGAATCGAGTTTTTATCCTTGCAAGGTAAACCTAAACACACGACATGCAGGGGCACTCCGTCCCCACACACATCAACCGTCCCCATCGATTCCCCGTCAGCAGATCAGGGCTCACCGCCTTGGCGTACAATGCCTCACTGACCCCGACTGCCGTCGTGCCGTGACCGCACTTGTACCCACCATAACCGGAATGGGAGACCACGTCTCAGGTCGCGTGAGGGGTAAAGTCCACTGCTAGGTTCAATCAGGTACTAGGCTTACCGATTTACCATATTTCTCGGCATGTGCTTAGTACGTTCAAACGCTTGACACAGGTATCCGCACGTAAATCCTTATTCCATTTTTCCCATCTCGTAAACAACCAATCCCCATGGATTGTTGTCCACAAACTAGTATCATGATAGTGTGAAAGTGGGTACAATCAATTTCCTGATCTCGCGCGAGTGCTAGAAAAATCACTCGTCTTCTACCGAGATCCTAATTAAATAAAGCATCTTCTCGACCTATTACACTAGTATTCATCTCAAAAGGATTCCTGAGATCATGCAACTATGGTTTCAAACAATTCATACACCTAAGTGCACAATCAATCCTACAATCATTAAGTGAAGTAAAATAGCATAAATAACAGGTTATGCATAAAACCGGGGCTTGCCTTCCAAAGCAGTGGCAGGCAGGTCCTCTGGTGCAGGCTCTTGTGCTGGATCTGGGGCTACCTTCTGAGCAGCTCCTTGCTCCGGCACGAGGACGTACTCTCCGTCAGCAAGGTTACAGTCTATCGAAATGCAATGAACATGTATGTCATGATTATGCAAGATTTAATAACATTATTGAGAGAAGAAAAACTAAGTTAAGGCGTAACTTAGGGTTTGTTTGGTCATACAGGGCCTTTAGTGGTTTATGCTTATCACTCATAGGCTTAGATTTTTGTTGAGGATAAACATAGTGGATTTGTATTGCTTTTATATATTTCAGTGGACAATTTACAAGGGTTTTAGGATGACACTAATTTCCATTATTCATTTTCCTTTCTTTAATTTCTATTTATGGTTTCTAGTGTAGGTTTGAACTACGACAGTGGTTTAATATTTTCCAAAAATTCTGTAAAAATTACAGTGGGTTGCCATTTGCTGTTCTAGCCTAATTTAAGAATTTGAGGCTCAACATATAAAGGCTATGCTTAAGACAAAAAGAATAAGAATTGGGTAAATGGGTCACTTTGTACTACAACTCTTAATTAGAGGTGGGGTCTATCCTAAGGGTTATTTTTGTTGGCATCTAACAGTAATAATAGGCTTCTGTGCCAAACACCACAGAAAGCTAAGGGGTGGTTGTTTAATTATGATTTTCTAAAGTTTAATGTCAAAAAGGCACTTTCTACTACATTGTTATTTGAAAAATGTCAAACAGCAGATTTCATATTTTTCCTAAGTTCTTAATAACAAAACATTAACTATCCCAAGGGTGGGGGTGTTTTCACCTTGGGGTTATTTTTGTAGGGTTTTTCTAAGTTATCCCTGTTTTATTCAATTAAAAGGTATCCTACTTATTTTATACTAAACCAGGGTATGATAGATTTTTCCAGAGAACTACATTGAATAAGTATCCTAACAAAAATAGGGGTGCCCTCTGGTTCACTATTTAATTCACATTTTCTATTTTCTTTAACCTTAAGTATATTGCAAAATAAGGGGCAACAACTAACTTAATGGGGTGGACAGAGAGGTTTAACATTTTTAAACATGTCATTAGGTAGATATAATCTTCTCCAAATTTTTCTAACCCTAGTCAAATAGTGCAACTAATTTTAGCCCTATTATTGAGCTTTTGGCCAAAACTATAAATAAATCAGAGCTTTAAAGTTTTCTATAGTACCTAGGGGGTTTTATATTTTTCTTAAGTGGGTTACATTATTTAGAGTCTGACAAAATTGGTTTGACCAAATTTGGATGAACTAAACAGATGTTATGAATTTTTTAAAGTCTCTGTTTAAATTAAAAACAGATTTAATAAGAGTTTCCTGAAAAAACAGTTCACACCGAGGTCCCTGGGTTTAAACTAAATCAATCCTCGCAGTTCTACCCTTGCGCCACTATTCCCCTGAGTCGCTGACAGTTCAAAAAGCCCCCTGACCTTTTCTTCCTCTCACCCGCAGTCCTTCCCCCAAAGTAAACAGTACCCGCGGGAAAGAAAAGGGTGGCGCGGTTTACCGGCGGCGAGATAGGTCTGGTGAAGGGCAGGGTTGGCTCGGGGAGGCTCTGGCGGTCACAGCGAGGTGCGGCTTGACGGCGGGGATGGCCGGAATCGCCCGGTCCACGAACGCAGGCGGGTGTTCTCGTCGACGCCGAGTATACCGGCCAAACCACGGCGATCTGGTTCAATCCAAGGGCACGGTGAGCTTCCTGGGTGACGTATAGGCTATCTGTGCAGTGAATCGAGAAATGGCTTAGTGATTTACCCGGTCCACGTACTCCGGCGGGGTTGAGAGCTCTGGCGATCGTGGACTGGCCTCTCCGGCGAGGTAGGCTTCGATTCCTCGCTCGGGGAGCTTCACTGGGGCGTGTACACTCGTCTCAGAGGGTTGGATGGGGCTGGGGAAAGCTGGACTGGCCGGTCTACGGCGGCAGTGGCTCGGGTGGCCACGGACACGCCGCGCACGGGCAAACGACGGTGAACTGAGCTCCGGTGAGGCTTGAGCGTGCGCGGAAGAGTGTAACCGACGCTCGAGCGGGCTTTATAGGCGCGGGCGCGGGACAGGGCGCCGGCTGGCCGTTGGCGCGACGCGGGGCACGCGGGGGCGCGCGCGGGCGTGCTCTGGCAAGCTCAGGGCGCGTCGAACACGTGGAGCTTTCAATCTGCCCGTGTTCCACAGCTCACCCAAGTCGCAAACGTGCGAATCTTGGCAAAAATCCGGCGCGAGTCTTTTCCTGGCACCTAGGGCTGTCTCTCATCCGTGAGCTGCCATGGCAGATATGGCCTAGGTAGGGAGATCTCTGGTCGCCAAATCGGGTGTGTCACACTGCCCACCTCGCGACAAAAACCATGCCAAGGCATGTCAAACGTCCAAGTCTCGGGCTCAGCTTTTTCCAGTGGGTGCCTTGGGTGGTATGCCACATTTTTGGTATAGGACATAGGTGGATTTGATGCCAGCTTCGAGGTGAACACCACTGATCTTTAGTGTAGGTGTAGTTTTTAACTTAGAGAGAAATAGAGAGCTCTAGCTCTCTCTCCACTTGGAGATTTGATTTGGGGTTTCTCCAGGGGTCTTTTTGCAATATTTCCTTCCCCTAATTGCTGGTTATAAGGTTACTTAAGGTTTGGGTAAATATTACTCATGTTTTATCTAGGGTTTTGGGAGATAGGGTTTAAGAGAGGTCTAGGGTTCTTCTCCCCTCTTATCCAAGGTAGTAAGTGTGCAAGGATTAGAGTAATGCTTTTGGTTACTCACAATCCTTGGTTAAAATCTAGCTTTCCAAGGCCCTCATGCTTTTGCTCCTTAAGTTCTTCCACATGTGATCATAGCCTTTAGTATCAAGGTGGGCTCTAGCCATGGTAACACCTGGGGTGTTACAGAAAGTTACCTAGAGGGGGTGAATAGGCAAGTTAAAACTTTTTCAACAAAAACTAGAAACAAACTGGGTAAAACCAGTTCAACAGGTGTCAAAACTGGTTCAACTGGTTTGCACGAGCTCAACTAAACAATGAGATATAAAATTGAATTGATCTCGAAATTCACCTAGTTAACTTTGGAAATGAGATGTTCTAAATGATCCACATGATTCAAAGTAGTAGATCTGAGAAGGGCACTTCTCAAAATCCACACACCAAAAAGATATAAACAAATCTTCCACGGAATGGTGAGAGAACGAAGAACATGAACAAACACAATGAACAAGAACACAAGAGACACAAGATTTATCCCGAGGTTCGGTCACACCACAAAAGTGCCCTACTTCCTCGTTGAGGCGCCCACAAAGAGCCGGGTATCTTTCAACCCTAATCCTCCCTTCGCCGACCATAAAGGTCAAGCCCACACAATAATCTTTGCTCAAATGAGCGGGTAATACAAACTTTCTTGTGGTCTTCCACAAGATTTGGAGACTCACAAGAGACACCTAGTCGTCTAGGAGCTATAAGCTCCAAGAGTAATGAATCCACAAAGAACTTGATGTAGTACCAAAGCTCGAATGAAGAAGAGCAAGAGAGATTTGGAGATGAAGCACAAAAACACAGCTCTCAAACTCACTCGAAGATTTCTCTCCAAAGATTTGAAATGGGAGAGGCAAGAGATGTGAGAGAGAGAGTGGGAGGTATTCTTCAAGTTAGAAATGGAATTTGGGTCATGCTCTCTGTGTGGGGAGAGAGGTAGGAGTGAGTATATATAGGTGGGGCTTCAAAACTAGCCGTTGGGCTGATTTTGGCTGTGGAGGACCGGTTGAACTGTCCCTAGGGCCGGTTCAACCGCTTGGGCCAGGCTGACAGTCAGTCTGCCAGTCAGACTGGCAGACTGCAGGTCAGACTGCAAAAACAGGTCTTGACACCGGTTGAACCGCCCCGCCTGGTGGTCAGATTGATAGTCAGTCTGCCAATCAGGAGGTCAGACCGGTCAGGTGACCCTGACACCAGTTGAACCGCCCCTAGGACCGGTTCAACCGGTATTGACCAGTGAGGTCCGGGGAAAAAAACCCCGGTTGAACCTCTCTGGACCCCGGTTGAAGTGAAGTTCAACTGTAGTTGAGGTGAAGTTCAACTGCAATTGTGAGAGCACCTAGAGGGGGGGGGGTGATAAGGTGATCCTGTAAAAACTTGAAACTTAATGCCACAAAACTTGATTAGGAGTTAGCACAATAAAACCAAGTGGATAGAGAGGAGTTCTTGCAAGACACGATAACTACAAGAAGATCAACACAGATAGGCACAGTGGTTTATCCCGTGGTTCGGCCAAGTCCAACACTTGCCTACTCCACGTTGTGGCGTCCCAACGGACGAGGGTTGCAATCAACCCCTCTCAAGCGGTCCAAAGACCCACTTGAATACCACGGTGTTTTGCTTTGCTTTACTATATCCCGCTTGCGAGGAATCTCCACAACTTGGAGCCTCTCGCCCTTACAATTTGATGTTCACAAAGAAGCACGAAAGTAAGGATGGGATGAGTAACGCACACAAGACACAAAATCAGAGCACAGTACACATACAAGTCACAACTCGAGCTCACAACACAACCCAAAGAGTTTTCTACTCAAATGGAGCTCTAGTTGCTATCACAAAGAATCAAATGCGCGGAATTGGAGTCTTGGTGCTTAGGAATGCTTAGAGAATGCTTGGTGGTGTCCTCCATGCGCCTAGGGGTCCCTTTTATAGCCCCAAGGTAGCTAGGAGCCGTTGAGAGCATTCCAGGAAGGCAATTCTTGGCTTCTGTCGCCTGGCACACCGGACAGTCCGGTGCACCACCGGACACTGTCCGGTGTGGATTTCTTTCCTTCTTTGGCGAAGCCGACCGTTGGAGATTCAGAGCCGTTGGCGCACCGGACACTGTCTGGTGCACACCAGACAGTCCGGTGCCTCCTTCTGACCGTTGGCTCTGTCACACGTCGCGCGCGGATTACGCGGCCGACCGTTGGCCCGGCTGACTGTTGTACCACCGGACAGTCCGGTGTACCACCGGACAGTCCGGTGATTTATAGCCGTACGCCGTCGACGAAGCCCGAGAGCAGCCAGTTCTCCAGAGCCAGCCTGGCGCACCGGACACAGTCCGGTGCACCCAGACTGCGCAGAGTCTTGGCTGCTCAGCCAAGTCTTTTCCAAATTGGTCTTTTCTTGTTTCTAGCACTTAGACATAATACATTAGTCTCCAAAACAATGTACTAAGTCTTAGAAACATACCTTTATTCTTGATTTGCACTTTGTCCATCATTTGGCATAGATTAACACATGAACACTTGTGTTGGCACTCAATCACCAAAATACTTAGAAATGGCCCAAGGGCACATTTCCCTTTCAATCTCCCCCTTTTTGGTGATTTATGCCAACACAACAAAAAGCAATATAAAGATGTGCAACATTAATGCAAATGAGAACACAAATTTGTTTTGATTCAAATTTGGCATATTTGGATCATTCTTTGCCACCACTTGGTTTTGTTTTTGCAAATCAACCTCAATTTCCTATCTCTAAGTCAAACACACTTGTTGAGACCTAAAGAGAGTTGTTCCAAAAGAAATTGATCAAAGATTTCAAAAACTCCCTCTTCTTCCCATAATCAATCATTCTCCCCACAAGAGGCCAACTATTGACAGAAGAGACAACAAGAGATTTTTGACAAACCAAAAGCTCTATTCTACTATTTTCAAAATTCTCAAGTGGTAGCTGATCCATTTATTGCTTTGGCCTTATTTTCTCCCCCTTTGGCATCAAGCACCAAAACGGGATCAATCTTGGCCCTAGAACCCCATTGCCTCACCAAAATCTTCAATTAAGAGTTAAAAAGGTAATAAGAGCATGGAGATGAACTTGGAGTTAGTTACTCTTTCATCGGAGTGCAATGGAAGTCTTGCATGGTCCAAGTCCACCTTTTCCCTTTCAATCCTCCTTTGAGACTAAATTAAGAACACTCAAGCACATGATTAGTCTCAAAGGGTCAAGTTGTAGCACATCTCCCCCTAAATATGTGCATCACTTGCAAATGGACTTATGAGGTCCGGGGAGTGCTTGTACAACTTGAGCACCATACATAAACAACAAAATGCATAAGGAACATGATCAAGGCATAAAACACATGTATGCTATAAATCAATCCAAGTTCCGCGAATCTAAGACATTTAGCTCACTACGCAGCCTGCAAAAGGTCTTCTCATCTAAAGGCTTGGTAAAGATATCGGCTAGCTGGTTCTCGGTGCTAACATAAAACACTTCGATATCCCCCTTTTGCTGGTGGTCTCTCAAAAAGTGATGTCGGATGTCTATGTGCTTTGTGCGGCTGTGTTCAACAGGATTATCCGCTATGCCGATAGCACTCTCATTATCACATAGGAGTGGGACTTTGCTCAGATTGTAGCCAAAGTCCCTGAGGGTTTGCCTCATCCAAAGTAGTTGCGCGCAACACAGTCCTGCGGCAACATACTCGGCCTCAACGGTGGATAGGGCAACAGAAGTTTGTTTCTTAGAACTCCACGACACCAGGGACCTTCCTAAGAATTGGCACGTCCCCGATGTACTCTTCCTATCGACCTTACATCCAGCATAATCGGAGTCTGAATATCCAATCAACTCAAAGGTAGACCCCTTTGGATACCAGATCCCGAAGCAAGGCGTAGTGACTAAATATCTAAGAATTCGCTTCATAGCCACTAAGTGACACTCCCTTGGATCGGATTGAAATCTAGCACACATGCATACACTAAGCATAATATCCGGTCTACTAGCACATAAATAAAGTAAAGACCCTATCATAGACTGGTATGCCTTTTGATCAACGGACTTACCTCCTTTGTTGAGGTCGACATGTCCGTCGGTTCCCATTGGCGTCTTTGCGGGCTTGGCGTCCTTCATCCCAAACCTCTTGAGCAAGTCTTGTGTATACTTCGTTTGTGAGATGAAGGTGCCATCCTTGAGTTGCTTCACTTGGAACCCAAGGAAGTAGTTCAACTCGCCCATCATCGACATCTCAAATTTCTGAGTCATCACCCTGCTAAACTCTTCACAAGACTTTTGGTTAGTAGAACCAAATATTATGTCATCGACATAAATTTGGCACACAAAAAGATCACCATCACAAGTCTTAGTGAATAAAGTTGGATCGGCTTTCCCAACCTTGAAAGCATTAGCAATTAAAGTCTCTAAGGCATTCATACCATGCTCTTGGGGCTTGCTTAAGTCCATAGAGCGCCTTAGAGAGCTTACACACGTGGTCGGGGTACCGTTCATCCTCGAAGCCAGGGGGTTGCTCCACGTACACCTCCTCCTTGATTGGTCCGTTGAGGAAAGCGCTCTTCACATCCATTTGGAACAACCTGAAAGAATGGTGAGCAGCATAGGCTAACAATATGCAGATTGACTCTAGCCTAGCCACAGGAGCAAAAGTCTCCTCAAAGTCCAAACTTGTGACTTGGGCATAACCTTTTGCCACAAGTCGTGCCTTGTTCCTTGTCACCACCCCGTGCTCGTCTTGTTTGTTGCGGAACACCCACTTGATTCCCACAACGTTTTGCTTGGGACGAGGCACCAGTGTCCAAACTTCATTTCTCTTAAAGTTGTTGAGCTCTTCCTGCATGGCCAACACCCAGTCCGAATCTAACAAGGCCTCTTCTACCCTGAAAGGCTCAATAGAAGAGACAAAAGAGTAATGCTCATAAAAATTAACTAATCTAGAGCGAGTAGTTACTCCCTTTCTAATATCACCCAAAATTTGGTCGACGGGATGATTCCTTTGAATCGTCGCTCGAACTTGAGTTGGAGGTGCCGGTTGTGCTTCTTCCTCCATTACATGATCATCTTGTGCTCCCCCTTGGTCACACGCCTCCTCTTGATGAACCTGTTCATCGTCTTGAGTTGGGGGATGCACCATTGTTGAGGAAGAAGGTTGATCTTGCACCTTTTGTTCCTGTGGCCGCACATCTCCAATCGCCATGGTGCGTATTGCGGCCATTGGAACGTCTTCTTCATCTACATCATCAAGATCAACAACTTGCTCTCTTGGAGAGCCATTAGTCTCATCAAATACAACGTCGCTGGAGACTTCAACCAAACCTGATGATTTGTTGAAGACCCTATACGCCTTTGTATCTGAGTCATAACCTAACAAAAACCCTTCTACAGCTTTGGGAGCAAACTTAGAATTTCTACCTTTCTTTACTAGAATATAACATTTGCTCCAAAATACACGAAAGTACGAAACATTGGGTTTGTTACCAGTTAGGAGCTCATACGAAGTCTTCTTGAGGAGGCGATGAAGGTACACCCGATTTATGGCGTGGCAAGCCGTGTTCACGGCTTCCGACCAAAACCGCTCGGGCATCTTGAATTCTCCAAGCATTGTCCTCGCCATGTCTATGAGCGTCCTATTCTTCCTCTCTACCACACCGTTTTGTTGTGGTGTGTAGGGAGCGGAGAACTCGTGCTTGATCCCTTCCTCCTCAAGGTACTCCTACACTTGAAGGTTCTTGAACTCAGACCCGTTGTCGCTCCTTATCTTCTTCACCTTGAGCTCAAACTCATTTTGAGCTCTCCTTAGGAAGCACTTGAGGGTCCCTTGGGTTTCAGATTTATCCTGCAAAAAGAATACCCAAGTGAAGCGGGAAAAATCATCAACTATAACAAGACCATACTTACTTCCTCCTATGCTTAGATAGGCGACGGGTCCGAAGAGATCCACATGAAGCAACTCCAAAGGTCTTGATGTGGTCATCACATTTTTGGTATGATGAGAGCTTCCCACCTGTTTACCTGCTTGACAAGCTGCACAAGGTCTATCTGTTGGGGGCCTTCGACTTCCGAAGGTCCTCAAAAACATGATTTGACAATGTTTTCCAAGTGAAATATGCGAATAGGTATCTTCGGAATCAGGTTACGGGTATACAAGAGCATGGTCAAGACGAAGCTTGAGTGGGACGGAAGGCGATCATGACAAAGGATAAGACGATCACGAAGCTATGCGCAGAAAAGCTTCGGCATGACAGCAGAAAAGGGGAACCGACATAAAGATGAAAAGCCAAATTAGACCTCGAAGAATTACTATAGAGTTATTGATAAATGTAATTCTACACGGGCTGCGTCCCGTGCCTATAAATAGATGAACAGTACTCCTGTACTGTTCACGCTGACTTGGCATTCGCTTTTCGCATCACGCCTGTACCTTTACTTTTCGTCAATCTGAAGGTACATTTATAATTTGTCATTATGAATTTAATAATGCAAATAAAAATAAGTTGATGATAATATCTGTATTATTATTCGTATTTCATACATGTATTCTTATTTATTATCCATCGAGGTCACGAAGGGCTTTTCGTTCATAACCTTCGTCCAGAATTCATTATATCCGAAGGGACATAATGTCTTGAAGGACGAAGGACTTTAACATTTAATACTTTTTATGTTGCCTTGTTCTTAACTCTTAGCATTTGAGAACAAGTCCCCAACACTATCTTTTTCGAAAGTAACATTTGTTAGACCTATCACGTGTTCTCCCTTTAGAAGCTTGTGAAGGTTCTTCATCCCCACATGTGCTAAGTGGCGATGCCACAGCCAGCTCATGCTAGTCTTAGCAATTAAGCATGCATCTAGACCGACCTCCTCTTTTGCAAAATCAACTAAGTAGAGTTTGCCGTCTAATACACCCTTAAAAGCTAATGAACCATCACTTCTTCTAAAGACAGACACATCTACATTTGTGAATAAGCAATTATATCCCATATTACAAAGCTGACTCACAGATAATAAGTTATATCCAAGCGACTCAACTAAAAACACATTAGAAATAGAGTGCTCGGATGAAATGGCAATCTTCCCTAGTCCTTTGACCTTGCCTTGATTCCCGTCACCGAATATGATTGAGTCTTGGGAATCCTTGTTCTTGACGTAGGAGGTGAACATCTTCTTCTCCCCCGTCATGTGGTTTGTGCATCCGCTGTCGATAATCCAGCTTGATCCTCCGGATGCATAAACCTGCAAGGCAAATTAGGCTTGGGTCTTAGGTACCCAACTCTTGTTGGGTCCTACAAGGTTAGTGACAATATCCTTAGGGACCCAAATGCAAGTTTTATCTCCCTTGCATTTTGCCCCTAATTTCCTAGCAATCACCTTCTTATCCTTTCTACAAATAGCAAAGGAAGCATTGCAAGCATGATAAATAGTAGACTGTTCATTAATTTTCCTTGGAATATGAACATTTCTCCTAGGCACATGATGAATGACATTTCTCCTAGGCATATCTCTACCATGCACATAGGAAGAACTTGAAGCAAACATGGCATTTGAATCATTACAACTCCTATGAACATTTCTAGAATATCTCTTATCGCCATAAATGAAAGCATGGTTCTTTTGACTACTATTAGTCATAGGAGCCTTCCCTTTCTCCTTGGCGGAGATGGGAGCCTTATGACTTGTCAAGTTCTTGGCTTCCCTCTTGAAGCCAAGCCCATCCTTAATTGAGGGGTGTCTACCAATAGTGTAGGCATCCCTTGCAAATTTTAGTTTGTCAAATTCATCCTTGCTAGTCTTAAGTTGGGCATTAAGACTAGCCACTTCATCATTTAACTTTGTAATAGAGACTAGGTGTTCACTACAAGCATCAACATTAAAATCTTTACACCTATTGCAAATCACAACATGTTCTATACAAGAGTTAGATCTATTTGCTACTTCTAGTTTAGCATTTAAATCATCATTAACACTTTTTAAACTAGAAATGGTCTCATGGCAAGTAGATAGTTCACAAGAAAGCATTTCATTCCTTTTAACTTCTAAAGCAAGAGATTTTTGTGCCTCTACAAATTTATCATGTTCTTCATACAAAAGATCCTCTTGCTTTTCTACCAATCTATTCTTATCATTCAAGGCATCAATTAATTCATTAATCTTATCAATCTTAGTTCTATCTAAGCCCTTGAACAAACTAGCATAATCTATTTCATCATCGCTAGATTCATCATCACTAGAAGAAGCATAAGTAGTCTTTCGAGTGTTTACCTTCTTCTCCTTTGCCATGAGGCAAGTGTGATGCTCGTTGGGGAAGAGGGACGATTTGTTGAAGGCGGAGGTGGCTAGTCCTTCGTTGTCGGAGTCGGATGACGAACAATCCGAGTCCCACTCCTTGCCAAGGTGTGCCTCGCCCTTAGCCTTCTTGTAGGCCTTCTTCTTTTCCCTCTTCTTCTCTTGTTCCTGGTCACTATCATTATCGGGACAATTAGCGATAAAATGACCAATGTTACCTCATTTGAAGCATGAGCGCTTCCCCTTCGTCTTGTTCTTGTTGGGATGCTCCTTGCGACCCCTTAGCGCCATCTTGAAACGCTTGATGATGAGGGCCATCTCTTCCTCATTGAGCCCCGCCGCCTCAACTTGTGCCACCTTGCTAGGTAGCACTTCCTTGCTCCTCGTTGCTTTGAGAGAAACGGTTTGAGGCTCGTGGATTGGGCCATTCAATGCATCATCAATGTATCTTGCTTCCTTGATCATCATCCGCCTGCTTACAAACTTCCCAAGTATTTCCTCGGGCATCATCTTGGTGTACCTGGGATTCTCACGAATATTGTTTACAAGATGTGGATCAAGGACAGTGAAATACCTTAGCATTAGGCGGACGACGTCGTGGTTCGTCCATCGTGTGCTTCCATAGCTCCTTATTTTGTTAACGAGGGTCTTGAGCCGGTTGTACGTTTGGGTTGGCTCCTCGCCCCTGATCATTGCGAATCTCCCAAGTTTGCCCTCCACCAACTCCATCTTGGTGAGCATGGTGACGTCATTCCCCTCATGCGAGATCTTGAGGGTGTCCCAGATCTGCTTGGCGTTATCCAAGCCGCTCACCTTATGGTATTCATCCCTGCACAATGATGCTAGAAGAACAGTAGTAGCTTGTGCATTTTTGTGAATTTGTTCATTTATAAACGTGGGACTATCCTTACTATCAAATTGCATTCCATTTTCTACTATCTCCCATATACTTGGATGGAGAGAGAACAGGTGGCTACGCATTTTGTGACTCCAAAATCCGTAGTCCTCTCCATCAAAGTGAGGAGGTTTACCAAGTGGAATGGAGAGTAAATGAGCATTTGTACTTTGCGGAATACGAGAATAATCAAAAGAAAAGTTTGAATTGACCGTTTTCTTTTTCTCGTAGTTGTTGTCGCCCTTTTGGGAAGAAGAGGACTCGTCGCTGTCGTCGTAGTAGATGATCTCCTTGATGCGCCTTGTTTTCTTCTTCTTCCCGTCTTTTCTTTTGTGGCTTGAGCCCGAGTCAGTAGGCTTGTCATCTTTTGGATCATTGACGAAGGACTCCTTCTTCTTATCATTGACCACCATCCCCTTGCCCTTAGGATCCATCTCTTCGGGTGATTAGTCCCTTACGTGAAGAGAACGTCTCTGATACCAATTGAGAGCACCTAGAGTGGGGGGGGGGGGGGTGAATAGGTGATCCTGTAAAAACTTGAAACTTAATTCCACAAAACTTGATTAGGAGTTAGCACAATAAAACCAAGTGGATAGAGAGGAGTTCTTGCAAGACACGATAACCACAAGAAGATCAACACAGATAGGCACAGTGGTTTATCCTGTGGTTCGGCCAAGTCCAACACTTGCCTACTCCATGTTGTGGCGTCCCAACGGACGAGGGTTGCAATCAACCCCTCTCAAGCAGTCCAAAGACCCACTTGAATACCATGGTGTTTTGCTTTGCTTTACTATATCCCGCTTGTGAGGAATCTCCACAACTTGGAGCCTCTCGCCCTTATAATTTGATGTTCACAAAGAAGCACAGAAGTAAGGATGGGATGAGTAACGCACACAAGACACAAAATCAGAGCGCAGTACGCACACAAGTCACAACTCGAGCTCACAACACAACCTAAAGAGTTTTCTACTCAAATGGAGCTCTAGTTGCTATCACAAAGAATCAAATGCGCGGAATTGGAGTCTTGGTGCTTAGGAATGCTTGGTGGTGTCCTCCATGCGCCTAGGGGTCCATTTTATAGCCCCAAGGCAGCTAGGAGCCGTTGAGAGCATTCCAGGAAGACAATTCTTGCCTTCTGTCGCCTGGCACACCGGACATTGTCCGGTGTGGATTTCTTTCCTTCTTTGGCGAAGCCGACCGTTGGAGATTCAGAGCCGTTGGCGCACCGGACACTGTCCGGTGCACACCAGACAGTCCGGTGCCCCCTTCTGACCGTTGGCTCTGCCACGCGTCGCGCGTGGATTACGCGGCCGACCGTTGGCCCGGCCGACTGTTGGCTCACCGGACAGTCCGGTATACCACCGGACAGTCCGGTGATTTATAGCCGTACGCCGTCGACGAAGCCCGAGAGCAACCAGTTCGCCAGAGCCAGCCTGGCGCACCGGACACTGTCCGGTGCACCACCGGACACTGTCCGGTGCACCCAGATTGCGCAGAGTCTTGGCTGCTCAGCCAAGTCTTTTCCAAATTGGTCTTTTCCTGTTTCTAGCACTTAGACATAATAAATTAGTCTCCAAAACAATGTACTAAGTCTTAGAAACATACCTTTATTCTTGATTTGCACTTTGTCCATCATTTGGCATAGATTAACACATGAACACTTGTGTTGGCACTCAATCACCAAAATACTTAGAAATGGCCCAAGGGCACATTTCCCTTTCAAGTTGAGGTGAAGTTCAACTGCAGTTGAAAAAGCTCAATTGCAGCTGAAGATACAGCTGAAGTGAAGTTCAACTTGAGTTGAGGTGAAGTTCAACTGCAGCTGAAGATACAGTTGAAGTGAAGTTCAACTGCAGCTGAAGATACAGTTGAAGTGAAGTTCAACTGCAGTTGAAAAAAGCTCAACTGCTTTTCAACAGGAATACTCTCATTTTCTCAATCCTAACAATATTCATACACAAAGTGTCCAAGGGATTTTGGTTTTTTTAAATAGCTTTTGAACATAGAGGCTTGAGCTTTTGCAAACACCATCCTTCTTTTTTGGACCCCCCTTGATAGTACGACGATTCCTATACTCAAGTTAAATAAAATATAATTAAGTAAACTCCTTGAGTCATTGGAGTCTCATGTGTGATTTCTCCATTGTGTTGCTTCATAAGGATCACAAACATCTTTGTCTCACCTTTTGAAGCAAACACAAATCAAACCCTGTGACTTGTACCATATCACCATATATGAGTTCAAATCATGGCTTCAAGTCACCTTACTGATGCATCAACATGTTATAACTCTTCATAGCTGATTAGTTCATCGACTTAGTGCAAGTACTCTCTTCTTCACCTTAGCTATGGTACCTTGGTCCACAAGCCGTCGCTTGGCCTTCACCTTCGCTTAGTTCCTCGAAGCCCTTTCCTTGCTATCTTCACCCTATCAAGCCATTATTGAGTCACATCATATTGAGCATCCATTGAGAGAATCATTTCTTCAATATTGTGAACCTTGCTTGAATGTCTTCTAGATATAACTATTAAGATCAATCAAGCTCTAGTTTGATTCTCATAGAAGAATATATGGACTGGTAGTAATATGGTCAAGCCAATTCACGATTCCTCATATCTTATCCACTTTGGCTTGACCAATCCTCTTAATCACTTTATCCTCTATTCTGATCATATGTATGTAGTGATTTCTCAGGTCTTGTCCATATATTCAAACCAATATAGAGATCATATTATATCCATTTACATTGTCTCATTGGTTATTTAACCTCGTGATGAACCTTTGTTCACTGATCATTATACACTATTCAAGTATGTTCATCATACTGAATTTCCTGTTCAACACTTAGCAAACTTGTTAGTCTTTTAAATGTGTTGTTATCCAAATCACCAAAACTCACAAAAGGGATGAATGCACTTTCACCCGGAAAACTTGCCTGTCTTCAAATTCACAGACCTTGTAAAGCCCGCGACGTAACCATCTGGTAACTTTAAGTTTTTCAACCATTTCATCAATTGTTTCTTCCTTTTAGGTTTAAGACTGAAAGGAGCACGTGGCTTCTTCTGGTTCTCTCCTATCTCCATAGTTGGTCGTCTACAAATTAAGGCCAAATCTTTTCTAGCCTTAGGGTTGTCTTTTGTTTTGTCAGTGATATTCAGGCAAGTGCTGATAATGCTTTCACCCATATTTCATTCCTAGTGCATCATGCATTAGAATCAAGGCTTTCATATAAGAGAGTTTCCATAGACCACATTTGTGAGTCCAATTATGCTTGGTTCCATAACCTTCAAAACGATTTCCATGTTTGTTTAGTTTCAAATCATTAAGTCTCGCGAGAATCTCTGGACCACTAAGACGCTTGGGTGGTCCCCTTGTCACAATCGTGTCCTTTTTAAAAGCGTTCCTAACGAACCTGAACGGGTGATCCTCTGGAAAAAAACATCTATGGCAATCGAAGTAACATATCTTTCCACCAAAATTCAGTCGGAAGCATAGAGTGTATTCAATGCATATCGAACATGTCAAAATCCCATGACAACTCCATCCAGCAAAGATACCATAAGCCATAAAATCGTGAATAGACCACAAAAACACAGCTCTCAGGTTGAACTTCTGTTTCTTGTAACAATCGTACGCCTCGACTCCTTCCCACAAAATTTTCAATTCTTCAATCAGGGGTCTCATCATCACATCGATCTTTGTTCCAGGATGATCCGGACCAGATATTACAAGACACAAGAAAATAAATTCATATTTCATGCAAAGAGCTGGTGGAAGGTTGTATGGAACAGCAAAGACGGGCCAGCATGAGTAGGACGTTGCAGTTAGATTGAAAGGCGAGAAACATCTGTTGCCAAACCGAAGCGGACATTCCGCACTTCATCAGCAAAGCTGGAATCAAAGGCATCTAGTGCCTTCCATGCATCTGTATCAGATGGGTGCGCCATGACATCTAGATTCTCACGTACCCCTTCTTTGTGCCACGTCATATGTCTGGCTGTATTCTTGGAGATGAACAAACATTTCAACCGAGGTATAAGAGGCATGTAACGAAGCTGCTTACGTGCAATCTTCATCGTCACGGTCAAACCATCGTCGTTTTCAACCTCTACAAATCTACGCTCACCACATACAATACACTTCTTCTCACTCACGGTCTCCTTCCAGAAAAGCATACAGTTATTGTCACAGACATCGATTTTTTTGTAGTCCATACCCAGACCAGGGAGCAACTTATTGGACTGATACATGTCCTTTGACATCTTGTGATTCTTCGGAAGTACATCACTGATCAAGTTTAGCAGCTCCTTGTAGCAGGTATTTGAGAATGCAAACTTAGACTTAATAGCCATAAGTCAAGTCACAAATACAAGGACGGTCACTTTCATGTGCTCATGGAATGGCTCTTCGGCAGCTTTAAGGAGCTCAAAGAACTTCTGAACCTCAGGTGCAGGTGGATCCTCATAATCGGTGGGTTGACCGAGGTTCTTCGAATCGACAGGTAGAAGCTCATGGTGTACATCGTCAAGCATTTCTTCCATCATATCGTAGTCCTCCTCTTCATGTGACTGAACTTTCGATACAGTACGAGGAGGTGGGTCCTCACCGTGGTGCACCCACACCTCATAGCCTGGCATATAACCGTTCTTACAAAGATCTATCGACATAGTCCTCCTATCAAGGAAATAAATGTTTCGACACTTGCTACAAGGACATCTAACATCGGTTCCAGTCTCTGGCCGAGCAAAAGCAAGGTCGAGAAATGTGTCAGTCTTGGCAACCCACTCACTTGATAGAGCACCTCTTTTCTTCCAACCTTCATACATTCATCGACGATCCTCCTCCATACTAGATACGAGACATTAACTTAATTAGTTATGATTACTAATGAACCACATTAATACAATATTATATTGAAAAATCATTTCAAGGGATCCTAAATCATATAAAATAACCTTATTTCCGAGGGCTTAATAATTACCCTCGGAAATTAAAAGTTTAAATTATATAGGCACCACTAAATAAACTAAAACAAGCTAATTTAATTACATAACTAACTCAGGCCGTCGGACATAACAAACTAAACATAACTACTAGCAAACAATCTATATGCATATACAAAATTACACAAGTCACAAAATTACTCACTTAGCCGGACGTAGAGTCGGTGAAGCGAGCGCCGGCGGGGTCGGGGCGGGCACCGGTGGCGTCGGGGCAGGGGCAGAGGCTGGGACGGGCACGGGCTACGTCGGGGCGGCTCCGGCGGCGTGAGGGACGGAGGCAGCCACGAGCGGCTCCGGCAGAGCATGCGGCTTCGGGACGGGTGGGGGCGGGCCGGGGAGGCCCCTGGCGGCGGCAGGTGGAGGCTGGGGTGGCGCAAGGAGTCCCTAGCGGCAGCAGCGGGTGGAGGCTAGGGAGGCCCTGGCGGTGGCGGCAACTACAATGTGCTGCTGGGCGCGCGCGGGAAAAAAGAATGGAATGAAACGGTGCGGACGCGGCTCGGATTAAAATCTCTTATGTCCGACGGCCTTTTGCGACATCGTCAGACATAATGTTATATCTGACAGGTTATCTGACAGCCGTCGGAGATAACATTATGTCCGACGGTCCTTCTGCCAGTCGTCGGACGTAGGATATTATGTCTGACGGCTGCCATGGGCCGTCAGATATAACGTTATCTCCGACGGCTGCCTAGGATGCAGTCGGACATAACAGAGCCGTCGAAACTCTTGTTTTACTATAGTGTGTTTTTGTTTCTCATTATAACGACGGTTTTGTATTCCTCACTCCTACGGACATGTTTAAGATTCTAAGAAAAAGAGAAATAGAGGAGCTAAAATTCTCTTCTATTTATATAAGTTAAAACATTTTTTAGGAGTAGAGTCTCATTTATTTCATCAGTATTATCCTTGTCGTTAAGCAACTGACATTAGATTAGCCCAACCTAAGGTTAGACTTCGTTAGGTTAGATTAATCTATCACATTAGATCAGGTCTAGGTTAGATTGGTATTACTAGTTGAGCCTAGATCAGATCTAATTAATTTGGATTAGATCATGACATGATGGGATGAGTAAAGTGGTTAGGATAAGATGATTCCTTCAAGATAAGATGGATCTATTAGGATAAGAGAGAGTCTTTTAAGATAAGATGGATCTATAAAGATAAGATATATTTTAATGAGAGATAATCTAGTTTGTCTAGTTATTTTATAAATATTCTTCTTTATGCCTAGATTTATATGCAGATGCAATTGTGGACATTACTCCACAACTCATCACACTCAATCAAAGATCCAAATCAGACAAGTATCATAAGAACAAATGTTGAAGTACATAGATACCTATAAAAATAGTTTTGTTTTTGTTCCTAAGATGAGGTCTCCTATTCCTAAAGGTAACTATAGGCACATGATTTCAAAGTGTGAAATCCACTTTTGTATTTAGAAGGAAAAGGAAAGAGTAATTAGAGTAAAGCAACAGTGGATGAGAAATGATTAAGGAAAGTTTTAGAAAGAATCAGAGTGGCAAAGGTATGTAAGCAATGGTTGTCCAGTTCTATCTAGGTTTCGTCCTACAGTCAACACTGCTCTGATACCACTTCTGTCACACCTGGGTTTCGGGGGCAACAAGACCCGGACGCGAAATAATCACCAGGTGTGCTAGGACCAAGTCTCACACATATGATGAATATTGGTACAGAAACGAATGTCACATCTTTACTAAATAATAGGAGTTCTGTACAAAATAAATAAATAATTACATCATAAGGAGACAAGGATCCAGCAACCCAAAGTTGACTGGGAGACGACGGCCTAGACCTCTCACGAACTCGTCACATCATCCTCCATGCGCCTCATCTTGTGGTACCTGTTCTTGACCCGTGGGGGTGTGAGACAACAAGAGTGAGCTCACATACGTTCATCGCTCAACAAGTTGTGGGGAATAATGTGCATGAACTCGCCAAAGGTGAGAGTTCAGGTGAAGTGTAAGGCTTACCAAAGAGGATGGTTAAAGCTGAGCATTGCTTTTAAAGTTGGTCAAAATTTATTAACAGTTACTAAGTATAAGTAAATACCAACCCAATTAAGTAGTATAACAAAAGTGATAACAACACCTGCGATGCAATGCATATGACAAATTGAATTTTAGTTCCATAAGTTAATCATGTGAGTGTCAGAGTGGCTCATGACCGTGAGCACGACTGATATACCAGTTTTACACTCTACAGAGGTTGCACATCTTTACCCACAAGTCATGTTATCCATATGGCAAGGGATCGCGACTTCCCATACACCTCTACCAAGGAAGCGAGGCAGGGTAACACTACAAAACCTTTACAAAGTTCCACTAGCTTCAGAAAACCCGCTACAGTTTCTAGGAAGCTCCAATGCAGGGCCCCTCGCCTGACCGCCATCGCAGCAAAATCAACCCAAGGGCCTCCCCACACTGACCACTCCCCTACTGCCCTTGCCCCTTTCGGGTAAGGTAGTCCTCCACTAGCTTTCCTAATTAGTTAGCCAAGGGCGTCCCATACCACCCTTGTGGTAGCACTGTTTTCCCGAGTGGTTCTCCATGTTCCAATTAACATAATGATCTTATCATGAATAGTAAATAATAAACTGATAATAGAAGTGTGATCATGAATAATGTATATCTCCATACCCAAAACCATATAAAGCAATAACATGGACTACCCAAAAATTCAGTAGTAAATAAGGTATAAAGATAGTCAAACTATGGTAACCTATTGGGACCCATCAAAATTAACCTATGCAGATCATTATGATTAATAAGAACATGACTGGGTAAATAGAAGTGATAAGGGAAAACTTGCCTCGGACTTAAGATTCTAGGTACCAACTGTGGCAGAACCGCCCGAATTATTCCAGCTTAAGTGCCTAAGTCACGCCTCAGGGCAGCAACACACTTAAATCAGAATAACCCATCAGTCCCTCAGATCTAGTCTGATAAAGCCACTTAACCAGGATCAAATACCACGTACTCACTCGAAGGTGAGTCACAGAAGAAAATATAATAAAACAGAAAAAACCTCAAATTAAAGTACTGGAGTTATTACATAAATCAGAGTTTTTCATGTAGCTGGTAAAAGTTCATAAAATAAAATGCAGCGGATAATCGATGCCGTTGGTAGTGAGGAAATGGGCAAGGCCTAGCCCACTACTCCTCTTGCTCCTCTCCTGTCGGAGCAGCATCCCACTCGACCGTCCAACCCGGTGCCAGGGTGGTAGACCAAGTCACACTATCAACCATATCCTGAAGCATACCTACAAAAAATTATGCCACAAGCAAGGCTGAGTATACTAATACTCAACTAGACTTACCCGGTGTGAGAAATCTACTCCTCTACCTCTAGACCATGCAACTGTTTGGCTGAGGGGTTTGGTTTGCCAAAAGCACTAGCTGAGTCTAAAATCAATTTTTAGCTTTTCAATTTCTAGCATTATTACCTTATCTAAGTTTGCTCCTTCTAAGCATACATGGTAACAAGCATTTAGTGCAAACAACAAGTTATCTTGTGTAAACCTCATTTCACTTCTAACTCAATGTAGTACAAGGGGTCAAGCAGTTTCATTAGCTGCGAGAAGCAGACGATTCGAATCGAGTTTTAACCTTGCAAGGTAAATCTAAACACACGACATGTCAGGGCACTCCATTCCCACACACGTCAACCGTCCCCATCGATTCCCCGTTCGCGGCCAGGGCTCACCGCCTTGGCATACAATGCTCCACTGACCCCGCCTACCGCCGTGCAGTGACCACACTTGTACCCACCATAGCTAGCATGGGAGACCCAGTCTCAGGACAAGTGAGGGATAAAGTCCGTGCCCGGCTTCACTCAGGTACTAGGTTTACCGGTTACCATATTTCCCGACATGTGTTTAGTACGTTCAAACGCTTGACTCAGGTATCCACACATTAATCCTTAATTCCTTTTCCCGTCTCATGGACAAGGCATCCTCCCTGGATCCAAGTCCATATACCATCATAGATCCCGTTATCAAGATGAATACAATCAATTCCTGACCTCGCGCGAGTGCTAGAAACATCACTCGACTTCTACCGAGATCTTGATTTAGCATAGCAGCTACTCGACCTAGCATACTAGTATCCATCTCAAAAAGGAATCCTAAGTTCATGCAACTAGGGTTTTCAAGCAACTCCTACACTTAAGTGCACATTACAAACCTACAAACAATAAGTGTAGTAAAGTAGCATATATAGATACGGTTATGCATAAAACCGGGGCTTGCCTTCAATTGCTGGGGCTGCGTGGACATCCTCGATGGCAGTCTCGGGAGCTTGCTCCTGGTCCTCCTCATGGACAACTTCTTGCTCGGGGATGAGCACGTACTCTTCGTCAGCGAGATTGCAATCTAATGAATGCAATGAGTAAGATACATGCATGATATGATATGCAATTTAGCAATTAAACTTTGATGGTGAATGATCATTTTAATAAGGTAGGGCTTAATCTTGCTACTCGAAGATTTTGGTGGTACACTTAGCAATTTAGGGTCAAGCTTAGTTAAGATAAGTGGTAAGTTCATTTTGGTGTTCCACTGATTTTCTTTTAATGTCTTAGTGAGAATTTAATAAGGTTTCTATTTGAATTTATTGGGGGCGAGGTTTATTTTTCCCTTCTTTCCTTCTATTCCTTTTATGCCTTTAAGGTGGGTTTGAACTACAAGTCAACTTAATAAATTTCCAAAAATTCTGCAAAAATTACAGTGGCTTTTTATTGGTGTATAAGTTTCTGTCTCAAGATTTGGGGTTTAAAAGGTAAGTGGTTTTCTCTGTATAAAATTATCAATTATTAGGGCAGAGAGGGTGTTTTGAACTACAACTCCTTTTTAACAGAGGGTTATTCTTTAAGACATATTTTTGCTGGCATTTAGGGGTTATAAGATGACTTTGTATAAGTTTCTAGCCATTAATACTTATTTATTATTTTTTTATGATTTTGTAAAGTTTCTAGCCAAAGGGGTGCTTTCTACTACCACTATAATTGAAAAATATCAAACAACAAATTTCTAATTTTTCCTATCTTCTTCTTTGTGTAAGAGCAATTATTCTAAAATTTGGCAACTTTTTGCTTGAGGGAAGGGTGGTAGGAATTTTTTGGATTAAATGGCCTTTTTCATAAAGTATTGACAATGAGTATTATTTTGTAGCTTTCAATTGGGTTTTGCATTTTTCTCTAGTGGCCTATTTCATTATTGATCTACTAAAATTTTATTTGCCCACTGTTGCACACTTTTTGGCTTACTTATGATTTAATTGAAATATGGCTTAATATCAAGTTTTATTTGTTTACCCTACTTAAAATGATGGACTGAGATGTTTATCATTTTTGTAGTGGGGTTCTAGGGGTTACAAGTCCACTGGATTTTTATTAACAATTGCGAAATTGTTTTCATAATTCTAATAATTGTTTTTCTAGTTGATTGGTGCCTAATAAAACTTTTCTTCTATAATTTGCTCTGGACTAGGGGTCCCTTTATTTTTCCTAGGTTCTCTGTTACTTAAGTAGGCTAGGAAAAATAATTGCATTCACTGTTTATTACTTTCTAATACCTCTATGATTTTCTTAAGTTTTGGGCAAAATGGTTTTTAATCGATAATCCTACTTAAATTTCCAATACTGGGGTGCTCACTATTTTTAAACAGTGTCTAAATGGGGTTTGAACATCTACAAATTTAATAAGGTTTGATCATTTCCCTTAATCAATTTCAAACTCAAAAATGCAAAATAGAAAGCATAGGGTTCATTATTTTTAATTGATAGTCCATAATATTTTGAATTCAGCAAAATTGGTTTGGTTAAATTTGGTTGAGTATAACTCAAGATATAAATTTCCTAAGTTCTCTGCTGAATTTTAAAAAAGATTAATTAGAATTAGATAAAGGGAAAACAGTTTTGCGCTGGGGTCCCTGGCGAAAGGCCTTAAAGGAATTACAGACAGGTCCTCGGTGCACTATTCACATGAGTCTACGGCTCTGCAGAAAACCCCCTAGGATTTCTAGAAATCGAACTCGCGGTCCTTCCCTAATGGAACAGTGGCCGCGGAGGCACTACACCAAAATAGTAAACTTCCTAGAGCCTAAACCCTAGGAAGTTAGGCCTAAACTCTAGGAAGTTAGCTAAACTCTCGGAAGTTAAGCCATCCCGTCGGAAGTTTGGCTCTCGAAAATTTTTTGTCGGAAGTTAGCTTAACTTCCTAGAGCCCTCTAGGAAGTTAGCTAACTTCCTACAGCCAAAAAAGCCTCTCGGAAGTTAGTAGATTCTCGGAAGTTAGTAGCTTCACGCCGTCAGCGTTGTCAGCTGACTAACTTCCTACGACTAACTTCCTACGGCTGACTGTAGCCCCTAAAAAGGTAGCTGGCTAACTTCCTACGGCTTAATAAGCCTCTAGGAAGTTAATTTGACCAGCATTATAAATGTTGTTTACTTTTATTTTACTCCACATTCCACAACATAACAAATATATCAACAGCTATATAGCACAACATATTTTTCACATAAAACATCTCACACACAATCACATAACAATATTTAAATCCATAGTCTCATCAATTACATCGCAAAAGTCTCATCCATAGTCTAATCAATTACATCACAAAAGCCATCCATAGTCATAATAAGACACATCTCATCATCCAGTACTAATAAGAGACAATATCTCATACATAGTCATAATAAAAGTCTAAGTATCAGAACACAATAACATGGAAGTCTCAAACAGCATCATTTACCACCATGAGCAATGTCCATTTGATCCATACCCCCTGGGAACTACAACAGGTTTCGGTGCTGGCCGGGTCTTGAGAGGCGAAGGCACGGTGGTGGTTGATAGGGCTCACGGACGGGCCGGTTTACAAGGCGATGGTGACGACTTCCGCCAGGCAGAGCACTACGCCGACGACCTTGGCTATGCCTGAAGTGCTCCTCAGCTTCACTCTCTCCATCCTGGTAATTAATTAAGCAACATTATTTCAATCCTGGTGTTAATAAATTAACATACTATTTTCATCCCTGCTCTGCAAGACTCTTATGTGTATCAACATTTTATAAACCTATTGAACTTACTTAAAAATACAAATATTACTATAAACATAGCTTGCTTGGCCAGACAGATTGATGTTATAGCTAGCAGAACTATTAATTAGCCTGCTGGCTCACCTAAGCACTGTGCCAAGAAAAAAAAGTGATGGCTGCATTGAAGATCGAGGTGGCAGGCTATGATATCGATGATAAAAACCTCAAAAGCACCGCCAGGAAGAAGGTGCTGGCCGGGAGCGAGCCGTCTGCCGTAGATGCCACCGTTGTAGTGGTGAACTTGAGGCTCACGTGGTACAGGTTCACCCCTACCGTAATCCTGAAAGGCAATTTCCACAGGTAAACAGATCTGAATTAATCGGACAGTTTATTGCTGCCTGCTGGCGATACAAAGATGATTGCCACATACCTTTGTAGAAGAGCTATAGGCAGCAAGATGAGGGAGCCAACTTCCTGGCGATAGAAGATGAACACGTACTCCCTGGTTCAAAGCAGCCTTGGATATCACGAACATGCCAGTGTAGATCAGTTGTATGATGATGGCCACGCAGTAGATCTGTATCGTCTCCCCACGCTGGCGTTGCCCACTCAAGTCCGGCGGGGGCGGGGGCGGGGCCGGAGTCGGGGGCGGCCGCGGCGGACGAGGCCGGAGTGGCGGCGACCGTGGCAGACGGGGCCAGGGCGGGGGCGTCCGCGGCGGACGGGGCCAGGGACGGGGGCGGGGGCGGGCAGGGGCGTCCGCGGCGGACGGGGCCAGGGACGGGGGCGGGCACGGGCATGCGCGGCAGGGGCGACCGGTTTCGTGGACGGCGGGGGCGGCTAGTGGCGGGCGGCTCCAATGGAAGAGACAGATGCGAGAGAGACGGGTTGAGAAAGGTGAGAGAAGAGATAAGGTTGGGAAGAGGTTTAAAATAAAAAATAACTTCCTAGAGTAAAGCCGTAGGAAGTTACGTAACTTCCTAGAGTTTGTACATTTACTCTAGGATGTTAAGTAACTTCCTAGAGCCGGTCGTAGGAAGTAAGCTTTTCGTTTGACTGGTCAAAAGCTAAAATCTAACTTCCTAGAGGAGGCCGTAGGAAGTTAGCTTTTCGTTTGACTGGTCAACAACTGAAACCTAACTTCCTAGAGGGGGCCATAGGAAAGCTAACTTCCTAGAGTCAGTCGTAGGAAGTTAGCTTTTCGTTTGACTGGTCAACAGCTGAAACCTAACTTCCTAGAGGAGGCCGTAAGAAGTTAGCTAATTTCCTACGGTTTTTTAACTTCCGACAGCTTTTATAAAATACCGTAGGAAGTTATGTTTATTTCCTAGAGCTACCAGTTGCCTCTCGGAAGTTATTTATTTCCTACGGTTTGTTATAAAAGCTGTAGGAAGTTAAAAAACCGTAGGAAGTGTATGATTTTGGTGTAGTGAGGAAGAAAGGGGCGGAGGGGCTTACCGGCGGCGAGGCTGCTCCGGTGAGGTGGTCGAGGGCGTAGGGGAGGTCTTGAGGATCACATCGATGTGCGGGTCGCCATCGGGGATGGTCGGAGTCGGCCGATCCACGTGCGCAGGCGGAGATGCTCACCGGCGGTGACGAGTCCAGCCTAACCAGTGCACAATAGGTCAATTGAACGGGTCAGAGAGCTTCACTGGGTGCTAGGGAAGATGTGGGTGCAAGGAATTGGAAAATGACTTACTAGTTAGCTCAGTTCACGTGCGGCGGTGGGTGACTGAAGTCCGACAAGGGTGAATCCGCCTCTCCGGTGAGGCAATGCCTCGGCTCAGGCTTGGAGAAGCTTCACGGCTTCACGGGGAAGTGGTCCAAGGGCTGGGGTGAGGCTGGGGTTCAACCGAAGGGGCTGGCCAAGACGGTCGTACTCGGGCAGTGATGGCGGGCGGTGGTGCTTGCTTTTCAGGGCGAGCTTCGGCGATCTCTGGCTCGGGCGAGGCTCTAGGTGTGTGACTGCCAATGGCTAAGGCCTCTGGAGGCATTTATAGGCGAGGGCGAGGTGCAGACGCGCGGGGCGAGGCGACCACGCGCGGGGCACGCGCTGCCGCGACCAGTCCGCGCTCGGCCGGTCAGGCAAGCGAACAAACACGTGGCTCTTTGCGTCTGCCCGAGTTCAAGCACTCATAGGTTTGATCTTCGCGTATTTGGGCATGATCACTGCACAAGATTTGCTCCTCCGATAGAGCTTTGTCGTTTATGTGTGGAAGTCGAGCGGTTTGGGGCTGTGTACATAGAGTTGTCGTGTCACAAAGGTGGCAGTGTCACAAGGTCGAGTCTCGAGGTAAAACCATGTCAAGATCGTGTCAAACAGTGAAGAGAGGTCTCCAAACTTTGCCACGGTGTGTTCAAGGGAATTTGGCGCCACTTTGATATTTGGACTTGCTTGATTTGAGTTTTGAAAAACAGAGAACGCGGTTGATCTTTGGAAAGGGGCTCAAATTCAGATTTCTGAATTTCTAAATTTCCCCCAAGTGCATTAGTTTAGGAGCTGATTTGGGGATTTTGAAAAGTTCAAATGGCAAAACTTCCTTACTATACTTGTTGGTTAATTAGTGAACTAAAATTTTGTAATTTGGTTTTTACCAAAATTTGTATTTTTCTCCCAAGTCTTCTCCCAAACGCCCTTTATATGCTTAAATGGTTTACTTAGGATTAATTAGGGTTTGAGAGGTTTTCTTACCTTAAGATTCATGACATGATTAAGGAGAGTTTCTTAAGATGAAAAAGACTCACACTTTAAACCTTTGTTCTTAATCTTTGATGTTCATCCCTTCATTTGGTTTACATGTGATAATGGCTTGGGTTAGCTTAAGGAAGAAACCCTAAGTGACACTGGGGTGTCACAGCCTTCCCCCCTTAAAGGAATCTCGTCCCGAGATTTGGGTTGGAGTCCTCCCGGGGTGAAGCGAAGGGTGAGACTTACATGAAGTAGGTGCTTTATTTATTAGGGCATCTGCTCTTCGAATGCCATTCTCTTTGCAATTTCAGAAGGAAGTCCTTTTTAACTTTAGTTTTATAATTACTTCATTCTGATTTTAAGATCATTTTTCTGAAATTTAGATTCAAAAGGCAGGAGGAGGGGGTTGGGCATGATTACTTACCAACTTTCTTTGGTAGGCAATCAGGGAAATTGGAACGCAGGAGTTCCTCAGTCTCCCAAGTAGCCTCTTCCTCTGAGTGATTACTCCATTGGATCTTATACATTTTGATCGATTTAGCCCGAGTTGATCTTTCTTTGCAATCCAGAACCTTGGAAGGGTACTCCTGGTACGATAGATTTGGCTCTATCTCCAATTCTGGTTCTGCTATGATCTCGGTCGGCAATACACACTTCTTCAGCTGGGATACATGGAACACATTGTGGATGGCAGACAGTTTTGGAGGTAACTTCAATTTGTATGCCACGGGTCCACATGCTTCTATGATCTCATAAGGTCCGATGTAATGAGGGGCTAACTTGCCTTTGATTCCGAATCTCTGCACTCCCTTGGTGGGTGATACCTTCAAATATACGAAATTTCCCACCTCAAACTGGAGAGGTTTCCTCCTCTTATCATGGTAACTCTTCTGCCTGGCCTGAGCAACTTCTAGATTCTTCCTGATTAGTTGGATCTTCCTTTCGGCTTCAGTCACTAAGTCAGGTCCGAAAACTTCTCTTTCTCCAGGCTGAGACCAATTGAGGGATGTTCTACACCTTCTTCCATAGAGAGATTCAAAGGGTGCCATCTTTAGGTTGGATTGATAACTGTTGTTATAAGCAAACTCTGCCAAGGAGAGGTGCTTATCCTAGTTCTTGCCACAATCGATTGCACAAGCCCTCAGCATATCTTCAAGAATTTGATTTACCCTCTCGGTCTGACCATCAGTCTGTGGGTGGTAAGCTGAACTTCTGATTAGCTTGGTTCCCAAAGACTCTTGCAGTTGTTCCCAAAATCTGGCAACAAAAGGGGCTCCTCGGTCAGATACAATGGTCCGGGGCAATCCGTGCAAACACACGATTCGATCAATGTACAACTCTACATACTTTTGAGCCTTATCAGTGGTGTGCACTGGGAGAAAATGTGCCACTTTCGTCAGTCGGTCCACAATAACCCAAATCAAATCATGATGACGAGAGGTGTTGGGCAGACCCACAATGAAATCCATGCTGATGTCATCCCATTTCCACGAAGGTATAGACAGGGGTTGCAAAGCTCTAGCTGATTTCAAGTGGCTTGCCTTTATCCTCTGACAGGTGTCACATTCTGATACATATTGGGCTATCTCCCTCTTTATTTTGGTCCACCAATACAAGGGCTTCAAATCATGGTACATTTTGGTGCTCCCTGGATGCATGGAGAATTTGGAGAGATGGGCCTCATCCAAGATTCTCTTCTTGAGACCCTTATTTTTAGGAACTACCAATCTGCCTTCAAACCACAATATACCCTTCCCATCTTGGCGGAAACATTTATACTTCTCAGTCTTCTGATGGAGGTTCTCCTTGATAATCTGTACTCCCTTGTCACTGAGCTGGGCCATGATGATCTGGTCTTGCAAAGCTGGCTCAACGGAAATGTGAGACAAAGCACCAGAAGGAATTACTTCAATCTTCATCTTGCTCAACTCATCACACAAGGTGTCATTGCGAGAATCCATCCTGACACAGTTGCATTGCAACTTCCTACTCAAGGCATCTACTACCACATTGGCTTTTCCTGGGTGATAATGTACCTCCAGGTCATAGTCCTTGATCAGCTCTAGCCATCTTCTCTGCCTCATGTTGAGATCAACCTGAGTAAAGATATACTTAAGGCTCTTATGATCAGTGAAGATGTTGTAGTGGGTTTCCATCAAATAGTGCCTCCACATTTTTAATGCATGAACCACGACTGCTAACTCCAAATCATGAGTGGGATAGTTTTGCTCATGAGGCCTGAGTGCTCTCGATGCATAAGCAATGACTCGGTTGTCTTGCATCAAGACACAACCTAGTCCAGTGCCAGAGGCATCACAATACACATCAAATGGCTTGCTGCTGTCGGGTTGCGCTAACACCGGTGTTGTGGTCAGATGTTGCCTTAATCCATGAAAGGCATCTTCGTACTTCTGACCCAAACAAATTTGGCTTCTTTCTTCAACAGCTCAGTTATGGGCTTTGCAATCCAAGAGAAATCCGGAATGAATCTTCGGTAATAACCAGACAATCCTAGAAAACTTCGAATCTGATGGACAGTCGTTGGTGGCTTCCAGTTCATCACCTCTTGCACCTTATCAAGATCAACAGCTATACCTACCTGAGAGATAGTGTGACCCAAGAATTTAATCTCCTTTAGCCAAAAATCACACTTTGACAATTTGGCATAAAGATGGTGCTCTCGCAGACGTTGAAGCACTACATGCAAATGCCCGACATGTCCTTCTTCGTTCTTCGAGTACACCAAGATATCATCGATGAAAACCACTACGAATTTGTCCAATTCAGGCATCAAAATAGATTTCATCAGATACATTAAATATGCTGGTGCATTAGTCAGCCCAAATGACATCACCAAGAATTCATATAGCCCATATCTGGTTGAGAAAGTAGAGTTCAGAATATCGCTTGCTTGTATCTTGATCTGATGATAGCCGGAGCAAATGTCTATCTTGGAAAACACTTTGGCTCCGACCAATTGATCAAAAAGAACATCAATACGAGGTAAAGGATACTTGTTCTTGATAGTCACCGCGTTAAGTGGGCGGTAATCTATGCATAGCCTCAAGCTTTCATCCTTCTTCTTTACAAACAAGGCTGGACATCCTCAAGGCGAAGTACTTGGGCAGATAAAACCTTTGTCCAGGAAGTCTTGCAATTGCTTCTTCAATTCTGCCAATTCAGCGGGTGGCATCCAGTAAGGCCTCTTGGAAATAGGTGTCGTTCCCGGTTGCAACTTGATGGCGAATTCGATGTCCCGGTCTAGTGGCATTCCTGGCAATTCATCAGGGAAGACATCTGCATACTCACAGACCACTAGAATCTTCATCAGAGGTAACTCCGTCAATGCAAAAGCACACGACTGAGTAGAGTCTTGACGGGGCAGAAACAAGGTGAAACTCCCACAGATCGGGGAATTGACTTCCACGATGCGGCTGGCTACATCAAGCACTACTTGGTGTAGGGTCATCCAATTAGTGCCCAGAATAATATCCACATTTTCCAAACCCAAAACAAGAAGGGTGGTTTTGATAATGTGGCTTCCCAGTTGAATAGGCACACTCCGGATTAATTGGTTGGTTACAGTTTTACCCCCAGGTGTGGCTATTATGAATGACCCTTTTGCATGACAGAAAGGCAATTGACATTTAGCACTGAACTTCTGGCTAATGAAACTATGAGATGCACCAGAATCAAACAGAATTAAAGCAGGTTGATTAAAAACTGAAAAGATACCAGTCATAATGGGGGCTTCCTCAGGTAACTCCTCCAGAGTAGTGAAGTTGAGCTTCCCTTGCCTGACTTGCACCTTCTGCTTTCTTCCCTTGTCTTGATTTGGTGCTGGCATCTGCCTCTGCTGATTTCTTGGGCAATTCTTGGCATAGTGGCCCACATTGCCACAAGTGAAGCACTTGTTCCCATTGCCCTGGCGGAACTGCTGCTGTTGCAGAGGCTGATTGTTCCTGGGAGCGGGAGCTGGAAAACAAGTGGGTGCCGGCTGCTGCTGCTGAGGTGGCCTGATCACCCATCTGCCTGCCTGCTATTGAAATCCCCTGCTCTGATTATGAGAAACAATCCTGAACCTCTGGGCCTGAGCGGATGGTGTTGCCATCGGTGCCTTTCTCTTCTTCTCTGCCCAGTGAGCTACAATGCAGTCCTCCTGGGAGATGGCCAGGTTGACCAACTCATTGAAGCTATCAGCACAGACAGTGTTGAGACGTTCCCGCAGCTTGGTGTTGAGACCCCTGTGGAAGCGGTCTCTCTTCTTCCGTCAGAATCAGCATGATAACCTGCATACTGGCACAGGTCATTGAAGGCCTGAGCGTACTGCAATACCGTGCGGGTTCCTTGATTGAGTGCCAGAAATTCATTCAGCTTGCAATTAAGAATTCCGGCTAGGATATGGTGCCCTCTGAAAGCAATCTTGAATTCCTCCCAAGACACTTCACGATCAGTGGGGAGCATAGCACAGAAGTGGTCCCACCAAGTCTGAGCAGGGCCACGAAGCTGCTGTGTGGCGAAGCGAGCCTTGGTCTCATCGGGGAAGTCTCCCGTGAGGAGGGGAAACTTGGACTCAACAACGCGGAGCCACACATCGGCATCCAACGGATCCTCTGCCTTGGTGAACAAGGGTGGTTGCGTGCTTAGGAACTCCTAGTAGGTTGCCGCTGCCGAAGGTCGCTGCTGCTAGCCTCCACCATGCTGCTGGGGGTGGGGCTGGTGCTGCAAGAGCTATCACAGAATCTCATTCTACTAGGCCATAAGCTCCTGCACTGTGGGAGCTGGAGGAGGTGGCGGGGGAACTTGCTCGTTATGCCCACGACGCTGCCTAGCTGCCATCTGAAAACAGAGATTGTCACCAATATTATCCCAAATCACAAGTTCGAACGACATGCTATTATCTCATATGGAAGGAAAATTACCATAATCATAACATTAAGTTTGAATGAAGATAACATGGTTACAACATCCCACAGATCTCAAAAGTTGTCAAGGGTTACATTAATTAGGGGAAAGTACTCGTAAGCCTACTCCAAAATCTGGCATTAACTAAGCTCGCGTAGGTTTCTATCCTCTAAGACGTCAAGATGACTGATCAACCCTGAGCGGTGGAAGCGACACTGGATGCGGGTGAAGGGGGCATTGCAGAGGTAGTCCCATTGGCACCAGGGGCTAGTCCTAACTCCTCGAGAGCCTCTTCTCCCTCGCTTCCGGCCTTATTTGCCTCCATCTCCAAGTGGTGCATGTCCAGGTGGTCATTAGCTTCTTCGAGTTCCCGCTGCACATCGTGGAGCTGGTTCTTCAAGACATCAATAGTGTTGTCTCGGATCTCCACCTGCTGCTCCAAGGTGGTGATGCGCTGGCTCAGCCTTTCTACCTGTAGGTCCTTCTCCACCAACTCAGAGGACAAGTCGACCACAAAGTCTTCTCGGCTGTCGAGGGTGAGCTTGGTGGTTTGAGCGATGTTAGCAAGATGTGCCATAGCGTCGCTCTGCAGGGCCTGAATGCGGTACAACGCACTCATGCACTGAACAGTGACCCTCCCAACCAAGTCAGGATACATTGCCCACACATCTTTCACATGGCTCACATGGTTACACCACATGGAGTCATCCTTCTTCTCAGCAGGGAAGAGTCCCAAGGGGTGCATTACCATCTCTAGGGGGTGGTAGCCACAGAAAGTTGTCAGGGCCTTCATCGCTGTCGCTTCAGTGGTGTCGTTCGTCCTGAATCCAATCATCTCGGAGTCAAGAGAACACCAACCCGGCTGAAGGGGATGAGCCTCCAAGGTCAGCTAGACTCGGCAACATGGTCCCCGATGCTCCTCGTACAACTGCACCGTGTACAAAGGGGGCGTAGGGTAACCAGCGGAGTCAAGCACTTCCCATAAGATGGAAGGAAAACCATCGTGAGAATAGAAGTCAGAGCTGAAACGAGTGTCTCCTCCACTGGCAGGGGTGGATGAATTCATCTGCGGAAGGGGATCAGATGGTAAAGATTATGGTGGAAGGAAGAAAATAAAGAGCCTGGATGGTTTAAAAGGAAGTGGGTTAGCTTGAACTTTTACTTTTTTAATTCTTAATCCTTCAATTTTTATAATGCATGTATGCTGAAAATAACGTCTCCTTCTCCGAAATAAAAGGGTGCTTCTAGGGCATCCTTTTAAAAAGCTACATACTGGCCCACAGGGCCTACTTACTTAGCCACTTATTTCTCCCTCTATCCCTAAGGACTTTCGTCCTAGGTCTAGCGGTCTAGTCCTGACGATTCTTATCAGTTTCTAAGCAAGTTTTAGATTTTGAAAATTGGTATTCGTGGTTTATTGTCCTTCTCTGTGGTGGTATTTGCTCCGATACCAGCTGTGGCAGAATCGCCTAAATATATCCAGCTTAAGTGCCTAAGTCACGCCTCAGAGGCAACAACACACTTAAATCGGAATAACCCGTCAGTCCCTCAGATCTAGTCTGATAAAGCCACTTAACCAGGATCAAATACCACGTACTCACTCGAACGTGAGTCACAGAAGAAAATACAATAAAACAGGAAAACCTCAAATTAATGTACTGGAGTTATTACATAAATCAGAGTTTTTCAGTTAGCTGGTAAAAGTTCATAAAATAAAATGCAACGGATAATCGATGTCGTTGGTAGTGAGGAAATGGGCAAGGCCTAGCCCACTACTCCTCTTGCTCCTCTCCTGTCGGAGCAGCATCCCACTCGACCGTCCAACCCGGTGGCAGGGTGGTAGGCTAAGTCACACTATCAACCATATCCTGAAGCGTACCTGCAAAAAATTATGCCACAAGCAAGGCTGAGTATACTAATACTCAGCTAGACTTACCCAATGTGAGGAATCTACTCCTCTACCTCTAGACCATGCAGCTGTTTGGCTGAGGGGTTTGGTTTGCCAAAAGCACTAGCTGAGTCTAAAATCAATTTTTAGCTTTTCAATTTCTAGCATCATTACCTTAGCTAAGTTTGCTCCTTCTAAGCATACATGGTAACAAGCATTTAGTGCAAACAACATGTTATCTTGTGTAAACCTCATTTCACTTCTTACTCAATGTAGTACAAGGGGTCAAGCAGTCTCATTAGCTGCGAGAAGCAGACGATTCGAATCGAGTTTTAACCTTGCAAGGTAAACCTAAACACACGACATGTCAGGGCACTCTGTCCCCACACACATCAACCGTCCCCATCAATTCCCCGTTCGCGGCCAGGGCTCACCGCCTTGGCATACAATGCTCCACTGTCCCCGGCTACTGTCGTGCAGTGACCGCACTTGTACCCACCATAGCTAGCATGGGAGACCCAGTCTCAGGACAAGTGAGGGATAAAGTCCGCGCCCGACTTCACTCAGGTACTAGGTTTACCGGTTACCATATTTCCCGACATGTGTTTAGTACGTTCAAACGCTTGACTCAGGTATCCACACATTAATCCTTAATTCATTTTCCCGTCTCATGGACAAGGCATCCTCCCTGGATCCAAGTCCATAGACCATCATAGATCCCGTTATCAAGATGAATACAATCAATTCCTGACCTCGCGCGAGTGCTAGAAAAATCACTCGACTTCTACCGAGATCCTGATTTAGCATAGCAGCTACTTGACCTAGCATACTAGTATCCATCTCAAAAAGGAATCTTAAGTTCATGCAACTAGGGTTTTCAAGTAACTCCTACACTTAAGTGCACATTACAAACCTACAAACAATAAGTGTAGTAAAGTAGCATATATATATATATATATATATATATATATATATATATATATATATATATACGATTATGCATAAAACCGGGGCTTGCCTTCAATTGCTGGGGCTGCGGGGAGATCCTCGATGGCAGTCTCGGCAGCTTGCTCCTGGTCCTCCTCGTGGACAACTTCTTGCTCGGGGATGAGCACGTACTCACCGTCAGCGAGATTGCAATCTAATGAATGCAATGAGTAAGATACATGCATGATATGATATGCAATTTAGCAATTAAACTTTGATGGTGAATGATCATTTTAATAAGGTAGGGTTTAATCTTGCTACTCGAAGATTTTGGTGGTACACTTAGCAATTCAGGGTCAAGCTTAGTTAAGCTTAGTGGTAAGTTCATTTTGGTGTTCCACTGATTTCCTTTTAATGTCTTAATGAGAATTTAATAAGATTTCTAGTTGAACTTATCGGAGCGAGGTTTATTTTTCCCTTCTTTCCTTCTTTTCCTTTTATGCCTTTAAGGTGGGTCTGAACTACAAGTCAACTTAATAAATTTCTAAAAATTCTGCAAACATTACGGTGGCTTCTTACTGGTGTATAAGTTTCTGTCTCAAAATTTGGGGTTTAAAAGGTAAGTGGTTTTCTTTGTATAAAATTATCAATTATTAGGGCAGAGTGGGTGTTTTGAACTACAACTCCTTTTTAACAGAGGGTTATTCTTTAAGACATATTTTTGCTGGCATTTAGGGGTTATAAAATGACTTTGTATAAGTTTCTAGCCATTATTACTTATTAGTTATTTTGCTATGATTTTCTAAAGTTTCTAGCCAAAGGGGTGCTTTCTACTACCACTATATTTGAAAAATATCAAACAATAGATTTCTAATTTTTCCTATCTTCTTCTTTGTGTAAGAGCGATCATTCTAAAATTTGGCAATTTTTTGCTTAAAGGATGGGTGGTAGGAATTATTTAGATTAAATGGCCTTTTCATGAAGTATTGGCAATGAGTATTATTTTTAGCTTTCAATTGAGTTTTGCATTTTTATCTGGTGGCCTATTTCATTATTGATCTAGTAAAATTTTATTTGCCCAATGTTGCACACTTTTTGGCTTACTTATGACTTGATTGAAATATGGCTTAATATCAAGTTTTATTTGTTTACCCTACTTAAAATGATGGTCTGAGGTGTTTATCATTTTTGTAGTGGGGTTCTAGGGGTTACAAGTTCTGAATTTTTATTAACAATTTTGAAATTGTTTTCATAATTCTAATAATTGTTTTTCTAGTTGATCAGTGCCTAATAAAACATTTATTCTAGAATTTGCTCTGGACTAGGGGTTCCTTTATATTTCCTAGGTTCTGTGTTACTTAAGTAGGTTAGGAAAAATAATTGCATTCATTGTTCATTACTTTCTAATACCTCTCTAAGTTTCTTAAGTTTTGGGCAAAATGGCTTTTAATGGATAATCCTACTTAAATTTCCAATACTGGGGTGCTCACTATTTTTAAACAGTGTCTAAATGGGATTTGAACATCTACAAATTTTCTTAAGTTCAGCACAGAAGCATAACTAGTTTTCAATAATTTAATAAGGTTTGGTCATTTCCCTTAATCAATTTCAAACTAAAAAATTCAAAACAGAAAGCATATGGTTCATTATTTTTAATTGATAGTCCAGAATATTTTGAATTCAGCAAAATGGGTTTGGTTAAATTTGGTTGAGTATAACTCAAGATATAAATTTCCTAAGTTCTCTGCTGAATTTTAAAAAGATTAACTAGAATTAGATAAAGGGAAAATAGTTTTGCGCTGGGGTCCCTAGCGAAAGATCTTAAAGGAATTAAAGACATGTCCTCGGTGCACTATTCACATGAGTCTACGGCTCTGCAGAAAACCCCCTAGGGTTTCTGGAAATCGAACCCGCGGTCCTTCCCTAATGGAACAGTGGCCACGGAGGAAGAAAGGGGTGGAGGGGCTTACTGGCGGCGAGGCTGCTCCGGTGAGGTGGTCGAGGGCATAGGGGAGGTCTCGAGGATCACAGCGATGTGCGGGTCGCCGTCGGGGATGGTCGGAGTCGGTCGGTCCACGTGCGCAAGCGGAGATGCTGGCCGGCGACGAGGAGTCTGGCCTAACCAGGGCGCGATAGGTCAATTGAACAGGTCAGAGAGCTTCACTGGGTGCTAGGGAAGATGTGGGTGCAAGGAATTGGAAAATGACTTACTGGTTAGCTCGGTTCACGTGCGGCGGCGGGTGACCGAAGTCCGGCGAGGGTGAATCCGCCTCTCCAGTGAGGCAATGCCTCGACTCAGGCTTGGAGAAGCTTCACGGCTTCACGGGAAGCGGTCCAGGGGCTGGGGCGAGGCTGGGGTTCTGTAATACCCACTTTGTAAGAAAAATCAAAAAGGAGAAAGTATCATCATGTATGCGTGTGCATCTCTATCTATCATCACATGTGCCTGATCATGATTTTAAAAATGAGTAAAACTCCACCAAGACAAAAATAATCCATTGCATAATCTTGGATTTTTGTTTGTGCATTTAAAACAATAGTAATATGAACAAATATAAAATAATACCGAGAAGAAGATTAGAGGAAAGAAGGAAATAATATCCAATATAAAATAATATAATAATTAAATAACATCCTCATAATTTGGTATGACCAATATGCATAGTTCAAATGAGTTTAAATTTGCACTTGAGATTTCATTCAAAATTTGGATTCAAAAGAATTGTAAATAAAAGAAAACAGAAAATAAAAACAAAAGAAAATGGGAAAAGAACCTAACTGGGCCGCAAACGCCCTATTCGGCCCACTTACCATTTCCTTCTGCGCGGCCCAAACGACCTCTTCACCTGCGCGCGCGCTCGCTGGTTGACCGGGCCCTCGGCTTAGTCCCTCCCACGCACGACGTTTAGTCACCGCTCGGTGGGACCCGTCTGTCTGGCGCGTCCCCATCCTCTGTTCCGCAAACGAAGGCGCGGAACTCGCCCCGTTGACTGGATCCACCGCGTGGATGAGCCTCCGCCCGTGATCTTCGCGTTGCGGCTAATAAGACCTGGCCCCGTACCCTGCCGCGGGCTCCACTTCCCTTTCGCTCCACGACACCCGAGAATCACCCAGCGCCATTGCGTCGTCCAGGCATCTGCGGGTGGGAAGTGTTGAGCCGCCGCGTGGAACATCGCCGGTGACTGCCACTCCGGCTGCGTTTACGGTCGGATCGGGTGGTCGCGGCTCTGGTCGTGCGCGGGTGGGCAATTTGGTGCGAGAACATCGGCTGGAATTGGGGGAATTCCTCACCGGAATCGGTTTCTCCGCCGCATATCGCTGTCGCCCGTGGTCGACCCCTCTCCATCACCTCCCAGTTGCGGTACGTAGTCCCACCATGTTTAAGTCACTTCCCCTGTCGTGAATCATGGCCGGATTGAGAACGGGGAGCGTTGGGGCGTGAAATTGGTGTGCACCGGCGCAGGCTCCGCCGTGCGTGAAGGGCGACGACGCCATGCGCGGGTCTCGATTGGGGAAGACGGTTTGCAGCCGTCGGATCCTTTTGCTGCGGTGGAGATTAGACTGCTATGTACCGATTCGCGGAAGGGTTCGTGACCGCTGGATGTTAATCGGGTGGTCTCGGTTGGATAGGTAGACTTTGTCTCGGAGCCGTAGATCTATAATCCAACGGTTGCGGGGACGTCTGGTTTGGAAGCAGCATAGCCTAATCTAGGCCGTGTGTTTCACATCCGACGGCCCAGAACTCACCATACCCCTTCGCGGGTACTATTTGTTAAAGAGCCCTCAGATTTTCATTAAAATAACCCGCCGTCCATAGGAATAGTGCGATGAGTTTGGGGAATTCTTTCACGTTAGCCCCTGCACTTCCCAGAAATCTGTGCGCAGTCCAGATAGTTGATAAAATCAGGAAAATAGTTTAGAAAATAGTTTTTAGTACAAATTTAATTGTAGAAACTTGTTTAATTTGTAGAAAATCCATATGAACTCCAAATTAGTTCATTCCAGTTCCTAAATTTCTATAATATTATTGTCTATCCATTAGTGCCACTGTTTTGACATGAAAGACACATTAAAAATTTATCTATCACTTAATCTTGTATTAAATACGTAAAACCTTGGAAAATTCATAACTTAAAATCCATAACTCTAAATTTAATGATTCCAGTTCCTATGATCTCATTTTAGTGTCTAGATTATTACTGTGTATTTTATTTACATGTTTGGTGTAATGTTAATTCTTGCTATATTATGTATGTATTGTGTTGATGCGAGTAGACGAGCAAGCAACAAAAGATTCCGGGGTTCAGCTGGTAGAGACTGCTGAGCAGGAGCTCGTGGAAGGCAAGTTGTGCCCTTGATCACTTCTTTTACCTAGTCATGTTCTTATTAATCATAATGATCTGCATAAGTTAATTTTGATGGGACCCAATAGGATACCCTAGATTTTGACTATCTTTATACCTTGTTTCACCACTGGTTTCACTACTAAATTTTTGGGTAGTACATGCTATTGCTTTATATGGCTTTGGGTATAAAGATATTCATCATTCATTGTTATACTTTTTATTAACTGTTTATTATTTACTGTTCATGATAAGATCATTATGTTAATGGGAACATGGAGAACCACCCGGGAAAACAGTGCTACCACAAGGGTTTAATGGGACGCCCTTGGCTGATTAACTAGGAAAGCTAGTGGATGACTACCTTACCCGAAAGGGGCAAGGGCAGTAGGGGAGTGGTCAGTGTAGGGCGGTCCTTGGGTTGATTTTGCTGCTATGGCGGTCAGGCGAGGGATTCCTGCACTGGAGCTTCCTATAAACTGTAGCGGTTTTTCTGAAGCTAGTGGAACTTTGTAAAGGCCTCGTAGTGGTACCCTGCCTCGCTTCCTTGGTAGAGGTGCATGGAGTCTGATCAACTCCGTGGCAAATGGGTAACACGACTTGTGGGTAAAGATGTGCAACCTCTGCAGAGTGTAAAACTAGTATACTAGCCGTGCTCACGGTCATGAGCGGCTCGGACACTCACATGATTAATCTATGGAACTTAAACTTAATTTGTCATTTCATTGCATCTGGGACTATTTTACTATTACTTTTATTTATTATTTCTAAGGTTCGGTATTCACTTACACTTAGTAACTGCTAATAAAATTTTGACCAACTTCTAAAAGCAATGCTCAGCTTCAGCCTTTATTTCATTGATCAGCCTTACACTTCATGAACTCCCACCTTTGGTGAGTTCATGCCACATTATTCCCCACAACTTGTTGAGCGATGAACATGTGTGAGCTCACTCTTGCTGTCTCACACCCCCCCACAGGAGAAGAACATGTGGTAGAAGAGGAGCCGCCTAACACCGAGGCTTTCGACTTGATCTAGGTGGCGTTTCCCAGTCAGCTTTCTTGCGCCAAGGATATATTTTAGTTCCTGCTATTTTCATCTTTTATTTTGTAAGACTTCCGCTATGTAATAAATACTCTGATGTTTTATGACATTTATCTCTATACACTCTGTTATTGTATATGTTGTCTTCTTGGCGCATGTATGAGATGCACCCGGCTTTGTTCCTTAAAACCGGATGTGACAGAAGTGGTATCAGAGGAAATGTTGACTGTAGGACGAAACCTAGATAGAAATGGACAACCCTTACGTACTCACCTTACTCTAATTCATTTTATACTTATCTTATCTTGATCCCGTCTCACCTTTTGCTGTCATACTCTGATCACTCTTATCTTTGCTACTCTAAGACAAGATGGATTTCACACCTTGGAATCCTACAATTATGAACTTTTTCAGAGATAGGAGACCTAAGACAAAAATGAAAACTATTTTCTTTTTTTTAAAAAAAAGTTGGTTGGTTGTTCTGATGATAAATGCTTGATTTGCTTCTTTGATTGATTGAAATAGTATAGTTGGGCATCTTAGCATGTTCCACCATAAGGTAATGTATTAGCTTTAGTGGATAACACACTAATCTACTTAACTAATAAATCCCCCGCAGTAACATTCTCGTAATTACTCGCCTTGTCTACAATTCTTCCTTTCTTACGTTGTATTTCTAACCCCGATGGGCTATCCCTATAGTGTTAGAAGAGAGCACTATAGACGTGATCCTTGGTATGTCATGGTTAAGAAAGGCAAAGGCAGTATATACACTGTGCTAAGGGAACCGTAGAACTCACCAGTTCCAAAGGACAAAGATTTGAAGTTGAAGTTGCAGTAACTACCACCATCAGTCTAACAACATTCTTAGAAGATGAGAAGTTTGTGGGTGACAACATCCGTGCGGTTAGAGATTTTCCGGATGTCTTTCCAGAGGAGTTATTAGGGGTGCCACCAGATATGGATGTTGAGTTGGTCATTGATCCCTTACCTGGGACTATCCCTACTTTCAAACGGCCATACAGGATGTCTGTAGAAGAGTTAAAGGAACTGAAGAAGCAATTAACAGAATTACAAGAGGCTGAGTACATTCATCCGAGTTCCTCACCTTGGGGAGCACCGGTTCTGTTTGTACAGAAGAAGGATGGATAACAGCGGATGTGTGTAGATTATAGGTCCCTTAATGATGTTACCGTGAAGAACAAGTACCCGTTACCCCGCATTGAGGATTTATTTGATCGGATGAGAGATGCTAGGGTATTCTCGAAGATTGATCTCCGATCGAGATACCATCAAATGAAGATTAGACCATCGGATATTCCCAAGACGGCTTTCTCAACCCGATATGGATTATATGAGTTCACTGTTATGTCGTTTGGATTAACTAATCCACCAACTTATTTTATGAATTTGATTAATAAGGTGTTTATGGAGTATTTGGACAGATTCGTCGTAGTATTTATCGACGATATTCTTATCTATTCTAAGAGTGAAAGTGATCATGAGGAACACCTGACATTGGTGCTACAGAAGCTGCGAGATAATCAACTCTATGCCAAGTTCAACAAGTGCGAGTTTTGAATTGACAAGGTGCCATTCCTTGGTCATATTATTTCTAATGGAGGAATAGTAGTGGATCCTGCTAAAGTGAAGGAGATAATGGAATGGAGCGTGCCCACTATCGTGACTGAGATTCGGAGTTTCTTGGGGCTTGCAGGATATTATCGGAGATTTATCAAAGGATTTTCTAAGATTGCCAAGCCTATGACCTCGCTTCTAGAGAAAGGAAGAGAATTTAAGTGGGACGAGAAGTACCAAGAAAACTTTGATCAATTAAAGGAAAGATTGATGTCACCACCGGTGTTGGTTATGCCAGATCTACAGAAAGGATTTGACATTTATTGTGATGCATGTGGCCAAGGATTGGGATGTGTGCTTATGCAAGAAGGACACGTGATCGCCTATGCATCTCGTCAGTTGCGGAAACATGAATTGAACTACCCCACTCATGATTTGGAACTGGCAGCGTTTGTGCACGCACTTAAGATATGGAGACATTACATTATGGGAACCAAGTGCCAAGTATACACGGATCATAAGAGTTTGAAGTACATATTCACTCAGAAGGATCTCAACCTTAGGCAACACCGTTGGTTGGAGCTTATTAAGATTATGATTTGGAGATTCACTACCACCCAGGCAAGGCAAATTTGGTTGCAGATGCCTTGAGTCGAAAGGAGCATGTTCACTCCGCTTTTGTTGTCCAGGTACCCAATGAATTAGCAAAAGATTTTGAGAGGCTCAACTTGGGAGTTGTTACTCACAGTGAAGGAGTTACCATTGAGTTGGAACCTACCTTGGAGCAAGAAATTCGTAAAGGTCAAGTGGGTGATGCAAAAATTCAAGAGATAAAGGATCTGACTACGGAAGGTAGAGGCCCGGAATTCACGGAGGATGAACAAGGTACTATGTGGTTCAAGGATCGGATATGTGTTCCAGAGATTGATAGCCTTCGTGAGACTATATTGAAAGAAGCTCATGATTCTGATTACTCTATCCACCCTGGTAGCACTAAGATGTATCAAGATTTGAAGCAAAAGTATTGGTGGTATGGACTGAAAAGAGATGTTGCTGCTCCTGTGGCTAAGTGTGATGTGTTTCAAAGAGTTAAGGCCGAACATCAAAGACCAGCTGGACTATTGCACCCATTGAAGATACCCGAGTGGAAATGGGAAGAAATTGGTATGGATTTCATTGTTGGATTACCCCGCACTCCAGCAGGATACGATTCTATTTGGGTGATTGTGGACAGGTTGACAAAGGTGGCTCATTTCATACCTGTAAGGACTAATTACACGGGAGCCAAGCTAGCAGAATTGTATATGACTCAGATAGTTTGTCTACATAGAGTGCCTAAGAAGATCGTGTCTGATCGAGGATCACAGTTTACTTCTCAGTTTTGGAAGAAGTTGCATGAGAGCTTGGATACAAAGTTGAATTTCAGTTCAACCTACCATCCTCAGACTGATGGACATACTGAAAGGACTAATCATGTATTGGAGGACGTGTTGAGAGCTTGTGCCCATCAACATGGTAGTAGTTGGGACAAGAGTCTACCTTATGCTGAGTTCTCATATAATAATAGTTACCAGGCCAGTTTGAAGATGTCACCGTTTGAGGCTCTGTATGGCAGAAAGTGCTGGACACCACTGTATTGGGATCAAACTGGAGAAAGACAGTTCTTTGGACCTGAACTTATTCAAGAGGCAGAAGAACAAGTTCGAATGATAAGGGAGAATTTGAGAATTGCACAATCAAGGCAAAAGAGCTATGATGATTCCCGGAGAAGACTACTGGAGTTTAAGGAGGATGATCACGTGTATTTGAAGGTGTCACCGATCCGAGGTATGAGAAGATTTAAAGTTAAAGGGAAGTTGTCCCCTCGCTTTATTGGACCTTTCTTGATTTTAAAGCGAGTGGGAGAAGTTGCATATCAACTAGAACTACCCGATCATCTGTCAGATGTACATGATGTCTTTCACGTGTCCCAACTAAAGAAGTGCCTCAGGGTACCTGAGGAGCAACTACTAATGGAGGACCTAAGTGTTCAAGATGATCTGACCTATGCTGAGTACCCTATCAAGATTCTGGACACTTTGACTCGTGTCACGAGAAATAAGGTGATAAAGATGTGCAAAGTGCAATGGAGTCACCATGAAGAAGATGAAGCAACTTGGGAGAGAAGAAGAGCTTCACATAGATTTTCCCCATCTATTCACTAGTCCTTCCTAAATCTCGAGGACGAGATTATTTTTAAGGGGGGTAGGATTTGTAATACCCACTTTGTAAGAAAAATCAAAAAGGAGAAAGTACCATCATGTATGCGTGTGCATCTCTATCTATCATCACATGTGCCTGATCATGATTTAAAAAATGAGTAAAACTCCACTAAGACAAAAATAATCCATTGCATAATCTTGGATTTTTGTTTGTGCATTTAAAACAATAGTAATATGAACAAATATAAAATAATACTGAGAAGAAGATTAGAGGAAAGAAGGAAATAATATCCAATATAAAATAATATTATAATTAAATAACATCCTCATAATTTGGTATGACCAATATGCATAGTTCAAATGAGTTTAAATTTGCACTTGAGATTTCATTCAAAATTTGGATTCAAAAGAATTGTAAATAAAAGAAAACAGAAAATAAAAACAAAAGAAAATGGGAAAAGAACCTAACTGGGCCGCAAACGCCCTATTCGGCCCACTTACCATTTCCTTCTGCACGGCCCAAACGACCTCTTCACCTGCGCGCGCGCTCGCTGGTTGACCGGGCCCTCGGCTCAGTCCCTCCCACGCACGGCGTTTAGTCACCGCTCGGTGGGGCCCATCTGTCTGGCGCGTCCCCATCCTCTGTTCCGCAAATGAAGGCGCGGAACTCGCCCCGTTGACTGGATCCACCGCGTGGATGAGCCTCCGCCCGTGATCTTCGCGTTGCGGCTAATAAGACCTGGCCCCGTACCCTGCCGCGGGCTCCACTTCCCTTTCGCTCCACGACACCCGAGAATCACCCAGCGCCGTTGCGTCGTCCAGGCATCTGCGGGTGGGAAGTGTTGAGCCGCCGCGTGGAACATCGCTGGTGACTGCCACTCCGGCTGCGTTCACGGTCGGATCGGGTGGTCGCGGCTCTGGTCGTGTGCGGGTGGGCAATTGGTGCGAGGACATCGGCTGGAATTGGGGGAATTCCTCACCGGAATCGGTTTCTCCGCCGCATTTCGCTGTCGCCCGTGGTCGACCCCTCTCCATCACCTCCCAGCTGCGGTACGTAGTCCCACCATGTTTAAGTCACTTCCCCTGTCGTGAATCGTGGCCAGATTGAGAACGGGGAGCGTTGGGGCGCGAAATTGGTGTGCACCGGCAGGCTCTGCCGTGCGTGAAGGGCGGCGCCGCCGTGCGCGGGTCTCGATTGGGGAAGACGGTTTGCAGCCGTCGGATCCTTTTGCTGCGGTGGAGATTAGACTGCTATGTGCCGATTCGCGGAAGGGTTCGTGACCGCTAGATGTTAATCGGGTGGTCTCGGTTGGATAGGTAGACTTTGTCTCGGAGCCGTAGATCTATAATCCAACGGTTGTGGGGACGTCTGGTTTGGAAGCAGCATAGCCTAATCTAGGCCGTGTGTTTCACATCTGTCACACCCGGTTTTAGAAGGCAAACCGAATGCGAACCATGTACGTGCCAGGATCAGTTATTCACGTACACAGCAGTTACATAATATGGACATCATCACACAGTGCTCAAAATAGTATTAATAAGGGAAATAGTCGATTACATCATACGTCTGAGACATCCATATAGTTCTTACAATAAATCAAAGTGCGGAAAAGAAACGTAGATAACCGCGGCCTTCACAGGCAGCCGACTGGGGGTTGCCGCTAACCCACACCTAGAACTCGTCGTAATCTTGGAACTCCTGGAAGTCTCCTTCCACAGCTTCATCTTCGCCTGAGCAGTGGTTGCAATGCTGACAACCTGGGGATGGGGGGGTTTGGTGTGTAGAGCAAGGGTGAGTACACATCAACATACTCAGCAAGTATCCTGTTTGGCTGTAGTGGACTAGCTGTATGTGGGGATAAGTCAAGCAGTTGCTTTTAGTTGGTCAGATTATTACTTACTAGTAGAAAGCCGAGTTTTAGCATTAACCCAAGTTATTAACCCAAACGTACTCCTTTCCAAACGGAAAGAGTACCACTTACCAGCACTATAGTCATAACCAGAATCATCGATCTCATAACCACCTGTACCAAAGTATCTCTGATCAAGTACCACTAATCACTGGAGCTCCCTTGGCCGCTCATAACCGTGAGCACGGCTGATATATCAGTTTTTCAAACACTCTGCAGAGGTTGTGCACTTTACCCACAAGCCGTGATTCCCATTCTGCCCGGAGATCATGACTCTCCCTTGATCACTACCAAGGTGACCCAGCAGGGCATCACTACGTAGCCTTTACAAAGATTCCCCGGGGTTGTAGCCACCCGTTAGGTTTCCTAAATGCACCGCACTCCTCCCCAAGGGGCGAACCCAAACTTGGCAGAGCGAGCCGCATACACCGAGCCCCATTGACGGCACGACGGCTAAGTGAACTACACCCCGGATCCTCTAATTAATCAGCTAAGGGCACCCCATTCCACCCTCATGGTTGCACTGTTTTCCCGGGCGGTCATCCATAGAACAGGTCCTTACGGAGAGGCACTCGAGAAACCGCTCGAGCCCCCTTGAAGACCACAAGTATCACATCATAATAAGAGAAGGGAAAACAGCGTATCATAGATAATCTCATCATGTTCATTGATTAGAGTTAAGCAATAGCATAAAGCTAAACAGTAATAATCCAACCCGGATAGGTAAACAAGGACATGGATAACAAAAGCTAGTCAATCCTTAGGCATAAATGTGTAAAGCGGGAGGTGAATTAAATAATGAATAGGACATAGATAGGTCAAGGGACACTTGCCTCCACCAACTGACTGCTGCTCAGGGGCTTCTCCTGCGAGTTCCTCGGGCTCTTCAACCGGATCGTTCTCTATGCGAGCGCAAACATACATACATCCACATATTTTAATACCAAAGAACAGTACACCATACAATAGAATGCAATAAGTAAACAGACGTTCCGCGCGGGCTCGCGAGTACGGTTAAGAGAGAAAGAGGAAAAAGACAGTCGAGAAACGATCACGTTACATGATTATAAATTAGCCACTCGCTTAATGGAAGGAAGTTTAATGTAGACACTATGTTTAGCGTAAAGTAAAGTCATGTTTCATGTCTAATTATTATAAGCAGGTGGAGATACATAAAAGGATGGTCGCGCGGCGAGACGCGCGACAAAGCTCTCTAAAACAAATTAAGAAGTTAACGACTCGTCGCGCGACCGAGCACGCAACGAGACACTTTGCCTTAGTTAAGAGGAGACGTTAAGCGTCGCGCGACAAAGCGCACGACGGCACACGTCGACTAAACTGAGTCCAAAGTGGAACGTCGCGTGAATACACACGCGGCGTTACACCTTAAACAACCTGAAACAAAAATGGATCGTCGCGCGACGAAGCGCACGACGCAACACGAGATAGAATATGAATTTAGACAAATCCGTCGCGCGGCGAAGCGCGCGACGCAACACGCTAATTAACGAATAATCACCGCGAGCGCGGGCGAGCGAAGATACGGTCGGGCGAGGCCGGGACGGGGGAACGGGCGGGCGAGCTGGGGCCAGGGCGGTTGAACCGGCCAGGGGGCGGTTGAACCGGCCAGGGCCGCGCCGGGGACGCGCCGGGGGCCGGGGGCCGCACCGGGGTCGCGCCGGCGAGCAGGGGCCACCGGGGCCGCGCCGGGCCACGCCGGGGGCGCGCCGGGGCCGCGCTGCGCGCGAGCAGGGGAGGAGCGGGGGCGGGCGGGCGAGCCGGGGGCGGACGCCGAGCGCCGTCGCGGGGAGGGGCCGAGCGGGCGGGCCGAGCGCCGCCGGGGCCGGGGGCGGGGACGGGGACGGGGTCGCCGCGCCGGGCAGGGGCGGGGTCGCCGCGCCGGGCAGGGGAGGGGCCGAGCGAGCGGGGCCGCCGCGGGGAGGGGCGGGGGCGGGAGGCCGGGCGGGGCCGGGGTCGCCGGGGAGGGGGACCGGGCGGGCGCCGCCGGGGAGGGCCGAGGCGGGGGGCCGAACGCCGCCGCGGGGAGGGAGGCCGGGCGGGCAAGGCCGAGCGCCGCCGCGGGCGAGCGCCACCGGGGTGGGGTCGGGGTCGGGGTCGCGCGCGGGCAGGGGGAGAAAGGGGGCGCGCGCGGGGGAGAAGAGGAGGGAGAGGGAGAGAGAGAGAAGAGAAGGGGAGGGGAGGGGAGCTCACCTCGGGGTCCAAAATCCGGTGATCGCCGTCTCCAAATCCTAGGGCACCACGGGGAGAGAGAGGTGGAAGAGGGAGAGGAGAGGTTGTTGCGCGGGAGATCCAAATGAGAGAGAGAGAGAGGAGGGGGGGCGCATGGGGGGGTTTGGGCGCCGGGGGCGCGCAGGCCGGGGCGGGCCGGGCCGGCTGGGCTGGGCTGGACTAGGTTGGGCTGGGCCGGGCCACTTCGCGGATCGAAAACCCACGACGAGCGCGACCACTAAACGGAATTAAATCGCGAACCGAAATCCGGAACGGAACGAGACGAACACTCATCATCAGACAAAGAAATGCGCTTCGGCATGATGCAACACCCATGACACTTAGGTTTTGGTTTATACATGACACGGACACATGCCGCTATACTGGTTTGAAATTGGGAAGAAGGAGCAAACGGGGAAAGAGAAAAGAGAGTAACGCCCGAATTTGGTGAGAGAAAAGAAGAAAAAATTCTACCCCCAAATTCAGGGCGTTACAAACCTATCCCCCTTAAAAGAATCTCGCCCTCGAGATTCAGGGTTGGCTAGCAAAGAGCTCAGGGTATTTAGCCATCAGATCATCTTCACGCTCCCAGGTTGCTTCTTCCTCAGAGTGGTGATCCCATCTGACTTTGCACATTCTGATGGTCTTCCTTCGGGTGACTCTGTCTGCAACCTCAAGGATTTGCACTGGCTTCTCAACGTAGGTCAAGTCTTCCTGGACTTCAAGACCTTCCACTGGCAACTGCTCTTCTGGCACACGCAAGCACTTCTTCAACTGAGACACATGAAAGACATTATGCACAGCAGACAAATTCTCGGGCAAACTGAGCTGATAGGCCACTTCTCCACGTCTTGCAAGAATCTGATACGGACCAATGTAGCGGGGTGCTAGCTTGCCTTTCACTCCGAATCTTCTGACTCCTCTGATCGGTGACACTTTCAGATAGACAAAGTCTCCGACTTCGAAACTCAGCTCTCTTCTTCTTGTGTCTGCATAGCTTCGCTGCCTCGATTGCGCTATCTTCAGATTCTCTCGGACCATCTTGATGTTCTCTTCGGCTTCAAGCAAAATGTCTGGCCCAAACACTTGCTTTTCTCCAGGCTGATCCCATTGCAACGGAGTTCTACAACTCCTTCCATAGAGCGCCTGAAATGGTGACATCTTCAAACTGGCCTGGTAACTGTTGTTATAGGAGAACTCTGCATAAGGCAATCTCTTGTCCCATCCGGACTGATCTTGCAACGCACAGGCTCTCAACATGTCTTCAAGAATTTGATTGGTCCTTTCGGTCTGGCCATCTGTCTGCGGATGATAAGCTGAACTGAAATTCAGATGCGTGCCCAAAGCTTCATGCAACTGCTGCCAGAAATGAGAGGTGAACTGCGTTCCTCTGTCTGACACTATCTTCTTTGGCACACCATGAAGACAAACGATCCGAGACATATACAATTCTGCCAATACTGCACTGCTATAGTTGGTCTTGACAGGTATGAAGTGGGCTGACTTGGTCAAGCGGTCCACTACTACCCAAATGGAATCGTAGCCGGCTCGAGTGCGAGGCAATCCGACTATGAAATCCATACCAATTTCATCCCATTTCCACTGAGGGATCTGCAACGGTTGCAACAATCCAGCAGGTCTCTGGTGTTCTGCCTTAATTCTTCGGCAACTATCGCACATAGCCACATGCTCTGCGATTTCCCTCTTCATTCCGTACCACCAGAATTTCTTCTTCAGATCCTGATACATCTTCTCACTGCCAGGGTGAATCGAATAGGCTGTCTCATGAGCTTCCTTGAGAATCAACTCCCGAATGGACTGGACATTGGGAACACACAAGCGGTCTTTGAACCATATCACGCCTTCTGCATCTTCTCGAAAATCTTTGCCTTTGCCTTCTAGAATCAGTCGCCGGATCTCACTGATTTTCTCATCATTCTTCTGCGCTTCTTTGATTTCGCGCTCCAAGGTAGGTTCCAACTCAACTGTGATTCCTCGCGAATTATTCAGAAATCCGAGACTCAACCTGTCAAACTCCTTAGCCAACTCATAAGGCATCGGACGAGCGACCATCAGATTGACTTGACTCTTTCTGCTCAAAGCATCTGCCACTACGTTTGCTTTGCCTGGATGGTAATGAATTTCCAACTCATAGTCTTTGATCAACTCTAACCATCTTCGTTGCCTCATGTTCAACTCTGACTGAGTGAATATGTACTTCAGACTCTTATGGTCTGTGTAAACATCGCATTTCTGTCCATACAGATAGTGCCTCCATGACTTCAGTGCATGAACCACCGCTGCCAACTGTAGATCATGGATTGGGTAATTCTTCTCATGAACCTTCAACTGTCGGGACGAGTAAGCCACAACTCTTCCCTCTTGCATCAACACACATCCCAAACCTGTGTAACAAGCATCGCAATACACCGAGAAGGGCTTGTGCACATCAGGCAAGACTAGGACAGGCGCTGTGGTCAACTTCTCTTTCAGCGCTTCAAATGCCTCTTGGCATTTCTGGGTCCACTTGAACTCAACCTTGTTGCCTAGCAACGCTGTCATTGGTTTCGCAATCTTCGAAAACCCTTCAATGAATCGCCGATAATATCCGGCCATTCCAATGAAACTCTTGATTCCTCTAGCATCTGTTGGCGCTTTCCAGTTCAGAATGTCTGCCACTTTCTTCGGATCCACAGCCAATCCTTCTTTATTGATTATGTGACCCAAGAACAGGACTTCACTGATCCAGAACTCACACTTGCTCAACTTTGCATACAACTGGTGCTCTCGCAATCTCTGCAATACCATCCTCAAATGATCTGCGTGCTCTTCTTCGCTTTGAGAATAAACCAGAATGTCATCAATGAATACCACCACAAACTTATCAAGGTAATCCATGAATACACTATTCATCAAGGTCATGAAGAACGCTGGCGCATTGGTCAAACCAAAAGACATCACTGTGAACTCATACAACCCATACTTGGAAATGAATGTCGTCTTCGGAATGTCCGAAGGTCGGATCCTGAGCTGATGATAACCTGACCTCAGATCAATCTTGGAGAACACACTGGCTCCTCTCAACTGGTCGAACAGATCTTCTATTCTAGGCAAAGGATACTTGTTCTTGATCGTGACCTCATTCAAAGCTCGATAATCAATACACATCCTCTTGGTGCCATCTTTCTTCTCCACAAACAGGACAGGGGCGGCCCAAGGCGAGGTGCTTGGCCGAATGTAACCTTTCTCTGACAGCTCATCAATTTGCTTCTTAAGTTCATCCAACTCTGGTCCAGATATTCTGTAAGCTCTCTTGAAGATAGGGGCGGTTCCAGGAAGAAGCTCTATAGCAAACTCAACTTTCCGCTCTGGTGGCATACCCGGTAAGTCCTTTGGAAACACATCTGGGAACTCGGACACAACCTTGATACTCTCGATTGGGTCTGCTTCACTGCTATCAACAGCTATCTGATAACAACTTCCTTTCTTTGGCTCAGGCGGGACTAACTCGGTCACCACTTCCTCTCCTAGTGGGGACACCAACTTGATTGTCCTTTTATCACAACTGATAACTGCCTGATACTTATCTAGCCAATTCATCCCTAGGATGACATCTATTCCCTGAGCACCCATTACTATAAGGTTGGCGGGAAACGCTATCCCCCTTATTTCCACACTTATATTCAAGCAAATGCTATCAGCTCGAATTCTACCACCGGCTGAGTCAATTTGAATGGGGGTTGACATGGTAGTAATTGGAAGATTATGCGCTTCTACCCATGATGCAGTAATGAAAGAATGCGTTGCTCCAGTATCAAATAACACTTCTGCAATATGGGAGTCGACTGGGAACATACCTACTATCATGCCGGGGGTCTCCTGAACTGCTTCAGCTTCCAAGTGGTTCAGCCTTCCATGATTATAGCGCGGCTGAGAGCGATTGCCTGCTCCAGGCTGAGGCACATTCTGCTTTGCTGGGGCACTGGGGCCTGACTGCTACTGGGCTGCCTTCTTCGGACATTGCATCACCCAGTGGCCTTGCTCTCCACAGTGGAAACATGCTCTGTTTCCAACCTGAGCTGGTGCTGCCTGACTGTTCTGCTGATTTGCTGGGGCAGGAAGACGAGGTGCCTGCTGATTCTGCCTTTGAAACTGACCTCCTGACTGATTGCTCTGACGGTTCTGGTACTGGTGCTGAGGATACTGCCTTTGGAACTGCTGATGCTGCTGAGGTGGACGCTGGTTCTGCCTGAACTGCTGAGGTTGATTGCCTGAGAAACGAGGACGATTGCTGCTTCTAGGCTGGGGTCCACTGATCTTGCGCTTACGATCTTCCATCTCCTTGCGCTTTCTCTCTGTCATGATTGCTCTGTCAATCAGGTGCTGGAATGTCGGGAAGGTGTGATTCATCAGCTGATACTGCAGAGGGTCAACCAAGCCTCTCAGGAAACGGTACTGTCGCTTGGCGTCGGTGTTGACATCTTCAGGAGCATAGCGAGACAATTGCAGAAACTTGTCCCGGTACTCACTGACAGACAATGGCCCTTGCTTGAGGGCCAGGAACTCCTCCTTCTTCACTGTCATCAGACCTGCAGGAACATGGTACTGACGAAAGCTTTCTCTGAACTCTTCCCAAGTGATGGCGTCAGGATGGGCATGGGTGGCGAGGTAAGACTCCCACCATGATTGGGCTGCTCCTCTCAACAGACGGGGACCATACAGAACTTTCTCCCTGTCATCGCACTGAGCGGTATGCAACTCCCGCTCCACAGTGCGCAGCCAATCTTCAGCATCCATAGGGTCAGAAGAATGAGCAAACGTTGGTGGATGACCTCTCATGAATTCAGCACGCTTGTCTCTGGGCATCTGAGGCATCTGAGGCTGAGGTGGGGCCTGCTGCTGTTGCTGCTGCTGCTGAATGGCGGCCAAAGTCTGACCGATGGCTTGAACTGCCTGAGTCTGCATCAGAAACATCTGCTCGATGGACATCGGGGGCGGGGGCGGCAGGTGCTGCTGCTGAGGCACCTCCTCCTGTTGAGCGGCTCGCTCCTGCTGAGCACGCCTTCCTCCTCTGCGCCTGTTCTCTGACATCTGCAGAATGCAACCACACATCAGAACTGATCTGGCAAATCTTGCAGCATAAGAAAAGAGAATAGAATTCTTCAACAGCACTGGACAGATGAGCATCTTCACTGATCTCCAACACAGACCACACAGCTTCTCAGATAGAAAGGAAAGTGGAATAAAAGGGGTTTCCCAACTATATAACTAACTCCATTAACATAATAGGTAAACCAAAATGCAGGGGATACCCACACTCTGGTGACAATCATTACAAAGATCCAAACCAAACATAGTTCATCATGACAAACATAGATGCACAGGATATAGCAAACTACCCTGTCTAACTAAGACTAACTAAGACCGAAACCAACGCTAAGACTGAAGCTTCTACGTATATATTTCGTATTAATTACAAGATCCAACTCTAACGATCTATGGTTCTAGAGTTATCTTGGTCTTGCAGTCGGGATTGCCATAAGACTGGTGTCCACGCTGAGGTGAGCGGTACGGGTGCTGAGTCCCGACGGGAGCGGGGGAACCACCATCCAGGTGACGACGTTCCGCGCGCTCAGCCCGCAGCAGGGCGATCTCAGCACGAGCCCTACTCAGCTCATCTAATGCATGGTCCAGCTCCGTGTTTAGCACGGCGGCTAGGTTGACTGTGCTGCTCAACCTAGGATTGCCCTCACCGACAGGTGAGACAATCACGCCTCCTGTGCTGCCAGATGGACGGCGGGGGTAATACTTCAGGTCAAGACCGTCAGCTGCCCCACCGAAAACCGAGCAGTAGTGCGAAAGCGCACGCCGTGCAGCATCTTGCATGGCTGCCTCAGCTGAGTCCCGCTCAGAGATAGAATAGTGCTCTGAACAGGCCTCCGCACCCTAGAGACTGTTCTCCGGGCAGCGCACCAAGCAAGTTGCCTCCTAGCGGTCAGGGTAGACCCCACGACTATGCTGGTAGACCACACAGCGATACTCGACGGACCAAGTATGCCGGTTAAATGCCCGACGTAGCAGGGTGTCGAGCGCATCGTGGAAGTGACACCCGCGAGCAGCGTCGCGAGTGATGGGTCGAGCAACCCATCCTTCCGGCTCAGGGTTAGCAGAGAAGTCGGTGTCGTGGCTCGAGCTGTCGTCGCCACCTCCGTCGTCTGGGTCTCCTCCAGCAGCTACTCCAGAAGCTGGGGCGCCCAGTGGTGGTGCAGGGGGCGGCTCCAGAGGAAGCACAGGGGAGCAGCTCCTCACAGACTCTATCTCCTGGTGGAGCGAGAAGGAAGAGCCCTGCTGCTCCTGTCGTCGACGTTCCTGCTCCTCACGCAGGCGGTGATGTAGTCTCTCCAAGTGGCTGGACTGTCCGGCCACGGGACGGCGAAGCGGACGCTCAGCAAGGCGGGAGGGTAAGAAGGGGATGACTGACTTTCGTGCAGTGTGTCTAAGTCGAGCCATCTACAAAAGACATCGCAAGCAAAAGGGTGAGAACAGAATTAATATGACCAGCAAATAATGAATCATAAGTAAATGAAGGATTAGAATAAAACATGATTTTCAGCAAGGTATAATATATAGTAGAACATAGGTTTGGTCGGTATGACCAACTTTTGAAGGGATATCAAAGTCAAGGCAGGGACAGAGGTCTATAGTCCTTAGAACGATCATTCTATTCTAGGTTAGCGGTCCTACAGTCAGCACGGCTTTGATACCACTTATGTCACACCCGGTTTTAGAAGGCAAACCGAATGCGAACCATGTACGTGCCAGGATCAGTTATTCACGTACACAGCAGTTACATAATATGGACATCATCACACAGTGCTCAAAATAGTATTAATAAGGGAAATAGTCGATTACATCATACGTCTGAGACGTCCATATAGTTCTTACAATAAATCAAAGTGCGGAAAAGAAACGTAGATAACCGCGGCCTTCACAGGCAGCCGACTGGGGGTTGCCGCTAACCCACACCTAGAACTCGTCGTAATCTTGGAACTCCTGGAAGTCTCCTTCCACAGCTTCATCTTCGCCTGAGCAGTGGTTGCAATGCTGACAACCTGGGGATGGGGGGGTTTGGTGTGTAGAGCAAGGGTGAGTACACATCAACATACTCAGCAAGTATCCTGTTTGGCTGTAGTGGACTAGCTGTATGTGGGGATAAGTCAAGCAGTTGCTTTTAGTTGGTCAGATTATTACTTACTAGTAGAAAGCCGAGTTTTAGCATTAACCCAAGTTATTAACCCAAACGTACTCCTTTCCAAACGGAAAGAGTACCACTTACCAGCACTATAGTCATAACCAGAATCATCGATCTCATAACCACCTGTACCAAAGTATCTCTGATCAAGTACCACTAATCACTGGAGCTCCCTTGGCCGCTCATAACCGTGAGCACGGCTGATATATCAGTTTTTCAAACACTCTGCAGAGGTTGTGCACTTTACCCACAAGCCGTGATTCCCATTCTGCCCGGAGATCATGACTCTCCCTTGATCACTACCAAGGTGACCCAGCAGGGCATCACTACGTAGCCTTTACAAAGATTCCCCGGGGTTGTAGCCACCCGTTAGGTTTCCTAAATGCACCGCACTCCTCCCCAAGGGGCGAACCCAAACTTGGCAGAGCGAGCCGCATACACCGAGCCCCATTGACGGCACGACGGCTAAGTGAACTACACCCCGGATCCTCTAATTAATCAGCTAAGGGCACCCCATTCCACCCTCATGGTTGCACTGTTTTCCCGGGCGGTCATCCATAGAACAGGTCCTTACGGAGAGGCACTCGAGAAACCGCTCGAGCCCCCTTGAAGACCACAAGTATCACATCATAATAAGAGAAGGGAAAACAGCGTATCATAGATAATCTCATCATGTTCATTGATTAGAGTTAAGCAATAGCATAAAGCTAAACAGTAATAATCCAACCCGGATAGGTAAACAAGGACATGGATAACAAAAGCTAGTCAATCCTTAGGCATAAATGTGTAAAGCGGGAGGTGAATTAAATAATGAATAGGACATAGATAGGTCAAGGGACACTTGCCTCCACCAACTGACTGCTGCTCAGGGGCTTCTCCTGCGAGTTCCTCGGGCTCTTCAACCGGATCGTTCTCTATGCGAGCGCAAACATACATATATCCACATATTTTAATACCAAAGAACAGTACACCATACAATAGAATGCAATAAGTAAACAGACGTTCCGCGCGGGCTCGCGAGTACGGTTAAGAGAGAAAGAGGAAAAGACAGTCGAGAAACGATCACGTTACATGATTATAAATTAGCCACTCGCTTAATGGAAGGAAGTTTAATGTAGACACTATGTTTAGCGTAAAGTAAAGTCATGTTTCATGTCTAATTATTATAAGCAGGTGGAGATACATAAAAGGATGGTCGCGCGGCGAGACGCGCGACAAAGCTCTCTAAAACAAATTAAGAAGTTAACGACTCGTCGCGCGACCGAGCACGCAACGAGACACTTTGCCTTAGTTAAGAGGAGACGTTAAGCGTCGCGCGACAAAGCGCACGACGGCACACGTCGACTAAACTGAGTCCAAAGTGGAACGTCGCGTGAATACACACGCGGCGTTACACCTTAAACAACCTGAAACAAAAATGGATCGTCGCGCGACGAAGCGCACGACGCAACACGAGATAGAATATGAATTTAGACAAATCCGTCGCGCGGTGAAGCGCGCGACGCAACACGCTAATTAACGAATAATCACCGCGAGCGCGGGCGAGCGAAGATACGGTCGGGCGAGGCTGGGACGGGGGAACGGGCGGGCGAGCTGGGGCCAGGGCGGTTGAACCGGCCAGGGCCGCGCCGGGGACGCGCCGGGGGCCGGGGGCCGCGCCGGGGTCGCGCCGGCGAGCAGGGGCCACCGGGGCCGCGCCGGGACCGCGCTGTGCGCGAGCAGGGGAGGAGCGGGGGCGGGCGGGCGAGCCGGGGGCGGACGCCGAGCGCCGCCGCGGGGAGGGGCCGAGCGGGCGGGCCGAGCGCCGCCGGGGCCGGGGGCGGGGACGGGGACGGGGTCGCCGCGCCGGGCAGGGGCGGGGTCGCCGCGCCGGGCAGGGGAGGGGCCGAGCGGGCGGGGCTGCCGCGGGGAGGGGCGGGGGCGGGAGGCCGGGCGGGGCCGGGGTCGCCGGGGAGGGGGACCGGGCGGGCGCCGCCGGGGAGGGCCGAGGCGGGGGGCCAAACGCCGCCGCGGGGAGGGAGGCCGGGCGGGCGAGGCCGAGCGCCGCCGCGGGCGAGCGCCACCGGGGTGGGGTCGGGGTCGGGGTCGCGCGCGGGCAGGGGGAGAAGGGGGCGCGCGCGGGGGAGAAGAGGAGGGAGAGGGAGAGAGAGAGAAGAGAAGGGGAGGGGAGCTCACCTCGGGGTCCAAAATCCGGTGATCGCCGTCTCCAAATCCTAGGGCACCACGGGGAGAGAGAGGTGGAAGAGGGAGAGGAGAGGTTGTTGCGCGGGAGATCCAAATGAGAGAGAGAGAGGAGGGGGGCGCATGGGGGGTTTGGGCGCCGGGGGCGCGCAGGCCGGGGCGGGCCGGGCCGGCTGGGCTGGGCTGGACTAGGTTGGGCTGGGCCGGGCCACTTCGCGGATCGAAAACCCACGACGAGCGCGACCACTAAACGGAATTAAATCGCGAACCGAAATCCGGAACGGAACGAGACGAACACTCATCATCAGACAAAGAAATGCGCTTCGGCATGATGCAACACCCATGACACTTAGGTTTTGGTTTATACATGACACGGACACCTGCCGCTATACTGGTTTGAAATTGGGAAGAAGGAGCAAACGGGGAAAGAGAAAAGAGAGTAACGCCCGAATTTGGTGAGAGAAAAGAAGAAAAAATTCTACCCCCAAATTCAGGGCGTTACAACATCCGACGGCCCAGAACTCACCATACCCCTTCGCGGGTACTATTTGTTAAAGAGCCCTCGGATTTTCATTAAAATAACCCGCCGTCCATAGGAATAGTGCGATGAGTTTGGGGAATTCTTTCACGTTAGCCCCTGCACTTCCCAGAAATTTGTGCGCAGTCCAGATAGTTGATAAAATCAGGAAAATAGTTTAGAAAATAGTTTTTAGTACAAATTTAATTGTAGAAACTTGTTTAATTTGTAGAAAATCCATATGAACTCCAAATTAGTTCATTCCAGTTCCTAAATTTCTATAATATTATTGTTTATCCATTAGTGCCACTGTTTTGACATGAAAGACACATTAAAAATTTATCTATCACTTAATCTTGTATTAAATACGTAAAACCTTGGAAAATTCATAACTTAAAATCCATAACTCCAAATTTAATGATTCCAGTTCCTATGATCTCATTTTAGTGTCTAGATTATTACTGTGTATTTTATTTACATGTTTGGTGTAATGTTAATTCTTGCTATACTATGTATGTATTGTGTTGATGCGAGTAGACGAGCAAGCAACAGAGGATTCCGGGGTTCAGCTGGTAGAGACTGCTGAGCAGGAGCTCGTGGAAGGCAAGTTGTGCCCTTGATCACTTCTTTTACCTAGTCATGTTCTTATTAATCATAATGATCTGCATAAGTTAATTTTGATGGGACCCAATAGGATACCCTAGATTTTGACTATCTTTATACCTTGTTTCACCACTGGTTTCACTACTAAATTTTTGGGTAGTACATGCTATTGCTTTATACGGCTTTGGGTATAAAGATATTCATCACTCATTGTTATACTTTTTATTATCTATTTATTATTTACTGTTCATGATAAGATCATTATGTTAATGGGAACATGGAGAACCACCCGGGAAAACAGTGCTACCACAAGGGTTTAATGGGACGCCCTTGGCTGATTAACTAGGAAAGCTAGTGGATGACTACCTTACCCGAAAGGGGCAAGGGCAGTAGGGGAGTGGTCAGTGTAGGGAGGTCCTTGGGTTGATTTTGCTGCGATGGCGGTCAGGCGAGGGATTCCTGCACTGTAGCTTCCTATAAACTGTAGCGGGTTTTCTGAAGCTAGTGGAACTTTGTAAAGGCCTCGTAGTGGTACCCTGCCTCGCTTCCTTGGTAGAGGTGTGTGGAGTCTGATCAACTCCGTGGCAAATGGGTAACACGACTTGTGGGTAAAGATGTGCAACCTCTGCAGAGTGTAAAACTGGTATACTAGCCGTGCTCACGGTCATGAGCGGCTCGGACACTCACATGATTAATCTATGGAACTTAAACTTAATTTGTCATTTCATTGCATCTGGGACTATTTTACTATTACTTTTATTTATTATTTCTAAGGTTCAGTATTCACTTACACTTAGTAACTGCTAATAAAATTTTGACCAACTTCTAAAAGCAATGCTCAGCTTCAGCCTTTATTTCATTGATCAACCTTACACTTCATGAACTCCCACCTTTGGTGTGAGTTCATGCCACATTATTCCCCACAACTTGTTGAGCGATGAACATGTGTGAGCTCACTCTTGATGTCTCACACCCCCCACAGGAGAAGAACAGGTGGTAGAAGAGGAGCCGCCTAACACCGAGGCTTTCGACTTGATCTAGGTGGCGTTTCCCATTCAGCTTTCTGGCGCAAGGATATATTTTAGTTCCTGCTATTTTCATCTTTTATTTTGTAAGACTTCCGCTATGTAATAAATACTCTGATGTTTTATGACATTTATCTCTATACACTCTGTTATTGTATATGTTGTCTTCTTGGCGCATGTATGAGATGCACCCGGCTTTGTTCCTTCAAACCGGGTGTGACAGGTTCAACCGAAGGGGCTGCCACGACGGTCGTGCTCGGGCAGTGATGTTGGGCGGTGGTGCTTGCTTTTCACGGCGAGCTCCGGCGATCTCTGGTTCGGGCGAGGCTCTGGGTGTGCGAGTGCCAACGGCTAAGGCCTCTAGAGGCATTTATAGGCGAGGGCGAGGTGCAGACGCGCGGGGCGGGGCGACAACGCACGGGGCGCGCGCTGCCGCGGCCAGTCCGCGCTCGGCCGGTCAGGCAAGCGATCGAACACGTGGCTCTTTGCGTCTACCCGAGTTCAAGCGCTCATAGATTGAAGATCTTCGCGTATTTGGGCATGATCACTGCACAAGATTTGCTCCCCCGATAGAGCTTTTTCGTTTATGTGTGGAAGTCGAGCGGTTGGGGGCTGTGTATAGAGAGTTGTCGTGTCACAAAGGTGGCAGTGTCACAAGGTCGAGTCCCGAGGTAAAACCATGTTAAGATCGTGTCAAATGGTGAATAGAGGCCTCCAAACTTTGCCACGGTGTGTTCAAGGGAATTTGGCGCCACTTTGATATTTCGACTTGCTTGATTTGAGTTTTGAAAAACAGAGAACGCGGTTGATATTGGAAAGGGGCTGAAATTCAGATTTCTGAATTTCTGAATTTCCCCCAAGTGCATTAGTTTAGGAGCTGATTTGGGGATTTTGAAAAGTTAAAATGGCAAAACTTCCTTACTATACTTGTTGGTTAATTAGTGAACTAAAATTTTGTAATTTGGTTTTTACCAAAATTTGTATTTTTCTCCCAAGTCTTCTCCCAAATGCCCTTTATATGCTTAAATGGTTTACTTAGGATTAATTAGGGTTTGAGAGTTTTCTTACCTTAAGATTCATGACATGATTAAGGAGGGTTTCTTAAGATGAAAAAGACTCACTTTAAACCTTTGTTCTTAATCTTTGATGTTCATCCTTTCATTTGGTTTACATGTGATAATGGCTTGGGTTAGCTTAAGGAAGAAACCCTAAGTGACACTGGAGTGTCACACCAACTTGCTCTTCAGGTGACTCGTAACCTCGCGCTAGTCATAGCAATACAAACAAAAAATGTGCAGGCAAAATTAACATCACACCAAACATAAGAACAAACTGCATAATATTACTCTACGCGTTGCTACGAGGTCGTGGGATCGAGAACCACTAAAATCGGAATTATGGTTAAGGAGTTATGATTTATGGAAGATCTATGTGATTTAATTATTAAACTATGTTATAAATTGATTAATATGCACCATATGAGAGAGTATTCTATGAATAATTAATTCAACTTTAATCTAAATTATAAATTGACCATAGATCATATTTTAGTAAATTATAATGATGGGCAGTTTAACAAGACTAACAAACATAAGTTAAATAAAGATCTAATTATAAAAGAATGAGACATGGTACAATAAATGTTGTTATTGCATAGTAAATATTTATACGAATCCAACACAACTGGAACGAGTCAATTCAGAGTTAGAACAAAGAAATTATGAATTTCCTAAGTTATTAAGTGGTTGATATGGACGAAGTCAATTTAATAATTTTAGTCTATGTTTTATGAATAAACAGAGTTGCCAGACAATATTAATATAAAATTAGTGCAACTGGAATGGATCCAAAAAGAGTTAAAATGGATTTTCTATGAATTAAATAAGTTTCTTGATTTATTTTTATCTTAAAAATCATTTTCTACACTAATTTATTCCCTTATTATTTACTGCTGGGCTGTGGGTCAAAAAAAAATCCAGAGAGTATAAGGGTTGTTTTGTAAAATCCGAGGACCAAACTATTAGTTCCTTAACTTGGCATGGACTGCGGGTTGTTTTAATACATCAGTGGGGTCTCTTATGCAAAAAGATTTGGACGAAGGGGTATCGGCAACTGTGGGTTGTTGGATCTATTTCGATGGCTTCGATTAGATCCAAACCAACCAACTCACCCGAGCTATCGATCCCGAGATCAACGGCCAAAATCAATCGCACGAAGGGGTTATGTGCCATTTAATCCTGGCTGTCTACGCGGAGATCAACGGCTACGATCTACTGGGTTGAAGGTGTATTCCCCCACTTAATCTGGTTCACTCATCGACCAACCAACGGTCAGCTGCAATCCTTCCCCAACCGACACACAGCGACGGAGCAAAGCTCCCCTTGCAGCGGCGCCATGGCAGGAGCTCCCGGACAACCCTGTCGCCCTAACCCCTGGTTTGAATGGCCCTATACGTAGCGGAGATGACAACTTTAGAAGGTACTTACCCTGCAACGGCGCTCTGACCGCCTCGCGACAGAAGGCGGATCCCCCTCCGCGGTCGAGCCCCTCTCTCTCTCTCACAGCTCCCTCTGTTTGCCCCCAACGGTGCCCACGAGTTTGCTTGAACGGTGGCGGATGAAGGAGGCGAGGTATGGTTCGTGTGGCGGAACCGCCCGAATTATTCCAGCTTAAGTGCCCAAGTAGCACCCATAAGGGCAGCAACACACTTAAACAGGAATAATCCGTCAGTCTCTCGGATCTAGTCCGGTAAAGCCACTTAAACAGGATCGAATACCACTAGCTCACTCGAAGGTGAGGCACAGAGAAATACAATAAAACATAATACCACAAATTTAATAAGTATCATTAGTAATTATATTATCGGAGTTTCAGAAATAATAACCATAAATTTTAATGCAGCGGAAATAACTAACGGAGAAAACCGAGTAACATGGCGAAGCCTGGCCACGCTACTCCTCCTGGTCCTCTCCTGCGGAAGCAATAACCCTCTCGACCATCTATCCCGGTGGCAGGGATGAAGGCCCAGTCACACCATCAACAAATCATCCTAAGGAGTACCTGCAAAAATTTGTGCCACAAGCAAGGCTGAGTATACTAATACTCAGCTAGACTTACCCGGTGTGAGGAGTCTACTCCTCTACCTCTAGACATGCAGCTGTTTGGCTGAGGGGTTTGGTTTGCCAAAAGCACTAGCTGAGTCTAAAAACAAGTTTTAGCTTTTCCAGTTTTAGTATGATCCTTTTTAAACTAGATGTGAGCTATGCATACATGGTATCAAACATTTTATCAATCAACATCTTTTGCCAGTCACCTCATTTCCACTTATTACTCAATGCAGTACAAAGGATCAAGCAGTCTCATTAGCTGCGAGAAGCAGACGATTCGAATCGAGTTTTTATCCTTGCAAGGTAAACCTAAACACACGACATGCAGGGGCACTCCGTCCCCACACACATCAACCGTCCCCATCGATTCCCTGGCAACAGAAAGGGGCTCACCGCCTTGGCGTACAATGCCTCACTGACCCCGACTGCCGTCGTGCAGTGACCGCACTTGTACCCACCATAACCGGAATGGGAGACCACGTCTCAGGTCGCGTGAGGAGGGCAATCTGCGGGCAGGTTCACTCAGGTACTAGGCTTACCGATTTACCATATTTCTCGGTATGTGTTTAGTACGTTCAAACGCTTGACACAGGTATCCGCACGTTAATCCTTATTCCAATTTCATCTCGTAGACCACGCGTCCCCATGGACCCGTGTCCACAGACCATCACCATTCTGTTATCAAAGTGGATACAACCAATTCCTGACCTCGCGCGAGTGCTAGAAAAATCACTCGACTTCTACCGAGATCCCTAATTAGCAAAGCAGCTACTCCACCTAGCATACTAGTATCCATCTCAAAGGGAATCCTGAGTTCATGCAACTACGGTTTCATTCAACTCCTACACTTAAGTGCACGGTACAAGACTACAAACATTAAGTGCAGTAAAATAGCATATATAACGGTTATGCATAAAACCGGGGCTTGCCTTTAATTTAACACTTAGATAGTGTTTGCTGGGGGAGGTACTCGCTTGGCGAGCATCCACTGGTTATGTCCATCCTTTCTTGGGTCGTCCACCGACTGCATCTTGTGGGTGGCACCACATCACTGTCTCGATCGTCATCTCTCGGTCCTAAATGAGATGCAAGATGGATATGTATGAATATAATAAAAGTAGCACAGGATACTTTAAGTACATGCTAGTGAATTAAACACTAAGTAGCGAGACATCATAAATAACCGTACACACTAGCGCTAGCTAACTACGCATCATCGAGCGCACAACAGTAACACCACTAAAAGAAGACAAACATTTTGTATATTTACGCAACGCAAATACGACCCCATAAGTACGAGCATCTATTTAACCTGCTACGACTTTTCATTATTCTTCTATTTATCACACAAAAGCATCTTAAGCACCAGTTCAATAGAGGAGGAATTCCTATCCACAATTAACTACTCAAGCAAACACATCAATCATGGAACACATGTTATCCTAAGTTTAGACATTACAAGTCTATGTCTGCTAAGTGCTAACTAAGCATTTTTAGCCAACAGGTGAACAAAACAATCAAATGCGCAGTTGCAGATTTTTGGACAGCAATACAGCAGTTACTTATTTTAATCATAACTCTTCAATTATTAGTCCAAAAATATCAAAATAGGACTTTCTGGAAAGCTTAAAAAGTTCTCTACAACTTTGGTATTGTCATCACAACATGATTAAACACTTAGCAAGGTCGAATTGTGCAAACACAGTAGCTCTGTCCCGATTTGGACAGATTCAGACTTACAGCTTCAAAAATTCACAACTAAAGATTCAGACATCCAAACAAATTGATCCTAGACTTTCTGGAAAGGTAATAAAATTGTCTACCTATCATTTATAAACATCTGAAGGTGATTCAATATTTAACTAAGGATAAACATCACTAAAAGACTTTGCTGTCCAGAACTGGACAGATTCAGTCTTCATATTTGAAACATTCATAACTTAAGCTTCAGAACACCAAAAAGAGTGATCTAAGACTTTTTGGAAAGCTCAGCAAAAGCACTACATAACTTTTATAATCACTAAGAAGTGATTCAATGTTTAACTAAATCAAACAGCACAGTTTTCGAAATCTGTTCTGACGGTGGACAGAACACAGCAAGCAGTTTGTAAAATTCATAACTCTTAAACTATTAGGCCTGTGGTTATGAAATTTTAGCACAAGCAAGATCAGAAAAGCATCTACAACTTTCTTATAATCGACAAGGACTTATTCTAAGATTACATTAGGCAAACAATGCAGTTTCTGAAATCTGTACAGAATTTGGACAGATTCAGTTACTGAATTTGCAAAAATCATAACTCCTAAACGATCAGACTTATGCCTGTCAAATTTTAACACCAGCAAGATAATAAAGTTATCTACCACTTTTCTATAGCACATATCTACAGAAAATATAATTTAGTTCATCAAACAAACAGCACGACAAAAACAGCGCGTGCAGCCCAAAACAGCAATTAATAAATTTCAGCTACTATACAATTCAAAAATGGCCGCGTTCTAGAGACTTGAATTATTCTAACACTTTGACAATTGTTAGAGTTAAAATAACCAAGTGAGAACTAACAAGTAGACTCACTAAATTTTATTCGTGTCATTTCGAACACTGGAAGTACCATACTCAATTAACAACGCATTCTCTACAAAAATCAATATCGAAGCGCTTTTCACCCAATAATTTGTATTTCAACTTAGACATCACATGAGCACTAATACTTTTCATCTGTGTCATAACCATACGCATTTAGACGACAACCAGCAATTCATCGTGACTACGAGCTTAACCCAAGTCGTCTAACAAGTCGGCTAGCTAGAGCAACGACACAGTCTGCTACACAGCATACACGTCGGTCCGCTTATTATTATCACAATCCAAGACAATATATGTATAATAATCTCTTAACGCAATTGACTCTTACTTAACAGAAGTTGGCTAACACCATGTAAAACTTAGCAAACTATTTTAGACATTGCAACTCAAAAACATGGGGTGGAGCAGATTAATCAGCTTTTCTTAATCATTGCCCAACTTAAATTGGTTAACACACAAGTCACTTAAAACACCATATTTTAGGAGGTCTAACATAGAGACATTAAAACACGATATAAAACTATATAAGACTTACACTGGCTACTGAAGGACCTAAAGCACCTATGTGTATATCTTAGCGGATTGTTCTTTAATTTTAACAAGGACCGACTTGTGCACGCTACTTGCCTCCAATAGTTATTGGGCTGTGATAACACTCGTATAAGACCTCTAATAGATCAACAAGACATTTATTTATCCAAAGGGGCATGGAATGCAATATTTGACAAGGCAAGGCATCGACCCGTCATACAACAAAAAGCATGACGACACCGACAGATGCTATCAACTAATCGTTTTAAAATATTAAACTTACTTCTCGCTTTACCACTACACCACCCTTTAGTCACGTGACCATCGGGAGAGTCCTTCACACGATTATACAATAGCAACCTAAACGTCGGGTCACACAATACATACATATTTCTTTGTTGCGAGTATAACCATATTACGGCATATACCCGCGCACCTCAATTAAATATCTCACGCCACCACTACTATAATACACTACGGCACACACACATACGTGTACTAATTCAATCCTCACATCACATATATTTCCAAACTTACTCATCACATAAAACAAGCACGACACACGTGTTTACCAAAACGTGAATGCGACCTTGCCACGGCATATAATCCAAACATTTTATGCCCACATCTAATCAGACACCACTATACACCACATCGACCCAAAACGTAATTAGACAAACTACAAATCGCACACCTCAACAACCACTTGTTCTTTAACCGCAAATGTGATCCTACTAACGTGTATTGCCGAAACATATTACACACATCCACATATATACATGCATCGTCCGACATCAACCAAAGCATATGTATTATAAACTATAAATCAATCAACCTGAACGGGTCGTGACTAGACGCATGGGCTGTCCACATGGCTCGGTATTTCATCGAACGAGCAAGGCGCGAAGCGCGGCGTCGACCACTAGCTGCGATTAGACACACGCAACAGTTCAACATTTTTACCGAGCACAAAACAAAACAAAAAATAAATAAAATAATAGCAGCAAGGGCAGCGGGGGTTTTCTCACCACGGGTTTCGACGACGTCGCGGATGGGGCTGCGCAAAAACAGCAAACACCCAGCGAGCGTCGACGGCGTGCTGTCCACTGGCTTCACAAAACAGCGAGCCGACAGAGCGCGGAGACGTCGGGGCTGCTGCGCCAATGGGGAAACAGAGGGGCTGCGCGTTGACGGACAAGGGGCAGCGACAACAAGTGTGCAGCCACCCGAGGTCAACGAACGGGGAGGCATTTTTGTCGAGCAAGGTGAGTGCGAGGGATGTAGGTAGCAGCACCTAGAACCAACAACGGCGTGCTGCGAGAAAGGGCAACGACGATGTGGCTGCGTAATATATCGAGCAGGTGGCATGCGGCAGGGATTGATTGCTGTTGCAAGGAGCTGCGAAGCGTGGTTGCTGCCCATATCATCTAACAGGTAGCACACGACTTCTGCCGCTGATCCTGACCATGGGGAAGGCACGGCAAGAGAGGGAAGGCGCAGGCATGGGGATGCCCGGCCTGCTGCAGTGGAGAAGCTGAAAGGGGCACTAGCTTCATCCACGAAAGGGCGGCGCTGCCATGCCGCGCTCCGGTCAGCGGCTTTGCGCGCGGGCAGAGAAGGTCGCGGACAAGGGGAGAGAAGGGGGCGAGGGACCAGCCTGGTCAGCGTCCATGAAGGAGAAGCTCCTGCGCGCTGGTTGTTTTGTGGGGAAGAGAGAAGGAGCAGAGGCGTCACGCCATGGCTGACAGCAGCCGAGAGAGCAGAGGCGAGGGAAAAATGGAGCAGCGGTCAAGTGGATCAGCCGTTCCTGACATAGGAGCTCGGCCTGGAGGAAGGAGCCGAGGGGGAGAAGGGAGGCCGGCCATGGGAGGAAAAGCTCCTGCTCCCTGCTGTTGGCGTGAGGGAGAAGCTGCTGCCGTGTGGGAGAAGAGAGGCTGCTGGAAAATGGCTGGTGGCGAGAGGAGTGGAAGCTAGGGTGGCTGACTTGAGGAAAGGGGAGGAGACGCCATGGGAGGCCCTCCACTGGTGTGCGTGAGGAGCAGGAAGGAGGATGGCGTGGGGAGAAGAAGTGGAGATGGCTGGGAGAAAAGAAAATGGCAGCTAGGGGGGTAGATGGAAATTTTCCAATTTGCAAGGGAGAGGGCTCCTATTTATAGAAGAAGCCCTAGGGTTAGGGTTTCTTAGTGGGCTAAATGGGCTGGGTTGGGCTGGCCCAAAACTCTCAAACGGGTTGCGCTAATTTATTTTCTAGAATAAAAATGTTCCTGCGGATTCCGTCTGTACGCAAAACAGAGCGAACTAGAGTTCGGACGAATGGTCGATTGAGCGATTAATTCGGTCGAGAGTCTGATTTGATTTCGCTCAAAAATAATTCACTACGCATGATTCGAAAATAAATCGCCTCGAAATATGACCGGCTTTCGGATTTATGATTGAAAGAGACAAATCGCGACATTTAAAATTATCGCCGATGTCGATTTTTAAATCGGGATCGAACACAGAGGTATGAAGTCGAGTCGGATAAGAATTAATTAGAGGGCGACGTACTGAGTATCCCGTTGGAGAAAACGGACCCGGATAAAATAGTCGAACATAGATCAAGGTTCGAAAAATTAGACTCGGGCTCAGATCAATTAACAGTTGTCGAGAGTTTGATTAAATGACCTTCAGATGAGATTTATAATTCGAGAATGATTTTTGAGTTCGCATTCGTGCCGAGGATAAAAGTTTTAACAGGCTCCAAAATTGGCCTTCTGTGAGATTGAATAATTCCGAATTCGGCGAAATGTGAATGAATAATCTGGATAATCAGAGACATACGCGAGCGAGAAAGAGAAATTTTTACTGAGCATCCGAGATTAGGATTAATCTCCCATCATAACACGAAACTGACACCTGGGGTGTCACAGTTCGGGGGGATGTTTATACCACCGGGTAGAGATCGACGAGAGGTCGTTTAGTGAAACCCGGCGAGTCTGTTCCTGGCCGCGCCCAAATCGTGGGTTCGTTGCATGAGGAGATCCCAAGGAGGAAGACGTTACGCCTAATGAGGCGGAGTGAGGAGGCCGAGGCACGGGTCCCACTCGTCGGCGGCGCAAGGGCTAGAGTGGGCCGCCAGGAGACGAGGAGTTGGGTTGCGTGGGTGAAAATGGTCTTGGGCCAGACAGGAAAGAGGGCCCAAAAACGCAGTCATTTTTCTCTCTTTTTCTCTCTTCCTTTTTACTTTCTATTTGAATCAGATTTTTAAATAGAGTTTAAATTTTCAAGTTGGGTATGCACAAACAAAGAAAAGTCAGCATGTAAATAATACATAGCTTAATTGGAATACATAGCTTAACTAAAAGAAACATACTAATCAAAAGTCATCCGCATCCGATGATGCTTCTTCGGCTCGTTGTTTATTCATACGCTCTTGATTTCGTTGGATCCTTACTGATCTTCTAACAACGACAGGTCGTTTGTGCTTTGACCTAGGTTCTTCAATTAAGTCGCTTGAATTGCAACAGAGATTTTCAAGGCCTTCTCCATTGGTCACATGGAATCAGTGAGCTATGTCTTGATTCGACGCCGCTTCTGGTTGAAAAACAGCATCATCGTTGTCCCTGCTCGTACTCACGTAGTCAGCACTCTCTGGAGCGACGACTTGTTGGTTGACTTTGATTGCAACCCACCAAGCCCTAAGGCTTGGGTGAGGATATGGCAGGTAGTACACCTGTTTTGCCTGATTTGCAAGGACAACATCGCTCATACTGCTCGGAATCCTAGAGCTATGCTTCACCTCGACATTACCATACTTGTCGACACGAGTCCCACTATGAGCATCAAACCAGTCGCACTCGAAAAACACGACTTTAAGTTCTTTGGGGCCATCGAAAATCAACTCTACAATGTTTTGAAGAACATCGTAATAGTCCACTACTTTGTCATCGTCAACATATGAACTTGCCAACACACCACTATTGGTGGTGGCTGCCAATGGTCGACTCTTCTCCAATTTCGCGGTTCGGAAGCGATATCCATTTACATCATAGCGAGTATAGTTCCGGACGGACACAGAGGTATGTGCCATTTGCTGCAAGTCTGGGTGCACAGAGTTTTTGGAAACCTATACAAGGAATTAGTATATGCATTATATCTTCCAAGTCCAAAATTCAAAGATTAAGTATGGACAATGAGAGAACGACGATTACTAACATAATTACGAAACCACTGCACGAAGTTTGGTCCACCTTTCAACCCATCACGTCGAAGATTTTCTAATTGGATGGCCGTAGGTTTACTAGTAGATTTACAACATTCTTCATCAAACATGCTGGACATATTAGAAACATGGAGATTACACACTATAGAAATTATGAGATGAGAAAATGGACGTAACTATGAGGAAAACTTACTCGAACGCCTCCTGTGTGCTGTCAATATTGCTATACATATATAGCATTAGCGTGTTCAAATCTGATCCTTCAATGTGACGTACACTCCCTTTTCCAACTGCTTTACCCGGATTCGCAAAAATTTGAAGGGTGCTTTGGGGCGATTCATTTTCGACATGAAGTCGCACTGAAGGAGCAAACACATTGTTGGCTCGAGCGAAATACCTGGTTGAGAATTGAGATATCTCCTTAAGGGCAAAAGCCTCCGCAATACACCCTTCGACTCTAGCCTTGTTGCGAACAGACGCCCTGAGCTTTTTCAACGCCCTTTCTATAGGATACATCCACCTGAATTGCACTGGTCCGCCTACCAAAGCTTCCCAAGGCAAATGCACAATTAGATGTTGCATCACATTGAAGAATCCTAGCGGGAAAACCTTTTCAAATTTACAAATAAGAATTGGAATTTCTTTCTCAAATTTCAGCATCAACCTCTTCGATACCGTCTTTGCGCATACTTCCCTATAGAAGTAACTCAGCTCTGCAAATATGCTCCAAAGCTCATCCTTAAAATAGCCTCGAAACATCACGGGCATCAGCCTCTCCATAATAATATGGTAGTCATGGCTTTTCAAACCGATCAATTTACCGGTCTTCAGATTGACTGTCCGTTTCAGATTTGCCGCATATCGATCTGGAAATTTCAGATTCTTCAACCACTTAAATATTTCTTTCCTTTCATCTGGCTTGAGGCAGTAATCAGCTCGCGGCCTACTCTCATGCCCTTTATCGCTTACTTTCAACTCGAGCATCGGTCTCTTACAAATTTCAGCCATGTCTTTTCTTGCCTTCATATTATCTTTCGTTTTATCAGTCACATCGAAACATGTGCTTATGATGCTTTCAGCAACGTTACGCTCTTGGTGCATCAAGTCTATGTTGTGCGACATGATCAAGGCTTTTGCATACGGAAGCTCCCATATTGATGAAATATGGGTCCAGTTGTGGTCCTCCCCGTAGCCTTGGAACCTATCATTTTCTCCTTGCTTCAGACAAGCATGACATGCCATTATCTGCGGTGCAGTTTGCCTCTTTGGTGGCCCATTTCTGATTTTGGCTCCACTTCTGAATGCAGTAAGCGAATTCCTGAAATCATGCTTGAATGGAGTCCAACGTCGATGAGCATCAAAGAATGACACTTTCCCACCATGCTTCAATCTGAATGCATCCGTATCATTCATACATATGGGACAGCACAACCGACCATGAACACACCATCCTGACCAATCTCCATACGCCAGCAGATCATGCACTGACCACAAATAAGCAGCGCGCATGGTAAACTCCTTTTCAGTATGGCTGTCATAAGCCTTCACACCTCTCCACAATTGTTTCAGCTCTTCAATTAAAGGGCGAACAAACATATTCAGCTTTGGCCCTGGATGCTCGGGGCCTGGGATGACTAGTGCAAGGAACATGAACTCTTCTTTATTGACCAACTCAGGAGGAAGATTATATGGCACAATGAAGACAGGCCAACACGAGTAAGGGCTTGCACTGGTATTGAAAGGTGTGAATCCGCCCGTCGATAGACCAAGTCGTACACTCCTAGGGTCGTTTGCAAATTCGGGATCAAACTCATCAAATGCCTTCCACGCATCACCGTCCGACGGATGGACCATTATGTCTGGATCAGTGACGAGACGTACACCATTCTTTGGCCACGTCATATGCAGAGCTATTTCCTTGTTGAGGAACAACCTTGAAAGCCGAGGAATGATGGGCAACGGACGAAGTTGCTTAGCTGCGACCTTCGTAACTACCAATTCACCCTCATCATTTGTCACCTCAACATATCTAGAAGCTTCGCAATGCTTACAACGGTCCAATTTGTCATCCTCCTCAAAGAATAGCATGCAACTGTTGGGACACACGTCGATCTTCTCATATGTCATCCCAAGACCAGCCAACATCTTCTTTGCGAAGTACATATTCTTTGGCAACTTATGATTCTCCGGGAGAACCTCGCCCATCAGTTGAACGATGTCGTTGTAAGCACTGTTTGAAATGTTGTGCTTCGACTTTATCGCCATTAGTCTTGTGAGAGTCCCAAGAACTGACATCTGAGTGTGCTCGTGCAGTCTCTCTTCTCCCGCGGCGAGTAGCCGGAAGAATTCCTGAGCATCGCGTGGAAGCTGCCCCGGCTCCTCAGCGTTCATTTCAACATCCCTACCAAGATCATGCAACATGTCGTCCATCCTATCATGATCGTCATCAAGTTCCACCTCCGCGTCAACGTGTCTAATAGACTCTCCATGCCGGTACCATACAAGGTAGTTCGGCATAAACCCACTTTTGCAAAGGTGTTTCTCCATTTCTTCCTTCTTCTGAGGCCACTTGTTCTCGCAGCGATTGCAAGGACACTTCACTAGACGACCAATTGCATCTTTGAAAGCGTGCTCAAGAAAAGCCTTTGTTACACCCATCCATTCATTCGAATGTGCCCCATCCTTTCTCCACCCGTCATACATCACCCTCCGATCACCGTCCATTTCAAAGGCTAAACAAAAGACAAAGAACATCAACAATCGTCCGTGGCTTAGGTGAACTCCCTATTAGGTAAAGGCCCTAAACCCACCCAAGAGTGTAGGCCGATGCTTGTGACTTGTGACGTGTAGCCTACGATTGTCGCGAAATTTCGGCAGCATAACCCCGCTGCTCTCCAAGCACACGCCTGAACATGGTGTGTTAGAGAACAACTGGGTTACACAACCGAAATTCCGCGTCAATCATAAGGCACATGTCACAAATCACAAGCATCGACTTACACTCTCAGGCTGTCCAAAATACGTGGACAATTCCGGAACGACGAACCTCACAAGCCAATGTGACGTTCGTCGTTCCCGAACGGGTGACGCATACGGTTCGCTATCGTTAACGATTAAAACTAAACTCTAAACATTAAAAAATATCTCGGAGACAAATATCAATTTGAATTAAAGCAATCAATAGTTAAACTCGACAATTTAACTCAAATCATAATCACAAGATGACAAGATAACAAGATAACAATTAATGAAAATAAAAAACGACTAAGTAAGTACCTTGTTACTCGGCGATGGGCGGCGCGGCGCGGCGATGGGTCACGGCGAGGAGGCACGGCGAGGAGGCGGCGATGGCGATGGGTCACGGCGATGGGGCACGACGAGTAGGCGGGCACGGCGAGGGCCGGGCACGCTGATGGGGCACGGCGAGGAGGCGGGCACGACGATGGCCGGCGCGGCGATGGGGCACGGCGAGGAGGCGGGCACGGAGAGGGCCGGGCGAGGCGAGGGGCGGCGCGGGGACGGGGCACGGCGACGAGGCGGCCACGGCGAGGGGAGTGCGGGGACGGGGCACGGTGAAGGGGCGGCGCGGGGACGGGGCACGGCGCGGCGTGCGTGCAGCGCCGCGTGGCGTCCGTGCGTGCGAGCGTGCGGTGGCGGCGCGGGGACGGGGCACGGCGCGGCGTGCGTGCGAGCGGCGTGCGGCGCGCATGCGCGCGGCGTGCGGCGGCGCGGCGAACAGAGAAACGAGCGAGCGAGAGAAACGAGCGAGAGCGAGAGAGAAGGTGCGGGCGCGGGGGCGATTTAGGTCTTTTATTTTTGTCGGGCCCAATAGTTGTCGTATTTTCGTCGGCCTCAGTGGGGCCGATGAAAATAGTTGACGTATTTTCGTCGGCACGGCCTCGGCCCACGTAAATAACACATATTTTCGTCGGTTACGAAGCCGACGAACATATATTCAGTATTTTCGTCGGCCTGCCGACGAACATAGCCCCCGGCCCACGAAAATACTCTGTATTTTTGTCGGTGACGAGGCCGACAAAAATACCTTTCTTATTTTCGTGGGCCGGCCGACGAAAATATCTGGGCCCACGAAATTTTATGCGTTTCCTGTAGTGGAGTTTCAGGACTTTGACGAGTTCTAGTTGTGTTTAGTGACAAACCCCCAGTCAGCTACCTATGAAGGCCTTATCGTACTACGTTTCGTATTCGCACTTTGATCTATGTTAACTTAATGACTCTGTGGATGTCTTGGACATTGTGATGTAATGAAGTACTAATTCTGCTATTACTTTGAGCAATGTGTGATGATGTCCAACTATGTAATCGTTGTGCACGTGAATTTCTGATGCTGGCACGTACATGGTTCGCATTCGGTTTGCCTTCTAAAACGGGGTGTGATAGAATATATCCCAACTCTTTCAACTATTTCTTAAGTTCTTTTAATTCATCTACAAACATTTTGTATGGTCTTTTTGAAATAGGGACAGTTTCTGGTAGTAGGTCAATAACGAACTCCACATCCCTATCTGGTGGCATTCCGGGCAACTCTTCTGGAAAAACATCTAGGAATTCTCTAACAATTCAGATATAGTCGCCCACAAATTTATCGTTAACCAGGTAGATGGCAGGTTGGGTGGATGGGGTTGGGGCAACTATGACCCCGAATCTATCACCATCAGGACTAGAAAGCTCTAGAGTTCCTCTAGCACAATGTATGACTGCCTTCCACTGTTTTAACTAGTTCATACTAAGGATTAAGTATATGCTACTCTCTTCTAGCACTATAGGCATAGCCCAAAATTTTCTCCCCATTATTGTTACTTCTATCTTATGGCTCATATATGTTGCTTCAAAAGACCCTTTAGGTGTAACAGCTACCATGGGTCTACGCATAGTAAGGAAACATAGACTGTGTGTATTAACATAATGAACATATATGAATGAATGTGAAACTATGAAATAAAAAAAAATATAAAAGATGGCATGGAATTAATGAGGAACGTACCAATAACGATGTTAGAACCATTAGCAGTAGCTTCAGCACTGATTTGATTAACCCTGGCAATATTATATGCGCAGTTGCTAGTTGTAGTTTGGTTTTGCTTGCTAGGATTACTGCCTCGAGCTGGAGTGTTGGTGTTCCTCTTAGGACAGACATTGGAATAGTGCCCAACCTCACCACACTTGAAGCATCAATTGTTAGTAGTAGTGTTCTGGCCAGCAGGACTCACCGGGGTGCTAGCTGGGGCAGCCGGACGAGGGCGTGGTGTCTGAGGTGTGGCTTGTGGTGTGTGCTGGACAAGGCACTGATATGACTACTGCCCTACCCCTAAACAAGCTGGTGTACCCTAAGGCTAAGTATAGCGAGGACGACTCCTGTTGTCTCCCCATCCCTGGGTGATATCCTTCCTCTTCATCTCGCCTAGCTGAACACGCTTGTGTTCAAGAGTTATGGCCTTGTCTAGAAGCTTCTATAAAGATGGAAAGGAATGTGACATCAGCTAGTACTAGAGTGGCCCAATGAGTCTCCAAGAAAAACTTATGCTTCTTCTCATCTTCAGCAACCTCCTCAGGAGCATATTTGGACAGCTGGATGAATTTATCTCTGTATTCACTCACTGACATGCTTCTCTGCCTGATGGAAAGGAACTCCTTATTCTTAATCTTCATCAAACCAGTAAGAATATGATAGTTTCTGAAATTATATGAGAACTCTGCCCATGCGATGGTGTCAGCAGCGACATGAACAACACAATAATAATCCCACCAGTCAGCAGAGGGGCTAGTAAGGTGTAACACCCCTGGTGTTACTGGCACTAAAACTTGAGCATGACATCATATGCATTGACATTTCATTTTGTTTGTTACACCTAGAATGCATCCACTAGGTAAAATTTCAAAACAAGTGTGATGTGGTGGCTTGATGTATTCTTAACCCTAGTGTAGGGTACTTAACCCTGGGATTAGGGCATATGGGTAAAAGTGAAGCCAAAATGAGTAATACCTCAAAAGTCATTGGAAATGTTCATAAGATATCAAGTTTGATGGATTTGAGTGGCACAAAAGCCCTAGAGTGCTCAAAACCCTAGAAAACCCTAATTTGTACCCTAGGGGGTGATTTCAAATTCTATGCACTTTTGGACCAAAATGTAAATATCAAAGTGGTAGAACATCAAAAACCAAGAAAGTTTTACATTGGAGGATTTTCATGTAGTATGCAGCAATTTGGACTTAATTGCAAAAGTCCCAAGAACACCCATGTGTTGAACTCTGAAATTTCAATAAGATTAAGCTGACTTTGGAGCCTTGTATTTCTTAATCCAAGAGAATTTTGCCCTAGGTCAATACATCAAACTTGTAGAACTATGATAGGAGTACAACTTTGATTAAGTGACTAAGCATTGGTGTTGTACAAAAATTGGGGATAAATGGACTTGAAGTCTGGTTGTCAGTCAGCCCTGAAACTGAATTTGGACTGACAGTGAACTGGGACCGACTTTGGGAGTAATTTCGAGTAGGATCCAGTGAGTATTTGATTCTGGTTGCTATAACAAAACTCAAGCTAGTATATAGGAGATTAACTTTGTCACAGACAGATTAGCAAATTGCCACATAAAAATTTGAGAACAAAGCATTGCAAGTTGCTCTGTTAGGCGCTTTGATGATTGATTGCGATGATACAGTGACTGAAAAAGATCAGGTTCAGTGTATCTCACCGCTGGTGAATTGGCGCCACAATCCTCGCCGGTGCTGTGATTCGTGCGCCCTGGCGTGCGGATAACGGTCGTTGGTGAAAAGATCTTGCGCAGGGATGAAGTCAGAGCACTGTGGCCGCCCTATCTCCGTACCCACTTGCGTTGCGACATGGCCAGACGATCATCGCCGTGGAGATCGTCGTTCACCGCGATTGTGTGACGCCGTAGTTGATTCACCATGTTGTTGCAAGCCGCAAGGACTCAGCAGTGACCGCCATAGCTAGTTAGCCAGTGACCGCCACGGTAGCTCGCGCCAGTGACTCACCCCTTTCTCCGGTCGCCAACTTCTTTCCCCAAATTCAGAGCCACCACTATTAATCACTATAAATTGATGGCCCAACCTGCTCCGTTGCGTGTTACGAACCCCGAGCACCGCTCCTCGCCTCCAATCATCCACCACAGCGCCCTAATTTGGGATTTCTTCCAAATCGGTTCTCCGCGCCACCGTTAGCATCTCGCCGTGGCCAACCGCCCACAGGTTGATTAATGCTTCTCTGCTTGGTGTTCTAGCATCCCTTAAGTCTCATGTTGGTCATAGACCCGATTGATTGAAATAGACCGCGTTGAATCACCAAGGAACACCTCAGTTTTCCCTTGGGTCTCGTCGTTGTCGTGGGTAGAAGAACTCCGGGCCGGATTAGTTCAATTGAGGGATGGTTTAGGGTCGCCAGGGGTGGAATTAGGTGTAAACCGAGTTAGGACACTGGTCGTTGTGTATTTCGGCCGGTACAAGTTCACCGGAGAACGTGCACGCCGCCATTCATCGTCGGGGACTTGGAGTTGTGAAGAGATAGAAGTGGGAGGGGTTCTACGCAAATGTCAGAGAGACATGAATAGTGACGTGGCTTCTTTACGGGTTTTTCAAATTGCCATGGCCTCTGTGCAAGACGACCAACGTGGGAGCGCAAAAGGCACGTTTCGCCTGGTCTTGGGCCGTATTGGGCTGGTTTTAGCCGAGCACTATTCATTCTTTTCCTTTTTCTTTTTCTACCAGACTTGGAAATTTATAGGAAATTCTAAAAAAATGATAAAGTCATGGGACCAATTTCACTAGACTCATAAATTCTTCTTGTATTTAATAAAAACAGTTCCAAGATTTTTAGTCTAAACATGGATTTATTTGGTATTTAACAATGCCTAAACCTAGTCTTTTAGAATTTTAGAATTAAATTGGTAGCTCCAAAAATAGTAAAACTTTTTGGGTGAGCTTGATATGATGATTAAAACCTTTGGGTAAAGTTTGGCATGCTTTGGATATTGTTTGATCCCAAACCCAAGAAACTAGCTTTCTAGGATTTAAATACTTAACCCTAATAGAGTACTAGACTAGGAAACTCTAGTGACTAGTGGGCACCGTGAAGGAAAGTTGTATTCAAGATACAACTTAGTATGTTTCTATTGTAACTGCATATTCATAGCATCACATGAGCATTCATGTATATGTATTGTTATGTATAGAAAACGAAGAAGATGTGGTAGTCGAAGAAGAAGTTGCCCCACAAGCTGAAATTCCACCTGTCGAGAACAACTTCTACTTTGATATTTGTGGAACATATCCTGAGCCTCCTACAAAACAAGGCAAGCCCCGGTGCATTTACCCTTTCCTTGTTATTTCGAACTCTTTACCACTTGAAATGATGCATTAGGTGATAGGAGTTGAGTGATAAACAATTGCTGCATTTCCTTCCTTGGAACTGATTACCATTCTTTGATACCTGATTTTACTTAAAAGTTTTCTGATGCTTAGAGTTGCCTTAGAAAACAAAATGTTTTGTTTTAAACAATGATGATGCTTCATATGGGATGGGAAGTTTTCAAAGAAAAGACTTGATGGTAAATCCATCATGGCCATGATGGGTTCAACATCCGAAAAGATGTACCTCTGACAGGTACGAAACTTTGGGTTTTAAATGATAAAGACGAGACCGGGCGGGTGACTTGCACGAGAAGGAAGTCTCGGTGTAGTTTCTCCGTCTGAGTCGATTAAGGACCGTGTCGATGTAGGCTTGCTGATTGAGGACCCTTTAATTGGCCACATGCCTCGTCATGGGTAAGCTTTGCCTCGGTCGGACCAATACCAGAAAGGCCAATACGCAATGGGAGTGGAGAGATGGCGAGAGTAGTGTGTAGCCTCCATGGAAAGAGGCTGGACGGTGGAGTATCTGTGCTCTCAGTTGGCATGAACCCGGTCTGGTCTTGAGAAACCCGGTGGTGAGTTGACATATGCAAGGGTTAAGTGCTACATATGTCATGTGGTTGGAGATCCCTAGCTGGGTATTAATCGATTCGGATCGCTGTTACTTCTCAGATATTAAGACTTGGCCACTGCCCTACACGTAGCAATCCAGTAAAGTTAACGGTTGATAAAAGACGGCTAGCATAGGACAAGTGCTTGAACTAGGATAGAAAGAACTCTAGATGCAGGTAATGACTTAACTTGAGAATAAAACTAGAATTTTAAGGATCCACTGTTAGTAAGCATTTATGCAAACAGAGTCTTTGATTCCTGATCTGCTCTACCTTGAATCCCACAAAGCCAGCATATCCTTGAGAGTCTTTTTCTTTGTCGGGTAATACTTATGAAAGTACACTCCGTACTCAGGGTTTTCGAACCCATGTTGTTGTAGGTGATGAAACAACGAAGTTTTGCTGTTTCTGCTCGAAGGTGGTGCCAAAGGAGGAGGCCAATCAGTAAACTGTTTGGGAGGATGTGTTGCCTCCTAGTTTAAAACACTAAGCTTGTGTGCGGGAGGACGTTTTACCTCCCTGTGTTGTAATAATAACTTATGCACTCATAACACCCGATATTGTAATAAATACTCTTTCTATATTTTACGAATATAAAGTAAGTTATTGTAATCTGCTTCCGCTTATTCTTTTCCCCGACTATGTGTGTAATGTCTGCGTGATGGGTGAAGCGCTCTTGGGCGATATGATGATGATACAAAATACCAAACTTGTCAAGTGATTATGTGCATCTACATGGTTGTCCGAGGTCCTTAGGACAAGGACATCGGTAGGTGGGCCTAATACCTTGGGAGGTTCCGTGACAGCTAGTATCGGAGCGAAGCCCGTCTCTTCAGACATTACGTAGTACTTCAAAAGAATTTTTAAACACTTACCTTCTAAAAGTCGGGTAACAGAGTGCAGTATATGAGGAAGTAGGGATCAACGAAAGATTGATCCCATAATTAGTAGGTTATGCATGCATCATGTTTAAATTATACTAAATAATTTTTCCCCTCTTAAGGAGATATGACGCGCACAAAAACTACCCAGTGCAAATCAACTGGACCTTAGGGTGTGGCTCGACATCAGCTGGCCTCCAGGCATGAAGGAAGCAATAGTGGGAGTAATGACCCCATCGGGGATTTGGAGGCCAGAGTGGATCGCCTCATATCTGAACTATGTCACGGGCGTAGAGAGTGTGCGCGCGATAATTGCCGCATTGCTGAACTATCAGCCGAAGTTAATCATCTGCAGTACGAAATTTCGGAACGCGATACGGCCATCGAATGGGCCGTCAACTCACGCTCTTTCACTTGGGACTATGAAGTCAAAGATCTAGCTCATGTACCAGCACTTAGCGCATCCCTCGAAAAACTGCAAGCGTACTGCAACACCTTGCATGAAGAAGTGCATGTATTGTATGATCGGCTGCACGCGAACGTGCCACCTGATGTGGCAGTAATGGGAGCTAGACCATCTGGAACAACAAATGGAGGATCCGATGGGGGGATTGACCTTTTTGGATCCCCTACCATGAATCTTGCAAATGAACGGTCTCCTGAAGCAGGCAGCAGAACAGCTAAGGATGAAGAAGATTAGAGTAGTATAGTTTAAGTAATGTACTTGTGTAAAATAAGTAAGAAAGTCGAGTTGTATAATGTAGTATGTGTAATTATTAATGTTCCACAAAGGAAAAATGATGGTATATTTTGGCATGTTATATTTCCAAATGTTTGTTTGCCTCAGATGCCATCCCGGACCCGTGCACATGATGGGGCAGGTACATCCCGCGGCGGGGAGGACACTCCCAATCCGCCACTCGTACCTCCTACCTTGGCCGAGGCTATCGCTACCTTGGTCAATGCCACCGCCGACAACACGCGCTTTCTACGCGAAATGGCGGGCAACCAATTTCAACAACACGGAGGAAGAGTTTCCCCTCAAGGACCACGAGATACTACCTATCTGGAGTTCTCTGAAACTCGACCACCGCTCTTCGTCAAGGCAGAGGAACCCTTGGAAGCCGACAAATTGGTGCGAGTAATGGAATAGAAATTCGGGCTAATCCGATGCACCTAGGTACAAAAGCCCCTATTTTCGGCTCAGCAGTTAAGAGGCCCCGCCAGCACCTGGTGGGCAAACTTTTCCACCATCCAACCTGCGGGACATCAAGTCACTTGGGAAGAATTCAAATTGGCATTCAAGGAACATTATGTTCAGGAGGGGGTGCTACAAATGAAACTAGAAGAGTTCATCCGACTGAAGCAAGGGGGAGATTCTGTTGTTGGAACCTGCCCTCCAAGATAGGTAGATCCAATGGGAAATTAGGGAGAGAGTTTTCAAAGCTTAACACGGGATGCCAAAATCCTCGTTGATCTCCCCATGCCTGGGCACAGTACGGGGGTATTTATAGGTACTCGAGGGCGAAGTCGTCGAGCAAAGGGTGGCGTGTTCACCCTCCTCCCAACATTTGCCCTTCGAGGGACCAGTTCGACCAAGTCAACTGGTGCCAAAGACCACCGTGAGATGGTGAAGACGCTGCCCTCGCACGAAGTGGTCCCGCGGGGGTTTTTGAAATGTGACCGTTGATGGACGTGTTACTGTTGGACTGCATGTTTTTCGAGGCGTCGCGTCGCGCCTATAAAAAGTCGACCTCGGCTAAGCCCATTTCCAGCTTGCATTTGCGTGGTAGAAACCCTAGCTGTTTTCAAATGCTCGCCTGCCCTCCTTGCTCGCTCTGCTTCGGAAATCTGTCCCGTATCAAGTAGACCGCGTGCCACCGTCGATGGTACGTTGCAATGTCTTCTTCTTCGTCTACTGTTAGTGTATCGCCGGCCGCACCATCGTCCGAGGGGACCTTGAGTGATTTGGCGGTGATAGAGTTGCGGCCTAGCCATACCGTGGACTTTCGTACTTCGAGGATTTCCTCGGTCCACGTGTTGGAGATGCAGCGGCTTGGTTACTTTAGTAACGGTGTCGGGCGGGCCCCGGGCACAGAGGAGGTCCCCGAGCCTGAAGGCGAGTTAGTAGTTTTTGAGGCTTTTATTGTTGCCGGTCTTTGCCTCCCGGCGCATCGATTTGTGGAGGAGGTGTTGCGACGGTTTGAAGTGCAGGTCCACCAGTTGACGCCGAACGCCGTGGTGGCACTGGCGAAATATGTCTGGGCGGTTACTTCCTACGACGTGCAGCCATCTATGGAGGTCTTCACCAAAAATTATTGCCTGCATTGGCAGAAGAGGAAAATAGGAAATAAGATAGCACAATTCAGATCGTGCACCTTCACGCCGAGGACTGGGAAGACTTCGGCTGAGGTTGTGGAGATAGTCCCCTGTGCGAGGAACAAATGGGGCAACTGGTGGGATTTTTGGTTCTATGTGGCTCCCGGTGACGTCGAAGACCTGCCTAGCCTGCCTCCGACCATTCTATGCTCACACTGCTATGTTGCATTTCCTCGATTCGAGGTGGCGGAGGAAGACGAAAACGAAGGGGCCCTTCGACATGCTGCCCACCTGAGTAGCGGGCGTGACTTGGTTGAGGAATTTATTGCCTATGGAGTGTGACCTTGGCGCACGGCTAGGTATTGGGCAAAGTGACCCCCGTCGGATGCCAACCTGGGCGACCAGCTGGTGCAAAGTCCAGCCTTTGTGGTGGATTTACGCGGTCGCAACCCGGTCGCGTTTGTGCGTGAAGTGGAGGCCAAGGCCACAAAGATTGTAGGAAAATATGTGCCAAAGACGGAAACTTTGAGGAGTTGGGATATCTGTGGTTCAAATGTTAGGTTGAACTGTGTTTTTGAGTTGAACCGTCTGCCGTATACCGGCTACCCGGGGGACGACTATGGTGATGTTGTTGTCCGTCGGGGGAAAAAGGTGATGACAATAATCGACGAGGGCCCTTCACGGGGAATAGCGCCAGGCACGACCGCCAAGAAGAGGAAATTAGGTACAATAGCTGAGGGGTCGAGGGTTTCCGATCATTTTGCTGTGGATTTGCTGGAGACCTGCGCGGTTCCTGGGGAGACGATGTCTTTGCCCGAGCTCCAGGAATCTTCCGCGCGAATGCTGAAGGTTACCGGGGGTCGTTGGCCTAGGAATGTTCTGATTCCCTGGGCGACCGGCGAGGACATGTTTACATCTCGATTAGCTCGTGAGATGAAAATTTTCCCTTACGGACGAAATGTTGGTGTTGTTGCATCGGTAGTGATGGAGAAGGATCGCCAAGATGCGCCACGGAAATGCCGGGCGTTCGCTAGGGTGGGGGACCCGAGGCGCGAGGTGAAAATGTCGCGGGCAAGCGTGAAGCCTGCTGCCCCCGGTGCCAGCATGCCTCCACCTGTCGTGCCCATACATGAGCGTAGGCCTCCCTCTCCACCTCGCGCTGCTGAGGCAGTGGTGGCGGGCGCCGAAGTCTCCATGGATATTTCCATGGACGGCTACCTTGTGGGCGGGGTCGCAATGTTCGACGCCCACAGGGGACTGGATCATGCTGGTGAGTTTCTGACGTTCTTTTTTTGTTGCACGAAGTCTGTGTTTCTAACGTGACCATGGTATAGGAGCGGGGTCCGGGCAACTAGCTGTTGTCCTAGCGCCGGTGGCGGATGGCGTGGTGATCGTGGTGAAGGGGTCCTCGCCGAACCCGTGGTCTAGGTTCTGCGCCGGCGGAGAAATTGCCTCGGCCGCCGCCGCGAAGGACGTGTCTGCCTCAGTTGCGCAGCAGCTGAAACACGTGAGTGTGACCAGTGCTTTTGGAACTTTTTTTCTTCCGTAGCTCCAATTTTTTACAGTCCTTGTGCCAGGCGGCTGCCTTCACCGAGCGCATTGCCTCGGGGGCGCTGACCTCGGAGTTTTCTACCGAAAGGCGGTGACTTGAGGGGAGTATTGAGCGCCTCCGAATGCAACATACAGAGGTTGTTCGAGACAAGTCGACGGCGGAAAACAGGAGCCATAATCTGCTTGAAAAGCTGACGGCGGCGGAGGCTCAGAAAGAAGACCTCTGTCGTCGGCTTGCGGCGGAAAGGGAGGACGTGGAAAAGCCCGCGCCGTGGCTAGCCTCGCCCTCAAGCGCGCCACCGACGCGGAGTCGGGGCTGAGAAGTCGGCGCGGCTATGTGGACAAAGCGGAGGCCTCCACCCGCGCTGGGGTCGACCGAGCACATGCGTTGCTCGTGGACGCGTACCGTCAGCTTGGTGCGCGAACCACCCCCTTCGACAAATCCGACGAAGAGGTGGGCCTCCGCTTCCTCGGGTGGCTGCAGGAGGAGTTGGAGTTGCTCCCGTCCATCGTGACCGGTCTCATGTCCTTCGCTTTGCTCGTTACCTGCGAGGGGACCGCGAATGCTTTGTCCCGTGAGGGATGTAGGCATTTTTAAGTCTTTGATCGGGCAACCGAGGATTTCGACCGTGGAATCTTAAAGGTCGGAGATGAGGCGCTAAAGCGGTCCGCTGGGGCGCTTTATTACAGGATGTGGGGCCCTCACGGCCGCGACACTGTCCTGGAGAGGCTCGACTGGGTGTTGGAGCAGGTGTGTGTGTGTGTGTTTTGTGTAACGTTTTTGTTGTTTCTGTAGATGATGAACGATGAAGAAGTCGAAGACTTCGGTGGCCTGGAAAGCTCGGTGACCCGTCCAAAAGATGCGAGGATGGGGGCTGAAGAGCAATCGGCACCACAAGCCGACCCTGGCGGAGGCCCTGTGACGGTGGCTGTGCTGGCTGGCGGAGACCCTGCAGCAGCGGTTGCGCCGGCTGGCGAAGACCCTGCAGCGGCGGCTGCTCCTTCACAGGTGGCGGGGTCGTGTTAGAGGCGTTGGGTTTACGGTTTTATTTTTGTGATACTAAAGGTCGGTTGCTATGCAGGTTCCGACGTCAGGGCCTGCGCAAGCAACCCCTACTGATGTTGATATTACTTCTGTGGCAGCTGCGAATGTAGTGCCTGTTAATGGAAATTCGTCTGGTTCTGAAACTGAGTCTTGGTCGTCAGACGGGGGTGAATTTGGGAGCCCGTTTTCGTGGATTGAGGAGTCTTCTGATGAAGATTTAGATTATTTTGCTGCGTTGGATGTGACCGCGGCGAAATCCTTGCCGCAGCCTGAAGTGCGTGAAGTGTCTGCTCCCTCGGCTAGGGCGATGGCCGAAGAGCACCGCCGACAAAAGGTGGTGTCGAGGCATAATGTTGGTGAGATGTCGCGAAGTGGGAGGCGTCGACGGATGGGGATGGAATGATCCCGTCTTTGGCTAGATCGAGGCGGCCAACGAGATTTGCTATCCTCGACGTCTGGGACGTGTATTGGGGAGGGGGATCTGCGGAATCTTTTTGAGGGTGAGGAGTTGAAGATGATGTTGTTTAACTTTCGAGAGGCAGGCCTTATTTCGAAGGCTGAGCCGATGTAGCATGTTTGTTGCCCTCGCTCTCGTGTTGCGGTAGTGAGTGAAAATGCTGCCCTCCCCCGGCTTGCAATAGAGAGGGAGGGTAACAAGATGTGATTTGTATTATTTGTGCAATGTGGCCGGCAGGCCCCTCGCTATGTGTATGTAAACTATGATGACATCTCGTGTTGCGCTTATTGTGAGGTTGTCCCGACTTGTAATCATGGTGATGTGGCGCGTAAAATGGGATGGGGACCTTGCTTTCCACGGCGATATTTGGACGCTTGGGACACGTACCTGGCTGCGCCCTTAGGTGGTTTTTGTTCGATCGTGTCAGATAGTGCAGACTTTGCACCTTTAAGGGGATCGTAATAGACTTTGCACATTAGGGTGATGCCGCGTATTTATGCATGTCCGACTGCACCCTTAGGTGGCTTTTGCTCGGATTTGTCTTATGGTAGAGACTTCGCACCCTTAGGGTGATGTTGCGCACTTATTGTGCATATTTGGCTACACCCTTAGGCGGCTTTTGTTCGGATGTGTCTTATAGTAGAGACTTTGCACCCTTAGGGTGATGTTGCACACTTATTGTGCATATCCGGCTGCACCCTTAGGCGGCTTTTGCTCGGATGTGTCTTATAGTAAAGACTTTGCACCCTTAGGGTGATGTTGCGCACTTATTGTGCATATCCGGCTGCACCCTTAGGTGGCTTTTGCTCGGATGTGTCTTATAGTAAAGACTTTGCACCCTTAGGGTGATGTCGCGCACTTGTTGTGCATATCCGGCTACACCCTTAGGCGGCTTTTGCTCGGATGTGTCTTATAGTAAAGACTTCGCACCCTTAGGGTGATGTTGCACACTTATTGTGCATATCCGGCTGCACCCTTAGGCGGCTTTTGCTCAGATTTATCGCACGCGAGGGTAGTCTTGGCTGCATCTTGCGGTGACTATTTATACGTTGAATGTCGAAGACCGTCGATGCGGTCTTTTTCGACACTCATGACCATGATTCTTGCTGGAGGTTTTGCGGGGGCTTTTTGGTTGTATATTAGATGGCTCCGCCTCGTTAAAAACCTCACCCCCCGGGAGGAAAAAAGTGTGGGCCTGAATGACATTGTTTGAGGAATTACAAAGGTGCTTGGGCCTTGGATCTTAAATAAAAAAAATTCGGAGGTTATCGATGTTCCATGAGTGCTCTAAGTCTTCGCCGAACGAAGTTGTTAGACTGTAAGCACTTGGGGATGCCTTCTTCTTTACTATATACGACCCTTTCCACTTCGGCTCTAGCTTGCCCCGGGACTCTATCCTGGTGGTCCTCACGAGTACGAGGTCCCCTTCGTTGAATTCTCTTGGGACAACATTGTTGTCATGCCATGCCTTAGTCTGGACCTGATACTTGTTTAGGGCCTGTAGGGCGAGGACACGGTCTCCGTCAATGAGATCTTTGGAGGTTGGTTCGTCGACGTCGGGGACGGCGGATTGGTTTGTTCGGGGGGGCCGTGCTTTAACTCTTGCAGTGTCATTGCTTCGGATCCATACATCGGGCGGAAGGGTGTGAACCCGGTTGCTCGACATTCTGTCGTATTCAGCGCCCATATGACTTCGGGTAATTGGTCTGCCCATTTGCCCTTTTTGTCATCAAGGAGCCTTTTCTTAATGGTGATGAAAACCTTGTCGTTGGCACGTTCGACGACGCCGTTGGATCGTGGGTGGTAGACGAAGGCAAAGACTGGCTTGGTGTCGATGGAACTGCAGAATTCCTGGAAGTCCTGGCTGTCGTACGGTTTGCCGTTGTCGACTGTTAGCTCGGACGGGACTCCGAACCGGCAGAAAATGTTTTGCTAGAAGAATTTTTGGGCGGTCTTCGCTGTTATCGTGGAGATTGCTCTGGCTTCGATCCACTTGGTAAAATATTCGACGGTGACGAAGGTGAACTTTAGGTCCCTTGAGCCATAGGCAGTGGCCCGACGATGTCCAGCCCCCAACGCTGAAGTGGCCAGGTGTGGGCGATGAGCTTGGTGAATTGCGAAGGGTTGCCTGAGCGAGGAGAGAATTTCTGGCATGATTCGCATGACCTGGTGAATAGGTTGGCCGTGCAAATTATCGTGGGTCAGTAAAATCCCTGATGAATCACCTTGGCTGCGAGGGCCCTGGGTCCTGAGTGTGACCCGCAGGTTCCGCCGTGGACTTCGTGAAGGATCTCTAGGCCTTCGGTTTCAGTTATGCATTTCAGGATAGGCTCGCTAATGCACTTTTTGTAAAGCTGACCCTCGACTACTGCAAAATCCATGCTCCTGTGTTTTAGTCGTTTGGCCTCATTGCGATCGGTTGGATGGTAATGGCCCTGGAAGTATAGTGTTATTGGGGCCCGCTAGTCTTCGGTCATTATGAGGTTGGTGATTCGGTGGCCCTCGGCGTCTTGAGTTATTTGCAAGCCTTCGGGGTTACGGACGGCTGGTGTGCCGATGACATGGTAGAACACGTTAGAGGGCAGGGCCTCGCCCTTGGCTGCTGCCTTGGCCAACGCATTGGCATCTTCATTCTTGTTGCGCTCGACATGCTGCAGGGTGAAACCCTTGAATTGCTTTTCGAGGCCGCGGACGGTGATGAGGTATTGCATCAGCACAGGCTCCTTTGCTGAGTACTCCTTTTCGATCTGGCCAGTGACGACCATGGAGTCTGTTCTGATGATGCATGTGGTGACGCCGAGGGCCCGTAGTTTGCAAAGTCCTAGGATGACGGCTTTGTATTCTGCTATGTTGTTAGTGCACCTGTCGGACTCTAGAGCAAAGCTGAGGCGGGCGGCGTATCTGTACTTGACACCGGCGGGTGATGTGATAATCGCCGCGGCACCTGCCTCCGCATGGCACCATGCGCCATCACAATGGATGGTCCAAACTTTTTCTGCATGTTCTTGTTGTGGCCCCACGGGTCCTGTCCAGTCGACGATGAAGTCCGCCAAGACTTGCGACTTGATTGCCGTTCTGGGCTCGAAGATGATGTGGTACCCGGATAGTTCAGCTACCCATTTTGCAATTCTGGTGGACGCCTCTGGGTTCCTAAACAATTCTCCCAGCCCCCTGTCCGAAGTGACTCGTACTTTGAACGCCTCGAAATAGTGTCGTAGCTTGCACGAAGCCATGACCAGTGCGTATGAAATTTTCTCGAGTTCGGTCATGTTGCACTTGGAAGCCGTGAGGACTTCTGAGACGTAGTACACTGGGCATTGCTGGTTTTTGCCATCTCTGTCCTGCTCTTGGACTAATGCTACGCTGACTACGCAGTGTGAAGCCGCAATGTAGAGAAGCAGCGGAAGCGAAGGGTCAGAACTTGTTAGAGTTGCTAAGTCAGACAGGTGTTGTTTGAGTGACTCGAAGGCCGCTGCCTGCTTTGCGCCCCAAATGAAGTCTTTCGTGCCACGCAACGTTTTGAGGAAGGGTAGGCTTCGCTTAGCGGATTTAGAGATGAATCTGTTCAGGGCCGCCAGTCTTCCTGTCAGTCGCTGGACATCTTTGGTGGACTGCAGGGGTGCCATATTGTTGATTGCTTGGATCTTGGTTGGGTTGGCCTCGATCCCTCGGTGCGATACTAGGTAACCAAGTATCTTCCTCTGGCGTACCCTGAAGACACGCTTCTCAGGGTTGAGCCGGAGTGGTGCGTCGCGCATGTTGGCGAATGTCTCTGCGAGGTCGACCAGGTGGTCCTCTTTGCTTTTGCTTGCGACGACGATGTCGCCTACGTAAGTGAAGATGTTGCGGCCTACTTGGTTTTCAAGGACTTTCTTGGTGAGGCAAGAAAAGGTTGAGCCGGCGTTCTTGAACCCCTTAGGCATCCGTACGAAACAGTATGTGCCGAAGGGTGTGATGAAGCTTGTACTTGCCTTGCCCTCTTCTTTCATGTAAATCTGGTGGTAGCCCGAGAAGCAATCTAGGAGGGACATGACTTCGCAGCCTGTTGCACTGTCGACAATTTTGTCAATTCATGGCAGAGGGAAATTGTCCTTGGGGCAAGCCTTATTGAGGCTTGTGAAGTCGATGCACATACGCTATTTGCCGCTCTTTTTCTGCACCATGACCATGTTGGCAAGCCATGTTGGATAAGCGATTGGCTCGATGAATCTGGCTTCCAACAAGCGATGCACTTCGTCCTTGGCTGCCTCCGTTTTCTCGTCGGACATTTTCCGCAGCCGCTGCTTTTTCGGGCGCACCGAGCGGTCGATGCCCAGGCTGTGCTCGATGATGGAACGGCTGACCCCGACTAGATCGAGGGCGGACCAGGCAAAGACATCCTTGTTACGGGAGAGACAGGAAAGGAGTTTTTCCTCGTCTCATGATGTCAGGTCTTCCCTGATTATTACTGTTTGCTTCGGTGTTGCTGCGTCGAGAGGTACTGCCTTCGACTCGTCGTTGCTTTGGAGTTGGGCCTTGACTTTTCTGTCTTCGACTAGGTGAATGCTCTCGAAGCCTTCATGCTCTGTCGTGAGGCAGTGTATGTTTCGTTGCCCTGGGACAAAGTTCTCTTTCGATGTTGCGCGCTGTCTACTGGTCGTCGTAGACACTGATCACGCCCTGTGGGCCTGGAATTTTCATACAGAGGTAGAGCCCATGAATGACCGCCTCAAATTTGTTGATCGAGCCACGCCCCATTATGGCATTATATGGGTAGACCATATCGATGATGTCGAATGTGACCTGCTCACTCCGCGCGTTGGGTGCTACACCAAATGACAGGGGAGCTCTATCTTGCCGACGGGGAAAGTGCCCTTGTCGCCGAATCCGTAGAGGGGATTATCTGCAGGCTTGAGGAGGTTGTGACTGATTCCCATACGATCGAAGGCATGCAAAAAATGATATCAGCCTGACTGCCGTTATCGACAAGCACTTTGTGTAAATCATAGCCTGCTACCCTGAAGTTTATCACCATGGCGTCTGCGTGTGGAGCGATGCGCAAGTCAACGTCCCTGGCATCAAAAGTGAGTTGTATGTGGGACCACTTCGTTTGCACCACTGAGCCGGTGAGAACGACATGGTTCACACTATGATAGTGGTCTCTTTTCTGTAGCTTTGTGTCGAAGTCCACACTGGATACCCCAGCGATCATGTGGATGACTCCGCGATATGGTGGCTCAGCGAAGTCTCCTTGTTTGGGTGCTTGCGGTGGGTGGTTGTGGTGCAGAGGGTTTGTGTGATGCAGAGGCGGTGGTGATAGAACCTACACCTCTTGATGGTGCTGGTAAGCATGGTTGGGTGAATGTTGGATTTGTTCGTTGTGGTAGGGTTGTTGGTGATGGTAAGTGTGTGCGACGACCCGCTGGTTGTCGGCTGGTTGAGCTCTGGACATTTTGTCCTTGGTTACCTTAGTCTTCGGATAGTCCCTTGTTGGATGCGCGTAGTCTTCGCCGTGAAACAAGCAAAAGAACCTTCGTTACTGTTGTGTCCTTCCTCGGCCTCTTCCTCTTCCGCTGTTGCAGCAGCCTTGGGTGGGGTATTCCTAACAACGGTTGGGCTCTCCGGCTGGGTGCTGATTGGATATGGTGTGCACCTGCTAATGATTGCGAATGTCCCAGTCGAAGTCTGGCTGCACCAGTCTAGTCCAGGTTCTGCTGGACTGCGGAGGGTCCTTTGGCATCCTCTAAGATTCAACCTTGCGTTGATGGAGCTCCTCAGACCTGGCATACTTCTCAAATAGTTGGTATAGCTCCTGTAAGTTCTTGGGTGGGTCCCTAATGCAATGACTGTATAGGACGCCTGCCCGAAGACCACTGATGGCGTAGTGGATCGCTATGTGGTCATCAACTGATGGCAGTTGCGATTTGAGCGTTAGGAATTTCCTTTAGTATTCGTGAAGGGTTTCCTTTTCTTGCTGCTTGCAGAGGGATAGCTCATCCAAGGCGTCTGTGTCGGGTCGGTACCCTTGGAAGTTGAGCAGGAATTTGTCGCGAAGGCCTTTCTAGGACTCGATGGACATTGGCGGTAGCCTAGTGTACGAAGTCAAGGCAGGGCCCTCGAGGGCGATAATGAAGGACTTGTCCATAGTGGCGTCGTCCCCTCTGGACGATGCGACGGCTACCTGGTAGCTCATGATGTACTGAGCCGGGTCAGTGCTTCCATTGTATTTGGGGTAGGTGCCGGACCTGAAGTTGGCAAGCCAAGGGGACGCTTGGAGCTAGGGAGCCAGAGGACTTCGCTCGTGGAGATAGTTGATCCCCTGGAAAGCGGCAACTGGTGGAATGAAAGGGCCGCGCTATGACTGGAATGGGTCTCTGACTTGTATGTGTTGGTGGAGATTTAATGGCGGTGCGAGAGGTCCGCGCTGCAGCTTGTATAAGCCTTCGCCTTCAATGAGCACGATCTCTTGCTCTAGCTCTCGAGCTCTCTGCTTCTCATCTTGTATCATCTGGTGCACTTTGGCTTGCATGGTGATTCGTTGGCGCTTGGCTTCGAGGATTTCCTTCTGCTTCTGCAGGTGATTGTTTTTGATGCGTAAAGCTTGTAGCTTTAGCTGGTCTTCGACCAAGATGTCGATGACTTAACCGTCCTCTATGGTGTCTTCGCCCTCTGGCGGAGTGAAGCCTGGCGGTGGTGCTTGAGGTGCGCCCTTGGAACTGCAGGTGCGCACAGTGCCATCGGGGGTGGGATGATCTTGGCGCTGTCTCTTGCTGTTGACAGCGTCATCTTCGAAGGCCTCTTGAGGGGTGGTGTCCGCAAGGGCTATGCCTTTCTTCTCCGCCAGGAGTGCTTCCTTCGCCGCGTCGTCGATGGATGTGGCGGCCTTGGATGTTGCTCTCTTGGGGACCATCGCGGGTTGTTTCTCGTCGCACGAACGGTGGGCACCAAATGTTGGAACCTGCCCTCCAAGATAGGTAGATCCAACGGGAAATTAGGGAGAGAGTTTGCAAAGCTTAACACGGGATGCCAAAAGCCTCATTGATCTCCCCGTGCCTGGGCACAGTACGGGGGTATTTATAGGTACTCGAGGGGCCGCTTGTCCCTGTCAAAGACATTTAGACCCTCGAGTACCTAGTTTATCCCCAGAATATTCCCACGAGGGGAGGTTACAGACAGTCATTACGGTAAACTTTATTACAGACATGGCCCTAATCACACATGTCCACGCGGGGCCCAACTTTGTGGGCCGAACCGCACATGAGCCTCTCTTGGTGGTGAGGGAGTGGGAGGTCCCGTCGACCTCGGCGGGGCCTTCGTCTTGTCACGTGAGAGCGAAGGGGGTCAAATAGGCCACCATCCGGTTAGCGCCCTTGGCCTGTCCTGGCGGGTTCTGTGGATCCAGCCTTCGCCTGCGCAAGGCGAGGGCGAAGTCGTCAAGCAAAGGGGGCGTGTTCGCCTTCGTCCCAACATCTGTGATGCAGTATCTCAATAAATTCAATCATCTCTCCCAGTACGTTATTGATCACATGGATATAGACCTGAAAAAGAAGAATTGTTTTATGAGGGGACTAAATGATAGACTCCAGCGTAAGATGGCAACATGTTTGGACCTCACATACAGTAGGGCTGTCAGTACAACACTGGCAGTTGAAGCCAAAAATGCGGGACACGGAAAGTAAAAGGGATATGCGGGTCAAAGATCAACTCAAGGACCTGAAAAGAAAACAAGGTTGGTAATCCGACCTTTCAATCCAAATCGTTCTTCACCTTGCACACCTACATATCCATTCAAACAACTCGTATTTATTCATCCCACTCCTGCCCCCGCCCCGACCAATCAGCCGAGTGCCCCTGGTACTCGTTTCCCTGCCCTTCCCAGTTCCTTCAGTGGTTGCTTCAATTGTGGAAAGTCCGGGCATTTCATCAAGGATTGCCCATATCCGAAGCAAAACAAATCCAACTTTCAGCAGATTTCTAGGAACTCAAATCAAGGAAAGGGGAACACGGCCAACTCTTCAACGGGCAAAAATTTGAAGAAAACTGTACGAGTCTATTATACCCAGGTGGCTACTACACTGGAAGGCGAACCGGTGATGATGGGTACGTTCCTCGTTGCCAATCACCCAACAGTTATCCTTTTCGATTATGGTGCATCACATACTTTCATAAGCAAGACTTTTGTGGAGAAATATTGCATACATTGCACTGAATCAAGGGATGGATTTGTTATCCACTCACCTAGGGGCCGAATATTTACTAAGGAAGTAGCCTTCCACATACCCGTAACTTTGGCCGGACGGGAATTCCTCACAAACATGATTGTAATAAAGGGGCAAGATATAGATGTGATTCTGAGAATGAATTGGTTAGCCCAGAATAAAGCCATCATCAATACGGACCAAAGGACCATTAAGTTAAGTTATGGTCATGAAGAAGTCCAGTTGTCCATCCCTATAGTTATCCCAGTCAAAGCATCTGGACAAGTTTTTGAAACCATAGTACAAGAGATGCGATATATTTTAGTGGTATGTGAATTTCCGGATGTCTTTCCCAAAGACTTGCCCGGATTGCCTCCTGAAAGGGTTGTGGAGTTTGTAATTGAATTGAAGCCCGGTACGGCTCCTATTTCTAGAAGGTCGTACCGCATGCCACCTAATGAACTGGTGGAACTCAAAACTCAACTACAAGACTTGTTGGAGAAAGGGTTCATTAGACCAAGTTCATCACCGTGGGGATGTACAACAATCTTCGTCAAGAAGAAGGATCAGACACTTCGAATGTGCGTGGACTATAGACCCCTCAATGAGGTTACCGTCAAGAACAAGTATCCTCTTCCTCGGATCGATATTTTATTCGATCAACTTACTGGAGCTCGGGCATTCTCTAAGATTGATCTTATATCGGGCTATCATCAGATCCATTTTCGACCCAAGGATGTACCTAAGACCGCATTCACCACACGGTATGGGTTATTTGAATATCTGGTTATGTCTTTCGGATTAACAAATGCTCCAGCCCACTTCACATACTTAATGAATTCGGTATTCATGCCCGAGTTAGACAAGTTTGTGGTGGTCTTCATTGACGACATTCTGATCTATTCCAAAAATGAAGAGGAGCATGCAAAGCACTTACGGATCGTGCTAACGCGCTTAAGGCAACATCAGTTGTATGCCAAATTCAGCAAATGCGCGTTCTGGTTGGAGGAAATCTAGTTTCTGGGACATGTATTGTCTGCTAAAGGGATTGCGGTGCATCAAGTTCACCTACTAGAATATTCTAGAATGCGCGTTCTGGTTGAAGAATATTCTAGAATGGAGCTCACCTACTACAGTGCATCAAGTTCGGAGTTTCCTTGGGCTGGCTAGATATTACCGCAGGTTCATTCCGGATTTCTCTAAGATTGTTAAACCCATTACGGGATTATTGAAGAATGAAACAAAATTTGATTGGTCCTCAAAATGCAATGAAGCCTTTGAGCAGCTGAAAGTGTTGTTAACCACTGCCCCGGTGTTGGCCCAACCGGATATTGAAAAGCCTTTTGATGTGTATTGTGACGCGTCAGGCAGTGGACTCGGATGTCTCCTAATGCAAGAAGGATGAGTTATAGCATATGCTTCAAGACAGCTACACCGGCATGAAGAACACTACCCAACTCATGACCTGGAACTAGCTGCAGTCGTTCATGCCCTCAAGATTTGGCGTCATTATCTGCTGGGAAATACCTGTCATTTGTATACGGATCACAAAAGTTTGAAGAATATCTTCACCCAGTCAGAACTAAATATGAGACAGAGAAGGTGGCTTGAGGTAATTAAAGACTATGACTTGGAAATCCATTATCACCCAGGCAAAGCTAATGTGGTGGCAAATGCTTTAAGTCGCAAGAATTTTTGTCATTGTCTTACAGTAAGAGGACCTGACACCACTATTTGTCAAGAAATGGAGAAGTTGAATCTGGGGATAATGCAGCAAGGAATTTTGGCAAATTTGAAGCTTGAGTCAGTTCTTTTGCAAAGAATTATTGACGCTCAGAGAACATATAAGGGTATGAAGTACATTCTTGAGAAAATGGAAGTCGACAAGGCAAATTGCTTCAGAAAAGATAATCACGGAGTAATATGGTTTAAAGATCGCATAGTAGTGCCAAAACATGTTGAAGTCCGCCAACAAATTTTGGATGAAGCTCATCTTAGTCGATATTCCATTCATCCTGGAAGCACTAAGATGTATCAAGACTTAAATCAACATTATTGGTGGACTAAAATGAAGATTGAAATTGCACGCTATGTGGCAAAGTGTGACACTTGTAGACGAGTCAAGGCCATACATATGAAGGCTACTGGGCCACTGCAATCTTTGCCAATCCCAACCTGGAAATGGGAAGATAATAGTATGGATTTCATTGTAGGATTACCCAGGACAACTAAAGGATTTGATTCTATCTGGGTTATAATTGATAGACTTACAAAGATTGCCCATTTTCTTCCCGTCAAGGTAAAATATACAGTGGCCACATACGCAGAACTTTATATTGCTCGTATTCTCAGTTTGCACGGACTTTCGAAAGTAATAGTGTCGGAACGAGGACCACAATTTGTATCCATGTTTTGCGAAGAACTGCACAAATCCTTGGGTACTAAACTACTCCACAGTTCGGCTTATCATCCTCAAACAAGTGGACAAACTGAGAGAGTAAATCAGATACTTGAAGATATGCTACGGGCATGTGTCCTGGAGTTCGCGCAGAAATGGGATGACTGTCTCCAATGGCAGAATTTTCCTATAATAATAGTTACCAAGAAAGTATTAAGATGGCACCGGTTGAAGCACTGTACGGGCAACGATGCCGAACACCCTTAAATTGGTCTGAACCGGGAGAACGGTGGTTTTTCAGGCCTCACTTGGTCAAAGAAACAGAGGAAAAAGTTCAACGAATAAGACACCACTTGAAAGAAGCTCAAGCTTGGCAGAAAAGTTATGCGGATAAACGACGCCGACCTTTGGTCTTTCAAGTCAAGGATTATGTGTACCAGAAAGTATCACCGATGAAGGGTGTTAATCGGTTCGGGGTAAAAGGAAAGTTGGCACCACGATATATTGGCCCATTTCCCATTCTTGAGCAATGTGGACCAGTAGCGAACAGACTTCAACTGCCTGAATCATTATCTACGGTACATAACGTGTTCCATGTATCCCAGTTAAAGAAGTGCCTTCGGATTCCTGATCAAACTGTAGATGTGATGGATGTTACTTTAGAACCAGACTTGACTTATTCAGAACATCCTATTCGAGTTCTGGATCAAAAGGACAGAATCACCCGGAAGAGGACTCTTAAATTCTACAAGGTACAATGGAACCAGCACACTGAAGATGAAGCTACCTGGGAAACTCAAGAATTCTTGGAGAAAAATTTTCCTAGGTTTTTAGCTTCATGTAACCTGTAAGATTTGTATATCTGATTGTAAAGTTGGAATAGACCCCATACCACCCCCTGCTCTGTAAGATAAATAAGGAAATAAAGATGTGACGTGTTTCCTTTTCCACTACTTACCCTAGGACCTTAAATCTCGGGACGAGATTCTTTTATGGGGGGGGAGGATGTAACACCTCTGGTGTTACTGGCACTAAAACTTGAGCATGACATCATATGCATTGACATTTCATTTTGTTTGTTACACCTAGAATGCATCCACTAGGTAAAATTTCAAAACAAGTGTGATGTGGTGGCTTGATGTATTCTTAACCCTAGTGTAGGGTACTTAACCCTGGGATTAGAGCATATGGGTAAAAGTGAAGCCAAAATGAGTAATACCTCAAAAGTCATTGGAAATGTCCATAATATATCAAGTTTTATGGATTTGAGTGGCACAAAAGCCCTAGAATGCTCAAAACCCTAGAAAACCCTAATTTGTACCCTAGGGGTGATTTCAAATTCTATGCACTTTTGGACCAAAATGTAAATATCAAAGTGGTAGAACATCAAAAACCAAGCAACTTTTACATTGGAGGATTTTCAAGTAGTATGGAGCAATTTGGACTTAATTGCAAAAGTCCCAAGAACACCCATGTGTTGAACTCTGAAATTTCACGAAGATTAAGCTGACTTTGGAGCTTTGTATTTCTTAATCCATGAGGATTTTTCCCTAGGTCAATACATCAAACTTGTAGAACTATGATAGGAGCACAACTTTGATTAAGTGACTACGCATTGGTGATGTACAAAAAATGGGGATAAATGGACTTGAAGTATGGTTGTCAGTCACCCTGAAACTAAATTTGGACTGACAGTGAACTAGGACAGACTTTGGGAGCAATTTCGAGTAGTATCCAGTGAGTATTTGATTCTGGTTGCTATAATAAAACTCAAGTTAGTATATAGGAGATTAACTTTGACACAGATAGATTAGGGAATTGCCACATAAAAATTTGAGGACAAAGCATTGCAAGTTGCTCTGTCAGGCGCTCTGATGAATGATTGCGATGGTACAGTGACTGAACAAGATCAGGTTCAGTGTATCTCACCGTCGGTGAATTGGCGTCGCGATCCTCGTCGGTGCTGTGATTCGTGCGCCCTGGCGAGCGGATAACGGTCGCCGGTGAAAAGATCTTGCGCAGGGATGAAGTCAGAGCACTGTGGTCGTCCTATCGCCGTACCCACTTGTGCTGCAACGTGGTCGGACGATCATCACCGTGGAGATCGCCGTTCACCGCGATTGCGCCACGCCGTAATCGATTCACCACGTTGATGCAAGCCACAAGGACTCAGCAGTGATCGTCGTAGCTAGTTAGCCAGTGACCGCCACGGTAGCTCGTGCATCTCTCCGGTCGCTAGCTTCTTTCCCCAAATTCGGAGCCACCGCTGTTAATCACTATAAATTGATGGCCCAACCTGCTCCGTTAGCGTGTTACGAACCACGAGCACCGGTCCTCGCCTCCAATCATCCACCACAGCGCCCTAATTTGGGATTTCCCCCAAATCGGTTCTCCGTGCCGCCGTTAGCATCTCGTCGTGGCCAGCCGCCCACAGGTTGATTAATGCTTCTCTGTTTGGTGTTCTAGCATCCCTTAAGTCTCTTGTTGCTCGTAGACCCGATTGATTGAACTAGACCACGTTGAATCACCAAGAACACCTCAGTTTGCCCTCGGGTCTCGCTGTCATCGTGGGCAGAAGAACTCTGGGACGGATTAGTTCAATTGAGGGATGGATTAGGGTCGCTAGGGGTGGAATTAGGTGTAAACCGAGTTAGGACACTGGTCGTTGCGTATTCCTGCCGGTACAAGTTCACCAGAGAACGTGCACGCCGCTGTTCACCATCGGGGACTTGGAGTTGTGAAGAGAAAGAAGTGGGAGGAGTTCTACGCAAATGTCAGAGAGACACATGAATAGTGTCGGCGTTTCGAGACCGGGGGGTCCCTAAGCCGACGAGTGAATGTCGCCGCGTGCCCCAGCCCAGATGGGTCGAGCGCGTGGGCGAGCGCGAAGGGGGGAAGTGAGGTGGCCAGAGATGGGCGTGAGAGAGGTGGAAATCCCGCGGCCTTCGTGTTCGTCCCGCGCCCAGGTCGGGTGCGCTTGCAGTAGGGGGTTACAAGCGTCCACGCAGGAGAGGGAGCGAGTGGCCTCACGAGAGCGCCTGTCTCGTCCTTGTCCCCGCGCGGCCAACCCTCTCTAAGAGGGCCCTGGTCCTTCCTTTTATAGGCGTAAGGAGAGGATCCAGGTGTACAATGGGGGTGTAGCAGAGTGCTACGTGTCTAGCGGGGGAGAGCTAGCGCCCTAAGTACATGCCGATGTGGCAGCCGGAGAGATCTTGGCACCCAGCTGGTGTGATGTCGTGGCCGTCGGAGGAGCGGCCAAGCCTGGCGGAGGGACAACTGTCGGAGCGGTTGGGTCCTTGCTGACGTCCTCCTGCTTCCGTAAGAGAGCTGAGAGCCGCCGTCGTCACAGAGCATGCGGGGCGCCATCATTGCCTATCTGGCGGAGCTAGCCAGATGGGACACCGGTCTTGTTCTCTGCGGCCTGAGTCAGCTCGGGGTAGGGTGATGATGGCGCTTCCTGTTGACGTGGCTGGCCTGCGCCCTAGGTTGGGCGACGTGGAGGCTACTCCGAAGCCGAGGTCGAGTCTGTCTTCCATGGCCGAGGCCGAGTCCGAGCCCCTGGGTCGGGCGAGGCGGAGGTCGTTCGGCAGAGGCCAGGGCGGAGTCCGAGCCCTGGGGTCGAGCGAAGCGGAGTTCGTCGTCTTCTGGGGCTGAGCCCGAGTCCGAGCCCTGGGTCGGGCGGAGTGGAGTTCGTCATCTTCCGGGACTTAGCCCGAGTCCGAGCCCTGGGTCGGGCGGAGCGGAGTTCGCCGTCTTCCGGGACTTAGCCCGAGTCCGAGCCCTGGGTCGGGCGGAGCGGAGTTCGCCGTCTTCCGGGACTTAGCCCGAGTCCGAGCCCTGGGTCGGGCGGAGCGGAGTTCACCGTCTTCCGGGACTTAGCCCGAGTCCGAGCCCTGGGTCGGGCGGAGCGGAGTTCGCCGTCTTCCGGGACTTAGCCCGAGTCCGAGCCCTGGGTCGGGCGGAGCGGAGCTTCCTATGGTGCCTTTGGCAGGGCCTGACTGCCTGTTAGTCTCACTCTGTCAAGTGGCACTGCAGTCGGAGTGGCGCAGGCGGCGCTGTCCTTTTGTCAGGCCGGTCAGTGGAGCGGCGAAGTGACGGCGGTCACTTCGGCTCTGCCGGGGGGGGCGCGTGTCAGGATAAAGGTGTCAGGCCACCTTTGCGTTAAATGCTCCTGCGATTTGGTCGGTCGGTGCGGCGATTTAGTCAGGGTTGCTTCTTAGCGAAGGCAAGGCCTCGGGCGAGCCGGAGATGTGTCCGCCGTTGGAGGGGGGCCTCGGGCGAGACGGAAATCCCTCGGGGTCGGCTGCCCTTGTCCGAGGCTAGGCTCGGGCGAGGCATGATCGAGTCGCTCGTATGGACTGATCCCTGACTTAATCGCACCCATCAGGCCTTTGCAGCTTTATGCTGATGGGGGTTACCAGCTGAGAATTAGGAGTCTTGAGGGTACCCCTAATTATGGTCCCCGACAGTAGCCCCCGAGCCTCGAAGGGAGTGTTAGCACTCGCTTGGAGGCTTTCGTCGCAATTTTTTGCAAGGGGACCAGCCTTTCTCGGTTGCATTTTGTTTCGGTGGGTGCGCGCGAGCGCACCCGCCGGGTGTAGCCCCCGAGGCCTCGGAGGAGTGGTTTCACTCCTTCAAGGTCTTAATGCCTTGCGTAATGCTTCGGCTGGTCTGGTTGTTCCCTCATGCGAACAGGCCGTAGCCCGGGTGTACGGTCGGGGCCCAAGTTCTCGTGCTGGTATGTTGACGCTCTCAACGGTTCGGCCGGAGCCGGGTTTGCGAGAGCAGCCCCCGAGCCTCTGCACAGGGCGAGAGGGCGATCAGGGACATACTCGGCTTTTTTACATACGCCCCTGCGTCGCCTTTCCGCAAGGAGGAGGGGGGGAAAGCGCCATGTTACCCTCGATGGGCGCCGAACATGGTGTCTCCGGTGAGCTGCAAGCGGGTAATCCGAGTGGACGTCCGTGCCCCGTTCGTTAGGGGTCGGCTAGGGGCCCAGAGGCACGCCCAAAAGTACCTGCGGGTGATCTGCCGGACCCGGTCCCCTGGCGACGGGGTCCGAGGGCTCGATGCCTCCCTCTGATGGGATTCCGTTACAAGATCGCTCCCGCTGGTCTCGGAAATGTCCTAGGGTACCTCGGGAGCGCAGCCCGAGCCTTGGTTATGTATCGAACGTACCCCTGGTCATCCCTCGCTCGGCGTCTGAGGCGGCTGTGAACCCTTCGGGGGCCAGCCTTCGAACCCCTGATCAGTAATGGGCGCGGAGCCCGAGTAGCCTGAGGCGGCCGTGGAACCCTTCGGGGGGCCGGCCTTCGAACCTCTGACCAGTAGTGGGTGTAGGGCCGACGCGATCTGAGGCGGCTGTTGAAACCCTTCGGGGGGCCAGCCTTCGAACCTCTGATCAGTAAGGAGGCTCGGAGCCTGGTTCCTTCACGGGGAAGGATCCTTTTCGGGGTATCCCCCTTTCCCGGTCCCTGTTGCAAGAGATAGAGAAAAAGGAGAAAAGGAAAAGGATATGAAATCGAACGACGCGGCGTACCTTTTTCGGCGCGGTTATTACGACGAAGGCGAAGCGTCGCCCGCTTCTCCTGCTAGGAGCGCCGCCTGTCCTGCCGCGGAGTTAATGCGACGGGGCGAGTGGTTGGCGGGGCAGCCGTTGCGCGTGCGCGAGCCGTTCGAGGAACGGATCACGGGCGCGTTGTCTTCACGCCGTGAGAGGGGGTTCCCTTGCTGCCCCCGGATGGGACGTGAGCTTGGCTGACGACGTGACCGCTACTCCCGCCCGCCTGCCACCGTCATTACTGCCGGCCCACTTTTGGCCGCATTGACCGCCGTGTCAGGCTGGCGCTGCTGGGTCGTGCGCTGGGTCGCCTCGAGTCGCGGTATTGGTTCCGCAATCGAAGAGGCGCGGTGGTGGCACAAGTGGCGGTGCGGTTGCTTGCATGCAGCATCCGGCGCGCCGGTTGCGTGACGCGTGGGCCTGGGCCTCCATGCTGGCGTGTTGGGAGTCGGAGAAGCGCGTCCACTTGGCGCGGTTGCATGCCGCCTGCATGGCTGCCCGCTTCTTTCGCCCGTTGGTCTGGGCAAAAGTGGGGGGTCTCTTGTAACCGCTGGGCGGTTGTGTGCACCACGCGCGGTGGTTTGGCTTCTTCCGCTCTGAGCCGGTTTGCATGACATGCGGGACCCAGCCCCCGCGTCGCAGGGGAGGGCCTTGGAGCGTGTTGGAGAAGACTCAGCCCGTGACGGTTGGGGGTGCAAGTAGGGAGAGTTGCCTTTAAAAGGAGGGCGACCCCTTTCGGAAGGCGACCATGTCTTCTCGCTCCCTTATGCATCGCGTCTTTCCACCTTCCAAGCCCCCGGATGGGGGATACCCGCCGTCTTTTCGCCTCATCGTTGGAGGAACGCAACTCCGTGGGAGTTGGTACCTTTCAGCCATCGTTCGGCTTCAAGGATTTTCATCTGCCAGCCCGGCTGTACCCCCCCCCCCCCCCGCCGGCGGTCACCCAAGACGGTGACCACCAGTTCCTGGGTGGGGAGAAGCAAGCCGGGCTGCGATCTTGGTCCCACCCTCAGCTTCAAGGATGTTCATCATCCTCGCTGGGGTGGGGGCTGGGCTGAGCCGGCGCTCTACCTCCCGCGCGGGTTCGTGGGTCACCCTCTCCCGCGGCGTTCGAGGGAGAGGGCGCTCACTGGCCCTGCGGGCGGCCCGGACTTCGACAACGCGGGGCTGGTCCACGGCGGGCGTCGTCACCTCCAGCGTGTCAGGCTCGTCGGCTTGGCTCCCGGCGGCCCCTCCTGCCGGTGGGCGGCTGCCGCGCCGTGTGCACGGGAGGACCACCCAAGATGTCGCGCGCTGCTAGGGCGGCGTTCGTGTTCTGGGGTGGTCCTGCCTTTGCACCGGGATGGCGCCCTCACGCGGAGGCCGGTGCCCCACTCGTCCGGGAGGATTTGAGTGGGGATCTGCCGGGGGGCTGATGGCCCCTGCCATCGGTGCCGAGGCGGAGGCGGCTCGAGAAGTCCCCGTCGCCGACGGGATCACCGCCACCATCCGCGCTTCGGGCCTCCGGTTCTTTGTACTTGTCCTCGCCCCTCGAGCGTCGGCGTGGGCGAGGGCAAGATTGCAGCAGCGCCCACCCTGAGGCCTGCGCTGCTGCGGCTCGGCCATCCGGAGCGGGGGTCGTTGTCGTTGTAGTCAGAGCGGGCGGCGGCGAGCCGCTCGTCAGTCTTCTGTTGCTCCGCAGGCCCACCCCTATCGAGTGGGGTTGTTCGTACCTGCGGAGGGGGAACCGGAGTTCCGTTTGTAGTGGCACTTTGAATGCCAGTGTTTTTGTTCAATATGGCTGTCGAGGCCTGAACATGTATGTAATTTTGGCACGGAGCCGTGTTTTTTCCTCATTTTCGAGCACTAAGACTCGCCTGTTGATTATCTGAACCGCTTCACCAAGCATGAGTCGCCCCGTGTCAAGGTGACGAGTGAGGTATCCGTATCCCGGAGGCGTAGGAGTCCCTCGGCTCGGTCGGCCTTGTTGTCTGAGGCTCCTCTAGCTTAGTTAAAGGGACCCCTTGGCCGCTCTTCGACGAGCCGAGGCCAGGGGTAGCGATATCAGCATGAACAGAGGCGGAGTTGGCTCGAAAATGAAACCTGGTTGGCCGGAGCCTAGCCGGGTTGTCCTGTTAGCGGGACCGACGCTGGAGTTGATCAGCCGAGGCCTCGGGTCGGGCTGGCGCCCTTGGAAGATGGTTGGCCGAGGCCCCAGGGGTAACCGGCCGAGCCGCCTGCTCGGGCCGGATTCCCGGAGAAGTCCCTGGACCGCGTCGCCGTCCGAGGCTGGGTCGGACCTCGCTGAAGGTGTCGTCGATGCCGAGGGTGCTACAGCCCCCTTTCAGCGTGAAGACCCGAGCCTGCAGGATCAGAGTGTCTTGTAGCGTGTGCCTTCTGCGGCCGCCGAGGCCAGAATACACACCCTCGCTGTGTTGTAAAGCTGCGTCTCCTTTCCTCTCGTTTCGAGTATCTGGACTCTTTTGTCGGTAACAGGGATGTTTGTGCGAGCGAGAGTTGCTTCTCGCGGAAGGTGATGAGTGAGGTATCCGTATCCCGGAGGCGTGGGAGTCCCTCGGCTCGGTCGGCCTTGCCGCTTACGCGCACTTTCACCCGTCCATGAGGCCCTGTCACCGACTCAGTCGAGAAGGCTCGAAGGATCGCATCGGCAGAAGAGCTTCCGAACGTGAAGACTTGTTCGGTCCGCGGAATCGCTTCATCCGAATGCGAGTTACTTATCGCAGAAGGTGATGAGTGAGGTATCCGTATCCCGGAGGCGTAGGAGTCCCTCGGCTCGGTCAACCTTGGCTGCTTACGTGTACTCCGTCGTTTTCAGGATCCACTTTTCGAAGTAGTCAGAAAGCACGAAAGATATTCTGGCAGAAGAGATCTTTTTTCGAGGAAAATTTCAACGAAGAGGGGGTTCCCCCCCTTTTAGCCCCCGAGGGAGGGTCGGGCTTTGTCGAGGCGAGGCCGACCCTTCCTTGATGACTAAACTTTGCGTGGGTGCGAGGTATATGAACAACTTGAAAACATCTTAAGGGTAGAAGCGACGTAGCTGTTGGATATTCCAAGTGTTGTCGTAGACCTCGCCTTGACTATTGGCCAGCTTGTACGTCCCGGGCTTCAGAACTTTGGCGATGACGAATGGCCCCTCCCAGGGGGGCGTGAGCTTGTGCCTCCCTCGGGCGTCTTGCCGCAGCCGAAGCACCAGGTCGCCCACCTGGAGGTCTCGGGACCGGACCCCTCGGGCGTGGTAGCGTCGCAGGGACTGCTGGTACCGCGCCGAGTGTAGTAAGGCCTTGTCCCGAGCCTCTTCCAGCTGGTCCAGCGAGTCTTCTCGGCTAGCTTGGTTGCTTTGATCGCTGTAGGCCCTCGTCCTCGGGGAGCCGTATTCCAGGTCAGTGGGTAAGACGGCCTCGGCCCCGTAGACCAGGAAGAACGGCGTGAAACCCGTGGCTCGGCTTGGCGTTGTCCTCAGGCTCCAAACCACCGAGGGGAGTTCCTTCATCCATCGCTTGCCGAACTTGTTGAGGTCGTTGTAAATCCGAGGCTTGAGCCCTTGTAGAATCATGCCGTTGGCACGCTCTACTTGCCCATTCGACATGGGATGAGCCACGGCGGCCCAGTCCACCCGGATGTGGTGATCCTCGCAGAAATCCAAGAATTTTCTACCAGTGAACTGGGTACCGTTGTCGGTGATGATGGAGTTCGGGACCCCGAAGCGATGGATGATGTTGGTGAAGAACGCCACCGCCTGCTCGGACCTGATGCTGTTCAGAGGTCGGACCTCGACCCACTTGGAGAATTTGTCGATGGCGACCAGCAGGTGCGTGTAGCCCCCGGGCGCCTTCTGCAAAGGGCCGACGAGGTCCAGACCCCACACAGCAAAGGGCCAGGTGATGGGTATCGTCTGCAGAGCCTGAGCGGGCAGGTGGGTCTGCTTCGCATAGAATTGACACCCTTCGCAGGTGCGGACAATTCTAGTGGCGTCAGCCACCGCCGTTGGCCAGTAGAAGCCTTGCCGGAAAGCATTCCCGACAAGGGCTCGAGGTGCTGCGTGATGGCCGCAAGCCCCCGAGTGTATCTCTTGCAGGAGTTCCTGACCTTCGGCGACGGAGATGCATCGCTGGAGGATGCCCGAGGGGCTGCGGTGGTAGAGCTCCTTCTCATCGCCCAGCAAGACGAACGACTTGGCGCGTCGCGCTACCCGCCGAGCCTCGGCTCGGTCGAGGGGTAGCTCTCCTTGGCGGAGATATTGCAGGTACGGGGTCTGCCAATTTCGATCAGGCGTGGCCCCGCTCCGCTCCTCCTCGATGCGCAGTGCCTCGCCCTCGGAGGCCGAGGTTACCTCGGGCTGAACCGAGGGCGCCTCGGGTTGAGCTGAGGGTGCCTCGGGCTGAACCGAAGGCGCCTCAGGCTCGGGCGAGTCGTCGATCTTGATGGAGGGTTGATGCAGATCCCGGGAGAAGACGTCCGGGGGAACCGTTGTTCGCCCCGAGGCTATTTTTGCCAGCTCATCCGTAGTCTCGTTGTAGCGCCGAGCGATGTGGTTAAGCTCGAGCCCGTAGAACTTGTCTTCCAGGCGCCGAACCTCATCGCAGTAGGCCTCCATCTTCGGGTCGCGGCAGTGGGAGTTCTTCATGACTTGGTCGATGATGAGCTGCGAGTCACCGCGGGCGTCGAGGCGCCGGACCCCTAGCTCGACGGCGATCTGCAACCCGTTGACTAGAGCCTCATACTCAGCCACATTGTTGGACGCCGGGAAGTGGAGGCGTAGCACATAGCGTATGTGTTTCCCGAGGGGCGAGATGAAGAGTAGGCCCGCGCCGGCTCCCGTCTTCATCAGCGACCCGTCGAAAAACATGGTCCAGAGCTCCGGTTGTATCGGAGCCGTCGGTAGTTGGGTGTCGACCCATTCGGCTACGAAGTCCGCCAACACCTGGGACTTGATGGCCTTCCGAGGGGCGAACGAGATTGTCTCGCCCATGATTTCCACCGCCCACTTTGCAATCCTGCCCGAGGCCTCTCGGCACTGGACGATATCCCCCAGGGGGAAGGATGACACCACAGTTACCGGATGAGACTCGAAGTAGTGTCGCAACTTCCGCCTCGTCAGGATCACCGCATATAGCAGCTTCTGAACTTGTGGGTAGCGGATCTTGGTTTCGGACAGTACCTCGCTGACGAAGTAAACTGGCCTCTGAACGGGCAATGCATGCCCCTCTTCTTGCCTCTCGACCACAATCGCGGCGCTAACCACCTGAGTGGTCGCGGCGACGTAGACCAAGAGGGCTTCTCCGTCAGCTGAAGGCACCAAGATAGGCGCCTTAGTGAGGAGCGCCTTCAGGCTCCCGAGAGCTTCCTCGGCCTCAGGGGTCCAAGCGAAGCACTCGGCCTTCCTTAAGAGGCGGTACAGAGGCAGGCCTCTTTCTCCGAGGCGTGAGATGAAGCGGCTCAGGGCCGCGAGACATCCCATGACCCTCTGTACGCCTTTTAAGTCCTTGATGGGCCCCATGCTGGTGATGGCTGCGATCTTCTCCGGGTTGGCTTCGATGCCCCGCTCGGAGACGATGAACCCCAAGAGCATGCCCCGGGGCACCCCGAAGACACACTTCTCGGGATTGAGCTTGACGCCTTTCGCTTTGAGACATCAGAATGTCACTTCAAGGTCGGAGAGGAGGTCGGAAGCTTTCCTTGTCTTGACTACGATGTCATCGACGTAGGCCTCGACCGTGCGACCGATGTGTTCGCCAAACACATGGTTCATGCACCGCTGGTACGTCGCGCCCGCATTCCTCAAGCCGAACGGCATGGTGACATAGCAGTACATGCCGAAGGGCGTGATGAAAGAAGTCACGAGCTGGTCGGACTCTTTCATCCTGATTTGGTGATACCCTAAGTAGGCGTCGAGGAAAGACAGGGTTTCGCACCCAGCAGTGGAATCCACGATTTGATCGATGCGAGGCAGAGGGTAGGGAACCTTCGGACGTGCTTTGTTGAGACCAGTGTAGTCTACACACATCCGCCATTTCCCCCCTTTTTTCTCACAAGCACAGGGTTGGCAAGCCATTCGGGATGGAATACCTCTTTGATGAACCCGGCTGCCATTAGCTTGTGGATCTCCTCGCCTATCGCTCTGCGCTTCTCCTCGTTGAATCGGCGCAGAGGCTGCTTGACGAGTCGGGCTCCGGCCCAAATATCCAGCGAGTGCTCGGCGACATCCCTTGGTATGTCGGGCATGTCCGAGGGACTCCACACGAAGACGTCGGCGTTAGCGCGGAGAAAGTCGACGAGCACTGCTTCCTATTTGGGGTCGAGCCTAGAACCGATCCGGATCTGCTTGGAGGCGTCGCCACTGGGGTCGAGGGGGACGGCCTTGACCGTCTCCACTGGCTCGAAGTTGCCGGCATGGCGCTTCACGTCTGGCACCTCTTTGGAGAGGCTTTCCAGGTCGGCGATGAGGGCCTCGGACTCGGCGAGGGCCTCGGCGTACTCCACGCACTCCACGTCGCATTCAAACGCGTGTTTGTACGTGGGGCCGACGGTGATGACCCCGTTGGGGCCCGGCATCTTGAGCTTCAGGTAGGTGTAGTTGGGGACGACCATAAACTTCGCGTAGCATGGCCTCCCCAGTACCGCGTGGTAGGTTCCTCGGAACCCGACCACCTCGAACGTCAGAGTCTCCCTTCGGAAGTTGGAGGGCGTTCCGAAGCAGATGGGAAGGTCGAGTCATCCGAGGGGCTGGACGCGCTTCCCGGGAATGACCCCGTGGAAGGGCGCAGCGCCTGCTCGGACGGAGGACAGATCGACGCGCAGGAGCCTGAGGGTCTCAGCGTAGATGATGTTGAGGCTGCTGCCCCCGTCCATAAGGACCTTGGTGAGCCTGACATCGCCGACGACGGGGTCGACGATGAGCGGGTATTTCCCCGGGCTCGGCACGTGGTCGGGGTGGTCAGCTTGGTCGAAGGTGATGGACTTGTCGGACCAGTCTAGGTAGACTGGCGCCGCCACCTTCACCGAGCTGACCTCCTGGCGCTCTTGCTTGCGATGCCAAGCCGAGGCATTCGCCGCATGCCCACCGTAGATCATGAAGCAGTCGCGGACCTCGGGGAACTCTCCTGCTTGGTGATCTTCCTTCTTGTCGTCATCGCGGGCCCTGCCACCGTCCGCGGGTGGCCCGGCCCTGTGGAAATGGCGCCGAAGCATGACGCACTCCTCAAGGGTGTGCTTGACGGGCCCCTGATGATAGGGGCACGGCTCCTTGAGCATCTTGTCGAAGAGGTTGGCACCTCCGGGGGGCTTCCGAGGGTTCTTGTACTCGGCGGCGGCGACAAGGTCCGCGTTGGCGGCGTCGCGTTTCGCTTGCGACTTCTTCTTGCCCTTCTTCTTGGCGCCACGCGGAGTAGACGCCTCGGGAGCATCTTCCGATGGGCGGCCCTGGGGCTGCTTGTCCTTTCGGAAGATAGCCTCGACCGCCTCCTGGCCAGAGGTGAACTTGGTGGCGATGTCCATCAGCTCGCTCGCCCTGGTGGGGGTCTTGCGACCCAACTTACTCACCAGGTCGCGGCAGGTGGTGCCGGCAAGGAACGCGTCGATGACATCCGAGTCGGTGATGTTGGGCAGCTCAGTGCGCTGCTTCGAGAATCGCCGGATGTAGTCCCGGAGAGACTCTCCCGGCTGCTGCCGGCAGCTTTGGAGGTCCCAGGAATTCCCGGGGCGCACGTATGTGCCCTGGAAATTGCCGACGAAGGCTTGGACCAGGTCACCCCAGTTGGAGATCAGCCCCGGAGGCAGGTGCTCCAACCAGGCGCGAGCGGTGTCGGAGAGGAACAGGGGGAGGTTGCGGATGATGAGGTTGTCGTCGTCCGTTCCACCCAGTTGGCAGGCCAGGCGGTAGTCCGCGAGCCACAGTTCCGGTCTCGTTTCCCCCGAGTACTTTGTGATAGTAGTCGGGGGTCGGAACCAGGTCGGGAACGGCGCCCGTCGGATGGCCCGGCTGAAGGCCTACGGACCGGGTGGTTCGGGCGAGGGACTCCGATCCTCCCCGCTGTCGTAGCGTCCCCCATGCCTGGGGTGGTAACCTCGGTGCACCCTCTCGTCGAGGTGGGCCCGACGGTCGCGATGATGGTGCTCGTTGCCGAGGTGACCTGGGGCCGCAGGCGCGGTGTTGCGCGTGCGCCCGGTGTAGACCGAGGCTTCCCGCATGAATCGGGAAGTCGCGGCATGAGGTTCCGAGGGGTATCCCTGCCTTCGGGAGGCAGAGCTCTCGGCCCGTCGGACCACAGCGCCTTCCAGGAGATTCTTGAGCTCTCCCTGGACTCGCCGACCCTCGGTGGTTGATGGCTCCGGCATCGCGCGGAGAAGCATCGCTGCTGCAGCCAGGTTCTGACCGACCCCACTGGATGCGGGTGGCGGCCTGACTCTAACGTCGTCGATGATGCGGTGCTGGAGACCTTGGGGCAGGTGACGTATTTCTCCGGCCGGGGGTTGGCACGCCCATGCCTGCCCGACGTCCCGGCGGACCGGCTCAAGCGCTCTTGCTCCCTCGTCGAGCCTGGCCTGCGCCCCGCGGACTTGCCCGAGCTGTGGGTCGTGACCCCCCGCCGGAACGGGGACCATAGCTAGTTCCCGTGGGATGTCAGCGCGAGGCACCGGCCTAGGGAGATCACCGTCCTCCGGCATGCCGAGATGATTGCCTTCGGAAGGATCCCCTAGCTCGACGTGGAAACATTCGCGGTTTGGGCCGCAGTCCTCGTCGTCGAGGCTGCGGCTACCGTCGGAACAGTCGGAGAGGCAGTAGTCACATGCGGTCATGAAGTCCCGCATGGCACTGGGGTTGCCAAATCCAGAGAAATCCCAACAGATGTTGGGGTCGTCATCTTCCTCGGTCCCAGAGGGCCCGTAGGTCGAGACGTCCGTCAGCCGGTCCCAAGGCGACCGCATGCGAAACCCCAGAGGGGTTGCACTCGCCTCTACGAGAGCGACCGCCAAAGCAAGGTCGCTAGGCGGGTTGAGGCTGAGTCCAAAGGATGTAGGATGGGAATCGGTCGGTACCTTTCGGTCGACGAGCAGCGACTTAGTCACGTCGGGGACTAATTGCACCGTCGTCTCAGGTACGAGGGCGACGTCCTGCAAGCTCTCCGCGAGCGCACTGGCGTCGTCCGCTTGCTCGGGATTGGCGTGTCGCGGGGAGATGGCGCTCGCCTTCGTCTCAAACGCGAGGTCGACGCCCGACGCGCCCCCCGTTGGGGCGCTGGGGACGCCGACTCGCTCGACAGCCGACGAGGCGCGGCCTCCCGCTTGGCCTTGGTTGCCCCGCCTCCTCCTCCGTTGGCGGGGGAGGGGACGGGGCGAGCTCGAATGTTGTTCTTCTACCACGCGGGGAAGACGTCGTCGATTCCGCCGCCGGCGGGCGGGCTGTCGGCCGCCATTGTCGTTGTCGCGCGGCGGTGGAAGGAGTATCATGTCGTAGCTACCGTCCAAGGACATGAACTCAAGACTCCCGAAACGGAGAACCGTCCCGGGTCGGAGAGGTTGCTGGAGACTGCCCATCTGGAGCTTGACGGGAAGCTGTTCGTCAACACGCAGCAGGCCCCTACCTGGCGCGCCAACTGTCGGCGTTTCGAGACCGGGGGGTCCCTAAGCCGACGAGTGAATGTCGCCGCGTGCCCCAGCCCAGATGTGTCGAGCGCGTGGGCGAGCGCGAAGGGGGGAAGTGAGGTGGCCAGAGATGGGCGTGAGAGAGGTGGAAATCCCGCGGCCTTCGTGTTCGTCCCGCGCCCAGGTCGGGTGCGCTTGCAGTAGGGGGTTACAAGCGTCCACGTAGGAGAGGGAGCGAGTGGCCTCACGAGAGCGCCTGTCTCGTCCTCGTCCCCGCGCGGCCAACCCTCTCTAAGAGGGCCCTGGTCCTTCCTTTTATAGGCGTAAGGAGAGGATCCAGGTGTACAATGGGGGTGTAGCAGAGTGCTACGTGTCTAGCGGGGGAGAGCTAGCGCCCTAAGTACATGCCGATGTGGCAGCCGGAGAGATCTTGGCACCCAGCTGGTGTGATGTCATGGCCGTCGGAGGAGCGGCGGAGCCTGGCGGAGGGACAGCTGTCGGAGCGGTTGGGTCCTTGCTGACGTCCTCCTGCTTCCGTAAGAGAGCTGAGAGCCGCCGTCGTCACAGAGCATGCGGGGCGCCATCATTGCCTATCTGGCGGAGCTAGCCAGATGGGACACCGGTCTTGTTCTCTGCGGCCCGAGTCAGCTCGGGGTAGGGTGATGATGGCGCTTCCTGTTGACGTGGCTGGCCTGCGCCCTAGGTTGGGCGACGTGGAGGCTCCTCCGAAGCCGAGGTCGAGTCTGTCTCCCATGGCCGAGGCCGAGTCCGAGCCCCTGGGTCGGGCGAGGCGGAGGTCGTTCGGCAGAGGCCAGGGCGGAGTCCGAGCCCTGGGGTCGGGCGAAGCGGAGTTTGTCGTCTTCTGGGGCTGAGCCCGAGTCCGAGCCCTGGGTCGGGCGGAGCGGAGTTCGTCATCTTCCGGGACTTAGCCCGAGTCCGAGCCCTGGGTCGGGCGGAGCGGAGTTCGCCGTCTTCCGGGACTTAGCCCGAGTCCGAGCCCTGGGTCGGGCGGAGCGGAGTTCGCCGTCTTCCGGGACTTAGCCCGAGTCTGAGCCCTGGGTCGGGCGGAGCGGAGTTCGCCGTCTTCCGGGACTTAGCCTGAGTCCGAGCCCTGGGTCGGGCGGAGCGGAGCTTCCTATGGTGCCTTTGGCAGGGCCTGACTTCCTGTCAGTCTCACTCTGTCAAGTGGCACAGGCGGCGTTGTCCTTTTGTCAGGCCGGTCAGTGGAGCGGCGAAGTGACGGCGGTCACTTCGGCTCTGCCGGGGGGCGCGTGTCAGAATAAAGGTGTCAGGCCACCTTTGCGTTAAATGCTCATGCGATTTGGTCGGTCGGTGCGGCGATTTAGTCAGGGTTGCTTCTTAGCGAAGGCAAGGCCTCGGGCGAGCCGGAGATGTGTCCGCCGTTGGAGGGGGGCCTCGGGCGAGACGGAAATCCCTCGGGGTCGGCTGCCCTTGTCCGAGGCTAGGCTCGGGCGAGGCATGATCGAGTCGCTCGTATGGACTGATCCCTGATTTAATCGCACCCATCAGGCCTTTGCAGCTTTATGCTGATGGGGGTTACCAGCTGTGAATTAGGAGTCTTGAGGGTACCCCTAATTATGGTCCCCGACAAATAGTGTCACGGCTTCTTTATGGGTTTTTCAAATCGCCAGGGGCCTCTGTGCAAGATGACCAGCACGGGCGCGCGCGGGCTCGTTTCGCCTGGTCTTGGGCTGGTTTCAGCCGAACACTATTCATTCTTTTCCTTTTTCTTTTTCTGCTAGACTTGGAAATTTATAGGAAATTCTAGAAAAATGATAAAATCATGGGACCAATTTTACTAGACTCCTAAATTCCTCTAATATTTAATAAAAATAGTTCCAAGATTTTTAGTCCAAACCTGGATTTATTTGGTATTTAACAATGCCTAAACCTAGTCTTTTAGAGTTTTAGAATTAAATTGGTAGCTCCAAAAATAATAAAACTTTTTGGGTGAGCTTGATATGATGATTAAAACCTTTGAGTAAAGTTTGGCATGCTTTGGATACTGTTTGATCCCAAACCCAAGAAACTAGCTTTCCAGGATTTAAATACTTAACCCTAATAGAGTACTAGACTAGGAAACTATAGTGACTAGTGGGCACCGTGAAGGAAAGTTGTATTCAAGATGCAACTTAGTATGTTTCTATTGTAACTGCATATTCATAGCATCACATGAACATTCATTTATAGGTATTGTTACATATAGAAAACGAAGAAGACGTGGTAGTTGAAGAAGAAGTTGCCCCACAAGCTGAAATTCCACATGTCAAGAACAACTTCTACTTTGATATTTGTGGAACAGATCATGAGCCTCCTACAACACAAGGCAAGCCCCGGTGCATTTACCCTTTCCTTGTTATTTCAAACTCTTTACCACTTGAAATGATGCATTAGGTGATAGGAGTTGAGTGATAAACAATAGCTACATTTCCTTCCTTGGAACTGATTACCATTCTTTGATACCTGATTTTACTTAAAAGTTTTCTGATGCTTAGCCTTGCCTTAGAAAACAAAATGTTTTGTTTTAAACAAAGAGATGCTTCATATGGGATGGGAAGTTTTCAAAGAAAAGACTTGATGGTGAATCCATCATGGCCATGATAGGTTCAACATTGGAAAAGATGTACCTCTGACAGGTACCAAACTTTGGGTTTTAAATGATAAAGACGAGACCGGGCGGGTGAGTTGGACAAGAAGGAAGTCTCGGTGTAGTGTCTCCGTCTGAGTCAATTAAGGACCGTGTCGATGTAGGCTTGCTGATTGAGGACCCTTTAACTGGCCACATGCCTCATCATGGGTAAGCTTTGCCTCGGTCGGACCAATACCATAAAGGCCAACATGCAATGGGAGTGGAGAGATGGCGAGAGTAGCGTGTACCCTCCGTGGCAAGAGGCTAGACGGTGGAGTATCTGTGCTCTCGGTTGGCGTGAACCTAGTCCGGTCTTGAGAAACCCGGTGGTGAGTTGACATATGCAAGGGTTAAGTGCTACATATGTCGTGTGGTTGAAGATCCTGTAATACTCAAAATTGTATACAAGGAATAAATAGAGGTCTTCTTATTTTGTATGCCATATTTTCATCATAAAAGAGCATACCTATAATTAAGAGATGAATTAAAACAAATGATAAAAAATATGCATCATGTTGGAGTTATATGTTTGTGCATTAAATAAAAATAATAAGGATAACAATAATAATAAGATAATAATTACTAAAGGTTGGATTAAACCCTAAATTAAAATTAGGGTTTTGAAAAATAAGAAGAAGAGAAATGATATAAAAATATAAATAATATAATTATATTTCTAAAATTGTATTTTTAATTTCAAAATATGATTTGAGAATAAATTTGGCACTAGTTTGAATTCTAAATCGTGCGGGCGATGGTCGTGGATTACATTAAATCGTGCGGGCGATGGTCGATTGGATTACATTAAATCCGGGGCGCTGGTGTTTGATCCAACGGCCGAATTCGTGTACCGATTCACTTCTGTCGTGATCTAATCGTGGCCATAACTCTTGGATCGGACGACCAGGATAGAATGATACCCCTTCGTGGGTCTAATTTGCACTTGAGCCCCTTGGTTTATGTCAAAACAACTCGCGGTCCACATATAGGAGATTCTGAGTCTAGAGAATTATTACACCAGGGCCTTGACCTTTCTGGTTATTGAGCCGCAATCCAGAGAAGGTAAAATTAGAATAAATGAATTAGTAAATGCATTTTAATACAAAAACAATTCCTAGAACTTATTTAATTCATAGAAAATTTATTTTTAGTCCAAATTGATGCATTCCAGTTCCTTATATTTTGTAATATTATTGTTTATCGCTTAGAGTCTCTGTTTTGACATGAAAATAGTAAGAAAATTTACTTCTCATTTAATCCTATTTCAAGCACATTAAACCTTTGGAAATTCATAACTAAAAATCCATAACTCCAAAATTAATGATTCCTATTCCTAGGTTCTTATTTTAATGTGTAGATTATTATTGTGTATTTTATTTACATGTTTGGTGTGATGTTAATTTTTGCTATACTATGTATTTATTGAATTTTTGTGTTGGTGCGAGTAGACGAGCAAGCTACTGTGGATCCTGAGGTTCAGCAGATAGAAGTTGCTGAGCAGGAGCTCATTGAAGGCAAGTTGTGCGCTTGATCACTTTCATTTACCCAATAATGTTCTTTATTACCACTTATCAATGCATAGGTTTAATTTTGATGGGACCCAATAGGTCACTCTAGACTGGTTATCCTTTTTACCTTGTTTATCCCTGAATCAATTGGGTAGCTATGCTATTGCTTTATATGGTTTTGGGATAATATTTCATTACAAACATGTTCCAATTATTCTGTTATGTTATTTATGTTCATGATAAGATCATTAAGTTAATTGGAACATGGAGCGACCACTCGGGAAAACAGTGCTACCACAAGGGTAGTATGGGATGCCCTTGGCTGATTAACTAGAAAAGCTAGTGGATGACTACCTTACCCGAAAGGGGCAAGAGCAGTAGGGGAGTGGTCAGTGTAGGGAGGTCCTTGGGTTGATTTTGCTGTGATGGCGGTCATGCGAGGGATCCCTGCATTAGAGCTTCCTAAAAACTGTAGTGGGTTTTCTGAAGCTAGTGGAACTTTGTAAAGGCCCCGTAGTGTTACCCTGCCTCGCCTCCTTGGTAGAGGTGTATGGGATTCATGACCCCTTGGCAGATGGGTAACATGACTTGTGGGTAAAGATGCGCAACCTCTTCAGAGTGTAAAACTGGTATACTAGTCCTGCTCACGGTCATGAGCAGCTCGGACCCTCACATGGTTAATCTATGGAATTAAAACTCAATTTGTCATTTGCATCGCATTGGGATTATTTATTTATTACTTTTCTTTATTATTATTAAGGTTTGGTATTTACTTATACTTAGTAACTGCTAATAAAATTTTGACCAACTTATCAAAGCAATGCTCAGCTTCAGCCTTTATTTTGTTGATCAGCCTTACACTTCACATGAACTCCCACCTTTGGTGAGTTCATGCACATTATTCCCCATGACTTGTTGAGCTATGAACGTATGTGAGCTCACTCTTGCTCTCTCACACCCCCCCACAGGAGAAGAACAGGTGGTCGAAGAGGAGCCGCCTAGCACTGAGGCTTTTGACTTGATCTAAGTGGCGTCTCCCAGTCAGCTTTGTGGCGCCAGGGAATAATATATAGTTCGCTTTATTTTATCATTTATTTTTGTAAGACTTTCGCTATGTATTAAGTACATTTATGATTTTTATGACATTTATCTCTATGCACTCTGTTATTATATGTGTTATCTTCTCTAGCGCATATGTGAGATGCACCCGGCTTTGTTCCTTAAATCCGGGTGTGACAAAAGTGGTATCAGAGGAAATGTTGACTGTAGGACAGAACCTAGATAGAAATGTACAAAACCCTTACCAACTTACCTTACTCTGATTCATTCTATACTTATCTCACTCTGATTCTTTCCATACTTATCTTGATCCTGTCTCACCTTCTACTGTTCTACTCTAATTATTCTTACCTTTTCTACTCTGAGACATGACGGATTTCACACCTTGGAATCCTACAATATGACCTTTTTAAGAGATATGAGACCTAAGACAAAAAAATTAAAATTATTTTCTCTATTAAAAATGTTGGATGATTGTTCTGATGATCAATGTCTGATTTGCTTCTTTGATTGATTGAAATAGTATAGATGGGCATCTTAGCATGTACCACTATAAGCTAATGTATTAGCTTTAGTAGGTGACACACTTAGCTAATAAATCCTTCAAAGTAACATGCTTCGTAATTACTGCCTTGTCCATAATCCTTTCTTTCTTACCATATGTTTCAAACTCAGATGGTCAATACCAGGAAGGGTGGTGGAATCGATCTAGCTCCCAATCGACACATTCAGAGGATATTCAGACAACCATAGCAACAACCTGAGATAGATCCTCCACCGCCTCCACCAGCAGGAGTTGACCCAACTATTGTAACACAGATGAGGATAATGCAACAGATGGCTGACACTATGGCGGATATGCACGCGCAGAAGCGGCAGGAACGCTAGGGGATGCGCCAAGATCGAGAGGATATACGACAGGAGATGCGCCAAGAGCGAGAGGAGATACGCTAGGAGAGAAGGGCGCAGCAGCAACAACAACATCAACAAGCACCACTGCCTCCACCTCCACCACTAGTTCCACCCCGGGACAAGCACCGGGAATTTATGAGTCACAAGCCTCCTACCTTCGCCAGTTCGCTAGATCCACTAGATGCTGATGATTGGCTGAAATATATTGAGAAGATGCTCAACATCGCCCAATGCTTTGACCGGAGAAGGTTCTTTATGCTTCTGGTCGCCTGATTGGTTCTGCTGCTAACTGGTGGGATTCTTATGTTGCTGCCCATGATGTTGCTAATACTATTACTTGGGCGGAATTCATAACTCAGTTTAGAAACTACCGCATTCCTACTGGATTGATGAAGATCAAGAAGAAGGAGTTTCTGTCATTGAAGCAAGGCAACATGTCTGTCAGCGAGTACAGATTCAAATTAATTCAGCTGTCAAGATATGCTCCTAATGAGGTGGCAGATGATGAAAGGAAGCAAGAGCACTTCACAGAAGGACTCAATGGGCCCCTACAGTATGCACTGGTTGCTCACACATTTCCATTATTTCAGAGACTACTGGATAAGGCTCTTGCTATTGAACACAAGCTTGTTCAATTGGGAGATTTGAAGAGGAAGGCCATTACCCAGGGGCAGGGTAGCAGCAGTGTTCGACCTCGCTACGTTCCGCCACAGGGTACACCGACTTGTCCAGGAGGAGGACCACGCCCAGCTCAGTACACTCCACAGGGGTCTCCACAGACACCTCCCACTCATCAGGCTGTCCCCACTGGCACCCCGGTGAGGCCTACAGGACAGAAGACTGACCCTACATGCTTCAAGTGCAGTTAGGTTGGGCACTTTGCTAATGCTTGTCCGGTGGGGAATTCTGGTACACCAGCTCAGAATAAGCAACAGACTCATGGCAAGGGATACTCTATTGCCAGGGTTAATCAAGTCAATGTAGATGTTACTCCTGATGGTGCTGACATCACACTTGGTATGTTTTACGTTAATGCAATTCCTGCAACAATATTATTTGATTCTGGTGCTACACATTCATTTATGTCTGCTCGATATGCCAATACAAATGAAATACCACTGCAACATACGAGAAAACCAATGATAGTAATCACACCTAAAGGGCCTGTTGAGGCAACTCATATGACACATAAATTGACATTAACAATTATGGGAAGAGAATTATGGGCTACCGCTATAGTATTAGAGGAAAGCAGTATAGATCTGATCCTTGGTATGTCATGGTTAAGGAAGGCAAAGGCCATTATACAATGTGGTAGGGGTACTATAGAACTCGCCAGCCCTAAAGGAGAAAGATTTCAAGTTCAAATTGCAGTAACCACCTCTTCCAGACGTGCGATGTTCTTTATAGATGAGGAGTTTGTTGGTGACAACATCCGTGTGGTTAGGGATTTTCCAGATGTCTTTCCAGAGGAGTTACCAGGGATGCCACCGGAGAGGGAAGTTGAGTTGGTCATTGATCTCTTACCTGGGACTGCTCCTATTTCTAAACGCCCCTACAGAATGTTCATAGAAGAGTTACAAGAACTTAAGAAGCAGTTAACGGAGTTGTAGGAGGCAGGGTACATTCGTCCGAGTTCCTCACCTTGGGGAGCACCGGTATTGTTTGTACAGAAGAAGGATGGTTCGCAACGGATGTGTGTGGACTATAGATCACTCAATGATGTTACCATTAAGAACAAGTACCCGTTACCTCGTATTGATGACTTATTTGATCAGATGAGAGGTGATAGGGTGTTCTCTAAGATTGACCTCAGGTCGGGTTACCATCAAATGAAGATTAGGCCATCTGATATTCCCAAGACGACTTTCTCTACCCGATATGGTCTATATGAATTCACAGTCATGTCGTTTGGCTTAACCAGTGCACTAGCCTACTTTATAAATTTGATGAACAAGGTGTTCATGGAGTATCTCGATAAATTCATCGTGGTATTCATCATTGACATTCTTATTTATTCCAAGAATGATAGTGAGCATGAGGAGCATTTGTGGATGGTGCTACAGAAGTTACAGGATAATCAGCTTTATGCCAAATTTACCAAGTGTGACTTTTGGCTTGGTGAAGTACATTTTCTCGGGCATATCATCTCCAAAATAGGAATTGTTGTTGATCCAGCTAAAGTAATAGCAATAATGGATTGGAAGACACCAAGTATAGTTTCGGAGATCTGGAGTTTCTTGGGACTCACAGGTTATTACCGGCGATTCATTGAAGGGTTCTCCAAGGTTGCTAAGCCTATGACCTCATTGTTGGAGAAGGGTAAGGAGTTTAAGTGGACTGATGAATGCCAAGAGAGTTTCGATCAGTTGAGATCTAAGTTGATGGTTGCTCCAGTACTGATTATGCCAGATCTACAGAAGAATTTTGATATATATTGTGATGCAAGTCGTTAAGGTCTGGGATGTGTGCTTATGCAGGAAGGACATGTCATTGCCTACGGGTCTTGCTAGTTGCGGAAACATGAGTTGAACTACCCCACTCATGACTTAGAACTGGCAGCCGTTGTGCATGCTCTCAAGATTTGGAGACACTATATTATGGGAACCAAGTGCCGAATCTACACTGATCACAAGAGCTTAAAATACATTTTCACTCAGAAGGATCTTAACCTTAGGCAACGCCGATGGTTGGAGCTCATCAAGGATTATGACCTGAAAATTCACTATCATCCGGGGCAAGGCGAATCTGGTTGCGGATGCTTTGAATCGGAAGGGGCAGGTCCATGCAACTATTGTTACTCAGTTACCCGATGAGTTAGCAGAAGATTTTGAGAGGCTCAATCTGGGAATAGTTGCTCATACAGAAGGAATTACCATAGAAGTGAAACCTACCTTAGAGCAAGAAATACGAAAAGGTCAGATCGGTGATGCCAAAATTCAGGAGATCAAGGATCTGATAACAGAAGGTAGAGGCCTAGATTTCACGTAGAATGAGCAGGGTACAATATGGTTCAAGAATCGAATTTGTGTTCCGGATATCGATAGTCTTCGAGAAACCATATTGAAGGAGGCACATGACTCAGTTTACTCCATCCACCCTGGTAGTACTAAGATGTACCAGGACTTGAAGCAGAAGTATTAGTGGTATGGACTAAAGAAGGATGTTGCTTCACATGCTGCTCTATGTGATGTTTGCCAGAGGGTGAAAGCGAAACATCAAAGACCTGCTGGTTTACTACACCTGCTTAAGATACCTGAGTGGAAATGTGAAGAGATTGGCATGGACTTCATTGTGGGTTTACCCTGCACATCTGCTGGGTATGACTCTATATGGGTGATTGTGGATAGGCTAACTAAAGTAGCCCACTTTATTCCAATGAAGACCACGTATTCAGGAGCCAAGTTAGCAGAGTTGTACATGGCACAGATTGTATGCTTACATGGGGTGCCAATGAAGATTGTGTCAGACCGGGGATCACAGTTTACTTCTCGGTACTGGAAGAAGTTGCACGAGTCCTTGGATATAAGATTGAATTTTAGTTCGGCCTACCATCCCCAAACTGATGGGCAGACCGAAAGAACCAATCAAGTACTGGAGGATATGTTAAGAGCTTGTGCTCTTAAACATGGTGGTAGTTGGGATAAGAGTTTACCGTATGCTGAGTTCTCTTACAATAATAGTTACCAGGCCAGTTTGAAGATGTCCCCGTTTGAGGCTTTGTATGGTAGAAAGTGCAGGACTCCACTGTATTGGGATCAAACTGGTGAAAGGTAGTTCTTTGGACCTAAAATTATACAAGAGGCAGAGGAACAAGTCCATTAAATTAGGGAGAATTTGAGAACCGTGCAGTCAAGGCAGAAAAGCTATGCTGATACCCGGAGAAGACTGCTAGAGTTCAAGGAGGGTGATCATGTCTATTTGAAGGTGTCACCTCTCCAGGGTATGCGGAGATTTAAAGTCAAAGGAAAGTTGTCCCCTCACTTTATTAGACCCTTCTTGATCTTAAAGCGAGTGGGAGAGGTTGCATATCAACTGGAACTACCTGATCATCTGGCGGATGTACATGATGTCTTTCATGTGTCACAACTGAAGAAATGTCTCAGGGTACCTCAAGAGCAGCTACCAATGGAGGAGAGGACCTTAGTATTCAAGATGATCTGACTTATGCTGAGTATCCCATCAAGATTCATGATACACTGACTCGTGTCACGAGAAATAAGGTTATAAAAATGTGCAAAGTGCAATGGAGTCACCACGGAGAAGATGAAGCTACTTGGGAGAGAGAAGAAGAGCTTCGCATAGATTTTCCCCATCTATTCCCTAATCCTTCCTAAATCTCGAGGACGAGATTCTTGTTAGGGGGTAGGATTTGTAATACTCAAAATTGTATACAAGGAATAAATAGAGGTCTTCTTATTTTGTATGTCATATTTTCATCATAAAAGAGCATACCTATAATTAAGAGATGAATTAAAACAAATGATAAAAAATATGCATCATGTTGGAGTTATATGTTTGTACATTAAATAAAAATAATAAGGATAACAATAATAATAAGATAATAATTACTAAAGGTTGGATGAAACCCTAAATTAAAATTAGGGTTTTGAAAATAAGAAGAGAAATGATATAAAAATATAAATAATATAATTATATTTCTAAAATTGGTATTTTTAATTTAACAATATGTTTTGAGAATAAATTTGGCACTAGTTTGAATTCAAATTCGAATTCAAATTGAACTTAGAAATAGAGAAAAGAAAAGAAAAGAATAAAAAGCTACCTGGGCCGCGGAACACCAATCTGCCCCACTATCGTTCCCCCTCCGCTCGGCCCAGTCGTGAACTCCCCGCGCGCGCCGTTACACTGACCGTGTGGGCCCGGGTGGCCAGTCACTCAACCGCACGCGCGCGTCGTGTTTGCTCTGCCGCTGGCCGATGGCTCCGGTTGGTCAGTCGTTCCGCGGACTCTGCGGACGCGCGTGACGCTATGTTGTGGGGCCCGCACATCAGCGCGTTCTTCTCAACGGTGTGCCACTTCTCCGCCATTGCCACACTGACCATCCCGCACACCTCCACCTCGGCACGGACTTGCGAGCCCATAAAGGGGTGGGCGTGAACCTTCCTCAACCTCCTAACCGACTCCACCGTGTCGCGTCCAAACCTATCAGCAATATCACCGCGCGCCTGCAACCGTGGTTGTGCGCCCGCCGCCGGGGAAACTCATCAGCCCCTGCTTATCCGCCTCAGCGCGCGGTCGAAGGCACGCGTCTGTGGCCTGTGAAGCTGACGGTGCCCCAATTCGAGCTGCACATCATTCGGACCAACGAAATTTCTTCGCCGGATCCCATCCCCACCGTCAACCCGCTCTGCGCCATGGCCAACCTCCTCCCAGCACTCCACTACAGTAAAAACAGCGTTCAACCTCTTCACTATACCCTTCTTAAGGTTTAGCGCTATCCAATTTTGGGCGGGGGGGTTAGTGCTGGCCGAATTTCACGCTCGCTGGCGAGCCATTCGCCGCAGGGGGGAGCTCCGCCGCCTATAGCGCTCGGGTTGGGGAGAATCGCATGAATCGTTGATCCTGCAATCGACAGCTCTGATTAAATCAAGTAGAGGTCGGGTTGGGGGCGTTTGTCTGCCGTTGATCCTAAGTCGTGCGGGCGATGGTCAATTGGATTACATTAAATCCGGGGCGCTGGTGTTTGATCCAACGGCCGAATTCGTGTACCGATTCACTTCTGTCGTGATCTAATCGTGGCCATAACTCTTGGATCGGACGACCAGGATAGATTGATACCCCTTCGTGGGTCTAATTTGCACTTGTGCCCCTCGGTTTATGTCAAAACAACTCGCGGTTCACATATAGGAGATTCTGAGTCTAGAGATTTATTACACCAGGGCCCCTGACCTTTCTGGTTATTGAAGCGCATTCCAGAGAAGGGAAAATTAGAATAAATGAATTAGTAAATGCATTTTAATACAAAAACAATTCCTAGAACTTATTTAATTCATAGAAAAAAATTCATTTTTAGTCCAAATTGATCCATTCCAGTTCCTAAAGTTTTGTAATATTATTGTTTATCACTTAGAGTCTCTGTTTTGACATGAAAACAGTAAAAAAATTTATTTCTCATTTAATCCTATTTCAAGCACATTAAACCTTTGGAAATTCATAAATTAAAATCCATAACTCCAAAATTAATGATTCATGTTCCTAGGTTCTTATTTTAATGTGTAGATTATTATTGTGTATTTTATTTACATGTTTGGTGTTATGTTAATTTTGCTATACTATGTATGCATTGTGTTGATGCGAGTAGACGAGCAAGCTACTGTGGATCCCGAGGTTCAGCAGATAGAAGTTGCTGAGCAGGAGCTCATTGAAGGCAAGTTGTGCCCTTGATCACTTTCATTTACCCAATAATGTTCTTTATTATCACTTATTAATGCATAGGTTTAATTTTGATGGGACCCAATAGGTCACCCTAGGCTGGTTATCCTTTTTACCTTGTTTATCCCTGAATCAATTGGGTAGCTATGCTATTGCTTTATATGGTTTTGGGATAATATTTCATTACATCTATGTTCCAATTATTCTGTTATGTTATTTGTGTTCATGATAAGATCATTATGTTAATTGGAACATGGAGCGACCACCCATGAAAACAATGCTACCACAATGGTAGTTTGGGATGCCCTTGGCTAATTAACTAGGAAAGCTAGTGGATGACTACCTTACCCAAAAGGGGCAAGGGAAATAGGGGAGTGGTCAATGTAGGGAGGTCCTTGGGTTGATTTGTTGTGATGGCGGTCAGGCGAGGGATCCCTGCATTGGAGCTTCCTAGAAACTGTAGCGGGTTTTCTGAAGCTAGTGGAACTTTGTAAATGCCTCGTAGTGTTACCCTGCCTCGCCTCCTTGGTAGAGGTGTATGGGATTCATGACCCCTTGGCAGATGGGTAACATGACTTGTGGGTAAAGATGTGCAACCTCTGCAGAGTGTAAAACTGGTATACTAGCCGTGCTCACGGTCATGAGCAGCTCGGACCCTCACATGATTAATCTATAGAATTAAAACTCAATTTGTCATTTGCCTCGCATTGGGATTATTTATTTATTACTTTCCTTTATTATTATTAAGGTTTGGTATTTAATTATACTTAGTAACTTCTAATAAAATTTTGACCAACTTATAAAAACAATGCCCAGCTTCAGCCGTTATTTTGTTGATCAGCCTTACACTTCACATGAACTCCCACCTTTGGTGAGTTAATGCACATTATTCCCCATAACTTTTTGAGCTATGAACGTATGTGAGCTCACTCTTGCTGTCTCACCCCCTCCCACAGGAGAACAATAGGTCGTCGAAGAGGAGCCGCCTAGCACCGAGGCTTTCAACTTGATCTAGGTGGCGTCTCCCAGTCAGCTTTGTGGCGCCAGAGAATAATATATAGTTCGCTTTATTTTATCATTTATTTTTGTAAGACTTCCGCTATGTATTAATTACATTTATGATATTTATGACATTTATCTCTATGCACTCTGTTATTATATGTGTTGTCTTCTCTGACGCATATATGAGATGCACCCGGCTTTGTTCCTTAAATCCGGGTGTGACAGATCCCCAGCTGCATATTAATCGATTCGGATCGTCGTTACTTCTCGGATATGAAGACTTGGTCACTGCCCTACACGTTTCAATCCAGTAAAGTGAAGGGTTGATAAAATATGACTAGCATAGGCCAAGTGCTTGACCTAGGATAGAAAGAACTCTAGATGCAGGTAATGACTTAACCTAAGAATAAAACTGGATTTTTAAGGATCCACTATTAGTAAGCATTTCTGCAAACAGAGTCTTTGATTCCTGATCAGCTCTACCTTGAATCCCACAAGCCAGCATATCCTTGAGAGTCTTTTCCTTTGTCGGGTAAGACTTGCGAAAGTACACTCCATACTCATGGTTTTCGAACCCATGTTGTTGTAGGTGATGAAGCAGCGGAGTTTTGCTGTTTCTGCTTGAAGGTGGTGCCAAAGGAGGAGGCCAATCAGTAAACTATTTGGGAGGATGTGTTGCCTCCCAGTTTAAAACACTAAGCTTGTGTGCGGGAGGACGTTTTACCTCCCTGTGTTGTAAAAATAACTTATGCACTCATAACACCCGGTATTGTAATAAATACTCTTTCTATATTTTACGAATATAAAGTAAGTTATTGTAATCCACTTCTGCTTATTCTTTTCTTCGACTATGTGTGTAATGTCTGCGTGATGGATGAAGCGCTCTTGGGCGATATGATGATGATACAAAAGACCGAACTTGTCAAGTGATTATGTGCATCTACATGGTTGTCCGATGTCCTTAGGACAAGGACATCGGTAGGTGGGCCTAATACCTTGGGAGGTTCCGTGACATAAGGCGACCTGATGCCTATAAGACCATCTCTATGTCAGTGCATTGGGCAATGTTGAGCATCTTATCCACTGACTTCAACCAATCATTAGCCTGGAGTGGATCTGGGGAGCAGAAGGAAGTGGATGGCTTGTGACTCAAGAACTCATGATGCTTATCCCTAGGTGGTGGTGGTGGTAGATGTTGTTGATTATTGTAGAGTTGAGCTTGCATATCTGCCATGGTGTTGGACATCTGTTGCATCAATTGGATTTGGGCGACGAAAAAGGCCTCGGACCCAGCAGGCAGAAGATTCGAGGGATTGATCTTCGGTTCTGGATTAGCTACTGCTTCCTTCGACAAATGCATGTAGGTAGATCGACACCTACTCCCTTCTTGGTATTGATCATTTGGGTTAGAGACATAGGGTAAGATAGATTTGCAGATAAGACAAATGAGTAAGTACGAAACACTCGACTTTTAGGTCACGATCTTTTGGGTCACAATAGCTCAGTAGATTAGAGTGTCACCTACCTAATATTACTACACTACATTTATGGTGGTACATGCTAGAATGTACCCACTATACTAGGTTTCATGATGTATATAGTCCCACAAATATTTCAATCAATCAAAGAAGCGAATAAATCAATTGTCATAAGAACAATCAGAACAGGCATTTCAAGCACCTAAATACCGATATATATATATATATATATATATATGTCTTAGGTCTATTATCTCTTTGGGAATTTCGTAGGTATAGGATTCCAAGGTGTGAAATCCTTTTGGACTTTTAGAGTAAAAAGATAAGAGTAGTAAGAGAAAAGCAGCAAAAGATGAGACAATATCAAGGAAAGTATAGAAAAAACTAGAGTAAAGGCAAGTAGGTAAGGGTTTTGTCCAGGTGTATCTAGGTTTTGTCCTACAGTCAACATGCCTCTGATACCACTTCTATCACACCCGGTTTTAAGGGCAAACACAGGTGTGTCTCATATGTGCGACAAACAATATCAACACCTACAATGACTCAGTGTATAGAGACGAATGTCACAAACTTTATTACATAATGAAAATGTGTTACAAAATAACTGATAATAAATAAATCAAACTAATATTATTTCCTCGGTGCCATCAAGCTGACTGGAAGACGACACCTAGATCTCGTCGAACTCATCGTAGTAGTCCTCCTCCTGGGGTACCTGCTCTTCACCCATGGGAGGGTTTATTGCAAGGGTGAGCTCACAGATGTTCATCGCTCAGCAAGTGCAGGGAATAATGTGCATGAGCTCACTTACAGTGGGGCTCATGAGTAGTGTAAGGCTGATCAACAAATAATGGTTAAGGTTGAGTATTGCTTTTAATAAGTTGGTCAAATTTTTATTAGCAGTTACTAAGTATAAGTGTATATCATCTCAATAAAATATGAAATCACAATTATAATAAATCCCACAATGCAATGCACATGACAGATTAAGTTTAATTTTATAAGTTACTCATGCGATAGTCCTGAGTCGCTCTTGACCGTGAGCACGACTGATACCAGTTTTACACTCTGGAGAGGTTGTACTCTTTACCCACAAGTTGTGTATCCCATCTAGCCAGGGTTTGCAAGGCCCTTAGACACTCCCGAGGTGAATGTCTAGGGATCCACTTTGAGGCCTTTACAAAGTTCCACTAGCTTTAGAAAACCTGCTACGGTTTCATGAGAAGAGCGATACAAGAATCCCTCGTCCAAAAAGACATCGCAGCATGATCGACCTGAGAACCCGCCTATACCGGCAACTCTCTACTGCCCTTGCTCCTAGTAGTCCTCCACCAGATTTCCTAATTAGTCAGCCAAGTGCGTCATATTCCACCCTTGTGGTAGCATTGTTATCTCAAATTAAGGTCCATGTTCCAATTAACACCATAATCTTATTATGTACAATAAATAATCTAGTAACAATAATAAAGTATGATCATGAATCCTATGTATCTTAACACCGAAAACCACATAGAGCAATAGCAGATACTGCCCAATAGTTCAGTGGTAAGCAAGGTGTAAAGTAAACCAAACTAGGATAACCTATTAGGTCCCATCAAATTAGCCAGGGCATATCATAGTGATTAATAGGAACATTATTGGGTAAAGAAGAGTGATGAAGGGCACAACTTGACTTCAGCGAGCTCCTGCTCATAGTCTTCAACCTGCTGTGCTCCGAGCTCTTCGGTTACTTGCTCGTCTACTTGCGACAATACAAATAAACATTGTATTGGAGAAATTAACATCACACCTAACATGAGAACAAACTGCATAATAATGTTCTACGCGTCGCTACGAGGTCGCACGCTCGAGAACCACTAAAATCGGAGGTATGGTTAAGAAGATATAGTTTTCGGAAGATTCTAGGTGGTTAAACAATAAAACTATACTCTATATTACTTAATGTAAATCATGTGAGGAAATATTACAAGAGAAAAACTAGTTTAACTTTATTCTAAGTTACAGTCTGATTAGAGATTATATCTTGACCAGTTCATAATTATGGATAGATTAATTCTGATTAGCAGAGATAGTCTACCACACACAGGTTGAATAAATGTCTAATTAAAAAATATGTAATATGTTGCAAATAACGGTATTACTGCGTAGGAAACTTTATTACGAAACTATCACAACTTGAACGGACTAAATCAGATTTAAAACAAATTAGTTATGAATTTTCTAAATTTTCTAGAATTATTTCTATACTAAAAATCGATTTCTATATTCATTTTACAGTTTCTAGATAACTTATGGATGGCGGGCATCAACTACAAAATTTAGGATCTGATCGAATAATTCTTAAAACATAAGTGGATGTCGGGTTTATTTTAATAAACTCAGGTTCTTTTGCTAATATGACGAACCCAAGGGGTACAAAGCAATCTCATCCGTCCAACCCACCCTCAAGCGCCCAGATTAGATGGGTATCCCTACACAAATCGGTAGGGTATGCGAACCGTATGCTCTGAGATCTAGGGTCGGCAGTGCTCGACGCCATCCTTTAATATGCACCCTCCAATACTAAACCAACGGTCGCGATTTAATGAAGCGAACGAGTATTACTGGACCTAATCTCAGACCGACCAACGGTCATGATTTTATTTGCGCATAATTAAACCTAGCGCGTCCATCCGACCATCCACGGATCAGCGACCTAGAACAAACCTAGTCGAAACGTTACACATGTTCTAATCCTGGCCATTGCCACAGAGATCAACGGCTCCCGCGACTCTGGCATCTCCCCTTCGCCCAAGCGCGATGTACCGAGGCAGCGCCGCTCGCGCTTGACCACTGCAATCCTCCCAAGCCACTTGCCGAGGGCGGAGCGTGGCCCTAGCCATGGACCGACGACGGCGCTTCCCTTTCAGTTTGATGCAGCGGCGACGCTCGATTTCTTCAAATCTTGGCGATGGTTTCTCGGTGGTGGTAGCGAACTCGTCGATGGATGCGTAGGTGGTGCCGGTTGAGAAGGTGTTTAGTTTTAAAGGTACGAGGGTCCGTAACGGCTAACCCCCAGATCGCAACAAACTCAGCGCTAAATCGAGGAAGATGATTGCCCTGACAAGTGGACCCCGTATGTCAGCGAAAGCGAGCGTGGAATCGCGGAGAGAGGCTGACGCCTAGGTCCCGCAGACCGTGAGGGTGGGAGCGCGCGGTGGTGAGGGGCTGCACCCGTGCGGGCCGCACGGTGGAATCCAAGAGTGGCTGTGGGAGTGGTTTTGGGCCGACGTGAGGTGAGAAAACCGGGCCGGTTAACTTAAATTCGGCCCATAGCAGGTTCTTTCTCTTTTTTTTATTTTCCTGATTTCTGTTTTCCCCCTTTTATTACATATCCAAATTCAAATCTGGTTTTGAATTTAAGCACCAGGTAAATGCACCAATAAAATCCAGCATGATATGCAATAGTGGAATATTTATTGATTATCTTATTTTTATTTGTTTATTTATTTGGAAGGATATTCTTGATAATTAAGTCATATGCTAGAATCAATCCCCCATATTATTCCACAAAAAGCACAAAGGGACTTCCTAGTTTCTTAGAATATATTTTAGGGTTTAAATTCGATTTGAGCAAACCCGGTTTTTGACGGTTTTTCATGGACTGACCAAATTCCAGGACCCATTTTTTTCTGGTGTTCTGAGTTCGAGGACCCAAATAACACAGCGTGCCAAGTTCGAGGATGCACACATTAGCTACCTAGCATTCATTTGGCTGACCTCAGAATGGGAGTTACTAATTAATTTGTTGTGTAGTTTATTTTGTGCTAAAGGTTAATTAATTACTTCTATCTATGAGCTTTGAAGCCTAAATAAAGGAGCTTTCCGCAAAGAAACCAAAGCGCAAATGGAGTCTATATTATAAGTAACTCAACCCCTGAAACTGCAGAAAAGGTACACTTTACAACTTGCAAAGGCCACAGGAAGATAAACTTCTCCTTTAGACGACGACGCACACTTACAAAACTTGAATTCAAAGTAATTATTCTGATGGCACTATGTGCCTGGCATCAACTTTATATAAATATATATAGATATATATCATCATCATCAGTACGAACATCATTACGTGCATCTGATCGTGCATGGCCACATGGCTACTGCAAGTACGATAGAGAAGGATCACTGGAATGATTGTTGGAACGTGCATGGACTCCCACAGCTTGCAAAAGGTTGCATTGGTCCGGCCGGCCCTACACTCTCTTTTGGACTATAGGAGGGACAATCATCCTGGTACTTTGTTGGATCTTGCACTGCACGCATGATCACTGCTAGCTGTGTTGAATAGCACTGTCAAAGATATATACTATACTAGGCACGTTACATAGATGCATACTTATTCTTATGTAGTTTGATTGTTCGCAAGGTAGTAGGGTACTAGTTTTTACGTCCGCGCTCGAATTATATTACATCTCCCAAAAATCATCATTGTGAAAAAAAAATTACATTTAGGACTAGTTTCGGAACACTATTTTTCCAAGTGATTTCTATTTTTCTAACGGGGCGTTTGGATCCCTTCGTCTTAGAGAAATTAAAATTCACTTAATAAAGTAACATATTTAGCTTGGAATTTGATATTCCACCGGTTTCTAAAGATCTGATATAAGCTTATCTCAAATTTATGGGGTAGAGGATAGAAAATGATTTTATGTTTAACTAGAATTTGTTTTTACTTTGTAAGTTACAAGACGCTCTTCAAGTCACTCCTCTATAGTAAAAATATAGCACATAAATCTTCGACGTCTTTCTATTAATAGTATGCTGATATATTTTGTTTAAAACCGAATTAGCTTAATTGATATATGCCTAAATTACTAATAAAACACAGACAGAGAGAATGGAATTCAATTCCATTCTGAGGTATTATTATTAGAATGGAATTCAATTTCAATGATCTAAACGGGGTGTTATTAAAATGGAATTCAATTCCAATGATCCAAGCGGTGCGTAAGGGAAAATGAACTAATTTCACTTACGGGGCGTTTGGATCCATTCATTTTAGAAGAATTAAAATTCACTAAATAAAGTAACTTATTTAGTTTGGAATTTGACATTCCATCATTTTTCAAAGTTCAGATATAAATCTATCTCAAATTCATGGGGTTGAGGATGGGAAATGATTTTATGTATTAGTAGAATTTGTTTCTACTCTGTAATTTACATAACACTCTTCGTCTTATTCCTCTATAGTAAAAATGTAGCACATAAATGTCTCTGACATCTTGCTAATAATAGCATACAAATATATTTTACATAAAACCAAATTATCTTAATTGATATATGCCAAAATTACTATTATTAGAATGGAATTCAATTCCAATGATTCAAACGGAACATTAGAAAAATGTAAATCCATTGAAAAAATATGGTTCCCAAACTGACCCTTAGTTTAGAAAAAATCGGCAATATATAGCTAGCTAGTGACAACATCAGTGTTACTAAATTTCATACTGCTAAATAAGTATATTCTCGTTTCTTGTGTGCTGTATGCAGGAATTAATTAGTTCATGCATTTCAAACAACGAACTTGGCAAAACCATCAAGAGAGCTACACTCATAAGTCGATATACTCCTATATTGACCATATTTATTGGGTACAAGTAGAACGAGAAGGACCCAAGTGAACTGGGGGTTGAGTACAAGCTAAAAGAATCCAGAACATTTATATCCTCTTCCCTCCAGTCCATAAGAAAAACAGAAGCTAACAAGAAGTCAAAGGCCACCACTGAACTGTACTAGGCTTTTTGGTTTGAGTAATAAGTTCGTCCATCATTATATTTTTGTTTGGTTTTTAGAATGAGGAATCGGGTCATCTCACCAATTTGAGAAATGGATCTATGATGCACTGTGTCATTTTGCATAAAGTGATTCATCAAACCAAACAACCGCTACTGTTTCTCTATCCACAAATTCTCTAGCTTTGGCTGAAATACATATAATTCCTAAATAGTACTAGTATTATTTCCATGCATACATATTCCTCGAATGGATTGTCAGGAGGGGAAAGCCCAAAAACGTTGACAACACATGGGGTCACTGTTGTGGTCACATGGACAAGAATTAAAGCAGTATGGTCATGCCCACAAGAGAGTCACGGTTTATACTCCATAAATAGCAGCCGTCTTCGAGAGCTTAGCAGTCGAACTTGACTGACCTAGCTTGAAAGCGCTCGTGTCCCCACTGATTTTGCCGTATCTCTGAGTTGACACTGTCAAGATAGCCACCGCAATGCCTCAAGATCAGCAATTCATTTATTGGCAGAAAATTACTACTTCAATACCAGTCCTTGTCGATATATAAATATACACTAGAAACATGCACCACCTCCTCAGGCTTCGGTTTTCTTTTTATATATGAAATCAACAATTATTCTGCTTTTTTAGATGGATGAACTCACGTTTGTTCTTTCTTTTCCCTCATATAATTAATATACATTCTTTCATAAGATCTGCCGAGTAATGAAGAATTTGTACATCACGCAAGATCAAAAGGAAACGTACGTGTAAATAATTAAAAGCTGTACCTTTTTGTGTGGCAAAACGCAGAGGAGATAATTCAATCTCTCTCTGTCTCTATGTCTGTGTTTTATTAGCTATATATTATACGGTCTCTCATTATTAGAGTAAACGTACGTGTTAGGTTTCTTGATTAATTTGGGCTGCTGCTCCGATCCCAACACAATCTTTGCCGCAACTGAAATATATATACATGCTATATATTAATTGACCACTGGCAACAGGAAGTAGGACAGTGACATTTTAGTAGATGCACTGCCAGAAGCATCAGATCCAAGTAAGCGTCTCAGCCCATATCTAGTCGACATCCGAGAACACAAATTTTGTTAGACTTTAGCTTGCTTGGTACTTGCATGGGAGCTGATCTTGGCATGGCAGGGTGGTGCAGATCTTTTACGCTGACTTCTTCGCCACACAATTTTAGGCATGGAAGCCCTTGGTGATGATGCGATGGGAAGTGAGAGCAAGGATCCTAGTGACGACTCTGTTGGCGCCGATCCGGGCGCCAATCACTGCGTTGAGAACCGGCGGCGGTGCTCTCTGCATAGGCGTGGACGGTCCGTGGCCAGGAGCCGGACGGTCCGCGACCTGGTGCAGGGCTCGGGTTCCCTGCCTGACGGGTCGGATGGTCCGCGCGTACGCAGGGGCGGCGGAGGTCGCCGGCGGCGCCTGGATCTCGCTCCCGGGAGGGACCCCGTCGGGAGGAGAAATCTTATGTGTTGTCTAGGGTCGGCAGGCCGCAGGCCACCCTAGACACCTCTAATCGACGTAGAGCCGAAGAGAAGCGAAGGATTTGAGATTGAAAGGCTAAACTAGAACTACTCCTAATGCTTAAGGTAAAAACGAGAGATAAACTAATTATTGATTTGATTGTTGATATTTAATCGGCCATATTCCTCTGTATTTTGAGAGGAGGGGGGCTGGACCTGTTACAAACAAATCTCCCGAGTTAATTCCGTGAATCTAACCAGCAACCATAGCAAGAAACTCGGAACCCTAAATGATTCTGCGCGCGTGGACCGTCCGCACGGTCATTTTGGTGCCCAACATATGCCCCCCTGCTTTTTGGCGGAGTTGAGCGAACCAAAAGCAACTAACACGATGTGATCGCATGGGTTTCCTTAGGTATGTTTCCACATACTAGGATGATACTGCTTGAGGAAACGCTCGTTTAACGTCTTGGGCAAGTCTTTGCCTTGTAATGTTTGCAACAACTAGGCGTTACAAGACATCACCTGTATGACTTTATAAGGGCCTTCCCAGCTTGGCGACCACTTCCCAAACTTCCGGTCTTTGCTCCTTAGAGGCAAGATAGTCTTCCATACCAGGTCCCCTACTTGAAACGATTTAGCCTTGACCTTCTTGTTGTAAGCTTTGGTGACCATGATCTTATCCTTTTCTATTTCTCCTAAGGTTGTCACTCTCTTGTCGGTTACTTCATCAATATTTCCATCATTGAATTATAATAATCACCGATAGTTAGATCATTTTGCTTGGCGAACCTGACAGCATTTAAACTTATTTCCACATGCAACACTGCTTCCTTCCCATAGACAAGCTCGAAAGGAGATACTTTAGTAGCAATATATTTAGATATTCTATGAGCCCACAAAGCTTCGGACAAAATCTTATGCCACTGCTTAGGATTATCAGATATCTTCTTTTTTATCAGGCTAATTAATGTTCTATTACTCGACTCGGCCTGTCCATTGGCTTGAGCATAATATGGAGATAAATTGAGCAACTTAATCCTATATATTCGGCAAATTCACATACCTCTTTTGACATAAAAGAAGCCCCTTGGTCTGTAGTCAAAGTATGGGTAATACTGAACCTATGAATGATATGATCAGTTATGAACTCAATTACCTCCCTATGTGTCATGTTCTTCAGGGCAACAACTTCAGTCCATTTGGTAAAGTAGTCAGTGGCAACTAACACGAACCGATGCCCTTTCGATGATGAAGGATGAATCTCTCCTATAAAGTCCAATCCCCATCCTTTAAAAGGCCAAGGTTTAATGATAGGATGTAATTCGGCCGCGGGAACTAACTGTAGGTTGTCGAATTTCTGACATACTTGGCACCCCCTTGTAGTACTTGAAACAATCAGCTATCATGTTGGGACAGTAGAACCCGGATCTTCGTAATTACCACTTCATCTTCGGAGCCGATTGATGGGTACCATAAATTCCTTCATGTACTTCGGCCATGGCTAATATAGCATCACTTGCGCCCAAGCACTTAAGCAGGATGTCACCGACCATTCAGCGGTATAGTTCATCACTCCTTAAAACATACTTGAAAGTTGTATGCCGAACGTTCCTATCCATCCTAACACTGGGATTTCGTAGATAATTAGTTATGGGTGTCCTCCAATCACTTGCATCGGCTTCATTACTAGCCGAATCAATCAGGAGAACTTCCTGGCAACCCCGGGCGGTCCGGAGACCTCACCCGGACGGTCCGTGACCTAGGGAATTGGCCCTATACTGGTTATCAGATTTTCGGTTTGTGAAATTTCCCTCACTTTATCCGATAACCTGATGCATCTTGTGCCAAATTGTTGGCTCTGTGATTCTCAACTCTAGAGATGTGCCGAATGCTAAATTCGTCAAAGAATGAATTATGCCCCAACAGTTTTCAAGGTAACTGTTTAAAGTACCATCAAAACATTGATACTCTTCTAATATATGTTGGACAACCAGCTGAGAATCACCAAATGCCTTCACATGTTTCACTCCCATACAATTTAAAAGTTCCAAGCCAAATAAAAGGACCTCATATTCGGCTTGATTGTTAGAGAAGTCGATGGAAACATTACTTGGTGAAACAAGCATGATGCCAATTCCTTGTCCTTCATTGCAAACCGATCCATCAAAATATAAAGTCCAGGGAGTAACAGTGAGGTATGATATATCTACTTTATGAGCATCATCGATCGGATATTCTATAATAAAATCTGCTACGACATAGCCTTTCATAGATTTCAATGGTTCATAGGTCAGGTCATATTTTATAAGTGCATAAGCCCATTTACCAATTCTACCACTCATAACCAGGTTTTGCAACATGTATTTGACCACATCGGTTTGACCGGCAATGGCGCAATGACTAGACAATAAATAACATCTACACTTAGTGCTTAAAGAAAACAGGCATAATCATAACTTCTCGATAAAAGTGTACCTCGTTTCAGCATCCACCAGCCTCCGACTTAGGTAGGTTACCACATGCTCCTTTCCTTCGGTCTCTTGCGTCAGAACAGCTCCAATAACCTTATTTTCGGCTGCAATGTACAATCTGAACGGTACTCCTACATGTGGTGCTTTTAACACGGGAGCTGAAGACAAATACTTTCTGATGAGATCAAACGTTTCCTGCTGTTCTGCCCCCTAGGTGAATTCGACATCATTTTTAAGCCGAAGGATAGGAGTGAAGGCATTCTTCCCTGCTAAGTTAGAAATAAATCTCCGTAAATAATTTATCTTGCTGAGGAACTTCTGCACTTCAAGCTTACAGGTCGAAGGTCCCACATTTCGAATGGATTTAATTCGGTCAGGGTCTATCTCTATACCATGTTCATGAATGATGAATTCTAAGAACTTACCAGCCGACACTCCAAAAGTGCATTTTCGTGGGTTCATTTTCAGACCATACCGACGCATTTTATCAAAGGCTTTGCGCGAATCAGCTATATGAGAACTAAACTCAGCCGATTTGACTACAATATCATCAATATAGACTTCCACAGTGTTTCCCAATAGCTCATGAAAGATCAAATTCATAGCCCTCTGATAGGTAGCACCAGCATTTTTCAGACCAAATGTCATGACAACCCACTCAAATAAACCATTGAAGCCTGCACATATAAAGGTCGTTTTAGACGCATCTTCTTCAGCCATGAAAATCTGATTATATTCAGCATTACCATCAAGAAAGCTAATAATTCTATTTCCTGACGCATTATTGATCAATGTGTCGGCTATGGGCATGGGATATTCATCTTTAGGAGTTGCTCTATTTAAATTACGAAAATCAATGCATACTCTGAGCTTACCTGATTCTTTCTTCTCCACCGGCACAATATTGGAACCCACTCTACGTATCTGCAAGGTCTAATAAAATTAGCTTCTAGCAGCCGATGAATTTTGTCCTTTATTCGTGGGAGCAGGTCTGGACGAAATGTTTTAGCTTTCTGCTTCAACGGTCTGAAACCGGACTTGATGGGCAGCCGATGCTCTACTATCTCACGGCTTAATCCTGGCGTCTCAGTGTAGTTCCAAGCAAAGCAATCAGAATATTCTTTCAATAGACCGATCATTTCATCTCTAGGATCGATCTCCAGGGTCTTGTTCACAAGAGTCGGCCTTGAAGTTTTACCATCCCCTATATCGATCTATTCCAAAGGATCGACCGATGTAAACCCCTGTCCTAATTTGTCGAGATCTCTGAATTCCTCTATTATGTCTCCCACAGGGGAATTAGATGATCTCTGTGTGACGGCGGACCGTTCGGTCTCAAGAGTTGGATCGTCCGCAACACTGGTTTTATGTTGGGGTCACCGCTCGGCCTTAAAAGCCAAACCGTTTTGCGACAGACCGGACCATTCGGTCTCAGAAGCCAGACCGTCCGCGACTAGGGACTCATTCATTTTGTGTGTACTCATCATTTAAACTTTATTTAGGATTTAGTCGATTCTCTATCGGCTCTAGCATTATAGGAATGAATCCTTTTTTATCTATACTTATGAATTGATAATAAAAAAATCTACTCATGTGAGACACGTAGCAGTCTCATAGGTCCAAAGTACAGGGGCATCGGCCATGGCAATACGGGCCGATGCATCAGCATGTACTTGTTCTACCTCGTCGTCCACCCATTGTAGTAACATTTGATATAGCGTAGAAGGTACACATTGATTAGAATGAATCCAATCACTGCCTAAGATTAGACTGAAATTTCCTTCTACATTAGCAATGAAGAATGCAACAATAAGGGTGTTAGTCCCGATGGTTAACTCAACGGACATGACTCCCTTGGCTTTGATCCAACTATCAGTTCCAACGCCGCTAAGGGTCATGTTGGTCTTGACAAGTTCGTCGTCCTGTTTACCTAATTTTATGTACAATGAATAAGACATTAGATTTACGGATGCCCCCCATCTACCAACATTTTAGCAATCGGTATCCCATCAATGTGACCGCTCACAAAGAGTGGCTTTAAATGGTTTACCGATTCCTTTGGTTTAGTGAAGGCGGCCTCTTTAGGACCAAAGTTGAACTGAGCAACGACAAGTGCATTGTCACCGATAATAGTGCAATCGGCGGAGAATGTAATGATATTTACGTCCATACCTGGGCGTTCTGGAGAAGCTTCGTAGTCGACCAGGTCTTCCCCCAGTAGGTCGTCCTCCTCCATGGGTGTTGGAACGCCGTTGGAGATGTCCTTGTGTAGTGTGGACGGTTCGGACTCAGGGGTCAGACGGTCCGTGCCTTGTGCAGACGGTCCTGCCTTTATAGCCGGACTGTCCGCCATACCTGCAGAGAGCTGCACAATTGTTGTTTTATTTTCCGTTTTTGTGGTCGTTTGCTTTTCCTCAACGGCCTTTGGTCTCCATCTCTTTTGTGGTGGCGGGTACTGAGGATGTGTGTCATTGAGTATCTTTTCTGCCTCCTTTTCCTGGATCTTCTTTGCTCTCAAGCATTGTAATTTTTTGCTTTTGGGACCGTGTCAATCCCAATGGGCACCATCGAAGCATGGAGTATTTTGGATCGTCTATTTTGATGGCAGTCGTATCTTCTTTTTTGTTTACGTTGGCCGATTCACCAAAAATCATCGGCCCTTCATTATTTTCCTATACGACGACATCTGCTGTACCTATTTTGATGATGTCCTTTTTTTGTCATTCTCTTGGTTGCTGTAGGTATATGGCCCCTACCGGATTGGTCGGACTTTGCGGCCGAGTAGTCCGGCAATCTTGATGGGCTTGTGCCTGGTGACCGGATTGAGTGGTGCTCAATCGGTCCTATACTGGAGGTGCCAACCTGTTGAATACAAATGTTTGGGGTGCCCCCAAGCAGGGTACTTTGGCATCCCAAATGGATATGGTGGCATATCCCACATTTGATTTGGAGCATATGGCTGTGGTACGTATGTATATTGATATGGCATAGGTAGATATGGGGGTGGAGGTGTCCATGTAGGTATGTTAGTCCTCAACTGGACAGTATGACTGTTGGAACTTGCTCTCCTGGGCAAGTTGATCCAACAGAGGAATGAAATCAATGTGAACAAGGTTTTGACTCGAGGTGGCAATAGCTCTGTTAATCTAGCCTCTCAAGAGCACTGTACGGGGGTATTTATAGGTGCCTGAGTGCCTAACGTCTTGGAGTAAGGACGCATGTGCCCTCAGGCACCTAGGCTATCCCCGGAATATTCCCATAAAGTGGGGTTACAGACTGTCATTACAGAAAAGCCATTACAAATCGGGCCCGTAATGCAATTAGCCATGCGGGGCCTGTTACAATGGGCCGAATTCCACGTGGGCCTTCGTGTTTGACAAGGACGCTGGACGTGGGCGACCTTGTCGTAGGCCTTTGTCTTGCAGCGTATTGGACGAAGGGTGGAACCCGCCGGTCGTTTCGCCTCCGTTGGTGCAGCGAGATTGGCGAAGGCATCGAGTGAAGGGTAGCGTCTTCGCCTTCGCCCCAACATTTGCCCTCCGAGGGACCAGTTCGACTAAGTCATCTGGTGCCGAAGACGTTGCTAGATGGTGGAGACGCTGCCCTCGCTCGAAGTGGTTCCGCGACGGTTTTTGATGTGACCGTTGACGGACGCGGTACTGTTGGACTGCGGGTTTCCCGAAGCGTCGCGTCCTGTGTATAAAAAGGGGGGCGGGGCGGCGCGGGTCAGGTACTCTTTCTGCGCGCCGCAAAACCCTAGCCTCCTTTTGAAACTGTTCGTTTGCTCGCCTGCCCTCCTTGCTCCTGCTCATCGGAGATCTGGCCCACGTCAAGCAGACCGCCCGCCGCCGCCGGTATGTAGCCATGCCGTCCTCTTCCTCATCTGCTCCAAATACACCGCCGGTCGGTGCATCGTCCGAGGACACTTTGAGCAACATGGTGGCGGAGGAGTTACATCCTGGTGATACAGTGGAGTTTGGCGTGTCACGGATTTCCTCGGTCTGCGTTCAGGATATGCAGCAGCTTGGATATTTTGGCAGCGGAGTGGGGCGCGTCCCGGGGGCGGAGGAGGCCCCCGAGCCAGAAGGCGAGTTGGTCGTTTTTGAGGCTTTTTTCACCGCTGGCCTTCGTCTGCCTGCACATCGATTCATGGCGGAGGTCCTGCGGAGATTCGAGGTCCAGGTCCACCAGCTGACGCCGAATGTCGTGGTGGCTCTGGCGAAGTATGTTTGGGCGATGACTTCGTATGGTGGTCAGCCCTCTATGGGGGTCTTCGCAAAACATTACTGTCTGCATTGGAAAAATAGGAAAATTGGACGTGAGATTGCACAGTTTGGATCGTGCACGTTTACGCCGAGGACCGGCAAGACTTCGATGGAAGTCGTGGAGTTGGTTCCCTGCGCCCGCAATAAGTGGGGCAACTGGTGGGATTTCTGGTTTTACGTTTCCGAAGGCGCAGTTGAAGACCATCCAGGACCCCCCGTGGCCGTCATGTGCTCCCATTATTATGTGGCGTACCCGCAGTTTGAGGTGGCGGAGGATGATGAAGACGAGGGAGCCCTACGGTGCGCTGCCCGCATGAGTAGCGGGTGCGACTTAGTGGAGGAATTTATCGGGTATGGGGTGTGGCCCTTGGCGCATGGCTGGGCGCTGGGCGAAGTATGCCCTCGCGAGATGCCTTCCCGGGGCGGGCAGCGGGTGCGAAGCCCAGCCTTCGCGTTGGATTTGCATGGTCGGGATCCCGCCGCATTCGTGCGCGAAGCGAAAGACGGTGCAGCGAGGATCGTGGGGCGCTATGTGCCGAAGACAGAGGGTCTGTGGAGCTGGGATATCCGTGGGGCCAACGATAGATTGAATCGGGTCTTTGAATTGAACCGTTTGCCATACGGTGGTTATCCCGGGGAAGACACTGCCGACCGCCGTGGGAAAAACCAATGGGCGTGACCGAGGAAGAGCCTTCGTAGGTGGCTGCCCCGACCGCTAAGAAGAGAAAACTAGGTACTGCAGTGGGGGGACTGGGGGTCTCCGATAGCTTTGCTATGGAGTTGATGAGGACGTGCGCAGCCCTCGGGGGAAGGATGTCTTCGCCCGAGCTCCGGGAGTCTTTGGCGCGGATGCTGGAGGTTACCGAGGGTCGATGGCCCAAGAATGTTCCGATCCCCCGCGCGGCTAGCGAAGACTTCTTTATGTATCGCATGGCTCGTGACTTAAAGGTGTTTCCTTACGGGCGGAATATTGCTGCTGTTGTGTCGGCAGTGATGAACAAGGACCGTCAGGACGCTGCGTAGAAGCGCCTGGCGGTCGTCAGGATCGCAGATCCTAGGCATGAGGCGAAGAGGGCGCGGGGGAGCACGAAGGCTGTTGCTTCCGGTAGTAGCCAGCCGATGCCAGCTGCGAAACCGACCACTCCTGGACCTAGCAAGGCATCGGCGGGCGCGAAGACTGCCGCCTCTGGCGGAACCAAGCCTCCCCCGGGCAGATCCGCGAAAGGACGGGAGCTGCCTTCGCCAGGGAGATGTGTTGCGGACTTCGGCACGAACATCAGTGTCGAGGATTATTTTGTTGGTAAGTTTTTTTTTTGACTAGTTCTTTGACCGGTGATATGTTGTAGGGTCAGATGAGGGGCAATTGGTTGTTGTCCCGCCTTCGATGGCAACCGCGTCGCCAACGGCGGTGGTCCGGGCGAAGGGTGCCGCGCAAGACCCTTGGGCCGCTTTCTGCGCGAGCGGCGAGATTCTGTCAGCCGCTACCGCCAAGGATGTGGCGGGCTCCATGTCCCAGCGGCTGAGGGAGGCGTCGCAGCAGCTGTCACAGCAGCTGAAGCAAGTAAGTTGTGCTGGACTTTGGTGTTTGTTGTTTTCATGAGGGTTTGGATCTCATGTGCTTTTGTTAGGCGGCCGACTTCGCCGACCGCGTGGCGTTGGGTGTCCTGACTGCGGACGTGGCTGCCGAAGTCGAGAGGCTTCGGGCGTAGCATGCGGATGTTGTCCGGGAGAAGTCGGCTGCGGAGAGTAAAAACTGCAGGCTGGCGGAGAAAGTTGCCGCCATGGAGGCCGAGAAGACGGACCTCCAGCGCCAGCTAGCGGAGGAGAGGAGGGAGGTGATTCAGGCCATCGCTGAAGCGCAGGCTGCGCGAGCGGAGGCCAAAGTGGCGTGGGCGGAGAGCAGTCTCGCTAGTCAACGCGCCGAGGAGCTGGAGGCAAGGTTCAACGCCTTGCACGGCCACGTGGACAAAGTCGAGGCCTCGACGCGCTCGGAAGTTGAGCGGACGCACGCACAGTTTGTGGACGCGTACCGCGAGCTGGGCGCGTAGACTGCTCACTTCGAAGTACCCGACCGGGAAGGAGGCCTTCGCTTCCTCGAATGGTTGCAGGAGGAGCTGCTGGTGCTCCCGACCATTGTGGAGGGTTTCATGTCCTTCGCCTCCCTCGTCACCTGCGAGGGGGCCATGAATGCATTGTCCCACGAGGGCTGTAGACACTACGAGGTCTTCGACCAATCAGATGAGAACTTTGAACGTGAAATTTACAAGGTCGAAGACCCTATGGTGAAGCAGTCAGCGGGGGCACTCTTTGATAGGATGTGGGGTCCGCACGGTCGGAAGGCGGTCAGGGAGCAGTCCGACCGAGCGATAGAGCAGGTAATGGTTACTTCTTGTGCATGGTTGTGTGTGGTTTTTTTGCTGAATGAGTGTTGTGGCTGCAGATGGCGCATGCTGAGGACATTGAGGACCTTGGAGCTCTGGTCGGCGCGCCGCCCGAGGCTGCGGAGGTCAACCCGGTGCCACCCCTAGACGCCGGCGAAGGCTCCTCGGCTGCTCCCGTGCCCATGGTGGCCGGTGAAGACCCTGTGTCGGCCCCTGCGCCGACGGCCGAAGATGCTTTGAAGGTGGTGGCTGAGCCGGCAGCCGAAGACCCCACGGTCGTGGCCGGGCCTTCGCAGGTGGCTAATTAGGTGCTGGGGGGTTTGTAAATTTTGTCTGTGTGTTACTGAACCTCGGTTGCTACGCAGGTTCAGGGTTTTGGGCCTGCGCACGCAACCGCTACTGACAATGCTAATTTTGTGGCGGCTTCGACCGTGATTGCTAAAGGCGATTCTGATGATTCTGTGTCTAAGTTTTTTGAGTCTGATGATTCTGGGAGTTCGATTGTGTGGACGGAGGGGGTCTTCGGAAGAGGACTTGGATTATTTTGCAGCGTTGGATGTGGCCGCGGCGGAGACTCCTTCGCGTGTGATGGGTGCTGAGGATCATCCGGGTGCGAGTGCTGGGCGTATGCGGCGAAGAGCGGTGGCAAAACTGAGAGTAGGTGAGCTGTCGCGAGGTGAAAGGTGTCATCATGGTGAGATGGAGGGTGGTCGTCTTCGTGTGGATGGGACTAGCAAACGGGAATTGTTGTCCTTGCCGGCTGGGGCGAGTGTGGGTGAGGGGGAGCTGCGAAGTCTGTTTGCGGGTGAGGAATTGAGGATAATGTTGTTCAACTATAGGGAGATGGGTATCATCCCGAAGGTTGAGCCGATGTAATGTGTGGTGCCCTTGATGTATGTGTGTAATCATAATTATGTGTGATGAAGCTGCACGCTTTCGTTGATCAGGCTGTTCCCATAGGCTTCTGTGCGGAGTTCTTTAGAAAAGACTTCGATTTTTCGTACTAGTATTCCGGCTGCACCCGTAGGCGACTTTTGCACGGAGAGTCTTTTGGAAAAGACTTCGATTTTTCGCACATGTTGTGCTAGTCCAGCTGCACCCTTGGGCGGCTTTTTGCACGGAGAGTCTTTTGGGAAAGACTTCGATTTTTCGCACTTGTTGTGCTAGTCCGGCTGCACCCTTAGGCGACTTTTGCACGGAGATTCTTTTGGAAAAGACTTCGATTTTTCGCACTTGTTGTGCTAGTCCGGCTGCACCCTTAGGCGACTTTTGCACGGAGAGTCTTTTGGAAAAGACTTCGATTTTTTGCACTTGTGCTAGTCTGGCTGCACCCTTAGGCAACTTTTTCACGGAGAGTCTTTTGGAAAAGACTTCGATTTTTCGCACTTGTTGTGCTAGTCCGGCTGCACCCTTAGACGACTTTCGCACGGAGTGTCGCATGCGAGGGAGGCCGGCGCTGCCCCTCGCGGTGACTTCGATGTGGTCGAATGCCGAAGACCGTCGATGCGGTCTTTTTCGACATTGTTTTAATTTTTTGCGGGGGATTTTTGCGTGTATATTACATGGCTCCGCCTCATTAAAAACCTCACCCCAGGAGGAAAAGAGTGCGGGCCGGAATAAAACTGTTTGGTGAATTACAAGGGCGTGTTAGCCCTGAGGATTCAAACAACAAATTTACGGAGGTTGTCAATATTCCATGAATGCTGTAAGTCTTCGCCGGATGGCGTTGTTAGCCTGTACGCGCTGGGGGACACCTTCGTCTTGACGATGAAGGGACCCTCCCACTTTGGCTCCAGCTTGCCCCGTGACTCGGTCCGAGTTGTCCGAACGAGTATGAGGTCTCCTTCGTTGAATTCTCTCGGGACGACTATGTGGTCGCGCGATGCTTTAGTTTGAGCTTGGTATTTGTTGAGGGCCTGCAGGGCGAAGACACGGTCTCCGTCGATGAGGTCCTTCGAAGTTGGTTCGTCTACGTCGGGGACGGCCGAAGTGCTTGTCCGTGGTGACCCATGTTTTATTTCTTGCGGGGTCATGGCCTCCGATCTATATAGCAGGCGGAAAGGAGTGAATCCAGTCGCCCGGCACTCGGTCGTGTTCAACGCCCAGACTGCTTCAGGTAGCAGGTCGGCCCATTTGCCCTTCTTGTCGTCGAGGAGCATTTTCTTGATGGCCGTGAAAATTTTACCGTTGGCGCGCTCCACGACGCTATTGGATTGTGGGTGATATACTGAGGCGAAGGCAAGCTTGGTGCCAATTGAGAAGCAGAAGTCTTTGAAGTCCTGGCTGTCAAATTGTTTGTCGTTGTCAACTGTGAGCTCGGACGGGACTCCGAATCGACAAATAATGTTTTGCCAGAAGAATTTCTGGGCAGTCTACGATGTTATCGTGGATACTACCCTCGCCTCGATCCACTTGGTAAAATACTCGACGGCGACGAAGGTGAGCTTGAGGTTCCCTTGGGCCATGGGTAGCGGCCCGACAATGTCCAGGCCCCAGCGCTGAAGGGGCCACGTGTGGGCGATCAGCTTTGTGAATTGCGAAGGGTTTCCCGACCGTGGAAAAAACTTCTGGCAGGCTTCACACGACCTTGTGACCCGATTTGCGGCACAGATCATAGCAGGCCAGTAGAAGCCTTGACGGATCACCTTGGCAGCTAGGGCCCTAGGCCCCGCGTGAGAGCCGCAAGTTCCGCTGTGGACTTCGCGTAGGATCTGGACGCCTTCGGTCTCGGTGACGCATTTAAGCATGGGTTGACTGACCCCCTTCTTGTAAAGCTGTCCCTCAATGAGTGCGAAGTCCCGGCTTCGGTGTTTGAGGCGCTTGGCTTCATTGATATCGCTTGGATGGTAATATCCCTGCAGGAACAGGGTTATTGGTGCCCGCCAGTCTTCGGTCATGATGAGGTTGACTATGCGGTGGCCCTCGGTGTCGTTGGTTATTTGGAGGCCCTCTGGGCTGCGGACGGCTGGCGTGCCGATGACGTGGTAGAATACGTCGGAGGGTAGGGCCTCGCCTCTGGCGGCTGCCTTGGCCAATGCATCGGCCTCCTCATTCTTGGCTCGGTCCACGTGCTGCAAGGTAAAGCCCTTGAATTGTCTCTCGAGACTGCGGACAGCCGCGAGATACTGCATAAGTGTGGGGTCCTTTGCTATGTAGTCTTTCTCGACTTGGCCGGCAACCACTTTGGAGTCTGTTCTGATTATGCAGGTAGTGACACCAAGTGCCCGTAGCTTGTGAATGTCGAGGATGACAACTTCGTACTCTGCTACATTGTTGGTGCATCTGTCGGACTCCAAAGCAAAGCTGAGACATGCTGCATATCTGTGCTTGACCCCTGTGGGTGAAGTAATGACTGCAGCTGCGCCTGCCCCCGCATGGCACCATGCGCCGTCGTAGTGGATGGTCCACACCTTCTCTGCGGACGTGTCCGGCTGCGTTATTGGCCCGGTCCAATCGACGATGAAGTCTGCCAGGACTTGTGACTTGATGGCTGTCCTGGGCTCGAAGGTGATATGGTAGCCCGAAAGCTCGGCTGCCCATTTGGCGATCCGGACAGATGCCTCCGGATTTCTGAACAATTCGCCGAGTCCCCTGTCCGAGGTGACCCGCACCTTGAACGCTTCAAAATAATGGCGCAACTTGCGTGAAACCATAACGACTGCATAGGCGATTTTTTCCAGTTCCGTCATGTTGCATTTGGATGTCGTGAGTACTTCGGAGACGTAATAGACTGGACACTGCCTGGTCGTGCCCTCTCTGTCCTGCTCTTGAACCAGCGCTGCGTTGACCGCGTGCGGCAAAGCTGCGACGTAGAGCAACAGGGGTAGCGAGGGGTTGGGGCTTGTAAGAATCGCCAGCTCTGATAGGTGCTGCTTTAGTGAAGCGAAGGCCACCGCTTGTTCTGGTCCCCATGCGAAGTCTTTTGCGCCGCGTAGCATTTTGAGGAAAGGTAGGCTTCGCTCTGCGGATTTGGAAATGAATCTGTTCAGGGCGGCCAATCTGCCTGTCAGTCGTTGGACGTCTCTGGCTGACTGCGGGGGCATCATGTTGATGATGGCCTGGATCTTGGTCGGGTTGGCTTCGATCCCGCGGTGCGACACCAGGTAGCCCAGTATCTTCCGCTGGCGAACACCGAAGACGCACTTTTTGGGGTTTAGGCGAAGTCGTGCGTCCCGCATGTTCGCGAACTTTTCTGCGAGGTCAGCCAGATGGTCATCTTTGCTTTTGCTGGCGACCACGATGTCGTCCACATACGTAAATATGTTTCTGCCGACTTGGCTCTCGAGCACTGTCTTGGTGAGGCAAGGGAATGTGGACCCAGCATTCTTTAGTCCCTCCGGCATTCTGATGAAGCAATACATGCCGAAGGGTGTTATGAAACTGGTGCTGGCCTTGTCTTCCTCCTTCATATATATCTGGTGATAGCCGGAGAAGCAGTCAAGGAGTGACATGACTTTGCACCCGGCCGCGCTATCAACGATCTTGTCGATTCGAGGCAGTGGGAAATTATCCTTGGGGCAGGCCTTGTTGAGGCTGGTGAAATCAATGCACATCCGCCACTTGCCGCTCTTCTTTTGCACTATGACTACGTTAGCAAGGCACGTAGGGTAGGCGACTGGTTCGATGAAATTGGCCTCAAGCAGGCGGTGTACCTCGGCCTTGGCAGCTTCTATCTTCTCATCAGACATTTTGCGCAGCCTCTGCTTCTTTGGCCTCACCGAAGGGTCGATGCCCAAGCTGTGCTCGATAATAGTGCGACTGACTCCGACCAGGTCGAGGGCGGACCAGGCGAAGACGTCCTTATTTTTGGAAAGACAGGAGATGAGTCTCTCCTCGTCATGCGAAGTAAGGTCTTCGCTTATGATGACAGTTTGCTTGGGTGTTGCCTGTTCAAGAGGAATTGTCTTCGTCCCATCGTTGCTCTGCAGCTGTGCTTTTTCATGCTCGTTGGCGATTGGGCGGGTAGCCTTGGGGACCTCGTGCTGCGCCGTGAGGCAGTTTACCTTCCTTTGCCCTGGAACGAAGTCTCTTTCTATGTTGCGTGCGGCCTGCTGGTTGCCATAGACTGTGATCGCGCCTTGTGGACCCGAGATTTTCATGCATAGGTAAAGTCCGTGAATGGCTGCCTCAAACTTATTGATGGAGCCCCGACCCATTATGGCGTTGTACGGGTACACCATGTCGACGATGTCTAAAGTGACCTGCTCACTTCATGCATTGGGTGCTACACCGAAGGACAGGGGTAGCTCTATCTTGCCCACAGGAAAGGTGCCCTTGCCGCCGAAGCCATATAGGGGGTTGTCCAAAGGTTTCAGCAAGCTGTGGCTGATGCCCATGCAGTCGAAGGCGTGGAGGAAAATGATGTCCGCTTGGCTGCCGTTGTCAACTAAGACTTTGTGTAGGTCCCAGCCTGCCAAGCTGCAGTTGATGACCATGGCGTCGATGTGGGGTGCGCTGCGCAGGTCGACATCTCTGGCGTCGAAGGTCAATGGTACATGGGACCACTTTGTCTGCACGACTGGACCGGTGACGGCGACGTGGTTGATGCTACGGTAGTGGTCCCTCTTCTGTCGCTTTGTGTCGAAGTCGACGCTGGACCCCCTAGTGATCATGTGAATGACTCCGCGATACGGCTCATCAGCGAAGTCTTGTTGTTTTGGTGCTTGGGGGTGGTTTGGGTGGTGGATGTTTGGCTGTTGCGGGTGTGGAGGTGGGAGCGGGAGAGGTACGATTTGTACCTCCTGGTGGTGTTGGTATGCGTGGTTAGGTGGATGCTGAGCGGGGTCGTGGTTGTATGGTTGTGGGAGTTGTTGATATGTGTGCGCATTACTCTTGGGTTGTCGACTGGTTGCGCCTGAGACATCCTGTCTCTGGTGGCCTTCATTTCCGGGCAGTCCCTTGTTGGGTGCGTGCAGTCTTCGCCGTGAAACAAGCAGTAAAATCTGCGCGGCTGTTGCGCCCGTCCTCAGCCCCGACCACGAGTTCCATTGCTGCGGCCCTGGGGGATAATCTTGGCAGAGAGGGGCCTCACCAGCGGGGTGCTGGTTGGCGATGTTGTGCACCTACTGCTGATTGCGGCCGTCCCGACCGGAGTCTGACTGCGAGGGTCTCGTCCACGTTCGGCTGGACTGCGGAGGGTCTTTGGGTTTCCTTTAGGACTCGACCTTGCGCTGGTGGAGCTCTTCAGATCTGGCATATTTTTTAAACAGCTGATACAGCTCCTGGAGGTTCTTGGGTGGATCCCTGATGCAGTGGCTGTAAAGGATGCCAGCCCGAAGGCCACTGATGGCATAGTGAATGGAAATTTGGTCATCAACCGAAGGCAGTTGTGACTTGAGAGTCAGAAACTTGCGGTAGTACTCCCGCAGAGTTTCTCTTTCCAGCTGCTTGCGGAGTGACAATTCAGCCAAGGCATCGGTGTCTGGGCGGTACCCGTGGAAGTTGAGCAGAAATTTGTCCTGGAGACTTCTCCAGGAGTCGATAGACAACGGGGGCAACCTGGTGTACCAGGTGAGAGCCTGGCCTTCGAGGGCGATGATGAATGACTTGGCCATCGTGGCGTCATCCCATCCGGATGATGCAATGGTGACTTGATAGCTCATGATATACTGTGCTGGGTCAGTGCTGCCGTTGTACTTGGGGTAGGTCCCTGCCCTGAAGTTGGCGGGCCATGGTGACACTTGCAGGTGCGGCGCCAGAGGACTTCGCTCGTCAAGGTAGTTGACACCTTGGAATGCTGTGGCGTGCGGGATGACGGGTCCGCGCTGAGGAATGAACATGTCTCCGATTGGCGCACGCTGTTGGAGGGGTGGGCCGTGTTGCAGATCAAGTTGGCCTTCGCGCTGCATGAGCGCAATCTCTTGCTCAAGCTCCTGAGCCCTCTGCTCCTCATCGCGTATCATCTGGCGCACCTTGGCCTATGCAGAGACATGTTGGCGCTTGGCCTCGAGGATCTCTTTCTGCTTCTGGAGGTTGCGGTTCTTGACGCGCAAGACCCGCAGCTGTAGCTGTTCCTCTGCTGAAACACCGATGACTTTGCCATCCTCAGTGGCGTCCTCGCCCTCTAGTGGAGCGAAGCCTGGGGGAGGTTGTGGTTGTCCTCCAGAGCTGCAGGTGCGGAGGGTGCCTTCGGGTGTAGGTTGTTCATTGCGCTGTCTCTTGCTGAGTGCGTCGTCTTCGCAGGCTTCTTGGTGGGTGGTGTCGACAAGGGCCTTGCCCTTTTTCTCGGCCAGCAGCGCTGCCTTCGCTGCTTCGTCAACGGATGGGGCTGCCTTCGAGCTAGCTCTCTTGGGTGCCATCGCGGGTGGTTTTTTTGTAGCACGAACGGTGGGTGCCAAATGTTGGAACTTGCTCTCCTGGGCAAGTTGATCCAACGGAGGAATGAAAGCAATGTGAACAAGGTTTTGACTCGAGGTAGCAATAGCTCTGTTAATCTAGCCTCTCAAGGGCACTGTACGGGGGTATTTATAGGTGCCTGAGTGCCTAACGTCTTGGAGTAAGGACGCATGTGCCCTCAGGCGCCTAGGCTATCCCCGGAATATTCCCATAAAGTGGGGTTACAGACTGTCATTACAGAAAAGCCATTACAAATCAGGCCCGTAATGCACTTAGCCATGCGGGGCCTGTTACAATGGGCCAAATTCCACGTGGGCCTTCGTGTTCGACGAGGATGCGGGATGTGGGCGACCTCGTCGTAGGCCTTCGTCTTGCAGCGTAGTGGACGAAGGGTGGAACCCACCGGTCGTTTCGCCTCCATTGGTGCAGCGAGATTGGCGAAGGCATCGAGCGAAGGGTAGCATCTTCGCCTTCGCCCCAACAATGACCTTCCGTCTTTTCTGCTTGGTGAGGTGGTCCAATCGGTCTTACTTGCTGTTGCTCCTGAATGGATGTGCGAGGTTGCTTCGCTGGCCGGTCACTTGGGTCGGCCTTCTTTTTCACATATTTGGATAATAATTGATCGAAGATCGGGCCAGATTGACCAGCCGCTTTAAATGTATTAGTTTTTCACGTACCTATCTCTAGTCATCATGGTTTGAAGGTACGCGGTCGTTGCGGGTCCTGAGTGTTGCCGGACCGTCTGCTGGAATGCTTCGGACCATCCGCGCCTGGACGTCCGACCGTCCGTGATGCGCGGTATGGGTTACCTCGCCTGTCTCCTTATCTGCGCTTGCCCCCCAGTGCCGGAGGTTGTGATGGTCACCTTCAGGGTCTCCCCTCCGTCAGGAGTCTTTTTGGCCACTATTTTCCTGCAAGAAATTTTATTATTTTCATCGGCCTTTCGCGCGTCGCCGATGAGGACTTCTTTGCCTTTTTCCTCATCGACTATGCTAGGCAGAATAAGGACCTTTTTGCCCTCGAAGTCGATCACGTTCATTGGAAAGGGCTCTGTGTCTACTTGCATTTCCTAAAATGTCAATCATCCTTCGTTAATGGCCGATTGAATCTGTCGACGAAATACATTACAATCATTAGTGGCATGAGAAAAAGAGTTGTGCCACTTGCAATACGTGCAACGCTTTAATTCTATAATTGAGCAAGATTTTCTTTAGGTAATTGATGTATATGCTTGCGTTGGAAATTTTTGTGTTGCTTGTAGATGTTACAATTACATGTAAATGAATTGTGTTTCAGCAGCATTCAATTCCATGGATAGTCGCCAATGATGCTTCTTGTAGTGCCTGAGGCCGTTCTTGGGCTTCAGATGATTTCAAGGCAAAGTCTATGCGACAAAGTCCAATCATGGAACCGAGTTCTATCACAGGTATGGAGGTGATGATCACTTTCGTTTGGTAAAACAAATGGTAAGTAAAATTTATTTTGTTCTTGTTGATTGTAGTTGACTTGATGTAATTTCTCATTATAATGTTTGTCAAATGTACGTACAGGAAGCTAGCAGCGGTGTAGTGCCCAATGATGTTCAAATATACCTTAGAGGGCACAGAGGACCAAATTCTACAAACCCAAATTTGTTCTATACCCAAAAGGCAATAGATCGTCTAGTGAGTGTTTTGAAAATGCTTGATAGATTCTATTTATATGAATTTTTGTATGTAAGATTGCATTGTTCTTTTGTATAGAGGATGCATATGGCGAGGCAATGTCTAGTCAGCACAGATCAGACTACGACTGGAGGACCGTGCCTATTGATCCTCAGGCTGTGTGTGCAAGTGGTGGAAAACCTCATGGAAGATGTGGACTCTACATACCTTATCTTGTTTCATCGGTGTAAGTACAATACATTTATTTTGAATCTATCATGATGTTACTTGTTTGAAGGTACTTGATGTTCGATAATGTCATCGACTCGAGCCAGGTGAGGGTTTAGAGGGGTGGTTCACCGAGGTCTGCTGTTCATAGCTCCCATCGCTCTACTCAGGATACAATAGAAGTTAGCGACTACGAGAAGAGCTTACTCAACATCAGGAGCTGCAAAGGGTCCAGGAGAAATACTTGAGGCAAACATGATTGAAGACATCGGACCTCGGCGTTAGCCACCTCCAAAGCCGCATGAGCCGTGCTTAGATACCTATGGAGGTCATCGCCCAATCACCCCAAAGAGGTTGGAGAAGTGGGTCGCCCGGGCACAGAACCATGGCTCCTTTGGCACCTCGGGTGCACAAACTGCCACCCTAAGGAGAACCAGGAAATGACTAGGGGAAGGTAAGAGGAGTAAGGGAAACCTCGAGGAAAGATGGAACAATCATACCATCTCGTAGGATGAGCTCCCCTAGGAGGTCTTCCCAGATCCATGGGCGGATATCAGCTAAAGAGAGGTGTTAGCTAATAGGGAAGCCCATGAGGTATGGAGGGCAGACGTGGTTGCCTACACTCCTTTCCCCCACTTTGTCGCTAGTTACCCCCAAGAAGGGCAAGAAGGAGGCTAGCTATCACACCCGGTTTTGGAAGGCAAACCGAATGCAAACCATGTACGTGCCAGGATCAGAAACTCACGTACACAATGATTACATAGTTGGACGCCATCACACATTGCTCAAAATAAATATCGGAAATAGTACTTTATTACATCAAGATGTCCAAACATCCACAGAGTCATTAACTTAACATAGCCATTATCATAATCAAAGTGCAGATACGAAATGTAGAATGATAAGGCCTTCACAGGCAACTGACTGGGGGTTTGCCACTAAACACGACTAGAACTCATCGAACTCCTGAAACTCCTTAAAGTCCTCCATGTTGCCTTCGTCTTCTCGTGAGCATTGGTTGCAATTTGGACAACCTGGGTTTGGGTTGTTTTAAAGCAAGGGTGAGTACACATGAACGTACTCAGCAAATGTCCCGTTTGGCTAAAGTGGACTAGCTGTATGTGTGGTTAAGCTTAAAGTAGTTGCTTTTAGTTGGTCAGGTATTTATTACTAGTAGAAAAGTCAAATTTTACTAATAAACCCAAGTTATTACCCAAATGGCACTCCCTCCAAGAGGAAATACCAGAAACCGGGGTTATAATCACCATCAGTTACCATCATCATAAAAGTATCCAAAGTTACTCTAATCAAAGAGGATCCGGAGGCCGATGTTAACCGTGAGCACGACTGATATATCAGTTTCTTTCCCCTACAGAGGTTGCACACTTTACCCACGAGCCGTGATTCCCTTTCTGCCTGGAGAGCGCTACTCCTCATTGACCACTACCTTGGTTGCCTAGCAGGGTATCACTACGTAGCGTTTACAAAGATTCCAATGGTGTGCAGTTGCTCCTTAGGTTTCGCCAGTCGTACAAACACAGTACTCCTCCCTAAGGTGGATGACTAACAAAATCAAATCTAGTGAACCTCGACACCCACCCTTAGCAGAGCAAGCACTATGCCTCGGTCCCTATTGATGGCCCTCCGGCAAAGCCAACTACACCCCCAAGTTCATCTAATTAATCAGCAAAGAGCGTCCCATTCCACCCTCGTGGTTGTACAGTTATCCCGGTTGGTCGCTTAACGAACAGGTCCTTACGGAGGGTACTCAGGAAACAGCCTGAGTCCCCTAAAGTAACACAAGCTCATCATCATAATCAAGATAACATCATCATATCATAAATGTTCTCATCATGTTCGTTGATTAAAGTAGAGCAGTAGCATGAAGCTAACCATAATAACCCAAAAGGTAATCAAGGACAAGGTAAATACAAAGATAGGCAACCCTTAGGTTTCAATTAAGTAATGCGGGACAGTGAATTATAACGTAGATAGGACATAATAGATCAGAGGACACTTGCCTTCACCAAACAAATGCTCAGGGTCTTCAACTTTGTAGAACTCGAAGAACCTGACTACTTGGTTGCCGAAGCTTGACCGTCGATTCCTCGAAGCATGGAAACGAATCGCGATTTAATCGCAACGCGAAGCGAAGATGAATAGGCACAAGCAAACAAGCATATATATATATATATATATATATATATATATATATATATATATATATATATATATATATATATATATATATATATATAAGAACATTAGTACATTACACCATTCAAAGAAAAACATAATAGAACATGCAAAAATAGAGCTCACTGCTATGGTCACGCGACGAAAAGAAACGCGACAGTCGGAGCTACGGTCGAGAAGTTATTGCGTTTACTCTAAATAAGTACTAGTTGAAACATTTGATCCGACGTAATTATATTAATTGACATATATGAAATATAGATTAAAACTACTGTTTTGACTAACTCACTGTTTTAATTGTGGATGATTAAATAAATAACTAATTAACTGACATGAGTGATAATAAGCGAACAGTTTAATCTCGCGCGCGGATAACACACGATACGCGCGAACGACGCGCGACAAGGCATGCGACACACGCGAACGGCACACGACAAAACGGGTGAACCACACGCGCGAACCACACGCGACGACGCGCGCGAAACAGCACCGCGGCACGCGCACGGCATGCGGGACGACACGATACGCGAAACTAATAAATAAATAACATGATTAAACTAACCAATTATTTAATAAGAATAGTTCAGTTAACATTAACTGCACTGATGTTGATTTATAAATGCGCAATTCTAAACTATAATATGAAAATTTAAATAAAACGTCGTTCTATTAACCTCCTATCAAACAAACGTTTAAATAAATTAAATAAAATATGCAACAGTAGAGAAAAATACTTCTAACATGTAGATAATTCTGATACGAACCTAACGCAACTTGAACGGATTGAATCGGGTTTAAAACACAAAAGTTATCACTGTTTTAAACTAGACTAAATTTTTGCGTCCGGTTTTAATTTCGCATAGGGGTTTTTTCGCAAAAAGGTCTTCTTCTTCCTCCCCACGTCTCTCTCACGCAGGAAAACTTCCATAACCATGGGGAGGAAGTCGCGCGGGGAGGAGGGGGCCGGCCGACTACGCCTGCTGGCTGGTGCCGGCAGGGCGAGCCGCGCCAGGGGGAAGGCCGCACGGGGAGGAGGCCAGGACGGGCCGATTGGCCAACCAACCACATGTAGGGGCCTGGGGCCGTGCAGCAACGACAGGGGGGTCGTGCGCCAGGGAGGCCGGGCCTCACCGAGCCGGTGGGCCGGCTGGCCGACCACCGTCGCCGCGGGCGGCCGCCGCCATAGGGAGGGGCTGCCCGGGGGGAACGAAGGGGAGGGGGCGCCACTGTCAGGGAAAAGAGGGAAGGGAGAGGGAGCCCCTGCATGGACTGGAAAAGGAAGAAACGATGAAATCCTAGGTGCAACAATGGAGGTTTCTCACCGAGTAAGAAGACCCTCGCCGGAGTTGAGGAGGAAATCATCGATTGACGAAGACTCGGATGTCCAATCGACAAACCGGATGCGCCCGGAAGAAGCCCTCGATGAGACGATCGCAGCGGTATCCTCAGATTCCGCAGACGATGTACGAATTGGGAGTAATTGCTCGCCGGAGTTGTTGCCGGAGTTGGAATTGCTTTCGAGCTTCAGCGAGCAATTCTGGGAGCTGGGAATTGAATCTGAGAAAACAGTTTCATGCTCTCGAACGTGCTCGACGAGAAGTCGGATATATATATATATATAGTTGGGGTTCGGACGAGATAAAAATTCGGGTCAAATTCGGATTTTACCATTTGTAAAATTCAGAAAAGTCTAGAAATCCATATTTTATGCTCAAAATATTATAGATGCTTCCAAAAATTCCAGAAAAATTCCTAGAAATGTTTTGGCATCTAATGAACTCAAAATCATACTTAGAGTTTCTAGAAACATTTTAAGTACATCAAAGAAATAGATTTTGGTTTCCAGAAAATAGAAAAATACTCCAAAAAATATGAAAATCTACCGAGAGCTTCTATAGGATAACCTAACATGTTTCAAACACATTTTGCACTTAGAAACGTCGTGCAACGGCATGAATGCAACAACCAAAGCGCCTTTAGGGCTTATTCCACTAGGTTTACGCCAATATAAAACAAAATAATTCTCCATTTTAGGAAAAAGAGAAGGAAAGCAAAGAAATGAGAGAGTAATACCTGAATTTGGTGGATATTTAGGAAAGAAATTTTATACCCCTAAATTTAGGGTGTTACAAATCCCTTAACAGAATCTCGCCCTCGAAATTCAAAGAGAGGTTAGCAAGAACGACAAGGTTGGTTCATTGGTCTTTCATAGCTTCTTCTAACCCAGCTTTGACTCCACCGGCTTGACTTGTGGATTGGTTGCTTTGCCTTTCAGATGCTGGGGACCAACTGATGCAATTCTTGAGGATCTCCTAGACCTGTGGTTTAGGACCCACACACGCTTTCGCTACGCCACTCTGATCTTGTTGGTTGATGTTGATCTCATTGTATTAATTGGGGTTAGCGGCTAACCCCCTTAATAGAAGCATTGATATGCACTTGATAAAGACGTTGTCGACTCTGATCTTGATTGGTTAAGAGGAGTTGGAAGTTGCCAATCGGACAGGTGCAAGAGGAAAGGGTATAGATAGGAAAGGTAAGAATAGATGGATTAAAGAGAGAAAAGGAAGAGCACCCAACTACCTAACTCTATGGCACTCAGCTAGTAACACTACAGGAAACTGGATAAAGAACGTGGGTGAAAAACCGTCGAACTTAATGTAATAGGCCGTCGAACTTACCATAAGAACGTGGGTTTACCGACGAATATAGCCGACGGCGATTTTTGGACGAACTTAGAGAAGTAAGTTCGACGGCCCCGACGAACTTAACATTAAGAACGTGGGTACCGTCGAACTTATCATTAAGAACGTGGGTACCGTCGAACTTAACTTTAAGAACGTGGGTTTTTAAGTTCGACGGGGGCCATCGAATTTTTTCCCATAAGTTCGACGGCACCCACGTTCTTACATTTAAGTTCGACGGGGCCATGTGGCCGACGAACTTATGGGTCCTGTGTGGGTCGGCAAGGGCTGTCCATTAAGTTCGACGGTACCCACGTTCTTAACGTTAAGAACGTGGGTACCCACGTTCTTTACCCTTTTCCAGAAAAAAATAAAAAATACAGAAATGAAAAATTATACACACATAATATCACATGCAACACAGAATATCACATATAATACAAATTTCAAACACATGGATATATGTACATATCACAAATTCACACAAGTAATAGATATAGGTATATAGACAAACGAGATTTGTATAGATATAGAGACATGAGAAACGTAATAGATATAGATATATAGACAAACGAGATTTGTATCACGTAAATATTCTACTACAGCTAATTTCCAAAGAAACAGATCAATTTATATCCTTGCTCGCTTCTCGTCGTCGCCACAATGTCGCTAGAGCCTCCCCCGTCTTCTCTGTCGCCACCATAGAGGAACTTGTTGCTGACCTTTTCACGCCACCCTTAGCAAGAAGCGGCACGATGAAAGGAAGGTGGAGAAACTCCTACTTTATATTAGTATAATATAATGCACGTACATTGCGAGAACACAAAAATTATTCGATAAAATCTTTGCGCATATGTTATCATCGACTATAGTATATATTTTCTAATGGCCAACAATTGACAACAGTTCAAAGGAAAAGTCATGTACAATGAATAATAAATGAATTATTTAACACCACAGTACCTGTGTGCTTCTGTTAGCCATGCTGAGATGACAGTAAGAGAGACGATGGACTTCTCTTTCAAGATGCTTGGAACCAATAATGAATTTGGTAAGTCATACTCTTGACTATAGTGTGCTATTCATTTTGAAGACCATTGGAGAGTGCTGCAATTTATATATGTATAGTATTAATAAAGGGAGCTCATCCCCAAAGCATGATGCTCAATTCACTCAAAGGAACGAAAAATAGGACCACAATAAACATGCACACTTTCTATGGATTTACATGTTTATTATAACATTGCCCAAAAAATGTTATAGTTTCACTACACCAGAGGAAGTAAAACAGAAAGAGTTTTGGTTCCTTTTGAAATAGTAGTTTGTTTTATTAGATGCAAACTGATATGCTCACATATCTGAGGCTTGTTTATATGTAGAAATCAATAGCAGTACGTTCTTTTTCTTTGATAACCTATAATAATTTTTTTATAGAAAGTAGGAAAATATTTATGTATAAAAGTTACCTTATCTGCTAAAAATGATACAATTTCACTACACCTGAGAAAGTAAAATAGAAACTGTTTTGCTTCCTTTTGAAACACTATTTTGCTTGGATGGAAACTGATACGCTCATAGATCCTATGCTTGTTAATGTAGAAATCAATAGCAGTCCATTCTTCTTTGCTAACCTAAAATATTGTTTTTGTGGGAGAATAGTAGGGAAATATTTATGTACAAAAGTTACCGTGTGTGCTACAATTGCTGATGGTGCAACCAGGACTTTAGACCTGTTGATGAAAATCAATAATTTTTTTGGTGCATAAACTAAGAAGAGCACACGGTAAAAAAAAATTATGTAATAGCACTGGACTTCTGAAAAGAGGGGGGACAACAACATGAGAGTTCATGTACATACAACATATCAGATTTTTATAAATGCATGCATTATGGAGCTTGACAACTTGGGATGCAGTAATATGGAGTAAAACAACATTTTTGTTGTTTGATGCAGAGCAGATTTGCAATCTGCTTGCAAAGGTCAACACTGTAGGTTGGGACATCATAGTTGAGATCCCCTAATTGCAAAGGTCAACACTGTAACTCGCATCCCCTAATTGCAGACTTGCATCGACAAAAGAGCATATGCTTAACACAAAATAACACATGGCTAAACAAATATCATTTTGCTTATACCAAGGTTATGCACTTGTGCTCCTGTTTTTATGCACAAACTTACATTGCACATTAGCAGACCTTATCATGCCTCCGAAATGCAGCCTGTAACACATAGATCATGTAGGGGTCATTATTTCTCGATTTACTGTAACATGTACAATTAACATATACTTACATTACACCTATTTGCAAAAACGAAGGAATATTTTGCATATATTTTTATACCAAGTGCAGCGTCTAACTTAGGCATTTTCCAATATAGGTGTTGGATGAAGCCCAAAGTTTGCAGGGTTTCGTAGGCTTCGATTTCCATCATCCTGACTGTGGCATCCTTGAGACGGTTCGTCATGTCGTCGACAACTCTTTAGTATGTATTTTAGTGGCAGGTTGAGATGAGAGAAGGTCAACACGGGGCCTGGGAATTGAATATGTAGATGCAGAGGGCTTACATGGAGGTTGAACTCACGATGACTTGCGTGCTCTCCGCCAGCAACGATGTGGGCATGGGTGACAGATGATAGGTTTGGAAGCACATATGGAACTGCATATACATATGTCAGTACGTCACTCTGTAAAATTACATGGTTCATTGTTGACGCGTCGTGAATAGCTCCGTGCAAAACATCAACAGGATTGGCAATGGTGCACATCAATTTTGGCTGCATGATTCCTTGGTTAAATGGGCCAGTAAGGCCGCTTGATCCTGGTTCAACTCCATAGAAAGCAAGATTTCTGTCTTGTGAAAGCAGCATCTGCAAGCAACGATTTACACTGAACAAAGCATATTTAAAAATAACACCTAGAGGGAGATATGGTGATCGAGTGGGTGGCTTTACACCTAGAGGAAAAGCATGCTGAAATTCACCCCGGGATTTTTTTGGGCAAAGAAGTAGACAAAAAACACCATGAACTAACCAGTGAGGTAGTGACCATATATAAAAGGAAAAGCATGAAGCAGATCATGAACTCACCAGTCCATCAGTCATCAGATATTAAAGGAAGATCAGGAAAAAAACAAACTTCAAGGAGCATAAGTTTGATATTTTAGCCATACTGAATTGGATTGTGAACAGGACTGGTGATTTGCTCCTGAATTGAGTCTCATCTATTTTGTCGATTGGGGTACAAATAGCATGCAATAGATCAAAGGAATGAAAAAAATATCACACAACACTAATCTTCTTTTTTCCATTGTGGCAACAGGCATGTGCCAAGGTAGTGTCTTCTTTTATCCTCCTAAGTAAAATGGCAAAGGAACCAATTCAATCGAGGGCAATTAATTAAATTGGATGGCAATGAATAAGAAGTATCATGTGAGCAGATTAAAAAGAACCACACAAGACCAAAAAAATCTCATCTGATCTGCTTTGGCCGTGAGGCATGGGCCGCCTCTAGATGTCCATGGATAACAGCTTGCAGTTTCTATATATCACTAAAAGATCAATCAGGCCAATATGGCAGGTTTAGACATCCCAGGCATTTTACATGAGGAAAAAAGATACAAGAACATAACTAATGAAAGTACTATCCACCATAATCAATGACTATCATAAGAATAATATATACCAAACATAAAGATCTAGAAATATAATTGTGGACGCAAAGAGCAAGACTGCTATTATTGTCTGTCCTGAATTCGTCAGTACCAGGCTAATCAGAGCCGAAAACACGGAGAAGTGGATCTCATCTAAAACTGAGCATGGCGTTGCATAGAAATGCATGATTTAGTCATTCAAAGCATGAAGAACATTTTTGGATATATAATTAAAATGCGACATTGGACTGGAGCATATGTTGACGGTATAGAATGGATAGGTCATAGACATTCTTGCTGATTTAGCCTTTCAAAATAATATATTTTCTTTTGTAGTTCATAGGAGCAAAGAGATCCAAGAAAATCATTGAAAATTACATACCAAGTGCATTTCTCAATACATGATTTGCATAAACCACAGATAACCGGGTTTGGGTATTTTGCTGTTGCTGTTGCGGTGTAGGCGAGGTGAGCTGTTGCTGTGCACGATTTTCTCGGTATGGCGGGGGCATGGACGTGTGGGCACCCACGTTAGGTGCTTAATTAGTAGTAGGGATATCATTTATAGCAGTTACTTGAAGTGGGTTCTAACATGTACACAGTGACAGCAAATCGACTCTGCTCCCTCCCCTTCTACTACTAGCAGTTAAGAGTAAGAAACAGATCAGTTCTGCAATCCGGATTCTATTCCTACACCCAATGCCCAAACGTGAGCGAGGATGGAGACTACCAAAGGTAGGTGTCAATATAACTCAAAGTGACGTGAACGATGCATATGCCTGCTGTTTCACACAATCAAGTGTGGAAAGGTCTGCAGGGCGAGAACGATCACGTTATACTGATTGTGGCGGACAGACAACAGAGTCTGCGTCGTGACAGTTCATTACAAAGGAAGAAGGGTATGATCATACCAGTTGTTTCACACAATATCAGTGTTTTTTCCCAGTCAAGTATATGCCCCATGAGATTCCAATGTAACGAAATGTATTTATGTGTATGCAGTTTCAGATTTGAACCTCTGGAAAACTATGTGACCACATGTGCCCTACATTCCTACTACTGCAAAAGTATTGCATAGGCAGAGGATATGTAGAGTGCATAAGAAAGGTGATTTCCAAAACTTGTTAAGTGAAACGTGCACCGTAAGAACTCACTCCTGAATAGGTGGTTTTCCAAGCTCCCTTTGGCCATGAATTCGTACACGAGAAGAAGTTCCTTGTCCTCCCAACAGTAGCCCAAGAGCTTCACTAGGTTCGGATGGGAGAGCCTTCCTAGAAAATTTATCTCCGACTACAGGTAGGCATCGAGAAGTCTCCATTAGATATGCTTACTAACATCTAGCAAAACAAAGATATTTATTAGACTAAACTAAGAGAACTTAAGTGAGTCAATTGTGGCCATAACAATTTGCAAGAATGTGTGGCACGTTGCTGAACTTGTTGTGTTTGCTGAAGACGACACAGCTCAGAAAACAATTTTTTCCCTTCTCAAAGGCATGGCAACAAACAAAAAGTAACTGCATTGTGATAGACATGTGGCTAGTTGTAATATTGTACAACACTTCCAACAATATGTTCCTGGTCAGCATTGGACCATCGGCACTACCGAGTAATCGCAGCTGAATTAAACAATCAGCCATCACACATGTACTAAACTGACAGACAGGTCATCATCATTAAAACAAAGCATAAAGAACCATAAAGGGTGCAGTGGTCAGGAGAACCTTCAAAATCTTTTGTGCTCCTTTTAAGCTCTCTGCATTAGTGATGTATGAGCAGAAATTGAACTGCATCTGTAGCTAACAACAAAGCAATTGTTTTGCTTGTACTACCATGTACCATCATCAGGAGCAATCAAAACCAAGTCAAGGCCCCAATCTTATACTAATCTTATACTAGGCACCCTCTATTGCAAGATTATTGTCATTGTTATTTAATATGTAGTACTAGATTATATAGAAGCGAAAAAAGGAGCAGGATTTTGTTTACCTGCCATTCATCAAACCCCTGCATGCTCTCCGAGTTGAGCTTCTTGACCGCAACAACCATGCCGGTGCCGTTCCTGGTCGGCGCCATGGTCTTCTCATCCACCCACCCTTTGTAGACTCTCCCGAACCCTCCTTCGCCGAGGACGCTGTCCGGACGGAAGTTCTTGGGGGCCGTCTTGAGCTCTATGAATGTGAAGGTGCGGAGGTTGGGCGCCTCGAGGATCTGGCCGTCGGAGTACTTGGCCCCCTCGTCAAACCCGCCGCTGGTGCTGCGGCTGCCGGCGGACGCCATGAAGCTGCTGCCCACGGAGGAGAGCTTCCCCGTGGTGCTCAGGATGGTGGTTATGCTGCCGCTCGTCTTGGAGGTCATTGTTGTCCCTGTCACATGATTAGGAAATGATACATAAGCATGGTTACTGATTATGGTGGGGATTAGTGAACAACGCAGAGAATTCACAAAAAAGCTTAGCCTTTTACCACCCTTCCTAGCGGATAAAAACTGCGAATCTCTGATGAAATAAATAGAAGTGAAGAACAAAATTTGAGATCGGAAAGTGCTGCCCCCGCCTCTAAACAAGCCATGATACATTCAAGGGACAAGAAATATTAATCTAGGATCTAAACAAGGCATGCATCTTCAGCTAGTGGAACTTCAGAATGAAACTTGTAAGAAACAAAATTTAGCAGAAGGCAGGAAAGTTTCCTCGACCAGGACAGGCCGCCCCAGCCTCAGGATCCATGAATTGGAAGAACCAGATGAAAAGCTAGAGGAGAAAGAAGACGGCGAAGAAGGGAAAAACAAAACAAAGCGGTCGGGTGCTTGATTGATGCAGGCCCTCACCTGGGCTAGACGGCATAAAATCCTCGGCCACCCGGTCCTTCCCGGAGCCACCGCATTTGTTCCCTGTTGCGGTGGGGCGGCGGGGCGCGGTGGGCCAGCTGCGCGCGAGCATGCGGAGGCGGGGCGCTGGCGGGGTGGCGCGCGGTGGGGCGGGGGCGCGGTGGGCTGGCGAGGCGTCGGGGCGCGCGCGGCCGGTTTCTAGCGGCGGCAGCGGGGCCGCAGGGTGGCGAGGGCTGGCCGCGCTGGTGGCGGCGCGCGAGCCTGCGCGCGGTGGGGCGGGCGCGGGGTGGAGGCAGGGCGCGCGCGGCGAGGTTGTGGCGGCGGGCTGGCGGCGAGGCGGATAGCTTCGGGCGCGCGCGCGGTGTCCACAGGGAAAAGAAGACAGACGCGCGGGGTTAGAGAAATTTAGGTTTTAGGTTAAGTTCGACGGGTCCACGTGGCCCATGAATTTAAGTTAAGAACGTGGGTACCCACGTTCCTAATACTATAAGTTCGACGGTTTTTCCACGGGCTCACGAATTTAATATAAGAACGTGGGTACCCACGTTCTTAAATTAACCCACGAACATAACTCAATTAAGAACGTCGGTACCCACGTTCTTAAATTAACCCACGAACTTTTATTAGTTTCTTGTAGTGTAAACAGATGCCATTGTGGACCAAGGGCCACAACACATCAACACTCATTTCAAAGAAGCAAATCAGTCATAACATAAGGACAAACATCATGAGCACACAACAACAAACATCTTGTTGCTATATATTCCTTTTAATTACATGGCGGTCTTTCTTGAAAAGGGAATAGCTACTCTATAAGGTTGTTGAAGGACAAGGAGAAGAACAAGACATGTAGGATAGGGACACGAGCATAATAAAGGATGGAGTTAAAGCAAGCATTGTAGGCGACCAAGAAAAGGATATGACCAAGGGCATAATGGGCAGAACACTACTCTTGAGTTGAGATAGAAAAGGGGAGATTCCAAAAAGCAGACCTAAGGTATACATCGAGGCAAGATCTAGTGATTACAAAGGTAAGGGTAATGTCCGACAAAAGTTAAGACTTGCAATGCGAAAAAGGAAACGACCAAGAGCGGGTGGGTAAGACAACACTCTTGAACCAAAACGGGAGAGGGGGCTTTAAAATGCAGGTGTCGGATAAGCATCAAGGTAAAGATCGAGGGATAACAAGGGTTAAGGTGATAACAAACAAACACCCATCAAATGGTGTATTGTAGACAAGACTTGCAAGGCGTCAAAGAAGGGGAAGCAATCAATGGTGAAATAGGTGAGGCATTATCCTCGAACAGGGATGGAAAAGAGGAGGCTTTAAAGGGTAGGTTCAAAGTAAGCATGAAGGTAAGGGTATATATATTACAAGGGTTAACGGTGATAATAGACAAAAATGTAAAAGAGGAGGTAAATGGGCATCAGAACAAAGGATATAGGTACCAGAAAGGATAGAGTTAAGACAAGAACTGCAAGTGGAAAGGAAGAGGATACGTCTAAGGCCAGATGGGTAAATTGCCACTCCCAAATGGAGGTGGAAGGGAGGAGATTTTTGAAGAACAGGCGTAAAGATATGTATCAAGGTAAGATCGATGGATGACAAGGTAATGTTGATATCAAATAAAGACACATCAAAGTATGGAATTAAGACCAAACTTGTAATGCGACAAGGAGTGAAAAGAAATCAAGTGAGAGATAGGTAACTCACCTCTCTCAAACTTGGTCGAAAGAAAGGGGAGGCTTTTAAAGGATAAGTTCAAGGTAAGCATTTAGGTAGAAGACATCAATATCGCAAGGGTCAGAGGCAATAACAGACAAGGGTATGAGCGAAAAGATGAAGGCATTGGAGAGCTAGTGGTATGAGAACCATTGAGAATGGAGGTATGTCAAGGCTTACACGCGGTAAAGAAGAGGATATTGTCAAGGATGAGGTGAAGTAATAGTCAATAAGTCCTTAAAATGGCCAATGCTACTCTAGGATAGCGGTCCTACAATCAGCAAGGCTTTGATACCACTTATGTCACACCCGGTTTTGGAAGGCAAACCGAATGTGAACCATGTATGTGCCAGGATCAGAACTCACGTACACAGCGATTACATAAATGACTCATCATATCACAATGCTTCGAATAATAATAAAGAGTAAGTAATAATTTTACAGACTAGAATCAATTACATAAATTGAATCAAAGTGCACATAATAAAAACGTAGCCAACGTAAATAAACCCACCATAGGCTGCTGACTGGGGGAGGTCGCTAACCTAATCCTCGAACTCGTCGAAGTCTGGGAACTCTTGGAGATCCACCTCAATGTCTTCTTCTTTACATGAGCATATGTTGCACCAAAGGCAACCTAGTTGTCGGGTACCATAATTAGGGGTACCCCCAACACTCCTAAACTCGGCTGGTAATCACCATCAGCGCAAACTGCAGAGACTGATGGGCGCAATTCGGGTCAAGGCCTCGTCTACTCAAGGGATGCGATCTTGCCACGCCCGAGCCCAGCCTCGGGCAGGAACAGTACTCCTAGATGAATCCACGCCTCGCTCGAGGACCTCCTCAAGCAACGGGCGCACCCTCGACTCGCCCGAGGCCCAGCTCGGGCAGGCTTCGCAGTGAAGCAACCTTGGTCAGATCGCCTCGCCAACCGACCGTATCGCAGGAGCATTCAATGCGAAGGATCGCCTGACACCTTATCCTGACGCGTGGTCCTCAGTCGATAGGGCCGAAGTGACCGCAGTCACTTTGCCCTTCCACTGACCGACCTGATAGGAAAGCAGCGCCGCCTGCCCCACTTTGACCGCTGTGCCACCCGCCAGGGCGAGGCTGACAGCAGCTGAGTCCAGCCTCAGGCGCCATAGGAAGCTCCGCCTCGCCCGACCTTGGGCCTCGGCCTCAGGAGAAGTCTCCGCCTCGCCCGACCCTAGGGCTCGGCCCCCGCCTCAGCCTCGGAAGATGGACTCCGCCTCGCCCGACCCCAGGGCTCGGCCTCGACCTCGACCTCGAAAGATGGACTCCGCCTCGCCTGACCCCAGGGCTCGGCCTCGACCTCGACCTCGGAAGGTGGTCTCTGCCTCGCCCGACCCCAGGGCCCAGCCTCAACCTCGACCTCGGGCGGAATCGCGTCCTCGGTCGACCCCGGCCTCGGCCTCAGGAGGAGTCTCCGCCTCGCCCGACCTTGGACTTGGACCCACCACGCCTCAAGGGGTACATCATTACCCTACCCCTAGCTAGCTCAGGCTACGAGGGAACAAGACCGGCGTCCCATCCAGGCTCGCCCCGGTAACAAGTAATGATGGCTCCCCGCGTGCGTCCATGACGACGGTGGCTCTCAGCCCCTTACGGAAGCAAGGAGACGTCAGCAAGGCCCCGACAGCCCTGACAGCTGTGCTTCTACAGGGCTCAAACGCTCCTCCGACGGCCACGACACCGCGTACACAGGGCTCTAGCACCTCTTCGACAGCCACGTTGGCATGTACATAGGGCTCTGGCTCCTCTCTGCCTGACACATTAGCATATTGCTACACCCCCATTGTACACCTGGACCCTCTCCTTGCATCTATAAAAGGAAGGGCCAGGGCCCTCATACGGGAGGGTGGTCGCGCAGGACTCCCTCTCTCCCTCGCGAACGCTTGTAACCCCTACTGCAAGCGCACCCATTCTGGCGCAGGATAACACGGAGCCGAGGTTTTCTCCCCCATTGGTGTCCTGTCTCGCGCCAACCCATCTGGGCTGGGGCACGCAGCGACAATTTACTCGTCGGTCCAGGGACCCCCGGGGTCAAAACGCCAACAGTTGGCACGCCAGGTAGGGGACTGCTGCGTGTTGACGAACAGCTTCCCGTCGAGTTCCAGATGGGTAGTCTCCAGCAACCTCTTCAGCCCGAGACGCTGCTCCATTTCGGGAGTCTCGAGTTCATGTCCCTCGATGGCAGCTACAACATGGTACTCCTTCCCCCGCAGCGTGACAGCGACAACGATGGCCGTCAAGCCCGCCCGGCGGCGGACTCGGCGACGTCTTCCCCCCATGGCGGAAGAGCAGCATCCGGGTTTGTCCCATCGCCTTCCTCGCCGCAGGAGAAGGAGGCGGGGCAACCGTGGCCAAGCAGGAGGCGGCACCTCGTTGGCTGTCAAGCGAGTCGACAACGCCGGCGCCCCAGCGGGGGACACGTCGGGCGTTGACCTCGCGCCTGAGACGATGACGAGCGTCGTTTCCCCACAACACGTCAACTCCAAGCAGACAGATGACGCCAGCACACTCGCGAAGGGCCTGCTGGGCGTCAGCTTTGTACCTGAGATAACGGTGCAGTCCGTCCCCGACGCGACTTTGTCACCGTCCATCGATCGAGAGGTACCGTCCGTTTTCCACCCTGTGCCTTTTAGATTCAGCTTCGATCCACCAAGTGATCCCGATTCGGTGAGCGCTTTCATAAAGGCATATCCTAACCTTCTGGGGTACCATATGTGGTCGACCTGGGACCGACTGACGGCCGTCTCGACCTACGGGCCCCGGGTTCCGAGGAAGAAGATGAGCCCGACTCTGGTTGGGACTTCTCCGAGCTCGGTAATCCTAGCGCCGTGCGAGACTTCATGACCGCATGCGACTACTGCCTCTCCGATTGCTCCGATGATGGCCACAGCCTTGACGACGAAGGTTGTGGCCCAAGTCGCGAATGTTTCCACGTCGATCTAGGGGGTCACGACGAAGGCAACCACCTTGGTATGTCGGAGGACGATGATCCCCCTGGGCCTGCGCCTCGCGTTGACATCCTGCGGGAGCTAGCTGTGGTCCCAGTCCCTGCGGGGGGTCAGGACACATAGCTTGAGCAAATCCGCGAGATGCAGGCCAAGCTCGGCGAGGAAGCAGGCCAACTTGTGCAGCTCCGGCAAAACATCGAGCAGGAGTGGGCAGGTCGAGCACTAGCCGGAGAAGCGTGTCATCAGGCCCAGGACGTCCAGCGCCGTATCACTGACGATGCCAGGGCAAGGTTGCCCCCGGCTTCCAGTGGGGTCAGCCAGAACCTGGCTACAGCGGCAATACTACTCCGAGCGATGCCGGAGCCATCCACCACCGAGGGGCGGCGTATCCAGGGAGAACTCAGGAATCTCCTGGAGGATGCCGCGGTCCGACGGGCCGAGAGCTCTGCCTCCCGAGGGCAAGGGTACCCCCCGGAGCATCGCGCCGCGACTTCCCGATTCATGCGGGAAGCCTCGGTCCACACCAGGCGCATGCGGGACGCAACGCCTGCAGCCCCGGGTCGCCTCGGCAACGAGCACCGCCGCCACGACCGTCGAGCCCGCCTCGATGAGAAGGTGCGCCGAGGCTACCACCCCAGGCGTGGGGGACGCTACGACAGCGGGGAGGATCGGAGCCCCTCGCCCGAACCACCTGGTCTGCAAGCCTTCATCTGGGCCATACGACGGGCGCCGTTCCCGACTCGGTTCCAAGCCCCGACTACCATCACCAAGTACTCGGGGGAAACAAGGCCGGAACTGTGGCTTGCGGACTACCGGCTGGCCTGCCAGCTAGGTGGAACGGATGATGACAACCTCATCATCCGTAACCTCCCCCTGTTCCTCTCCGACACCGCCCGAGCCTGGCTGGAGCATCTGCCTCCTGCGCAGATCTCCATCTGGGACGATCTGGTCAAAGCCTTCGCTGGAAACTTCCAGGGCACATACGTGCGCCCTGGGAACTCCTGGGATCTCCGAAGCTGCCGCCAACAGCCAGGGGAATCCCTGTGGGACTACATCCGGCGGTTTTCGAAGCAGCGCACCGAGCTGCCCAACGTCACCGACTTGGATGTCATCGGCGCATTCCTCGTCGGCACCACTTGCCGCGACCTGGTGAGCAAGCTGGGTCGCAAGACTCCCACATGGACGAGCGAGTTGATGGATATCGCCACCAAGTTCGCCTCTGGTCAGGAGGCGGTCGAGGCCATCTTCCGAAAGGACAAGCAGCCTCAGGGACGCCAGCAAGAAGATGTCCCCGAGGCGTCCGCCCAGCGCGGCGCGAAGAAGAAGGGCAAGAAGAAGTCGCAAGCGAAACACAACGCCACCGACGCAGATCTTGTCGCCGCTGTCGAGCACAGGAACCCTCGAAAGCCTCCCGGAGGGGCCAACCTGTTCGACAAGATGCTCAAGGAGTCATGCCCCTATCATCAGGGTCCCATCAAGCACACCCTTGAGGAATGCGTCATGCTTCGGCGCTACTTCCATAAGGCCGAGCCCCCGGCGGAAGATGGCAAAGGCCATGACAACGACAAGAAGGAGGGCAACAAGGCAGAGGAGTTCCCCGAGGTCCACGACTATTTCATGATCTACGGTGGGCAAGTGGCGAACGCCTTGGCTCGGTACCACAAGCAGGAGCGTCGGGAGGTCTGCTCGTGAAGGTGGCGGCGCCAGTCTACCTAGACTGGTCCGACAAACCCATCACCTTCGACCAAGGCGACCACCCCGACCGCGTGCCGAGCCCAGGAAAGTACTCGCTAGTTGTCGACCCCGTCATCGGCAACGTCAGGCTCACGAAGGTCCTCATGGATGGAGGCAACAGCCTCAACATCATCTATGCCGAGACCCTCGAACTCTTGCAGATCGATCTGTCCACAATCCGGGCCGGTGCAGCGCCGTTTCATGGGACTATCCCCGGGAAGCGCGTCTAGCCCCTTAGACAACTCGATCTGCCCGTCTGCTTCGAGACTCCCTCCAACTTCCGAAAGGAAACCCTCACGTTCGAGGTGGTCGGGTTCCGAGGAACTTACCACGCGGTGCTGGGGAGACCGTGCTACGCCAAGTTCATGGCCGTCCCCAACTACACCTACCACAAGCTCAAGATTCCCGATCCCAACGGGGTCATCACCGTTGGGTCCACGTACCGACACGCGTACGAATGCGACGTGGAGTGCGTGGAGTACGCTGAGGCCATCGCCAAGTCCGAGGCCCTCATCGCCGACCTGGAGTGCCTCTCTAAGGAGGTGCCAGATGCGAAGCGCCACGCCGGCAACTTCGAGCCAGCAGAGGCGGTTTAGTCTGTCCCTCTCGACCCTAGCAACGATGCCTCCAAGCAAGTCCAAATCGGCTACGAGCTCGACCCCAAATAGGAAGCAGTGCTCGTCGACTTTCTCCGCGCGAACGCCGAGGTTTTTGCGTGGAGTCCCTCGGACATGCCTGGCATATCGAGGGATGTCACCGAGCACTCGCTGGATATCCGAGCTGGAGCCCGACCCGTGAAGCAGCCTCTACACCGTTTCGACGAAGAAAAGCGCAGAGCCATAGGCGAGGAGATCCACAAGCTGATGGCTGTGGTGTTCATCAAAGAGGTATTCCATCTTGAATGGTTAGCCAACCCTGTGCTTGTGAAAAAGAAAGGTGGGAAATGGAGGATGTGTGTAGACTACACTGGTCTAAACAAAGCATGTCCGAAGGTTCCCTACCCTCTGCCTCGCATCGATCAAATCATGGATTCCACTGCTGGGTGTGAAACCCTGTCATTCCTCGATGCCTATTTAGGTTATCACCAAATCAAGATGAAAGAGTCCGACCAGCTCGCGACTTCTTTCATCACACCTTTTGGCATGTACTGCTACACTACTATGCCATTTGGTTTGAGGAATGCAGGCGCGACATACCAAAGGTGCATGAACCACGTGTTCGGAGAGCACATCAGCCGAATGGTCGAGGCTTACGTCGATGACATCGTAGTCAAGACAAGAAAAGCCTCCGACCTCCTCTCTGACCTTGAAACGACATTCAAGTGTCTGAGGGCGAAGGGCGTGAAACTTAACCCCGAGAAATGTGTCTTCGGAGTCCCCCAAGGCATGCTCCTGGGGTTCATCGTCTCCGAGCAGGGTATCGAGGCCAACCCGGAGAAAATCGCGGCCATCACCAACATGGGGCCTATCAAAGACTTGAAAGGAGTACAAAGGGTCATGGGATGCCTTGCGGCTCTGAGCCGCTTCATCTTGCGCCTCGGCGAAAGAGGCCTACCCTTGTATCGCCTCTTAAGGAAGACCGAGCGCTTCTCTTGGACCCCCGAGGCCGAGGAAGCCCTCGGAAACTTAAAGGCACTCCTTACAAGTGCGCCCATCTTGGTGCCCCCTGCTGCAGGAGAAGCCCTCTTGATCTACGTAGCCGCAACCACTCAGGTGGTCAGCGCGCGATCGTAGTCGAGAGACGAGAAGAAGGGCATACACTGCTCGTCCAGAGGCCGGTCTACTTTATCAGCGAAGTGTTATCCGAGACCAAGATCCGCTACCCGCAAATTCAGAAGCTACTATACGCAGTAATTCTGACGCGGCGAAAGTTGCGACACTACTTCGAGTCTCATCCGGTGACTGTGGTGTCATCCTTCCCCCTGGGGGAGATCATCCAGTACTGAGAGGCCTCGGGTAGGATAGCAAAGTGAGCGGTGGAGATCATGGGCGAAACAATCTCGTTCGCTCCTCGGAAGGCCATCAAGTCCCAAGTCTTGGCAGACTTCGTGGCTGAATGGGTCGACACCCAGCTACCAACAGCTCTGATCCAACCGGAACTCTGGACCATGTGCTTCGATGGGTCGCTGATGAAAACAGGAGCAGGTGCGGGCCTGCTCTTCATCTCGCCCCTTGGGAAGCACCTCCGCTACGTGCTGCGCCTCCATTTCCCGGCGTCAAACAACGTGGCCAAGTATGACGCTCTGGTTAACGGGTTGCGCATCGCCATCGAGCTAGGGGTTCGGCGCCTCGACGCTCATGGCGACTCGCAGCTTGTCATCGACCAAGTCTTGAAGAACTCCCACTGCCGCGACAGGAAGATGGAGGCCTACTGCGATGAGGTTCGACGCCTGGAAGACAAGTTCTACGGACTTGAGCTCAACCACGTCGCCCGACGGTACAATGAGACTGCGGATGAGCTGGCTAAGATAGCCTCGGGGCGGACGACGGTTCCCCCAGATGTCTTCTCCAGAGACATACATCAACCCTCCGTCAAGACCAATGACACGCCCGAGCCCGGGGAAGCCTTGGCCCAGCCCGAGGCACCCTCGGCCGCCAAGGGTGAGGCACTGCGTGTCGAGGGAGAGCGGAATGGGGTCACGCCTAATCGAAACTGGCAGACCCCGTACCTGCAATTTCTCCACCGAGGAGGGCTACCCCTCGACAAGGCCGAAGCTCAGCGACTGGCGCGGCGCGCCAAGTCGTTCGTCTTACTGGGCGATGAAAAGGAGCTCTACCACCGCAGCCCCTCAGGCATTCTCCAATGATGCCTATCCATCGCCGAAGGGCAGGAGCTATTGCAAGAGATACACTCGGGGGCTTGCGGTCACCACGCAGCACCTCGAGCCCTCGTTGGGAACACCTTCCGACAAGGCTTCTACTGGCCCACCGCGGTGGCCGACGCCGCTAGGATTGTACGCTCCTGCCAGGGGTGTCAATTCTACGCGAGACAGACGCACCTGCTCGCTCAGGCCCTGCAGACAATACCCATCACTTGGTCGTTTGCTGTGTGGGGTCTGGACCTCGTCGGTCCCTTGCAGAAGGCACCTGGGGGCTTCTCGCACCTGCTGGTCGCCATCGACAAATTCTCCAAGTGGATCGAGGTCCGACCCCTAACCAGCATCAGGTCCGAGCAGGCGGTGGCGTTCTTCACCAACATCATCCATCGCTTCGGGGTCCCAAACTCCCTCATCACCGACAATGGCACCCAGTTCACTGGCAGAAAGTTCCTGGACTTCTGCGAGGACCACCACATCCGGGTGAACTAGGCCGCCGTGGCTCACCCCATGACGAATGGGCAGGTGGAGCGTGCCAACGACATGATTCTGCAGGGACTTAAGCTGAGGATCTAGAACGACCTCAACAAGTTCGGCAAGCGGTGGATGAAGGAACTACCCTCGGTGGTCTGGAATCTGAGGCCGCCAAGCCGGGCCATGGGTTTCTCACCGTTCTTTCTAGTCTATGGGGCCGAGGCTATCTTGCCCACAGACTTAGAATACGGTTCCCCAAGGACAAGGGCGTACGACGACCAAAGCAACCAGACCAGACGAGAAGACTCGCTGGACCAGCTGGAAGAGGCTTGGGACGTGGCCTTGCTACACTCGGCACGATATCAGCAGTCTCTGCGACGCTACCACGCTGAGGGGTTCGGCCCTGAGACCTCCAAGTGGGAGACTTGGTGCTTCGGCTGCGGCAAGATGCCCGAGGGCGCCACAAGCTTACTCCTCCCTGGGAAGGGCCATTCATCATCGCCAAGGTCTTGAAGCCCGGGGCATACAAGCTGGCCAACAATCAAGGCGAGGTCTACAACAACGCTTGGAACATCCGACAGCTACGTCGCTTTTACCCTTAAGATGTTTTCAAGTCGTTCATATACCTCGTTTTCTATACATACACAAATAAAGTCTAACCGTCAAGGAAGGGTCAGCCTTGCCTCGGCAAAGCCCGACCCTCCCTCGGGGGCTAGAAGGGGGGAACCCCCTCTGCGTCAAAATTTTCCTCGGAAAAAGTCTTTCTGCCAGAACATCTTTCGCGCTTTTCGACTGCTTCGATAGCAGGATCCTGAAAACGACGGAGTGCACGTAAGCGGCAAGGCCGACCGAGCCGAGGGACTCCTACGTCTCCGGGATACGGATACCTCACTCATCACCTTATGTGATAAGTAACTCACGCTCGGATAAGCGATTCTGCTGACCGAACAAGTCTTAACGCTCGAAAACTTTTCTGCCAGAACGATTTTCGTGCCTTTGTGACACCCCAGTATATACTTAAACGATTATTTCATGTGAATCAAAGTAAGCATGGAGACTTTTGATGTGAATCAAAGTAAGCATGGACATCAAATTAACTTAAGTAATAAAGAATTCACCAAGTATATACTTAAAAGTGTCATGATCAAAACAATTGAGACTTTTGAAAGATAAGAATGTGCAACCCTAATTCAAAACCCTAAGTAAACCCCATGAACAAAATTCAAGAAGATGTGAAAAGAGGATGAAAAGTTTAAAATTTTGAGTTAAGCCAATTATATAAGTTAAAGTAAATTTGTTAAGCAACAAGAAAGATTGAGAAGGCTTAGCCAAAATAACTCAAATAAATCCCCAAATCAGCCCTTGATCAATGAACCCTTAGAGAAATTCAGATTTCTGAATTTCTGAATTTCAGACCTCTTCTCAAAGATCATCTGTGTTCTCTACTTTTCCAAACTCAAAGCCAGAAGATCCAAATATCAAAGTCGTGCCAAATTACCTTGAACACATTCTGGGAAAGTTTGAACTCAAACCAAATCCTTTTGACACGGTTTTGGCGCAGCTCAACCTCGGGACCAGGCATTCTGACACTGGCACCTTGGTGACGCTACAACTCCCTGTCCCTAGCCTAAAACCGCACGTCGTCCATACACAAAAGACAAAGCTTGGTCTGGTGAACAAATCCCTTGCAGTGATCTTGCCCAAATTCGCGAAGATTTGCTCCCAATCGGCGCTTGAACAGGGGCAAAGGCAACGGGAACACGTGTTCGACCGCGGCTGACACCCCTGGTTCACGCCCGTTCGCGCACCGCGCCTTCCCAGTGCACGCCCGCGCGCACTCGCCGGTCCACGACCGCCCGTGCACCGCGCCGTGCCTATAAAGCCTTCCCAGGCGCGCCCCACTTCGCCCCGCACTCACCCTCACCGGCCAGCCACTTCTCCTTAGCTCCGGCGAGCTTAATTCCGCCCGCCATTGCCGCCAGAGCTTCGGCCACCGTGGCCAGCCCACCCCAGCCATCCTCCGGGCAAGCCAGTGCTTCGGCTAGCTCCGCCAGTAGCCCGTGAAGCTTGCCAAGCCCTCGGACCCGACCGGACTTCACCGGAGGCCCGAGATCGACCTCACCGGACTTCGGTCTTCCGCCACCGCGCGTGGACCGAGCTATCCAGTGAGTCTCCGCCCAATTCCTTTCGCTCATGTCTTCTCTGGCATCCCGTGGACCTCCCTGACCTATTTGATTGAACTATCTCGCCGTGACCAGGCCGGTCTCCTCGCCGCCGACGAGCATCCCCGCCTGCGCGCGTGGACCGACCGACTCCGGCCATCTCCGACGGCGTTCCACACACAGTTGTGATCCCCGCGACCTCCCCTTCACCCTCGACCACTTCACCGGAACAGTCTCGCCACCGGTAAGCCCCTCCGCCCTTTTCTTCGCCGCGGCTACTGTTTAAGGTAGAAGAAGGACCTCGGGTTAGGTTCTGTAGAACCCGAGGGGTTTTCTGTAATGTCAGCGACTCATGTGAATAGTAACCTAAGGACTGATTCGCGAAGAAAACTTAGAAAACCGCCAGGGACCCCAGTGCAAAGTGGATTTCCATTTAATCAATTCTGTTATTCTTTTTAAAATGACCAGATAACTTAGAAAATCCATAACTTGATGAAATCTTAATAAATAGTTGTCAAACCAATTTTGCTAGCTCTGGAATATTGTAATCTGTCTTTTAAAAATAGTGAACCCTATGCTTTTTGTTCTAAATTTTAGAGTTTAAAATTAAAAACAGAAACCCCCTAAACCTTGTTTAATTAAGGAAAATTAGTTTTTCTTTTGTACTGAGCTTAAGAAAATTTGTAGATGTTTATACCTTACTTAGACACTGTTTAAAAATAGTAGGAACACCAGCATTGGAAATATGATGTAGTTATTCATTTAAAGCTATTTTGTCCAAAACTTAGAGAAAATCAGAAAGGCCTTAGAAATTAATGAACAGTGATTAATAATATTTTTCCTAGTTTACTTATGCAACAGAGAACCTAGGAAAAATACAGAGACCATTAATTTGGACCAGTTTTAAATTAAGATGAATTGTTTAGCCTCATATAGACTGAAAGTCAATTATTAGAGTTACAAAACTATAACCAAAATGATTAATAAAAATCTAGTGGACTTATAACCACCACCCCACTACAAAAATACAGAGCACCCCAGCTCAACTCTTTAAGTAAGGAAATTAAATGCAAAGTGATAATAAGGCATTTTCCAACTAAATCATGAACAACCCCAAATAATGTAATAATGGGCAACCAAAAATTAGCTAAGTCCATGATGAGACAAACTACCAGAGAAAAATGCAAACCCATGAAGAAGAAGTAAACTCATACCTTTTGCTAGTGATTAAAGAGAAAGACCACTTAATTCAAATAATGCAAACCACCCCTTCCCTTAAGCAAAAAGAAGCCAACCTTCAGAATGATTGCTCTTGCACAAAATACTAACTATGAAAAATAAGAACTCTGTTGTTTGATGTTTTTCAAATATAGTGGTAGTAGAAAGCACCCCTTTGGCTAGAAACCTTAAGAAAACCATAGGAAAAGAATTAAAAGGTATTAATGACTAGAAATTTGTATCAAGTGATGTTATAACACCTAAAAGCCAGCAAAAATGAGTTTTAAAGAATTACCCACTATTAAATAATAGTTGTAGTTCAAAGTACCCCTTCAGCCCTAAAATTGGTAATTTTGTCCAGAGAAAACCATTCACTTTCAGACCCCCAAATTTTGAGGCAGAGAATCATACACCAGTAACAAGCCACTGTAATTTTTGCAGAATTTTTGGAATTTTATAAAAGCAACTTGTAGTTCAAACCTACTCCAAAACATTAAAAGAATAAAAGAAAAGGAAAGAAGAAATAAACCCCACCTCAATAAGTCTAACTTGAGAACTTATCATTTATCACTAAGACTTAAAAGGAATTCAGTGGAACCCCAAAAATAAACCTACCCCTTACCTTAGCTAAGTTTAACCCAATTTACCAAGTGTACCACCCAAGGGTCGTACATAAGTAAAGTTAACTTGTTTAACTCAAGAAGATCATACATCTTTAAAGTTGTAATTTCTAAAAGCACATATCATATCATGCATATATCTTACGCATTGCATTCATTAGATTGTAATCTTGCCGACGGAGAGTACGTGCTCATCCCCGAGCAAGGACCTGTCCAAGAGGAGGACCAGGAGCAGGCTTCAGAGGCTGCTATTGAGGATCTCCCCGCAGCCCCAGCAATTGAAGACAAGACCTGGTTTTATGCATAACCATGTTATTATATGCTACTTTACTACACTTAATGCTTGTAGGATTGCAATGTGCACTTAAGTGTAGGAGTTGCTTGAAACCTCTAGCTGCATGAACTTAGGATTCCTTTTTGAGATGAATACTAGTATGCTAGGTCGAGTAGCTGCTTGCTAATCAGGATCTCGGTAGAAGTCGAGTGATTTTTCTAGCACTCGCGCGAGGTCAGGAATTGATTGTATTCATCTTGATAACGGGATTTATGTTGGTCTATGGACTTGGATCCAGGGAGGATGCCTTGCCCATGAGACGGGAAAAATGAATTAAGGATTAATGTGTGGATACCTGAGTCAAGCTTTTGAACGTACTAAGCACATGCCGGGAAAAATGGTAACCGGTAAACCTAGTACCTGAGTGAAGCCGGGCGCGGACTTTATCCCTCATGCGACCTGAGACTTGGTCTCCCATGCTAGCTATGGTGGGTACAAGTGCGGTCACTGCACGGCGGCAGCCGGGGTCAGTGGAGCATTGTATACCAAGGCGGTGAGGCCTGGACGCGAACGGGGAATCGATGGGGACGGTTGTCATGTGTGGGGTCGGAGTACCCTGACTTGACGTGTGTTTAGGTTTACCTTGCAAGGTTTAAAACTCGATTCGAATCGTCTGCTTCTCGCAGCTAATGAGACTGCTTGATTCCTTGTACTGCATCGAGTAAGAAGTGAAATGTGGATTATATGAGATAACTTGTTGATTGAACTAATTGATTGTTACCATGTATGCTTAGAAGGAGCAAATCTAGCTAAGTTAATGATGGTAGAATTTGGAAAGCTAAAAATTGATTTTAGAAACAGCTAGTGCTTTTGGCAAACCAAACCCCTCAGCCAAACAGCTGCATAGTCTAGAGGTAGAGGAGTATACTCCTCACACCGGTTAAGTCTAGCTGAGTATTAGTATACTCAGCCTTGCTTGTGGCACCATTTTTGCAGGTACCATGCAGGATTTGGTTGATGGTGTGACTTGGCCTACCACCCTGCCACCGGGTTGGACGGTCGAGTGGGATGTTGCTCCGGCAGGAGAGGAGCATGAGGAGTAGTGGGCTAGGCCTTTCCCATTTCCTCATTACCGACGACATCGATTATCCGCTGCACTTTATTTTGTGAACTTTATTTGCTACGCAAAAACTCCGATTTACGTAATAACTCAGTACTTAATTTGAGGTTTCCTGTTTTATTGTATTTCTTCTGTGACTCACCTTCGAGTGAGATTGTGGAATTTGATCCTGGTTAAGTGGCTCTATCAGACTAGATCTGAGGGACTGACGGGTTATTCCGATTTAAGTGTGTTACGGCCTCTGAGGCGTGACGTAGGCACTTAAGCTGGAATAATTCGGGCGGTTCTGCCACAGCTGGTATCGGAGCAAATTCCACCACAGAGAAGGACAATAAACCATGAATACCGATTTTCAAAATCTAAAACTTGCCTAGAAACTACTACGGATCGTCAGGACTAGATCGCTAGACCTAGGACGAAAGGCCTTAGGCGTAGAGGGAGAAATAGGTGGCTAATTAATTAGGCCCTGTGGGCCAATACTTATATTTTTAAGGATGCCCTAAAAGGCACCCTATTTTCTTGTGAGAGGCAACGTTTCTTACAGCATGCATGCATTATAAAACACCAAGAGGAATTAAAATTTGAGCTAACCCTTTTTTTTTCTTAAAACCATCCGGGCTCTCTTTTTCTTTTTCCTTCCACCATAATCTTTATCTTTGATTCCCTTCCGCAGATGAATTCACCCACCCCCGCCAGTGGAGGAGACTCTCGTTTCAGTTCTGACTTCCTTTCTCGCGATGGCTTTCCCTCCATCTTGTGGGAAGTGCTTAACTCCGCCGGTTACCCTACGCCCCCTTTGTACACGGTGCAGTTGTATGAGGAGCATCGGGTACCTCGTTGTCGGGTCTGGTTGACTTTGGAGGCTCATCCCCTTCAGCCGGGTTGGCGTTCTCTTGACTCTGAGACGATTGGACTCAGGACGGACGACACCATTGAGGCAGCAGCCATGAAGACTCTGACGACTTTCTGTGGCTACCATCCCCTGGAGATGGTGATGCACCCCTTGGGACTCTTCCCTGCTGAGAAGAAGGATGATCCCATGTGGTGTAACCGCGTGAGCCATGTGAAGGATGTGTGGGCAATGTATCCTGACTTGGTCGGGAGGGTCACTGTTCAGTGCATGAGTGCGCTGTACCGCTTTCAGGCCCTTCAGAGCGATGCTATGACACTTCTTGCTAACACCGCTCAGACTGCCAAGCTCACTCTCGACAGTCGGGAAGATTTTGTGGTCGACCTATCCACAGAGTTGGTGGAGAAGGATCTGCAGGTGGAGAGGCTGAGCCAGCGTATCGCTACCCTGGAGCAGCAAGTGGAGATCCGAGACAACACTATTGATGTCTTGGAAAACCAGCTTCACGACGTGCAGAGGGAACTCGAGGAAGCCAATGACCACTTAGACATGCACCACCTGGAGATGGAGGCCAATGAAGCAGGAAGCGAGGGAGAAGAGGCTCCCGAGGAGCTAGGACCAGCCCCTGGTGCCAATGGGACTACCTCCGCGATGCCTCCTTCACCCGTATCCAGTGTCGCTTCCACCGCTCAGGGTTAAGCAGTCGCTTCGACGTTTTTAGGCGGATAGAAACCTATGCGAGCTTAGTAGTATCACATTTTGGACTAGGCTTGTGGGTACCTTCCCCTGATTAATGTAACCCTGTAAACTTTTGATATCTGTGGGATCCTTGTCACCATGTTATCTTCATTTTGAACCTAATATTATGATTATGGCATTTTTCTTCCATATGAGATGATATCTTGTCGTTCGGAAATGTGAGTTGGGATAACAATGGCGACAATCTCTGTTTTCAGATGGCAGCTAGGCAGCGTCGCGGGCAGAATGAGCAAGCTCCCCCGCCACCTCCTCCAGCTCCCACAGTGCAGGAGCTGATGGCCCAGCAGAATGAGATTCTGCGACAGCTCTTGCAGCGCCAGCCCCACCAACAGCATCATGGTGGAGGCCAGCAACAGCGACCTCCGGCTATGGCAACTTACCAAGAGTTTCTGAGCACGCAGCCGCCCTTGTTCACCAAGGTAGAGGATCCGTTGGACGCCGACGTGTGGCTTCACGTCGTCGAGTCCAAGTTTCCCCTCCTCACAGGAGACTGCCCTGATGAGGCCAAGGCTCGCTTCGCCGCACAGCAGCTTCGCGGCCCTGCTCGGACTTGGTGGGATCACTTCCGTGCTATGCTCCCCGCTGATCGTGAAGTATCTTGGGAGGAATTTAAGACTGCCTTCAGAGGACACCACATTCCAGCTGGCATTCTTGATCGGAAGTTGAATGAATTCCTGGCCCTCAATCAAGGAACCCGCACGGTACTGCAGTATGCGCAAGCCTTCAACGACTTATGCCAGTATGCAGGGTATCATGCTGATTCTGATGAAAAGAAGAGGGATCGCTTCCGCAGGGGTCTCAATACCAAGCTGCGGGAACGACTCAACACTGTTCGGGCTGATAGCTTCAATGAATTGGTCAACATGGCCATCTCTCAGGAGGATTGCATTGTTGCTCACCGGGCAGAGAAGAAGAGAAAGGCACCAATGGCAGCACCATCCGCTCAGGCTCAGAGGTTCCGGATTGTTTCTCACAATCAGAGCAGGGGTTTCCAGCAGCAGGCAGGCAGATGGGTGATCAGGCCACCTCAGCAGCAGCAGCAGTCGGCACCCAACCGCTACCCAGCTCCCGCCCCAAGGAACAATCAGCGTCCGCAGCAGCAGCAGTTCCGCCAGGGCAATGGGAACAAGTGTTTCACTTGTGGCAATGTGGGCCACTATGCCAAGAATTGTCCCAGGAACCAGCAGAGGCAGATGCCAGCACCAAATCAAGACAAGGGAAGAAAGCAGAAGGTGCAAGTCAGGCAAGGGAAGCTCAACTTCACTGCTCTAGAGGAAGTACCAGAAGGAGCTCCTATCATGACCGGTACCTTTTCAGTTTATAATCAACCTGCTTTAATTCTGTTTGATTCTGGTGCATCTCATAGTTTCATTAGCCAAAAGTTCAGCGCTAAATGCAAACTGCCATTCTCTCACTCAAAAGGGTCATTCATGATAGTCACACCTGGGGGTAAAATTGCAACTAATCAATTAAACCAAAGTGTGCCTATTCAACTGGGAAGCCACATTATCAAAACCACTCTTCTTGTATTGGGATTGGAAAATGTGGACATTATTCTAGGAGCAAATTGGATGACCTTGCACCAAGTTGTGCTTGATGTAGCCAGTCGTACCGTGGAAGTTAATTCTCCTTTCTGCGGGAATTTCACTTTAATTCTGCCTAGTCAGGGTTCTTCTCAGTCATGTGCTTTCTCTATGACGGAGATACCCCTGAAGAAGATCCCAGTGGTCTGTGAGTATGTAGATGTCTTTCCTGATGAATTGCCGGGAATGCCACCGGACCGGGATATTGAATTCGCCATCGAGTTGCAACCGGGAACGACCCCAATTTCCAAGAGGCCCTACCGAATGCCACCCGCTGAGTTGGCAGAGTTGAAGAAGCAGTTGCAAGAGTTGCTGGATAAGGGTTTTATTCGCCCAAGCACTTCACCTTGGGGATGTCCAGCACTGTTTGTGAAGAAGGATGAAAGCTTGAGGCTGTGTATAGATTACCGCCCTCTTAATGCGGTAACTATCAAGAACAAGTATCCTTTGCCTCGTATTGATGTTCTCTTTGACCAGTTGGTCGGAGCCAAGGTGTTTTCCAAGATAGACCTTCGCTCTGGCTACCATCAGATCAAAATACGAGCAAGTGATATTCCGAAGACGGCATTCTCAACCAGATATGGGCTATATGAATTCTTGATGATGTCATTCGGGCTGACAAATGCACCAGCATATTTTATGTATCTGATGAATTCTGTTTTTATGCCGGAATTGGACAAGTTCGTGGTGGTTTTCATCGATGATATTCTGGTGTACTCGAAGAACGAAGAAGAACATGCCGGGCATTTGCATGTAGTGCTTCAACGTCTGCGAGAGCACCACCTTTATGCCAAGCTATCCAAGTGTGATTTTTGGCTAAAGGAAATCAAATTCTTGGGTAACACTATCTCTCAGGCTGGAATAGCTGTTGATCCTGATAAAGTGCAAGAGGTGATGAATTGGAGGCCACCAACGACTGTTCGCCAGATTCGGAGTTTTCTGGGATTGGCTGGTTATTACCGAAGATTTATTCCGGACTTCTCTCGAATTGCGAAGCCTATTACTGAGTTGCTAAAGAAAGAAGTCAAATTTGTGTGGAGTCAGAAGTGCGAAGATGCCTTCCATGCATTAAGGCAGCATCTGACCACAGCACCAGTATTGGCGCAACCCGACAGCAGCAAGCCTTTTGATGTATATTCTGATGCCTCTGGCACCGGGCTAGGTTGTGTCTTGATGCAAGACAACCGAGTCATTGCTTATGCCTCAAGAGCACTCAGGCCTCATGAGCAGAATTATCCCACTCATGACCTTGAGTTAGCAGCAGTGGTTCATGCATTGAAGATGTGGAGGCACTATCTAATGGGAACCCACTGCAACATCTTCACTGATCATAAGAGCCTTAAGTACATTTTTACTCAGGCTGATCTCAACATGAGGCAGAGAAGATGGCTAGAGCTGATCAAGGATTATGACCTGGAGGTACATTATCACCCAGGGAAGGCTAATGTAGTAGCAGATGCCTTGAGTCGGAAGTTGCAATGCAATTGTATTCTGATGGATTCTCGTGTTAACACCTTGTGTGATGAGTTGAGCAAGATGCAAATTGAAGTGATTCCTTCTGGTTCTTTGTCTCAAATGGCTGTTGAGCCAGCTTTGCAAGACCAGATTATCGTGGCCCAGCTCAATGACAAGGGAGTGCAGATTATCAAGAAGAATCTCCATCAGAAGGTTGAGAAGTATAATTGTTTCCACCAGGATGAGAAAGGTGTGTTATGGTTCAAAAGCAGATTGGTAATTCCTAAGGACCGGGATCTCAAGAGGAAAATTTTGGATGAGGCTCATCTCTCCAAATTCTCTATGCATCCGGGAAGCACCAAGATGTACCATGATTTGAAGCTTTTGTACTGGTGGACCAGAATGAAGAGGGAGATAGCCTAGTATGTATCAGAGTGTGACACCTGTCAGAGGATTAAGGCAAGCCACTTGAAGTCCGCTGGAGCTTTGCAACCACTGTCCGTACCTTCGTGGAAGTGGGACGACATCAGCATGGATTTCATTGTGGGTCTGCCCAACACCTCTCGTCATCATGATTCGATTTGGGTTATTGTGGACCGATTGACGAAAGTAGCACATTTTCTTCCTGTGCACACCACTGATAAGGCTCAGAAATATGCAGAATTGTATATTGACCGGATCGTGTGTTTGCACGGATTACCGCGGACCATTGTTTCTGACCGAGGAGCCCAATTTGTTGCCAGGTTTTGGGAACAATTGCAAGAGTCTTTGGGAACCAAGCTAATCAGGAGTTCAGCTTACCACCCACAGACTGATGGTCAGACGGAAAGGGTAAACCAGATTCTGGAAGATATGCTGAGAGCTTGTGCGATCGATTGTGGCAAGAACTGGGATAAGCACCTCTCCTTGGCAGAGTTTGCTTATAACAATAGTTATCAGTCCAGCCTAAAGATGGCACCTTTTGAAGCTCTCTATGGAAGAAGGTGCAGGACACCACTCAATTGGTCTCAGCCTGGTGAAAGAGAAGTTTTTGGACCTGACTTAGTGACTGAAGCCGAAAGGAAGGTCAAGCTAATCAGGAAGAATCTAGAAGCTGCTCAGGCCAGGCAGAAGAGCTATCATGATAGAAGAAGGAAACCTCTCCAGTTCGAGGTGGGAAGTTTCGTATACCTCAAGGTATCACCCACCAAGGGAGTGCAGAGGTTTGGGATCAAAGGCAAGCTAGCCCCTCGTTACATTGGACCTTATGAGATCATAGAAGCATGTGGACCCGTGGAATACAAGCTGAAGTTACCTTCAAAGATGTCTGCCATTCACAGTGTATTCCATGTATCTCAGCTGAAGAAGTGTGTTCGATTGCCGACCAAGATCATAGCAGAGCCAGAATTGGAGATAGAGCCAGATCTCTCGTACCAAGAGTACCCCTCCAAGATTCTGGATTGCAAAGAAAGATCAACTCGGGCTAAATCAATCAAGATGTTCAAGGTCCAGTGGAGTAATCACTCAGAGGAGGAAGCTACTTGGGAAACCGAGGAATTCTTAAGATCCAACTTCCCCGATTGCCTACCTAAGGAAGCTGGTACGTAATCACCCCCAACCCCTCCTCCTGCCTTTCGAATCTAATTTCCAAAAATATGATCTTAATTCAGAACGAAGTAACTATGAAGTAAAACTTAAAAGGACTTCCTTCTGAAGTTGCAAAGAGAATGACATTCGAAGAGCAGTTTTGCCCTAACAATAACAATCACCACCCTTTTTCCTATCAGTCTCACCCTTCGCTTCACCCCGGGAGGACTCTGGCCCGAATCTCGGGACGAGATTCCTTTAAGGGGGGAAGGCTGTGACACCCCAGTGTCACCTAGGGTTCCTCTTAAAAAGCCAAACCAAGAACCATTATTTCATGTGAATCAAAGTAAGCATGGACATCAAATTAACTTAAGTAATAAAGAATTCACCAAGTATATACTTAAAAGTGTCATGATCAAAACAATTGAGACTTTTGAAAGATAAGAATGTGCAACCCTAATTCAAAACCCTAAGTAAACCCCATGAACAAAATTCAAGAAGATGTGAAAAGAGGATGAAAAGTTTAAAATTTTGAGTTAATCCAATTATATAAGTTAAAGTAAATTTGTTAAGCAACAAGAAAGATTGAGAAGGCTTAGCCAAAATAACTCAAATAAATCCCCAAATCAGCCCTTGATCAATGAACCCTTAGAGAAATTCAGATTTCTGAATTTCTGAATTTCAGACCTCTTCTCAAAGATCATCTGTGTTCTCTGCTTTTCCAAACTCAAAGCCAGAAGATCCAAATATCAAAGTCGTGCCAAATTACCTTGAACACATTCTGGGAAAGTTTGAACTCAAACCAAATCCTTTTGACACGGTTTTGGCGCAGCTCAACCTCGGGACCAGGCATTCTGACACTGGCACCTTGGTGACGCTACAACTCCCTGTCCCTAGCCTAAAACCGCACGTCGTCCATACACAAAAGACAAAGCTTGGTCTGGTGAACAAATCCCTTGCAGTGATCTTGCCCAAATTCGCGAAGATTTGCTCCCAATCGGCGCTTGAACAGGGGCAGAGGCAACGGGAACATGTGTTCGACCGCGGCTGACACCCCTGGTTCACGCCCGTTCGCGCACCGCGCCTTCCCAGTGCACGCCCGCGCGCACTCGCCGGTCCACGACCGCCCGTGCACCGCGCCGTGCCTATAAAGCCTTCCCAGGCGCGCCCCACTTCGCCCCGCACTCACCCTCACCGGCCAGCCACTTCTCCTTAGCTCCGGCGAGCTTAATTCCGCCCGCCATTGCCGCCAGAGCTTCGGCCACCGTGGCCAGCCCACCCCAGCCATCCTCCGGGCAAGCCAGTGCTTCAGCTAGCTCCACCAGTAGCCCGTGAAGCTTGCCAAGCCCTCGGACCCGACCGGACTTCACCGGAGGCCCGAGATCGACCTCACCGGACTTCGGTCTTCCGCCGCCGCGCGTGGACCGAGCTATCCAGTGAGTCTTCGCCCAATTCCTTTCGCTCATGTCTTCTCTGGCATCCCGTGGACCTCCCTGACCTATTTGATTGAACTATCTCGCCGTGACCAGGCCGGTCTCCTCGCCGCCGACGAGCATCCCCGCCTGCGCGTGTGGACCGACCGACTCCGGCCATCTCCGACGGCGTTCCGCACACCGTTGTGATCCCCGCGACCTCCCCTTCACCCTCGACCACTTCACCGGAACAGTCTCGCCACCGGTAAGCCCCTCCGCCCTTTTCTTCGCCGCGACTACTGTTTAAGGTAGAAGAAGGACCTCGGGTTAGGTTCTGTAGAACCCGAGGGGTTTTCTGTAATGTCAGCGACTCATGTGAATAGTAACCTAAGGACTGATTCGCGAAGAAAACTTAGAAAACCGCCAGGGACCCCAGTGCAAAGTGGATTTCCATTTAATCAATTCTGTTATTCTTTTTAAAATGACCAGATAACTTAGAAAATCCATAACTTGATGAAATCTTAATAAAAAGTTGTCAAACCAATTTTGCTAGCTCTGAAATATTGTAATCTGTCTTTTAAAAATAGTGAACCCTATGCTTTTTGTTCTAAATTTTAGAGTTTAAAATTAAAAACAGAAACCCCCTAAACCTTGTTTAATTAGGAAAATTAGTTTTTCTTTTGTACTGAGCTTAAGAAAATTTGTAGATGTTTATACCTTACTTAGACACTGTTTAAAAATAGTAGGAACACCAGCATTGGAAATTATGATGTAGTTACTCATTTAAAGCTATTTTGTCCAAAACTTAGAGAAAATCAGAAAGGCCTTAGAAATTAATGAACAGTGATTAATAATATTTTTCCTAGTTTACTTATGCAACAGAGAACCTAGGAAAAATACAGAGACCATTAATTTGGACCAGTTTTAAATTAAGATGAATTGTTTAGCCTCATATAGACTGAAAGTCAATTATTAGAGTTACAAAACTATAATCAAAATGATTAATAAAAATCTAGTGGACTTATAACCACCAGAGCCCCACTACAAAAATACAGAGCACCCCAGCCCAACTCTTTAAGTAAGGAAATTAAATGCAAAGTGATAATAAGGCATTTTCCAACTAAATCATGAACAACCCCAAATAATATAATAATGGGCAACCAAAAATTAGCTAAGTCCATGATGAGACAAACTACCAGAGAAAAATGCAAACCCATGAAGAAGAAGTAAACTCATACCTTTTGCTAGTGATTAAAGAGAAAGACCACTTAATTCAAATAATGCAAACCACCCCTTCCCTTAAGCAAAAAGAAGCCAACCTTCAGAATGATTGCTCTTGCACAAAATACTAACTATGAAAAATAAGAACTCTGTTGTTTGATGTTTTTCAAATATAGTGGTAGTAGAAAGCACCCCTTTGGCTAGAAACCTTAAGAAAACCATAGGAAAAGAATTAAAAGGTATTAATGACTAGAAATTTGTATCAAGTCATGTTATAACACCTAAAAGCCAGCAAAAATGAGTTTTAAAGAATTACCCACTATTAAATAATAGTTGTAGTTCAAAGTACCCCTTCAGCCCTAAAATTTGGTAATTTTGTCCAGAGAAAACCATTCACTTTCTGACCCCCAAATTTTGAGGCAGAGAATCATACACCAGTAACAAGCCACTGTAATTTTTGCAGAATTTTTGGAATTTTATAAAAGCAACTTGTAGTTCAAACCTACTCCAAAACATTAAAAGAATAAAAGAAAAGGAAAGAAGAAATAAACCCCACCTCAATAAGTCTAACTTGAGAACTTATCATTTATCACTAAGACTTAAAAGGAATTCAGTGGAACCCCAAAAATAAACCTACCCCTTACCTTAGCTAAGTTTAACCCAATTTACCAAGTGTACCACCCAAGGGTCTTACATAAGTAAAGTTAACTTGTTTAACTCAAGAAGATCATACATCTTTAAAGTTGTAATTTCTAAAAGCACATATCATATCATGCATATATCTTACGCATTGCATTCATTAGATTGTAATCTTGCCGACGGAGAGTACGTGCTCATCCCCGAGCAAGGACCTGTCCAAGAGGAGGACCAGGAGCAGGCTTCAGAGGCTGCTATTGAGGATCTTCCCGCAGCCCCAGCAATTGAAGGCAAGCCCCGGTTTTATGCATAACCATGTTATTATATGCTACTTTACTACACTTAATGCTTGTAGGATTGCAATGTGCACTTAAGTGTAGGAGTTGCTTGAAACCTCTAGCTGCATGAACTTAGGATTCCTTTTTGAGATGAATACTAGTATGCTAGGTCGAGTAGCTGCTTGCTAATCAGGATCTCGGTAGAAGTCGAGTGATTTTTCTAGCACTCGCGCGAGGTCAGGAATTGATTGTATTCATCTTGATAACGGGATTTATGTTGGTCTATGGACTTGGATCCAGGGAGGATGCCTTGCCCATGAGACGGGAAAAATGAATTAAGGATTAATGTGTGGATACCTGAGTCAAGCTTTTGAACGTACTAAGCACATGCCGGGAAAAATGGTAACCGGTAAACCTAGTACCTGAGTGAAGCCGGGCGCGGACTTTATCCCTCATGCAACCTGAGACTGGGTCTCCCATGCTAGCTATGGTGGGTACAAGTGCGGTCACTGCACGGCGGCAGCCGAGGTCAGTGGAGCATTGTATGCCAAGGCGGTGAGGCCTGGACGCGAACGGGGAATCGATGGGGACGGTTGTCATGTGTGGGGTCGGAGTACCCTGACTTGACGTGTGTTTAGGTTTACCTTGCAAGGTTTAAAACTCGATTCGAATCGTCTGCTTCTCGCAGCTAATGACACTGCTTGATTCCTTGTACTGCATCGAGTAAGAAGTGAAATGTGGATTATATGAGATAACTTGTTGATTGAACTAATTGATTGTTACCATGTATGCTTAGAAGGAGCAAATCTAGCTAAGTTAATGATGGTAGAATTTGGAAAGCTAAAAATTGATTTTAGAAACAGCTAGTGCTTTTGGCAAACCAAACCCCTCAGCCAAACAGCTGCATAGTCTAGAGGTAGAGGAGTAGACTCCTCACACCCGTTAAGTCTAGCTGAGTATTAGTATACTCAGCCTTGCTTGTGGCACCATTTTTGCAGGTACCATGCAGGATTTGGTTGATGGTGTGACTTGGCCTACCACCCTGCCACCGGGTTGGACGGTCGAGTGGGATGTTGCTCCGGCAGGAGAGGAGCATGAGGAGTAGTGGGCTAGGCCTTTCCCATTTCCTCATTACCGACGACATCGATTATCCGCTGCACTTTATTTTGTGAACTTTATTTGCTACGCAAAAACTCCGATTTACGTAATAACTCAGTACTTAATTTGAGGTTTCCTGTTTTATTGTATTTCTTCTGTGACTCACCTTCGAGTGAGATTGTGGAATTTGATCCTGGTTAAGTGGCTCTATCAGACTAGATCTGAGGGACTGACGGGTTATTCCGATTTAAGTGTGTTACGGCCTCTGAGGCGTGACGTAGGCACTTAAGCTGGAATAATTCGGGCGGTTCTGCCACAGCCTTCTCGACTATATCGATAACAGAATCCTACGAACGAGTAAGAGTGCATGTAAGCGACGAGGCTGACCGAGCCGAGGGACTCCTACGCCTCCGGGATACGGATACCTCACTCGTCACCCTCCGTGAAAAGTAACTCTCGCTCGGATAAACGATTCTGTTACCGATGAACAAGTCCTGATACTCGAAACAAGAGGAAAAGAAACGCAGCTTTACAACATGACAATAATATGTTTGGGCTTCGGCGGCCGCGAAAAACATACGCACACTACATACAAACTCTCCCTGTAGGTTCAGACCTCAACATTGGGAGCAGCAGCACCCTCGGCGTCGTCTCCACCTTCGGAGGAATCTGGCCCGGCCTCGGACGGCGACGCGGGCGGAAGGATCTCCACCTCGAAGGAGGACGCCAGCACCAAGCTCGGGCCATCATAGCCAAGGTCTCCATAAGGGTCCCGGCCTGGGCAGACACCTCGACCGGCCGCTCCGTAGCCTCAGCCAGCTGTCCCCTGAGGACATCAGCCCGGCTCACGGCCTCGGCAGCGCGACTTCGGGGTTGGTCCCGCTAGCGGACGACCTGGCCAAGCTCCAGCTGCCGCTGCTGCACCTCCTCGGCCAGGGAGGCCACGTGCTCCTGGGCCGACGAAGCTTCTTCTCGAGCCGACTCCGCCTCTGTCCACGCTGACATCGTTGCCTCTGGCTCCGGCTCATCGCAGAGCAGCCGAGGGTTCTTTAACTGAGCAAGGGAAGCCTTAAGCGGCAAGGCCGACCGAGCCGAGGGACTCCTACGCCTCCGGGCTACGGATACCTCACTCGTCACCTTCCGCACAGGGCAATCCACGCTCGGTTAAGCGGTTCAGCTAGCCGACAGGCGGGTCCTAGTGCTTGAAATAAGGAAGAAACACGGTATTACGCTAAAATACCTAGCTGTTCAGGCCTCGACAGCCACAATGAACACACATCGGCACTCAAGGTGCCATTACAAACGGAACTCCGGTTCCACTCCTGCGGGTATGAACAACCTCCACATCGGAGGGCCTGCGGGACGACAAATTCTAGGTGGCTCGCCGCCGACCGCTCCATCAACAGCGACAACGACCTCTGCTCCGCGCAGCTAAGCAGCAGCAGTGATGACCTCAGGGCAGACGCTGCTGCGGCAAGGCCCTCGCCCGTGTCCCCACTCGAGGGGCGAGGACAAGCCGCCGAGGCCGAAGAGCCGGAGGTCCGACCGCAGGTGATGCCGACGATCTCGTCGGCAGAGAAACCCTCTCCGGCTGCCACCACCTCAGCACCGACGGCAGCATCCACCTGCCCGCCAACGCTGCACCGGCGAGCGCCGGCCGCCCCAAAGCGCACCGGCAGGTCCCCACTCGCGTCCTCAGGCGTCGCAGACTAAGTCTTCACTGACGTGCCCCAGGGTCCTCCCCCTACGACACGGGAGCTGGGTCCCACATGTCATGCAAGCTGGTCCAGAACAGAAGAAGCCAAACCGCCTCGCGTGGAGCGTGTAACCGCCCCGCGGTTACCAGCACTCCTCCACCCTCGCCGAAACCAACAGTTGAAAGGGCGAACCGCCATGCAGGTGGCGTGCAACCGCACCACGGAGACGCACCCCTTCTACTTTGACGCATCCAGCATGGATGCCCAGGCCCACACGTCATGTAACCGGCGCGCCGGTTACTACGTGCGAAAAACTGCACCGCCACTTGCGCCAATGCCGCGCCTTCTCGACTGCGGAACCGATGCCGTGACTCGAGGCAACCCTGCGCATGGCCCAACCGTGCCAACCGAGCACATCGGTCACGGGTCAGTCATCCGCGGGAGGAGGCGCGACGGTCGATATGGCCAAAAGTGGGCCGGCAGTAGTGGTGGCAGCAGGCGAGCGGAAGCAGCAGTCAAATTGTCTGCAGGCTCACGTCCCCTCCTGGAGCGGCAGGGGAGCCCTCTCCCACGGCGTGAAGACGACGCGCCCGTGTTCCGTCCCTCGAACAGCTCGCACAACGACCGCCCCGCGAGCCACCCGTCCCGTCGCATTAACTTCGCGGCAGGGCAAGAGACACCTTTAGCAGGCGAAACGGGCGACGTTTCACCTCCACCACGATGACCGCGTCAAAAAAAGGTGCGCCACATCGTTTAAATTCGTATCCTTTCCTTCTTCCCCTTTCTCTCTCTTGCTATAGGGACCGGAAAAGGGGATATTTCGAAAGGGATCCTTCTCCGCGAAGGAAGCGGGCCCCGAGCCCTCCTACTGATCAGGGGTTCGAAGGCTGGCCCCTCGAAAGGGTTCGACAGCCGCCCCAGAGCACTCGGGCTTCAGGCTCATTACTGATCAAAGGTTCGAAGGCTGGCCCCTGGGAAGGGTTCGACAGCCGCCTCAGAGCACTCGGGCTCCGCACCCACTACTGATCAGGGGTTCGAAGGCTGGCCCCTCGAAGGGTTCGACAGCCGCCCCAGAGCATGCAGAGCGAGGGATGACTCTGGGTACGTCCGATACATGGCCGAGGCTCGGGCTACGCTCCCAAGGTACCCTAGGACATTTCTGAGACCAGCAGGAGCGATTTTGTAACGGAATCCCATCAGAGGATGGCATCGAGCCCTCGGACCCTATCAAATGGGACCGGGTCCGGCAAATCACCTTCAGGTACTTTTGGAGCGCGCCTCTGGGCCACTAGCCAAACCTTATCGAACGGGGCACGGGCGTCCACTCGGATCACCCGTTAGCAACTCACTGGAGACACCATGTTCGGCGCCCTCCGAGGGCAACATGGCGCTTTCCCCCCTCCTCCTTGCGGAAAGGCGACGAAGGGGCGTATGATAAAAGTCGAGTCAGTCCTTGATCGTCCTCTCGCTCTGTGCAGAGGCTCGGGGGCTGCTCTCGCAAACCCGGCTCCGGCCAAACCGTTGATAGCGTCAACAAACCAGCCCAAAAACTCGGAACCTGACCATGCACCCGGACTACGATCAGATCGCATGAGGGAACAACCAGACCAGCCAAGGCATCACGAAAAGTATTAAGACCTCGGAGGAGTCAAACCACTCCTCCGAGGCCTTGGGGGCTACACCCGGCGGGTGCGCTCGCGCGCACCCACCGGAACAAAATGTAACCGAGAAAGGCCGGTCCCCTTGCAAAAAAGTGCGACAAAGCCTCCAAGCGAGTACCAACACTCCCTTTGAGGCTCGGGGGCTACTGTCGGGTACCATAATTAGGGGTACACCCAACACTCCTAAACTCGGCTGGTAATCACCATCAGCGCAACTGTAGAGACTGATGGGCGCAATTCGGGTCAAGGCCTCGTCTACTCAAGGGATGCAATCTCGCCACGCCCAAGCCCAGCCTTGGGCAGGAACAGTACTCCTAGATGAATCCACGCCTCGCCCGAGGACCTCCTCAAGCAACGGGCGCACCCTCGACTCGCCCGAGGCCCAGCTAGGGCAGGCTTTGCAGTGAAGCAACCTTGGCTAGATCGCCTCGCCAACCGACCGTATCGCAGGAGCATTCAATGCGAAGGATCGCCTGACACCTTATCCTGACGCGCGGTCCTCAGTCGACAGGGCCGAAGTGACCGCAGTCACTTCGCCCTTCCACTGACCGACCTGACAGGAAAGCAGTGTCGCCTGCCCCTGCTCCGACTGCTGTGCCACCCGCCAGGGTGAGGCTGACAGCAGCTGAGTCCAGCCTCAGGCGCCACAGGAAGCTCCGCCTCGCCCGACCTTGGGCCTCGGCCTCAGGAGAAGTCTCCGCCTTGCCTGACCCCAGGGCTCGGTCCCCGCCTCAGCCTCAGAAGATGGACTCCGCCTCGCCCGACCCCAGGGCTCGGCCTCGACCTCGACCTCGGAAGATGGACTCCGCCTCGCCCGACCCTAGGGCTCGGCCTCGACCTCGACCTTGGAAGGTGGTCTCCGCCTCGCCCAACCCCAGGGCCCGGCCTCAACCTCGACCTCGGGCGGAATCGCGTCCTCGCCCGACCCCGGCCTCGGCCTTAGGAGGAGTCTCCGCCTCGCCCGACCTTGGACTCGGACCCACCACGCCGCAAGGGGTACATCATTACCCTACCCCTAGCTAGCTCAGGCTACGGGGGAACTAGACCGGCGTCCCATCCAGGCTTGCCCCGGTAACAAGTAATGATGGCTCCCCGCGTGCGTCCATGACGACGGTGGCTCTCAGCCCCTTACAGAAGCAAGGAGACGTCAGCAAGGCCCCGACAACCCCGACAGTTGTGCTTCTACAGGGCTCAAACGCTCCTCCGACAGCCACGACACCGCGTACACTGGGCTCTAGCACCTCTCCGACAGCCACGTTGGCATGTACATAGGGCTCTGGCTCCTCTCTGCCGGACACGTTAGCATATTGCTACACCCCCATTGTACATCTGGACCCTCTCCTTGCATCTATAAAAGGAAGGGACAGGGCCCTCATACGGGAGGGTGGTCGCGCGGGACTCCCTCTCTCCCTCGCGAACGCTTGTAACCTCTACTGCAAGCGCACCCACTCTGGCGCAGGATAACACGGAGCCGAGGTTTTCTCCCCCTTCGTGTCCCGTCTCGCGCCAACCCATCTGGGCTGGGGCACACAACGACAATTTACTCGTTGGTCCAGGGACCCCCCGGGGTCGAAACGCCGACACTAGTTTTTTGTGAAAGCAAGGGGGAGTACACATCAACGTACTCAGCAAATATCCCGTTTGACTGAGGTGGACACTAGTTGCTTTTAGTTGGTCAGATATTTATTACTAGTAGAAAAGCCAAGTTTTAGTAATAAACCCAAGTTATTACCCAAAAGTACTCCCTCTAAGAGAAAATACCAGAAATCAGGGTTATAATCACCATCAGTTACCATCATCATAAAGGTATCCAAAGTTACTCTAATCAAAGAGGATCCCAAGGCCGCTCTTAACCGTAAGCACGACAGATATATCAGTTTCTTTCCCCTTCTGAAGTTGCACACTTTACCCACGAGCCGTGATTCCCTTTCTGCCTAGAGAGCGCTACTCCCCATTGACCACTACCTAGGTGGCATGACAGGGTATCACTACGTAGCCTTTACAAAGATTCTCCTGGTATGTAGTTGTTCATTAGGTTTCGCCAGTCGTACAAACACAATACTCCTCCCTAAGGTGAGTGACTAACCAAATCAAATCAAATGAACCTCGACACCCACCCTTAGCAGAGCAAGCACTATGCCCCGGCCCCCATTGATGGCCCTTCGGCAAAGACAACTACAACCCCAAGTTCATCTAATTAATCAGCTAAGAGTGTCTGATTCCACCCTCATGGTTGTACGGTTATCCCGGGTGGTCTCTTAACGAACAGGTCTACTCAGAAAATAGCCTGAGTCCCTTAAAGTAACACAAGCGCATCATTATAATCAAGATAACATCATTGTATCATAAATGTTATCACCATGTTCGTTGATTAAAGTAGAGCAATAGCATGAAGCTAACCATAATAACCCCAAAGATAATCAAGGACAAGGTAAATATAAAGCTAGTCAATACTTATATTTCAATTAAGTAATGCAGGATAATGAATTATAAAGTAGATAGGACATAATGGGTCAAATGACACTTGACTTCACCAAACAAATGCTCAGGATCTTCAACTTATAAACTTATATATATATATATATATATATATATATATATATATATATATATATATATATATATATTCCTAATATTTTCTAAAATATAGTCAAACTTGAGAAGCTTTGATCTCGGACGAATACCGGATCGAGTGACAACTATGTCATTGAAAGAGATGGAGTATATTGTTCCTATATAATCTATCATATTGAATATAATAATGCCTAGGATTTTCGACGGATTGAAGTTGAACGTTTGGGTCAAGTTCACACTATCCATATGGTTTCGGCGGTGACCTTTATACCGATCAGAATTATTTCTCAAATAAAGTTGGCAATGCAAATATATACTTAAGTAAAGCACATGCCATGGTATGATGACATGAGTTCATAAACTATCACATCAAAGCCTGCACACACATACCGCCGCTTTGGTAGGTGGCTTCTCGTGGCACCCAGCAGCATTTTGAGATGAGTGAGTAGAGTATCTCTGTTGGTTAGAAAGCTTGGTTCATGACTCCTCAAGTATCGTCTACTGTTAATTGTTAGAGAATCATTGCAGAGAGATCGAGAGTCTAGCTCTCATTATCATGCATCTTTCAACTCTTCAATCATAGCCTCGGAGACTGAGACCCTGTCATGCATGTAAGCATTTGTACTGTAGTCTTCCGAGGACTCCATCATGTCACATGCCTCAAACAATGTTCATTTGATAGCAGCAAAGAATGAGGTAGTTTATTATCTTTTCACTTCTTACTTTTTTTAGTCTATTATCTTTTTACTCCTTACTTTTTTGTTTGGTTTCTTAAATAAAATGAGTTGATTCATCACTATTTTATTTTTAAAGACTAATAATTAATAATAATGTGAGGAATAAATTTATTTCACCGGATTTATGAAATGAACTAGAATAGTTTAACTCTTCAAACCAAACACCCCTTAGAGAGTGAGGAAGATCTTAGCATAGATATAACTTGCATTGCTATATATGACATATATATATGGATTCCCTGATGAAAAAAAAAGATTACATGTATATGTTTCCCCAAAAATTCGACGCTTAAAAGTTGACCAAACTAAAATACGCTCGGACGACACATCGTTTTCCAACTCGCAAGCAACATAACTTCTTCCCCCTCAAATAACCACCGTCCACCGGCTTTGCTTCTTTGTGTGGGCTCGACAAGGACGACATAGTAATATATGCATCACAGGCGAGTACAAGAAGCCACAGAAGGAATATACATTGAAGCCATGCAGACACAAGGTATATGTGATGTATCGCGGATCAGGAGATGTGGATATCTCAAGAAAATTTGCTGAGAATAGTCCATGTTATTAGACATGAGTTAGCTAACAACTAGCTAGGATATTTAGCTGAGAGTGTTTGAAACTTCTACGACTAATTTTAATAGCTAAGTACTATTAGTTCTAGAGGCTCGAAACAGCGTCTTAGCCTGCTAGTTGGTTAGGTTAACCAAATGTTTTGTACGCAACACAAGTGTATCCCTGTCAGAGGGAGTAGAGAGACTAGGGTCGAGTTGAAATTGTATTATATAGAAACAACATTTTTCCAACAACAATATAATAACTGAGCTGGAAATCCAAAGCAAATTAAATAAACCAAGTGGACCGACGATGGATATGAGCCATCACTACCGGAATCAACCTCTTCGCCGAGTGCCGGAAGCACTCGGCGAAGCCTTAAAAACACTCGGCAAAGGCTTTGCCGAGTGTAACACTCGGCAAAGAAGGCTCGGCAAACAGTACATCGGCAAAGACTTCTTTGCCGAGTACTTTTCTTCGGGCACTCGGCAAAGATCTTTGCCGAGTGTCAGGGTGCACTCGGCAAAGAAAAGCGACCGTTACGGCGCCGGTTGACGGAGACGGCGGCTTTGCCGAGTGTCAGCGGTGACACTCGGCAACGAAGATATCTTTGCCGAGTGTCCTCCTGGCAGCACTCGGCAAAGCCGCCTTCTTTGCCGAGTGCCACTTGGGACACTCGGCAAAGAGCCCGCCAGGGAGGGTCCCCATGTCAGGCTCTTTGCCGAGTGTCTCAACTGGCACTCGGCAAAGCCTACCTCTTTGCCGAGTGCCAGCGACACAACACTCGGCAAAGAACCTAAGCCGGTGCCCAGGTCTGTGCTCTTTGCCGAGTGTTTTGACCCAGACACTCGGCAAAGAGCCTCTTTGCCGAGTGTTACACTCGGCAAAGTGACCAGTATGTACCTTTTTTATTTGTTTTTTGTTTTCCATCCACACAAACAGAAAATATCACATATATATCACATATATACATCACAGATATCATCACAGACATAAATAGCCAACACAAACATAAAACCGTGACCACAAACATAAATATCCATCACAAACATAAGTGTTCAACACAAACATAAGTCTCAAACGTCGCAAGCTCTCACATAAGTATTAAACAGAAACATAAGTATTATACATAAGTTGTGAAGTCTAAAACAACGACTCATGGAGGTGGGCGGTTTGGCCGGGGTTGCGTTGGGCTGAACCCTTCCGGAGGGTTGTTGGATGCCGCCCCAGATTGGCCCTGCACAAAGAAGAGATAGCATGTGTTATACCAGATGCATTACAAACATCTAACTACAATTTTGGTACTCACAGGAGTGTGGAAGAGAGTAGGGTCAACTGGGGGGGAACAATGGAGGTGGCGGAGCGATGCCCTGTGCGGCGCCAAGGCTCTGCATGTACTGGAACATCTCCGTCATCCTCTGATCAGCCGCCGCCCGCTCCGCCATTATCCTCGCCTCCATCTCTTCTAGTTGGGTCTGTAATATTACAAGCCAACGTTATAGTAACTCAAAGACTAGGTATATAACTAAAGGAAGGACGAGTTACAGAAGCACTAACCTCGAGTTGTGAAATGCGATGCTGTGAGCTGTCGTGCCGAGGTCGAATGGCTGGGCTCGAGCCAGTGCTCCTTGCTCTCACCTGAGACAGAGTGGGAGTGGAGGACGAGTCGATTGCCCCGTCGGCAATCCAGTACCGCCCATGTCTCTTGCCTCCTCCGACCCTCATGAGCACATCGGGGTCGATAGGCTCGGTGCTCGGATCATAGTCTGGGCCATGGACCTCCTGCGCCATGGCGGTGTAGTCATGGAGGCGGCTGTAGACGGCGGGGTTGGTGTAGGCCTCGGGCCCGTCATCCGGGTTGTAGGTGACGTCGGACGTCGCCTTACCCTTATGGGCCATAGCATAGGCCGAGAAGGTGGAACAAGGCCTGCCACCATGTGACGCCGACTGCAACGAAAACCAACGAGATAGTTAGAAATAATATCTAACTTAGTGCTATATATCGAAATAAAAAGGTGGCGTACCCATGCTTCGGCATATTGGCCCAGGCTCCGGCTGCCTTGGTGGTGCGAGGGCCCTTGCATCTGCAAACGCCGTTCCCGGCTAGCTGTGTGCACCTCGTCCCACTCAGCCGAACACCACCTATCCACCATCTGCTCCCAGCAGAGAGGATGTGCGGCGCACCAATGTGGAATCACCTGCAAAGTAAACACATAAAGTGCATATCAGAAGATAAAATAAAATTCATGCATGGAGTACTGGTACCAAACATGCATGACTTTACCTGCATGTACTGCTCCCTGGTCAACGACATGGTTCGGGCTTGAGGTTTGGTCACCTTCTCCCCAAGGACGGAGCCGTGGTAGGTGATGATGGCCTGGATGCGGGCCTCATAGTGCATGTCCACGACGAGCTTCTTACAGCACGTGGTGGCCACCACATCCGCCCTAGCCTCGTATCCAGCATCGCATCTGAAGAAATCCTGCATACAAAAACGATGTATCCATACATTATTTCAAGAATTTGCAACGAATGCGACATATTTTATATTATACTAAGACTTACCCACAGCTCTTGCTTCACCCGCTCCGCCTTGTTATTGAATTCCCTGCCGTCCCGGTCTACTGCATCGGGGGCGACGGCGTAGTGGTCGAAGGTGAAGGCTGGGCCCGTCACTCCGGCGTACTCCACAAGTCCAGGGAAGTGTTCCCTGCACAGCAGGCCGATGATGTTGTTGGGGGGGCGACGATGACCCCCAGCATAATCCAAAACCGTCCAAGACCTGTCCAAGTGATAAATAAAAAGTATTAGTTTATATTATGATTTTGAACACATAATATGAACAAGAATGAAGAACATAAAGTTACATATCTCTCCCCTTCCGGCCGAATCAACGGCCGTCTGTCCCGAAGTATGGGACGCGGCGGGAGACTCGCGGGGCCTCGCAGGTAGATGCTCCTCGAACTAGAGCCGCCTGAACCTGAGGCGTCCTGCTGCTGGTCGTCGTCGTCCTGCTGGTCGTCGTCGTCCTGAGGCGCCGGCTGCTGCTGCGCTGCCTGCTCTGCCTCCTGCTGCTGCGCTGCCTGCTCTGCATCGTCCGCCGTCCTACTCCTCCTCCCCCTCCTCCTCCTCAGGAAACCGCCCACCATATTTGTCCAACAACCTGCAATTAAGAATAAACAAATAAGCACATATAAAAAGATGTATTTAAAAACAGGTGCGAAATAAAAAGTCATATAGCATTACATCGATTAAAAATAATCTTCATATGTGTCGGGGTTAGCCGGATCAAAACTCTCATCATCACTATCAAGCATTTCAATCTCAACACCATCGGAAGACGCAACCTCATCATTGCCTTCAAGGATTACTAAGTCATTATCATTTTGCACCTCATCATCCTCCTCATCAACAACCATTTCAATATCTACGTCCATTCCGATAGCTTCTGTTAAGTCTATCTCAAATCGCCCTTCTAGCCCATCTTCTTGGAAGAACTCTCCATCATATGTGTCCGGGTCTAAGTTGTAATCTTCATCGTTAGGAACAGGTAACCTCCCATGCGGCGATACCTTATACACAACATCCCAACCCTTAAGATGTTCTTTCGTTTGACACGCATATGGGAGATAATACACTTGTGTGGCCTGTTGGGCCACGATATAGACATCGTCTCCTGCTAAGGTGGAATCTTGTCGAATTTCGACTATCCCAAGATTAGAATGTGTCCGTCTCGTCACTTGAGGGTCAAACCAATGACATTTGAATATCACTGGAGTAAGAGGTTTGGAACCATAAAAATTGAGCTCATATATTTCTTCAATTCGTCCAAAATAATCGACATTGTCAAGCCCTGGCGTAAAGACTCCAGAACACGTTGTTTTCCGATTGGGCCGACTTTGGTCGTAGTGTGTTGTGCGAAAACGGTATCCATTGACGTCATACCCAGAATATTTCTTGACCCTATAAGCAAAGCCGTTGGCTACTTGTCTCAACTCGGCACTCATAGACGGATCTCTTTGGCCCTGCAAGTATTCGCAAGTTAAAAGATGCTAAATTGAGTTCAAAGACGTATCTCTTTTACAAACTAAACACGTACCTTACGTTTGAACCAGGAAATGAAATCGGGCAACCCATTTCGCGCACCCTTTCTAAGAAGAGCGTCATATTCCTGTGGAGTGGGGTCCCTTGATCGACGCCAGAATTCATGAAGAAATTGTTCCATGTATGGCGTCACCTCTTCAAGGTTGGTCAATACGTATAGCATGATATGTCGCCACTCGTCATGATTCAGGGTCTTGGTGGTCGAGCCACTTGCGCTTCCGAGTTGGCCTCGAAATATGCTAAGGTTCGATTCATTGTCGCCATCATTGTAACGAGGGGGTGGATTATGCACGCTCGGCAGTTTGTCACCATAATAAGTTGTTGTGAAGTTTGAGACCTCCTCTAGAATGTATGCCTCTGCAATGGAAGCCTCGATTTTGCATTTATTTCTACATTTCTTTCGAATAGTCTTTAGACATCTCTCGATTGGATAGCACCAACGTCCCTGCACGGGGCCCCCCATTCGTGCCTCATAGGGGAGATGAAGAATCAAATGCTGCATTGGATTGAAGAAGCCGGGTGGAAATATCTTCTCAAGCTTACACAGTAAAACGGGGGCCAATCTTTCCAAGTCTGCAACCACGGTCCGAGATAACTCTTTTGCACAAAGCTGACGGAAGAAATAGCTCAACTCTGAAAGCGTTAGCCAGACATGCTCAGGGACATAGCCTCGAACCATCGCAGGAAGAATCCGTTCAATCCATATGTGGAAGTCATGACTCTTCATCCCTAAGACTCGCATAGTAGATAAGTTCACCCCCCTACTCAGGTTAGCTGCATACCCATCAGGGAACATCAACATCTTGATCCACTGAAGTACTTCCTTCCTCTGGGCCCTGCTTAGGACGAAATCGGCCTTAGGCCTTCTCCATGTCTTTCCGCCACTTGGCGGCTTCATCTCTAGTTTTGGTCTATCACATAACGCTGCCAGATCCACTCTTGCCTTCACATTATCCTTTGACTTATCAGGAATGTCCATAATTGTTGCCCACAGTGCCTCGGCAACATTTTTTTCAGTGTGCATCACGTCAATGTTGTGTGGAAGGAGCAGGTCGTCATAATAGGGGAGCCGAGTCAAGCCAGACTTATGTGTCCACATATGCTGCTCACCATATCCCACAAAACCACCTTCTGTATTGGCCACGAGCCCATCTATCTGTTGACGAATTTCGGCACCAGTCATCGCTGCAGGTGGGCGGTCTGTCACTACGACACCTTTCGTAAAGTTCTTGATGTCTAGGCGGAATGGATGGTCAGCAGGAAGAAATTGTCGATGTTTATCGAAGGACGAATATTTGCCACCCTTTTTCAACCAAATGAACCTGAGAGCTTCCTTGCAAACTGGGCATGGGAACTTACCGTGAACACACCAGGCACAGAATAGCCCATAGGCCGGTAAGTCATGCATGGAGTACTGGTACCAAACATGCATTCTGAAGTTTGTCTTCGTAGCTCGGTCAAACGTCCATACCCCTTCCTCCCAGGCACGTACCAATTCATCGATCAAAGGCTCCATGTACACGCCCATTTTGTTCCCCGGGTGTCCGGGAATTATCAATGACACGAATATATTCTGCCTTTGAAAGCACACACCAGGGGGGAGATTGATTGGGATAACAAACACGGGCCAACATGTGTACGGGGCAGCGCTCATTCCATAGGGATTGAACCCATCTGTGGCCAACGCAACACGTACATTACGAGCCTCTTCGGCTTTCTCACGGTGAATGTCATCAAAGTGTTTCCATGCTTCACCATCTGATGCGTGCACCATCTTGTCAGGATTGTATCGTTTTCCATTTTTGTGCCAAGTCATCTGTTTCGCGGATTCCTCTGTCATGTACAGACGCTGGATCCTCGGTACGAACGGAAGGTGTCGTAGGATTGTCAAGGGGATGTCGAGCTGCCTCTTTTGTCCATCACCAGAGTCTACCTCCATAAACCTAGACGAATTACACTTGGGACAGTACTTTGCCTCCGCGTATTCTTTCCTAAATAGCACGCAGCCCTTCGGACAAGCATGAATCTGCTCATACGTCATCTTGAGTGCACGAAGTAGTTTCTGTGCCTCGTACATGCTCTTTGGCAGAACGTGATCATCCGGAAGCAGACTCCCAATAACCGTCAACAAGCCATCGAATGCGTCTCTACTCATGCTGTACTGCGACTTGAACGCCATTACACGCCCAATGGCATCCAGTTGAGAAACCTTTGTCTGGCCGTGAAGGGGCTTCTGTGCCGCGTCGAACATGTCGTAGAACGCCTTTGCAGTCGGCTCTGGCTCTTCATCCATACATCCTCCCGTGTACTGTGCCTCCTGATAGTCGTTCAACATATCCGCTACCCCCGCATCCGCGTAATAATCCTCGACACGTTGTCTCAGCACCTCCTCTCTCGTACGATGCGCTTCACCATGAAATATCCACCGAGTATAGCCCGACGTAAATCCATTCTTCCAAATATGTTCTACCATGGTCTTCTTTGGTTTTCTTTTCTGGTTGTCACATTTGCTGCACGGGCATGGGACTAGACTCGCTCCTTTAGCAGCTTCGCCATATGCCCGTTCCACGAAATCATCGGTCTTTCTAATCCATTCAGTGGTGACATCGTTCCTTCCTCTACGGCCCGTGTACATCCACTCACGGTCCTCCATCCTATAACATATATAACCGACTATAGTTTAATATAACATGTAAAAAATTTGGCAGCACCTCCCCTGTACGGGGATGTTTACAAAACCTGCAAATAAAACTATCGGCACGATGGCCGACATCCACAAAATATATCTAATTGACACACAGAGTAGAAACTCTCTAAATTAAATAAACATGTATTATAAATTTAATAAACACACATACTAAATTCAATAAACACATAATATAACAATAAACATACATATGACAATATAACAATAATATAACAATAAACATACATAAATTTAATAAATTTATTAAACCTTTACGGTTTGGCGACGATCGGCCGGCGGCGGCGTGCCGGGCGCGTGGGCGGGCGAACGGTGACGACTTGCCGGTCGCGTCGGGGGCGGGCGGCGGTCGGCTCGCCGGCGTTGGCGTGCCGGGCGCGGCGAGCGGGCGGGCGAGGGCGGCATGCCGGCGTGGGCGCGGTGAGAAGCGCCGGTGGCTTGCCGGCGTGGGCGCGGGGAGAGGCGGCGGGCGAGGGCGGCGTGGGCTTGCCGGCGTGCGTGGAGAGGCGGCGTGGCGAGGCGGCGTGGCGTGCGTGGAGAGGCGGCGTGGCTTGCCGGCGTGCGTGGAGAGGGCGGCGAGGGCGGCCGGGCGAGGGCGGCGTGGAGAGGCGGCGGGCGGGCGGCCGGGAGAGGCGGCGGGCGTGGCGGCGGTGAGGCAGAGGGAGAAGAGAAAGGAGAAGGAAAGGAGAAGGAAGAAGAAAGCCGGCCGGGCGGCCGGTTAATTAAAATTCTTTGCCGAGTGCCCGCGATCCGGCACTCGGCAAAGATTTTTTTAAAATTTTAAAATAAACTTTGCCGAGTGCCGGATCACGGGCACTCGGCAAAGGCTTCTGTGCCGAGTGCTATTTGTGCAGCACTCGGCAAAGCTTTGTTCTTTATTCTTTGCCGAGTGCCACACAATAGGCACTCGGCAAAGACTTCTTTGCCGAGTGTCATCCCTAGACACTCGGCAAAGTATGTTTTTATTTTTTTGATTTTGTCTCCCAAACTTTTTGTGGTATGTTCCTACACTATGTAGACCTACATGTATCATTTGTGGACAATTATAACAGAGATTCAATCGTTAGTAGATTTAGTTCGTTTATTTGAATTTCTTCTGAAAATTCAAATTTGAACTGCAGGTCACTCGAAACTTGGAAAACCGTGCATGAAAAAATGATATTCATGGTACTTAGCATAAGTTACGACCGATTTCAGAAGCGTACCGGAAACTTCGAGCAACATGCTCACTAAACATGGCCGTGAACTTGGCATCCACGTGTTTAAAAATTGTATAAAACACAAACAAAGTCAGAAAATCATGAAACTTGTCCCCGTGTCATGATATCATATGTATAGGCTGTGATAAAAATTTTAGAGTATTTGGAGAAATTTGTGAGACACTATGTGTAGAAACCTAAGAGGACTACACATGAAATCATAGAGTTTCAATGTGGATCTCTTAGGTTTCTACACATAGTGTCTCACAACTTTCTCCAAATACTCTAAAATTTTTATCACAGCCTATACATATGATATCATGACACAGGGACAAGTTTCATGATTTTCTGACTTTGTTTGTGTTTTATACAATTTTTAAACACGTGGATGCCAAGTTCACGGCCATGTTTAGTGAGCATGTTGCTCGAAGTTTCCGGTACGCTTCTGAAATCGGTCGTAACTTATGCTAAGTACCATGAATATCATTTTTTCATGCACGGTTTTCCAAGTTTCGAGTGACCTGCAGTTCAAATTTGAATTTTCTGAAGAAATTCAAATAAACGAACTAAATCTACTAACGATTGAATCTCTGTTATAATTGTCCACAAATGATACATGTAGGTCTACATAGTGTAGGAACATACCACAAAAAGTTTGGGAGACAAAATCAAAAAAATAAAAACATACTTTGTCGAGTGTCTAGGGATGACACTCGGCAAAGAAGTCTTTGCCGAGTGCCTACTGTGTGGCACTCGGCAAAGAATCATCTTTGCCGAGTGCCAGCCGCTGGCTCTCGGCAAAGACTGACGGCCGTCAGCTTTGGGACGGCCGTTGACGGCCCTTTGCCGAGAGCCCACTTTGCCGAGTGTTTAACACTCGGCAAACCAGGCTGTGCCGAGTGTCTACCTATGCCGAGTGTCCGGCACTCGGTAAAGAGCCTCGTTGCCGAGAGCCTAGCTTTACCGAGTGCGGCACTCGGCAAAGCCGTCTTTGCCGAGTGCCCGACAAAAGGCACTCGGCAAAGATTGCAACACTCGGCAAAGCCTTGGATTCCGGTAGTGCATGCATCATCATTGTCCTAAACGGATGATAATTCCAATTGCCGATCGATCGATGCAACGATCCGAAAACGATCGACCAGCTGGATAGGATGGACGGTCGTCGGCGGACGGACCTTCAATCATCATCTCGCTCGCATGCAGTGGCACGCAGCTCCATCTATCACGGTCATGCATCTCGATTATGAATTGAATTGAATGCACTGTTGACAGCCTCGCGCTAGCTAGCTAGCTCTCCTTGGCGTGAAGCAGTTGCCATTTGCCAAGCAAGCAAGCAAAAGCAGTTCTCGGTCGATCGCCGCATGCATTTCGGTGGGATTCGTTCCACGCCGGCGCCATCGACGACATGCATGGATCCGGGTCGAGAGAGGCAGTCGTAGTTTGCGCACTGCTGCCCTGACGCGTGATGGTTCGTGGGTGCAATGATTCCGGCGCCCGGCGCAGGGTCAAAATTCTGTTGCGTCTCGTGTGCGTCCATGGGTTCCCTTCCAACAGGTTGACTGTTTAATTAATTTGTTTACGTACTTTATTTGATCGATCGGGTACCTATAGCTAGCTAGCTCGTGCAGCATATCATATCATATATGTCCAGCATGCATGCATGCATGTAGGTATATGTTACAGGTCGAACACAAGATATTTCTGCCTTATTCTTAGTTCAGACTATATATATACTACAATCAAAATTATATTGTTTAAAGCAAGCACCGGAGCTCTTTTGCGCTAAAAGAGTCCCTAGGAACAGACGTTCGAAAATAGCAGTCGAACTTACCTTCGTCCTATCGATACAAAAAAAAAAAATAGATATCACAACAGATATCACAACAACAGATATCACAAAAAATATGATCATCTTTTAGTACTGGTTCTAAGATTGAACCCGTATTAAAAGTTGGTCTAGTAGGGACATTCACTAGTACAATTTGGCTCTATACAAGCGGTAGGCTTTTTACATCACAGGCGGTTCGGTTAGAAAACCGTCTGTGATGTCCCAGGCGGTTTAGTACGCCTGTGATGTAATAGTATCACAAGCGGTTTTTGTTTAGGACCGCCTGTGGTGCTCTATCCTTTTCACAAGCGGACCCTAAGACAAAACCTCCTGTGATTGTAAAAATATGAAAAATACAATTTAAATATGAAAATAATTTTAATTTTTAACATAAATATGCAAATACAATTTAAATGAATTAATATTTAATTTTTAACAATAATATGCAAATACAATTTAAATGAATTATAATAGCACACATAGATAACTAGAGAGATTTTAAATTAATTGGCAACCACAATTCATAGTCGATCATACATAATAACAAATACAATTTGATTCATACAATTTTTCATGAACTACCATTTTTCCGCATGTATGGCTTTAAGTTCTTATCAATTTTCTTTTCCACACGCTTGATTCTCTCTGGACCGTTAAAGACGAACATCTCTTCATACTTATTGTATTCCTCATCTTGGTCTCCCACATTCTCAACTCCAACAATTTTTTGCTTTCCAGAAATAACTACATGCATCTTCTCATCTGCTGGATCGAGTACATAGAACACTTGTGCAACACATTCGGCGAGAACCCACGGGTCATCTTTATATCCTACTTTCTTTAAGTCTACCAGTGTGAGTCCGTAGTTATCCACTATCACCTCCACGGGATGTTGTACCCATTGGCACTTAAATAAGGGTATTTTCATGCTTGGGCCATAATCAAGTTCCCATATTTCCTCTATGAATCCAAAATATGTGGTCTTCTGTCCATGTAGGTCAAAAGCATCGATACGAACACCGCTATTTTGTGCAACACTTTTCATGTCTTTTGATTTAGTGTAGAATGTGTACCCATTGATGTCATATGCTTGCCATGATGTCACAAAACACGATGGCCCAGAAGCCAAATTCTTCATTGTTTTCTCTTCCGAAGAGTCTCCGAATGGATGTTTTTGTCCATTAACCATTCGCTGAAACGATGTTTGTGCTCCCTCATGATCCAGTCCTCTGTGCGGTTCTGATTTTCTTTACGAAGCTCATTCAGGTGTTCCTCTATGTAAGGCTCGGCTATCGTGAGATGTTGTAGTACACTACCATGAGCACAATGTACTAGCTTGTAATCCTCAACGCGAAAAGTTTTCTTGCCCATTCTCCCTCTCCCACATAGTTTACCCTCATGTTTAGGTACAGGCACACCTATCATTGTTCCGTCACTGATGTAATCTATAAAGCTCTCAATCACTTCTTCTGTAGTGTATCCCTCCATGATTGAACCCTCTGGGTGAGCGCGATTTCGCACATAACCTTTTAATACTCCCAGGTATCGCTCCAACTGAAACATATGATGTAAATATAGTGGCCCTAATATTTTTATCTGATCCACGAGATGTATGATTAGGTGTACTTGCATATCAAAAAATGATGGAGGAAAACACATTTCAAGCTTGCACATAGTCTCGATGATGTATGCCTTTAGATAGTCCAAGTCTTCTAAAGCTATTACTTTTTGTGAAACCGCATTGAAAAAGTAACACAAGCGTGTGATGACAACTTTGACATGCTCTGTTTCGAGGGCTCTTACCGCAATTGGGAGGAACACCGTCATCATCACATGGCAGTCATGAGAGTTGTAGCCAAATAGAGACAAGTCCTTCATCCTGACTAGTCTGCTGATATTGGATGAGAAACCTGTGGGCACTTTGACCCCACGCAAACATTTGCAAATCTTTGTTCTCTCCTCAACTGACAAGTTGTAGCTAGCTGGGGGGAGGTAAGGCTTCCCTTTGCCACTATCCACTGGATGAAGTTCCGGTCTGATTTGAAGATCTACTAGATCATTGCGTGATTTAAGTCCGTCTTTTGTCTTACTCGGCATGCCCAGCAAGGTTCCAATGATGCTGTCAAAAACATTTTTTGTTACATGCATCAAATCAATGCTGTGGCAAATTTCCATATCCTTCCAGTATGGGAGGTACTTGAAAAATATTGATTGCTTCTTGAAAGTTGTGTAAGTTGAAGGGTCAGTTCTCTTTCTCTTTTCTCCTTTGTTTTTTCCCTTTCCGAATACAACATGAATGTTCTTTACAATTTCAAAAACAAGTTTCCCACTATAAGGCTTTGGTGCACCTTCACTTTCCAGTTGATTGTTAAATTCCTCTTTCATCTTTCGGTACTTATGCTGCTTCATCAAGAACCGTCTGTGTCCCATGAACACCAGCTTCTTGGATGATTTAAGGTACATGGAAGCAGTTCCATCGACGCACACTACACAACCATTCTTTCCTTTAGTCTTTTGCCCTGATAGTGTGGCGCCACCGGGAGAATCATGGATGGTAACAAATATAATTGCTCTTAAGTTGAAATACTCACGGCAATACTCATCCCATATTCTAACTCCTTCATTCCAGAGCTTTGTCATATCTTCCATAAGAGGTTCTAGGAACACATCAATATCAACACCAGCTGATTTCGGACCTTGAATAAGAATAGTCAACATAATATACTTTCTTTTGTGACACAGCCATGATGGAAGGTTGTACATCGTTAAAGTCACGGGCCAGGTGCTATGTACACTTCTTTTTTCACCAAATGGATTCATTCCGTCTGTACCCAAAGCAAATCTTACATTTCTGGTTTCTTTGGCAAACTCAGGATACATAAGATCGAAATTTTTCCATTGTGATGCATCAGCAGGGTGTCGAATCTGTTTGTTATTCTGCTTGCGATTTTCAGCATGCCAACGCATAAGCTCAGCCTCCCTAGGATTTGAGAACAAACGTTTTAAGCGATCAATTACTGGAAGATACCACATCACCAAAGCTGGGTTCTTTGACTTCTTTTTCCCATCCATGTCATCAAAAGTGTCATCGTCACTTTCAGGTCCAATAGTGGATTTCTTGTTTTTATTTTTCTTCGGGAATTTTTTTACACAGTCTTGATTGTAGCTCTTCTTGTATCGACTGAAATTGCAAACTGGGCATCTTGATGCGTTCTCAAAATCGCCACGATACAGAATACAATGGTTCGGACATGCATGAATTTTTTGCACACCCAGAGCTATGGGAGATATAAGCTTCTTCGCTTTATAAGTGCTTGTTGGTAGTTTGTTGGGTTTTGGTAGTAATTGAGACAGAAAATTCAAAAGATCTGTGAAGCTAGTATCAGACCATCCGGCGCTAGCCTTCAACTTCAGAAGTTCTAGAACTGTACGCAGTGTAGTAAACTCTTTGTCACAACCCTTTGATTCATCATATAAAGGTTCTTTTGAGGCACTTTCCAGTCCCTCCATTTTAGATAGCCCTTTCTGCGATCCCACAGAACTTAACATTTCTGGTTCCATATGGCGCAACATCTCTTCACAATCAAATTCTTCAAAATCTTGATTAGCATCCACATTATCCACTTTACCATCAACTTTAAGATCTAAAATTCCGACAACTCTCTCGTCATTACCAGGCACTTCACACGGATCCAACTCACCATGTTCTGACCATATCGTGTAATTGTTTTTAAACCCTCTTTTTAGCAGATGTGATTGGATTACTCCTATATCTCTCCAAGCTATCTTATTATCACAATCGATGCACGGACATAATATCTCCTTGCTCTTTCGCAAATTCGCGTGCTTGTTGGCCGCTTCAATAAAGCTTCTCAAATTTCGAATGTACGACGGATGTGGTCTTGGCACATTGTACATCCAACCTCGGTCCATTACCTATCCCTATATTGATTAACGTCAATATCGAGATGTAACATGAAAAAATAAATGTTCATGAAAGTGAAACAAGATCATATCGAGATGTACCTAGCACATGAGACAAAAAAATTTTAAAATATCCCTAATTAATTGAATTTAATCCCTAAATCATGAACGAATTAATGTGCATGAAAATGAAACAAGATTGCAGCAATATAGGTACCTTGAGGTGAGACAACTCTTCATAAAAAATCTTTAAATTAGATCAACTACAAGTCCAAATCTTGGAATTCCTGAGTTTTTCTTCAATTCCGGTCTATATTACAAAATTGAGGCAAAAAATCGTATCAAAATGAGAAAGAAAACAAACGGAGATCATATATATGCATAAACTCTTGAAATCAAGCCCGAAAATCAAAAACAAAACCTTCTCCCCGTAGATCAAAAAAATCCGCCGCCGCTACAGTGCGCAGCCTAGCGGCGTGTCGGGCTCCGGAAGTTAGGGTTCCTGCGCTGGAACCACCGAGCCTTTTATAATACATACACATCACAGGCGGATTTTTAGAAAACCCGCTTGTGATGTTTAACATCACAAGCGCTTTTCTATTTCGACCGCCTGTGAAGTTTACATATCACAGGCGGTCGAAATAGAAAAGCGCTTGTGATGTTATACATCACAAGCGGTTTTTCTTAAAATCCGCATGTGATGTGTTTACAATATAAAAGCCTCGGTACGGTGGTTTAGGGTTTAGGTTTCGCCCGGAGCTGATACTACGCCGCCAGGCTGATACTGCGCCGCCGTTCCCGTCCCCGTCTCCGAGCCGTGAGCGCCCGCCACGCCGTCGCCGAGCCCAAGCCCAAGCGCCACCGTCTCCGAGCTGGGCGCCCGCCACGCCGCGCCGTCCCCGAGCTCAACTCCGCCGTCCCCGTCCCCATCTCCGAGCCCGAGCGTCGCCGTCTCCATCTCCGAGCCCGAGCGTCGCCGTCTCCATCTCCGAGCCCGAGCGCCTCTGTCCCCATCCCCGATGCCAAGCGCCGCCGTCCCCGTCCCCGAGCCCGAGAGCCGCCGAGCCCGAGCGCCGAGTGCACCGCCGTGCCCATCTCCGAGCCCTCGGTGCACTCCTTGTTCATGCCTTAATTACTTGTTACAAATTCATGCCTTGATTACTTGTTTTTGCTAGTCATGCCTTGATTCCTCGGTGCACTCCTTGATCATGCCTTGATTACTTGTTACAAATTCATGCCTTGATTACTTGTTTCTGCTAGTCATGCCTTGATTCCTCAGTGCACTCCTTGATCATGGTGCACTACATTGCAGATAGTGTACATTAGATTAATTATCAGTGCTTAGATTAATTATTGTTAATCTTATATTGTTAATGTTGGTCATTATGCTTATATTGTTGGTGTTTTCACTTACATATTTTGTTAAGGTCACCATTTTTGCTTTAGTAGCTTGTATCCCTTGTGATTAAATGTTTGTATACCATTAAGGTGTTAGTATCCTTCGAATGAAGAATTTTGTGTCCCTCCATCGATGTCAGTTGTTTGATCTTGTCATGGATAGTTGATGCAACTACTAGGACCCCTTCTTGGTAGAAAATCTCCATAGTGATTGGGGCAACAAGTCTATTTTTAGTGTTTTTTGACTACCTATCTTTGTTTGATAATCATTAGGGCAAATGTGCTTATGGCCACATACATCATGGAAGTACATAGCCATGACAATGTTATTATCTCCCTATGTTATAAGACTTGTTCTTATCTCCCTTCTTAGTTTTTTGACTACCTATCTTTGCTTCCCAACCCTATGTTATAAGACTTGTTCTTATCTCCCATCTTTGACTTGTTCATAGCCATGACAATGTTATTTGGACCCCTCTTTTTGCCCTATAAGCCACATCCTTGTTTTCCCTCTGATCCCTGCCTTTGTTGCGATCTCAATTTTGATTGTGAGACTTGGCCATTTTCAGTTTTAGAGATGGAAAAAGAGCCACTTGACATGGTTGAGAGCTCAGTTCGAGTCATCGAGACACATGTTGACATCATTCGCAGTCTAGTGACTGATGGGGTTGTGGATACTAGTGAACCGGAATCAGTGTACACACTTAAGACCACTTTGTTTCAAATTGGAGATGTATGCGACATGCTTGAGAAGTGTGCTCTGTCCATCAAAAAGTATGCTGACTCCAAGAGGGCTAAAATTATTCAAGATGAAGCCCTGCAATATGCTGAAGATGATGAAGCTGCAGATGATTTGGAGGAACTCCCAAGCCCAGATCTCCTTACTCAAGCCGACATATTGGAAAAATATTTTGGAATTGAGTATGATAGCGACCAGTCAAGGGGTTGTTGATGTTTAGTCCTAAACAACACGATATGAGTATCGTAGGTTTCACTCTTAGAGATAATGTATTTTGTATGAACCTCTTAGAGAGTGTCAAGTCAATGAACTATCTTCGAGTACTATTGGGAAGTGGATCTCTTTGATGTATTTTTTTCTAGTGATATCGATGGTGCCGAGTAGCACCAAATTTGGACTTGTGTCCATATCTATAGATGCTAGTAGTTGAGCACTAGCGCCTACAATCTTGACTACCTCATCCCTATTATCTGTTTGGGACTTATATGGAGAATGCCTGAATCGGGTCGGGAAGCAAGCTCGCAGATATAAGTGCACTTTCCAATGCAGTTAGACAGAGAAGGCATGGCTGTGATGTTATAATGCTGAAGGACCCCAAGAAGAGATTAAGTCCTGTAGTCTACCACCTCCCGTTATTTGTGGGCTTCACAGATGGCTGGAAACATTTGGTGATAGCAAACGACCTTCGGGCTGAAGACGTCTGCGAGCTTGTTAAGGGGCCAGACGATGTTGAGCCGGTGTACTATGTCCGGATGTGTGGTCACAAAATTAAAAGCCGCCCCGGCTACATGTGTGTGCTTCTCTTCTCTTAGGTGGGGTGCTAAGTGATCTTAGTAGCCGACATAAGAGAAGAGAAGCGCACAGATGAAGCCGGGGCGGCTTTAAATTTTGTGACCACACATCCAGACAGAGTACACCGGCTCACCATCGTCTGGCCCCTTAACAAGCTCGCAGACGTCCCCAGCCCGAAGGTCGTTTGATGTCACCAAATGTTTCCCGCCCTCGGTGAAGCCCACAAATAACGGGAGGTGGTAGACTACAGGGCTTAATCTCTTCTTGGGGTCCTTCAGCATTATAACATCACAGCCATGCCTTCTCTGTCTAACTGCATTGGAAAGTGCCCTTCTATCTGCGAGCTTGCTTCCCGACCCGATCCTGCCCCGTAGGGGGGTTTGGGCTCGATTTCTTTTGAATCACCTTTTCTCCAAGTTCCCTTATTGATGGAACCTACAATCTTGACTACCTCATCCCTATTCTCTGTTTGGGACTTATATGGAGAATGGCATCGGCGGAATGCCTGAATCGGGTTGGGAAGCAAGCTCGCAGATAGAAGGGCACTTTCCAATGCAGTTAGACAGAGAAGGCATGACTGTGATGTTATAATGCTGAAGGACCCCAAGAAGAGATTAAGCCCTGTAGTCTACCACCTCCCGTTATTTGTGGGCTTCACCGATGGCTGGAAACATTTGGTGATAGCAAACGACCTTCGGGCTGAAGACATCTGCGAGCTTGTTAAGGGGCCAGACGATGTTGAGCCGGTGTACTATGTCCGGATGTGTGGTCACAAAATTAAAAGCTGCCCCGGCTGCATGTGTGTGCTTCTCTTCTCTTAGGTGGGGTGCTAAGTGATCTTAGTAGCCGACATAAGAGAAGAGAAGCGCACAGATGAAGCCGGGGCGGCTTTAAATTTTGTGACCACACATCCGGACAGAGTACACCGGCTCACCATTGTCTAGCCCCTTAACAAGCTCGCAGACGTCCCCAGCCCGAAGGTCGTTTGATGTCACCAAATGTTTCCCGCCCTCGGTGAAGCCCACAAATAACGAGAGGTGGTAGACTATAGGGCATAATCTCTTCTTGGGGTCCTTCAGCATTATAACATCACAACCATGCCTTCTCTGTCTAACTGCATTGGAAAGTGCCCTTCTATCTGTGAGCTTGCTTCCCGACCCGATCCTGCCCCGTAGCGGGGTTTGGGCTCGATTTCTTTTGAATCACCTTTTCTCCAAGTTCCCTTATTGATGGAACCAGTATATCAGACTAACAGTATATCCCTTTATTGATGGAACCAGCTTGAATGGCAGACAATGAGCAGCCTAGTATGGATGTGGTCTGCACCGGTGCGTCTAACAAAGTTGATGAAGACGTGACCAAACTTGAATGGCAGACAACGAGCAGCTCCGGTGAAGGGAGCGGGGAGGATAGTTCTAGTGACGACAATCCTTGTACTCCTATACCTCCAAGGAAGAAAAAAACATCAGATGAGCTTGATGCCGACTATATTCCCAACGATGAAGAGGTAAATAGAAATATGCCGACTATATTGTAAAATAATGTTCATATATGAAAGGCCATTAATTTTTTCACTATATAGATTTCAAATGAAGAGAAGAAAGAGGATGCATCTACTACACGAAACACGGAGGATGCTCCGATGCCTGAATCATCCGTTTCACATAAGCGGAAACGAGGGCGACGAGGTCCAAATCAGATGAAAGAAGGTGCAATTATGTACGTAACAAAACTAAATGCAGAGGGGTTTCCTGAAGAACCACTTGACGTGGTTACAAAGTTTCGAAATTCCTGCGGGTCTACTGTTAGAGATATAGTGCCAATCACACCTTCAAAAATGGAAGGTCTACTGTTAGAGATATAGTGCCAATCCTGAACACACTGGACGGGCTCGGGGAATCTCTTCTAAGATTTCCTGGAGAGAGGCGTTTCCAGAGTATGCGTCGTCATATAGGAAACACGAGAAGTCAAAAAGGACCCTTGAAGAGACTATTGATGAAAGGGTACAAAAGGCTATTAATGACGTGATGAACAAAATGAAGAAAACAGAATGCATATCATTTGAACTCAAGCCAAGCCACATGAGTCCACCTATAGTCCCTAGCAGCGTTGGATCTGTGCAAGACTTGACCAAGTACCCTGTAGACGATATTGTTGAGGACAAGCCTTGCTTTCTTCATATTCCAATCAATCGATCTGGGACAAAAACAAAGCAAGCTGCTATTGGTATGGTAAAACCAGGACTTGTTAACTACAAGGACAATCCTGTCCCGCCACACTATGCTGTGGTCCAAGTTCTAGAAATCACAGACAGTGGTTGTGAAGATTGGGAGATAGATTTTCCAGTTGAGGGGATCATAACTTTGCAGGAGGCAATGAACGAGTTGGTCCTTTGGCATCGACGCGACATCAAGTTTGGTGATGAGCCGAATTCAACACCAATGCAACAAAAAGCTAGTTCGATCATTCCACACCCCATGGTGCAGGAAAATATGACACCGACCTCCAAAAAAATCGTTGAAACAATCATATCGCCTCTTGCGAAGGAACTCGACGAGGGGGACGTAGATAAAATTGTTCCTCAGAATGTCGACGTCAACATCAAAAAGGAACCAAAGGTTGGCACCAATGTTGAAGGGCCAACTATTTCAAAGAAAATTCATAAGCGAATCGCCACTGACGATGTCAAGAAACCGTCAGAATCAGTGGCACGCTACCTGCATAAATTGCAAAGAGTTATGACTAATCAATCAAAAGCGGTATCAGCATCTCATGGAGTAGGCACACGGTCGACCCAAATAGACAATTTCGAAGTATGGGAAGAAGATGGAATGATTCATACTCGAGAATCATTACGTCTTAAAACCAATATCTCGGTATACAAGAAGGAGGATGTTCCTCCTAAATTTGTGAATGGGAGGCTGTTCTTAACGACGGTGCAACTTTCTAAGTTGTCGACTCCGGAGATTAGAATGCATGAGTGGTACATGGTGGCTAGCAACAAATACAAACTCGAGGAATTCACATTTGTTGTGCCAGAAGATGCATTTTGGAGCAATGATCATATAAATCCTGTGCGGCATTTATTCTTTGACGATCTCTGGTCGTTGTACCACTGACAAAGGATGGAAACCAACTACTTAACCCTCTTTTGCTTGTAAGTACCTCTAAACTTTCATATTTGTTAGTTTTGTACACGCACACATAAACGAGAGTCTATCGATTAACACTATTACACGTAGGATGCAATACATGGATGATAAGAAGAAACAACTTAAGACAGGGTTTCTTGACCCGTTGATGATATCCCAAGCTCGCTACAAAGTAGTTGCTCGGAGGCAAGGAGAAGAATACAAAGACTTGGACGATGCTGAATTTGAGAAAGCCGTCAAACAGAATCAGAGAAAGAAAATGAAGGTAATGGCGGCATACATTGGACGAGCCATGTATAATCATGTACAACATGGCAAGGACTTAATAATAGCTCCGCACCACTTTAAGTAAGTTATCGACATGGTTTAATTTTGAACTATAAATTATGGCAATCGTGATATTAACATGTGTTTTCGTCTATGTCTATATAGTGACCACTACATTTGTATCATGATCTGGCCAAAGGATGGTAAAGTCGTTGTCTTCGACTCACTGAGAATGGAAAAGGCTACGTATAATGACTTCTTGAAGATTTTAGAGAAGTATGATTATTATTGCACACTTGTACTTATTACAACTTAACAAATGTATTCTTAATCTCACAATGCTATTCTTATATGCAGTGCATACCGTTTTTATTGGAAAGATCTTGGCGGCGAACATCCAGAGGACAAGCCTAATTTGTCAATATCATTATTTCCATATGGTGACAAACAACCTCCGGGTACTGTCCTGTGCGGTTATTATGTATGCGAATGGTGTCGTGTCACCTTCCATTACATGGTCAATCGTGAGGATGTAAGTTCGCTATCATTGTCTATGTTACAATTTTTATGTTATATTGTTGCTCATCACATTACTCTTAGCACCGATTGCTTTTTGCTTTCATTGCAGGTTCCTAAATCTAAGATCAATGCTGAATGGTTAGAAAGAGATATGGTTTCCACCGGCGTGGCTAAGGTTGTAAGAGACTTGCTTTACTTCATGCGCCGTGAAGTTCTTCATCAACAAGGGCTATTCTACAATGTAAATGGAAATTTGCAAAAATTCCTAGAACTAAGTTTGTACACAATATCACACAGTGTTTAGGTCTTTAGTTAGGAACTTTAGATGTTTAGTTGTCTATGGAACTTTGAGATGTTGAGTTGTTATGCAACTTGATGTGTATAAATCTGTGTATGATGGAACTTGATATATATGTGGATGAATCTGTGTATGGAACCTGCTATAGAACTTGTTTGAATCTGTGTATGGAATCTTTGTATGATGAATATGTGTATGGAATATGTGTTTGAATCTGTGTTTGAATCTGTGTTTGAATCTGTTATTAATTCTGTTTCTGTATATGAATCTGGAAAATATGAATCTGGAATACAGGCGGCTTATAATTAAAACTGCCTGTGATGTGTGTCTATCACAGGCGGTTCTTTTAAACCGGACCGCCTGTGATGTGTGTCTATCATAGGCGGTTTTTGATTGACCGCCTGTGATGTTGTTTTACATCACAGGCGGTGCACAACAAGCGGTTCCTGGAACCGCCTGTGTAGAGGCTAACCGGACCGCTTGTACAGAGGATCCCTGTAGTAGTGATTATTCAATGTCTTTACCAAAAAAATTAGATATCACAACAGAGTTTATAACATACATAAATAAAACCAACGTAGTTCATAACAACCATTACTTTATAGTTCACGACTAAGAAGTTGGCAATTACTTCATAGTTCACAACAAAGAGCAGATAATCACTTCATACTTCACAACTCAGAGCTCACACACACTACACTGTTCACAACATTGAACACGCTAACACAACATCATCTAGCTAAGCATCAACAACGGATAAAATAGTCTTTTGCTTCAGAGTCTTCTAATATCTTGAATATCTGACGATGTTCCAATCTTCTTTTAGTATTTTGAGACAAAGATGAAGTACCTTGCCTCTAAAACCACGCCTCTTAAGTTTTTTTAATTACATTTCTCCATATTCGTTAGACCATTGAAAATATCATGTACTCTTTTTGTATTCGTCTAGTAGCCTAGAAAATTGTTGACCGATGCTTGATTTTTCGTTGGAAATACTAGGTACGTGTGTGGGATGTCCTCAACCACTTCACGTTCATTTCACGAGCAGTTGGGATGACTTCAGTTAGAGACGATGGAACAAAGTTAGGCTCGGCATAACACAAATATCCACGTAGTCTTATCCTCCCTAAGTCGTTCGGTTCCTTCACATTAAAAATCAGATTGTAAAACATACAAAGATGAAAATAAGTCTGAGATTATGATATGAATTCTAGCATTACCTTATGATCTTTGAGTCTCTTTTCAATTTCCTCAACATCTTCTCTTAATTGATCTATACTTAGTTTTTTGCCTACTCATGACATTTTAATCATTATAGTATAGTAATAGCAGTAGGTCTCCATGACTCGTCTGCTCAGAAAACAAACTTGTGACTGTAGAGACCAAAATAGATATTCTTTGGATTTCCATCAGTTTACTTTACATATGAAAAGAAACTTACATGATATATAAGTTTTCATAATATGTATGTAATATTGTTGTATAAAAAACAAAAGCATTATAAAACCTTGCAAGGGAGCTTTCACACGATTCTGAATGAAGATTTGGTCAGATGGCTCAAGTAAACTGAAAAGAACAATGTTTGAACTGAAAATTCAGGTCAAATGGATGTAAGCTTGGGGTTACCTGATCTTAATGTGTGACGAATGACATGGTCACTGGTGAGGAGTGACACAGTTGGTGGCTTGGGGGCAGGTGCGCGTGGACGATATTAGACTATCGAGTTCGACACCTAGGTGCGGATCGGTGTAGAGACATCTATGGTGGAGCAGGAATCCAAAGAAGTGCATTCTATTTGACATTTTAGTTGCGCTCGTTAGGCGATTGAACTTGTATTATGCGATTAAAAGATATAAATTAATGTGAGCATTTTTTGTTGAAACTTATCTAAAACGAAAGACTAAACATTAATGTGTGTGTGGAGCATATCCAAATTAAATGAAATATTTTTTTGATAAGAATTTCTTGCTAAAATTTATCTAAAATGTAGCCAACAATATACACTAAACATTGTTTACTAAGCATATCCAAGATGAACATTTGCCTAAACATTTACCTACTTAATCCTTAATCCATAAACCAAACCCTAAACCAACATTTTCCTAAATCGTGTCTAAACATTTTCCGATTAGTTTTCCTAAACATACAGATGGCAACACAAGTGCGACGGAGGTGCCACGATTGTGGCGCGGGTCCAATGGCGATGGTGGTGACAATGGCGCGGGTGGTTGAATGGTGTCCTAGGAACAGATAGGGTTCGTGGTAGGGTGGGAGAGTTTATATAGTACACACATTAGTACTAGTTCTTGTGTAAAATTGATTCTAATGTTAAAACTTTAGTATCGGTTCGTGTTTGAACCTGTACTAATGGCATTAGTACAGGTTCTAGCCAAGAACTAGTACTAAACAATAGGCTTTAGTACTTGTTTAAAAAACGGTATTTTTTTAATTTCATCAAAGATATGTTATTGATAGAGAGTATATTAATAAATATGTGCACAAACAAATACACTAGTTCTTTCCAATGGATATGTGCACATATAAAAATATAAGTTCTTTCTAATGGATTTGGACACATACGAATATCCAAATGTAATTGTATCTCCTTTATTGAACATATATAAATATTAAAAAGTACTTCCTCCATCCAATAAAATAAGGTGTGCATGTTTTAGAAAAGTCAACATTTTAAACCTTTGACCAACAATTCAGCAAAAAAACATATATTTTTAGTGTGCGCATGTTATATACCTGATTTGTATTAAAAATACTTTAATATGCTGCTGAATGTGTATTTGTTGATGTCATATTTTTTTAAAAAAATTAATGGTCAAAGTTTCACTCTAAAGACTTTAACAAGAAAAAATATACGCCTTATTTTATGAGATGATGGGAGTATTACATTTTTTAGTAAACAAATTGTGAAAAATATGTTTCCCTATTTTTCGTCTTAGATCGTTCTTTCCTAACCAACCCTAGGTTTTCTTAGTCCAAGAGGTTCCATGCCAAGGTCTTAATGTGAGGAATAAATATGCTCTTACAACAAACTAGCCCTTAGAGCAAGAAATAAAAAATATTCAACTAAGGGCTAGTTTGAAGACGTATTTTCTTATTTCCTGCCTAATGGCTAGTTTATTTTTTAAGATCTTACCCATTTCACTGTGACCAATGTGAGGATGGTTCCTATGCAAAAACATGTAAAAAAGAGATAGTAAACAAAAAATAAAACAAGAATGGACATCATTTTGATAGTGTGTAAAAGACACCCGGAGGATGTGGCACACTTACTCGAATCTTTTAGTAGTACACACTCAGAGTGACACACTTAGTGATACTTACTCTACACATTCAGTGCTCATGAATGAGGAAGGCTTGAGGTAGGGCTACATTTATAGTGGACACCCATATCCAATAACTGGTACTAAATCCTTCACTTTTAGTACCAGATATTTAAAAGATCCGGTGTGCAAGTAATTTTGGTAGGAAATCCAATTGCTATGGCAGAAATGAAAAATATCGTCCAGTACATCTTATAAAAACGGTCCTAAAGGTGTCTTTGTTTTTTGTGCTAACAAGCTGTTGGATCTTGAGTACCAGTTGGGGGTTTCCAACTAGTCTTAAATAGTTAAACTTTAGTATTGGTTCTAGCCAAGAAATAGTCTTAAAGATTTTAGTACTGGTTCTTGCCTTGATCTGGTACCAAATAACTTAATACTAGTACTGTGTTTGGCTTTAACAAGTACTCATATCATCTACTAGGGCTAGACATTATAAACTAGCACTAAAGCTAGTATCAATATCAGTTTTAAAACAACCGGAACAAATGTTGTTGGACGGAAGCTCCATTCTCTAGCAATGGAGTTCGCATCTAGAAAGAGATAGATATGTCACTACTTGAGAATGAGGCTTCCGTCCGAGGACATTACTACTGGTTGCTTCAAAAAATACTGAATCAAGCATCAATACCAATTTCAACTGTCGCACCCTCGTAGAGGTCATTAGTATTGGTTGGTGTCTCTAATCGGTACTTAGTCATGTACGTCAAGCTGACACCAAGAATAAAGAGGTCTTTAGTACTGGTTCTAGCAAAGAACTAGTACTAAAGGGGTTTTACATTCCCACCTAGAAGTTTCAGTTCATGCGCAAATGACTATAGTTTTTGGTTCTTAAAAAGAAATAGGTACTAAATTGTCTCGATTTCCATCCTAGAACTTGTGGTTCCCTTCAAAACGTCTTTAGTATCGGTTCTTTGTCAGAACCGGTACTAAAGTGTCCTATAAATTTGACCTTCCATAAGCAATTCACATTGATGAGCCTAACAAGCTCCCTCTCACCATACCACCATGAGTGATGCCTCGCCCCCCTTGTGAGCACATTGGAAATGAAAGCTTTATTATACCATTATTCTTGTGTATTCAACTAATGGAATTATTCTTGTGTATCTTCGCTATAAAGTTTGCATTTCTTACACACACAGACATGCTTGATATATATAAAATGATATTTGCCCATGTTTTTATTTTTCTTGTGGTCCATAATTCCTACATCATTTAGGGTTTAGAATCGTGACTCAAAGTGTTTAGGTTTAGGGTTATTTTAAGATGGACATCCATTATTCTTGAGCTAATTATTAAACTTTAATTTTTTGGTTATATATATATATATATTTATATATATATATATATATTGTCATAGGAATCATGCTAAGATGGATCATCGTGAAAATGGAGGATTGGAATAATGAAATAGTCGTTAGGGAGGAAATAAGAAGACGCATTCAACGACTAGCCATTAGGGATACAAGTGATGTATTATGAGCAATGTTCCAGTAAACTAGCCTTTAAAGTGAGTGATTTTCTAGTTAAATATACTTTTTTATTTCATGTGTTATGGGCTAGTTTGTGGCTAAGGGATGCTGCCACACCAACTTGTCCCCTCGTCAATATCGAAGTGACAAGGTGAAGCCCACGACAATTTGCCTCCTTGTCACTATTGTCCTATCGCCAGTATTGAGGTAAAGGTGAATTATGAAATAGCCTTTAGTAAGGCAATGAATAAGTCCATCCAACTAGCTCTTATGGCTATGAGTGACATTCATGTTATAAACTGTCGTGGTTTCAGAAACCGGGGGACAATAGATTTGTGTTCGATGGGGGATGCAAGTGCAGACTCACTCTAAATGGTGGATCACGGGAATCCGAGCAAGGAACTGAGACACTGGGGTTATACTGGTTCAGGCTTTTGCCCTAGTCTAGTGTAATGTTGATCGTAGTATTGCTTTCAAGCTTGTTACAGTAGGTATGCTTGTGTATCTATACAAGGGGAGAGGGACTCCCTTTTATACTTCAAGGGACATTCCTTATAAGAGAGAGAGAGAGAGAGAGATCTTCAGCTAATGCCCTATGCTATAGTGCATTAGTCTTGGGGCATGCCTGTGTGCGGCATGGCTCCTTCTGATGGGTCGTATACTGCCATACTCTTGCTGTCGTACCTGATGAGTCCCGCAGAACATGCTCTCAGTAAGGTTGAGGTTTGTGTTTAGTATGGCTTCATCTTCTATCAATGTCCTTGCGTCACCATCCAGTATGTGCAAGCGTGCACTAGGTGTGTCGCCCTATCCTTTTCTGGTATGTGGTCAGAGAATTTATAGCCATGACCTCCTTGGTATTGTATGCATGGCGTGGACATGGTTTGGTGACGACGTGTCCTGTTACGGCCATCATGGACCAACAATGTCGGCATGTGTTCCATCCTTCCGGGGACTCGGTTGTTCGTCCCGCCTCGTAGGCTTGCTCAGTGGGGACTTGGTCGTTCGCCCCACCATGGTCGTTCATCCTACCTTGTAGGCTTGCTCATTGATGATGTGTCCTGTTATGGCCATCATGGACCAACAACGTTAGCCTGGGTTCCTTCCTTGCGAGTCTCCTTGGTCATATGTCCCGCCTCGTGGGCTTGCTCGACAAGTACTTGGTCGCTTCGCCCCAGCTCATATACTTGCTCGGCAGGGACTTTGTCGTTCGCCCCGCCTCATAGACTTGCTCGGTGGGGACTTAGTCGCTAGTCCTGCCTCACAGGCTTGCTCGGTGGGGACTTGGTCGCTCACCTGGACTCACACACTTCCTTGACGGGGACTTGGTCGCTAGCCCCGCCTTGCAGACTTGCTTGGCAGGACATGGTTGCTCGCCCCACCTCGCAAACTTGCTCGGTAGACAGGCTAGGAAGAGGTTTAAGGGTCTCGCCATGGGTACTCTATTCTGGGTACTCGACAGCAGCCCTCGAGCCTTCATGCGACTCTTTGGAGTCGGTCAGATGCTTTCTTGCCGAGGATCAAAAAACCCTAGGTGCACGCAAGCGCATCAGTATGACTTAGCCCTCAAGCCCCGAGTAATTCGTGAGGATTGCTTGGGGGTTTACTTAGTTCTTAGCGGAGGCACTGGTTCCTGAAGCGAATCATGGTACCTGAGGACTGACTCTACAGAGCTTCCTAGAGGCGATGCACGCTGGAGTGTAGCCTGGATGCGCGTAAGTGCATCATTGTGATGTAGCCCCCGGACCCTCGAGTAATCCGCGAGGATTGATCGGGTGTTCAGTTTTTCCTCGGTGATGATTGGGACTTGCTTTGCCGACCTTTCCTAATCTGGCCTTTCGAGTTGGTCGTTGATACTTGCGGTTCTTTATTATGCATGCATCTCCCCCGGAAGGGCTTTCGAACCCTTTTGAGGAGAGGGCCATCTCCCTCGACCTAATCAGCCTAAGGGAAATGGGTCGTCGAGCTACAGACGAGTTATCCAAGTGCAATCCGACTGCCATTATATCGGGTCTAGTTTTGGCGAGCGGTTCCACTGTGGGTGTGACAAAACCTCCCAAGTCATTAGGACCAACCACAGATGGCCTTGTCCAACGGACCTCAAACAACCCTGCAGGTGCACCTGATCACTTGACAAGTTTGGTATATGTATTCTTTACCTTGCCCAAGAGCGTTTCACCCGTCACACAGATGTTACAACACATCGGAGGTACGAGAATGCGGAAGCAGTTACAACAACTTTATTTTAGATTAAAGTATAGAAATAGTAGTATTATTACAGACCAGTAAACTATAAGAGTGCTGGAGTAATATTATTACATATCTTTGGAGGCAAAAACCCCTAACGATTAACAGTAAAAAGTTTTAAAGGAGGACACTTCCTCCCGAGGCTTCAGTCTTGATTTTCTTCTTTAGGCACCACCTTGGAATAAAAGCAACAAAAATTTGCTGCTTCCTCACCTAAAACAACATGGGACAAAGCCCTGAGTACGAAGTGTACTTTCACAAGTCTTATCCGTCAAAATAAAAAGACTCTCAAGGATATGTTGGCCTTTGGGAATCAAGGTATGGCTTATCAATAATCAAAGTCTCTGTTTGCAGAAATGCTTACTAATAGTGGATCCTTAAAAGTCCAGTTTTATTAGCAAGTTAAGTCATTACCTGAGTTCTAGAGTTCTTTCTACCCTAGTTCAAGCACTTGACCTATACTAGCCAATTTCTTATCAACCCTTCTTGTTCACTGGATTGCTACGTGTAGGGCAGTGACCAAGTCTTCATTCCGAGAAGTAACGGCGATCCAAATCGATTAATACCCAGCTGGGGATCTCTGATCACATGACATATGTAGCACTTAACCTTTGCATATGTCAACTCGCCACTGGGGTTCTTAAGACCAGATCTGGTTCACGCCAACCGAGAGCACAGATATACCACTGTCCAGCCTCTTGCCACGGAGGGTACACTCTACTCTCGCCATCTCTCCACTCTCAATGCGTGTTATCTTATTATGGTATTAGTCTGCCCGAGGCAAAGCTTACCCATGACGAGGCATGTGACCAGTTAAAAGGTCCTCGATCATCAAGCCTACATCGAGACGGTCCTTAATCGACTCAGACGGAGACACTACACCGAGACTCTCCTCTCGTGCAAGTCACCCGCCCGGTCTCAGCTTTATCATTTAAACCCAAAGTTTGGTACCTGGCAGAGGTACATCTTTTTCCGATGTTGAACCCATCATGGCCATGATGGATCCACCATCAAGTTTTATTTTGAAAACATCCCACCCACTTGAAGCATCATCTTTTGTCAAAACAAAACATTTTGTTTTTCTAGAGCAAGGCTAATCATAAGAAAAATCTTTTTATAAAATAGGGGATCAAGGAAAGGTAATCAAATTCTCAAGGAAGGAAATGTAGCAATTTGTTTAGCACACAACTCCTATCACCTAATGCATCAAGCAAGTGAGAAAGATTTTAAAATAGCAAGGAGGTGGCAAATGCACCGGGGCTTGCCTTGTGTTATAGGTGAGTCAGGCTCTGCTCCACAGATGTCAAAGTAAAAGCAGTTCTCTGCCTGGGGTTCTTCAGGTGGTGGTGGTGTAGTCCTTGCTTCTTCAACTTCTATCTCTTCTTCGTTTTCTATATATAGCCATATATAATCATGAATGCTCATGAATATGCAAAAATAATAAAAGTATATTATCTTAGGTCTTGAATATAATTTTCCTTCACGGATCTCCGGGAAACTAGGGTTTTTGGAGTGTATAGTGAAGTTCATAGAGCAGGAGACTAGGTTTTGGGTTCTAGGTACCAAACATGGTCCAAATCATACCAAACTTTACCCAAGGCTTCTAAATAATATTTAAGGCTTATCTAAAAAGTTTAATGATTTTTGAAATTATTAATTAATTTCTAAAATTCCAGGGGTATGAGTTTTGGCTATTTTAAATACTCCATAATTCCTTATTTGGAGTAAAAATCCTAAAACTATTTATATTAAATACTATAGAAAATCAGGAGCCTAGCAAAATTGGTCTTGCATTTTTAGCATTTTTCTACAATTTTCTAGGAATTTTCTAGTCCTGGCAGAAAAAGAAAAGGAGAAAGGTTCTATAGTTTCGGGCTGAAACCGGCCCAATCTGGCCCATGCCCAGGTAAAGACGCGCGCGTCCGCGCTGCTGGTCTTGCAAAAATGTGATACCCGGTTTGTAAAGAGGAGAAGTGGAGGTTATTCTTTTTGTTCTTTTTCCTCATTCGGGTGATGCGCTTTGGGAATTTGGAATTTGTGGAAAACATTCACCTGTAAGACAGTAGAATTTATTTGGTTAGTTGCTTGCGACGAGGTCGGGAGCTGTCACGTGGGTGAGTTGGGCCTTGAACCTTGATCCGGCCCATTAGTCTCCCCTAACCCTAGCCGCCCCCCTTTTCCCCTTGGAATTTTGCAGCCGCCCCCTTCCCCTCCCCTTTCTCTTGGACGCCACCCCCTCCCCTCTCCCATCTTCTTACTCCTGAAACCTTTGCAGCCCTCTCCACCCAAAACTCTAGCCGCCCCTCCCCCCATTTCTCTTCCCCCCTCCAAGGTGCAGCCCTCCCGCGTGGTTCTTCGTCGTGTGGCAGCGATCTCAATTGGAGTTTGGAGAGAGGAAGAAGGAAGGAGGAAGGAAAGAACCCAAGGTGAATTTGTGTTTAACTTTTGTTGTTTTTGTGCTGCAATCAATTGGACTATGCGTTTATCTTTGCGAATCGGTAGAGGTGCTGTCCAGGATTTTTGTGAGTGGGTGGACAGCAGTATTTATAGGGATTTCTGGGAATTTTCGTGGGTTAATTAGTGGGAATCAGTGGGATAATCATGTAGAGCTTTATCATACCTTTCCAACGAGTACTTATGCGCTCAATTCGGAGTTATAATTTAGGAGGTATCGTTGTTTGAATTCGGGTATGTTGCTGTCCAAAAAACAGATTTTTCAGGTGGGTGAACAGCAGTAGTATTAGCAGTTTCTGGGAATTTTTTGTGGGTAATTAGTGATAACCAGTATGATAATCCTGTAGGGCTTTGTCTTATCTTTCCAATGAGTACTTATACGCTTGATTTGGAATTATATTTTAAAAGATATCGCTGTTTGAATCCGGGTATGTCGCTGTTCAAAAGAGAAAAAAACAGATTACAGGGTTTAGGTTGTGGACTGTTTTGGGCTAATTAGATGTTGGAATTTAATTTTAAATTGTATACAAAACTTGTGAGGAATTTTATTTAGATGCCTCTGGAGTTTTTGTTTGTTACCACTGCTGTCATAATTTTAAAGTTATGAAATTATTAAGCAGCGCCGCTGCAGTTTGGTGGGTGTGGGGAGAGATGTTACCCGCGGCGGGGTTTGAGATTGTGCGTAGGTGCGGCATCGTTTATGAGCGTGATTGTGTGTAATTGGTGCACTAAGTTGTGTGTCAAAAACAGGTGGTGGACTTCCGGATCGTACTTACGGATTTGCCCAAACTTCCGGTGAAGGCAAGTAAAACAGTGATGGTTATGCCGTCTGTTGATTGAAGAGTCTTATACTTGATTATGTTTGTGCTATTTGTGTTCGTATTCATATTCCTAATTGGGTACCATCGTTTGAAATTATTCATGTTTTATTGATTATACATGTGGAGGGTGTGGTTTGATCATGTTACCCATGTGGTTTATTATGTGAAATGGGTGGAAGTATATGTCTAGCACATTTTATTTGGGAAGAACTCATGTTGTTGACATGCATAATGCATTCATCATCCATTGCATTGAAGTTTCGTCGCGATCTTATGGTCCGACCGTACCGGTACAATGAGCATCATATGTTGCCCGAGAAGGGGTATGATGCAACTTCATATCCTTAGTGGTATGAAGGCAGAAGTCATACTGCATCTGTAGCCATGTGCATTCATGGGGGAAGTGTGGAACCTATTATGGTGATGTGGATAATGTGGGTCTTTACTTTGTGATTCATCTTGGCATTAAGTAATTGATTACTTTCTTACTTGCTGCAAATTAATATTTAAGAAAGAAGTTGGGAACCACGTGGTTGCTTATGCATGGTTGGGTTACATTGTCCAACTGTTGTTTGTTTTTTTTTACTTGCTGAGATGTGTCATCTCACTCTTGCGTTGTCTAATGCAGGCACCTGATCTTTGCTTTGGGAAAGAATGGATGTAGCAGCACGGCCACCACACTTTTAAATAAAGGAACCACTGCTTAATAATGATGTTAAACAGGGAGGGTCAAGTCTAGGGGATTATTATATTCTAATCCTTCATGGTAGTTGAACTGTTTAGTTTGGTGGGCTGAGTTGTCTATCTTTTGTCTGGTCATGAATGTTTATTTCTACCATTGCATTTTGATTATACTATGTCAATTATCTTTCTTTTATATCCTGTATAAACTCTATGTTTCCCTTGTTATGCTACTTTCAAGGGAGGTGTTGCCGTATTTTGCAGTACTTTCTTTCTCTATGTGTTGCATAAGTTTTGTAGGAAGGGTTTTTGGTAACATCCATTGTGCGGGATCAGTGGGGTGTTACAAAAAACGCCCTCGATGCTTTAAATAACTTGAAAGGCGTCCAACAGACTATTCCCTGTGTCACTGACATTCACAAAAACCCCCTTCAAGTTCTATTTCTTTACGTCCCGAGGTCCACGATGGGGAGCGGCGGAGAACCGAGCTCCAGCGAGCCTACATCGGCCGGATCACTCAACTACCGGTGCTCCCGTGCGGTAGACACCAAATTGAACCCTCAACAAACATTTTCCCTCGCTTAATTGCTGGATTGGAGCTCTACATCACCCTGTCCACGGTGACAGCGGGCATAATGGACAACATGAAGTGTTCCCAGTGATCTAAGGGGTCCTAGCCTAATCGGTCGGGTCGAGAGGCATCAGGGGCAGGTAGGGGTGCTGAAATAAGAGGGCAGAGGACATGAACGGACCTGAAGTGCACTGGCCACGGTGAGATCCTTTCTACGGCAGCGGAAACCGATTTGGGGGGAAATCATGAATTGGCGAGCTCTGGTGGATAATTTGAGGCACGAGATGCTGGATTAGGTGCTTGACTACCTAGCAGAGCCGAGGGTGTGCTCAATTTATAGCATGCTTGAGCGGTGGCTAGTGAATTTGATGGAGACACGCGACAGCCGGAAAGAAGGGATGAGTCACCGGCGCGATTTACCATGTCACTCACCAGCTGAGGGGCTACGACGGTCATTGGCGAGCTGTTGCGGCTAGTAGCGACGTGGTTAAAGGCCTAGGGCGTGGCACAATCGCGGTGAAGGACGCCAACTCCGGTGACGGTCGTAAAGCCACGTCGCTGGTGCAAGTGGTCGAGGAACAGCGAGGCCACAGTAACCCGAACCCATCCGCGACGAGATCTTTTCACGGCTGAGCGAAATCCACTCGCCCGAGGCACGAATCGCGACGGCCGACGCGAATCCGGGCGCAAAGGCCACCGGCAGCGAGGGGGCTGAACCTGGGATCATGTTCAGTTCACTGTACAATTAAACTCCCTTCAGACGCTTGATAGAGCAACTTGCAACGCCTAGATCTCGGATTTTTGTGTAAAAACTCATCCATCCATCTATAGCAAACTTGTATCCCTTTATATCAACTACAATTCTGCTATAGCAATTACCCTAAATTGAGCAGTGAATCAAACTCTAAATCGAGCTCTAAGTTCATCCAACTTCACTGCTAGTGAGGATTCAGACTTAGGGTTGCCTGACAGCCCGACTTTGGATCTAATTATCTCAAAATTTCTCATGACACCAAGGCTTAATCCCTATAGCAAAGTTGTACTCCTATAGGAGCTCTATAAGTTTGATATGTTGATCCTAGGCAAATTCTTAATAGTTTTAAAACTACAGAGCTCCAAAGTCAGCCTTGTGCACTGAATTTCAAACTTAACCATTTGAACACTAGGGTGGCCTTTTTGCAATTTGGCCCAAATCTCATGGTTTCTTTTGCAAATCTTCAAATATGTGAACTATATGACTTAAAGTACCCTAACTCCATGGTTTTTGCACTTAGGTCCAAAAGTGTGCAACATTTGCACATAACCCCCTAGGGTTTTAGTCCAGGGTTTTCCAGAGGTCTATTTAGGGTTTCTGGCACTTCTAGGGTTTGGATGCTATCAAATCCTATTAGAGTTGATGTCTCATGACCATTTCTAATAAGTTTTGAGAATTTAACTCATTTGGGCTTTATTGACACCCTAAGCTCAGTTTAGGGTTAAGTACCCTACCCTAGGGTTTTACCCATGACATGTCACATCAATACAACTTGTTTGAAATTTTTACCTAGTGAATGCACTCTAGGTGTGACAAACACTTGATATGCCAATGCTTATGATGTTATGCTCAAGTTTTAGTGACAGTAACACCAGGGGTGTTACAGGGGGGCTCGATACAATGGGGCCATCTAATATAGTCCTTCCTTATTCTATCCTGAATCAGCCCTCCGGTTAGTCTGGCCGACCGGAGGGGGGCCCCTGGCACCCTGTTAGTCAGGTTGTCATAAGAGAATGTGAGGTACGATCTTGGATGTGGGTTCGAGAAAATGACCTATGGGCCGGTCATCTGACTTGTGACTCGTTGGGAGCTTGCTCGGCCCACCACTCGCTCTGCGCAGGGAGGTGGAGTGAATTTCGGTTCTTACCTGGTGTGAGGCCATTGTGGTAGCACTATAGAAACAGAACCATTATGGCTTTGTTCGGCGTGGACAGCTTGATGGAACGCGAAATGGCCTGCTCTTTTTATCGGCTGTGGGCGGCGTGACATTGCGATTAACCGCTGTTACTGCTGCTAACACCTTTTCTCGTTCCTCAGTGCGTTGCTCGAAGCGGCACGTGCCCTGCTAAGCATGTCATCTCCTTGAGGCGCCCAAGGCAAGGGGGAATACCAATGCTGTGGATCCCTCTGCGTTGTTCGTGAGGCCCACCCTTCAGGCGTTGCTTTGCGTAATTATTCCTGCGTATAAATAGGATGTGGAGGCTCTAGGAGTCGGTTTCTCTTACCATGCTTTCTTAACCAATCTAATGTTGCCTCTGTCCTTCAAGGAGCCTTAAGCATTTCTTGCATTGACTTCCTTTCTGTGCCCCTCCTTCTTGCCTCTATGGACGCCTTTCCCTTATTCTCCACCACCCAAGAGCGCCTTGAGGACCTGGAGGGAAAGGGGTTTCTTCCTCCCGACTCGGTCTCTAGCTAGCGTCTGGAGGAGGAAGGCGGTGCTTCGGCGCCTCATGATAGAGAGGTTGTGGTGCTAGCCTCCTTTTACGAGTGCGGCTTCAGGCTTCCTCTGCATCCCTTCGTACGGGGGCTTCTCTTCTACTAAGGCTTGGAGCTACAAAACCTCCACCCAAACATGGTCCTACACATATTGTGATTCATCACGCTATGCGATTCATACCTCGGCATGGAGCCTCACTGGAAGTTGTGGGCGCATCTGTTCAGTCCACAGGTGAACCCTGGTCGAGGTGACCAACCTTTCATTGGCTCATTCAATGTCCAGCTCTAGGGTTCACGTATGTCCTCCTACCTCTCGATCCCCCTTCTATCCTTTGTTCGGGGTTACGAGGGCGAGAGGTTCTATGTCCAGATAGGATCCCAGTAAACAAGCCTGATTGGTCCTATGGTGCGGAGAAGAAGTTCAAAGCCAAAGATCAAGCTAGTGTTGGACGCCGTTGCCTAGCAATGCAAGCAGGGACTTTATGGTGAGAGGCTGATCCGCACTTTTATGGATCGTCATCTCCAACCGCTCATGGCCCACCTGAGGACCATGTGGTAGAACACCGAGGATAATGACTCTGACTGCCATTCGGACGAGAACCTGACGAGGGAGGAGCTTACGGCCCGCATCCTCGCTATCACGGTGGGGTTACGTCGGACTTCTTGGACGAGAGTGGCCTAGTACCATTCAACCATGCACATTTGAGCGACATGGTAAGTTCCCTTTAACCTTCTTTCTCTCCTCTTTTGTTTGGGTCTCACCAATGAGTGCTTTGCTAGGGGCTTTGCAACATCAAGGTTTCCCATCCCCCTCTTCTGGAGGTTGCCACTATTAAGGTGGAGAAGGAACAGAAGAGGGAGGTGGAGTAATTGACCGTGATGGCGTGTAAGAAACGCCGCCTTCAGAGGAAGGCAGAGAAGAAATGGGCTAGGCCTTGGAGGAGCATCACCCCATCCACTGACACAGAGGACGTGACCTCCAACGACGTCAAAGCCAGCTCCAGCATCTAGCCCGGGGGGGGTGGGGGACGCTGTGGAGGCCGTCCCACCTGCCCCGCATGGGGAGCATCATGGGGGAAGGCCAGGGTGCCGGCTCTTCCCCCTCCCCTGTCGCGATAACCTAGCACGGTGGCTTTGTCAAGGGGGGCGCCACCACCGGTGGTCACAACTATGGTGGAGCGCCATGAGGAGGCCAAGCAGGCAACCGCGCCACCGCCTGCAACGTTCTGGACTCTTCTCGGTATGTTATCTACATCCTTTCCTTTGTAATGTCGTCTTCAGTGTGTTCTTAGTTCTGCTAAATCCCATCTAGCGTGTATGTGCCGGGAAAGTCGGTGAAAAGTGTAGTCCTTGCGACAATGGGGGGTAGGTCGTCCTCATAGCTTAATTTAGTGGCTGCTGGCGCAGTCCCTTTGGCTCCTTCTACCCCCGTGGGAACATCGGGTGTGCTTGTCCTCCCTTGCCTTCCACCAGCTCCTACCATAGCTAAGGCCACCGTTGGTGGGCTCCCAGCGACCGATTTGGCGGTGGTCGTCCTTCTGCCACTTCCGTCGCTTCCTCAATTGTCGGGCCCATCGGTCGTGATGGGTTTGTCCGCTGAGGCATCATTGTTGGTGGAGATTGCTGAGCTTCGAGGGCGGACGCCACCCACCACCGCTATTTTGTCCTTTGTGGGCATGTTGCCTACGCCATTGACAGAGTTTTACGGCCACTATTTTGTATGTTCAATGAGTTTTAGTTTGGACTTCAATCTGCTATCTTTATCTCATACTTAGTTAAGTTAGTCAATATTGAGTTACTTTAGGTTTGTTGGCATAAATCACCAAAAAAGGGGGAGATTGAAAGGGAAATGTGCCCTTAGGCCATTTCTAGTTGTTTTGGTGATAAAATGCTCGACACACCACATTGGACTAATCACTTTGATATGAGCATGAGCATAGGGTCTAGCAAAAGCAAGTTGAAGTCAACAAGTCCATATGAGCTTAATTGAAGGTCCAAAAGTGAAACTTTGAGAAAACCAACATAACACATGTGGTTTAAGTGTCTGCATAAGTTGCACACACCCTACTCTATGTTTCTAGCACTTTGTTTTGGCTACTAACTTAGTTTTGCAAAGAAAATGTGTTTTGGACTTAGTCTCTGGCATATTGCAAATTCTGGAGAAATTTGGTGAAAAAGGTATGGTCCCAACACTTAGTCAATTGTTTTGTGTGCTAATTATGTTTGTCTAGGGAACCTCTCAAGTCAAGCCAGAAGAAGTTAAGGAAGATTGGCTCAAAAGAGAAGTATTTGGGTTGGTCTAGGCACGACCGGACAGTCTGGTGCTCGTCACCGGATAGTTCGGTGGGCACGCCGAATAGCTGGTGGCATGTATGGCCAACTCCTCAGCCTTGGGATTTTACTCTAAAATTCACCAAACGGTCCGGGCTCATCATTGGACAGTCCAGTGTGTTATCTCTAACTGCTACTTCGACTTCCACCGCACCGTCCAATGGTCGACCGGGAGCACCAAACAGTCTGATGCCTCCCACCAGATAGTCCGGTGCCCCTAGAATTGGAAGGCAACCAATCAAGCGATCTTGTGATCATTGTAATGTGCGTTGTCCGGTGCTGAAAGTCGCCTAGAGGGGGGGTGAATAGGCAAATCTGAAATTTATAAACTTTAAGCACAGCTATAAGCCGGGGTTAGCATTAGAAATAAAAGCGAGTCCGAAAAAGAGGGCGAAAACAAATCACAAGCAAATGAAGAGTGTGACACGGTGATTTGTTTTACCGGGGTTCGGTTCTTGCAAACCTACTCCCCGTTGAGGTGGTCACAAAGATTATGTCTCTTTCAACCCTTTTCCTCTCTCAAACGGTCACCTAGACCGAGTGAGCTTTTCTCCTCAATCAAATGGGTCACTTAGACCTCACAAGGACCACCACAACTTGGTGTCTCTTGCTTTGATTACAAAGGTGTTGAGAACAAGAATGGGGAAGAAGAAAAGCGATCCAAGAACAAGAGTTCAAAGAACACGAGCAAAAACTCTCTCTCTAGTCACTATTTGCTTGGAGTGGAAATGGGACTTGGAGAGGCTTTGATTCTATTTGATTTGTGTCTTGTATTGAATGTGAAGTCTGAAAAACTAGGATGCCTTGAAGTGTGGTGGTTGGGGGTATTTATAGCCCCAACCACCAAAGTGGCCGTTGGGGAGGCTGTCTGTCGATGGGCGCACCGGACAGTCCGGTGCGCCACCGGACACTGACCAGTGCGCTAGCCACGTCACCCAACCATTAGGGTTCGACCATTGGAGCTCTGACAGATGGGGCCACCGGACAGTCCGGTGGTGCACCGGACAGGTACTGTTCACTGTCCGGTGCGCCTTCTGGCGCCTGCTCTAACTCTGCGCGCACTGTCCGCGCACTGTAGCGCTTTTATAGGTTTCCGTTGGAGTCGACCGTTGCGTTGTAGCCATTGCACCGCTGGCACACCGGACAGTCCGGTGGCCTACCGGATAGTACAGTGCGCCATACCAGGGCAGACTTCGGTTGGTTTTGCTCCTTTCTTTTTGAACCCTATCTTGGACTTTTTATTGGTTTGTGTTGAGCCTTTGGCACCTGTAGAACTTATAATCTAGAGCAAACTAGTTAGTCTAATTGTTTGTGTTGGGCAATTCAACCACCAAAATCATTTGGGAAAAGGTTTGACCCTATTTCCCTTTCAGGTGCACACCGGACAGTCCGGCGCACACACAGACAGGGAAGCTATTGGGCCTCCAAATGAAGCTCCAACTGCCCCTAGGTCCTAGGGGGCTATAAAAGGGACCCCGAGGCACCTTATAGTAGTACCCAAGCACCTCAAGAGCTACACAACATTCCAATATGTTGCGATCATGCCTCCGAATGATTTTGAGCATTGTTTTGAGCTATAACTCAGTCACAGTGGTCTTGCGCTCTTGTCTTTGCATCTCTTGCATGTGTTGATGTGATTTGCTCTTGTGTGTGTTCTTTCTCCCTCCCTTATTCTGAGTTTGATTGTAATCATTGTATAAGGACCTCAGAGACTCCAAACTTATGGAGATTCCTCGCAAACTGGATTATGATATAAGGAAGATGACCATGGCACTCAAGTTTGATATTTGGATCAATTGAGAGGGGTTGATTGCAACCCTTGACCAAAGGAGGTCACCACAACGTGGAGGTAGGCTTTGGCCAAACCACGAAAAAATCACCGTGTCTTGTGTCTCACTTTCTTTATTGAGATTTTTGTCTTCCGTAGTACTAAACTTCACTTGCAATATTGCTTTTAGTTTAATACACATCTTAAGAGAGCAATCAAGTGAAGAGTTCATTTTTCTCTCCTCTTATCATCCAAACTTGGTTTTAGTTTACACTAACACATTTTATAGACTGAGTTTGTGTTGTCCCCCCCTCTAGGTGCTCTCAATTATCACAGTCTGATTATCACATTTCATAGAAATAGCAGGCATAGGTTTTCAACCATCGGTGAATCCATAAGGATTTCACCAAGCCACTCAGCCTCAACTGAAGCGATGGCTAATGTTGTGAGTTCTGCTTCCGTAGTCGACCTTGTTAAGATGGTCTGCTCGCAAGACTTCCATGAAACATTGCACCTCCAAGTGAAAACACATATACAGTTGTGGCATATATCTCATCAGCATTAGATATCAGTTTGCATCACAATAACCCTCTAGTATTCTAGGGTACCCGACATAATGGATGTCAAGACTCATTGTACCTTTTAGATAGCGCAATACTCTCTCAAGATCATGCCAATGATCATCTCCTAGATTTGATACAAATTGGCCAAGTTTGCTCACAGCAAACGAGATGTCAGGCATCGTTGCACTGTCAAAGTACACGAGCGAACCAATTATTTGGGAATATCTCAATTGATCCCTCGCTATTCTCTGAATTTTCTTCAATAGCTTATTGGGATCATAAGGCATAGGAGCAGATTAATATTCGCTAAAGCCAAAGCAACTCAAAACCTTTTCCACATACTAGGACTGCACAAGTGTGATCCCACCATCGCCTTCTCTTAGTAGCTTAATGTTAAGAATAACATCAACTTCTCTCAAATCTTTCATTTTGAAATTATTGGACAACTTTCGTTTCTTTAATCACATCAAGATTAGTCCCCACGGTTAGAATGCCATCAGCATATAGGCATAAAATTATTCCCATTTATCTACTTAGTTCACAACGAACCGATAGAAGTCAAAGTATTATCAAACTTTTCATGTCATTCCTTAGGTGCTTGTTTTAGGCCATATAATGATTTCAATAATTTACACACCATGCCTTTTTGACCATTTGCTAGAAACCCAGCTTGCTGCTCCATGTAGATTTCCTCATCTAGCTCTCCATTTAGGAAGGCTATCTTAATATCCTTTTGATGGACGAGAAGACCATGAGGGGCAGCCAAGGAAAGTAGCACACGAATTATCGTCAATCGAGCCACAGGTGAGTAAGTATCAAACAAATCTGCACCTTCCTTCTGTGAATAGCCTTTAATTACAAGTCTCGCCTTGTACCTCTCAACAGTACCATCAAGCCTAAGCTTTTTCTTGAACACCCATTACTTCCAATGGACTTACACCCATAAGGATGCTCAATGACCTCCCAAGTTCCATTAGATATAATAGAATTCATCTCACTCCTTATTGCTTCTTTCCAAAAGTCAGCATCAGGAGAGGAATATGCCTCTTCAATGTTACTTGGTGTGTCATCCACAAGATACACAATGTAGTCATCACCAAAAGACTTTGTAGTCCTTGGTTTCTTACTCTTTCGAATTGTTACATTGTCATCTTCCATAGGATTTTGCACATGGGATTCCTAAGTGTGTTCTACCGAAATAAAATGCTCATGGGATATCGTTGGTTCTTTACTAGACGCATCATGTGTAATTTTCATAGAAATATTGTTCTAAAAATGTAGCATCTTTAGACTCTATAATTGTACCAACCAACATGTCCGATACTCCAGTGTTTATAATTCAAAACCTATATCCAACCTTGTGGAAAGCCTACCCAAGGAAAACACAACAACATTTTTTGGTCCTAATTTACACTTCTTGTTAATTAGCACATTCACTTTAGCCAAATAACCCAGATGCCCAAATAGGAGATATTTAATTTCTTATTTTTCCAATTCCTCAAATGGTGTGATTTCTTTGTTCTTTGTGGGAACTTTATTTTGAAGATGACATGCAGTAAAGATAGCCTCACCCCACCATTCCTTAGATAGTCCTGGAGTCTCTAACATGGCACTAACCAAATCAGTTAGAGTACAATTCTTTCTTTTAGCAATCCTGTTGGATTATGGTGAGTATGGCGGTTTAACCATTTAATTTTCCTCAGAAAAATCAGTTAGAGTACGTTCCACACAAAAATCAGAAAAATCACTCGAAAAATATTCTCCACCACGATTAGACCTTAACCGTTTAATTTTCCTCTCAAGTTGATTTTCACCTTATGTTTTGTACGTCTTAAAAAATGCAAAGCTTCATCTTTTGATTTTAAAAGATACACATAACAAAATCTAGTAGAATCATCAATAAAAGTAATGAAATATTGCTTTCCACCTTTAGTCAATATTCTGTACATCTCACATAAATAGGAATATATTAAGTCTAGTGGTGCGAGGTTCCTCACCTCCAAGTCTTATGAGGCTTGCGAGGTTGCTTAGATTGCACGCACACCTGACACTTAGAACTTTTGACTAAGTCAAATTTTGGGATGAAATTTAAATTTTCTAGACATGAAATACAACCAAAATTGATATGACAAAATTGAGAATGCCAAATATTCAACTGATTCGAAACAACATTGTTCATAGACTTATTACATATGTCATGCAAAGATAAGCGAAAAAAGTCTCCAAATTCATAGCATTTTCCAACAAATGTTCCATACTTAGACAATATACACTTATTAGACTCAAGACAATTTTGTATCCATCTCGACACAATTGAGATCCACTAATTAGATTCTTTTCGATGGAGGGGACATGGTGTACGTTCTTCAACAGCACCATCTTTCTCGAAGTAAAATTCAGAATGACTGTACCAACACCAAGAACACTCACATGCGATCCATTCCCCATCAGCAAGGCTCCAGTCCCTTTGCAATGAGAAGAAGAAAACAAAGAAATATTATCGCACGCATATATATTAGCACCAGTATCAGCCACCAACCAGGTGAATGATACACTGAAAGAACAGTAGGTAAATAATTACCATACCCCGATGTTTCTTCTCCGGTCTTGCTAATAACCATGTTTGCTATTTTCTTCTCTTGAGCTAGTTTTTTCTCTTGCTTAAATTTGCGGTCTGGAAAAGCGCTTGCCTAATGATCAGTGCTCCCGCAAACAAAGCAACCATCTTCTTTGTTCTTCTTTTTGAACGTGATTATCTGCTTGGGCTTTGTGGTGTTCTATTGCTTGTTATTCCTTTTATTATTATGGGAGGCATTGGAGTTCTTCTTTTGTACCACATGGGCACTAGAAGTCTCAACTCCTTTCCCATGATTGTCTTTTGCTCTCACCCTCTTTTCAACATCAAGAATCCCAATGAGTTCAGCCATACTAAACTCTTATCTCATGTGTTTTAGAGTGGTAGCAAAATCGCTCCAAGAAGACAGCAACTTAGCAATAATACCGCTGGCCAAGAACTTGCCACGCAAGACACATGGAAATTGTTCGAGTTCCTTAGCCAGTGCCTGTATTTCATGAGCTTGTTTAACCGCAGGACTGTTATCCACCATATTATAGTCAAATAGTTGCTCCAAGATATAGAACTCACTACCACCATCATAGACACCAAAGTTTTCATCTAATATATCCCATAATTGCTTTGCAGAAGCGAACATAATATAAAAATCAATATACTTATCAGCAAGATCGTAATCACGGCACCTCGAAACTGGTTATCGGCTACCTCGAACGCTCCATCCTCCTCAGGAGTGAACTGTTCGGATTTCTATTGTGTGGCGTGATAGCCGTTCATTGCTACCAATCACAGTATCATCTTATAAAATGTCCCATCAAATGTTTTACTTGGTTTTCACGCGACAACAAAACCACAAATAGAAAAATGCCTACAATTAGATTTTTTGGATTGTTAGAAATTTAGGCATTTTCAGTTTTAATTTAATCGAGAAAATCTGTGCGCTATATGTGATGACATATATGTGCATGTGTCCAGAACTACTCGCATAAGCAGTAAACTACAATGAAACATGCACAAATACGAAAAACAGAATATACCTTGTAGAGGGACTGATACTTAAGGCACCAGTGACTCCATTCACACAAGACATCTCGTGTGTTTGTTTGATGTAGCCGTACGAAGTCGATGCATGAAGATGTACGCAGTGCAGTCCCTCGAACGGTCGCCGAGAGGTAGTCGTACAAGAGCAACATCAGCTATCTTGAAGATGAAGAGGAGGCCGAAGAAGACGTCCACCAGGAAGTAGCCAAACAGATCAACAGTGTGCAGTCGCGACGACTCTCTCCAAAAATCTGGTCGCCGCACACCCGGCAGATGTATCTCTGTGGACAATGATCTAAGAGGCTTGCTGTCTCAATCTCATTGTGCTCGAAGAACATGGGACGAGAATGTGTTGTTTGCAATTCGTGTAAAATGGGAGACAGGATGCTCTGCTTCTTATAGAAGTTCTTATAGAAGTCAGGAAGGAGGTGGATGGTTAGATGATGGAGAAGAAACAGACGCTATAATGAGTGATAACTGACGGTCGTTATTCCATTGAAGTGTTGTAATGAATGGAAATGGACAGACGTTAATCCAGGCAAAAATGCTTAATAGATTACAGGTATTCGAGCCATGGCCACGGCCACGACCACGCCTTGCCCTGGCCCGACGGCGGTGGCCCGCGCATGTGGCCGCCCTCTATCATATATCAACTTATCAATAGATGCACCCACAGACCACCTATTTAAGTTGATTAACAGTTTTATGCCTATCCAATGTGGTACTAAATAGTTAGCGCACCGTAGCATTAACGTGGGCATCTGAATTTAATTTATCATTAATAAATATTGAATTGGGCTAAACCCATATTTATCCAACATGACATACATAGCGCTGGTTTAGAAAAAAGGATATCATAGCACTAGTACATAAAAGCTCTATATTGACGGTTATAAACCTATTTGCACTAACGTTTTTTACAACCGTCGGTAGTAGGGGCCACTAAAAATATTATTTTCTACAGACGGGTAACTGAGAACCGCCAGCGGAAATCAATTTCCATTGGAAGTTGAGGTAATAAAACCACCGATGAAAATATTTTCCAAGAAACATAAAAAATGGGTTTAGAAATAGCAAAAAAAAACTTTTTTATTAGATGGCCAATGGGAATCAATCCCCATACCTCCCCTTACATATATCCTACTCTACCACTACACCTATCACTTACTTCATAACTTTATTGCAGTTTTATTGCCCACATATTATAAACAATTGAGTGTAAATTTATTGTTTGAGGCTGTAAATGAAATCAAACGAAAAAGTTGTCAACTACAAAGTTTCTTTTCCCATCTTAGGTCACTTGAAAAATGTAAATTTTAAATTTGACAAATTTAGATTCAATTTTTGAGAGCCGAAATGATTTCAAATAAAAAAGTTGTCATCTACAAAATTGCATAACTTTTAGAGATCTACAACTTTTATGTTGGTTTTTCCATACGAAGTCATTTAAAAAACTCAAAAAATTAAGAATAAAAATGATTTCTAGTTGCGGTTTCTTAAAAAAACCGGCACTAAAAATTGATTTTTAGTGGCGGTTCTTTAAGAAAACCGCTACTAGAAATCATGAATTTCTAGTGGCGATTTTCTCAAGGAACCGCCACTAGATATAGGATTTCTAGTGGCGGTTTTTATAAGACAATGGCATACAAAGCGCTGGTTTAGAATAGAGAGATGATCATAGGAGGATCTTCTAATTTTATTTTCAAAACCTTTGTTTTAGAAATTACAAAGTTACCAAACCAAAATAATAATTACAATATATCTAGTACTCTAGAAATGTTGCAATGTAGCCCCGTGCACGCATGGACTTTTACAGATCTCATGATTGGATTGATAGCAATCAAGCACGCCACCACCCGTCCTTTTTTAGGTCGTGCCTCTAGCGTAGGTCCTTGGTCCTTGCTGCGAACAGTGGCTAGTACTGATCCATAGCCCTCGTTGCTACCTGTGCATGCCTCTAGTTTACTTTTACCAATGATGAGGAATAATAATCTTCTCTAACAGCACTGCCGTACCGCCAGTGGCTATAGAGGGGCGTGATGAGCCAGCCAACAGAACGCACGCATCATATCACTAGCTAGTATGTAGCTAATCACAAACAGATATGTATAATTAAGCATACATTAATTATCCGATTTAAGGATCAAAATGAGAAGCTTTTTTTGACAAGTGAACAATTCCTAGTGCCATGTATATATTCTTTCATTATTATTGCAGATCGATCGATCACATCAAAAGCAATCAATCGGAAACTGACGATGAACACACACATCAAAAGCAAGCAATCGGAAACTGATGAGCGCATGCAAGTTATGAAACTAATTAAACACACGCCGTCTCGTACTGCTCTTCTTTTGTGCTAGTAGATTTGGAAAGTTCCCCTGAAAAGTGGGAGAGTTCCAATGCTTAGCGACTAGACGTCCTCTATTTTCTTTTTCGCGGCACAAAAAGTAGAGTAGAGTGTAGCCGAATTTTCTATAGCAGCATTTAAGTTTTTGGAATGCTGTGGTAGGCTTTCCCGCTTTTTTTGTTGAATTAGGCGCGATGCATCGTCCATGCATGTCTTCAGTCGAAAGGAAACGCGCGACGGCGCCGCCCGCCGTAAACCATAATCTATTTGCTAGTGCCGCTGCCTTTCCGAAAGGTTGGTGCGTGTGGTACTGGTACACGGTGTGCATGCAACCTGCAGCTGTAACTTATCTCTCACTCACCCATAAAATACTGGTACGCGCTATTATTAATTAACTACCATAACTAATTATGTAGTATATATAGTATTTAGCTTAGCTTGTTTGGTACTTATATTCTGCCACACTAGATATCTAGTAGCTAGCTACTAGCTAGCTAGGGTAAAAGTAAAACATATATACGTACACGCCAGCCAAATGCCAGCAGTGCCCCAGTAATTATGGGATTCTTCACATGCTTCGGTAAAGCTTGTCTTTCACTTACTCGGTTACTCTTAGAAAAACCAGTAGCTCCACAAAATTTAAACTAGGTGGCGGCAAAAATAAATATAGATAGATCGGAGTACACTAACAGTCCAAGTACGAGCACACGACTATAGCATCAGCTATATATTTTCTCGCTTCTAGAAGTATCATCATGCGTGTGTGTCAATATAGACAGAGGAGCACTATTTATCTTAGATAATGATCACCCACTTTAAAATGACTTACAAATATCACGAAAAACTTAAATTTAATAAATATTTCAGGACGAGGGTGAAAAATAACATCTCTATATATACGGCAAAAATGAACATATTTTTTTATCTTCCTTTTCTTTTGAGCAACGAGAACTATTAGTGCGCGTATGCTGCTTCTGCCAAACCTACAGGCCCGCAGCCTCCAATCCTGACCAAATTAAGGAGACACGTTATGAAAAATTGGGGACTGAAGTCAAATCCAACCCTAGCTACCAACCGGCAAGAACTATCCCTAACTTGCAACATGTGCGTATGTGCTAAAGCATGCCAGCCATCACACTACCGAAATTAGCTACTTTGCCGTGTGTCTCAGACACACGGCAAATGCTATTTTACACTCGGTAAAGGCTTTGCCGAGTGTAACACTCGGCAAAGAACGCTTGGCGAACTGTACATTGGCAGCGGTCTCTTTGTCGAGTACTTTTTGTCGGGCACTCGGCAAAGAATTTGCCGAGTATCGTTGACACTCGGCAAAGAAAATTCACCGTCACGGCGCCAAGTGACGGTGACGGATCCTTTGCCGAATGCCTCCCCTGACACTCGGCAAAGAGGAAATTTTGCCGAGTGCCTGCTACCATGGCCCTCGGCAACGACGGGTCCAGTGGGCCCCACCGCCAGTCCCTGTGCCGAGAGCTCTCGTAGGCACTCGGCAAAGGAGGACTCTTTGCCGAGTGTCGGTACCGGCACTCGGCAAAGAGTCCTCCAGTGGGCCCCTTTGCCAGTCCCTTTGCCGAGTGCCTTGGCAACAGCACTCGGCAAAGATGGCTTTGCCGGTTCCCAGGTTTCCTTCTTTGCCGAGTGCCATGGTCAGCACTCGGCAAAGATGGCTTTACCGGTTCCCAGGTTTCCTTCTTTGCCGAGTGTCATGGTCATAGCACTCGGCAAAGCGACCCTTTGCCGAGTGTTACACTCGGCAAAGTGACCAGGATGTCCCTTTTTTATTTGTTTTTGCTGTTCTATGCAAATAAACAAAAGATATATATCATTCACATCACATTATATATCAATCGCATCACAGAATGAACACATTTATCATCAACACCATATATATCACAAAGTCTCACTAAAGTCTCACAAATATAAGTCAGGATCATCACAAAACAGATATAAGTCTGGATCATCACTAACATCACCAAGTATCTCACAAGACAAAGTCTAACTAATATCACCAACACTCACAAAGGTAAGTCAGGATCATCACAAAACAGATCATCAACGAGGTGGGCATCTGGACTGGTTCGACGAAGGGCTGGACGAAGCATGAGGGTTGTTCGACGCCGCCGATTGACCCTGCATAGAGAAGAGATTGTATGTGTGAGAACATATGAATATATATCATGCAGTACTAAAATTTTGATACTCACAGGAGTAGTGAACTCTGTAGGGTCAGCTGCAGGGAACAACAGAGGTGGTGGAGCATGACCCTGTGCGGCGCCAAGGCTCTGCATGTATGCGAACATCTCCGCCATCCTCTTCTCCAGCTCCTCACGTTGCCTCCTCTCATCATCTAGCTGAGTCTGTAATATTTCGCCCTAATGTTACGATAATGCAAAGAGAAGATATATAATAATCAATGAACGATGAATAGATAAGGAATAACCTGGAGTTGCTGGATACGATGTTGTGAGCTGTCCTGCCGAGGTCGTATGGCTGGGCTCGCGCTCGTGCTCCTTGCTCGCACCTGAGAGAGAGTGGGAGTGGAGGACGAGTCGATTGCCCCGTCGGCAATCCAGTACCGCCCATGCCTCTTGCCTCCTCCGACCCTCATGAGGACATCTCCGTCGATGTCCTCGGTCCTCAGATCGTAATCTGGCCCATGGACCTCCTTGGCCATGGCGGTGTACTCACTGAGGCGGCTGTGGATGGCGGGGTTGGTGTACGCCTCGGGCCCGTCATCCGGGTTGTAGGTGACGTCGGACGTCGCCTTACCCTTGTGGGCCATAGCATATGCCGAGAACGTGGAGCAAGGCGCGCCACCATGTGCCGCCGACTGCGAGAAAACCAACGAGATGGTTAGAAATCATGTCTAATCGAAAGTTATATACCTAAATAAAAAAGAGCGCGTACCCATGCTTCCGCGTATTTGCCCAGGCTGCGGCTGCCTTGATGGTGGGAGGGACCTTGCATCAGCAAACGCCGTTCCCGGCTAGCGTTGTGCGCCTCATCCCACTCAGCCGAGCACCACCTCTGCACCATCTGCTCCCAGCACTCAGGATGCACGGCGCACCAATGAGGAATCATCTAAAAAAATATAAGTACACCGCATATCAGAAGATAAAAATAAGCATATTTAGTACCAATAATAAAGTTTTGTATGTACCTGCAAGTACTGGTCCGGAGTCAACGACATGGTTCGGGCGTCCTTCTTGTTCACCTTCTCCCCAAGGACGGAGCCGTGGTAAGTGACGATGGCCTGGATGCGTGCCTCGTAGTGCATGTCCACGACGAGCTTCTTACAGCACGTAGTAGACACCACATCCGCCCTGGCCTCGTATCCAGCATCGCATCTGAAGAAATCCTACATACAAAGACGATGTATCCATACATTATTTCAAGAATATGCAACAAATGCGACTTATTAAACAATATAGTGCGAGGAAGACTTACCCACAGCTCTTGCTTCACTCGCTCCGCCTTGTTGTTGAATTGTCTGTCGTCCCGATCTACTGCATCGGGGGCGACGACGTAGTGGTCGAAGGTGTATGCTGGGCTCGTCACTCCGGCGTACTCGACAAGTCCAGGGAAGTGTTCCCAGCATAGAAGGCCGAGGATGCCATTGGGGTTGCGGCTGTGACCCCCTGCAGTCTCCAAAACCATCCAAGACCTGTCCAAGTGATTAAGATGAACAATTAGTTTATATTATTAATTTGAACATGTAATATGAAAAAGCAGCAACAACATCTAAAGTTACCTACCTCTCTCCATCGGGTCGTATCAGCGGACGTCTGTCACGAAGTATGGGTCGCTTAGGGAGACTCGCGGGACCTCGCAGGTAGATACTCCTCGAACCTGAGGAGCCAGAACCTGAGACGTCCTACTGAGCGGCGGCGTCGTCGTCGTCGTCGTCGTCTTGCTGCGCCGCATCGTCGTCGTCCTGCTGTACCGCATCGACAGCGGCTTGCTGCTCCACCTGCTGTTGTACGGCGTCGTCCTGCTGCGCCTCCTCCTCCATCTTACGGGTGCTCCTCCTCCCCCTCCCCCTCCCCCTCCCCCTCCCCCTCCCCCTCCTCGTCCTCGTCCCACCGCCCACCATCTTTGTCCAACAACCTGCAATTAAGAGTAAACAATTAAGCATAGATAAAAAAATATGTATTTAGAAACATATGCAAAATAAATGAAATATAGCATTACATCGATTAAAAATAATCTTCATATGTGTCCGGGTTAGCCGGATCATAAGTGTCATCATCACTATCAACCATTTCATAGTCAACACCATCTGAAGACGCAATTTTGTCATTGGCATTACCTTCAAGTATTTCTAAGTCATTCTCATTTTGCACCTCATCATCCTCGTCATCAACAACCATTTCAATATCTACTTCCATTCTGATCGCTTCGGTTAAGTCTATCTCAAATCGCCCTTCGAGCCCATCTTCTTGGAAGAACTCTCCGTCATATGTGTCCGGGTCTAAGTTATAATCTTCATCGTTTGGAACAGGTAATTTAGCGTGCGGTGATACCTTATAAACAACATCCCAACCCTTAAGATGTTGTTTCGTTTGGTACGCATATGGAAGATAATACACTTGTGTGGCCTGTTGGGCCACAATATAGACATCGTCTCCTGGTAAGGTGGAATCCTGTCGAATTTCGACTAGCCCAAGATTAGAATGTGTTCGTCTCGTAACTTCAGGGTCAAACCAATGACATTTGAATATCACTGGAGTAAGAGGTTTGGAACCATAAAAATTGAGTTCATATATTTCTTCAATTCTTCCATAATACTCGACCTCGTCAAGCCCGGGCGTAAAGACTCCAGAACACGTGGTTTTTCGATTGGGCCGACTTTGGTCGTAGCTTGTTGTGCGAAAACGGTATCCATTGACGTCATACCCAGAAAATTTCCTGACCCTATAGGCAAAGCCATTGGCTACTTGTCTCAACTCGGCACTCATAGACGGCTCTCTTTGGCCCTGCAAGTTCAAACACGCTAGATTGTTATATTATTCGCACGTAAGAGCAACTTCAAATGACAAACTAAGCACGTACCTTACGTTTAAACCAGGAAATGAAATCGGGCAATCCATTTCCCGCACCCTTTCCAAGAAGGGTATCATATTCCTGTGGAGTTGGGTCCCTTGATCGACGCCAGAATTCATGAAGAAATTGCTCCATGTATGGCGTCACCTCTTCAAGGTTCTTCAATACATATAGCATGATATGCCGCCACTCTTCATGTGTTAGGGTCTTGGTGGTCGAACCACTTGCGCTTCCGAGTTGCCCTCGAAAAATGCTGAGGTTCGATTCATTGTCGCCATCATTATAACGAGGGGGTGGATTATGCACGCTCGGCAGTTTGTCACCATAGTAAGTTGTTGTGAAGTTTAACACCTCCTCCAGTATGTATGCCTCTGCAATGGAAGCCTCGATTTTGCATTTATTTCTACATTTCTTTCGGATAGTCTTTAGACATCTCTCGATTGGATAGCACCAACGTCCCTACACGGGCCCCCCCATTCGTGCCTCATACGGGAGATGAAGAATCAAATGCTGCATCGGATTGAAGAAGTCGGGTGGAAAGATCTTCTCCAGCTTACACAGTAACACGGGTGCCATCCTTTCCAAGTCTGCAATCATGGTCCGAGCTAACTCTTTTGCACAAAGCTGGCGGAAGAAATAGCTCAACTCTGCAAGCGCTAGCCAGACATGCTCAGGGACATAGCCTCGAACCATCGTCGGAAGAATTCGTTCAATCCATATGTGGAAGTCATGACTCTTCATCCCTAAGACTCGCAGAGTAGATAAGTTCACCCCCCCTACTAAGGTTAGCTGCATACCCATCAGGGAACATTAACATCTTGATCCACTGTAGTACTTCCTTCCTCTGGGCCCTGCTCAGGACGAAATCGGCCTTAGGCCTTCTCCATGTCTTACCACCACTAGGCGGCTTCATCTCTTGGTTTGGTCTATCACATAACTCTGCCAGATCCACTCTTGCCTTTACGTTATCCTTTGACTTATCAGGAATCTCCATAATTGTTGCCCAAAGTGCCTCGGCGACATTCTTTTCAGTGTGCAGCACGTCAATGTTGTGTGGAAGGAGCAGGTCATCATAATAGGGGAGCCGAGTCAAGCCCGACTTATGTGTCCACATATGTTGCTCACCATATCCCACAAAACCACCTTCTGGGTTGGCCACGAGACCATCTATCTGTTCGCGAACTTCGGCACCAGTCATCATTGTAGGTGGGCGGTCTGTCACCACGACACCTTTCGTAAAGTTCTTGATGTCTAGTCGGAATGCATGGTCAGGAGGGAGAAATTGTCGATGTTTATCGAATGACGAATATTTGCCACCCTTCTTCAACCAAATGAACCTAAGAGCTTCCTTGCAAACTGGGCATGGGAACTTACCATGAACACACCAGGCGCAAAATAGCCCATACGCCGGAAAGTCATGCATGGAGTACTGGTACCAAACATGCATTTTGAAGTTTGTCTTCGTAGCTCGGTCGTACGTCCATACCCCTTCCTCCCAAGCACGGACCAATTCATCAATCAAAGGCTCCATGTACACGCCCATTTTATTCCCCGGGTGTCCAGGAATTATCAATGACACGAATATGTTCTGTCTTTGAAAGCATACGCCGGGGGGGAGATTGATGGGGATAACGAACACGGGCCAACATGTGTATGGGGCAGCGGTCATTCCATAGGGATTGAACCCATCTGTGGCCAGCGCAGCACAAACATTACGAGCCTCTTTGGCTTTCTCATGGTGAATGGCATCAAAGTGGGTCCATGCTTCACCATCGGATGCGTGAACCATCTTGTCAGGATTGTATCGTTTGCCTTTTTTGTGCCATGTCATCTGTTTCGCGGATTCCTCTGTCATGTATAGACGCTGGATCCTCGGTATGAATGGAAGGTGGCGTAGGATTGTCACGGGGATGTCGAGCTGCCTCTTCTGTCCATCACCAGAGTCTACCTCCATGAACCTAGACGATTTACACTTTGGACAATACTTTGCCTCAGTGTGTTCTTTCCTAAATAGGACGCAGCCCTTCGGACAAGCATGTATTTGCTCATACGTCATCTTGAGTGCACGAGGGAGTTTCTGTGCCTCGTACATGCTCTTTGGCAGAACGTGATCCTCCGGAAGCAGGCTGCCAATAACTGTCAATAAACCATCGAAGGCGTCTCGACTCATGCTATACTGCGACTTGAACGCCATTATACGCCCAATGGCATCCAGTTGATAAACCTTTGTCTTGCCGTGAAGGGGTTTTTGTGCCACGTCAAACATGTCGTAGAATGCCTTTGCGGTCGCCTCTGGCTCGTCCTCCGTACGTCCTTCGGCGTACTGTGCCTCGTGATAGTCGTTCAACATGTCTGCTACCCCGGCATCAGCATCGTAATCCTCGACGCGTTGTCTCACCACCTCCTCTCTCGTGCGATGCGCTTCACCATGGAAGATCCACCGAGTATAGTCCGGCGTAAATCCATTCTTCCAAATATGTTCTACCATGGCCTTCTTTGGTTTTCTTTTCCGGTTGTCACATTTGCTGCATGGACAAGGAACTAGGCTAGCTCCTTTAGCAGCTTCGCCATATGCCCGTTCCACGAAAGCATCGGTCTTCCTAATCCATTCTGGGGTGACATCATTACGTCGAACGCGGCCCGTGTACATCCACTCACGGTCCTCCATCCTCTAACATATATAACCGAGTATAGTTTAATATAGACATGTAATGCATGTACACTACGTTCCTACCTTCTAATAGGTGAGGATAGGTCCTAATCCCACCCGCGGTTGCATAGATGGAGTTAGTTTCCATGCTCTACTCTGATCCGAGATAGAATTTCAGCAGCACCTCCCCGCTGTTCTCCGGATACACGTCCTGCCAGGGAGAGTGTACTGTCCGGAGAACAACAGGGAGGTGACGCCGAAACTCTTTCTCGGACCGGAGTAGAGCATGGAAACTAACACCATCTACGCAACCGCGGGCTGTCCAAAAAACGTGGACAATTCGAAACTAATACATTTGTAGATATGCAAAGATCTGCATATCTACACCGTATCTCTTTCGAACGAGAGACGCCTAACTGGGTTACGTGATCTACGACCATGATGCGGAAATAGAGGTTATACCTAGGACGGCGGTGGAGTCAGGCTAGTGGGGCTGTGGCAGGTCGGTGCAGTGGCGACTCGACGCGGTGCAGGCAGACCCGCAACGGCTAGGAAGACCTCTGCAAAAAAATAAACAAGCCTGTCAATACAAAATTTCGGCAGCACCTCCCCTGCACGGGGAGGTTTCCAAAACCTGCAAATAAAACTGACAACACAATGGCTGACATCCACACATATATCAACGGCACGATGGCCGACAATCACATTTAATCGACATCCATATCCACAATCACCAACTAATATTAATTTCTACAACTAATTAACAGAACAACCATATCCGTATCCATATCCACACATTTATGTTTACTGTTTATTTGTAGTGGAAACTAGAAGAACCATATCCATATCGATATCCATATACATATACACAATTAATCCATTCTTCAATTACGTACCGGAGGCGAGGATGGCGGAGGCGCGGACGGCGGCGAGCGGGCGGACGGCTGGCGGACGGCGGCGCGTGGGCGGGCGGCGGTGAGGCGGCGCAGCGGTGAGGCGGCGCGTGGGCACGGCGAGTGGGCACGGCGGCGGTGAGGCGGTGCGGCGGTGAGGCGGCGCGGCACGGCGGCGGTTTAGCGCGGCGGCGGCGAACTGCGCTTAGAAACAGAGAGAGTGAGGAGAGAAAGAAGAAGAAAGGAGCCGGGCGGAAATATATTTTTCCTTCTTTGCCGAGTGCCCGCGATCTGGCACTCGGCAAAGATTTTTTTTATTTTTAAAATAAGGTTTGCCGAGTGCCAGATCGGCGACACTCGGCAAAGGATCCTTTGCCGAGTGTCGGCCAGGGGACACTCGGCAAAGATTACTTCACACTTTTTTGCCGAGTGCCTACCTGGGAGGCACTCGGCAAAGCATATTTTGCCGAGTGTCACCATCTGACACTCGGCAAAGTACATTTGTATTTTTTTGGTTTTGGCCACCAAACTTTTTGTGGTTTGTTCCTACACTATGTAGACCTACATGTACCATTTGGGGACAATTATAACTGTGTTTGCAATATCTAGTAGACTTAGTTCGTTTATTTGAATTTCTTCGCAAAATTCAGATTTGAACTGTAGGTCACTCGAAACTTGGAAAACCGTGCACGCAAAAATGATATTCATGTTACTTACCATAAGTTACGACCGATTCTAGGAGCGTACCGGAAACTTCGAGCAACATGCTCACTAAACATGGTCGTGAACTTGCCATCCACATGTTTAAAAATTGTATAAAACACAAACAAATTCAGAAAATCATGAAACTTGTCCACGTGTCATGATATCATATGTACAGGCTGTGATAAAAATTGTAGAATGTTTGGAGAAAGTTGTGAGACACAATGTGTAGAAACCTAAGAGAACTACACATGAAATCATAGAGTTTCTATGTAGTTCTCTTAGGTTTCTACACATTGTGTCTCACAACTTTCTCCAAACATTCTACAATTTTTATCACAGCCTGTACATATGATATCATGACACGTGGACAAGTTTTATGATTTTCTGAATTTGTTTGTGTTTTATACAATTTTTAAACATGTGGATGGCAAGTTCACGACCATGTTTAGTGAGCATGTTGCTCGAAGTTTCCGGTACGCTCCTGGAATCGGTCGTAACTTATGGTAAGTAACATGAATATCATTTTTGCATGCACGGTTTTCCAAGTTTCGAGTGACCTACAGTTCAAATCTGAATTTTGCGAAGAAATTCAAATAAACGAACTAAATCTACTAACGATTCAAAACTCTGTTATAATTGTCCACAAATGATACATGTAGGTCTACATAGTGTAGGAACATACCACAAAAAGTTTGGGAGACAAAATCAAAAAAATACAAATATACTTTGCCGAGTGTCTATAGAAGACACTCTGCAAAGAGTATTTTGCCGAGTGCCCAATATGTGGCACTCGGCAAAGAAGCCTCTTTGCCGAGTGCCAGCAGTTGGCTCTCGGCAAAGACTAATGGACGTCAGCTTTGGGACGGCCGCTGACGGCCCTTTGCCGAGAGCCCCCTTTGCCGAGTGTTTGGCACTCGGCAAACTTGTCTTTGCCGAGAGCCCCCTGTGCCGAGTGTTCAGCGCTCGGTAAAGGGGCTCTTTGCCGAGAGCCTAACTTTGCCGAGTGCGGCACTCGGCAAAGCTTTCTTTGCCGAGTGCCCGACAAAAGGCACTCGGCAAAGAATACAACACTCGGCAAAGCCTGCGATTCCGGTAGTGTCAGGTCAGCTTTCAACATAAGTGTAAAGTGTTAACATTAAATTGGATCAAGCATAAGTAAGAACTAAACCATTTATATTGTCATAGATCCATCAAATAACACAACAAGGATATCACAATTATGTTATAAAGAATAGAGATTTCACAAGAAATGCACCAAAAATAATCAATCACACTTACGTGATAAAGAACGACTAGTTTTCGGGTTCCTTTAACTAGTAAAGTAATTGTCAAAGCTCTCACCCTAGAAGAACCACATCTGGTCAATAATGTCACCAGCTGCTTTAGGTCGATTGGAAAGCCTATAGCGCCATCCTTCATCATTTAATCAAGCGATGAACAATTACGGGGTTGTAAAAGAGATATTAGAATTGTTTTTTAACAAATAGATGTTGGATATCTCAATTTGTTATGATTCTCTTGTATATATAAAGGTGTGATCTTATTCTAGTAGGAAACAACTCCAAGATGGATACTCTATGTAATTTGACATAAATTATGCTGGAACATGTGCAAGTTGATGATACCAGCCTCTAGATTAATAGAGAAGAAAACTTGTGGGTTGCGGTCCATATGACAAAGAAATTGGTTGCTCAAAACAGAAATATATTATCGACACTTGAGTTTTATCCCCTTGCCAATTCCACTTCTAAGACTTGTGCTTGGTGGTAATTTTGATGACTAGACTTTTCTTGGATGCTTAGTGACATTTGCTTCCACTTCCCTTTTGTATTTAGCCTAGAGTTCTTCAGAACTGAGCTTTGGCCTATTACTCCTGTTATTGTCATAGCCTTTGCATTCATTTGCTTTATATGCATCCTCCTTCTCCCTCTCTTGATAGACATGCTCCAAAGGAGGATCTTTTGTCGATTCCCCTTATTCAACGGGACCAATCAAACTCTGTTTTATCTCGTGAGATTTCATTTCCCCCCTAGTGTCTTTTGGAATTTGTGATCACCTTTTTGTCCACTTGAATATCTTAAATTTGCAATTCATAGATAACAACTTTGCCTTTACTTGGGGGCTCCACGTCTCTCTTGGATATTCAAGCTTTAAACTTTTTGCAAATTGGCTAATGTAGCCAATTTGAACACTATTTGCCTTCAAGACCAATTGAATCCAATAGGTGCATTTGTTGAGCATAAAATCCCAATTATTCTTGATCAATGGACAATTATACCATTTGAAGAAATTCATTACAATTAGAAGTATTAGGACCAAATTAATTGTGCCAGTTACAATATGTAAGGTCTTCTTAATTTTGAATAGATGGCAAAGCATTGTGATCAATGATTCTAATAAAATTATTGTTATCTAGCAAGACGTCAAAGATATAGTCACAAAAAATAAAATCAAAGGTATACTTTGATTTCTTTACACAACTATTTTGTGGAGTCATCTTTAAAGCGAGCAAACAAATGGATCAAGTTTTATATTAATCCAATATCAACCACACCTTTGTAGTCACTTTTGGGAAACCTTGACTTTGGTAGTCTATCATTATCGATCTTGTCATATATCATAATATGTTGGCTAATCAAAACTAAATTTGTTTTATCATGAACAAAAAAAGTGAATTTCAATTAGATTTTTACAATTACTAGCAAGAAAATCACCAATATATGTATAGATTGAAGCAATATGACCGGGCTGAAAATTTTACCAAAATATTTGTATATTGTACCTTGTTGATTTGTTGGAGAAGTATATTTCCCTATTAATGTTGCTCGTTATCTTTAAAAACAACCAACCATAGGCTACCATGTAGAAAATCCTTCGAAATTCACAAGCAAAGTCGGCTTGGTTGCTGTCAACCTATCCTACCTGACATGCACAATAAAATACAAGCTAAAGTCGGTTTGGTCGAAACAAACCTGACCTAGCTAGCTTGGGTAAATAAAAATCAGCCTAGGTAAGTAAAGTTGGCCCGACCATATCAAAATTGGTTTAGTCTGTTATGCAATAGAAGATGAAGTCGGCCTAGTTGATCCTATGGTAAGCTCGCCAACTCTTGCGGTGCATGCTCTATTTTTTCTTTTTATGCTTTCAGGGGCTTCATCTTTATTACATTTTCTGTGCTTTGTAACATTGTTCGGCTATATTTTAATGCTCACTAATGATGTGATAGTCAATAGATAAAATACAACTTCTTTAGCTCTTGAAAGATCAAGCATATTTAGTTTCTTGTGCTTCCCACTTTTTGTTGTGGCTAAACTTGTTTCTTGAGATATAATTGATTTAGAAAGAATATTTTGTTGTTCGACTATATTAGCGAAACACCCACTTATATACAAATCATTTTTTGTTTTTTGAAAGTCACCTAGAGGGGGGTGAATAGGCGAAACCTGAAATTTATAAACTTTAAACACGCACTAAGGCCGGGGTTAGCGTTAGAATTAAATCCGAGTACGAAAGATAGTTCTCCTTGCTTAGAGTTGCTCAATCAATGTGGATAACTTCGGGAGCCAACTCAAATTAGTATAAGCAAGGGAACTTTTTAGAGAGAGGAAAGAGGGGGAAAACAAATGAAGTGAAGATCAACACAAATAAACATGGTGATTTGTTTTACGGTGGTTCGGTTCCAAAGAACCTAGCCCCGTTGAGGAGGCCACAAAGGTCGGGTCTATTCCAACCCTTTCCCTCTCTCAATCGGTCACACAGACCGGTCGAGGCTTCTCCTTAATCACTTGGGTCACTAAGACCCTGCAAGGATCACCACACACTTAGGTGTCTCTTGCTAGCTTTAAAAAGCACTTAGAGAATAAGAATGAGAAGGAAAAAGCAATCCAAGCAACAAGAGCAACAAAAGAACACAAAAACACTCTCTCTCAAGTCACTAAACAATTGAGTTGATTTGGATGCTTGGAGAGGATTTGATCTATTGATTGTGTCTTGGAGTGTAGTCTTTTGCTCTTGTATTGAATGTTGAGTTCTGAAAACTTGGATGACTTGAATGGAGGTGGTTGGAGGGTATTTATAGCCCCACCACTATTCTAGCTGTTGTTGTCGATGGCACACCGGACAGTCCGGTGGTGCACCGGACATGACACTATTCAGTGTCCGGTGCGTGCCATGTCAGCTGCCCGTTGGGGTTTGGAGCGGTTTATCGTTGAAGTATTTTGTCTTATAGCTACACCAGACAGTCCGGTGGCACACCAGACATGTCCGATGCGTCCTGACATCGCTGCTCTGAATTGTGAATGCGCATTGTTCACTTTTGCAGTCGACCGTTGCGCTCATTTGACCATTGCTCCGTTTGCTCACCGGACATGTCCGGTGCACACCGGACAGTCCGGTGAATTATAGTGGAGCGCCTCCCCGAAAAACCCGAGGGTGGCCAGTTTGCGAGGTGCTTGGCCTGAGCACCGGACAGTGTCCGGTGCGCCACTAATAGCACCTAATGCTAGTCTTGGCTTCAAACTTGTTTTAGTCCCCAACTCAATTTCTTTCTTGGTTTATGTTGAACCTTATGCACCTGAGATAAATGACAGCTAGGCAAACTCGTTAGTCCATGTAGTTTGTGATGGACGTCAAACACCAAAATCGATTATAGGAAATGATTAAGCCCATTTCCCTTTCAATCTCCCCCTTTTTGTTGTTGATGCCAACACAAACCAAAGCAAATATAAAGTGAGGAATGTAACTAGTTTGCAAATTTGATAGATTTGCTAAAGTTACTTTGAGTTAAATAAAGATCCGGTCGTGAAGCACATAAATATAGTAAAGATCATATCATCGACCGGTATACCTTTTGATCTACGGATTTACCTCCCGTGTCGAGGTCGAGATGCCCATTTGTTCCCATGGGTGTCTTGATGGGTTTGGCATTCTTCATTCCAAACTTCTTGAGAATATCTTGAATATACTTAGTTTGGCTGATGAAGGTGCCCTCTTGGAGTTGCTTGATTTGAAATCCAAGGAAATACTTCAACTCCCCCATCATAGACATCTCGAATTTTTGTATCATTATCCTACTAAACTCTTCACAATATGACTTGTTAGTAGACCCAAATATAATATCATCAACATAAATTTGGCATATAAACAAGTCTTTAACAATAGTTTTGGTGAAGAGAGTAGGGTTAGCTTTTCCAACTTTGAAGCCATTAGTGATAAGGAAGTGTCGCAGACATTCAAGCCATGCTCTTGGGGCTTGTTTGAGCTCATAAAGCGCCTTTGAGAGCTTATAAACATGAGAAGGGTACTCACTATCTTCAAAGCCGAGAGGTTGCTCAACATATACCTCTACCTTGATAGGACCATTGAGGAAGGCACTCTTCACGTCCATTTGATACAACTTAAAGCCATGGTAAGTAGCATAGACCAGTAATATACAAATTGACTCAAGCCTAGCTACGGGTGCATAGGTTTCATCAAAATCCAAACCTTCGACTTGTGAATAACCTTTGGCAACAAGTTGGGCTTTGTTCCTAGTCACCACACCATGCTCGTCCTGTTTGTTGTGGAATACCCACTTGGTACCTACAACATTTTGGTTAGGACGTGGAACTAAGTGTCATACCTCATTCCTCATGAAGTTATTAAGCTCCTCTTGCATTTCCACCACTCAATCCGGATCTCTTAATGCATCATCTATCCTGTATGGCTCAATAGAAGACACAAAAGAATAATGTTCACAAAAACGAGCAACTCAGGATCTAGTGGTTACCCCATTGTGAATGTCACCAAGTATGGAGTTTATGGGGTGATCTCTTTGAATTGCTTGGTGGACTCTTAGGTGTGGCGGTCTTTGATCCCGAATCTCTTGATCATCTTCCTTGTCTTCATTATCATCATCTCCCTCTTGATCAATGTCCTCCTCTTGAGGTGGCTCATCGTCTTGATCTTCATCCTCTTCTTCTTGAGCCCTATCCTCATCTTGAGTTGGTGGAGATGCTTGTATGGAATATGATGGTTGATCTTGTGCTTGTGGAGGCTCTTCGGATTCTTTTGGACACACATCCCCGATGGACATGTTCCTTAGTGCGATGCATGGACCCTCTTCATCATCTAGTTCATCAAGATCAACATGCTCCACTTGGGAGCCATTAGTCTCATCAAACACAATGTCACAAGAAACTTCAACTAATCTAGTGGACTTGTTGAAGACTCTATATGCCCTTGTGTTTGAGTCATAACCAAGCAAAAAGCCTTCTACTGCTTTAGGAGCAAATTTAGAATTTCTACCTCTCTTAATAAGAATAAAGCATTTGCTCCCAAAAACTATAAAATAAGAAACATTGGGCATTTTACCAGTGAGGAGTTCTTATGATGTTTTCTTAAGGATTCGGTGAAGGCAAAGTCGGTTGATGGAGTAGCAAGCGGTGTTAATCGCCTCCGCCCAAAACCGATCAGGTGTCTTGTACTCATCAATCATGGTCTTTGCCATATCCAAAAGAGTTCTATTTTTCCTCTCCACTACACCATTTTGTTGAGGTGTGTAGGGAGAAGAGAACTCATGCTTGCTGCCCTCTTCCTCGAGAAATCTTCAATTTATGAATTCTTGAACTCTGTTCCATTGTCGCTTCTAATCTTTTTGATTCTCAATCCGAACTCATTTTGATCTCGTCTTAAGAATCTCTTTAAGATCTCTTGGGTTTGAGATTTTTCCTGTAAAAAGAATACCCAAGTGAAGCGAGAATAATCATCCACAATTACAAGACAATACTTACTCCTGTCGATGCTTATGTAAGCGATCGGGTCGAATAGATCCATGTGGAGTAGCTCAAGCGGCCTGTCAATCGTCATGATGTTCTTGTGTGGATGATGAACTCCAACTTGCTTCCTGCATGACATGCACTACAAATACTGTCTTTTTCAAAATGAACATTCGTTAGTCCTAAAATGTGTTCTCCCTTTAGAAGTTTGTGAAGATTCTTCATCCCAACATGAGCAAGTCGGTAATGCTAGAGCCAGCCCATATTAGTCTTAGCAATTAAGCAAGTGTCTAGTTTAGCATTGTTATCATTGAAATCAAGTAAATATAGCTGACCATTTAACACTCCTTTAAAAGCTATTGAATCATCACTTCTTCTAAAGACAGTAACACCAACATCAGTAAAGAGACAGTTGTAGCCCATTTTACATAATTGAGAAACTAAAAGCAAGATGTAATCTAAAGAATCTATAAGAAAAACATTAGAAATGGAATGGTTAGGAGAAATATCAATTTTACCCAAACCTTTGACCAAACCTTCATTTCCATCCCCGAATGTAATCGTTCTTTAGGGATCTTCATTTTTCTCATATGAGGAGAACATCCTTTTCTCCCCTGTCATGTGGTTTGTGCACCCACTATCGATTATCCAACTTGATCCACCGGATGCATAAACCTACAAAACAAGTTTAGGCCTTGTTCTTAGGTACCCAAACGGTCTTGGGTCCTTTGACATTAGAAACTAGCACCTTGGGTACCCAAACACAAGCCTTGGGACTCTTGTGTTTGCCCCCAACATATTTGGCAACTACTTTGCCTAATTTGTTAGTTAGCACATAAGATGCATCAAAAGTCTTGAATGAAATAATATGCTCATTTGATGCATTAACAATTTTTTATTAGGCATTTTGTTATGAGTTGAATGCCTAGAGCTAGATGCCTCATTACAATACATGTAAGCATGATGAGAAACAAAATGAGGTTTTCTAGCATGAATTTTCCTAATTTTGTGCTCATGATAGTTTTCAGGATATAAAATGTAACCTTCTCTATCCTGAACCATGGGAGCCTTACCCTTAACAAAATTAGAGAGTTTGTTCTTGGGACCATTAAGCTTGATGTTGCTTTGGCTCCCTTGTTGGAAGCTAATGCCATCCTTAATGCCAGGGCGTCTCCCATTATAAAGCATGCTATGAGCAAATTTAAAATTTTCATTCTCTAACTCATGCTCGGCAATTTTAGCATTTAATTTTGCTATGTGATCATTTTGTTCTTTAATCATAGTAATTTGATCATTCATAGCATCAACATTAACATCTCTACATCTAGTGCAAATGGTGACATGATCAACAGTAGATGTAAAAATATTGCAAGCATTCAATTCTTCTATCTTAGCATTTAAATTTTCATTCTCAATTCTAAGACAAGAAATTGAATCATTGCACATATTAAGCTCTTTAGATAAATTTTCACATTTTTCTACCTCTAGAGCATAAGCATTTTTCAATTTGACAAATTTCTTATTTTCCTTAACGAGCAAGTCCTCTTGGCATTCCAAGAGATCATCCTTCTCGTTAATGGATTCTATCAATTCATTTATTTTCTTCTTCTGATCCTTAGTAAGGTTAGCAAAAAGAGAAGTTAAATCATCATTGTCATCGCTAGAGCTACCCTAATCATCTGAAGTAGTGTATTTGGGGGTTATCTCTAGAATGTACCTTCTTCTTGCCATCCTTAGCCATTAGGCATTTGTGGCTGACATTTGGGAAGAGAAGGCCCTTGTTGATGGCGATGTTGGCGGCCCTTCTTCTTGTAGTATCTCTTCTTCTCCATCTTCTTCTTCCCTTCCTTGTCGTCGTCCGTGTCACTGTCACTCATATATGGACATTTTGCTATAAAGTGACCGGACTTACCACACCTATAGCACACCTTCTTGGAACGGGGCTTATAGTCCTTCCCCTTCCTTTGTTTGAGGATTTGTTGAAAGCTCTTAATGATAAGAGCCATCTCCTCGTTGTCCAGCTTGGAGGCGTCAATTGGGAGTCTACTTGATGTAGACTCTTCCTTCTTCTCTTCAGTTGCTTTGAATGCAACGGGTTGTACCTCGGGTGTGGAGGTGGCGCCTTGCTCCAAGTTGACAATATGTTTGGAGTCTTTGATCATCAGTTCAAAACTCACAAACTTGCCAATTACTTCCTCGGGGGGCATCTGTTTATATCTAGGATCTCCACGAATTAATTGAACTTGAGTAGGATTACGAAAAATGAGAGATCTTAGAATAACCTTGACCATTTCATGGTCATCCCATTTGATGCTCCTGAGGTTGCACACTTGATTGACCATCGTCTTGAGCCGATTATACATCGCTTGTGGCTCCTCTCCTTTGTTGAGGATGAATCGACCGAGTTCTCCCTTGATCGTTTCATGCTTGGTGATCTTGGTCACCTCGTCCCCTTCATGCGCCGTTTTGAGTACATCCCAATTTTTTTTGGCATTTTTCAACCCTTGCACCTTATTATACTCCTCTCGACATAAGGAAGCGAGGAGTATAGAAGTTGCTTGGGAATTAAAATGCCTAATTTGGGCAGCCTCATCCGAGTCATAGTCCTCATCGCCCACCTGTGGTGCCTGCGCTCCAAACTCAACAATATCCCATATGCTTTTATGGAGTGAGGTTAAATGGTGCCTCATTTTATCACTCCACATACAATAATCCTCACCATCAAAATATGGTGGTTTTCCTAGGGGTACCGAAAGTAAAGGAGCGCACTTAGGAATGCGAGGATAATGTAGAGGCATCTTACTATACTTCTTGCGCTCTTGGCACTTCGAAGTAGTGGACTTGGCGCTGGATGTGGAAGGTGATGAATAGTCAGTCTCGTAGTAGATGACCTTCTTCATTTTCTTTTTCTTCTTGTGACCCTTCCTATGTGACTTGATGGAGGAAGCGGATTCCTCCTTCTACTTCTCGCCGGACTCTCTTGACGGAGTTCGTTCATTGTTCATCCTTCCCAAGCCTTCGGCCTTGTCGCCTGCGACTGTCTCCCTCTTAGCATGATCTCCCGACATCACTTTGAGTTGTTAGACACTTAATGAAGCACTAGCTCTAATACCAATTGAAAGTTGCCTAGAGGGGGGTGAATAGGCGAAACCTGAAATTTATATAAACTTTAAACACGCACTAAGGCCGGGGTTAGCGTTAGAATTAAATAAGAGTACGGAAGATAGTTCTCCTTTCTTAGAGTTGCTCAATCAATGCGGATAACTTTGGGAGCCAACTCAAATTAGTATAAGCAAGGGAACTTTTTAGAGAGAGGAAAGAGGAGGGAAACAGATCAATCAAAAGATCAACAAAAATGAACACGGTGATTTGTTTTATTGAGGTTTGGTTCCAAAGAACCTAGTCCCTATTGAGGAGGCCACAAAGGCCGGGTCTATTCCAACCCTTTTCCTCTCTCAATCGGTCACACAGACCGATCGAGCCTTCTCCTTAATTACTTGGTCACTAAGACCCCGCAAGGATCACCACACACTTAGGTGTCTCTTGCTAGCTTTACAAAGCACTTGGAGAATAAGAATGAGAAGGAGAAAGCAATCCAAGCAACAAGAGCAACAAAAGAACACAAAACACCCTCTCTCAAGTCACTAAGCAATTGAGTTGATTTGGAGGCTTGGAGAGGATTTGATTTATTGATTGTGTCTTGGAGTGTAGTCTTTTGTTCTTGTATTGAATGTTGAGTTCAGAAAACTTGGATGACTTGAATGGAGGTCGTTGGAGGGTATTTATAGCCCCAACCACTATTCTAGCCATTGTTGTCGATGGCACACCGGACAGTCTGGTGGTGCATCGGACATGGCACTGTTCAGTGTCCGGTGCGTGCCACGTCAGCTGCCCGTTGGGGTTTGGAGCGGTTGACCGTTGAAGTCTTTTGTCTTCTAGCTACACCGGACATGTCCGGCGTTCTAACATCATTGCTCTGACTTCTGACTATGCACTGTTCACTTTTGCAGTCGACCATTGCGCTCATTTGACTGTTGCTCCGTTGGCTCACCGGACAGTCCGGTGAATTATAGCGGACCGCCTCCCCGAAAAACCCGAGGGTGGCCAGTTTGCGAGGTGCTTGGCCTGAGCACCGGACAATGTCCGATGCGCCACTGACAGCACCTAATGCTAGTCTTTGCTTCAAACTTGGTGGAGTCCCCAACTTAATTTCTTTCTTGGTTTATGTTGAACCTTATGCACCTGAGATAAATGACAGCTAGGCAAACTCGTCAGTCCACGTGGTTTGTGATGGACGTCAAACATTAAAATCGATTATAGGAAATGATTAAGCCCATTTCCCTTTCATTTTTCCACTACATCAACTAGCACATTGCTTTTTATATTTAGAAACGATGACTCAAATATGATCAATCTCTTGGTAGCTATCCCAAAGTGGGCAGTAAGCATGTCATAACCCTTTTTACATCTCTAGCACATGCTGATTTAGAATATCTAGCTAAATTCACCTTGTGTAATTTAGAATATCTAGCTAAATTCTTAATGATTCAACTAGGGTTACTAGTGGCATGTGAAGCCAAATCATGAGAACTAACATTAACCCACCTCTCATTGATTTTGCCTGAGTGAGGAGCAACATATCAAGTCAATTTATGAGCCTGCGCATTTATATATGGTATTGAAAATTGATTAATTATTTATAACTAGCATCACTATAGCCAATTCTACCGCTCATCGGTACGACTTATGGTGGAACCACAAACTGTTAGCATATAGTCAATGAATATGGATATATATTATATTTCTAGTAACATTAAAATCCAAAGAATTTGTAGTTGACATCTACCCTTGACCACGATATCCAACATTATGATGTTTATGATGAAAACCATTATCAACATAATAAATAATATACACAATAGTTTTATTATTGTTATGATTATCAAATCAACATGAGAATTCATATGACATGCAAAATAACTACTAGAATCATAAGAAGCATTTGCATGTTCTACCTCAAGGTAACTATAGTAGTTTCATGATGTCATACCTTGGAACTCTATGAGCAATGAACTTGACCATCTTTCTAACTTTTATTAGTAGCACATTATACAATAGTAAGCAAGAACTCAAGTGGTCAAAACTAGATGCAATCAGTCTTTTGGGCCAGATGCAATGATAATGGCAAGCACAATAAGGTGGATCAACAAAGAATATAGCTAGGGCAAATATATATGCAGCTACAAAGTATACCTAAAACAATTATTCCCTAGCAGAGTCACCAAAAAATATGTTAATACCATATTAGATCACACACCAGCAAGGGCTAGATCACCCGACCACAAACCAAAGAACATAGTGAGGATATCACACTTATCTGATTAAGCAATAAAGTAATAATAAAAATATTGGCTTATCACACTTACCTGATTAAGCAATAAAGTGAGGATATCACACTTACCTGATTAACCAAAGAACATAGTGATAAGTTTGAGTCGAGGAGCGAGTTGAAAGAGACTCCAAGCTGGTTGGGTTACCCCAACAACATGGAGTAGGCACGCATTGGAGGCACGACCATACCATGAGTTAAATTATGTATCTTGTCCCTTTACTTATTTACTTCACTTGCACTCCATATTATATATTTGGTATATGTGGTTGCGAAGTGTAGGTACTTAATGGACTTGACATTAATCCACTACACCGATCTGTTATAAACAAGTAAGTTGAGTTCATAGAGATCAATATTTTAAATTGCTTATATGTTGATTAGATGGTATTTTCATGCATAGATATGTTGGGTTTAATATTGCCTCAAAGGCATTTAGAGTTCTGCTACCAATGATTGTATTGTAAGGATACTCCATGTCAACTATGTCAAATCTAATATCTTCGATTCTGGTGTTGTGGACATAACCAAAGATTACTGGCATGGTTATCTTTCCTAGTGCTCCTATCTACTTTCCTCCAAATCCACACGGTGGGTGCATGGCTTCTTGGAATCTGTCTTCTGGCTCTTGCATCTGCCTAATTTTTTTTGCATATCTACTGCATTTCCTATGTCTACTAGGACATTGTGCACCATGGAGCCCTTGATAACACAAGATATAACCATGGCATCATTATGTGGGTAATTTTTGAGTTGAAGGTATCCTTGAAGAATGTAATTGGACATGGGACCATTTTGATCTAATGTAGGACCCTTGACCCCAACATGTTGCATCCTTATTTGAGCTTCTTTTTTTCTATTTTTTGTTTTGTTGGGCTCCAAGCTTGATCCTCCCATGATGGGGAGGATAAGTTGCTTTAAAGTTAATGATGAAGTGCCAAAGCTTGTCATGCCCTTCATCGAGGTCATGAATTCACCAAAGGTGGGCACCAATGTTGGTTACTTGCTTTGATTTCTGAGGGAGATAAAAACAAGGCAACATAATTAAAAATATGGGTCTTTCGTCCCTTCTATTTATCTTCAATTGAGAGGCAAATTGAAGGGAGAAGTTCATTACAATTATGATTCTAAAAGGAATAAAATGGATAAATGCAGTCAAGGAAAATTTTACTAGCATGCTTCTTGTATTATCTTTCTCTTATTACAAATGAATACAATTGTACCTTTCGAGGCCTTGATAGCAGTCCTAAAGTAGGGGCTAATACAACTACAGAAATCGAAATGGCCAATGTCACACGAGTACGTGAGCCCTCTTCCCCTGTGTATGGGCACTGTTTATCTATTTATAGGGTCGGCCTGGTATACATCTGTACGAAATTAGAACCATAGCCTTGATCCCTATACATGTAGCTACGAACACTACTAGGGGTAGCATAGTTGTTTCTTCTCGAAGCATTGATGCACACATTATTAGCGGGTTCCTCCTTTGTCTCGGGTAATGCTCTTTGATTGAGCACCTAAGCCGAAGCTTTTTGCTCTTACTTTTGACATGTATTAATGTCCTTCGGTGAGCATAGATTAGTCACACCTAAAAAAAATTGCGGAATTGTTAGTATTAGTCAACTTTGAGGTTCTTCCGCAAAGGCATTCCCTCGACAATAATACATAGTAATGCACAAAAATATTCTAAAACTTATGCATCGGATTAAAAATAGTCCATGAATATCTATGGATAATTTTTGTAAAAATCTAGTAATTTTCTACCTCTTTCTTTAAATCTATTTTCTTTAATCTAAATTATGCATAAAATAAAAAATGAAAAATATTTCTGAAGAAATATTAAAACATATTTTGCCCATTCTTCTATTATTGTGTGTCCTTTTGACCCAACACTGTTTGGCCCAGTGGCCTTCTCGCTACAGCGTACGCACGCCCATGCCGCAACCTGGGCCTAGGCCAAGAATCTTGCTCATTACATTTGTGTGCTTGCCCCTGCTTGGATCTAGACCATTAGATCTGATCCGCGGGTTGTGGGTCATCCATTCACGATATAAAAGTGGGTTTCTCGCATGTGCTCGAAAACCCTAGCATATTTTATCTCCTCTCGATTGTGAGGGCCCTCTCCTATCTATTGTTTGTCTTCTCCAGTGAGCCGAGGAATGTCATGACGCTGCCACCTTGGGGCTCCTCGCCGGCTAGCGTGCTCACAAGGGGCCCCTTATCGATGTCATAGTACCTAAGGTGGGTCGAGGCGCCAAGTACGATGGATCTATGAATGGTGAGACACCATCGACTACGCCATTGTCCAAGGTAAGTTCTTGTTTCCTTCTTCCTATATTCCCCTTCCCGAAAGGGAAATGTGCCCTTGGGCCATTTCTAGTATATTTTTTATGATTAAGTGCCCAACACATATTGAGTGAGTAATTATATGCCAAATGATGGATGAAGTGCAAATCGACAAGAAGGTATGGTTCTAGACTTCGTACATTGGTTTTTGTGTACTAATATATTTGTCTAAGTGCTAGAATCAGGAAAAGAAAAGGAATGGAAAAGAGTTGGCTGTGTACAGCCAACTGCTGCTCAGTCTAGGTGCACCGGACTGTCCGGTGGTGCACCGGACAGTGTCTGGTGCGCCAGGTTGGGCTCTAGCGAACTGGCCACTCTCGAGAATTCGTCGGCGGCGTACGGCTATAATTCACCAGACTGTCCGGTGGTGCACCGGACTGTCCGGTGAGCCAACGACCGCCAGCGCAACGGTCGGTCGCGCAATCCGGGTGCGACGCGTGGCCCACGCCAACGGTTGGCTGGGGGCACCGGACTGTCCGGTGTGCTCCGGACAGTGTCCGGTGCGCCAACCAGCCCGTAGATCCAACAGTCGGCTGCGCCAGGAATGGAAGGAGATCCGCACCAGACATGCTACAGTGGCTGTTCGGTGGTGCACCGGACTGTCCGGTGCGCCACCCGACAGAAGGCAAGAATTGCCTTCCTTGTTGGGTTCCAACGGCTCCTAGCTGCCTTGGGGCTATAAAAGGGACCCCTAGGCTCATGGAGGAGTTACCCAATCATTCCTTGATCATTCCTAAGCACCAAGACTCCATTCTCGTGCATTCGATTCTTTGAGATAGTGACTTGAGCTTCATTTGAGTAGAGAACTCCTTGAGTTGTGTTGTGAGCTCAAGTTGTGGCTTGTGTGCGTAATAGTGCTTGTGCTTTGAGTCTTGTGTGTGTTGCTATTCCCAACCTTACTTTCGTGCTTCTTTGTGATCATCAATTGTAAGGGCGAGATGCTCCAAGTTGTGGAGATTCCTCGCAAACGGGAAAGAGTATAAGAAAGAAAAACACCGTGGTATTCAAGTCGATCATTGGATCACTTGAGAGGGGTTGAGTGCAACCCTCATCCATTGGGACGCCACAACGTGGACTAGGCAAGTGTTATACTTGGCCGAACCACGGGATAAATCTCCGTGTCTCTTGTGCTTGTTTTCTTTGTGACCATTGTGTTTCACAAGAGCTCTGTCCTTAGCCACTTGATTCCATTGTGCTAACACTTAACCAAATTTTGTGGCTACAAGTTTTAGATTTTTACAGGATCACCTATTCACCCCCCCTCTAGGTGTTCTCAATTGGTATCGGAGCTGTTCTCATCACGCAAGGGACTAATCGCCCGAAGAGATGGATCCTAAGGGAAAGGGGATGGTGGTCAACGACAAGACAAAGGAGTCCATCGTCAACGAGCCATGAGATGATAAGCCCTCAGACTCTGGCTCGAGTCATAAGAAAAGAGACGGGAAGAAGAAGAGGCGCATCAAGAATATCGTCTACTACAACAGCGACGAGTCTTCTTCTTCCCCAAGAGACGATGACGACGAGAAAAAGCAACCAGTTAACTCAAACTTTTCATTTGATTATTCTCGTATTTCAGTTAACTCCAATGCTCATTTACTTTCTATTCCACTTGGGAAACCTCCGCACTTTGATGGAGAAGACTACTCATTTTGGAGTCACAAAATGCGTAGTCACCTATTCTCTCTCCATCCAAGTATTTGGGAGATTGTTGAAAACGGAATGCTTTTTGATAGTACTGACAATCCCGTTTTCATTAATGAGCAAATCCATAAAAATGCACAAGCTACTACTGTTTTGCTAGCATCCTTGTGCAGGGACGAGTACCACAAGGTGAGCGGCTTGGATAACGCCAAGCAAATTTGGGACACCCTCAAGATTTCTCATGAGGGGAACGACACCACCATAATCACCAAGATGGAGTTGGTGGAAGGCGAACTGGGAAGGTTCGCAATGATCAGGGGAGAGGAGCCAACGCAAACGTTCAACAGGCTCAAGACCCTAGTCAACAAAATCAGGAGCTATGGAAGCACGAGATGGACGGACCACGACGTCGTCGGACTTATGCTCAGGTCCTTTACTATTCTTGATCCTCATCTTGTTAACTCAATTCGTGAGAATCCTAGGTACACAAAGATGACACCCGAGGAAATACTCGGAAAGTTTGTAAGCGGGCGTATGATGATCAAGGAAGCAAGATACGTTGATGAGGCATTGAATGGCCCAATGCCCATCTACGAGCCTCAAACCGTTGCTCTCAAAGCAACAAGCAGCAGGGAGGCGCTACCTAGCAAGGTGGCACAAGTTGAGGCGGCTAGACTAAACGAGGATGAGATGGCTCTAATCATAAAGCGCTTCAAGACCGCATTGAAAGGACGCAAGGAGTACTCAAACAAGAACAAGGCAAAGGGAAAGCGCTCTTGTTTCAAATGCGGTAAGACTGGTCATTTTATAGCAAATTGTCCTGATAACTCTAGTGACCAGGAACAAGGAAAGGGCGGGAAGAAAGAGAAGCAAAAGAGCTATAGGAAGGCAAAGGGCGAGGCACACATCGAAAAGGAATGGGACTCGGACTGCTCATCTTCTGATTCCGACGACGAAGGACTCGCTGCCTCAGCCTTCAACAAGTCCTTTCTCTTCCCCAACGAACGCCACACCTGCCTCATGGCAAAGGAGAAAAAGGTAAGCGTTCATGAAACTCCTAAGTATACTACTTCAAGCGATGATGAACCTAGTGATGATGAAGTAGATTATACTGAATTATTTAAGGGTTTAGATAGGTCAAAAGTAGACAAAATTAATGAATTGATTGATGCCTTAAATGAGAAAGATAGACTACTAGAGAGGCAAGAAGACATTTTGTATGAGGAACATGACAAGTTTGTTAATGTTCAAAAGTCTCTTGCCTTAGAAATAAAGAGAAATGAATTACTATCTTCTGAGTTATCTACTTGCAATAAAACTGTGGCTAGCTTGAAGAGTATTAATGATGATTTGAATGCCAAGCTAGAAGTAGTTAACAAATCTAGCTTTTGTGTAGAGAATGTTGTAATTTGCAATAGATGCAAGGATTTAAATGTTGATGCTTGTGATGAACATTTAATTTCTATTTCTAAATTAAATGATGAAGTAGCAAGTCTTAATGCTCAACTTAAGACTTGCAAAAGTGATTTTGATAAATTAAAATTTGCTAGGGATGCCTACACTGTTGGTAGACACCCCTCAATTAAGGATGGGCTTGGCTTTAAGAAGGAAGCCAAGAACTTAACAAGCCAAAGGGCTCCCATTTTCAACAAGGAAAAAGGGAAGGCCCCCATGGCTAGTTGTATTCAAAAGAATCATGCGTTCATCTTTGATAGAAAAGTTTCTAGGAATACTCATTATAACAGGAGTTATAGTGCTTATGATTCACATGCTATGATTGCTTCAAGTTCTACTTTTATGCATGGTAGAAGTAGGCCTAGGAAGGGAAATGTTATTCATCATGTGCCTAAGAAAATGCCTAATGAATCTGCTACTGTTTTTCATGCCTGCAACACTAATTTTGTACTTTCATGTAAAAAAAGTGGTTGCTAGGAAGTTGGGGGCCAAATGCAAGGGAGATAAGACTTGCATTTGGGTCCCAAAGGATATTGTAACTAACCTTGTAGGACCCAACAAGAGTTGGGTACCTAAGACCCAAGCCTAATTTGCCTTGCAGGTTTATGCATCCGGGGGCTCAAGCTGGATTATCGACAACGGATGCACAAACCACATGACGGGGGAGAAGAAGATATTCTCCTCCTACGTCAAGAGCAAAGATTCCCAAGATTCGATCATCTTTGGAGATGGGAACCAAGGCAAGGTTAAAGGTCTAGGAAAGATAGCTATTTCATCCGAGCATTCCATATCTAATGTGTTCTTAGTTGAATCACTAGGATACAACTTATTGTCTGTTAGTCAACTATGTAATATGGGATATAATTGTCTGTTTACCAATATAGATGTGTCTGTCTTTAGAAGGAGTGATGGTTCACTAGCTTTTAAGGGTGTACTAGACGGCAAACTCTATTTAGTTGATTTTTCGAAGGAGGAGGCCGATCTAGATGCATGCTTAATTGCTAAGACTAGCATGGGCTGGCTGTGGCATCGCCGTTTAGCACATGTTGGGATGAAGAACCTTCAAAAACTTCTAAAGGGAGAACACGTATTTGGTCTAACCAATGTTTCTTTCGAAAAAGATAGACCTTGTGCAGCTTGTCAAGCAGGTAAACAGGTGGGAAGTACTCATCACAGCAAGAACGTGATGACCACGACAAGACCTCTAGAGCTACTTCATATGGATCTCTTCGGACCCGTCGCCTACCTTAGCATCGGGGGAAGTAAGTATGGTCTTGTTATTGTTGATGATTTTTCCCGCTTCACTTGGATATTCTTTTTGCAGGATAAAACAGAAACCCAAGGGACCCTAAAGCGCTTTTTAAGGAGAGCTCAAAATGAATTTGAGCTCAAGGTGAAAAAGATAAGGAGCGACAACGGGTCCGAGTTCAAGAATCTTCAAGTGGAGGAGTACCTTGAGGAGGAAGGAATCAAGCACAAGTTCTCAGCGCCCTACACACCACAGCAAAACGGTGTGGTAGAGAGGAAGAACAGGACACTTATAGACATGGCAAGGACGATGCTTGGAGAATTCAAGACGCCCGAGCAGTTTTGGTCGGAAGCTATGAACACAGCTTGTCACGCCATAAACCGGGTCTACCTTCATCGCCTCCTCAAGAAGACCTCGTATGAACTTCTAACTGGTAACAAACCCAACGTGTCATACTTTCGTGTATTTGGGAGTAAATGTTATATTCTAGTAAAAAAAGGTAGAAATTCTAAATTTGCTCCCAAAGCTATAGAAGGGTTTTTGCTAGGTTATGACTCAAATACAAAGGCGTATAGAGTCTTCAACAAATCATCGAGTTTGGTTGAAGTCTCTAGCAATGTTGTATTTGATGAGACCAATGGCTCTCCAAGAGAGCAAGTTGATCTTGATGATGTAGATGAAGATGATATTCCAACGGACGCAATTCGCACCATGGCAATTGGAGATTTGCGACCACAGGAACAAAAAGAGCAAGATCAACCTTCTTCCTCAACAATGGTGCGCCCCCCAACTCAAGATGATGAACAGGTTCCTCAAGATGAGACGTGTGATCAAGGGGGAGCACACGAAGACCAAGTTGTGGAAGAAGAAGCACCACGGGCCCCTCCCACTCAAATCCGAGCGACGATTCAAAGGAATCATCCCGTCGACCAGATTTTGGGTGATATAAGCAAGGGAGTAACTACTCGCTCTAGATTAGCTAATTTTTGTGAGCATTACTCGTTTGTCTCTTCTATTGAGCCTTTCAGGGTAGAAGAGGCCTTGCTAGATCCGGACTGGGTGTTGGCCATGCAGGAAGAGCTCAATAACTTCAAGCGAAATGAAGTTTGGACCCTGGTGCCATGTCCAAAGCAAAACGTTGTGGGAACCAAGTGGGTGTTCCGCAACAAGCAAGACGAGCACAGAGTGGTGACAAGGAACAAGGCTCAACTTGTGGCAAAAGGTTATGCCCAAGTCGCAGGTTTGGATTTCAAGGAGACTTTTGCTCCTGTGGCTAGGCTAAAGTCTATTCACATTCTATTAGCCTATGCCGCTCACCATTCCTTCAGGTTGTTCCAAATGGATGTGAAGAGCGCCTTCCTCAACGGGCCAATCAAGGAGGAGGTGTACGTAGAGCAACCCCCTGGCTTTGAGGATGAACGGTACCCCGACCATGTGTGTAAGCTCTCAAAGGCGCTCTATGGACTTAAGCAAGCCCCAAGAGCATGGTATGAATGCCTTAGAGATTTTCTAATTGCTAATGCTTTCAAGGTTGGGAAAGCCGATTCAACTCTTTTCACTAAGACTTGTGATGGTGATCTATTTGTATGCCAAATTTATATCGATGACATAATATTTGGTTCTACTAACCAAAAGTCTTGTGAAGAGTTTAGCAGAGTGATGACACAGAAATTCGAGATGTCAATGATGGGCGAGTTGAACTACTTCCTTGGGTTCCAAGTGAAGCAACTCAAGGACGGCACCTTCATCTCTCAAACGAAGTACACACAAGACTTGCTCAAGCGATTTGGGATGAAGGACGCCAAGCCCGCAAAGACTCCAATGGGAACCGACAGACATGTCGACCTCAACAAAAGAGGTAAGTCTGTTGATCAAAAGGCATACCGGTCTATGATAGGATCCTTGCTTTATTTATGTGCTAGTAGACCAGATATTATGCTTAGCGTATGCATGTGTGCTAGATTTCAATCCGACCCAAGGGAGGGTCACCTTGTGGTCATTAAGCGAATTCTTAGATATTTAGTTGCTACGCCTTGCTTCGGGATCTAGTATCCAAAGGGGTGAACCTTTGACTTGATTGGATACTCAGACTCTGATTATGCTGGATGCAAGGTTGATAGGAAGAGTACATCAGGGATGTGTCAATTCCTAGGAAGGTCCCTGGTGTCTTGGAGTTCAAAGAAACAAACTTTCGTTGCCCTATCCACCGCTGAGGCCGAGTATGTTGCCGCAGGACAGTGTTGCACGCAACTACTTTGGATGAGGCAAACCCTCCGGGACTTTGGCTACAATCTGAGCAAAGTCCCACTCCTATGTGATAATGAGAGTGCAATCCGCATGGCGGATAATCCTGCTGAACACAGCCACACTAAGCACATAGACATCCGGCATCACTTTTTGAGAGACCACCAGCAAAAGGGAGATATCGAAGTGTTTTATGTTAGCACCGAGAACCAGCTAGCCGATATCTTTACCAAGCCTTTAGACGAGAAGACCTTTTGCAGGCTGCGTAGTGAGCTAAATGTCTTAGATTCGCATAACTTGGATTGATTTATAGCATACATGTGTTTTATGCCTTTGATCATGTAATTTATGCATTTCAAACTATATTGTTCATTTGTGGTGCCCAAGTTGTACACATGATCCCCGGACCTCACAAGTCCATTTGCAAGTAATGCACTTATTTAGGGGGAGGCATGCTACAACTTGACACTTTGAGACTAACCATGTGGTTGAGTTTACTTGTTTGTGTCTCAAAAGTGGAATGAAAGGGAAAGGTGGACTTGGACCATGAAAGACTTCCACTGCACTCCGATGAGAGGGTAATTAACTCCAAGTTCATCTCTATGCACTTATTGCCTTTTTGCTCTTAATTGACAATTTTGGTGAGGCAATGAGGTTAAAGGGCCAAGATTGATCCCATTTTGGTTCTTAATGCCAAAGGGGGAGAAAATAAGGCCAAAGCAAATGGATCAGCTACCATTTGTCAAAATACTCTGACTATCAAAATTTGGTCTCTTGTGGGGAGAATGGTTGATTATGGGAAAAAGGGGGAGTTTTTGGCTCTTGATCATTTTTACTCTTGGATTATCTCTCCTTGTGTCTAAACATGTGTGGTTAACTTAGAGATAGGAAAATGAATTTGATTTGCAAAAACAAACCAAGTGGTGGCGAAGAACGATCCAAATATGTCAAATCTTGTCAAAGACTATTTTTGTTCTAAATTGCATTGATGTTGCACTTCTATTTGTTGCTTTTTGATGTGTTGGCATAAATCACCAAAAAGGGGGAGATTGAAAGGGAAATTTGCCCTTGGGCCATTTCTAGTATATTTTGGTGATTAAGTGCCCAACACATATTGAGTGAGTAATTATATGCCAAATGATGGATGAAGTGCAAATCGACAAGAAGGTATGGTTCTAGACTTAGTACATTGGTTTTTGTGTACTAATATATTTGTCTAAGTGCTAGAATCAGGAAAAGAAAAGGAATGGAAAAGAGTTGGCTGTGTACAGCCAACTGCTGCTCAGTCTGGGTGCATCGGACTGTCTGGTGGTGCACCGGACAGTGTCCGGTGCGCCAGGCTGGGCTCTAGCGAACTGGCCACTCTCGGGAATTCGTCGGCGGCGTACGACTATAATTCACCAGACTGTCCGGTGGTGCACCGGACTGTCTGGTGAGCCAACGACCGCCAGCGCAACGGTCGGCCGCGCAATCCGGGCGCGACGCGTGGCCCACACCAACGGTCGGCTGGGGGCACCGGACTGTCCGGTGTGCACCGGACTGTCCGGTGTGCACCGGACAGTGTCCGGTGCGCCAACCAGCCCGAAGATCCAACAGTCGGCTGCGCCAGGAATGGAAGGAGATCCGCACCAGACATGCTACAGTGGCTGTTCGGTGGTGCACCGTACTGTCCGGTGCGCCACCCGACAGAAGGCAAGAATTGCCTTCCTTGTTGGGTTCCAACGACTCCTAGCTGCCTTGGGGCTATAAAAGGGACCCCTAGGCGCATGGAGGAGTTACCCAATCATTCCTTGATCATTCCTAAGCACCAAGTCTCCATTCTCGCGCATTCGATTCTTTGAGATAGTGACTTGAGCTTCATTTGAGTAGAGAACTCCTTGAGTTGTGTTGTGAGCTCAAGTTGTGGCTTGTGTGCGTGATAGTGCTCGTGCTTTGAGTCTTGTGTGTGTTGCTATTCCCAACCTTACTTTCGTGCTTCTTTGTGATCATCAATTGTAAGGGCGAGAGGCTCCAAGTTGTGGAGATTCCTCACAAACGGGAAAGAGTATAAGAAAGAAAAACACCGTGGTATTCAAGTCGATCATTGGATCACTTGAGAGGGGTTGAGTGCAACCCTCGTCCATTGGGACGCCACAACGTGGAGTAGGCAAGTGTTATACTTGGCCGAACCACGGGATAAATCTCCATGTCTCTTATGCATGTTTTCTTTGTGACCATTGTGTTTCACAAGAGCTTTGTCCTTAGCCACTTGATTCCATTGTGCTAACACTTAACCAAGTTTTGTGGCTACAAGTTTTAGATTTTTACAGGATCACCTATTCACCCCCCCTCTAGGTGTTCTCACTTCCCCTCTATTGAATTAGATATTTAGGGATTCTGGGTTAGGGTTTCATTTAAGGTTCAGGTTATTCAAAGCAGTTCATTTTTGCTTTATGTGTTCTATGTCGTGGACTAGGCTTAGGGGTCCAACCTCGAGCCACACTATGTTATAGATGTAGGGCTAGGGTTTCTCGTTTAGCATATTCCTCATTCTAATTTTAAAGTTCTTCTTCTCTTAGTCTTTAGTGGATTGAATTCGGGATTAGGGTTAGAGGTTTTCCCCATCACCTGACCACACTGAGTTTCAAGAGGTTCTTCAGTTCAACCTATTTTGTGTTCTATGAATCTAGGTCAAAGGGGAAAACTTAGTAACAACTTTGATACTATTGTTGATTCTAAGAACCCTAGGATCCCACCGAGTTCTAGTTTGATCGTCCAATTACTTAGTAATAGATACATATTCTACTTAATGCAGTGGCATAGAGAAATGAGGAAGAGAGAGGTAGAAGTACATACCTTCATGACCGAGGCAAAGAGCGACACTAGTCGTCGTAGTGTAGTCGGATGTAGGTGCGCTGATGTCCAAGGATCCTCATTATCCTCACTACACATTAGAGGCCTAAGGCGTCGATGTCTGACGCGATAGGGTCTACCGGGGCCATGGAAGGGCAACTCCGGACACTCGGATGCTAGGAAGGTGATCAAGACCTTTATGACTATGACAGTTAGGGTTAGTGAGAGGCAGAAAGTGTTGGCTTCTGCGCCAAGTCTCGCCTCAATTAATATAGCGCCCTTGACCCCTAAGGATACAGCTGCGCTCCCGATCAGAGTGCATGTTGTTAGGAAGACAGAGAAAACACGCCTAATAACACTAAACTCAAACTTACCACGGCCTCCTAACATGCCACCGGAACATTTAAGCGTGGTAAGCACCAAAAATGTATATTAGAAAATAAAGAAAAAGGATATGATGATCCTAGTGTATTTTTCTTCTGCTTTGTAATTTTAGTGCTGTCAAGCAAAAGTGTAAAAATAATAATTTTCTTCTTGAGGTCATGAACTCACAGCTGTTCAAGTCTTCTCCAAAACTTCAGTGTTGCCCATCCCTTCTTCTCAAAACCAACATCCCTTCCCTACACCTTCACACACACCTTATCACTCTCTAGACGACGACAAGTAAAACTTCCTCTCCTCCCCACATCAGTCGCCTGGAGCTAGACCTTAACTAGTCGATGTGAAGCATCCATAACCAGGAATACGGCTATACATGTATATATAGATCAAAACTCTCAAGAGTACATATACTTGTACCATAAGATAAGATCACTATTATTAGCGGTGCTTTGCCTAGATCAATATATTCAGCTCCAATCTGTTGGAACAGGACGCGTCCGCACTAATAGCAGCGGGCTTTATGTCTATTGGATCAACACTCCCCCAAAAAAGTTAGCTCATTAGATGATTGTACCATCAACCATATAAAACATACTTGCCCACCCACAACACACAATGTAGTACTATTCACAACACAATCCACCTTGCCTTAAGCGTACGCATATTGAAAGCAATAAAGTGTTCATTTGGATGTAGTCGCCACAATTAGCTTCGATCACATTGATTATATATTCTAGTGTACTCCCGGCGGCTTGTTTGGTCGTTCCCCCGCTCCTCAAGCTTAAAAAATTGTTGGATAATGCAGTAAGGTTCCAAATAATGAAGAACTTGCCGTAGTACTATATACTCCTATCTGCGGCAAGTGTTGATGAGTTGGAGATGGAGAGAAACTCAGCGGCCATGCTTTGGAATCAATACGCTAGCAAACGAAGGACGATGGCATGCATGACGCGATGCAGCATTAGCTTTTCCAGCAGATCAAGAAGGAGGGAGTGGTTCAGATGGAGTAGCGCCCATATTCTCTGAATTTAGTATTGTTCCGCACCCGTGCTGTTGCTAATAAGATGCCTATAATTTCCCTTTAATTTGATGCAGAGACCGAATGCGTCCATAACGTACGGAAGTCTGTTTAAAAACCTGAATTAATAAATTGTCACCGAATGAAGGACGACGACGACTCATCGGTGCCGCGCGTGAAATTAAAATGCTTAATAATCTTGGACGGTCCTGTTGAACCAGCGGGAGATGAATGAAGCTTATTAAAGTATACCCAGCTGCTGCTACAGAGGAACAAAACCCTTCCGATCGATCATCCACACGCGTGACTACACTCTAGCGGCTCTGCTAACTAGCGTGATGCTAGCAAGAGCTGAAGAAAGACACGAAGAGATGTAGATCTTTTATATTATCTCTTCATGTTATCTCTTCAATTAATCCTGAGTAATCGATCTTTTAGATTTCACGTCTTATCTGATAATTATATACTGCATCTCGGACGCATAAATCTAGCTAATAGTCCCTTCTTTTCATTAATATAAGCTGGTTTAGCTGGGTCTTTAAAAAAATACAAATGGATGGACAAGTTGCGTTTGGATTGGAGATATATATAAATAGATAGATATATATCCGTCCGATTCTTTCCACTCCGGTCCGGCAGAACATCATGCGCATGTGGTGTATATATATATAGAAAATTAACTAATTCTATCTCCATAGTCATTAGTGTACGGTGGCGCCGCCTTAGCCATTTGTTAACGTCCATGCCACTTCAGCTAGCTATAAGAATAACATCTACGAAGCGCGAGAGAGAGAGAGGTCGCGCGCGACTTGGATGGGAGAGCCGACGAACTCTGCTGGCTAGCAGCTAGCCAAGGGCGTGAGAGAGGACGACTTGCTGCTATAGGCATTCATTCATTCATTCATTCATTCATTCATTCATTCATTCAAACTGTGTGTTTGCATATGAATTCATTCGCTAGAGCTTTGTATATTGGCCGGCAATTAATTAAACATATGCGGCTGTCGATGGAAGACTACCAAGATCCTATCTACATTCGCCATATAAATAAGTATATATATACGTACTTTATGAGTTTGGGAAGCTTCCATGCCAAGTTCGCACCGGCGTATGCGAACAAAAGCCAAGGGCATGCACGTATGGGCCGGCCAGGTTTATACTCTAGCTTAGCTCGCCAGTACGCTGTACGCGTATGTGTCTAGTGTCGATCTGTGTGTGCGACTTGTATAACAGTGGACGTGTTGTCAGCGGTAAATAATTGCATGCATGCAAACAAGGCGGCCGGCCCCCACTAATATATATCACCGACACAATGCATGCAGGCGCTGAACATGTATATGTGCATATATGCTGCCGCTATGCAAATTAAAGGCCAGATCCAACGCTAAGGGTTTTTTCGGTTTGGAGTGGATTGAAGGGTTTGGAAGGGCAGGATTTACACTACCGGACACAGCTGTTTTATCGAGTGTAACACTAGGCAAAGAAGTATTGGTGAACTGTACATCGGCAACGGTTTCTTTGCCGGACATTTTTATGGGGCACTCGGCAAAGACTTTACCGAGCGTCACTTGGTTCTCAGCAAAAAAAAGTCGTCATCAAGATGTCAGGTGACGGTGACGGAGCCTTTGCCGAGAGCTGTCGTGACATTCGGCAAAGTCTCACTCTTTGCCGAGTGTCTTTCTGTACCGGCACTCGGTAAAGAAGCCCCCTATAGCCCGTTTTGCCGGTTCCTTTGCTAAGTGTATGAGGAGGTACTCGACAAACGTTGCTTCAGTGCTAAGTGTCCTGCCACAGCACTTCGCAAAAAAGCTTTACCGGTTTCTAGGTGTGCCTTTTTTTTGTCGAGTGCTATGGTCTAGTCACTTGGCAACTTAGGTCTGTGCCGAGTGTCTTATTTCGCCGAGAGTAGCACTCGTTAAAGCATGCTTTGCCGAGTGGCCGATAAATTACACTCGACAAAGCGATGAGCACTCGGCAAAGAGCCGAATTCCAGTATTATCAATCCACCACAACCCCCTCTCAATCAACCACAACCCCTTCAATCCACCTCAAAGCAAACAAACCCTTAAAGTAATTGCAGCATTATGGATAGCAACATACTGAAGAGGATTGGAGGGGGCTAAAATCATCTTACTATTTTAAATAGCAAGGAAAAGTTTTAGCTTCTCGAATTTACATCGATATCTTGCTCTCAAATAAACCCTACGAGTGGCACGGACCACACTACCGCCGATGCAAAGATCAGCACACTGCACACACGCTTAGCTTGCGCGTGCATGCTACACAGCTCCTGGCTGCTAGCTAGCAACGACCGCGCGCATGCTGATCCAAATAATGATCGCGAGAGCTGCTAGCGATGACAACGTGTTTATACATATACTAATATTTTTCCCTGGACGTCGGAGTGTGGAGTGGCTTTAATTTAATTCCTCCTCATCTCCCAGTTTCTAATTAGCGCGCTGGCCTGGTGGGAATGAATATGAACAGTGTGTTAACGAAGGAACAAGCAGATTCACAAGTCACCACCCCGCGCGCCCCAGCAAGTCAAGAATACTATACTAAAACACACACCCGGCATCCACATGCACACAGGCGTACGTGACCGGTGCTGGCCGCCCATGCAAATGCGACGCAACGTACACTACTGCTTGCACATGCTCCGCGTACGTAGTCCATACCGTCTCCATTGACAAGTTGGTATTCGCTACAAGACATGCATACGCTTCTATATAGCCGGCCGGCCGATCCAGTTTGGTCGTCAAAGCTAAATGTACACGCTAATAATAAGTAGTGTTGTTAAAATAATAATAAAATATATATGTCTACTAGCTAGCTACATACGCCCTCATGCATGAACACTAACAATAGACATGCGTGCCCACTACTCTTACAACAAGACACTTAATAGCTAATTGTGCAAGGTCATCATAATAATCAAATGAATTAGAAAAAAAACAATAAAAACTCGTCTTGAGCAATATATACGCGATTTAAAACTAATCCAAACACCCGATCCAGCCACCGCGCAACAAGTGATTAATAAGAGGCTATTGTAAGAGATTTTCGTATAGAGTATTGTCGAGCATGCATGTTAAAGAGGTGGATTTTGTTATCCTAATGTCTCGGTTGAATATCAACTATTTATTGTCTTCATGTTCCATTTGTCGGAAAAAAGCACTTTAAAACTAAAATTATTGAAAACCTATTTGAGATCAACAATTATGTGTCCATAAGTTTCTATATATAAGTATATACACACATAGACATATATATGAATATGAAGTAGGCCTTCATATTTAGCTGTTGCTGAGGGCCCAAAATACTAGGACCGGCCCCGAATACGATCGATCGACACGCAGTTGGTGAGGCTGCAGCCTAGCTCGAACACTTCCGTACGGCAACATGCATTTAGCTAGCACCCACGTACAGGATCGATCGGATGGAGGCAGCGCAGGTGTGCCACATACACATGCATGAGCACGTAAGAGTAGGATGGAATCATAGTTTGGCTTCATGTACATGTTATGTGTGTGTAGGACCAATCTTGTTGCAACACTATAGGTTGTTGTACAACGGTCAGATGTTGCAACCAAATTGATCTTGCTTAGACAAAGTATAATAAGAGATTATAAGTTTGCTAAATGTGCTGAGGCGGTGAAGAAGTAAGAAGAGAGAATAGAGGAGAAGCGGGGTACGTATAAACTTACAGTCGGCTTATATACACAAGAACCAAGAAGCTTTGAGACATGTGAGGCTCTATGTTAATAGTGAAGAGTTAACCACTAAACGAGTAAGCTAAATAGCATGCTGCAAGGATTTTTACAGCCAGCATTCGATTATATTATTAAACTTGCTCTTATATATAGTATGGGTGCAGAGAGCTCAGCACGGTAGCCAAGTGAATGTTGCATATCCAATCGACCGGCACCCTGCCCCCTATCGATCGCGCTAGGTATTGGTGGTTGCTAAATGCAATAGTGACAATAAGTATGTGTACGTCTGTCCGGCCTGTTAGGTACGTACTACTAGCTATCTCTATAGAGCTCTAGCATGGTCCTCCTCGATGCATGTTAATTTTAACCCCTCACGATTTTCTACTCCTACCGCCCTAGTACACGGATCGGAGAAGTTAGGGGAAACTAAAGGCACGCGCATGCCATGCTTTTCTTTGCTATTCTAGACTCTAGTAAAATGAGCTGCAGCAGAGCAGAAGAGAGAACCAGATTCGGCTGCTTTGGCGTGGCGGGAATTTAATCGGCCACTGTCCGCGTGGCCAGTGGCTGGCTACCCCAGCCCGGCCCGCATGTCAACTTCCTTCCTCCCCATCCACATCGATATCGCCGTCCGTTGGTTCCTGCAGTCTGCAGAGCCAGGCCCGTCCCTCCCCTCCCCTCTCCCCTATTTAAGCCCCATGAGTGCAACCCCTCCTCCTACACAAGTACACAACCCGCCCATTGCATTGCATCTTCCTCCTCTCCCTTGCTCTTCCACTTCGTTGCGCCCATCCGTCTCTCGTCTCGTGCTCCCATCGTCGACCCATCACACATCCACACACAAGCTACCCTACGACGTATACAGAGAGGAAAAAGACTAGTGGTACGGCCGTCGCTAGCTCGACTAGTGATCCGATCCATCGATGGAGGCAGCAGACGCATCGTCAGCGCCGCCGCCTGCGGAAGGCCGGGTGGTGTGGGTGAACGGGCCCATCGTGGTGGGCGCGGGGCCGGGGGGCCTGTCGGTGGCGGCGTGCCTGCGGGCGCGCGGTGTTCCGTGCGTGGTGCTCGACCGCGCCGACTGCATCGCGTCGCTCTGGCAGCGCCGCACCTACGACCGCCTCCGCCTGCACCTGCCGCGCCAGTTCTGCGAGCTCCCCGGGATGCCCTTCCCCGACCACTACCCGGAGTACCCCACCAAGCGCCAGTTCGTCGACTACCTCCAGGCCTACGCCGAGCGCGCGGGCGTCCAGCCGCGCTTCAACCAGGCCGTCACGTCCGCGCGCTACGACCGGGCCGCGGGGCTCTGGCGCGTGCGCGCCGCCGACGCTCTCGCCGACGACGACGTCGCCAGCGCCGCCTCCACCGAGTACATCGGCCGCTGGCTCGTCGTCGCCACGGGCGAGAACGCCGAGCGCATCGTGCCCGAGTTCGACGGCGCCCAGGACTTCGCCGGCCCCGTCTCCCACGTCTCCGAGTACAAGTGCGGCGAGGCGTACCGCGGCAAGCGCGTGCTCGTCGTCGGCTGCGGAAACTCCGGCATGGAGGTCTGCCTCGACCTCTGCGACCACAATGCCCTCCCGTCCATGGTCGTCAGGGACGCGGTGAGAAGAACGACGCGCAGCGCAGCACAGCGCTCCGACCCATCCCCATCCGTTCTTTCTTCATCTTTTATTGCTGACTTGCTCCATCGGTTCTCTTTCTCGACAAGAAGGTGCACGTCCTGCCCCGGGAGATGTTCGGCGTCGCCACCTTCTCCGTCGCCGTCTTCCTGCTCCGCTTCCTGCCGCTCTGGCTGGTGGACGCCGTCCTCGTCCTGCTCGCGCGCCTCTTCCTCGGCGACCTGGAGAAGCTCGGCATCCGGCGCCCCGCCGGGGGCCCTCTCGAGCTCAAGAACGCCAGGGGCAGGACCCCCGTGCTGGACATCGGCGCCCTCGCCAGGATCCGCTCCGGCCACATACAGGTCGTGCCGGGCATCAAGAGGTTCTTCCGTGGCGGCGCCGAGCTCGTCGACGGCCGCCGCGTCGCTGCGGACGCGGTCATACTCGCCACCGGCTACCACAGCAACGTCCCTCAGTGGCTCAAGGTACAACAACATGTTGTACATCATATTAATAACTTCTTGCATGTCACATCCCATAGTGCGTGGCTCACCTTTTTTTCTTAATTTTTCTTTTCTTTTTCCATTCACAATATATACTAACGGTTGGTAATCAATATTGAAAACCTCAACTTACAAACTAAAGGGTTTTGATTGAACGAAGGAAAAGAAAGTTGTAAAGAGGAAATTTATGGTACCAACTAGCTAGGGACGTGTATATTGTATTTAATTTGTACCGAACAAAAGTAGGGCTTTTAAAAATTTCTCTAATGCATGTTTGACAGTTCTAAAGCCGTTAGGTAGCAGTACTAATTAACCTCTCTAAATACTTTTTTGTCGTTGTTATATATCATGAAGTTTTTGTTTTTAAAAAAGAAAAGAAAAACAGAACTTGTACTGTCATCTAACTGGGCTTCTCTTGTGCTGGTCAGGGAAGTGATTTCTTCACGCAGGAAGGGTACCCAAGGGTGCCGTTCCCACACGGCTGGAAGGGGGAGTCCGGGCTCTACTCTGTTGGCTTCACCAGGAGAGGCCTCTCCGGCGTTTCCTCCGACGCTGTGAAGGTTGCGCAGGACATCGCCGTGGAATGGGAGAAGCAAACCTCCACAAGATGATGACGATTGACGACGATGATGACGACGACGATGGATGCCCATCAACTTACCAGCTCACTCATGACCATCGTTGACCTCTCATGCATGGACCTGCTACGACGACCAACAGATCGATACCTTGCCATCATGCATAGCATGTTCAGCAAAAAGTGCAAAAACTTGAGATGATGTGGCCAAGAGTTGCCCCAAGCTCAAATCCAGAAACCAAAAGAAACAGAGGAGAAGCGCGCGTCGGGATCCAGATCAAGGCTCCGAAAACTGGAGAGCGAAGCGAGCCTCCTCGACGCTTGGGCGACAGGAAGAAGGCCGGACTGTGCGCGCGTCATGCAGAGCCCAGATTTTGCTGTACCCCATGGGCCCTTATATACATGCGTAGCTATGTACAGAGTGTTTTTATGTAGCAAAGTTGTGTACAGTAGTAGCAGTGCCTCTCTAGTGGGTTGGTAGAGTGTTAGCGTTGACATGCTTGTGTGTTTGTGTGCCATCGTCGTGATGTCTATGTATGGAGTTGACAACGAGAAATGACCTATTCTATTTAATTTTTGTTCGTTATTACAAGTAACAGCTCCAAGCTAATTAAGTTGCGCCTTTTCTGTTCTGTCCGGGCCATGCTTCCGCGCGCGCTATTCGCAAACAGGGAAAAAAAAGGAAACGGAGATTGTTCAAGGTGGTCTTCCTAACTAATCGGCCACTTTAAAAAAAAACGCAACTAAACTGTCAAGAACAAATTTGACACACGGTTAGGATTTCATACGAATACTGCAGCTTCGGTACGTGAAGTATTCTCGCGGGATCGAAGCGTACTCGTCTGTCTCTGTCCTGCTACAAAAGTTCATCAGAAGTTTACTGCAAAAAGGCAGGATAGAAACAAAAAAATCACACATATTTTCAGCATCCAGAAGCAACATGTCATTATCTAAAAAAGGCAGCATATATATATACACGTAAACAAGTTAACGTGCAGATTTCCGTCACACCTAACTGAATATATATTACGTTTGTGTGTTTGGCATATGTCGGCTCGTTAAAAAGTTCACTATGGAAGAAAAGAGAGCATTGTTGAGTTATGGAGCACAAGTTCCTGAAAGAGTTTCATATAATATTTCGCGTACGGCAAGAACCTCTGATTTTTTTGCCCCCACTGCAAATGGGACCTACTACATATATGTTGGTTTTGGTATTACTGAAACGAGTGGCAGGAGTTCCGGTGCCCATTATTAAAAAGACAAAAGAAAATTAGGCTTACAAAGTACAGCGCCCGGCCGGTCCCAAATGGACTCATTGACATATATATATGCCATTTCGGTGATGCCTGAACTTTAATCTAACTTTTGTTGTAGTGAAAGAACAGCATCGTCGCGCTGGAATCCATGGATTACCGATTTGCATTACGCGGGCTTGGAGGGAATAAGGTTCAATGCTATTCATCGTTTATGGTGGAAAATATGTTACTTTGTTTAGCTTTAATCCATACCGGATGTTTCTGTCTATATAGATTGCACCAGCAGTCCAAACAGTCGGCTTTAATCTAAAACGAACAGGTTAGCAAAACCAAGGTGCGAAACAAAATTGTTAGGGAATAAAATAGATACAAAGATTTACGTGGAAAAATCCCCTCCAATATGAAGGAGCAAACAACCACGAGAAAACAGATCCACTATAAACCACGGAGAACAAGTTACAGGGAGAATCTATATTTATATGTGTAAATGAAAGCATATTCCAAAGCATATTCGAAATATATAAAAGGAATTAGAGGAATATTCCAACAAATCTCCCCTTGACTCTAAATCTATAGAACTGTTTCCCAAACACCCTAGGATGCTAAAATTTAATATCTACCAAGTCTAAGGAATCATTAGACTTGGAACTGGAGCACGACTTTGTATCATCAAAATAACCTCTCTTCTGGAACGTAATAGAAACATCTCCAACATCAACTGTTAAACATTGCAAATAATAGAAATTATTCAAACAGTTGCCCTTCAAGATAATATGATTGCCATGAGAAACCTTAATACCAGGCGGCGGCGGCGATCACAATATGGATAAAAACAATGTGTAACACCCTGTCCAATCCCTGGACCGGCGGTACTTACTCTTGGCAGCTCTCTAGGATCATATATCGTCCCCTCAGACCAACACGAGTCTTTTGTGCACACTTTGTCCTCACTCATGCGCACCCGAGAAAACTTCCCGTTTGGTTACCTATCCCAAATTGCTCCAAGCCAAGCACGCTTAACTTGGAGGTTCTTTCGAGATAGACTTCCGAAAAAAAAGATGCACCTTGTTGGTATGGATACTCTATTAATTCTATTTAGCCTTGTGCCAGAAAATCACCATCCCAGGGGACAGGATATCACACAATGTGTCTAACCCTAGCTCTGATACCACTTGTTAGAAAATAAAATAGACACAAAGATTTACATGGAAAAATATTCTCCAATATGGAGGAGCAAACAACCACGAGGAAACAGATCCACATCAACCGTAGAGTACAAGTTAAAGGGAGGGCCTATATTTATAGCCGTATACGAAAGCATATTCCAAATATATAAAAGGAATTAGAGGCATATTCCAATAAATCTCCCCTTGACTCTGGTATCCATAGAATTGTTTCCCAAACACCACTACGATGCTAAATTTGAATTTCAATCAAGTCTAAGGAATCATTAGACTTGGAACTGAAGCACGACTTAGTATCATCAAAATAACCTCTCTTCTGGAACACAATAGAAACAGCTTCAACATCAACTGTTGAATATTGCAAGCAATAGAGATTATTCAAACAGTTGCCCTTCAAGATAATACGATTGCCACGAGAAACCTTAAGAACCGGCGACGGCGATGGCCACAATGTGGATAAAAACAATGTTTCTAACCCTAGCTCCTATACCACTTCTTAGGAAATAAAATATACACAAAGTTTTACGTGGAAAAATGCCCTCCAATATGGAGGAGCAAACAACCACGAGGAAACAGATCCACTATCAACCGCAGAGTACAAGTTACAGGGAGGACCTATATTTATTGCCATACAGGAAAGCATATTCCAAATATATAAAAGGAATTAGAAGAATATTCCAACAAAAATCATGTTTTAACCAAGGTGTTTTAGGTGATTGCTAGTTCCACACACACTCTCTGACCATGCTTTCTAAAATCATGTTAAAGCCAGGCTACAGTATCAGATTGATGGAGTCTAAAGAGCTTGATCAAGGAAGGAACGCTACTTAGGCCTTGTTCGGTTGTACAGTGATCGGAGGAGATCGAGAGAGATTAAAATATCTTTCTATTCAATTTTGATTAAGAGATTTAATCCCCACTAATTGCCTTGTAACCGAACAAGACCTTAAGAGTTTCGACAAGATGGGACAAAATTGTACCTGTGTTGAGCACCATTTGTAGCACTGGTCACGGCCTGACGGTCGTCCGCCCATAGGCGTGGACAGTACGCTATTAGATCAGAACACGCAAATTGAGTTCCTATCTCCACGCATGTTACCCCTCTCAACTCATTGGAGTTGCTGCAGAATGCCTAGGAACGGGTCCAGACCTCCCCCATATATATTTGAAGGGGTATGGCTGATTGAATCATCAACAATTGAATCAAATCAATTTATCTTCGGTTCCTTTACTTTTGGCCATAGGAGTAGACAATAGCGTAGTCTTCTTTAGCTTAATCTTCATTTCTCTTCGACTCTACGTTGTCTGGAGGCATCTTGGGTAGCATGCCGATCCCAAGACAAACCCTAGGATCTCTCCTCCCTAACGGGTCCCTCTCGAGGGGTTAATCCAGGTGTTGTTGGCGAACACTGCCGCCTCTGCGCACACATGGACCGTTCGGTCACCAGCGCGGACCATCTGGTTCTACGTGGAGAACAAATCGCTCCTACCACAGGTCGCGGACCGTCCGCCCCTAGGCCACAGACTGTCCGCGCTGCGTATTGAGCGCCACCGCCGGTACACCTCGCAGTGATTGGCACCCAGATCGACGCCAACACACTTTTTGGTGACTCCACTAGGAACAAAGTGTGAGGATCTATCGGATCGATCGTCAATGGTCCGTCCAAAGGATAACTCTGATGCCTCTCTCAGCAACATCATCGAGCTGACTATGGAGACTCTGTCGGCTAAAGATTAGCAAGAATTTGAAGAACACAAAGAGCAACTGATCAAGGAGGCCCAGGCCAAATTTATGGCCAACTTCAAGGTAGACAGGAATCACAAGGTCATTCGGCAACGAGCGACTGATCTAGCTTCGCTCTGACCTATTGCAACTACCCCCAAGGTAAATGAAACAAACAAAGTCCAAGCTCTTAGATCTTGCATAGATGAACAACAAGAATAGATGCAACAAATAATAGGAGGAATGCAAGACGATTACAAGAGGCTAGCGCGTGCATTTGATAAATCCATTGTTGCTAATTTTCCCACGCACGAGGTGGAAACCAAGGATAATATGCTTGATACATCGGCTGAAATTGGCACAACCAATCCCAATCGTTTTACGGGATGCCAATGAACACATATCTGAGAGCACCTAAAGGGGGTGAATAGGTGATCCTGTAAAAATCAATACTAAACAACACAAACTTGGTTTATGAAATATTAGTGAAGTCAAAACCAAGATCCTATGACTAGAGAAAGAGACAACTTCTTCACTTAATCACTCTTCACAAGATGAGTATTAAACTTAGAGCAATTATAAAGTAAGTAGAAGTAAAGACAATCACACAAGAAAAAAGACAGTTGACACAACAATTTTTATCCCGTGGTTCGGCCAAGTGAAACACTTGCCCAGTCCACGTTGTGGCGTACCAACGGACGAGGGTTGCACTCAGCCCCTTTCAAGTGATCCAATGATCCACTTGAATACCACGGTTCTCTTTGTCTCAAGTTTATCACCTTTGTGAGGAATATCCACAAGTTGGAGCCTCTCACCCTTACAATATTGATCACAATGAAACCACAAGAGTAAGGCGGGATTAGAAACACACGCAAGAGCTAGAGTCCCAGCAACGACACGCACACAAGTCAAGAAACGAGCACAAAATACGACACAACGAGTTCACAACTCAAACAAGTGCTCAAATCTCAAAGTCAATGAATTGGATGCGTGTTTGCGGAGTCTAGGCATCTTAGGATGTTCAATGGAGGATTGGTGTTCTGCTTCATGCGCCTAGGGGTCCCTTTTATAGCCCTAAGGCAGCTAGGAGCCGTTGGAGCTCCATTTGGTAGGCAATAGTTGCCTTCTGTCCGTGGGCGCACCGAACGGTCCGGTGCACCACCAGACATGAATAGTGTGCGATCTCCTTCCTTATTTGGTGAAGCCAACCGTTGCAGCTAGGGTCCCCCTTGGCACACCGGACTGTCCGGTGCGACCTGGTGACCGTTGGCGCTGGCCACACGCCACATGTTGATTGCGCGCTGATTTCGCTGCCGACCGTTAGCGCGGGCGCTGCTGGCTCACCGGATAGTCCGGTGAATTTTAGCCACAGCTTCCCCAACAATTCCCGAGAGCAGCGAGTACGTCGACGCGCCAGCCTGGGCACCGGACACTGTCCGGTGGTCACCAGACAGTCCGGTAAACCCGCAAGCTGGTGCAAGTCTGGCTGGGTACTGCTAACCTTCTCTAATCCAATCTCATTTTGTTTGACAAGGTTCCTAACACTTAGAGGAATATGTTAGTACCAAAAACAATTCACTAAGGCTAAAGACATACCTTGATTCTTGATTTGCATCTTATTAGCACTTTAGCACATATCCACTAAAACAATATGTGTTAGGCATCTAATCACCAAAACATTTATAGAAATGGCCCAAGGGCACATTTCCCTTTCAATCCCCCCTTTTTGGTGATCTATGCCAACACATTAAAAGCAACTTGAAATGCAACAACATTTTCAAGGAGAAGCTAAAGAGTGCAAATTGAAGGCAAATTTATCTCACTTAGGATTTGACATATTTGTATCATTTTTGCCACCACTTGGTTTATTTTCACAAAACAAATTCTTTTGCCTATCTCTAAGTCAAAAACACTCGTTTTGGCAAATCAAAAGATCTTTCAAGAGTAAATTTGAACAAATGCCCAAAACTCCCCCTTTTCCCATAATCGTATTTCTCCCCCATAAGAGAACAATTTTTGCAATTAGAGGGTTTTGATCAAACACAAAGAATCTAATTCTACAATTTTTGAAATTCACAAGTGGTTGGTTGATCCAGTTGCTTTGGCCTTAATTTCCCCCCCTTTGGCATTAAGCACCAAAACAAGAGAACTAGTTGGCCTTTTAACCCCATTGCCGCACCAAAATGTCAAATAAAATCAAAAGGCAATGCGAACACAAATAAGAACTTGGAACAAGATACATTGATACCGAAATGCGGTGGAATCCCTTTCTTTGTCCAAGTTCACTTTTTCCATTTCAATTCAACTTTGAGACTATATCAAAAGTACTCAAGCAAACACGTTAGTCTCAAAGGATCAAGTTGTAGTACATCCTCCCCCTAAACATGTGCATCATGTGCATAGGGACTTATGAGGTCCGGGGATGACTTGTACAACTTGAGCACCAAATATAAGCAAGTAAAGACATTAATGCTTAAAGTAACATGATCAAAGGCATAGAACACATGTACGCTATAGATCAATCCAAGTTCCGCGAATCTAAGACATTTAGCTCACTACGCAACCTGCAAAACCTTTTCTCATCTAAAGGCTTGGTGAAGATATCAACTAGCTAGTTCTCGGTACTAATATGGTAAATATCGATATCTCCCCTTTGCTTGTGGTCTCTCAAAAAGTGATGACGGATGTCTATGTTCTTAGTGTGGCTGTGTTCAACAAGATTATCCACCCAGCGGATTGCACTCTCATTATCACATAGGAGTGGGACTTTGCTCAGATTGTAGCCAAAGTCCTGGAGGGTTTGCCTCATGCAAAGTAGTTGTGCACAACACTATCCTACGACAACATACTCGGCCTCAACGATGGATAGGGCAACAGAAGTTTGTTTCTTAGAGCTCCAAGACACTAGGGATCTTCCCAGAAACTGACAAGTCTCTAATGTTCTCTTCCTATGAACCTTGCACCTGGCATAGTCGGAGTCTGAGTATCCGATTAAGTCAAAAGTAGAACCCTTTGCATACCATATGCCGAAGCAAGGCATAGTAACCAAATATCTAAGAATTCGCTTAACGGCCACAAGGTGACATTCCTTGGGGTCGGATTGAAATCTAGCACACATGCATACACATAGCATAATATCCGGTCTACTAGCACAAAGATAAAGCAAATAACCTATCATAGACTGGTATGCCTTTTGATCAACGGACTTACCTCATTTGTTGAGGTCCAAATGTCCGTCCGTTCCCATCGGTGTCTTTGCGGGCTTTGCATCCTTCATCCCAAACCTCTTGAACAAATCTTGAGTATACTTTATTTGAGAGATCAAGGTCCCTTCCTTGAGTTGCTTTACTTGGAATCCAAGGAAGTAGTTCAACTCGTCCATCATAGACATCTCAAATGTCTTCATCATCACCCTACTAAACTCCTCACAAGACTTTTGATTAGTAGAACCAAATATTATGTCATCGACATATATTTGGCATACAAAAAAATCACCATTGCAAGTCTTAGTAAAGAGAGTGGGATCAACTTTCCCAACATTGAAAAGCATTAGAAATAAGGAAATCTCTAAGGCATTCATACCATTCTCTTGGGGCTTGCTTAAGTCTATAGAGCGCCTTAGAGAGCCTGTAGACGTGGTCGGGATACCTGTAATCCTCGAAGCCAGGGGGTTGTTCCACGTACACTTCCTCCTTGATTGGTCCATTAAGGAAGGCGCTCTTCATGTCCATTTGAAACAACTTAAAAGAATGGTGAGCAGCATAGGCCAATAATATGCGAATTGATTCAAGCCTAGCTACAGGAGCAAAAGTCTCCTCAAAATCCAAAGTTGTGACTTGGGCATAACCTTTTGCCATAAGTTGAGCCTTGTTTCTTGTCACCACTCCGTGCTCATCTTGCTTGTTGCGGAACACCCACTTTGTTCCCACAACGTTTTGTTTCAGACGTGGCACCAGGCTCCAATCTTCATTTCTCTTGAAGTTGTTAAGCTCTTCCTGCATGGCCAACACCCAGTCCGGATCCTGCAAGGCTTTTTCTACCTTGAAAGGCTCAATAGAAGAAACAAACGAGCAATGCTCACAAAAGTTAGCTAAACGTGAGCGAGTGGTTACTCCCTTGCTGATATCATCCAGAATCTGATCCACTATGTGATTTCTTTGAATTGTCGCCTGGACTTGAGTTGGAGGAGCTTGTGGTGCTTCTTCCTCCTTATCATGTTCTTCATGTGCTCCCCCTTCATCCAAGCTTTCATCTTGAGGTACCTGTTCCTCATCATGAGTTGGAGGATGCACCCATGTAGAGGAAGAAGGCTGATCTTGCTCTTGTTGTTCCTACGGTCGCACATCACCTATCGTCATTGTTCGCATTGCGGCCGTCGGAACCTCATCCTCATCTACATCATCAAGATCAACTTGCTCTCTTAGAGAGCCATTAGTCTCATCAAATATAATGTCGCTAGAGACTTCAACTAATCCTGATGATTTGTTGAAGACCATATACGCCTTTGTATTTGAGTCATAACCTAGTAAAAACCCTTCTACAGCTTTGGGAGCAAACTTCGAATGTCTACCTTTCTTTACCAAGATGTAGCTTTTGCTCCCAAATACACGAAAGTAAGAAACACTGGGTTTGTTACCATTTAGGAGTTCGTATGATGTCTTCTTGAGGAGGCGATGTAGATAGAGCCGGTTTATGGCATGGAAAGCTGTATTCACAGCTTCCGACCAAAACCGCTCAAGCGTCTTGTACTCTCCAAGCATTGTCCTCGCCATGTCAATTAGCGTCATGTTCTTCTTCTCAACTAGTCCATTTTGTTGTGGTGTGTAGGGAGCGGAGAACTCATGCTGATGCCTTCTTCCTCAAGATACTCTTCTACTTGAAGGTTCTTGAACTCAGATCCATTATCGCTTCTTATCTTTTTCACCTTTAGCTCAAATTCATTATGAGCTCTCCTTAGGAAGCGCTTTAGTGTTCCTTGGGTTTTAGATTTATCCTGCAAAAAGAACACCCAAGTGAAGCGGGAAAAGTCATCAACAATTACAAGACCATACTTACTTCCCTGATGCTAAGATAAGCAACAGGCCCGAAGAGATCCATATGTAGGAGTTCCAGTGGTCTTGATGTCGTCATGACGTTCTTGCTTTGATGAGTAGTTCCCACCTGTTTTCCTGCCTGGCATGCTGCACAAGGTCTATCTTTATCAAAACTGACATCGGTTAGTCCTAACACACGTTCTCCCTTTAGAAGCTTATGAAGGTTCTTCATCCCAACATGTGCTAGACGACGGTGCCAAAGTCAACCCATATTAGTCTTAGCGATTAAGCATGCATCTAGATCGGCATTCTCTTTTGAGAAATCAACTAAGTAGAGCTCGTCGTCTAATACACCCTTAAAAGCTAATGAACCATCACTTCTAAAGACAGATACATCAATATTTGTAAATAAACAATTATAACCCATATGACATAATTGGCTTACAAACAACAAATTGTACCCGAGTGATTTTACTAGAAACACATTTGAAATTGAATGCTCGGGAGTGATGGCGATTTTGCCTAAGCCCTTGACCTTGCCTTAGTTCCCATATCCAAAAATGATAGTGTCTTGGGAATCCTGTTCTTGACGTAGGAGGTGAACATTTTCTTCTCCCCTGTCATGTGGTTTGTGCATCCGCTATCAATGATCCAGCTTGAGCCCCTGGATGCATAAATCTGCAAGGTAATTAAGCTCGGGTTTTAGGTACCCAACTCTTGTTGGGTCCTACAAGGTTAGTCACTGTAATGCCCAAAATTTGTATAAGGAAAATAATAATAATAATGATATAAATAAAAATAATAATTATTATGTAGTGTTTTGGGAGTACGGAACCCTCAGAGATTATTGGTGTTCTTTTCTTTGTGCATACTCAATTATGGAAACTAAAATAGTCAAATAGCAAATAAATAAATATGGAATTATGCATCGCATGCTGAAGTTATTGTACTGTTGCACTTTGTATTCAAATTTGTGAAACAAGTTTAAATTCGGCAATTAGAATTTGAAAATGGAAATAGAAAATAAATGGGATGGAAAGAAAAATAATATTAATGCAAATAGTGGATGTTATATCTTCATTAGGGATGAGTTTTATATTTGTAAATTGAAAGTTCAAAACATGAATTTGAATTTGGTTTGGACAATTCAAATTGGAAATAGAGAAAAGAAAATAAAAATAGAAAAAAGGGAATTGGAAAAGAATATACATTACAAAAAAATAGATATAAATAAGTTACAATTCATCATGCTAGCACTTTATATGCACTTGATTTCTGTGACAAATTTGAATTCAAATTTCGAATTGAAGAGGAAAAACAAAACAGGAATTAAAAATAATAATAATAACAAAAAGGAATTCCTAGCATTTTGGCCGCTCCCCTCTCCCTTCGGCCCATCTATTCCTTATCCCCTTTCCAACCGCGCAGCCCACTGCTCGGCCCACTCCTCTTCCCTGTACGCCGCGCATGCCAAACCCTAGCCGCTAGGTCCTCGCTCCCTGGTGTGTTTGCATCGCTGTCGGCTGGGGCCCGCTCGCACTCGTGTCGCCTACACGTGGGCCCCGTTAGCGACCAAACCATGCGGGCGCCTCTGCCTTCGCTGGCTTGTGGGGCCGGATGTCAGGACGTTCTTCCCCACGGTTTTCGCCAACAAAAACTGAATCCCCGCGTCCGCCGCGCGAAGTCCGCACTTATCACGACAATCAACCGAGATATTGGGCACGTGTTCGTCCTTCCTCGTGCCTATATATCATAAAGCTCCTTTCCCCTCCACCGATCCATATGTGTGCTTTCCTCGACCTCAGGACGTGGGCGTGAGCGCAGAGGGAGCCGCCATTGTCGTTCCATGGGAACACCGACAACTATGCCTCAACCAAATCAACCTGGGGCTTGCTTGGTTGCTTCGGATGCCGAGTAGCTGAATAAGGGAGGAAGACTTCACCGTCGTGGTTGGGATGTACCACCAACACCGCCATGACTGTCTGCGTCTTGCCCATGGTGACGTGCTACCTCATACCGTGGGCGGCCCTGCTCCGATCACCACTATCCGTAAGGTACCCCTAATGTGTTCTACGAGATCTCCACTTGGTTTTAGATATATTAAGTGTTTGATTTGGGTCTTGGTAACCGTGGTCGGGGCTTTGTCGGCAAAGTTGTCGCCACGGTGAGCTCTGGCGCCGTCCCAGTTCGGCGTTGGGGGACGCGGGGTGGTAGACGGGTCCTTGGCCATCGATCTCAAGACGGGTGGCTAGGATTAGATCTTAGAATACCCTTTCGTTCCATCGTGGCTGTGCCGTTGATCTCTATAGGAGCGGTCGGGATCAGATTTTGATACTGTTTCAGTCAATTAGAATCAGATCGATGGATCTCGATCCAGTGGCTGACATATGATACCGGTTTGCTTAAAAGAATCAATCTAATCTGGACCCTTGTGATCAGATCGGGCGGCCAGGATCTTTGTGTACCCCTTCAGCCAGGGGATTATGCATAAAAGACCCTGGACATTTTAATAATAAACCTGCGGTCCTGCAGTAGTGGTGCGTTGTGTCTTAGGAACTTTTACTCCAGAGACCCTACAGTTCCCTGTAATTTTGCGCCAGTCCAGAGAGTTAGGAAATCAGGGAAATAAATTTAGAAATGGATTTTAATATGAAAATAATGGCTAGAATTTGTTTAATTCATAGAAAATTCATATTAAATCTAAATTAGTTCATTCCAATTTCTATAATTTTATAATATTATTGTTTATCCATTAGTACCACTGTTTTGACATGAAAGTCAAATTAAAAATTTATATCCTATTTAATCTTGTACAAAACACATAAAATTTTTAGAAATTCATAACTTAAAATCTATAATTCCGAATTGACCCATTCCAGTTGCATTAGCTTCATATGGATATTTACTGTGCAATAACAACATTTATTATACCATGTCTCATTCTTTTATAATTAGATCTTTGTTTAACTTATGTTGGTTAGTCTTGTTAATCTGCTTACCACTATAATCTACCAAAATATGATCTATGATCAATTTATAATTTAGATTAAAAGTTGAATTAATTACTACTTTAGGTTATCTTTTCTCTGGAATTATAAAATAAACATAGACCCTAGTATTAATCATTTAATCACATCATAACTTGATGACCATAACCCCGATTTTAGTGATTCTCGATCCTGCGATCTCGTAGCAACGTGTAGATTATTATTATTCAGTTTATACTTTATGTTTGGTGTGATATTAATTTTGTCTATACCATGTTTGTTTATATTGCTACGACTAGTAGTGAGGTCACGAGGATCTGAAGATCATCGTGGTACCTGGATTCTCAAGTGCCAGGCAAGTTGTGCCCTTGATCACTTTATTTTTACCAAGTCATGTTCTTATTAATCATAATAATCTGCATAGGTTAATTTTGATGGGACCCTTTAGGTTACCCTAGTTTGACTATCTTTATACCTTGATTCCACTGAGCTTTTTGGGTAGTACTTGCTATTGCTTTATGTGATTTTGGGTATGGAGATATATTATTCATGATTACACTTTTATTATCAGTTTATTATTACTGTTCATGTTAAGATCAATATGTTAATAGGAACATGGAGCGACCACCCGGGAAAACAATGCTACCACAAGGGTAGTATGGGATGCCCTCGGCTGACTAATTTGGAAAGCTAGTGGATAACTACATTACTCGAAAGGGGCAAGGGCAGTAGGGGAGTGGTCACTGTAGGGAGGTCCTTGGTTGATTTTGCTGCGATGGCGGTCAGGCGAGGGATCCCAGCATTGGAGCTAGCTAGAAACTGTAGCGGGTTTTCTGAAGCTAGTGGAACTTTGAACGGCCTCGTAGTGTTACCCTGCCTCGCTTCCATGGTAGAGGTGTATGCGATTCATGACCCCTTGGCAGATGGCTAACATGACTTGTGGGTAAAGACACGAAAACCTCTACAGAGTGTAAAACTGGTATACTAGCCATGCTCACGGTCATGAGTAGCTCGGACCCTCACATGATTAATCTATGGAATTAAATTCAATTCATCATTTGAATCGCATTGGGATTATTTTATTATTACTTTTATTTCTTATTACTATGGTATGGTATTTACTTACACTTAGTAACTGCTAATAACATTTTGACTAACTTATAAAAGCAATGCTTAGCTTCAGCCTTTATTTTATTGATCAGCCTTACACTTCACATGAACTCCCACCTATGGTGAGTTCATGCCACATTATTCCCCACAACTTGTTGAGCGATGAACATGTGTGAGCTCACCCTTGCTGTTTCACACCCCCATAGGAGAAGAACATGTGGTTCAAGAGGAGCCACACATCGAGGAGTTCGATTCGATCTAGGTGGCGTCTCCTAGTTGACTTTCTGGCGCCAAGGATGGATTTTAGTTCGATCTATATTTATCTTTTATTTTGTAAGACTTCGGCTATGTAATAAGTACTTTGATTATATTGTGACATTTATCTCTATGCACTCTGTTATTATATATGTTTTCTTCTTTGGCGCATGTATGAGATGCATCCGGCTTTGTCCCTTAAATCCGGGTGTAACAGAAGTGGTATCAGAGGAATGTTGATTGTTGGACGAAACCTAGATAGAACTGGATAACCAATACCTACTTACCTTTGCTACTCTGGTCCTTTCTAAACTTTTCTTAATCTTTTCTCATCTATTTTCGCTTCACTCTGATTGTTCTTACCTTTTCCTTTCTAAAGACAAATGTGGATTTCACACTTTGAAATCATGTGCCTCAAGTTACCTTTAGGAATAAGGATACCTACTCTTAGGAGCAAACACAAAACTATTTTCATAGGTATTTATACGCTTGAGTGTTTGTTCTTATGATATCTGTCTGATTTGGATCTTTGATTGAGTGTGATTAGTTGTGGAGTAATGTCCACAATTACAGCTGCATATACATAATGCTTATAAAACTAACTAGACAAACTAGATTATCCCTCATTAAAGTATATAGCCTAACAATATCCATCTCATCTTAAAAGATCCTATCCTACACTCATAGATCCATCTTATCTTAAAAGATACTACCTTATCCCTATGGATTTATATTGCCCTAATTAATATATTTATCCCACTCTAGAATAACAACCATAAGCTAATCCAAAATTTTATCTAGATCTTATCTAGTCTAAAATAGTCAAATCAATTTATTCTAGACCTAGTCCAATCTAATAGGTTAATCTAACCTAACGAAGTCTAACCTTAAGTTGAGCTAATCTAAGGTCAGTCACTTAACCAGTTAATATTGGTAAAATAAATGAGACTCTACTCCTATAGAACATGTTAGTTCACTCTGCACTAAATAAAGAACGACGAACCAACCCGACCATATGCAACTACCTTACCCATCAGATAGTTGCATAACCCCTCTATTTTGATCTATTAGAGATTCTGACCTACCTACAACATATAATCCATCCTAGCTCAAAAGAATCTAACATATCCTAATAATATTTATCCTACCCTAGTAGATCCATCAAACCTAAACTAGTCTAATCTAATCATATCCAATCTAATCTAGATCTGATCTAATCTAATGTGATCTAATCTAGTGTGAGTTACTTAACACCTGTACAAAGGATAAAACCATACTCCTAATTCACTTAAGCCTAAGTTAGTGCCATAGATCAACTCAGCCATACACTCCCAATAGGGTACGTACTCCATCTATGTGAACCTATTGATAGAAAAAAATGTCCTACCCATAGACCCCAGCTATCTTAACTATATCTCCCTAGCTCAGATGGAGACACCAAGATTGGAGACCAAAGATGATCAACCTCATCAAGAAAGGATAAGCACCAACTCAAGTCTTCAAGGATCAAGCGAGATCACCAGATGAGCCAAGATCCACAATCCGGGATGGAGTCCTTCCTTACCCTACTCCTTCTTACCCAAACCTACCCATGCTTTAGAGGCATCTTCTATCCTACATAATAAAGTAGCTGAATACCTATGCTCTCCTAATCACCCACTATTGACTATAAAAATAAAAAAATGTGACCCTGGATTCTTGAACTAGTGGCAGACTAAAAAGCTGAATTTACATACCAATCCTTCTGTATCCCTTTTCTTACAAAACTCGAGGACACGATTTCCGTTAAGGGGGTAGGATTTGTAATGCCCAAAATTTGTATCAAGAAAATAATACTAATAATAATATAAATAAAAATAATAATAATTATGTAGTGTTTTGGGAGTATGGAACCCTCGGAGATTATTGGTGTTCTTTTCTTTGTGCATACTCAATTATGGAAACTAAAGTAGTCAAATAGCAAATAAATAAATATGGAATTATGCATCGCATGTTGAAGTTATTGTACTTTTGCACTTTGTATTCAAATTTGCGAGACAAGTTTAAATTCAGAAATTAGAATTTGAAAATGGAAATAGAAAATAAATGGGATGGAAAGAAAAATAATATTAATGCAAATAGTGGATGTTATATCTTCATTAGGGATGAGTTTTATATTTGTAAATTGAAAGTTCAAAACATGAATTTGAATTTGGTTTGGATAATTCAAATTGGAAATAGAGAAAAGAAAATAAAAATAGAAAAAAGGGAATTGGAAAAGAATATACATTACAAAAAATAGATATAAATAAATTACAATTCATCATGCTATCACTTTATTTATGCACTTGACATCTGTGACAAATTTGAATTCAAATTATGAATTGAAGAGGAAAAACAAAACAGGAATTAAAAATAATAATAATAACAAAAAGGAATTCCTGGCATTTGGGCCGCTTCCCTCTCCCTTCGGCCCATCTATTCCTTATCCCCTTTCCAACCACGCAGCCCAGTGCTCGGCCCACTCCCCTTCCCTGTACGTCGCGCCTGCTAAACCCTAGCCGCCAGGTCCTCGCTCCCTGGTGTGTTTGCATCGCTGTCGGCCAGGGCCCGCTCGCACTCGTGTCGCCTACGCGTGGGCCCCATTAGCGACCAAACCACGCGGGCGCCTCTGACTTCACTGGCTTGTGGGGTCGGATGTCAGGACGTTCTTCCCCATGGTTTTAGCCAATAGAAACTGAATCCCCGCGTCTGCCGCGCGAACTCCGCATTTATCGCGGCAATCAACCATGGTATTGGGCACACGTTCGTTCTTCCTCGTGCCTATATATCATAAACCTCCTTTCCCCTCCATCGATCCATCTTTGTGCTTTCCATGACCTCGGGACGTGGGCGTGAGCGCAGAGGGAGCCGCCATTGTCGTTCCATGGGAACACCGACAACTATACCTCGACCAAATCAACCTGGGGCTTCGCTTGGGTTTTTCGGATGCCGAGCAGCTGAATAAGGGAGGAAGACTTCACCGTCGTGGTTGGGATGTACCACCGACACCACCATGACCGTCTGCGTCTTGCCCATGGTGATGCGCTACCTCATACCGTGGGCGGGCCTGCTCCGATCACCACTATCCGTAAGGTACCCCTAACGTGTGCGACGAAATCTCCACTTGGTTTTACATATATTAAGCGCTTGATTTGGGTCTTGGTAACCGCGATCAGGGCTTTGTCGACAAAGTTGCCACCGCGGTGAGCTCTGGCGCCGTCCCTGTTCCTCGTTCGGGGACACAGGGTGGAAGATGGGTCCTTGGCCATCGATCTCAAGACTGGTGGCTAGGATTAGATCTTAGAATACCCTTTCGTTCCATCGTGGCTGTGCCGTTGATCTCTATAGGAGCGGTCGAGATCAGATTTTGATACTGTTTCAGTCAATTAGAATCGTACCGATGGATCTCGATCCAGTGGCTAACATCTGATACCAGTTCGCTTAAAAGAATCAATCTAATCTGGACCCTTGTGATCAGATCGGGCGGCCAGGATCTTTGCGTACCCCTTTGGCCAGGGGATTATGCATAAAAGACCCTGGACATTTTAATAATAAACCTGCGGTCCTGCAGTATTAGTGCGTTGTGTCTTAGGAACTTTTACTCCAGAGACCCTACAGTTCCCTGTAATATTGCGCCAGTTCAGAGAGTTGGGAAATCAGGGAAATAAATTTAGAAATGGATTTTTAATATGAAAATAATGGCTAGAATTTGTTTAATTCATAGAAAATTCATATTAAGTCTAAATTAGTTCATTCCACTTTCTATAATTTTATAATATTATTGTTTATCCATTAGTACCACTGTTTTGACATGAAAGTCACATTAAAAATTTATATCCTATTTAACATTGTACAAAACACATAAAATCTTTAGAAATTCATAACTTAAAAACTATAACTCCGAATTGACCCATTCCAGTTGCATTAGCTTCATATGGATATTTAATATGCAATAACAACATTTATTATACCATGTCTCATTATTTTATAATTAGATCTTTGTTTAACTTATGTTGGTTAGTCTTGCTAATCTGCTTACCACTATAATCTACCAAAATATGATATACGATCAATTTATAATTTAGATTAAAAGTTGAATTAATTACTACTTTAGGTTATCTTTTCTCTAGAATTATAAAATAAACATAGACCCTAGTATTAATTATTTAATCACATCATAACTTGATGACCATAACCCCAATTTTAGTGGTTCTCAATCCCGCGATCTCGTAGCAACGTGTAGATTATTATTATTCAGTTTGTACTTTATGTTTCGTGTGATGTTAATTTTGTCTATACTATGTTTGTTTGTATTGCTATGACTAGCAGTGAGGTCACGAGGATCTGAAGATGATCCTGGTACCTGGATTCTCAAGAGTCAGGCAAGTTGTGCCCTTGATCACTTCCTTTTTACCCAGTCATGTTCTTATTAATCATAATGATCTGCATAGGTTAATTTTGATGGGACCCTTTAGGTTACCCTAGTTTGACTATCTTTATACCTTGATTCCACTGAGCTTTTTGGGTAGTACTTGCTATTGCTTTATGTGGTTTTGGGCATGGAGACACATTATTCATGATTACATTTTTATTATCAGTTTATTATTACTGTTCATGTTAAGATCATTATGTTAATGGGAACATGGAGCGACCACCTGGGAAAACAGTGCTACCACAAGGGTAGTATGGGATGCCCTTAGCTGACTAATTAGGAAAGCTAGTGGATGACTACCTTATCCGAAAGGGGCAAGGCCAGTAGGGGAGTGGTCAGTGTAGGGAGGTCCTTGGTTGATTTTGCTGCGATGGCGGTCAGGCGAGGGATCCCTGCATTTGAGCTTCCTAGAAACTGTAGCGGGTTTTCCGAAGCTAGTGGAACTTTGAAAGGCCTCGTAGTGTTACCCTGCCTCGCTTCCTTGGTAGAGGTGTATGGGATTCATGACACCTTGGCAGATGGGTAACATGACTTGTGGGTAAAGATGCGCCACCTCTGCAGAGTGTAAAACTGGTATACTAGCCGTGCTCACGGTCATAAGTAGCTTGGACCCTCACATGATTAATCTATGGAATTAAATTCAATTCATCATTTGGATCGCATTGGGATTATTTTATTATTACTTTTATTTCTTATTACTATGGTATGGTATTTACTTACACTTAGTAACTGCTAATAAAATTTTGACCAACTTATAAAAGCAATGCTCAGCTTCAGCCTTTATTTTATTGATCAGCCTTACACTTCACATGAACTCCCACCTTTGGTGAGTTCATGCCACATTATTCCCCACAACTTGTTGAGCGATGAACATGTGTGAGCTCACCCTTGCTGTCTCACACCCCCCATAGGAGAAGAACAGGTGGTTCAAGAGGAGCGACAAATCGAGGAGTTCGATTCGATCTAGGTGGCGTCTCCCAGTTGACTTTCTGGCACCAAGGATGGATTTTAGTTCGATCTATATTTATCATTTATTTTGTAAGACTTCCGCTATGTAATAAGTACTCTGATTATATTGTGACATTTATCTCTATACACTCTGTTATTATATATGTTGTCTTCTTTGGCGCATGTATGAGATGCATCTGGCTTTGTCACTTAAATCCGGGTGTGACAGAAGTGGTTTCAGAGGAATGTTGAGTGTAGGACGAAACCTAGATAGAACTGGATAACGAATACTTACTTACCTTTGCTACTCGGATCCTTTATAAACTTTTCTTAATCTTTTCTCATCTATTTCCGCTTCACTCTGATTGTTCTTACCTTTTCCTTTCTAAAGACAAATGTGGATTTCACACTTTGAAATCCTGTGCCTAAAGTGACCTTTAGGAATAAGGATGCCTACTCTTAGGAGCAAACATAAAACTATTTTCATAGGTATTTATACGCTTGAGTGTTTGTTCTTATGATACCTACCTGATTTGGATCTTTGATTGAGTGTGATTAGTTGTGGAGTAATGTCCACAATTACAGCTGCATATACACAATGCTTATAAAACTAACTAGACAAACTAGATTATCCCTCATTAAAGTATCTAGCCTAACAATATCCATCTCATCTTAAAAGATTCTATCCCACACTCATAGATCCATCTTATCTTAAAAGATACTCATCTTATCTTGAAAAGATCTGATGTCATTCTAATAGATCTAACTGACCTCAAAAGATTCTACCTTATCCCTATGGATTCATATTGCCCTAATTAATATATTTATCCCACTCTAGAATAACAACGATCAGCTAATCCAAAATTTTATCTAGATCTTATCTAGTCTAAAATAGTCAAATCAATTTATTCTAGACTTGGTCCAATCTAATAGGTTAATCTAACCTAACAAAGTCTAACCTTAAGTTGAGCTAATCTAAGGACAGTCACTTAACCAGTTAACATTGGTAAAATAAATGAGACTCTACTCCTATAGAACATGTTAGTTCACTCTGCACTAAATAAAGAACGACAGACCAACCCGACTATATGCAACTACCTTACCCATCAGATAGTTGCATAACCCCTCTATTTTGACCTATTAGAGATTCTGACCTACCTACAACATATAATCCATCCTAGCTCAAAAGAATCTAACATATCCTAATAATATTTATCCTAACCTAGTAGATCCATCAAACCTAAACTAGTCTAATCTAATCATATCCAATCTAATCTAGATCTGGTCTAATCTAATGTGATCTAATCTAGTGTGAGTTACTTAATGCCTGTACAAAGGATAAAACCATACTCCTAATTCACTTAAGCCTAAGTTTGTGCCATAGATCAACTCAGCCATACACTCCCAATAGGTTACATACTCCATCTATGTGAACCTATTGATAGAAAAAAATGTCCTACCCATAGACCCCAGCTATCTTAACTATATCTCCCTAGCTCAGATGGAGACACCAAGATTGGATACCAAAGATGATCAACCTCATCAAGAAAGGATAAGCACCAACTCAAGTCTTCAAGGATCAAGCGGGATCACCAGGTGAGCCAAGATCCACAATCCAGGATGGAGTCCTTCCTTACCCTACTCCTTCTTACCAAAACCTACCCATGCTTTAGAGGCATCTTCTATCCTACATAATAAAGTAGCTGGATACCTATGCTCTCCTAATCACCCACTATTGACTATAAAAATAAAATAAAAAAATGTGACCCTGGATTCTTGAACTAGTGGCAGACTAAAAAGCTGAATTTACATACCAATCCTTCTGTATCCCTTTTCTTACAAAACTCGAGGACGAGGTTTCCGTTAAGGGGTGTAGGATTTGTAATGCCCAAAATTTGTATCAGGAAAATAGTAATAATAATAATGATATAAATAATAATAATAATTATTATGTAGTGTTTTGGGAGTATAGACCCCTCGAAGATTATTGCTGTTCTTTTCTTTGTGCATACTCAATTATGGAAACTAAAGAAGTCAAATAGTGTCGGCGTTTCGGACCTCGGGGGACCCTCAACCGGGCCGACCAGTGAATTTTGTCGCTGCGTGCCCCTGCCTAGATGGGTTGGCGCAAAGGTTGCTTCGGTCGTCGTACGCCTTTGTCCTCGGGGAACCGTATTCTAAGTTTGTGGGTAAGATAGCCTCGGCCCCATAGACTAGAAAGAACAACAAGAAACCCATGGCTCGGCTCGGCGTCGTCCTAAGACTCTAGATCACCGAGGGTAGCTCTTTCATCCACCGCTTGCCGAACTTGTTGAGGTCGTTGTAGATCCTCGGTTTAAGTCCCTGCAGAATCATACCGATGGCACGCTCCACTTGCCCATTCGTCATGGGGTGAGCTACGTCGGTCCAGTCCACACGGATGTGGTGGTCCTCGCAGAAGTCCAGGAACTTCTTCCCAGTGAATTGTGTGCCATTGTCGGTGATGATGGAGTTCGGGACCCCAAAGCGATGGATGATGTTTGTGAAGAACGCCACCGCCTGCTCGGACCTGATGCTGGTTAAGGGTCGGACCTCGATCCACTTGGAGAATTTGTCGATGGCGGCCAGCAGGTGCGAGAAGCCCCCGGGTGCCTTCTGCAAGGGACCGACGAGGTCCAGACCCCACACGGCAAACGACCAGGTGATGGGTATTGTCTGCAGGGCCTGAGTGGGCAGGTGCGTCTGTCTTGCGTAGAATTGACACCCTTGGCAGGAGCATACAATCCTAGTGGCGTCGGCCACCACGGTTGGCCAGTAGAAACCTTGTCGGAAGGCGTTTCCGATGAGGGCTCGAGGTGCTGCATGGTGACCGCAAGCCCCCGAGTGTATCTCTTGCAACAGCTCTTGTCCTTCGGTGACAGATATGCATCATTGGAGAATGCCCGAGGGGCTGTGGTGGTAGAGCTCCTTTTCATCACCCAGCAAAACGAACGACTTGGCGCGCCGAGCCAGTCGCCGAGCTTCGGCCTTGTCGAGGGGTAGCTCTCCTTGGTGGAGATATTGCAGGTACGGGGTCTACCAGTTTTGGTTTGGCGCAACCCCATTCCGCTCTTCCTCGATGCGCAGGGCCTCACCCTCGACGGCCGAGGGTACCTCGGGCTGGGCCAAGGCCTCCTCGGGCTCAGGCGTGTCGTCGATCTTGACGGAGGGTTGATGTATGTCTCTGCAGAAGATGTTCAGGGGAACCGTCGTCCGCCCCGAGGCTATTTTAGCCAGCTCATCCGCAGTCTCGTTGTGCCGTCGAGCGATGTGGTTGAGCTCCAGCTCGTAGAACTTGTCTTCCAGGCGCCGAACTTCGTCGCAGTAGGCCTCCATCTTCCGGTCGCGGCAGTGGGAGTCCTTCATGACTTGGTCAATGACAAGCTGCGAGTTGCCATGAGCGTCGAGGCGCCGAACCCCTAGCTCGACGGTGATGTGCAGCCCGTTAACCAAAACCTCGTACTCGGCCACGTTGTTTGATGCCGGAAAATGGAGGCGCATCACGTAGCGCACATGTTTCCCGAGGGGTGAGATGAAGAGCAGGCTCGCACATGCTCCTGTTTTCATCAGCGACCCATCGAAGTACATGGTCCAAAGTTCGGGTTGGATCGGAGCTGTTGGTAATTGGGTGTCGACCCATTCAGCCAGGAAGTCCGCCAAGGCTTGAGATTTTATGGCCTTCCGAGGAGCGAATGACATTGTCTCGCCCATGAGTTCCACCGCCCACTTTGCTATCCTACCCGAGGCCTCTCGGCACTGGATGATCTCCCCCAGGGGGAAGGATGACACCACAGTCACCGGATTAGACTCGAAGTAGTGTCGCAATTTTCGCCGTGTCAGAATTACTACGTACAATAGCTTCTGGATTTGTGGGTAGCGGATCTTGGTCTCGGATAGCACCTCGCTGATGAAGTAGACCGGCCTCTGGATGAGCAGTGCATGCCCTTCTTCTCATCTCTCGACTACGATCGCGGCGCTGACCACCTGAGTGGTTGCGGTGACGTAGATCAAGAGGGTTTCTCCCGCAGCGGGGGGCACCAAGATGGGCGCGTTTGTAAGGAGCGCCTTTAAGTTTCCGAGGGCTTCCTCGGCCTCAGGGGTCCAAGTGAAGTGCTCGGCCTTCCTTAAGAGGCGGTACAAGGGTAGGCCTTTTTCACCGAGGCGCGAGATGAAGCGGCTCAGAGCCGCAAGGCATCCCATGACCCTTTGTACTCCTTTCAAATCTTTGATAGGCCCCATGTTGGTGATGGCCGCGATTTTCTCCGGGTTGGCCTCGATGCCCCGCTCAGAGACGATGAACCCCAGGAGCATGCCTCGGGGGACTCCGAAGACACACTTCTCGGGGTTGAGTTTCATGCCTTTCGCTCTTAGACACTTGAATGTCGTTTCAAGGTCGGAGAGGAGGTCGGGGGCTTTCCTCGTCTTGACAACGATGTCATCGATGTAAGCCTCGACCGTTCGGTCGATGTGCTCTCCAAACACGTGGTTCATGCACCTTTGGTATGTTGCACCTACATTCCTCAAGCCAAATGGCATGGTAGTATAACAGTACATGCCAAAAGGTGTGATGAAAGAAGTCGCGAGCTGGTCGGACTCTTTCATCTTGATTTGGTGATAACCTGAATAGGCGTCGAGGAATGACAGGGTTTCGCACCCAGCAGTGGAGTCCACAATTTGATCGATGCGAGGCAGAGGGTAGGGAACCTTCGGACATGCTTTGTTTAGACTAGTGTAGTCTACGCACATCCTCCACTTCCCACCTTTTTTATTTACAAGCACAGGGTTAGCTAACCATTCGGGATGGAATACCTCTTTGATGAACCCTGCAGCCATCAGCTTGTGGATCTCCTCACCTTTGGCTCTGCTCTTTTCTTCGTCGAAACGGCGCAGAGGCTGCTTCATGGGTCGGGCACCGGCTCGGATATCCAGTGAGTGCTCGACGACATCCCTCGGTATGCCAGGCATGTCCAAGGGACTCCACGCAAAAACTTCGGCGTTTGCGCGGAGAAAGTCGACGAGCACTGCTTCCTATTTGGGGTCGAGCTCAGAGCCGATCCGGACTTGCTTGCAGGCGTCATTGTTGGGGTCAAGGGCAACAGACTTAACCGCCTCAGCCGGTTTGAAGTTGTCGGCGTGGAGCTTCGCATCAGGCACCTCCTTGGAGAGGCACTCCAGGTCGGCAATGAGGGCCTCGGACTCGGCGAGGGCCTCAGCGTACTCCACTCACTCCACGTTGCATTCGTACGCATGTCGGTACGTGGATCCGATGGTGATGACCCTGTTGGGGCCTGACATCTTGAGCTTGAGGTATGTGTAGTTGGGGACGACCATGAACTTGGCGTAGCACGGTCTCCCCAGCACCGCGTGGTAGGTCCCTCGGAACCCGACCACCTCAAACGTGAGGGTTTCCCTGCGGAAGTTGGAGGGAGTTCCGAAGCAGACGGGCAAATCGAGTTGTCCAAGGGGTAGGACGCGCTTTCCGGGGACGATCTCGTGAAAGGGCGCTGCACCGGCCCGGATCGTGGACAGATTGATCCCCAAGAGCCCGAGGGTCTCGGCGTAGATGATGTTGAGGTTGCTGCCTCCATCCATGAGGACCTTGGTGAGCCTGGTGTTGTCGATGACAGGATCGCCAACGAGCGGGTACCTTCCTGGGCTCGGTACGCAGTCGGGGTGGTCGCCTTGGTCGAAGGTGATGGGCTTGTCGGACCAGTCTAGGTAGACTGGCGCCGCCACCTTCACCGAGCAGACCTCCCGGCGCTCCTGCTTGCGGTGCTGAGTCGAGGCTTTCGCCACTTGCCCACCGTAGATCATGAAGCAGCTGTGGACCTCGGGGAACTCCACTTCCTTGTCGCCCTCTTTCTTGTTGTTGTCTTGGCCTTTGCCATCTCCCGCCGGGGGCCCGGCCTTATGGAAGTAGCGCCGAAGCATGACACATTCCTCAAGGGTGTGCTTGACGGGACCCTGGTGATAGGGGCACGACTCCTTGAGCATCTTGTCGAACAGGTTGGCCCCTCAGGGAGGCTTCCGTGGGTTCCTGTGCTCGACAGCAGCGACAAGATCCGCGTCAGCGGTGTCGCGCTTTGCTTGCCCCTTCTTCTTGGCCTTCTTCGTGCCCCGCTGGGCGGACGCCTCGGGGACGTCTCGTGACCAGAGGCTGCCTTCCCTGAGGCTGCTTGTCCTTCCGGAAGATGGCTTCGACTGCCTCGTGACGAGAGGCGAACTTGGTGGCGATGTCCATCAATTCGCTCGCCTTGGTGGGAGTCTTGTGCCCTAGTTTGCTCACCAGGTCTCGGCACGTGGTGCCGTCGAGGAATGCACCAATGACATCCGAGTTGGTGATGTTAGGCAGCTTGGTGCACTGCTTTGAAAACCGTCGGATGTACTCTCGCAAGGATTCCCCTGGCTGCTGGCGGCAGCTTCGGAGATCCCACGAGTTCCTAGGGCGCACGTACGTGCCCTGGAAATTTCTAGCGAAGGCTTTGACCAGGTCGTCCTAGTTGGAGATCTGTGCAGGAGGCAGATGCTCCAGCCAGGTCCGGGCAGCGTCGAAGAGGAACAGGGGAGGTTGCGGATGATGAGGTTGTCGTCGTCCGTCCCTCCCAGCTGGCATGCTAGCCGGTAGTCCGCAAGCCACAACTCCGGCCTTGTCTCCCCCGAGTACTTGGTGATGGTAGTCGGGGCCCGGAACCGAGCCAGGAACGGCGCCCGTCGTATGGCCCGACTGAAGGCTTGCGGACATGGTGGTTCGAGCGAGGGACTCCGATCCTCCTCACTGTCGTAGTGTCCTCCGCGCCTGGTTGTGGTAGCCTCGGCGCACCCTCTCGTCGAGGCGGGCTCGACGGTTGCAATGGTGCTGTTCGTCGCCGAGGCGACCCGGGACTGCAGGCGTCCCGTCCCGCGTGCGCCCGGTGTGGACCGAGGCCTCCCGCATGAGTCAGGAAGTTGTTGCGCGATGCTCCGGGGGGCACCCTTGCCTTCGGGAGGCAGAGCTTTCGGCCCGTCGGACCGCAGCATCCTCCAGGAGATTCTTGAGTTCTCCCTGGATACGCCGCCCCTCGGTGGTGGATGGCTTCGGTATCGCTCGGAGTAGTATTGCCGCTGCAGCTAGATTCTGGCCGACCCCACTGGAGGCCGGGGGCAGCCTTGCCCTGGCATCGTCAACGATACGGCGTTGGACGTACCTGGCCCGATGACGCGCTTCTCCGGCGAGTGCTCGACCTGCCCACTCCTGCTCGATGTTTTGCCGGAGCTGCACAAGTTGCCCTGCTTCCTCATCGAGCTTGGCTTGCATCTCACGGATTTGCTCGAGCTGTGTGTCCTGACCCCCCACAGGGACTGGGACCACAGCTAGCTCCCGCGGGATGTCAACGCGAGAAGCATGCAAAGGGGGATCGTCACCCTACGACATACCAAGGTGGTTTCCTTCGTCGTGATCCCCCAGATCGACGTGGAAACATTCGCGACTTGGGCCACAACCCTCGTCGTCAAGGCTGTGGCCATCATCAGAGCAACCGGAGAGGCAGTAGTCACATGCGGTCATGAAGTCTCGCATGGCACTGGGATCACTGAGCCCGAAGAAATCCCAACCGGAGTCGGGGTCGTCTTCTTCCTCAGAACCCGGGGCCCATAGGTTGAGACGGCCGTCAGTCGGTCCCAGGATGACCACATATGGTACCCCGGAAGGTTAGGATATGCCTTTATGAAAGCGCTCACCGAAGCGGGGTCGCTTGGTGGATCGAAGCTGAATCTAAAAGACATAGGGTGGAAAACAGACGGTACCTCTTGGTCGATGGATGGTGGGGAAGTCGTGTCGGGGACAGACTACACCGTTATCTCAGGTACGAGGCTAACGCCCAACAAGTCCTTTGCGAGAGTGCTGGCGTCATCAATCCTCTTGGGGTTGGCACGTTGTGGGGAAACGACATCCGTCGTTGTCGCAGGTGCGAGGACAACGCCCGACATGTCCCCCACTGGGGTGCCGGCGTTGTCGACTTGCTCGACAGCCGACAAGGTGCCGCCTCCTGCCTGGCCATGGTTGCCCCGTCTCCTCCTCCTGCGGCGAGGAGGGTGGTGGGGCAAACCCGGATGCTGCTCTTCCGCCACGGGGGGAAGACGTCGTCGAGTTCGCCGCCGCCGGGCGAGCTGACGACTGTCGTTGTTGCTGTCGCGCTGCGGGGGGAGGCGTACCATGTCGTAGCTGCCGTCGAGGGACATGAACTCGAGACTCCCGAAGCGGAGCACCGTCCTGGGCTGAAGAGGTTGCTGAAGACTACCCATCTGGAACTCAACGGGAAGTTGTTTGTTAACACGCAGCAGACCCCTACCTGGCGCGCCAACTGTCAGCGTTTTGGACCCCAGGGAACCCTCAACCGGGACGACCAGTGAATTTTGTCGCTGCGTGCCCCTGCCCAGATGGGTTGGCGCAAGATGGAACACAAGAGGGAAATGCGGCCCGTGTTATCTCGCACCAGGGGGTGCTCGTAGTAGGGGTTACAAGCGTTTGCGCGAGAGAGAGTGAGCCTGTTCGTTTGCTCGTCCCTCCGCGCGACCTCTCCCCGCATGAAGGCCCTGGACCTCCCTTTTATAGATGCAAGGAGAGGGTCCAGGTGTACAATGGGGGAGGGTGTAGCTTATGCGCTAACGTGTCTGGCAGAGAAGTGCCTGAGCCCTGTGTACATGCCAACGTGGCTGTCGGAGAAGAGCTTGAGCCCTGCGTACGCGATAACGTGGCCGTCGGAGAAGTGCCTGAGCCCTGTAGAAGCATAGCTGGTGGTCCAGCTGGGATCCTGCTGACGTCTCCTTGCTTCCGTAGGGGGCTGAGAACCACCGACGTCATGGACGCACGCGGGGAACCATCATTACCCATTACCGGGGGCGAGCCAGATGGGACGCCGGTCTTGTTCCCTCGTAGCCTGAGCTAGCTAGGGGTAGGGTAATGATGTAACCTCTGTGGCGCAGTCGATCCGAGCCCAAGGTCGGGCGAGGCGGAGACTTCTCCTGAGGCCAAGGCTGAGGCTGAGTCTTGGGGTCAGGCGAGGCGGAGACCTCCTCCCGAGGCCGAGGCCTAAGGTCGGGCGAGGCGGAGCTTCCTGTTGCGCCCGAGGCTGAACTTGCTGTTGTCGGCCTTGCTCGGGTGGCTAGCACAGTAGTCGGAGCGGGGTGAGCGGCGCTGTATTCCTGTCAGATCGGTCAGAGAAAGGGCGAAGTGACTGCGGTCACTCCGACCTTGCTGACTGAGGCGCGCGTGTCAGGATAAGGTGTCAGGCGATCCTCGCATTGAATGCGCCTGCGATACGGTCGGTTGGTGAGGCGATTTGGCCAAGGTTGCTTCTCGACGAAGCCTGCCCGAGCTGGGCCTCGGGCGAGCAGAGGGTGCGCCCACTGCCTGAGGAGGCCCTCGGGCGAGGCGTGAATTCTTCTGGGACTACTGTTCCTGCCCGAGGCTGGGCTCGGGCGAGGCGAGATTGCGTCCCTTGGTAGACGAGGCCTTGACCTGAACCGTGCCCATCAGTCTTTGCAGTTTGTGTGAGGTGCTTACTAGCCGTGTTTAGGAGTGTTGGGGGTACCCCTAATTACGGTACCCGACAAATAGCAAATAAATAAATATGGAATTATGCATCGCATGTTGAAGTTATTGTACTGTTGCACTTTGTATTCAAATTTGCGAGACAAGTTTAAATTTAGATATTAGAATTTTAAAATGGAAATAGAAAATAAATGGGATGGACATTAGGGATGAGTTTTATATTTGTAAATTGAAAGTTCAAAACATGAATTTGAATTTGGTTTGGATAATTCAAATTGGAAATAGAGAAAAGAAAATAAAAATAGAAAAAAGGGAATTGGAAAAGAATATACATTACAAAAAATAGATATAAATAAATTACAATTCATCATGCTAGCACTTTATTTATGCACTTTATTTTTGTGACAAATTTGAATTCAAATTACAAATTGAAGAGGAAAAACAAAACAGGAATTAAAAATGATAACAATAACAAAAAGGAATTCCTGGCATTTGGGCCGCTCCCCTCTCCCTTCGGCCCATCTATTCCTTATCCCCTTTCCAACCGCGCAGCCCACTGCTCAGCCCACTCCCCTTCCCTGTACGCCGCGCCTGCCAAAACCTAGCCGCCAGGTCCTCGCTCCCTAGTGTGTTTGCATCGCTGTCGGCCGGGGCCCGCTCGCACTAGTGTCGCCTACACGTGGGCCCCGTCAGCGACCAAACCACGCGGGCGCCTCTGCCTTCGCTGGCTTGTGGGCCTGGATGTCAGGACGTTCTTCGCCACAGTTTTCGCCAACAGAAACTGAATCCCCGCGACCGCCGCGCGAACTCCACGCTTATCGCGGCAATCAACCGCGGTATTGGGCACAAGTTCGTCCTTCCTCGTGCCTATATATCATAAACCTCCTTTCCCCTCCACCGATCCATCTGTGTGCTTTCCTCGACCTCGGGACATGGGCGTGATCGCAGAGGGAGCCGTCGTTGTCGTTCCATGGGAACACCGACAACTATGCCTCAACCAAATCAACCTGGGGCTTCGCTTGGGTGCTTCGGATGCCGAGCAGCTGAATAAGGGAGGAAGACTTCACCGTCATGGTTGGGATGTACCACCGACACCGCCATGACCGTCTGCATCTTGCCCATGGTGATGCGCTACCTCATACCGTGGACGGCCCTGCTCCGATCACCACTATCCGTAAGGTACCCCTAATGTGTGCGACGAAATCTCCACTTGGTTTTACATATTTTAAGCGCTTGATTTGGGTCTTGGTAACCACAGTCGGGGCTTTGTCGGTAAAGTTGCCACCGCGGTGAGCTCTGGCGCCATCCATGTTCGGCGTTGGGGGACGTGGGGTGGAAGACGGGTCCTTGGCCGTCGATCTCAAGACGGGTGGCTAGGATTAGATCTTAGAATACCCTTTCGTTCCATCGTGGCTGTGTCGTTGATCTCTATAGGAGCGGTCGAGATCAGATTTTGATACAGTTTCAGTCAATTAGAATCGGACCGATGGATATCGATCCAGTGGCTGACATCTGATCCAGTTCAGAGAGTTGGGAAATTAGGGAAATAATTTTAGAAATGGATTTTTAATATGAAAATAATGGCTAGAATTTGTTTAATTCATAGAAAATTCATATTAAGTCCAAATTAGTTCATTCCAATTTCTATAATTTTATAATATTATTGTTTATTCATTAGTACCACTGTTTTGACATGAAAGTCACATTAAAAATTTATATCCTATTTAATCTTGTACAAAACACATAAAATCTTTAGAAATTCATAACTTAAAATCTATAACTTCGAATTGACCCATTCCAGTTGCATTAGCTTCATATGGATATTTACTATGCAATAACAACATTTATTATATCATGTCTCATTCTTTTATAATTAGATATTTATTTAACTTATGTTGGTTAGTCTTGTTAATCTGCTTACCACTATAATCTACCAAAATATGATCTATGATATATTTATAATTTAGATTAAAAGTTGAATTATTTACTACTTTAGGTTACCTTTTCTCTGGAATTATAAAATAAACATAGACCCTAGTATTAATCATTTAATCACATCATAACTTGATGACCATAACCCCGATTTTAGTGGTTCTCGATCCCGGGATCTCGTAGCAACGTGTAGATTATTATTATTCAGTTTGTACTTTATGTTTGGTGTGATGTTAATTTTGTCTATACCATGTTTGTTAGTATTGCTACGACTAGTAGTGAGGTCACGAGGATCTAAAGATCATCCTGGTACTTGGATTCTCAAGTGCCAGGCAAGTTGTGTCCTTGATCACTTCCTTTTTACCCAGTCATGTTCTTATTAATCATAATGATCTGCATAGGTTAATTTTGATGGGATCCTTTAGGTTACCCTAGTTTGACTATCTTTATACCTTGATTCCACTGAACTTTTTAGGTAGTACTTGCTATTGCTTTATGTGGTTTTGGGTATGGAGATACATTATTCATGATTACACTTTTATTATCAGTTTATTATTACTGTTCATGTTAAGATCATTATGTTAATGGGAACATGGAGCGACCACCCGGGAAAATAGTGCTACCACAAGGGTAGTATGGGATGCCCTTGGCTGACTAATTAGGAAAGCTAGTGGATGACTACCTTACCCGAAAGAGGCAAGGGCAGTAGGGGAGTGGTCAGTGTAGGGAGGTCCTTGGTTGATTTTGTTGCGATGGCGGTCAAGCGAGGGATCCCTGCATTGGAGCTTCCTAGAAACTGTAGCGGGTTTTCTGAAGCTAGTGGAACTCTATAAAGGCCTCGTAGTGTTACCCTGCCTCGCTTCCTTGGTAGAGGTGTATGGGATTCATGACCCCTTGGCAGATGGGTAACATGACTTGTGGGTAATGATTTGCAACCTCTTTAGAGTGTAAAACTGGTATACTAGCCGTGCTCACGGTCATGAGCAGCTCGGACCCTCACATCATTAATCTATGAAATTAAATTCAATTCATCATTTCCATCGCATTGGGATTATTTTATTATTACTATGGTTTGGTATTTACTTACACTTAGTAACTGCTAATAAAATTTTGACCAACTTATAAAAGCAATGCTCAGCTTCAGCCTTTATTTTATTGATCATCCTTACACTTCACATGAACTCCCACCTTTGGTGAGTTCATGCCACATTATTCCCCAAAATTTGTTGAGTGATGAACATGTGTGAGCTCACCCTTGCTGTCTCACACCCCCCATAGGAGAAGAACAGGTGGTTCAAGAGGAGCCACACATCGAGGAGTTTGATTCGATCTAGGTGGCGTCTCCTAGTTGATTTTCTGGCGCCAAGGATGGATTTTAGTTCGATCTATATTTATCTTTTATTTTGTTAGACTTTCGCTATGTAATAAGTATTGTGATTATATTGTGACATTTATCTCTATACACTCTGTTATTATATATGTTGTCTTCTTTGGAGCATGTATGAGATGCATCCGGCTTTGTCCCTTAAATCCGGGTGTGATAGTCACAACAGATTTTAGAACCCAGATGCAAGTTTTGTCTCTCTTGCACTTAGGTCCCAAACTTCTAGCAACTACTTTATCATTTTGCATAATAGACAAATGAAGCATCACATGTTTGATAAAGCATAGTTGATCTAGTTGATGCCTTCCTAGGTGCATGAGAAGCAACATGATGGTGCCTAGGTCTATTTCTACCATGAGAATATGAAGAACTAGATGCAAACATGACATGGGAATTAAATGAAGCATCATGACGATTAGGTAGAGCAGCATGATTATAACTCCTATCATGATGAGCAACACTAGAAACATTCTTAACATGAGCATAAAGATAGGCATGGTTCTTTTGGTCATGTGAAGAGCTACTAGCCATAGAATCTTTCCCTTTCTCCTTGTTGAGAGTGGAGGTCCTTTGGCTTGTTAAGTTCTTAGTTCCCTTTTGAAAATCAAGTCCATCCTTAATAGAGGGGTGTCTACCAATGGTGTAGGCATCCCTAGTAAATTTTAATTTCTCATAATTATCCTTGCAAGTCTTAAGTTGAGCATTAAGACTTGCAACATCATTATTCAAATTAAGAATAGTAGAGACATGTTCATTGCAAGCATCAACATCAAAATCTTTACAGCTATTGCAGATAACAACATGCTCTACACATGAACTAGCCACATTAACTTTTTCTAGCTTAACATTTAAATCAACATTTAAACTTTTAAGGCTAGAAATAGAATCATGGCAAGTAGACAACTCAGAAGACAATAGTTCATTTTTCTTAATTTCTAGAGCAAGAGATTTTTTAACATTAATAAATTTATCATGTTCCTCATAAAGAATATCTTCTTGCTTTTCTAACAACCTATCTTTTTCATTAATGGAATCAATTAATTCATTTATCTTATCTACTTTAGATCTATCTAATCCCATAAATGAATCACTATAATCTACCTCATCATCAGAAGATTCCTCGTCACTAGAAGAAGTGTACTTAGGTGTATCTCGTGTACGTACCTTCTTCTCCTTAGCCATGAGGCACGTGTGATGTTCATAGGGGAAGAGGGAGGACTTGTTGAAGGCAGAGGCAGCTAGTCCTTCATCATCGGAGTCGGATGAAGAACAGTCAGAGTCCCATTCTTTTCCAATGTGCGTCTCACCCTTTGCCTTCCTGTAGTTCTTCTTTCTTTCCTTCTTCCCTTTCTTTTCTTGTGCCTGGTCATTGTCATTATTGGGACATTGTGCTATAAATGACTAGACTTACGTCATTTGAAGCATGATCGCTTTCCCTTGGACATGTTCATGTTGGCATACTCCTTGCGTCCCTTCAAAGCGGTTTTGAAGCGCTTGATTATAAGCGCCATTTCGTCCTCGTTGAGCCCGGTAGCCTCAACTTCTGCTACCTTGCTAGGTAGCGCCTCCTTGCTACTTGTTGCTTTGAGAGCAACGGGCTGTGGCTCGTAGAGAGGAAGCGGTCCGTTTGCAGCATCGTCCACATGCCTCTCTTCCTTCACCATCATGCGCCCACTCACAAATTTTCCAAGAATTTCCTCTGGCATCATCTTTGTGTACCTGGGATTCTCATGGATAAGATTTACAAGATGAGGATCAATAATGGTAAATGACCTTAGCATGAGTCAGACGACGTCATGATCTGTCCATCTTGTACTTTCGTAGCTTCGAATCTTGTTCATCAGGGTCTTCCACCTTATCATGGCTCCTCTCCCCTTATCATGGCAAATCTCCCAAGCTCCCCTTCCACCTGTTCCATCTTGGTAATCATGGTGGCGTCATTACCCTCATGTGAGATCTTTAGGGTATCCCATATTTGTTTGGTAATGTCCAAGCTGCTGACTTTGTTGTATTCATCCCTGCATAGAGATTCTAGCTTGGGTATTTTTATGTATTTGCTCATTAATCAATACAGGATTATCAGTACTATCGAAATGCATTCCATTTTCAACAATTTCCCAAATACTAGGATGGAGAGAAAATAATTGACTACGCATTTTATGACTCCAAAACGAATAGCCTTCTCCATTAAAGTATGGGGGTTTTCCGAGTGGAATAGAATTTTATGACTCCAAAATGAATAGTCTTTTCCATCAAAGTATGGGGGTTTTCCGAGTGGAATAGATAACAAATGAGCATTTGTATTATAAGGGATGCGAGAATAATCAAAAGAGTAATTCTGATTAACTGTTTTCTTTTCCGACGAAGAGTCTTCGTCGTTGTCATCCCTTGGTGAAGAGGAGGAGGCGTCGCTATCGTAGTAGATGATCTTCTCTATACGCCTCTTCTTCTTCCCATTCTTTTCTTCTGACTCGAGCCTGAGTCAGTGGGCTTGTCGCCTTTTGGCTCGTCAATGTAGAGGGTCTCCTTCTCCTTATCGTTGATCACCATCCCCTTACCTTTAGGATCCATCTCTTCGGGCGGTTAGTCCCTGAATGAAGAGTACGACTCTGATACCAATTGAGAGCACCTAGAGGGGGGAGTGTGAATAGGTGATCCTGTAAAAATCAATAGTAAACAACACAAACTTGGTTTATGAAATATTAGTGAAGTCAAAACCAAGATCCTATGACTAGAGAAAGAGACAACTCCGTCACTTAATCACTCTTCACAAGATGACTATTAAACTTAGAGCAATTATAAAGTGAGTAAAAGTAAAGACAATCGCACAAGAATAAAGACAGTTGACACGACGAATTTTATCCCGGTGTTCGGCCAAGTAAAACACTTGCCTAGTCCACGTTGTGGCATCCCAATGGATGAGGGTTGCACTCAACCCCTTTCAAGTGATCCAATGATCCACTTGAATACCACAATTCTCTTTATCTCAAGTTTATCCCCTTTGTGAGGAATCTCCACAAGTTGCAGCCTCTCACAATGAAACCACAAGAGTAAGGTGGGAATAGAAACACACTCAAGAGCTAGAGTCGCAGCAACGACACACACAAGTTAAGAAACGAGCACAAAACACGGCACAACGAGTTCACAACTCAAACTAGTGCTCAAATCTCAAAGTCAATGAATCGAATGAGTGTTTGTGGAGTCTAGGCGTCTTGCAATGTTCAATGGAAGCTTGGTGTTCTGCTCCATGTGTCTAGGGGTCCCTTTTATAGCCCTAAGGCAGCTAGGAGCCGTTGGAGCTCCATTTGGTAGGCAAGAGTTGCCTTCTGTCCATGGGCACACTGTACAGTCCGGTGCACCACTGGACATGAACAGTGTGCGATCTCCTTCCTTATTTGGCGAAGCCGGCCATTGCAGCCAGGGTCCCCCTTGGCACACCGGATAGTCCGGTGCGGCCTAGTGACCGTTGGCGCTGGTCACACATTGCCCGTTGATTGCGCACTGATTTTGCTGCCAACCGTTGGCACGAGCGCTGCTGGCTCACTAGACAGTCCGGTGCACAATGGACAGTTTGGTGAATTTTAGCTGCAGCGTCCCCAACAATTCACAAGAGCAACGAGTTTGTCGACGTGCCAGCCTAGGCACCGGACACTGTCCGGTGCACACCAGACAGTCCGGTGAACACACAGGCTGGTGCAAATCTGGCTGGGCACTGCCACCCTTCTCCAATCCAATCTCATTTTGTTTCACAAGGTTCCTTGCACTTAGAGGAATATGTTAGTACCAAAAACAATTCACTAAGGCTAGAGACATACCTTGATTCTCGATTTGCATCTCATTAGCACTTTAGCACATATCCACTGAAACAATATGTGTTGGGCATCTAATCACCAAAACATTTATAGAAATGGTCCAAAGGCACATTTCCCTTTCAATATCCCGAACAACCACAACCTTCTACGTAGATTGAGGGTAAATCCACCAATTTGCGCACAGCTGGACCGTCTGCACATCAGCACGGACCGTCTGGGCCTGCAACGGCTGGCCTCGTTTTTCAAACCAAACCACCGAAAATTGTGTCGGGGCCGTTGTATTCCACGCAAATCCTAATAGACACACACGGATCGTCCACGTACATGGCAGGATAGTCCGCAAGTTATACCGGACAGTCTGACGCACACAGAGTATACAAAACATGATGTTAATTTTCATCACACATGTTTACATCCGTCTGAGCCAAACTTCCCCTTACTCCCTACATCTCCTCAACACCATAGCTTTGCCCCACAGATGTGTGGAGGTGTTCACTTTTCGGCCCCCTAGGAGGCTGAAAAAGGATGACTAGCCATATGAGTTGCTTAGGGCAAGCATTAATGCTCCACAAAACCCAAACCCTTGGGCAAGAAGGCAACATAATACACAAAGACTCACCATTAATAGACTAGAGGGCCAGTGGCTTACCACCGTCCACCATTGACATAGTAAGAGAATAGATAGCTAGGGCGTTTCGAGAGAAGCTCAGAGTTATTATGACCCATGGGGGACAATCATATTGGAAACCTTATGATAGTCGATTTGATTATCACCCATACCCCTAGGGAACATGGGTACTCGAATTTGCAAAATTTTAAGGTGACCAAGGTAAGAGCACGCACGAGCACATAGACCAGTTCCTAGCACAGTTAGAAGAATTGGCCAATACAGAGGTGTTTCGCGTTCGTTTATTTTCATTGTCTCTAACTGAAACTGCATTCGCTTGGTACGCCATGCTACCTCCTAACTCTATTTTTTCGTGGGGAGATTTAGAGAAAAAGTTTCATGATCATTTTTCTCCGACAATTATGAGTTAGACCTGGTAGACCTAGTAGCTCTACGACGGGGAAAGACGAATTAGTTAATGACTACATCCAGAGGTTCTGGGACACAAGAAACTGATGTTTCCAAATTCACATGGTAGAAAAACAACTAGCATGATTAGCTTTTAATGTAATGCAATACTATTTAAAAGAAAGATTAGGATACATCAAATTTTTTACGCTAGTACAAATGCACCAGAGGGCTTTGGCTTGCGAAAGCCGAAGCAAAGACACTACTGAAATGGTTTGTCACAACATCCATGTTGTAGATTGTGACCAGAGTTAATCAAACGATGAACCACAAGAGGTGTACGCCATTGAGATGGTTTGGCCAAAGCAGGCCAAATCTCTAGTGTGTTCCTCTCTATAGCGAGTGCAAAAGAAACAACAAGAAGAGGTTAAATTTACATTTAATGTTGGAAAATGTGACAAAATATTTGATGAGTAACTTAAGAGCGGCAACATTAAAATAAAATCATACTATTCCATCTGCTGATGACCTTAAACGCCGTGCTTATTGCAAGTGGCATAATTCGTTCTCTCATGCCAATAATGATTGTAATATATTTCGACGACAGGTCCAATTGGCCATTGATGAGGGTTGATTAAAGTTTCAAGAAATGCAGGTGGATACAGAACCCTTTCCGACGAACATGATCAGTTTTGATGACAACAAGTTTCTGGTTCGGCCTAATGCGATCGATAAGGGCAAAGGCAAAGAGATCATCATCGGTGACCCATGTGAAGAATATGAAATCACCAAAATTTATTATAGGAAAGTGGTTGCAGAGAAGACCCGGATGGAGGGGAGACATTGAAGATCACCATCACAACCTCCAACACTGAGGGGCAGACGCAGGCGGGCGGCCAAGAGCAACGCTCTGTTCTGCGCACTACAGACTATCCGGTGCGCATGTGCGGATAGTGGGGGACACTGCCGGATAGTCCAGACAGATCTGGCAGACGGTTCGGCTATACCTAGGAGCAATGACGACCACATACCTTCAAGCCATGACAAATAGAAATAGGTACATGAAAGACAAATACATTTAAAGCATCTGGTTGGCTAGTCAAGGTCAGCCCAGCCATTGATCAATCATTACCCAAATATGTTAAAAAGAGGGCCGACGCTAGAAATCGGCCCGCAAAATGACCCCATTCACCTCCCCATGAGAGACGGGTAGAATCTATTGAATCACCTAAAAACAATTTCCAATTAATACCCAATGGACCTACATGGACACCTACACCCCCATATCCACTTGTGTCATATCAATATGCACCATATCCATATGAGATCCCATAGTACCCCACTTGGGGGCACCCCAAACTTCCATATTTGATAGGTTGGCACCACTAGTGCAAGACTGATTGAGTTCGCCTCGATCTAAACTTATGTATTTGAGACATTTGCACAAAGTTTTGTCTGAGGCTCTATAGATAGGAAGTTGTTTTGCCTATGGAGGTAAGCCTAAATGTTGTCAGGTTTAGTAATCAGAACAATCTAGTTGTCAGAGATTATTATAATTTGATGATGGACAATATTGATGAAGTAACCAACAAAAGATTAGTGGTTCTAGGGGAGATCGAGAAAGACAAGATTATGGTTACCAAAGCTTACAACAAGAAGTTCAAGGCTAAGTCATTACAAGTTGGGGACGTGGCGTGGAAGACTATGTCACACCCGGCTTTAAGGGACAAAGCCAGGTGCATCTCATACATGCGCCAAGAAGACAACATATATAATAACAGAGTGTATAGAGATAAATGTCACAATAACATCAGAGTAATTATTACATAGCGGAAGACTTAGTACAAAATAAAAGTATAACCATAAAACGAACTAAGGATCGTCGGCGCCAATGTCGACTGGGAAACGCCACCTAGATCAGATCGAACTCCTCAGTGTTAGGCGGCTCCTCCTGAACCACCTGATCATCTCCTGTGGGGGGGTGTGAGACAGCAAGGGTGAGCTCACACATGATCATCGCTCAACAAGTTGTGGGGAATAATGTGACATGAACTCACCAAAGGTGGGAGCTCATGTGAAGTGTAAGGCTGATCAATGATAGGGGTTAAAGCTGAGCATTGCTTTTAAGTAGTTGGTCAAAATTTTATTAGCAGTTACTAAGTGTAAGTAAATACCAAACCATAAGTAAAGTAATAGAACAAAATTAATAACAAACCCATGCAATGCAAATGACAAAATTGAATTTAAGTTCCATAATTTAAACATCAGAGAGTCCTGAGCTGCTCATGACCGTGAGCTCGGCTAGTATACCAGTTTTACACTCTGCAGAGGTTGTACCCTTTACCCACAAGTCATGTTACCCATCTGCCAAGGGGTCATGAATCCCATACACCTCTACCTAGGAAGCGCGGCAGGGCAACACTACGAGGCCTTTACAAAGTTCCACTAGCTTCCGAAAACCCGCTACAGTTTATAGGAAGATCCAGTACAGGGTTCCTGGCTGACCGCCATCGCAGCAAAATCAACCAGGGACCTCCCCGCACTGACCTCTCCCCTACTGCCCTTGCCCCTTTCGGGTAAGGTAGTCTTCCACTAGATTTCCTAATTAGTCAGCCAAGGGCGTCCCATTAAACCCTTGTGGTGGCACGTGGTTCTCAAGTTAAGCTCTATGTTCCAATTAACATTAATGATCTCAACATGAACATAAATAGAATAACAAAAATAACTGGAACATAGAGGTAATAAATGATTATCCCAAAACCATGTAAAGCAATAGCAAACTACCCAAGTGATTCAGGGGTGAACAAGGTAATGAGATAAACAATCTAGGGTAACCTATTGGGTCCCATCAAAATTAACCTATGCATGGATAAGTGATATTAAAGAACATTATTGGGTAAAAAGTGGTCAAGGGCACAACTTGCCTTCAATGAGCTCCTGCTCAGCTACTTCAACCTGCTGCTCACGAGGATCCTCAGCAACGGGCTCTTCTACTCGCCACAATACAAACAAGCACAGTGCATATAGAGAAATTAACATTACACCAAACATATAAACCAAATACACAGTAATAATCTACACATTAAAATAAAATTCTAGGAACAAGAATCATAATTTTTGGAATTATAGATTTTAAGATATAAATTTCTAAAGATTTTATGTGTTTAAAATAGGATTAAGTGAGAGATTATTTTTATTACTGTTTTCATGACCAAACAGAGACTCTGAGTGATAGAGAATAATTTTACAAAATTTTAGAAACTGGAATGAAGTGATTTGGAGCTCATATGAATTTTCTATGAATTATTGAAGATTTAGCACTTATTTTTGTATTAAAAAGCAATTTCTAATTAATCCTTCTTTGATTTTCAACGCTCTGGACTGGGCCTCAATTTCAGTTAAGCACAGGGGGCTCGGGGTAAGAATCCAGAGACCCAGCGCATAGTGCCAGAGGATGGCGGGTTGATTTCTATTTTCTGCAGGGGCTCTTTTACAAAATCAAACGGCGAAGGGGTATGAGTCAATCGCGGCCGCCAGATCTGCTACGGACGCACCAGATTAGATTATTAAATCTATGAAGCGGTATGCAGCGCAGACCACCGGATCTGAGATCTACGGCTGATGTTTGTTTCGACCGAAGCGGTATGGCTGACTTGATCATGGCCGTTGCCCTTCCGATCAACGGCCAGGACCAACCTTTCCCACAGATCTAATCCTAGCCCTACAACGGTTGATCAACGGTCGAGAGCGAGCTTCCCCAATCCCCTTCCTAAATACCGGACCGCGGCGGCGCCGCCCTCGGTTCACGGCGGAACTTCGTCGACGAAGCCCAAATCCAGTGCATGAGCGCCCAAGCTTCCAATTCGCCCGCTCCTACGTGATACGGGGCCACAACGAACTTGATGAAGTAATCGTACCCGAGATATTTGTCGCGCAAGGTGTTGGTCGCGAAGGAATGGCGGAGCCACGGCGGAGTCCAGCGACGGCGAGGAATTCAAGACGTTTGGGCGGACCACCGAGCGCAATACTTCACGCCGACGATCCTCATACGTCGATGAACAATCACAGCACCACCCTGGCCACCAATCGGCGATACCGGCCTGGTTCTATGGTGGCGGACCTCTCTCTTACGGCGGACACAGCTCGGGCGGCGGCGGCGGTGTATTTTCGAGGTACGGACTCGCGCGAGAAGACAACCGAGGAAAGGAAAGGGTCATGGGGCGCCCCTTTATCCCACAGGGTCCCGATTCGGAGAGGGGAAAGGATCTTCCACGCCCCGGCCATGGCGGCGACATTTACGCCCGCCGTTGCGAGAGAGTAGGACGCGCTAACGTGTGGAACCCGCTCTCCAGTGAGCACGGCACACACGCGGAACTCGGTTACCGACCCGGCGGACCCACAATTCCACCGAATCCCGCGAGGATTCCGGCGGCATCCCGCGGAAGATTGCTAGCGCAGTCCGAATTTGCGCCAGCAGAGGAAGACGGACCTGTTCGAGGGGTCCCACTGGCAGTGGGAGTGGCGGAGGAAAGCTGGGCTGCCGCGTGGGAGAGTCTGCCTCCCGGCCCCACATGTCGGCACGCCCGCACTTGATGGTTGGGCCGCGCGACGCGTTTTCTTGGGTGGGCCAAAAGCAGGGATTCTGGCCCATTCAAGCGTTTCTTCATTTTCTTTTATATTTTGCTTTTCCTTTTCTTTTCCTTATAATTTTCAGATTCATAATTTAATTCCCATTCAAGTTCAGACTTCTTGGTACATCTGTATTCTCATAAAATATACATCTTAAACATGGCAGGGGTGGATCTATTTATTTTTAGTATTTAGTTTGTATATACCTTTTTCTTTTCTTTTCTAAATTCCAAAATTTCTTTTAGATTCCACTTTGGACTTTAATATATTTCTCATTATGATTTTTTTATATTGTCACAATATGCACACCACAAAAATAATATCCAGCATGATGCATAATTTTAATGGCATATATTCTTTTATTAATTATTTGCTTTTGAATATGGTGTTCACATGGGATGATGCATAAAGGTTAAACCCACATAAGGAGAAATTGTTTCTCTATTGGTATTATTTCTAGCAAATTACAAAGTGGCTATTACAAATCCTACCCCCCTTAAAAATAATCTCGTCCTCGAGATTTAGGAAGAACGAGGGAAAAGGTGGGAAAAATCTATGCGAAGCTCTTCTTCTCTTTCCCATGTTGCTTCATCTTCGCCATGGTGACTCCATTGCACTTTGCACATCTTTATCACCTTATTCCTTGTAACTCGAGTAAAAGTGTCCAGAATCTTGGTTGGATACTCAGCTTAAGTCAGATCATCTTGAACACTAAGGTTCTCCATTGGTAGCTGATCTTCAGGTACCCTGAGACATTTCTTCAGTTGTGACACGTGGAATACATTATGCACCTCAGATAGATTATCAGGTAGCTCGAGTTGATAGGCCATCTCCCCAACTCGCCTAAAGATCAAGAATGGTCCAATATAGCGAGGGGACAATTTGCCCTTAACTTTGAATCTCCTCATTCCACGAAGTGGTGACACCTTGAGATACACATAATCGCCTTCCTCAAATTCCAGTGGTCTCCTATTATCAGCATAGCTCTTTTGTCTGGTTTGAGCCACCCTCAAATTCTCTCGAATTATACGGACTTGTTCTTCTGCTTCTTGAATCAATTCAGGCCCAAAGAACTGTCTCTCTCCCGTCTGATCCCAATATAGAGGAGTCTTGCACTTTCTTCCATATAAAGCTTCGAAAGGTGACATCTTCAGACTGGCCTGATAACTATTATTATATGAGAACTCAGCATATGGTAAACTTTTATCCCAACTTCCTCCATGCTGAAGGGCACAAGCTCTCAACATATCTTCCAAAACTTGATTAGTCCTTTCAGTCTGTCCATCAGTCTGAGGGTGATAAGCCGTACTAAAATTCAACTTTGTACTCATATTCTCATGAAAGCTTCTCCAAAATCTTGAGGTAAACTGTGAACCTCGATCAGACACGATCTTCTTCGGTACTCCATGCAAACACACAATCCGAGCCATGTATAACTCTGCTAGCTGAGAACCTTTATATGTAGTCTTCACAGGAATAAAGTGAGCCACTTTAGTCAATCTATCCACAATCACCCATATAGCATCATATCCTTTCTGGGTGCGAGGCAATCCAGTAATGAAATCCATACCAATCTCTTCCCACTTCCACTCGGGTATCTTCAGTGATCAGATCCTTAATCTCTTTTATTTTAGCATCCTCAAGTTGACCTTTGCGGATTTCTTGCTCCAAAGTAGGTTCCACATCAATAGTAACTCCTTCAGTATGAGCAACTATCCCCAGGTTAAGTCTCCTAAAGTCCTAAACAATCTCATCGGGTAGTTGCGCAACAATGGCTGAATGAACATGCTCCTTTCGACTCAAGGCATCTGCAACCAAATTTGCCTTGCCCGGGTGATAGTGAATCTCCAAATCATAATCCTTTCTGTAGGTCTGGCATAACCAATACTGGTGGCGACATCAATCTTTTCTTCAATTGGTCAAAGCTGTCTTTGCACTTCTCGTCCCACTTAAATTCTCTTCCTTTCTCCAAAAGTGAAGTCATAGGTTTAGCAATCTTAGAAAATTCTTCAATAAATCTCCGATAATAGCCTGCTAATCCCAAGAAACTCCGAATCTCCATAACTATAGTGGGTATGCTCCACGCCACTATCTCCTTGACTTTAGCAGGATCCACTAATATTCCTCCATTAGAAATGATATGTCCAAGAAATGGCACCTCGCCAATCCAAAACTCGCATTTGCTAAACTTGGCGTAGAGTTGAATATCTCATAGCTTCTGTAGCACCAATCTCAAATGTTCCTCATGATCACTATCACTCTTGGAATAAATAAGAATATCGTCGATAAAAACCATGACGAATCTGTCCAAATCATGAACACATTATTCTTTAGATCCATAAAGTAGGCTGGTGCATTAGTTAGTCCAAACGACATAACGGTGAACTCATATAAACCATATCGGGTCAAGGAATTCGTCTTGGGAATATCCGATGGCCTAATCTTCATTTGGTGATAACCCGGTCAGAGATCAATCTTCGAGAATACCCTAGCATCTCTCATCCGATCAAATAAATCCTCAATGCGGGGTAATGGATACTTGTTCTTCACAGTGACATCATTAAGGGTCCTATAATCCACGCACATCCCTTGCGATCCATCTTTTTTCTGTACAAATAGAACTAGCGCTCCCCAAGGTGAGGAACTCGGACGAATGTACCCAGCCTCTTGTAACTCAGTTAACTGCTTCTTAAGTTCCTTCAACTCCTCTACGGACATCCTATATGGCCGTTTAGAAATAGGGGCGGTTCCAGGTAAGAGATCAATAACAAACTCAACTTCTCTATCAGGTGGCATCCCTGGTAACTCCTCTGGAAAGACATCCGGAAAATCTCTAACCACCCGGATGTTGTCACCAACAAACTTCCCATCTACTAAGAATGCCGCTAGTCTGGTGGCAGTAGTTACTGCAATTCCAACTTCAAATCTTTCTCCTTTGGAACTGGTGAGTTCTATAGTTCCCTTAGCAACTGTCTTTGACTTTCTTAACCATGACATACCAAGGATCAAGTCTATACTGCTCTCTTCTAATAGTATAGGGGTAAGAAAGGAAGAATTGTAGACAAGGCGAGTAATTACGAGGAATGTTACTGCGGGGGATTTATTAGCTAAGTAGATTAGTGTGTTATCCACTAAAGCTAATACATTACCTTATGGTGGTACATGCTAAGATGCCCAACTATAATGTTTCAATCAATCAAAGAAGCAAATCAAGCATTTATCATCAGAACAATCAAACAACATTTTTTAATAAAAAAATAGTTTTAATTTCGTCTTAGGTTCCCTATCTCTTAAAAAGATCTTAGTGGTAGGATTCCAAGGTGTGAAATCCATCTTGTCTTAGAGTAGAAAAGATAAGATTAATCAGAGTAGAATAGCAAAAGGTGAGACAAGATCAAGATGAGATGAGTATAGAATGAGTCAGAGTAAGGTAAGTAGGAAAGGGTATGTCCATTTCTATCTAGGTTTCGTCCTACAGTCAACATTTCCTCTGATACCACTTCTGTCACACCCGGCTTTAAGGGACAAAGCCAGGTGCATCTCATACATGCGCCAAGAAGACAACATATATAATAACAGAGTGTATAGAGATAAATGTCACAATAACATCAGAGTAATTATTACATAGCGGAAGACTTAGTACAAAATAAAAGTATAACCATAAAACGAACTAAGGATCGTCGGCGCCAATGTCGACTGGGAAACGCCACCTAGATCAGATCGAACTCCTCAGTGTTAGGCGGCTCCTCCTGAACCACCTGATCATCTCCTGTGGGGGGGGTGTGAGACAGCAAGGGTGAGCTCACACATGATCATCGCTCAACAAGTTGTGGGGAATAATGTGACATGAACTCACCAAAGGTGGGAGCTCATGTGAAGTGTAAGGCTGATCAATGATAGGGGTTAAAGCTGAGCATTGCTTTTAAGTAGTTGGTCAAAATTTTATTAGCAGTTACTAAGTGTAAGTAAATACCAAACCATAAGTAAAGTAATAGAACAAAATTAATAACAAACCCATGCAATGCAAATGACAAAATTGAATTTAAGTTCCATAATTTAAACATCAGAGAGTCCTGAGCTGCTCATGACCGTGAGCTCGGCTAGTATACCAGTTTTACACTCTGCAGAGGTTGTACCCTTTACCCACAAGTCATGTTACCCATCTGCCAAGGGGTCATGAATCCCATACACCTCTACCTAGGAAGCGCGGCAGGGCAACACTACGAGGCCTTTACAAAGTTCCACTAGCTTCCGAAAACCCGCTACAGTTTATAGGAAGATCCAGTACAGGGTTCCTGGCTGACCGCCATCGCAGCAAAATCAACCAGGGACCTCCCCGCACTGACCTCTCCCCTACTGCCCTTGCCCCTTTCGGGTAAGGTAGTCTTCCACTAGATTTCCTAATTAGTCAGCCAAGGGCGTCCCATTAAACCCTTGTGGTGGCACGTGGTTCTCAAGTTAAGCTCTATGTTCCAATTAACATTAATGATCTCAACATGAACATAAATAGAATAACAAAAATAACTGGAACATAGAGGTAATAAATGATTATCCCAAAACCATGTAAAGCAATAGCAAACTACCCAAGTGATTCAGGGGTGAACAAGGTAATGAGATAAACAATCTAGGGTAACCTATTGGGTCCCATCAAAATTAACCTATGCATGGATAAGTGATATTAAAGAACATTATTGGGTAAAAAGTGGTCAAGGGCACAACTTGCCTTCAATGAGCTCCTGCTCAGCTACTTCAACCTGCTGCTCACGAGGATCCTCAGCAACGGGCTCTTCTACTCGCCACAATACAAACAAGCACAGTGCATATAGAGAAATTAACATTACACCAAACATATAAACCAAATACACAGTAATAATCTACACATTAAAATAAAATTCTAGGAACAAGAATCATAATTTTTGGAATTATAGATTTTAAGATATAAATTTCTAAAGATTTTATGTGTTTAAAATAGGATTAAGTGAGAGATTATTTTTATTACTGTTTTCATGACCAAACAGAGACTCTGAGTGATAGAGAATAATTTTACAAAATTTTAGAAACTGGAATGAAGTGATTTGGAGCTCATATGAATTTTCTATGAATTATTGAAGATTTAGCACTTATTTTTGTATTAAAAAGCAATTTCTAATTAATCCTTCTTTGATTTTCAACGCTCTAGACTGGGCCTCAATTTCAGTTAAGCACAGGGGGCTCGGGGTAAGAATCCAGAGACCCAGCGCATAGTGCCAGAGGATGGCGGGTTGATTTCTATTTTCTGCAGGGGCTCTTTTACAAAATCAAACGGCGAAGGGGTATGAGTCAATCGCGGCCGCCAGATCTGCTACGGACGCACCAGATTAGATTATTAAATCTATGAAGCGGTATGCAGCGCAGACCACCGGATCTGAGATCTACGGCTGATGTTTGTTTCGACCGAAGCGGTATGGCTGACTTGATCATGGCCGTTGCCCTTCCGATCAACGGCCAGGACCAACCTTTCCCACAGATCTAATCCTAGCCCTACAACGGTTGATCAACGGTCGAGAGCGAGCTTCCCCAATCCCCTTCCTAAATACCGGACCGCGGCGCCGCCGCCCTCGGTTCACGGCGGAACTTCGTCGACGAAGCCCAAATCCAGTGCATGAGCGCCCAAGCTTCCAATTCGCCCGCTCCTACGTGATACGGGGCCACAACGAACTTGATGAAGTAATCGTACCCGAGATATTTGTCGCGCAAGGTGTTGGTCGCGAAGGAATGGCGGAGCCACGGCGGAGTCCAGCGACGGCGAGGAATTCAAGACGTTTGGGCGGACCACCGAGCGCAATACTTCACGCCGACGATCCTCATACGTCGATGAACAATCACAGCACCACCCTGGCCACCAATCGGCGATACCGGCCTGGTTCTATGGTGGCGGACCTCTCTCTTATCGCGGACACAGCTCGGGCGGCGGCGGCGGTGTATTTTCGAGGTACGGACTCGCGCGAGAAGACAACCGAGGAAAGGAAAGGGTCATGGGGCGCCCCTTTATCCCACAGGGTCCCGATTCGGAGAGGGGAAAGGATCTTCCACGCCCCGGCCATGGCGGCGACATTTACGCCCGCCGTTGCGAGAGAGTAGGACGCGCTAACGTGTGGAACCCGCTCTCCAGTGAGCACGGCACACACGCGGAACTCGGTTACCGACCCGGCGGACCCACAATTCCACCGAATCCCGCGAGGATTCCGGCGGCATCCCGCGGAAGATTGCTAGCGCAGTCCGAATTTGCGCCAGCAGAGGAAGACGGACCTGTTCGAGGGGTCCCACTGGCAGTGGGAGTGGCGGAGGAAAGCTGGGCTGCCGCGTGGGAGAGTCTGCCTCCCGGCCCCACATGTCGGCACGCCCGCACTTGATGGTTGGGCCGCGCGACGCGTTTTCTTGGGTGGGCCAAAAGCAGGGATTCTGGCCCATTCAAGCGTTTCTTCATTTTCTTTTATATTTTGCTTTTCCTTTTCTTTTCCTTATAATTTTCAGATTCATAATTTAATTCCCATTCAAGTTCAGACTTCTTGGTACATCTGTATTCTCATAAAATATACATCTTAAACATGGCAGGGGTGGATCTATTTATTTTTAGTATTTAGTTTGTATATACCTTTTTCTTTTCTTTTCTAAATTCCAAAATTTCTTTTAGATTCCACTTTGGACTTTAATATATTTCTCATTATGATTTTTTTTATATTGTCACAATATGCACACCACAAAAATAATATCCAGCATGATGCATAATTTTAATGGCATATATTCTTTTATTAATTATTTGCTTTTGAATATGGTGTTCACATGGGATGATGCATAAAGGTTAAACCCACATAAGGAGAAATTGTTTCTCTATTGGTATTATTTCTAGCAAATTACAAAGTGGCTGTTACAGACTATCTTGCCACTAAGAAACATGGACCGAAAATTTGGCAATTGGTCACCAAGTTGGGAGGGCCCTTACATAATCACACAAGTAATAATTGGTAATGCCTACATGTTGCAAAGATTGCAAGGTGAGGACCTACCCAAGGCGCTGAATGATCATTTCTTAAAGTATATCGTCGTAGTATAAGGCAAGATGCTTAGGAAAACCAATGTTGTCACATCGAGTTGTTTCCAGCCTGTACCAGTGCTTTTGGTTCGCTCAACTTCCTTAAAAGGTAGGGGCATGTGTTGAGCACCGTTTTGTGGCACTTGGCACGGTCCGACGGTCCAGCATGTGGACGGTCCGCTCTTAGGCTTGGACAGTCCGTGATTAGATTATAACATGTGAATTAAACTCCTATCTCCAAGCATGTTTATCCCTCTAAAATTCTGAGAGTTGTTGGAGGACGCCTAGGAACGGGTCCAAACCTCCCCCTTATATGTTTGAAGGGGTACGGCCAATTAAATCATCAACAATCGAATCAAATAAATATATCTTTCGTTCCTTTACTTTTTGCCCTAGGAATAGACAGTAATGTAGCCTTCTTCACCTCAATCTTCACCACTCTTTGACTCTATGGTGTCTAGAGGTGTCTTGGGTGGCCTGTCGATCCTAAGACAAACACTAGGATATCTCCTCCCTGACAGGGTCATTCCCGAGGGTTAGATCCAAGTGTTGTTGGCGAATGCCGCCGCCTCTGCACACACTTGGACCGTCCTTCCACCAGGCGCGGACAGTCCGACTATACATAGAGAACAACCTGCTCCTGCAACAGGTCACAGACCTCCTGGCCCTAGGCCGCGGACCGTCTGCGCTATCGCAGAGAACACCGCCGCAGATACACCTAGCTTGCAGTGATTGGCGCCAGATCGATACCAACAACCTGCTTCCTTTAGAGAAGAGAAAACGTTCATCATCAGTACGATACATGGTACCACGTTAGATATGTTTATTTTGAAAGTATTGTTTGCGAGTACAATTTGTAATTTTTTTGCGAAAGAAGTTTAATAAATATTTTTTTAAAAAAATTGCTACCACCAGTAGAATTGGCTATTCAACATCGTTATTTTTGTGTATTTAATAGATATTACTATAACAACCCGTTATTTTGCTCTTAGGCACTGTACCCATTCTTTTTAAACATTTTGGCCTTAGAAAAAAAGAACATGGTGAAATATCGTTTTTGCTCACTTCTTCAAACTCTGGCCCTCTTGCTCCGAGGTGCTGTTTGGTTCACATATTTGGAACATAAACGGTAATATATAATGTTAAATCGTATTTGTTTAAGTCCAATTGTAATTAGATATCACAATAGAAACTGATACTGTTCTATTTAAAGTTGTTACCGCCAGTAATTAAATGTAAGTCATTATCATTATCATTTTACGTTACACTTCGTGAATCAAACAATATATTAATGCTTGCCGCACATATTCATGAGGCGATGCGCAACCCCATCTGTACTTGTGTACACAACTGCGACAATGTAGCCATGCTCAGGGAGGTGTCTCTGGGGGAGCAGCACCTCTGCATGGAGAATTCACGGCTTAAGGAGAAGTTGGACCTCGTCTGCGCCCTCGCCAACAAGTTCCTCGGCCACCCAATCTCGTTTGGAAGCTCGATATTCCTGTGAGTGTGCTCCTAGTTCTTTCTCGAGTTGCGCGTCCATGCTATGACCCTTCCCCGTGCACTACCGAAAACAACTGCTTTGTCGAGTGTCTAAAGCACTTCGCAAAGCCGGAAAAACACTCGGCGAAGGCTTTACCGAGTGTGACACTCGACAAAGAAAGCTCAGCGAATTGTACATTGGCAACGACTTATTTGCCGGATACTTTTTATCGAGCACTCGTCAAAGTCTTTGCCGAGTGTCAATAGGTACTCGGCAAAGAAAAGTCGTCGTCACTACGACTTGTAACGATGACGAAGCCTTTGCCAAGTGTCCACTGTACTGACACTCAGCGAAGAATATCCCTTTGTCGAGCATATTAGGTGACACTCGGCAAAGTGTTTCCTTCTTTACCGAGTGTCCGTCAGACTAGCACTCGACAAAGAGATCACCAGCGGGCCCCTATTTTAATACCTTTGCCGAGTGCAATAGGAGGCACTCGACAAAGGTTGCATATTTGCCGAGTGCCAAGGCCACAACACTTGGCAAAGAGGCTTTACCGGTGCCTAGGTGTGCCTTCTTTGCCGAGTGCTATGATCTGGACACTCAGCAAAGTACTTCTTTGCCGAGTGTTACACTCGGCAAAGTGACCAGTATACCCCTTTTTATTTGTTTTTGCTATTCCATCCAAACAAACAAAAGATACCACATAACCATCACAGATATCACATATACATCACATATGTCACAAAGACCATAAATCAAACAAGTTCTCACAAAGCATTACCAACATGTTCGAACACAAACATAAGTATCCAACACTCAAGAACATAAGTCTCAAGTATCTCACAAACCATTACCAACATCAAGCAAGTTCAGACCAAGTTATCTCACAAAGTATTAACAACACTAACAAAGATAATATCATGTGCATAAAGTATCTCATCGAGGTGGGCGACTAGACTGGTGCGGCGATGGGCTGGGCGATCCATGAGGGTTGTTGGATGCCGCCCCAGATTGTCCTTGCACAGAGAAGAGATTGCATGTGTTATACTAGATGAATATATATCATAAAGACCTAGAACTTTGATACTCACAGGAGTGTGGAACTAAGTAGGGTCAACGTGAAGGAACAACAGAGGTTGTGGAGCGAAACCATGTGCGGCGCCAAGGCTCTGCATGTACTGGAACATCTCCACCATCTTCTGCTGATCTGCCAAGCGGGCTTCCCGCTCCGCCTCCCGCTCCGCTTTCATCCTTGCCTCCATTTCCTGTTGTTCCCTCCTCTCTTCTTCTAACTAGGCCTGTAATATTCCAACCCAATGTTATAATAACTCAAAGAGAAGGTATATAACTCAAGGAATGACAAGTTATAGAAGCACTAACCTGGAGTTGCTGTATGCGATGATGTGAACTGTCCTGCCGAAGTCGTGTGACTGGGCTCGAGCTCGTGCTCCTTACTCGCACTTGAGACAGAGTGGGAGTGGACGACGAGCCGATTGCCCCATCGGCAATCCAGTACCGCCCCATGCCTCTTGCCTCCTCTGACCCTCACGAGGACATCTTCATCGATGTCCTCAGTCCTCGGATCGTAATCTGGCCCATGGACCTCCTATGCCATGACAGTGTACTCACTTAGGAGGCTGTAGACAGCGAGGTTGCTATATGCCTCAGGCTCGTCATACAGGTTATAGGTGACGTCGGATGTGGTATTGCCCTTGTGGGCCATAGCATAAGCCGAGAAGATGGAGCAAGGCTGACCACCACGTGACACCGATTGCAAGAAAACCAACGAGATAGTTAGATATCATATCTAATCTAGTGTTATATACCTAAATAAAAAAGAGCACGTACCCATGCTTCTGCATATTTGCCGAGGCTGCGGCTGCCTTGGTGGTGGGAGGGACCTTGCATCATCAGACGATGTTCTCATCTAGCGTTGTGTGCCTAGTCCCACTCAGGCAAGTACCACCTAATCCACCATCTACTCCTAGCACTGAGGATGCGCGACGCACCATAAGGAATCATCTACAAAGTAAAACAAGTACACTGCATATCAGAAGATAAAATTAAGGAAAAAATTTGTCACGAATATTAAAGTGTTGTATTTACTGTAAGTATTGGTCCCTAGTCAACAACATGGTTCGGGCGTCCTGCTTGGTCACCTTCTCACCAAGGATGGAGCCATGGTAGCTGACGGTGGCTTGGATTCGTACCTCGTAGTGCATGTCCACAACGAGCTTCTTATAGTTCGTGGTGGCCACCACATCTGAGCCTCGCATCTAAAGGAATCCTGCATACAAAGACTTATTTCAAGAATGTGCAATGAATGAGACATATTTACAATATCGTAAGACTTACCCACAACTTTTGCTTCACATGCTCTACCTTGTTGTTGAATTCCATGTCGTCCCGGTCTGTTGTATCGGGGATGACGGTGTAGTGGTCGAATGTGTAGGCTGGGCCCATCACTCTAGCGTACTCAACTAGTCTAGGGAAGTGTTCCTTGCACAGAAGGCCGAGAATGCCATTGGGGTTGCGGTCGTGACCCCCTGCATTCTCCACAACCTTCCAAGATCTTCCCAAGTGAAAAATAAAAAGTATTAATTTATATTATGAATTTGAACACATAATATGAACAAGCAGTGAGAATATTTAAAGTTATATGCCTCTCCACATCGGGTCGAATCAGTGCCCGCTTGTCACAAAGTATGGAACACTAAGGGAGACTCGTGGGACCTCGTAGGTAGACGTTCCTTGAACCTGATGCGCCAGAACCTGAGGTGTCCTGCTGAGCGTCGTCGCCATCCTGCTGCGCCGCATCGACAGTGCCCTGCTGCTGGACGTTGTCGTCCTGCTATGTCTCCTCCGCCATCCTGCGGGTGCTCCTCCTCCCCTCCTCGACCTCATCCCACCACCCACCATCTTTGTCCAGCAACTTGCAATTAAGATTAAGAAAATAAGCACATTAAAAAAGATGTATTTAGAAATAGGTACTATTGGAGGTCTTCTTTCCCACCGAAGGTCCTCAAGGCAAAAACACCTTCGGCAAAATACTTCAAACGTATATGCGACATGAAGATACAACCTGAAGATGATGCGAACAGAAGCCGAAGCTATGACTGAAGGAGCTTCGTCTTAGTATTATGAAGGCGAAGGACGATACTGACTTAAGGAGGAAAAGACTATCTAGCCCTTAATAGTTCGCATTATGATTACAATTAGTTATCATGGACACAAATGTAATTTTTTCTGAGTTGCATCCCATGCCTATAAATAGATGAACAGTACCACAGTACTGTTCACGCTGGATGGTAATCGCTCTTGCGTCATTCCCGCATCTTCACCTTCTGGCAAGCCAAAGGTATCACTGTAATATAAATATTATTGACGTTTATTTATGTTTATGAAATGAGAATATAAATAATTTACTGATTCATAATCATTATTTATATTCTTTTGTATTTCATGTACCCTTATTTATATTTGTCCACTGAGATGATGAAGGTATGCCCTTCATGACCTTCGTCTGGAGATCATTATATCCAAAAGGAGATAATGCTTCGAAAGACGAAGGTCTTTAATTATTGACAATTGTGTTATCTTGTTCTTAATGTATAGCATTTGAGAACAAGGACTAACAGGTGCGAAATAAAAAAATATATCATTACATCGATTAAAAATAATCTTCGCATGAGTCTGGGTTAGCCATATCATAAGTCTCATCATCACTATCAATCATTTCATAGTCAACACCATCTGAAGGCACAAGTTCGTCATTAATGTCATTGCCTTCAAGTATTTCTGAGTCATTCTCATTTTGCACCTCATCATCCTCCTCATCAACAACCATTTCAATATCTACTTCCATTCCGATAGCTTCGGTTAAGTCTATCTCAAATCATCCTTCCAGCCCATTTTCTTGGAAGAACTTTCTATCATATGTGTCTGGGTCTAAGTTATAATCTTCATCATTTGGAACAGGTAATTTACCGTGCAATGATACCTTATACACAACATACCAACCCTTAAGATGTTCTTTCGTTTGGCACGCATATGGGAGATAATACACTTGTGTGGCCTATTGGGCCACAGTATAGACATCGTCTCTTAGTATGGTGGAATCTTGCTGAATTTCGACTATCCTAAGATTAGAATGTGCCCGTCTCGTCACTTGATGGTCAAACCAATGACATTTAAATATCACTGGAGTAAGATGTTTGGAACCATGAAAATTGAGTTCATATTTTTCTTCGATTCGTCCAAAATAATAAATCTCATCAATGCCGGGCGTAAAGACTCCAGAACACGTTGTTTTTCGATTGGGTCGACTTTGGTCGTAGCTTGTTGTGCGAAAACAGTATCCATTGACGTCATACCCAGAATATTTGCTGACCCTATAAGCAAAGCCATTGGCTACTTGTCTCAACTCGGCACTCATAGACGGATCTCTTTGGCCCGGCAAGTATTCACAAGTTAAAAGACACTAAATTGAGTTCATAGATAGATCTATTTAACAAACTAAGCACGTACCTTATGTTTGAACCAGGCAATGAAATCGGGCAATCCATTTCCCGCACCCTTTCTAAGAAGGGTATCATATTCCTGTGGAGTTGGGTCCCTTGATCGACGCCAGGATTCATGAAGAAATTGTTCCATGTATGGAGTCATCTCTTCAAGGTTGGTCAATACATATAGCATGATATGACACCACTCTTCATGTCGCAGGGTCTTGGTGGTCGAACCACTTGCGCTTCCGAGTTGGCCTCAAAATATGTTGAGGTTTGATTCATTGCCGCCATCATTGTAACGAGGAGGTGGACTATGCATGCTCAGCAGTTGTTGCCATAATAAGTTGTTGTGAAGTTTAACACCTCCTCTAGAATGTATGTTTCTGCAATGGAAGCCTCGATTTTGCATTTATTTCTACATTTCTTTGGAATAGTCTTTAGACATCTCTCGATTGGATAGCACCAACGTCCCTGCACGGGCCCCCATACGTGCCTCATATGGGAGATGAAGAATTAAATGCTGCATTAGATTGAAGAAGCCAGGTGGAAATATCTTCTCAAACTTACACAGTAACACAGGTGTCAATCTTTCCAAGTCTGCAATTACGATCCGAGATAACTCTTTTGCACAAAGCTGGCAGAAGAAATAGCTCAACTCTATAAGCGCTAGCTAGACATGCTCAGGGACATAGCCTCAAACGATCGCAGGAAGAATCCGTTCAATCCATATGTGGAAATCATGACTCTTCATCCCTAAGACTCGCAGAGTAGATAAGTTCACCCCATACTCAAGTTAGTTGCATACCAATCAGGGAACATCAACATCTTGATCCACTGAAGTACTTCCTTCCTCTGGGACCTACTTAGGACGAAATTGGCCTTAGGCCTTCTCCATGTCTTTCCACCACTAGGCGGCTTCATCTCTTGGTTTGTCTATCACATAACGCTGCCAGATCCACTCTTGCCTTTATGTTATCCTTTGACTTATCAGGAATGTCCATAATTGTTGCCCAAAGTGCCTCGGCAACATTCTTTTTAGTGTGCATCACGTCAATGCTGTGTGGAAGGAGCAGGTCATAATAGGGGAGCCAAGTCAAGCCTGACTTACTTGTCCACATATGCTGCTCACCATAACCCACAAAACCACCTTTTGGATTGGCCACGATCCCATCTATCTGTTGACCAATTTTGGCACCAGTCATCATTGCAGGTGGGCGGTCTGTCACTACAACACCTTTCGTAAAGTTCTTGTTGTCTTGGCGGAATGGATGGTCAGGAGGGAGAAATTGTCGATGTTTATTGAACGGCGAATATTTGCTAGCATTCTTCAACCAAATGAATCTAAGAGCTTCCTTGCAATTTGGGCATGGGAACTTACCATGAACACACCTGGCGTAGAATAGCCCATACGCCGGTAAGTCATGCATGGAGTACTGGTACCAAACATGCATTTTGAAGTTTTTCTTTGTAGCTCGGTCATACGTCCGTACCCCTTCCTCCCAAGCACGTATCAATTCATCAATCAAAGGCTCCATGTATAGGCCCATTTTATTCCCCGGTTGTCCGACAATTTTCAACGACACGAATATGTTCTACCTTTGAAAGCATACACCGAGGGGGAGAGAATGATTGGGATAACAAACACGGGCAAACATGTGAAATCATAGAACTTCATTGTAGACCGCCTTGGTTTCTACACAGAGTACATGATAACTTTCACGAAATGTTTTCAATTTTTTATCACAACTTTTACATATGATATCATGACATGTGGACAAGTTTCATGATTTTCTGACCTTATTTGTGTTTTATACAATTTTAAACAACTGTATGGCAAGTTCACGGTCATGTTTCGTAAGCATGGTGCTCAAAAATTCCGGTATGATCCTAAATCTGCCGTAACTTGTGCTAAATAACATGAATATTATTTTGCATGCATGATTTGCCATGTTTCGAGTCACTTGCAGTTCAAATCTGAATTATCCGAGGAAATTCAATTAAACGAACAAAATCTAATAGTTATATCAAACACTTTTATAATTGTGTCAAAATGAAACATGTAGGTCTACATAGTGTAGGAACAAACCACAAAAAGTTTTGTTGGAAAAAGAAAAACAAATAAAAATATATTTTGCCTAGTGTCCAAGGATGGCACTCGACAAAGAATATTTTTCCGAGTGCCAGACTTGGGACACTCGGCAAAGTACCTTTTTTGCCAAGTGTCTACACTTGACGCTCGACAAAGATAACGACTGTCAGCTATAGACGACTGCTGATGGCCCTTTGCCGAGCGTCGTTGTTCGCCGAGTGATTGACACTCGGCAAAGAGATCTTTGCCGATTGTTTTCGTGTGCCGAGAGTCCTGCTATCGATAAATGTGGTCGTTACCGAGAGAAGTACTCTGCCGAGTGAGTCACTCGACAAAGACTTATTTGTCGAATTTCTGATAAAAATCAATTAGCAAAGTGCTAAGCACTCGGCAAAGAGCCAGATTTTAGTAGCTGTGGTTGCATCGATGTCCTCGACAGTGCAATGCATGGGACGACCGATGACATCGACCGCACCGTCCTCCTGGAGCTAGAGCTCGCCGCAACGTAGGACATAATGAAAGGGGTGCCAGCGCACGGTGGCGACGCTCTATTGCACACGGGCTCGCCGCATGAGCGCGCATGCGTGGGTGTCCAACGCGGCAGCACGTAGAGGCGGCACTCAACGCGTGGGGCCGGGCCCAGCCGGGGGTGCCCGGCCGTGGCGGCGGCTAGCTGCACGAAGATAAGATGCGGTCCCGTGAGGGTGGTGCTCGACGTCAGTCGACTGGGGTTGAGAAAGAGATCCACTTGAGTAACGAGAGAGCAAATGTTCACCATCAATCTCATCCTTCGGATTTGATTAAATCAATAAGAAATATGAACGGAGTTCAGATTCAAATAACCGATTCTTTTATGTGTTTGGACGTATTGGAGGGGTATGGAATTGAACTGAGTTCAATACAAATCAATCATGATATTGAAATAAAATATAATTCCAATTCTATTGTTTTGAGTGTCACTAGATTTGGAGTTTGAAACAATGCGGTGTAATTCCACGTAATACAGAGTGGTGATGCTCTGTATTGGGAGTGAGAATTACTAGTTATACTCTAATTCCAGAGAATTGGGTCTCCACTCCCAAATATTAATTCTATGTGCCACCAAACAATACAATTTTGGAGAACTGTTCAATATCTACATCTAAATGGGTTGTGGTATTCGGCAAACACACGGAATACCCATGTTAATCAGTTAATTTAATCAAAAGAACGGTGTCCACCACAACAACTTCTCCTATTATTAATTGAAATATAGGTGCCAAAGTTTTTTTAAGCAAACTTTGAGGGTAAATTAAATCTCCAGAGGTAAATTTGAGCATACAGGTTGATCACAGTAACTTAAATACTTTCTCTATTTATCAATATATGACATTGTTTACTTTTTTTAAAAAAAATACTCGTCTTATTAAAAAAAGTTATTATTTATTTTGTTGTGATTTGTTTTATCATTTAAGGTAATTTATAGTTGTTTTAAAATTTTATATTTTTAAATAAATATTTTGAACAAAACGAGTGGTCAGAGTTTTCGAAAAAATCAACAATCATATATTTGTGAACGGATTACTTGATAAGCGGCCCGAGCTACGGTCAGCCATTTTTGTGACGACCGACGACGGGCACGGTTGGACGTAAGCTGCTGGCATGCCTAAGCATGTGCAAAATAAGTCCTATTTCGATATGTCGTATTTTGTACGTGCACTAAACGTGTGCGAAATTGTTGAGTCTGTAACAGCAGGCCCGGGCGGCCACTGTCCAGAGCAAGGGAGGCGGCATGCTCCCTATCACGGGCATTATGGCAGTAGATCCTTGCAGGAAAGCGATCTGTCCGGATCGGAGAGGCGCTCCTCCCTCCCATCTCGAGCTTGGCGTGTCATTTTCTTTTCAGTGGCCAATGGAAGGATCGCCGATTCTAGCGTCCTTTTCTGTAACGTCGACGCCTTACTCCTTAGCTGTGGCAATTCAATTCGGCGACTCCAGTCCGGTTTAGCGCCCGGCCAGTACCTGCTATGTCGATCGCACCATCATATGCTGGACTAAATAGGTTGGCCCATTTAAGCCAATTAATAGTATTACATGATCCACAACAATGCTAAGGAGCTAATACATTAATCTTACATTGGTAGTTGAAAAAGACTTTGACTACTTAAACGAGTGTACATCTGTTGTGAAGTAGAAAAAAAAAAGACTAATATGCTATATGCACTTGTTTGTTCACTTGTTCTCAATTACTGTGAATCAAGAGCAATACAACATATTTGTGATATGTTAAATATTTTCGTCCTTCGAAGCATTATTCTCTCCTGGGCATGATGGATAATAACAACATTACATTATTCACAAGTATAGAAAATATACTCGTAGGATGTAACTTCATGTTATGTATTCATTTCATGATGAATATAAATGTATTTTCAAAGATTGTATTACAATGATACCTTTGGCTCGCTAGAAGGTAATGACCTGAGGGCCATCACAATCCAGCGTAAACAGTACACGTGTACTGTTCACCTATTTATAGACAATCGTAAGGCTCTGTGGGTTATTACATTCATGCCCTGAACAATTACATACAGAGTTTACAAAATGTCATAAGGACAATACTGCCATTTGTACTTACTAACTTGACAGACACCTTCTCCTTACGTTGTTTCCCTGTTTCATCATAATGAAGCCTATTAGACGAAGCTTGCTTCGTCGTGCTGCTCTTGTGTTATGTTGAAGCTTTTTTGACGACAAAGCTCCTATAATAATTAGTAGTATGTTGAAAGCAAATGGTTAGCCATATTTTTAAGGACCTTCTGAAGAGGAAGGCCCTCAACAGTAGCCCGTCGCAGTATTAGTTTGTTTCTTTGTAACAAATTCAGACTGCAAAAAGAACGAAGACCTTTAGCCTAAGGTCCGAAAAAACACCTTCCCTTTGCTAGAATAGAGAGTCGCTCTGTATCGTGGGGCCCATCATTCAGTGGTGCTTTGTGTATATATATGAGGGTTTGCATTGAAAATATTTTTCATGCTATCAAGATTTGTGTTGGCTTTGTCGTTTTAGCTTTCTAACTCTGCGACCGCAATTGTTTTTGAGCTTCAACCAACTGTTTTTGGGCTTCGGCTTTTTGTTGCAATCAACACTGAAATGGCCGAAGAGAGGAAAAGCGTGGATCCCACTCTCGCTGGTTTCTACGAAGCCATGGAAAAGACCAATGTTGAGAAAATTACTGATGAGATGTTAGCTGCACTGTCTGGAAACTCAAGTGACAACGAAATCTTTGATATCAAGAGTGACAATGATGATGCCGAAGATCGGCCATGGAGGCCAAGTCATGTTGTGTTTGGAAAATCCACCGTTAAGAAGGGACATATTGAAACAATGAAGGGCATATATTTTCATGATGTATCTATTATGAGGTCAGGAGGAGAGAACAATGTTCCTCTTCCTGAAGCTGATGAAGTGGTGGTGTTCAAGAGTTTTATGGAGGCAGGTCTTCGTTTTCCCTTGCATAGGATGCTGGTGGCAGTGTTAAATAGATTTGAAATATACCTTCATCAATTTACTCCCAAAACTTTAATTAAAGTCTGAATTTTTATTTGGGCGATAAAGAGCCAGGGGTTAGAACCGGATGCTGATTGTTTTTGAAACATTCACGAGTTATCTTATCAAACGAAGGCCACTAGGAAGGAGCAATATTATAACAAATTCAGATGCTACAATTTCGTGTACCGATCTGATGTGAGGTGTCATGTGCCAACCTTTCGGAAAAATGGCCGGGTTCATGGATGAAGCAATGGTTTTATGTTAAAAATGATTTGAGTGAGAGGGAGGATGTGAAGGACGTAATCCAGCGCCCCATTCGATTGTGCTTCGACATTAGAAGACCTTCGATCGCAGGTAGTAATAAAGCTCAAGAATGTCTGATGGCCTTCAACATAGTGTGCATATACATTGGTACCAGAGATTTAGTTTAGGAGCACATAGCTTTCAAGGTTTGGCCCCTTGTTAATGATTTGGAGATGCCGAAGGAAACCACTACTAGTTGCATTGAAGGCAGCCTTGTTTATTTGAAATATACATACCGCTACACAAGTCAGTTTGAGGAGCCAGATGATGAATGGCTCGAGGCTATTGAGGCGACGACTAATGGTTTGTTGGGGGTTTGTACAAAGGCTGAAGACGAAACCATGAATACTGCCTTCGGTGCCCGCGGGAAGAAAAGACTGAACAAAGTTTTTGATGTTATTTGTTTTGTCTATCTTGATTACTACTTTTTGGTCCGAAAGCAAGGACTGAAGAAAAGGATTGCATCAACTACCGCTTCTACTGTGCCGAAACCAAAAAGAATGAAGGTTGTAACTCATCGGTCGAAGTCTTATTTTTTGGAGAAGGATGTTGCACTGCCTACTTCAAAAAAGACGGAGGTTGTTGAATCTTCTGAAGCTACCTTCTTAGCTTTGGAGGTAATACCTGTTGCGGTAGTCGAAGATGCCACTGCTTAACTAGAGAAACCAGATAGCTCTAGGACCGAGCCACAACCGAAACTGCAGAGTCCTCCAGCAACATCGGGGTTGTCAAAGATAGCCACCGTTCCAGCGGTGACTCTGAGGAAGGGGAGGAGAATGGCCAGCGTTCTAGACGCTGTGCTGAAACCTTTGAAGATTGCTACTCCTGTTCCTACTAAAGTTTCCGAAGATAAAGCTAAAGAATTGGAAGAAGCTGCCGCTGCGAGGTCTACTCCTTGTTGCGCTGAGGGCACTTCTCCTTGCACTGAGGCCACTCCTTGCGCTGAGGCCGGACCTTCAGAAACTAGGCCAACAGAGCAAGCAGAGGAAAGTCTACCAGAGAAGCTAACGCTATAAACACCCGAAGCGATGTCAACCAAAGGTCTTGATTTTATTGTACGTCATGCTTCGAGAAAGCAGCTAACAAAGAGGCAAATTGCCGAGGCCCAAAATTACGCTAAAGAACTGAAATATCCTCGAGGGTCCTTGGTATATAGAGGGATAACAAAGATGATTATCTCTACTGTCTGCCGGACAACAAGGAGATAGATGTTTGCCGGGAATTAATGGATAATATGGGTAACCCGAAGGTTGAACTTGGCTTATCTGCAATGCCGAAGGATCAACTTGCAGACTGTCTTGCTTACAACAGCTTAAAGGTTTGCTCATTTTATTTTTGTATTTGTTGCTTTATGTTTTTCTTTTTGGAATGGTTTATTGTAAATGCTTGTCGCTATTTATCTATATATTTTTTGTTTATCAGGGTCTTATTCTTAACAAGGCTTTGAAGCCCCAAAAAGATGCTGAAGATGAAAGCACCCAGATAGCCTTTGGAAATCTGCGCTCAGAAGTCATAACACTTCAAAACGAGGCCCTTGAAAAAGACAAAATCCTGCTTTTCTTAGTCGAAAGGCTAAATACTAGCGAAGCTAAATTGGCTAGATTTTCTAAATTGGAACAAAAAATTCTGAAATTTGAGAAAGAAAAGGAAGCGGATGCAAAGCGTATCGCAGATCTAGAATATGCTTTATCCATTCAAGTGGGATTACACAGATCCGAAGTGGCAGGACTGGAGAAGAAGCTTGATGAAATTACTGAAAACTTCAACGTCGAACAATGAAAACATGAGATGTCCGATACCGAACGTTTGAGGGTTTAGAAGAATGTTGAGGAGCTTCATCAAGCAAAGGAGGAGTGCTACAACGTTGCTATGCAATGTTGCAATAAGCTAAAGAGAAGTTTTGCTAAGGTCGGTGCGTTCTCTACTGAACAAGGCTTTATTCTTGGTGATCTTGAAGGAGTTATCAAATGGATTGAAGGTGAAGCTGAAGCCTTTAATGATATCCTTAGCGATAGGGGAGATTTTTGTGCCTACATCGTCGCTCGAGGAGTTGTCTCCCTCCTTGAAAAAGCTGGCTGTGAGCATGCAAAGGCTGTAATTCAGCCATAATTCTCAGTTTCAGCGAGTGGCGTTAAGGATCATTCCGCCGAAGCTATTGCCCTTAGTGGGAAATTTTATTCTGAAGTATGGATGAATGGTGGCCGAGAAATGGAAGACGAAGCTATTAGGAAAAATGAAAAAGAATCTCACATTACTTCAGAAGAAGCAAGAAGAGCTGAAGAAGCTGTAGAACGCGAAAGGTGTATAGGTATGTTTGTCATGTCTTAGCTTCGTAAATACTTTTAGCTTCGTAATTGACAAAAAACTTATATTTTGGTGTAGCCGAACTTTCTCCTCCTCTGGAGTCGTACAACCCTGAGGCCGATCCAACCCCGAAGGGTGCTCTCGATGTGATCAGGATAGCAAATGAAGCAATTGACGAAGCTGTGGATAAACTCCTGAACGAAGCTGCTGGGAAAATCCTGAAGGAGGATGTTTAGACTTTGTATAAAAACATTTGTAAAATTTTTGTGTGTTGTTCAGTTATGTAAAAAACAATTGCCAACTATTTATCTCATGATGTAATATATTTCTTTGTGGAGCGTGAAACTGTCATACGTACCGTTTTTCAGCTAAAGGCTAAAAACACCTTCCCTTCTTTTTCACGCTTCATAAAGAAAAATCCCTTTTTCCGTCGAAGCGGCATTATTAGACTCGAAGGTCTTGCTGTAGATCTTGCATAAGAAATACTGTTGCCGAAGGCCCTGCCGTAGGTCTTGTATTGTTGAAGCATCCTTCCATAATTCTTTATCAAAGATAGGCTTAACCTCATGAGTTAGCCATCGTGGTTGAAGGAGCGATTTCCCTTCTATGTCCATTGTTTCGGATGATGTGAGATGATGAATGATGCGATGTTGTGCAGCATGATGCGATGATATGATGCAACAAATGTTAATGAATAAATGCTTCATAATAGTAAGACTCTGCATTCCCTTAGGAACGACTTTGGAGTCTCTTCACCTTTTACTTAGGTGGCATTTTAGCTCTGCATCCCTGTAGGGACGACTTTGGAGATAATCTCTGATCTCCTTAGGAACGACTTTGGAGATTCTTCACCTTTTACTTATGTGGCATTCTAGCTCTGTATCCCCATAGGAACGACTTTGGAGCTAAGCTTTGCATCCCCTTAGGAACGACTTTGGAGATCCTTCACCTTTCTGTTACACTCGATGGTGTAACTCTAGATTTATTACAACAGGTTGAAGGTTGTACCTTCTCAAATTGTCTTTGAGGTAAAAACATAAAATCAAGAGAAATGAAAATTACATTGAATGTGTATGAAAGTTTTTTGATTCAGCCCCTCTATTGCTTCAGTAAATGTGCCTTGATTCTAGTACAGTGTTGTTAACCATCCGGGCTTCGTACTCTTCCCTTGCATCGAGTTGTTGCTGAATTTGGCGATGTCCTTTAGGCTGCTGATTGTGGGAGAAAGTTGGGGCCATGACTGGTGGTGGTGGTGGTGGCAAGGCCCATGCAGCTGGGGAGTGGCTCGCTGAAGCTACTTACACTATGGGTTGTGAAAATGGCTGTTAATTGACCACATACTTAGGAATGTACGGGGATTAGCACAATGTAGTATGTAAGAATTGCTTCGGTAGATTCTGTCGTGCTTCATCCTCAACTATCTCCTTTTGCTTCTGTATTGTACCCTACCATGTCCTAGTTGTTGCCCCTTATCTTCTCCACGGAACAAGCATAATGACCTTCTTGGTTGTGAGCTGAATCTTCCTCCAAAGCTTCGACCTCCTCTGCCTCTTGGGGTTGGTGGTCTGAAGAAGCTTTGTTGCGTCCCAGATGATTGGAAGCTGTGTTGATGCCCTTGGGTGTGATTGCCTCTGTCTTCGCTTGAGCTGGGATTGTGGATCGTCCTGACATACCATGGGTGGAGCCTTTCTCTGAAGCCCTGGTCATCTTAGAGTATCTATAGGCTTCTTCCATTCTTTGTCGGAAATCATTATCGGCTCTGATGTACTCGTCCATCTTCTATAGAAGTGTCAGAACCGGTTTTGAGGGCAAACCCGAATGCATAGCATATGTGTGCCAGGATCCATTTTCCACACATATGTTGATGTCACAAGCGTAATATATCACAATACGATGAATAAAGGCGTAAAGGGGGTAGAGTAACTTTATTACATCATCCAGATAATGGTGTCTTAAAAGTATCATCATCTAAGTACAATGGAATAAACATGGACACTCTTCCACATGAAGGTGACTAGCGCATCGTTAGACATAGTACTCATCAACATCATCTGCAAAGTCTTCTTCATTAGCAAGGGGTGGGCTTACTTATGGTCGAGACTCAGCAAGTGGGAGGAGTAATGCATGTTTAACAAGGTAGGCTATGGATAAGCGGTAAGCATTTTAGTTGGTCAATATTTTATTAACAACGCCTGACTTACTAATTGTATGTTTATCCTAAAATTATCCCAATTAAACATAAGCATATGATTATTTGCAAAACACTTAAGTGAAACCACTTAAGCAAACCATTTATGAATCATCAGATCACAATTTATTTTCCATCTTTAAGTTCAATTATCATGTGAGGGTCAGGTTGCTCTTAACCGTGAGCACGACTGACATATTAGTTTTACACTCTGCAAAGTTGGTACAACTTTACCCACAAGCCGTGTATCCCCTCTAGCCTGGGTTGATCGGACCCGTAAACACTTCCTAGGTGAATGGCTAGGGATCCACTATGAGGCTTTCACAAAATATCCTTAGTACAAAGCCACCCGATGAGGTTTCCATGTTAGTATTGATGGCCCTCTGGGCGAGGTAACTTAGCCAAGACTACCACCCCATGTTAACATGAGCTGCTACCAAACCATTGCCACCCCCTCTTGCCCATCTTTCAGGTAGGGTTGCTAAGCACTAAGTGTATTGTCGGGGACCATAATTAGGGGTACCCCCAAGACTCCTAATCTCAGCTGGTAACCCCCATCAGCACAAAGCTGCAAAGGCCTGATGGGTGCGATTAAGGTCAAGGCTCAGTCCACTCAAGGGACACAATCTCGCCTCGCCCGAGCCCAGCCTCGGGCAAAGGCAGCCGACCCCGGAGGATTCACGTCTCGCTCGAGGGCCCCCTCAAGCAACGGACACACCTTCGACTCGCCCGAGGCCTAGTCTTCGCAGAGAAGCAACCTTGGACAGATCGCCATGCCAACCGACCATATCGCAGGAGAATTTAATGCAAGGATGGCTTGACACCTTATCCTGACACGCGCTCTTCAGTCGACAGAGCCGAAGTGACCACAGTCACTTCGCCGCTCCACTGACCGACATGACAAGAAGACAGCGCCGCCTGCGTCGCTCTGACTGTTGTGCCATCGACAGAGTGAGGCTGACAGCAGCCAAGTCCGGCCTCGGGCGCTATAGGAAGCTCTGCCTCGCCCGACCCCAGGGCTCGGCCCCCATCTCGGCCCCGGAAGACGACGAACTCCGCCTCGCCCGAGCCTAGGGCTCGGACTCAGCCTTGGCTCCGGAAGACTACGAACTCCGCCTCGCCCGACCCCAGGGCTCGAACTAAGCCTCGGCTCCGGAAGACGATGAACTCCGCCTCGCCCAACCCCAAGGCTCGGACTCAGCCTTGGCTCCGGAAGACGATGAACTCCGCCTCGCCCGACCCCAGGGCTCGGACTCAGCCTCGGCTCCGGAAGACGACGAACTCCGCCTCGCCCGACCCTAGGGCTCGGACTCAGCCTCGGCTCCGGAAGACGACGAACTCTGCCTCGCCCGAGCCCAGGGCTCGGACTCAGCCTCGGCCTCAGAAGACGGACTCGACCTCGGCCTCGGAGGAGCCTCCGCCTCGCCCGACCTAGGGCTCGGACCGACCACGTCATAGGAGGGGCCATCATTACCCTACCCCTAGCTAGCTCAGGCTACGGGGAACAAGACCGGCGTCCCATCTGGCTCGTCGTGGTAAACAAATAATGATGGCGCCCCGCGTGCTCCATGACGACGGTGGCTCTCAGCACCCTTACGGAAGCAAGGAGACGTCAGCAAGGACTCGATAGCCCCGACAGCTGTCCTTCCGCAAGGCTCCAGCGCTCCTCTGACGGCCACGACATCACATGAACAGGGCGACAAAACCTCTCCGGCTGCCACGACGGCATGTACTTAGGGCTCTAGCTCCTCTCTGCTAGACACGATAGCACGCTGCTACATCCCCCATTGTACACCTGGACCATCTCCTTACGCCTATAAAAGGAAGGTCCAGGGCTCTCGTACGAGAAGGTTGGCCGCGCGGGAGAACGGGCCGACGCGTAAGTCTCTCGCTCTCTCCCACGTGGACACTTGTAACCCCCTACTGCAAGCGCACCCGACCTGGGCGTAGGACAACACGAAGGCCGCGTGTTTCCCCTTTTGCCTGTCTCCTTCCCCCCTTCGTGCTCCGTCTCGCGCCGACCCATCTGGGCTGGGACACGCGGCGACAATTTACTCGTCGGTCCAGGGACCCCCCGGGGTAGAAACGCTGACAGTTGGCGTGCCAGGTAGGGGCCTGCTGCGTGTTGACGAACGGCTTCCCGTCAAGCTCCAGATGTGTAGTCTCCAGCAACCTTTCCAACCCGGGACGATTCTCCGTTTTGGGAGTCTTGAGTTCATGTCCCTCGACGGCGGCTACGACATGATACTCCTTCCTTCGCCGCGCGACAATGGCGACCGTCAGCCCGCCCGACGACGGCGGAATCAACGACGTCTTCCCCACGTGGCGGAAGAACAACATTCGGGTTTGTCCCGTCACCTCCCCCGCCGATGGAGGAGGAGGCGGGGCAACCATGGCCAAGCAGGAGGCGGCACCTCGTCGGCTGTCGAGCGAGTTGACAGCGCCGGCGCCCCAACGGGGGACACGTCGGGCGACGACCTCGCGTCTGAGACGAAGATGAGCGTCGTTTCCCCGTGACACGCCAACTCCAAGTGGATGAACGACGCCAGCACGCTCGTGAGGGACTTGCTGGGCGTCACCCTTGTACCTGAGACGACGGTGCAGTCCGCCCCTGACGAGACTTCGTCACCACCCGTCGATCAGGAGGTACCGACCGATTCCCATCTCGTGCCTTTTAGATCCAGCTGCGACCCACCGAGCGACCCCGCTTTGGTGGACGCTTTTATAAAGGCATGTTCAAACCCTCCGGGGTACCATATGCGGTCACCCTGGGACAGGCTGATGACCGTCTCGACCTACGGACCCTCGGGTTCTGAGGAAGATGACGAGCCCGACTTTTGTTGGGATTTCTCCAGGCTCGGTAACCCCAGTGCCATGCGGGACTTCATGACCGCATGCGACTACTGCCTCTCCGATTGTTCTGATGGTAGCCGTAGCTTCGGCGACGAGGACTGCGGCCCGAGTCGTGAATGTTTCCACATCGATCTAGGGGGTCCCGGCGAAAGCAACCATCTTGGCATGCTGGAAAACGGCGATCCCCCTAGGCCTGCGCCTCGCGTTGACATCCTTCGGGAGCTAGCTATGGTCCCTGTCCCTGCGGGGGTCAGGACGCACAGCTCGAGCAAATCCGCGAGGTGCAGGCCAGGCTCGACGAGGGAGCAGGAACACTTGAGCGGTTCCGGTGATACATCGGGCAGGAATGGGCAGGCCGAGCTCCGGCCGGAGAAGCGCGACATCTGCCCCAGGGCATCCAGCTCCACATTGCCGACGACGTCAGAGCAAGGCCGCCACCTGCTTCCAGTGGGGTCGGCCAGAACCTGGCTGCAGCAGCAATACTTCTCCGCGCGATGCCAGAACCATCGACCACCGAAGGGTGGCGTATCCAAGGAGAGCTCAAGAATCTCCTGGAGGATGCCGCGGTCCGATGGGTCGAAAGCTCTGCCTCCCGAAGGCAGGGGTACCCCTCGGAGCGTCGCGCCGTGACTTCCCGATTCATGCGGGAAGCCTCGGTCCACGCCGGGCGCACGCGCAACACAGCTCCTGCGGCCCCGGGTCGCCTTGGCAACGAGCACCACCACCGCAACCGTCGAGCCCACCTCGACGAGAGGGTGCGCCGAGGCTACCACCCCAGGCGTGGGGGACGCTACGACAGCGGGGAGGATCAGAGTCCCTCGCCCGAACCACCCGGTCCGTAGGCTTTCAGCCGGGCCATACGACGGGCGCCGTTCCCGACCCGGTTCCGAACCCCGGCTACCATCACAAAGTACTCGGGGGAGACGAGGCCGAAACTGTGGCTCACGGACTACCGACTGGCCTGCCAGCTGGGTGGAATGGACGATGACAACCTCATCATCCGCAACCTCCCCCTGTTCCTCTCCGACACCGCTCGAGCCTGGCTGGAGCATCTGCCTCCGGGGCAGATCTCCAACTGGGACGACCTGGTCCAAGCCTTCACCGGTAACTTCCAGGGCACGTACGTGCACCCTGGGAACTCCTGGGATCTCTGAAGCTGCCGCCAGCAGCCGGGAGAGTCTCTCCGGGACTACATCCGACGATTCTCGAAGCAGCGCACTGAGCTGCCCAACGTTGTGACGGAACCTCCCAAGTAATTAGGCCCACCTACAGTTGTCCTTGTCCAACGGACCTCAGACAACCCTGTAGGTGCCCCTGAACTACTTGACAAGTTCGGTATCTTCTTTCTTACCTTTCCAGGAACGTTTCACCCGTCTTGCAGAGATCACAGAACATCAGAGATAAAGAAATGCGGAAGCGATTACATAACTTACATTTATTAAAAGTAAGCTCAAGTTGTTTATTACAGACCAGAATTATAAGCGAGTGCAGAGTAGTATTATTACATAACTAAGGGAGGCAAAAACTTCTCCCGATAAGTTTTTCACAAAAGTTTTCTTATGGAGGACCATGTCCTCCCGCATCTTCACTCTTGCTTCTCCTCCTTAGGAACCACCTTGGTACAGAAGCAACAAAAATCTGCTACTTCCTCACCTAAAAACAACGAAGGGATAAACCCTGAGTATGGAATTACTCAGCAAGTCTTACCCGACTAAAGAAAAGACTCTCAAGGGTATGCTGGTTTAAGGGAGTCAAGGTAAGGCTTCTCAATAATCAAAGACTCTATTTTGCAGAAATGCTTACTAAAGTGGATCCTTAAAAATCCAGTTTTATTTGTCAAGTTAAGTAAACTTACTTATCTCTAGAGTTCTCTCTAACCTAGTTCAAACACTTATCCTGAACTAGCCATGTTCTTAATTCTTCCTTCATCTTCACTGGATTGCTACGTGTAGGGCAGTGACCAAGTCTTCATAATCGCGAAGGTACGGCGATCCGAATCGATTATACTCAGCTGAGGATCTCCAATCACACGACATATGTAGCACTTAACCCTTGCATATGTCAACCCGCCACCGGGTTTCTTAAGACCAGATCCGGTTCACGCAAACCGAGAACACAGATACACCACCGTCCAGCCTCTTGCCACGGAGGGTACACGCTACTCTCGCCACCGCTCCATGCCCATTTCATGTTATCTTATTCTGGCCTTAGTCTGCCCGAGCCAAGGCTTACCCATGATGAGGCATGTGACCAGTTAAAGGGTCCTCGATCATCAAGCCTACATCGACAAGGTCCTTAATCGACTCAGACGGAGACACTACACCGAGACTCTCTTCTCGTGCAAGTCACCCGCCCGGTCTCAGCTTAATCTTTTCAACCCAAAAACTTGGTACCTGGCAGAGGTACATCTTTTCCAATGTTGAATTCATCACGGTTGTGATGGATTCACCATCAAGTTTTATTTTTGAAAACAACCCTCCCACTTTGCCAAGCATCTTTTGTAAAACAAATCCTTTTGTTTTTCTAAAGCAGTACTAAGCATAGTAAAACCTTTTTGTAAAAACAGGGTTTCAAGGAAGGTAATCAAGTTCAAGGAAGGTAATGCAGGAAGTGTTTAAGCATTCAACTTCTATTACCTAATGCAGCAAGCAAGTGAGAAAGATTTTAAAAACATCAAGGAAGGTGGCAAATGCACCGGGGCTTGCCTTCGTTCGTAGGTGAGTCTGGCTCGGATCCACAAATATCAAAGTAGAAGCAGTTTCCTGCCTGAGAATCCAAGGGTGGTGGTGTCTTTTCTTCAGTGACTTCCACTTCTTCTTCGCGTTCTAACATAACCATATATGTACATATATAAGAATGAATGCCATGTAATGCTCATGAGAGTGCGAAGATAATAAAGATTTATTATCTAAGCCTTGAATATAACTTTCCTTCACGGAACTCCGAGAACTTAGGGTTTCCGGAGTCAGTAAAGGAGTTCAAAGGGCAGGGGGGGTTTTGGGTTCTAGTTATCAAACATGGTCCAAATCAACCCAAATTCTACCCAAGGCTTCTAAATAATGCATAGAGCTTATGTAAAAAGTTTGTGCAATTTTGGGATTATTATCTATTTTCTAAAAATCCAGAACTAAGACTTTAAACTATTTAAAATGCCTTAAAATTCCCTGCTTAAACTAAAAATCATGAAACTATTTTTATTAAATATTAGGGAAAATACGGAGTCTAGAAAAATTGGTTTCACAATTTTAGGATTTTTCTACAATTTTTAACAAATTTCCAAAGTTCTTCTGAAAAAGAAAAAGGAAAAGATTCAACAGGACTGGGCCGGTTTCAGCCCAGGCGGCCCAAGTCCAGGCAGAATTGCGCCTGCGCGCGCGCCCGCGCTGGCAGCTTTGCAAAAAGGGCCTCGGGGTTCTGGTTAACAGGAAACAGGTTCTTTTACTATTCTTATGTGTCGCTGACGGTTTACCGAAAGCCCCTTCGGTTTTTATTTCTTCGCAGAGGAAGGTCCCCGGACGGTGAGCGAGGGGAATGAACTCCGGTGAGGTTGTGCCGGCGGATTTGTGCAACGACCGGTGCTCCCGAGCGGCATACACCAGATTAAACCCTCCCCAAGTATTTCCCCTAACTTAATTCGAAGAACGGCAACCTAACTTGCCCTGGCCACGGCGACCGTGAACATCGCGGACCAAGGAAAGTGTTCCCGGCGATAGGTGATGGTACAGTGCAATTAAAGGGGTCAGAGTGCTTAAGGAGGACCTAGGGATGCTAGAACAATCAACAGAGGAGTATGAATTCACCTGGAATAGGCTGGCCGCGGTGAAGTGTTCTTACGGGGTGTTCAAACCGATTTGGGGGAAGTTAGGAATTCGAGCTCTCAGGTGAACGATTGAGGAGGATATTTGGTGGCTGGGTGCGCGATGATGTTGTGAAGCTCTCTGCGGGGTCAATTTATAGATCCCGGGGCGGTGGCGCTTAATTTGAGTGGACAGTGTGGGCGGCCGGAGATGAGGAAGAACCTTGGCACGGTGAATACGTGTCCAGTGGCGTGGCAGTTGCTCCAGCTATCAACGGGGTGCCGCTAAGGATTACGGCGATGCGGTGGAAAGTGAGAGCCACGCGGCGGACAACGGCGACGACACAACGGCGGTGAAAACCTTATCCCCGGGCGGTGAGCAAGGGGAGGAGTATCGCGGCTGGCCGGGGTGGCGTCCAGCCCACCGACGGTGGGGATTTTTACCGAGCTATGTTTATCCGATGGCCACGACGCACGAATCACGGCGAGCGGCAATCAACGGCGACGGGCCACCGGCGGTGAGGGCAGCCGCGCTGGCGGTCCGATCTAGTTCAGGCTACTGTACCATCGCACTGCTTCATCAGAGCTTCTGACAGGGGGATTTGCAGAGCCAATAATTTCCAATTGTGTGTAGTAACATGATCAACACTCTTTAACAAAGTTATAGTCCTAAGATCCGGCTACAATATTGTTATAGAAATCCTAAGCAAATTATCACTCGATCATGCCCAAATTCATGCCCAAAGTCACTGCAGTGGCACTGTGAGTCTGATTTTTAGACTTAATCAGCTTGACAGCCAAAGTTTGAGCATGATTATCTCCAAATTTTTTTACAAGAACATGGCTTGCACTCTTAAGCAAAATTGTTCTCCTGTGTTTGCTCTATAATTTTGATGTGGTGACCTAGGGCAAACACCCAATACTTTGAAAATTACAGGGCTCCAAAGTTGAATCCTCAACACTGAATTTCAGACTTAGTATAGAACTCAATTGAGGTCCAGTTTGCAATTAAGTCCAAAATCAAATATTTGGCTTACAAGTCCACACATTTGTGAACCAAATGACTTAGGATACTGATTTAACCTGGTTTTTGCACTTTAGTCCAAAAGTGGACTAATTTTGCACATAGGTCCCTAGGGTTTGGTTTTAGGGTTTTCCAGGGTTCTAATTAGGGTTTTAGGTATCCCAGGGGTATAAATGTGATTCAACTTTATTTTTGGGAACATTTTATGACTATTCCCCTAAGGCTTTTAGGTTTTCTCAACTTGGGTTATGTCTTACCCCTTTAATCCCTATTTAGGGTTAAGTTCCCTATCCAGGGTTCTATTTGCAAAGCACTAAAACAATACAACTTGTTTGGAATTTTTGCCTAGTGAATGCACTCTAGGTGTATCAAACATATGCAATGCCAATGCTTATGATGCCATGCTCAAGTTTTAGTTACAGTAACACCAGGGGTGTTACAAACGTCACCGACTCGGACGTCATCGGCGCGTTCCTCGCCTGCACCACCTGCCGCGACCTGGTGAGCAAGCTGGGTCGCAAGACCCCCACCAGGGCGAGCGAGCTGATGGACATCGCCACCAAGTTCGCCTCTGGCCAGGAGGCGGTTGAGGCCATCTTCCAGAAGGACAAGCAGCCCCAGGGCCGCCAGCCGGAAGATGTCCCCGAGGCGTCCACTCAGCGCGGCACCAAGAAGAAAGGAAAGAAGAAGTCACAAGCGAAACGCGACGCCGCCGACGCGGACCTTGTCGCCGCCGCTGAGTACAAGAACCCTCGGAAACCCCCCGGAGGTGCCAATCTCTTCGGCAAGATGCTCAAGGAGCCGTGCCCCTATCATCAGGGGCCCGTCAAGCACACCCTTGAGGAGTGCGTCATGCTTCGGCGCCACTTTCACAAGGCCGGGCCACCTGCGGAAGGTGGCGGGGCCCACAACAACGGCAAGAAGGAGGATCACAAGGCAGAGGAGTTCCTCGAGGTCCACGACTGCTTCATGATCTACGGTGGGCAAGTGGTGAACGCCTCGGCTCGGCACCGCAAACAAGAGCGTCGGGAGGTCTGCTCGGTAAAGGTGGCGACGCCAGTCTACCTAGACTGGTCCGACAAGCCCATCACCTTCGACCAGGGCGACCACCCCGACCGCGTGCCGAGCCCGGGGAAATATCCGCTCGTTGTCGACCCTGTCATCGAGAACATCAGGCTCACCAAGGTCCTCATGGACGGAGGCAGCAGCCTCAACATCATCTACGCCGAGACCCTCGGGCTCCTGCAGATCGATCTGTCCTCGATCCGGACAGGCGCGGCGCCTTTTCACGGGATCATCCCCGGGAAACGCGTCCAACCCCTCGGACAACTCGATCTGTCCGTCTGCTTTGGGACTCTCTCCAACTTTCAAAGGGAAACCCTCACGTTCGAGGTGGTCGGGTTCCGAGGAACTTACCACGCAGTACTGGGGAGGCCATGCTACGCTAAGTTCATGGCCGTCCCCAACTACACCTACCTCAAGCTCAAGATGTCGGGCCCCAACGGGGTCATCATCGTCGGCCCCACGTACCGACACGCGTACGAATGCGACGTGGAGTGCGTGGAGTACGCCGAGGCCCTCGCCGAATCCGAGGCCCTCATCGCTGACCTGGAGAGCCTCTCCAAGGAGGCGCCAGACGTGAAGCGCCATGCCGGCAACTTCGAGCCAGCAGAAACGGTTAAGTCCGTCCCTCTCGACCCCAGCAACGACGCCTCGAAGCAGACCCGGTTCGGCTCCGAGCTAGACCCCAAATAGGAAGCTGTGCTCGTCGACTTTCTTCGCGCGAACGCCAAAGTTTTCACGTGGAGTCCCTCGGACATGCCTGGCATACCTCTGTACCGTCTCTTAAGAAAGGCCGAGTGCTTCACTTGGACCCCTGAGGCCGAGGAAGCCCTCGGGAACCTGAAGGCGCTCCTCACGAACGCGCCCATCTTGGTAACCCCCGCTGCCGAAGAAGCCCTCTTGATCTACGTCGCCGCTACCACTCAGGTGGTCAGCGCCGCGATCGTGGTTGAGAGACGAGAAGAGGGGCATGCATTGCCCGTCCAGAGGCCGGTCTACTTCATTAGTGAGGTACTGTCCGAGACTAAGATCCGCTACCCACAAATTCAGAAGCTGTTGTACGTGGTGATTCTGACGCGGAGGAAGTTTCGACACTACTTCGAGTCTCATCCGGTGACTATGGTGTCATCCTTCCCCCTGGGGGAGATCATCCAGTGCCGAGAGGCCTCGGGTAGGATTGCAAAGTGGGCGGTGGAAATCATGGGCGAGACAATCTCGTTCGCCCCTCGAAAGGCCATCAAGTCCCAAGTCTTGGCAGACTTTGTGGCTGAATGGGTCGACACCCAACTTCCAGCAGCTCCGATCCAACCGGAACTCTGGACCATGTTCTTCGATGGGTCGCTGATGAAAACAGGGGCAGGCGCGGCCCTGCTCTTCGTCTCGCCCCTCGGGAAGCACCTCCGCTACGTGCTGCGCCTCCATTTCCCGGCGTCCAACAATGTGGCCGAGTACGAGGCTCTGGTCAACGGGTTGCGCATCGCCATCGAGCTAGGGGTCCGACGCCTCGACGCTCGCGGTGACTCGCAGCTTGTCATCGACCAAGTCATGAAGAACTTCCACTGCCTCGACCCGAAGATGGAAGCCTACTGCGATGAGGTTCGGCGCCTGGAGGACAAGTTCCACGGGCTCGAGCTCAACCACTTCGCCTGACGATACAACGAGACTGCGGACGAGCTAGCCAAGATAGCCTCGGGGCGGACAACGGTTCCCCCGGACGTCTTCTCCCGAGACCTACATCAACCCTCAGTCAAGACCGACGACACGCCCGAGCCCGAGAAGGCCTCGACCCTGCCCAAGGCGCCCTCGGCTCAGCCAGAGGCGCCCTCGGCTCAGCCTGAGGCACCCTCGGCCCTCGAGGGTGGGGCACTGCGCGTCGAGGAAGAGCGGAATGGGGTCCCACCTAATCAAGACTGGCAGACCTCGTACCTGTAATATCTCCACCGAGGAGAGCTGCCCCTTGACCGAGCCGAAGCTCGGCGACTGGCGCTGCGCGCCAAGTCATTCGTCTTGCTGGGGGACGGGAAGGAGCTCTACCACCGCAGCCCCTCCGGCATCCTCCAGCGATGCATACCCATCGCCGAAGGTCAGGAGTAATTACAAGAAATACACTCGGGGGCTTGCGATCATCACGCAACGCCTCGAGCCCTTGTCGGAAACGCTTTCCGACAAGGTTTCTACTGGCCGACCGCGGTGGCCGACGCCACTAGAATTGTCCGCACCTGCCAAGGGTGTCAATTCTACGCAAGGTAGACACACCTACCCGCTCAGGCTCTGCAGACAATACCCATCACCTGGTCGTTCGCTGTGTGGGGTCTGGACCTCGTCGGTCCCTTGCAAAAGGCACCCGGGGGCTACACGCACCTGCTGGTCGCCATCGACAAATTCTCCAAGTGGATCGAGGTCCGACCCCTAAACAGCATCAGGTCCGAACAGGCGGTGGCGTTCTTCACCAACATCATCCATCGCTTTGGGGTCCCGAACTCCATCATCACCGACAACGGCACCCAGTTCACCGGCAGAAAGTTCCTGGACTTCTGCGAGGATCACCACATCCGGGTGGACTGGGCCGCCGTGGCTCACCCCATGAGGAATGGGCAGGTAGAACGTGCCAACGACATGATTCTGCAAGGACTCAAGCTGAGGATCTACAACGACCTCAACAAGTTCGGCAGGCGATGGATGAAGGAACTCCCCTCGGTGGTCTGGAGTCTGAGGACAACGCCGAGCCGAGCCACGGGCTTCACACCGTTCTTTCTAGTCTATGGGGCCGAGGCCATCTTGCCCACGGACTTAGAATATGGTTCCCTGAGGACGAGGGCGTACGACGACCAAAGCAATCGAACCAACAGAGAAGACTCACTGGACCAGCTGGGAGAGGCTCGGGACATGGCCTTACTACACTCGGCGCGGTATCAGCAGTCCCTGCGACGCTACCACGCCCGAGGGGTTCGGTCCCGAGACCTCCAGGTGGGCGACTTGGTGCTTCGGCTGCGACAAGACGCCCGAGGGCGGCACAAGCTCATGCCTCCCTGGGAAGGGCCATTCGTCATCACCAAGGTTCTGAAGCCCGGGACATATAAGCTGGCCAACAGTCAAGGCGAGGTCTACAACAACGCTTGGAACATCCGACAGCTACGTCGCTTCTACCCTTAAGATGCTTTCAAGTCGTTCGTACACCTCGTTCACATACAAAGTCTAACCATCAAGGAAGGGTCAGCCTTGCCTCGGCAAAGCCCGACCCTCCCTCGGGGGCTAGAAGGGGCGAACCCCCTCTGCGTCAAAATTTTCCTCGAAAAAAGTCTTCCATCAAAACGACTTTCGCGTCTCCCAGCTATATCAGTAATAGGACCCCCAAGAAACGAATAAGGGTGCATGAAAGTGGCAAGGCCGACCGAGCCGAGGGACTCCTACGCCTCTGGGATACGGATACCTCACTCGTCGCCTACCACGAAAAAATAACTCTTACTTGGGTAAGCAATCCTGCTATTGACGAACGAGTCCAGATACGCAAAACAGGAGGAAAAGAGACACGACCATATATTATGATGATAAAGTGTTCGGGCCTCGGCGGCCGCAAAAGACACATATGCATTCAAAATAAACTGCTCCGGCAGAATCAGGCATCGCCCGGAGAAGGAGCCGCGCCCTCGGCTTCGTCCCCACCCTTGGCAAGATCCGCCCTGGCCTCGGACGACGGCGCAAGCGGGAGGATCTCTGCTTCGAAGGTGGTCGCCAGCACCGCGCTTGGGCCCGCGGTGGCCGCGTCAAGCCTCTGGACTTCGGCCAGGGCAGCTTCGTCTTCGTCGGGAAGGCAATACCCCTCACTGACCCGCTCCAGATCCACGTCATAATCGGAAGCGAGCACGGCGAAGGCCCGCCTGACGCCGTGATGCAGCGCCTCGTGGAGTCTTCCGCGCGCGTGGTCACCCAAGCCCTGCAGGCGACTCTGAGGGGAGCTTCCTGAGGGGACATCGTCAAAACCAAAGACCCGACAGAAGGCCGAGATGGCCTCGGACATGGCCGCGTGGTCCAGAACCGAAGCGACTGACGCCGCCCATCGGGACTGCGCCGCGCGGGGACGAGGCTGCCGCTCCCCAGGATGGGTCACGGTTCTGTGCCCCCCTCCTCCGAGGCATCAGGTAGCGACGCCTCGGCCATCTCAGCATCGGTGGCGATGGGTGACTCCACGGCCAGAACAGCAACGGCCTCGACAGCAGCCGGTGCCAGCGCCGGCAACATGTCTGGTGGGCCCGAGGCCACAGCCGCGCCAGCAGCCTCCCCCAGCGCGACGGCCGCCTCGACAGAGGAGTCAGCCTCGGGAGCTCGCCCCACGGCAACCGGTGCTGCCTGAGCCCCCCGCTTTGGGGCGTCTTGCGGGGGGGTCAGCTGGCCGGCGAGGCCCGGCATGGCACTAGCCGCAGAAGCCGACGCCGTCTTGAGGACCTTCCGGGGAGCCAGACCGGTCGAACCGTGCCTCCGCTTGCTAAGGAGAAAGGGAAAACCATGATCAGGACATACGAAGGAGGAGCCAGGACGAAGATATCCTAAGATACTTACCCACTCCGGGCCTTGATCAATCGTGCCTGTGGGGAGGTCTCTCGAACCTTGACCCCCAAAGGTACCACCGAGGTCTGCCCCGCTGCTGGCTTCGGTACCATCCTTGCCTTGGGCGCCCGAGGCACCCGAGAGACGGACTGCACAGGCGCAGCCACGACGACCCGAGGATCACCCTCCTGCGCAGTCGGCACGGGCAACGGTTCTCGGGGAACAGGCGGCTCGGCCTGACTCCCCGGGATCACCTCAACTACCTCTGCCAAGGGGTCAAGTACCCCCTCGGCCTGCCCCTGTTCTTCGGACCGGGACCCCGACGTCCCGGCCCCGGATACCGACGGTACCAGCCCGCTCGGGGGCTGGCTCGATGACCCCTGGCCCAGCCTCAGATCTGGGCTGAGGCCGAGGCGAGCAGCCATGTCGTCGTCCTCATCATCGTCTCCATCATCGTCGTCGTCATCAGGCATCTCCGGCGACGGCTCCCTCGGGAGCGCATCCCTCTCCTGCCGACGACGGAGCCTTTCCAAGGCGTCCCGAGCCCGCGTCCGCTCGCGGGCCCGAGCCTTCTTCGCGTCCTTCTTCTCCTTCCTCTTCTCCGCGGCGACTCTTCGCGCAGCTCGGTCCACCGCGTCCTCCGGGACCGGTGGTAGGGAAGGCTTGTGAGACCCTACCTCCTAGAGACGGACGAAAAGTCTCGGCTGTGAGAACCAAGGGCAATCCGACACAAGAAGAAAGAAGGAGCGGACACTCACCAGGGACACACACCCGCGATCGGGACGCATCGAGGGCTGGGAAAAGGCGCCGGCCTCTAACTTCCCTACCGTGCCGGCTACCCGCCTGTGAAGGTCGTCGGTGGGAAGGGGGTCCGAGGACATCTGCAAACCCTCCAAGTCGACCCCCGGCGTCATCTCCCAAATCGACAGCCGCCGCTCCATCAAGGGGAGCACCCTCTGGCGATGAATGGCGGGAACCACCCCCACGGCGGTGAGCCCTCCTTCTCGTAGCTCCTCTAAGGCCCTCAAAAGGGGCTGGAGATTCTTCTATCTCTTGCGTGGGGTCCCGCAGCGCCAGTTATCGGCGGTGGCGGTCACCACTTGTTGAGAAAACGACGGGAGCCTCCCGTCGTCATTTCGGAGATAAAACCACCGACGCTGCCACCCTTTGTTCGAAGACGCGAGGATGGCAGGGATGTACTGCAGCGCCCGCGCCTGCCTCAACTGGAGGATGCAGCCACCGGCCCGCACCGCCATGCGAACCCTTCTTTCCCCCGTTGGCGAGGCAAAAAGCTCCGCGGAGAAGAGATGGGTCCATAGGTCCCAGTGGGGTGCAATCCCCAAATATCCTTCACAAACCGCCGCGAAGATGGCCGCTTGCGAGATGGAGTTGAGACTGAGGTTGTGCAGCTCCACCCCGTAGACATGCAGAATCGCTCGCATAAAACGGCTTGCCGGCACTCCGAAACCTCGCTCGTGAAAGGAGACGAAGCTCACCACATACCCCGGCGGTGGGGACGGGGCGGCTCCGCTCGGAGGGGCCATCCACTCCGGCTGCGAGTCACCGGAGACAGGGCGAAGCAAACCATCAGCAACAAGGGCCTCCAGGTCATCCGCCGTGACGGTGGAAAAAGGCCACGGGTCGCGCGGCGAAACAATGGTCACCCGGTCGGCCATCACCAAGCAGAAAAGATGGCGGCGGAAAGGACTGGGTGCGCGGTTTCCTTTCTCTGGCTATTCCCTCGGGTTGCGAAAACCTAAGTGGGAGGTGAGCAGCAGAGTAAAGAACCGTCACCGGTCCCTCTCCTGAATATATAAAGGCCCAAGCGAGACCCGTTCAACACTTCGCCCGAACCCGCCGCGAGATTCAAAACTCAAAGCGAGACGCCTGTTCCTCGAACGGCTCGCGCACGCACAAAGGCCGCCCCGCGAACCACTCGTCCCGTCGCATTAACTCTGCGGCAGGACAGGCGACACCTTTGGTAGGCGAAGCAGGCGACGCTTCACCTCCGCCATGATGACCGCGTCAAAAAAGGTGCGCCACGTCATTCGATTTCATATCCTTTTCCACTTCCTCTTTCTCTCTCTTGCCATAGGGACCAGGAAAGGAGATACTCCGAAAGGGATCCTTCTCCGCGAAGGAAGCGGGCCCCGAGCCCCCCTACTAATCAGAGGTTCGAAGGCTGGCCCCTCGGAAGGGTTCAACAGCCGCCTCAGAGCAATCGGGCTCCGCGCCCACTACTGGTCAGAGGTTCGAAGGCTGGCCCCTCGGAAGGGTTCAACGGCCGCCTCAGGCCACTCGGGCTCCGCGCCCACTACTGATCAGGGGTTCGTAGGCTGGCCCCCGAAGGGTTCTGACAGCCGCCTCAGAGCACGCAGAGCGAGGGATGACCCTGGGTACGTTCGATACATAACCAAGGCTCGGGCTACACTCTTGAGGTACCCTAGGACATTTCCAAGACCGACGGGAACGATTTTGTAACGGAATCCCACCAGAGGGAGGCATCGAGCCCTCGGACCCCGTCAAAAGGGGACCGGGTCCGGCAAATCATCCGCATGTACTTTTGGAGCGCGCCTCCGGCCCACTAGCCGACCCCTAACGAATGGGGCACGGGCGTCCACTCGGATTACCCGTTAGCAACTCACTGGAGACACCATGTTCGGCGCCCTACGAGGGCAACATGGCGCTCTCCCCCCTCCTCCTTGTGGAAAGGCGACACATGGGCATATGAAAAAAGTCGAGTCTGTCCTTGACCGACCTCTCGCTCTGTGCGGAGGCTCGGGGGCTGCTCTCGCAAACCCGGCTCCGGCCAAACCGTTGACAACGTCAACATACCAGCCCGAGAACTTGGGACTCGACTATGCACCTGGGCTACGGCCAGTTCGCATGAGGGAACAACCAGACCGGCCGAGGCATCACGAAACGCGCTAAGACCTCGAAGGAGTCAAACCACTCCTCTGAGGCCTCGGGGGCTACACCCGGCGGGTGCGCTCGCGCGCACCCACCGGAACGAAACGCAGCCGATAAAGGTCGGTCCCCTTGCAAAAACGTGCGACAAAAGCCTCCAAGCGAGTATCAACACTCCCTTCGAGGCTCGGGGGCTACTGTCGGGGACCATAATTAGGGGTACCCCCAAGACTCCTAATCTCAGCTGGTAACCCCCATCAGCACAAAGCTGCAAAGGCCTGATGGGCGCGATTAAGGTCAAGGCTCAGTCCACTCAAGGGACACGATCTCGCCTCGCCTGAGCCCAGCCTCGGGCAAAGGCAGCCGACCCCGGAGGATTCACGTCTCGCCCGAAGGCCCCCTCAAGCAATGGACACACCTTCGACTCGCCCGAGGCCCAGTCTTCGCAGAGAAGCAACCTTGGCCAGATCGCCATGCCAACCGACCATATTGCAGGAGCATTTAATGCAAGGATGGCCTAACACCTTATCCTGATGCGCGCTCTTCAGTCGATAGAGCCGAAGTGACCGCAGTCACTTCGCCGCTCCACTGACCGACCTGACAAGAAGACAGTGCCGCCTGCATCGCTCCGACTATTGTGCCACTCGACAGAGTGAGGCTGACAGCAGCCAAGTCCGGCCTCAGGCGCTATAGGAAGCTCCGCCTCGCCCGACCCCAGGGCTCGGCCCCCGTCTCGGCCTCGGAAGACGACGAACTCCGCCTCGCCCGAGCCCAGGGCTCGGACTCAGCCTTGGCTCTGGAAGACGACGAACTCCGCCTCGCCCGACCCCATGGCTCGGACTCAGCCTCGGCTCCAGAAGACGACGAACTCCGCCTCGCCCGACCCCAAGGCTCGGACTCAGCCTCGGCTCCGGAAGACGATGAACTCCGCCTCGCCCGACCCCAGGGCTCGGACTCAGCCTTAGCTCCGGAAGACGACGAACTCCGCCTCACCCGACCCCAGGGCTCGGACTCAGCCTCGGCTCCGGAAGACGACGAACTCCGCCTCGCCCGAGCCCAGGGCTCAGACTCAGCCTCGGCCTCGGAAGACGGACTCAACCTCGGCCTCGGAGGAGCCTCCGCCTCGCCCGACCTAGGGCTCAGACCGACCACGTCACAGGAGGGGCCATCATTACCCTACCCCTAGCTAGCTCAGGCTACGAGGAACAAGACCAGCGTCCCATCTGGCTCGTCCCGGTAAACAAATAATGATGGCGCCCCGCGTGCCCCATGACGACGGCGGCTCTCAGCACCCTTACGGAAGCAAGGAGACGTCAGCAAGGACTCGACAGCCCCGACAGCTGTCCTTCCGCAAGGCTCCAGCGCTCCTCCGACGGCCACGGCATCACATGAACAGGGCGACAAAACCTCTCTGGTTGCCACGACGGCATGTACTTAGGGCTCTAGCTCCTCTCTGCTAGACACGATAGCACGCTGCTACATCCCCCATTGTACACCTGGACCATCTCCTTACGCCTATAAAAGGAAGGTCCAGGGCTCTCGTACGAGAAGGTTGGCCGCGCGGGAGAACAGGCCGACGCGTAAGTCTCTCGCTCTCTCCCACGCGGACGCTTGTAAACCCCTACTACAAGCGCACCCGACCTGGGCGCAGGACAACACAAAGGCCGCGGGTTTCCCCTTTTGCCTGTCTCCTTCCCCCCTTCGTGCTCTGTCTCGCGCCGACCCATCTGGGCTGGGACACGCGGCGACAATTTACTCGTCGGTCCAGGGACCCCCCGGGGTCGAAACGCCGACATGTATAGAGCTAATTACCAAAGCAAGAACCATTATAGCACTCGTGGTTGCACTGTTATCCTGGATGGTCACTCCATGTTCCATTTAATATGAAATGATCTTGTTTAACCATCGGGTTAACATCATAATACAAATTTCATTTCCGGAACAATAGTATCATTAATGAGTGACATCATATTTATCAAGTTGAGCGATAGCACAAATTGCTAAGCATAATGTTTATCCTAGGGTAATCAAGGAATAGTGTTGGTAATTCTAGGAAATCCTATTTTGGCAAATCCCATCAAATTATGCAAATATCCAAAAAGTAAACATTATTATATGCATTACTTAGGTCCAAATAAAAATGCAGAAGGAGAATCCACTTGCCTTGCTCGAACTTGTCCTGCGGGTTGTCTTCGAATGTGTTTGGTTCATCTACCACACAGTCAGCTTCTAATATCGATTCGCATATCATACATACAAAAGAAAACATACACCAAATAAATAAACATACACCATTACATGGGTAACATTCACCATTACATGAACAATCACATACCACACAAACTATAGTTATAAATAATGCCTAAATCATACTTATTATTTTATTAATCCACTAAAATCTCCACTTTGAATTATCATTGGTGAAAATTATATGGGCATGTGACTACGAAAGTATTCTACCTAGCATAGCTTAGATGAAATGACTTAACAAATTCTACAGAAATAAATTATTAATTAATTAATGACTAATAATATTCTTTTGGTTTTATCCTTTCTTTTCTAAATGGAAATTATACGTATCTATACAATGTTATTTATAAATCACATAACATTAATATTCTAAGAACTAATGTAAACTACTAAATTTGGACTTTAGTAACATAATCATGGTTATTTTGACATAAATAGATATTTTACTAATTCTTAGTGAATAAGCGTGTTGGTCACTTATTCTCAAATGTTGTGAATCAAGAACAAGGCAACATAATTGTTAAAGATTAAGGATCTTCGTCCTTCTAAGCATTATCTCCTTTCGGATATCACGATCTTCGACGAAGGTCATGAATGACACACCTTCATCATTATCAGCATAATAATTCATAGAAGTAATATGTTATATATTCATTCACTTACTCATTCATGTATCTAATTCGTAACATATGCATTCATGAACATTAACGGAATTTATATTACATCGATACCTTCGGCTTAATCGAAGGTGGTGACGTGGGAGCAAGTACAATCCAGCGTGAACAGTACGGGGGTAATGTTCTTCTATTTATACGCACGAGACACAGCCCGAGTAAAAATACATTTATGACCTTAACATGTACACATAATCATAACATAAACCATCAAGGATTAACCAGTCTTTTCCTCTTTGACTCAGCATCATGCTTGACCTTCATCGCCACCTTAAGCTGAAGTTGTTATCCTTCGGCCATAGCTTTGACATTCGTTGTTTTTGCTTTCAGATAATGTCTTCATGTCGAGGACCTTCGGCGGGGAAGAAGATCCTCAACATCACTTTACTAATGGTATCTTCGTATTGAGGACCTTCGGCGGAGAAGACCCCCAACAGTAGCCCCTTCGCGGTGCTAGATCATTTTTTTTCATAACGAGTTCGATCCGTGAAAAATACGAAGGCTTCTGGATGCCAAAGGTCCGAAAACACCTTCCATGAGCTTGTTATTAAAAAATGAATATAAACCTTACGATGCTTACCGGTCCACCGATCAGCCAGTACTCGCGTCTCGGCGGTTCGCCTTCTTCACCTGCGAGGCTATATAAATAGACGAGTTGGTGAGAATTTACCATAGCATTCATTGCTACTGCGTCGTTGTGCTGCTGAAATTTTTTACTGAAGCCTAAGCTTCTTTCTGTGAACTTGCGGCGTAAGCTTTGGACAAACGTTCAATCATTTAAGTGTAGCTTCGTCTGTCAAAAACTGAAATGGCTAGAGTGTGGTCCACTGCTTGAGTAGCACGTGAAAGAAAAGAGGCTGGAATTTCTGAGACAGCCCCCATCTCAGAAATGATGAGGCATTCTGGGTTGATTGTACAAGAGGAAAAAAGAACTGATTCCAACAAAAGATGTTGTTGATGCCAAAGCTAAATTAATCAATGCCGAAGCTGATAGTGAAAATGAAGATGATGATGGCATTTTAAGTCCGAGCAAACCCAGTCATGTTGAGTTCGGGAAATCCACAGTTAAGGAAGAAGATCTTGTTTTGATGAAAAATAGGATATTTTGGAGAGAATGATGACAAACTAGTTTGGTTTGCTAGGGAAGAGGTGATTCCAGAACCAAGAGATGATGAAGTCGTATTCTTCATAAGCTTCTTCAGGGCAGGACTTCGGTTCCTCCTATATGAGATGATTGGTGAGGTTCTAAAGAAGTTCGAGATTTACCTTCATCAACTCACCCCCAATGCCATAGTTAGACTTAGTGTGTACATATGAGCCCTCCGAAGCCAAGGGAAGAATTCCAATGCTAAAGGATTTTGTCGGGTGCATGAACTCCATTATCAGACGAAGGCTAGAGCTGATAGACTGCACAAGAACTTTGGATGCTACAACTTCGCATACCGAAAGGATACCAAGGCTCCCTGATTGGTTACCTCACTGAGTGGCTGACTGGCTGGATGAATGAATGGTTTTACGTGAAAGCTGATGAGAAAAAGAGAGAGAAGCTTATGAGTATGGTGATGAGTCCCTTAAAACTGAGCTTCGGCATGACACGATCCTTGTGCAACATGCAGCTCGGGTCCGCCTGCTAGTTGGCCTAAGTGGAGTTTAGAGTCGTGGGGGAGCATATTAGCACTCGAGACTTGGTGCAAGAATATTTGGCAAACAGAACATTTCCAACTTCCGGTGAATGGGGAATGCCTAAGAAAAAAGAAGAAGGGAATAAATATGAACTTGTATGGCTTCCCTATCGCTTCAAATTTCAAAAAAGCTTCGGCAAGCCGTGCGCCGAATGGTTGGAACTGATAGAGAAGATGTGCGATCAATTTCTTGGAAATTATACAAAGAAAGAAGATCAACTAATGACAGTCGCCTTCGGCACACGAGAGAAGCAGAGACTAAATCGGGTGATGGATGCCCTAGGCTTCGAGTACCCCAACTATGAAAGACTTGATGACGAAGTCGGGGGATTGAAGAGAAAGAGGGCTGTGGGTGTGCTGACAAGGCAAGCACAAAGGTCTGTTGAAGCGGGCATGAAGAAAAGGTTGACAAAGAAGCCGAAGTTGGCACCAAAGCCTTTGGTCCTAATGAAAAGAATGGTTACAAGTTCTGACCGCGAAGAAGGGGGACTTTCTCCGCCGAAGCATTTAGAAAAGACCCCTTCGCTAGCTTCTATTGGGGTGAAAGAAATCCTAGAGTTTCGTCAAGAAACTCCAATCAACAATGATATGATGACCTTTACCATGGTAACTTCGCTTTTGATGATACTTCTCCCCTGGCAGCAGAGTTGCAGGCTACCCCATGGCTACCTTCATACAAACCGCCACAACTCCCCATGTATGACGGGCATTCCGACCCGAAGCCATTCCTCATGAGCTACGAAGCAACCATATCATCATATGGTGGCAACACTGCTGTCATGGCAAAATCCTTCGTCATGGCAGTCAGGAGTGTGGCTCAGACTTGGTATTCTTCTCTTCGGCCGGGAACAATCACATCGTGGCAGAAACTGAAGGATATGCTAGTCACAAGCTTCCTAGGCTTGCAAACGAAGCTAGTGACTGCTCAAGCTCTATTCCAGTGCACATAAGACCATGAGGAGTACTTGCAGGCATATGTTTGAAGGTTCTTGCGACTTAGAGCCCAGGCACCAACGGTGCCTAATGAGATCGTCATTGAAGCCATGATCAAGGGGCTCTGATTAGGACCGACAGCACAATATTTTGCAAGGAAGCCACCACAAACCTTGGAGAAGCTTCTCCAGAAGATGGATGAGTACATCCGAGCTGAGAATGATTTCCGCCAGAGAAGGGAGGAAGCTTACAGGTATTCTGAGATGACTACGGGCTTCGGAGGAAGACTCCACCCTAGGCATGTTAGAATTATCCACAATCCCAACAAAAATGATGACAGGGCAAATCACACTCAGAGCAGCCAGCAAAGCTCACAATCTTCAGGAATGCAGCAAACTTTCTACAGGCCACCAGCCCCAAGAGATAGAGGGGGGAGAAGCTTCGGAGGAAGGTTTGGTAAGCAACCCAGGAGATTGTTATGCTTATTCTATGGGGAGGATAAGGGACACACGACAAGGACGTGCCAAGTCACGATCCAAAAGCAGAAGAAGATCGTTGAAGCCGAAGCGCGGCAGAATCAGCCGAAGCAGGTCTTGCATACTGCTTCATGCTATTCGCCATATACCCATGACGTCTGTTGCTTCGGCTAGTCATTCCCAAGCTGCTTGGGCTCAGTTGCCACCACCACCACCACTGGCGCCTACCTTGGTCCATAACCAGCAGCCAGAAGGGCATCACCAGGCACAACAACAGCGCGATACTCGGGAGGAGTCCGAAGCTCGCACAATCAATAGCACCATGCCTAAGTCAAGGTACATCTACTGAAAGTAGCACATCGCTTTGACCAGAAAGTGTCCTAATTCAATGTATTTTTACCTTTTTGCCTTTATATTTCCTCCTCAAAAGACAATACAAGGAGGTTTAACCTTCAGCTTGATGTAATAAATCTGTGGTTACACCATCGAGTGTAACAAAAAAGAATCAAGAAGCTCCAAAGTCGTTCCTAAGGGAATGCAGAGCTAAGATACCACCTAAGTAAAAGATGTAGGAGCTCCAAAGTCGTTCCTAAGGGGATGCAGAGCTTAAATGCCACCTAAGTCAAATGTGAAGAAGCTCCAAAGTTGTTCCTAAGGGGATGCAGAGCTTAGCTCCAAAGTCGTTCCTAAGGGAATGCAGAGCTAAAACACCACCTAAGAAAAAGGTGAAGAGACTCCAAAGTCGTTCCTAAGGGGATGCAGAGTCTTATCTTTTATGTTTCATGCGCCAACATCATTTGCATCACGCCATCACATCATATTGCATCATGACACTGCATCATACATCATTTTGCACCGACAAAAGCAGTGAAAAAACAATGAGAATTCTTCCTTCAACATTGGCAAAGACTCATGAAAGAGTATTGAAGAGGCATGGTCCATGCTTGTGACAGTACTATCATACGAAGTTTGCACTTTCAACAATGCTATTCCTACGCAACGTCTACAACAAGAATCAAACATCATACAGTTGCTTCGGCAAAGAAGGGGAATTTCTTTCTGAAGCGTGAAAAGAAGGGAAGGTGTTTTTTCGCCGCCGGCTCAAAAACGGTATGTACGAAGGTTCCACGCTTCACAAATAAATATATTACATCAATATACATGCAAATTGTTTATAAGTGTTTCTTACAAAACCAGGAATTATAGACAAAGACATGAAACTATCAAAAACACAAAGCTTCAGTCTTCCTTTTGTACTTCCTCGGCAGCCTCGTTCAGCAGCTTGTCGACAGCTTCGTCAATAGCGTCATTAGCAATTTTGATTACATCGAGCGCCTCCTTGACAGATGGGTCAACTTCAGGGTTATATGGCTCAGGAGGCGAAGAAAGCTTAGCTGCATTGAAACAGAAATATTTATCAGTGCCGAAGCTAAAAAACTCACGAAGCTAAGTTATAAAGGGCATACCTATAAGTCTGGCCCGCTCGGCAGCTTCCTCAACTCTTTTGGCCTCTTCTAAGGAATCATGAGATTCTTTCTCATTCCTTTTAATGGCTTCATCATCAATTTCCCATCCACCCTTCAGCCATACTTCGGAATAAAATTTCCCACCCAAGGTAGTAGCTTCGGCTGAAGGGTTTCTAACATCATTAGGTGAGAGGACGAAGTCTGGCTGAGCTACAGCCTTAGAATGATCTCAGCCAACCTTTTCCAAAATGGACGAAGCCCCACGGGCACCGGCAAAGGCACAGAAGTCCCCTCTGTCGCTAAGAATTTCCTCAAAAGCTTTGACCTTGTCGTTTATCCATTGAATAACTTCATCAGGATTTCCACAGATGAATTTTTGCTCGGAAGAAAATGCTCCAACTTTAGAAAAGCTATTCTTTAGATTTTTAGCACATTCCATAGCTATTTCATAGCATTTTTCCTTAGCAGCATGAAACTCAGCAACATTTTTCTGTGCCCTTGATCTCTCAATTTCACAAATTTCGTGTTTTAATACTTCAACATTAAAGTTCTCAGTTGCTTCGACAACTTTTCTCTTTAGCTCTTGAAAGTCGGCTTCATGAGCTTTGGCTTGAGCAGAAAGTCTGGCTTCGCTGGATTTTAATTTCTCCACCAAAGAGAGTAGGATCTTATCCTTTTCAAGAGCTTCGTTTCTTAATGTAATGACCTCCGAACGAAGGTTTCCAAGTGTTATTCGACAACTCTCATCCTCTGCATCTTTTTGGGCCATCAGAGCCTTGCTTAAAATCAAGCCCTGGAAAACAAAGAGTGAACACACTACGACGATAAGAAATACCACAAAAATAGTTCATCGTAACACAAATTGCAAAATGACAAACCAAAGTATACAAACCTTCAGGCTATTATAGGCAAGGCTATCTGCAAGCTGATCCTTAGTCATCGCAGACAAATCGAGTTCAAGCTTCGGATACCCCATGTTATCCATCATTTTACGGCAAAAATTGATCGCCTTACTGTCAGGTAGACAGTAGAGGAAATCATCATTGTTATCTCCTCTGTATACTAAGGACCCCTGGGGGTACTTCAGCTCCTTAGCATAATATTTAGTTTCGACAACTTGCTCTGCCGATAGCTGTTTTCCCGAAGCATGTCGAACAATAAAATTTATATCACTCTGAGGAGGTGCTTCGGGACCAGAGGTCGTGGGTCTTTCTGGAAGGCTCTCTTTCACAGGTTTTTCTGGTGCAGTTTCTGAAGGTTCCGCTTCAGCATAAGCAGCAAAAGTGCTTGCATTGACCATCTCTCTGGCATCTTCAATTTACCGCCAGAAGATTCGGCAGAAGTAGGAGGCGGTGTTTTCACAGATTCTAAAACAACATCAAAACACTAGCCATCCTTCTCTTCCTCGGAGTCCCTGTTGTAGTAGCTGACAGCTTCGGCAGCGCTGTCACCAGCATCTTTGGCTCCTCTGCTACCTTTTTCTGCTACCATTTATGATTCCGGCTCTCTGGCCGGGTCTGCAATAACTTCAATTGGCATAGCAGGAGCAGTCTCTGTTGCTAGGGGGTAGTTTCCGCCCTTTCAATTAACTTCGGCACATCGGCCATCTCAATATGCCTCGGTTTACGTGTCAAGACCTTGATTTTCTTCGTCTTCGGTGCACTAGTAGATGTCGAAGCAACGACTTTCCTTTTTCTCCCTTGCTTTTGGGCTAGAAAGCAGTAATCTGGGTAAACAAACCCAATAACACCAAACACTCTATTAAGCCTATTTTTGCCGCGAGCTCCGAAGGCAGCTGTCATAACTTCATCTTTTGCCCTCGAGTATGCTCCAAGCAGTTCATCACTTGTTTCCTCTATAGCGTCCAACCAATCATCATTTGTCTCATCAAATTGGCTTTTGAACCGAAAGGTATACTTTAGATAAGCCAAACCACTCTAGCTGGAGCCAGCGGCGGCTTCCTTCGGCATATCCCATTCGTTTGCAAGAGGCCATACTTTATATGCAATATGCTCTTAAACTAAATCTCTTGAGCCAATGTAGGTGCATATTATGTTGAAAGCAATTTGGCACGCCTGCACTTCATTCCCAAGTGCGATGGATGGCCTTCTAATGCCGAAGCATGACCATATGGGACGTTGGATAATGCCTCACATCTTCCCTCTGATTCAGGTCATTCTTCACATAAAACCATTCCTTCATCCAAGAACCTGGCCACTTCTTCCGGAATGTAGGCATAGGGTAATTCGCCTCAGAGCGAGACACGAAGTCGTAGCATCCAAAGTTGTTATGATACTGTTCTTTTTCTGCCGCCTTCGTCTGATAAGATAGCTCATGAATATTGTAGAAGCATCTCGCATCCAGCTCCAATCCTTTACTCCTCATGGCCCATATAAAAACGCCCACTATGATAAGAGCTTCGGGGTAAGCTGATGAAGATATATCTCTAATGTCTTCAAAACTTTGACTAGCATTTTGTGCAGCGGAAAGCGAAGCCTAGCTTTCATGAAGCTCCTGTAAACAACCACTTCATCACCTTCAGGGTGGGGACCGATGTCTTCTCCCCCAGCCCTCACTATTGACACATTATAAAAATACTTGCCTTTCATCGCTTCAATTTGCCCTTGTCGGATAGTAGATTTCCCAAAAACAACGTGGCTTGGACTCCACATTCGATCTTCGGCATCTTCGTTCTCACTCTCAACATCGAAGCTCTCAATGTCACTTGAATCACTAGATAGTCCAACTAGCATTTCATTGGTGATTTTTTCTACGTTGGTCCTTTCCATGGCTTCGTAGAAGCCAACGAGTGTGGGATCCACGCTTTTCTTATCCTCAGCCATTTTGGTGATGATTACTACAGAAAGCCGAAGCTCACAAAAAACTGCGCTCAAAGAATAGAAAAGCTAAAGCAACAACAGCAGCACGAAAGTTAGATTTCACGAAAAATATCTGCAACACAGCCTCCTATATATATACTTAGAACCCCACAGTTTGGTGGGTCACACCGTTCAGAATGATTCGCTATCCTAGCAAAGGAAGGTGTTTTTTTGGACCTTCGGCAAAAGGCCTCCGTCCACGTCGCAGTCTAAATTTGTTATAAAGGAACAAATTAATATCGCGAGGGGCTACTATTAGGGGCCTTCCTCTTCCGAAGGTCCTCAAAAACATGACTAACCATATATTTTCAGAATGACATGGATTATTATAGGGAGCTTCGTCTTCAGGATGGAAGTCTTTCTCTCAAGACGAAGGCGTACGAGATGAAGATATGATCTAAGGATGATAAGAATAAATGCCGAAGCTATAGCCAGAGTAACAACTTCGGCTTATAACGATGATGAAGACTGATGATGATGCTGACCGAAAGGGAAAAAGACTACTAAATTTACATGTTTCCGTGAATGGACGTAGCAAGAGGAGGCCTATGAAACGACTGTCATTCAAGCACTCACTTTGATGAGGACATCACTTCTATACATACAATAAATGGACCGATACCACGATCGCGTGCACGACAGCTAATTCTCTAGGTGTGTTCTACCCTAGTCAATTGTGTTTCAGAGCTTATACTTGGGGCCATGGATGTTTTAATGATTAGGAACCTTGGAGAGGACCAGCAAGGACTTAGGAAAGGTCTAGTTGTTGAGGAGGAGCAGCAAGGGCGCCTACAACAGGAAGGAGATCAAGTCCGACTCGGCTGCGACTCCATCTCGGGTTCCAGGACCAATCTGCACTAAAATGGACGCCCAAGATGCATCCGGACTCCGATTGCAACGGACTTGATATGGTTGGAAAGATAAGGAGATTATCTAACGAACCCAACTGGTTCCACCCTAAAATTTGGCCGGAGTCAACGGAAATCGTCGAAACAAGTCAGCGTTCAGATTCTGTTTTGGTGCTGCGACACCGTCTGTTGGGCCGTTGGGCCGTGTATCGTGTCGGAGCCCATTAGGGGCGCGTCCAGGGGTCACGCACGCCCTAATACTCTATTTATTCAGCAGCCGCTGTCACATTAGGGTTGGGTTTTGCTTAAGTTTAGATCTGTCGAGAACAGTCGTCGTAGATCGGTTTGTGAGACCCCAACTTGTGAGCTTATTCATTCATCCGCAATATTCTAGATTGTGTTCTTTCTTGTTCTTGCTTGTGTCTTCGATTCGCAGGCAAGGATTAGCCTTCATGGCGAGGTCAATCGCGCAGCGCACGGTTGATAACCAGAGGAGAAGTGGTGCTGCGATTGCGGGGTTCTAGTCGTGTTGATTGGAAGCCGGATCGTCTGTGTGACATCTCCACCAAATCGATAGTTATCTTCACCTGACGGAAGATCGGGCACCCCCATTCCTATCAAGTGGTATCAAAGACTCAGGTATTACCGTCAGGCTTACCCTAGTTTAGTTTAGGTTTTTCATCATATAACTCCAGATAATTGCCATACAAAAAATACGTTGTCCTATAACCCTGTTTAGCCTTGCAATTTCGTTTCAGATTGCTTTGTTGAATTTGTGTCCGTGTCGAGTCTTGTTGCTGATTTAGGTCGTGTCGTAATCGTAGTTCAACATCTCCATCGCTGTTATTTGTTTCCGCCGCTACCCCATCCACCTTACCCAGATTACAAGTCGAGACACCACATTACTCGATTTGTCCTCGCTAGCCGCCTTGTGTGAATTCTCGCCACGCTAGCCCTAGATTAGGTTGCAAACCGCATTGCATTGCAGCCCTCCTTGTTTCATCATCTAGCGCTTACCTATTGCTTATACCAGGGAGGTTTGTGCCCCTGTGCTCTATAGCCGCCGTTACGGTTCCTACCAATTTGTGCCCTGGAAAATCATAACTTGAGGTACCTTTCATAAAACGGGCATAACTTTTCGCTCGGTGCTCCGTTTGAGCTCAAATTTTTACAGCAGATTCCTGACTCCATTCTGGGGTGACCCAAACTGGCCTGAGGCCTGTTTGGTTCCGTCAAAAAATTCAAAAAAATTGGGAAGATAATTAAAAAAAATGTTTAAGTGTTTTCAAGAATTTTAGAGATCCTTTGTGATTTTCTCTAGGCCACAATACAACTCTGTTTCAAGTGAAATTTTGTGTGCTTCCATCAATTGTGATTTTGGATCAGTGATAAAAAAATTCAGAAAATTTCGAGCTCGTTTGCTGGTACTACTTTGGAAACGCGCCTTTGATTTCTACTAGTGCTGAAAAATCTGCGCTATTTACAGAACTGCCATTCTGCTAGTTTGTTACTTTTATCTTGTTGTGCTTCGATAGGACACGTCTTAGCCAGCAATTGTGACTTGTGCTTTGGACACTTATTGAACTTCGCTAATCTGCACTCGATTTTGTTCCACATTCACATACATATTGTGCCTGTCCTACAGCTCCACATATTATATCTTCTGATCAATACAGATTTGACCTTGCAATCGCGGTTTCACTACCTCTTGGTAAGTATCACGCACCAGCCTTCGATTGTACCATTCTTTGCTTGTATTTCGTCAGACACTTGTAAGAGCTTGGTAAGATACATTAGAGCGTGTTCCGAGAGGAGCGTGTAGTGAGATTATTAGGGATAACCTTCACCGTTTGTTTCCTGTTTTTGTGTTTCGATGGCAGGCGACGACAAAGAAGCAAGGATCCCTACAGACTTCGATGAATGTGTTAGCCGCCAAGATCTTGAGGCAAACAACAAGCTCCTAAAGGAGCAAATGGAGGAGACGATCCACAAGTCAGTGCATGATGCCTTTATTAACATGGACCTTGGCAGGACTTACGAGAGGCTGGATCGACGATTGTCCCAGATCGTCGACAGACTTGCTGTGTTGGAGACACAACAACAAGCACCGCCACCACCTCCTCGTCCACGTCTTCCCGATGATGCGGTGATTGATGAAGAAGGTAATTATGATGAAGCGGCCACCAGAGATTTGCGCCTCCGTCGTCATCTTCATCAAAACACAAAAGGTATGCCACACCGCTAGCAAGGTAATAACAATCGTGCTCCTGACGACCCTTATGCTTAAATTAAATTTTCTATACCATCTTTTTCGGGTCATTATGATGCTGAGGGATATCTTGATTGGGAGATGACGATAGAACAGAAATTTGCTGCCCACCTTGTACCTGAACGACATCAAGTTAGACAAGCCACTAGTGAATTTAAAGATTTTGCTATTGTCTGGTGGACTGGTCTAGTTGGGGATGGTAGAGCACCTACGACTTGGGAAGATCTTAAGGTAGCTATGCGCGATATATTTGTTCCCCCATCTTATCATAGAGAATTGCGTAAGAAATTGATGTGTTTAGAGCAAGGGGATAAATCTGTTCAAGATTATTATGCTGAACTTCAGAAGGGATTGCAACGTTGTGTGATAGTAGAGGGACATGAGGACGCTCTTTGCCGTTTTTATTCAGGTTTGCGGCGTGACATTCAGGACATTGTGGATTACAAAGAATTTAACACTGTCAACAAGTTGTTCCAGTTTGCTATGCTTGCAGAGAAGAAATTGCAGGGACGCCAACATCGACCTAGGGCTACTTTTGGTGCCTCCTCTGCATCACGGACGCACACACCTGCCTCGAGTCATACTCCCTCGACACCTGCTGCACATGTTGGTAACCTTCCTTTGCAGGTACCCGCCAAGAAACAGAATTCACCAGCACCTACAGCACCTTCCAGTGGTCGTTCTTCGGGTATTGTTTGCCACCGCTGTCATGGGATTGGTCACGTGAAGAAGGATTGCCCGAGTCAGCAAACATACATTGCTACAGATGATGGCTACATTAGTGCTTTCGACGGTGAGGGTGACGATGATTATTCCAGTGATGTTGCTGCTAATGATAATGCCATACTTGGTGCTGATGCTACGGTGAACCTTCGAAGCATCATGGTGCAGCGTGTTCTTAGTTCTCAGCCTGAACCATCAGAGAAGCAACAACGCCATAATTTATTCCAGACTTTCTTCTCCATCGAGAATCGGCGTGCACGTGTTATTATTGATGGTGGAAGCTGCAATAATTTGGTGAGTTCAGATTTGGTCAAGAAGCTTGGCTTGACCACACGTCCACGGCCACATCCAGTGGATCAATGATTCAGGCAAGGTTAAGGTAACACACATGGTACGAGTGCATTTCTCCATTGGTATGTATTCTGATTATGCGGATTGCGATGTAGTACCTATGGAAGCTTGTTCTCTTTTGTTGGGTAGACCTTGGGAATATGATACTGATGCATGTCACCATGGTAGGAGTAATACATACACTTTTAGGCATAAAGATAAAAACATTACTTTGTTACCTTTGACTCTTACTGAAATTGTACAAGCTGATAAAGATAGAGCTGCAAGTACCCATAAGGAACCAACTAATGAGACAAAAATTCAGCAACAAATTAAATTGAAAGCTCCTGTCATGCTTACTACTAAATCTGATCTTCTTGAACCTCATGCTACTGATGCTTGTTGCTATGCCTTGGTTTGCAAAGATGCTTTCTTTTCTATTGATGATATTGCTACACTTTGCCTGCATCTGTGACTAACCTTTTGCAGCAGTTCCGAGATGTTTTTCCCTCTAAGTTACCTCCAGGACTTCCTCCCATTCGTGGGATTGAGCACCAAATTGATTTGATTCCTGGAGCGAGCTTGCCCAACCGTGCTGTTGGACCATTTAATATTTCAGATTTAAAGCCATATTTGGGAAAATAATATGAGCTTGAGTCGAGGACGACTCCACTTCAAGAGGGGGAGGATGATGAGGACATCACTTCTATACATACAATAAATGGACCGATAACACGATCGCGTGCACGACAGCTAATTCTCCAGGTGCGTTCTACCCTAGTCAATTGTGTTTCAGAGCTTACGCTTGGGGCCATGGATGTTTTAATGATTAGGAACCTTGGAGAAGACCAGAAAGGACTTGGGAAAGGTCTAGTTGTTGAGGAGGAGCAGCAAGGGCGCCCACAACAGGAAGGAGATCAAGTCTGACTCGGCCGCGACTCCATCTCCGGTTCCAGGACCAGTCTGTACTAAAATGGACGCCCAAGATGCATCCGGACTCCGATTGCAACGGACTTGATATGGTTGGAAAGATAAGGAGATTATCTAACTAACCCAACTGGTTCCACCCTAAAATTCGGCCGGAGTCAACGGGAATCGTCAAAACAAGTCAGCGTTCAGATTCTGTTTTGGTGCTGCGACACCGTCTGTTGGGCCGTTGGGCCGTGTATCGCGTCGGAGCCCATTAGGGACGCGTCCAGGGGTCACGGACGCCCTAATACTCTATTTATTCAGCAGCCGCTGCCACATTAGGGTTGGGTTTTGCTTAAGTTTAGATCTGTCAAGAACAGTCGCTGTAGATCGGTTTGTGAGACCCCAACTAGTGAGCTTATTCATTCATCCGCAATATTCTAGATTGTGTTCTTTCTTGTTCTTGCTTGTGTCTTCGATTCACGGGCAAGGATTAGCCTTCGTGGCGAGGTCAATCGCGCAGCGCACGGTTGATAACCAGAGGAGAAGTGGTGCTGCGATTGCGGGGTTCTAGTCGTGTTGATTGGAAGCCGGATCGTCTGTGTGACATCTCCACCAAATCGATAGTTATCTTCACCTGATGGAAGATCGGGCACCCCCGTTCCTATCACACTTGCTCGGATGAGGAACAAACAATTATGTTTTTGGGGGGAGTACAGTGCCATCGACACGACTGTTGCATCAACTAGGACAGCTACAAGCCTATATCTACCAGCAGTATGTCTACTCCGGGGTATAAACCTTATGTTCAATCGTTCACATTTATGCTTGTCTATACTATATTCATACTAAACATATTTGATTCACAAGCACCTTACAATTGTCACTAGTTTCATAACAACTTTTTGGATTAAAATACAACTAAAAAAGTCTAACTTTGTAACAATCTAAAAGCATGATATTACTTTTTGGGCTATATGCTTTTCTAGTGTGCTAAAACCAAATATTTTGACGGAGCACAATATAAAATATGTTGTCAAAGATGTGTACTATAATTGACAACCATGCATTGCTATTTCATTGTCGAACCTAGATCAACTAGACCACACACTACGAAACAGAAGTGTGTGTTCCAGCATACGAATACTATGATCAAGGAGACAATAATTGACGTGTTAGAAGATTCCATAATAGACTCTTATGTGGTGATGCCCACTAGAAGCAGAAGTAGAAAAAACTCATGAGATACATCTATTGGCGGACTGCATTATTGCAAAGTTGCCACATACTTGGACTATCTCGCTACCTCTCTAAAACATAAGAGATAAGAGTTTGACATTGCTAACCTCATTAGCTCTTTGATGTTGAAGAGAAGATGAGAGCAAAAGATGTATGACAATGATATATACAAGGGGTACCTGAGTACACTACAATGAATAATACCCTAACAGGAGGGACCAGAAACTCAGAAACGCTACCTAGGGACTCAAGCCATATGTCAAGAGGACACCTGATTCATCTAGGAAAGATGGAGGTACATGACCTTATCAAATTAATATATAAGGTCTATATCCATTTAATATGGTAATGTCGATAGAACTAAAAGTCCTCGATAAACTAGGCTTGGAGATAAGTATTTTGATACGTATATTTATCTGGTATGATACTAGGTAACCTTTCTGTAAGCACCCCTCCTTGTACTATAATTGAGGCACCTAAAGAGGTCAGAGCATAAGATAATATGCAATAGCCACAAACACACATGATATAGGATATTATCTTATATCGAGAGCTGAAACCTATCTAAATATTTTTATCTGCTTTGCATTTACCTCTAGTTCTCGATCTTGTGGTCTACCCCATAAATTCACTTACAAATAACCCTCAATAGTTGTCGTGCCAGGTAGGGGAACATGAGGATCATAATTTATCTAAAGGCAATATTGGATTTCACACTAGGAGAAGCTTCTAGTTTTGATGCCTCAAGATTAGTTGTTGACCCACACATAAGCTTTAGGCTATTTCGCAGTCACCAATGGCTTTAATACTCCTTCATAGGCCATTATAAGATCCATCCAATACTTTGATGAATCCGAGACGATCCGACCCCACAACGATGACTCAAACTCGAGTTCTATATAAATCCAAACTTTGACTCCTACTCGGTCCTAGATTCGAACTCACACACTGAACATGATGGACAAACCACCTGTATAGTTCAAAATCCCGACACTCCAGCTATTACATGGCCGAGTCACCTCTAGGTTGTGTCCTCGAATGACCCATCTCGGAGCACCCCAAGCCTCCAACAACTCGGCTAAATGAGAACCGCACTGACCTGTCAAGCAAAGCCATAGTTTTTTTGATGAACTTGAACAACGAACAAGGCTTCCACTGCATAACGGTATCTAGTTCAAGTTGCCCTTAGTATTCATTGCCTTCTTACTTTTGATTTGCATTTTTTGGTGAGGCAATGAGGTTTAAAGGCCACTAGTTTCTCTGTTTTGGTGCTTAATGCCAAAGGGGGATAAATAAAGGCCAAAGCAACTGGATCAACTACTACTTGTGAATTTCAAAAACTATTATGTTTAATACTTGTTGTTTGGTCAAAACCCTCTTATTGCAAAAATATTTTCTTGTGGGGGAGAAATCTTTATTATGGGAAAAGGGGGGAGGTTTTTATGGTTGATCAAAACTAGTCTTGAAAACTGTTTTGATTTGCTAAAACATAATATTTCAACATAGAAGTAAGGAAATGAATTTGTATTGTGAAAACAAACCAAGTTGTGGCAAAATGATCCAAATATGCCAAATCCTAGATGTTGGGGACTTGTTCTCAAATGCTATGAATTAAGAACAAGGCAACACAGAATGTTAATGGTTAAAGACCTTCGTCCTACGAAGCATTATCTCCTTTAGGATATAATGATCTTCACACGAAGGTCATGAAGGACGTACCTTCATCATTTCGGCATATAATAATGAAAGTAGAAGCATATGAAACATGGAAAAATAACATGAATAATCATATGACAACATCAGAACATTTTTATTATACTATCATGAATAAACATGAACAATATCGAATTATATTTATACATTCGGCTTGACAGAAGGTAAATATCCAGATGCGACGTGCGAGTGAATACAAGTCAGCGTGAACAGTACAGGGTTACTGTTCACCTATTTATAAGTGCGGGACGCAGCCCGGTCGAAATTACATTTATGCCCTTGACAACAGATCACAAATATGACACAAGCTATTGGGGACTGAACAGTCTTTTTCTCTTTAAGTCGGTGCCGCCCTTTGTCTCAAGGCATGTTATTATGCCGAAGCTTTCTGGGTTGTGTCTTCGGCTTGTGCCTTCATGCTGTATCAATTCGCATATCATACTGCCGAAGGTGTTTTTGCATGGAGGACCTTCGGTGAAGAAGCAGGCCCCCAACAGTAGCCCCTTCGCGGTGCTAGATCGTTTTTCGTAACGAGCTTGATCTGTGAAAAAATCTTCGAAGGCTTCGGAATGCCGAAGGTCCAAAAAACACCTTCCTTGAACTCGTTGCCGAGAAATGATTAAAATATTCCAAGTGTCAGGTGGCCCACCGCTCAGCGGGTACGAGCGATCTGTCGATTCACCTTCCAGGCACCAAGTGGTCCACCGTTCAGCGGGTGCGGGGGATTTGGCGATTCACCTTCCCACCTGTAGCACTATATAAACAGACGGGTAGGTGTGGAGTTACCACAACATTCATTTCCATTGCACTGTTGTGCTGTTAAAAAATTTGACCATAGCTGAAGCTTTGTTACTGCACTCTCGAGCGGACCATCATTTTGAGCTAGCTTCGTCAAAAAAGAGAGCTTCGACAAAACTACAAAAGATGTGAACTTCATAAAAACCGCAAAAAATCCATCAGATGGCCAGGGTACGCTCGACTCCAAGGGTGACTCGTGAAGGAGAAGAGACCGAGACCACCGAGATAGCTCCGATTTTCGAAGTCATGAGACAGTCTGGTTTAGTTGTGACAGAGGGAACCGTTGACGAAGGTACACCTGCTGCCGAAGCTGAACAGGCTGATATTGAAGAAAATGCTGATGAAGAAGAGGAGGATTATAACATTTTGATCCCATCAAAACCCAGCCACCTAGATTTGATTTTACGAGGAAGTTTGCTGATAAAGGTCTATTTTGTATAGAGTATGCTACTGATCAAAGCACTGCAAATGCAACAAGACCTCGAGGATAAAAAGAACAAAATTATAATCGAAGGTATAGAGAGCAAAATCAAAGAATACAAAGCTTCCCTTGAAAAGAAAGATTTCCTACTCCAAGCAGCGGAAGGTTCTCTTGCAGAAGCACAAACCGAAAATGCTAGATTAAGCAGGGAGCTTCTCCAAAAATCAGAGAGCTTCAAACAAAAAAGAGAAGATTTGCAAACAAAATGCGAAGCTGAAGCTGCTGAAAATATGAAGCTAAAGCAATCCTTGGAAGAGCTTCGGAACATGTGTCTGGATTTTGGCAGCCGCTGCGTACGGCGACTAAAAAAGGTTTTTAACTCGGTTGGGGCCAGTGCTGAAAAGTTTACCCATTCAGCTGAAAACATATCCAGCACCTTCGAACATATTGAAGGCGAAGTAGAGGCACTCGACGAAGTAATAGCCGGGCACGTTGACTTCTGTGCCCTGCTAGCTTCTCGTGGCACAGCCGCAGCATTTTTGAAGGCTGGCTGTAAGCACGCAAAAATTTAAATAGACCAAACTTCAGCCTATCTGCATCGGATTTGGTTGACATCTCCAATATAGCCCGAAGCATAGAGAGCAGATTGGTCGAGAGTTGGTTAGTGACGAGGCCCGAAGCCTGCTAAAGCCGGTATGATACTTATACCTATTGCTCGCTCTCTTGTAATTACTTTTTACCTTATACTGCTTTGTTATGTATAGGATGATGATGCCAAAGGTCAATAGTCCGAAGCTCATTTCGAAGTTTGCTGAAGCTGCTGAACAAAGCTTAGAAACATTTGAAATATTTTTGTAAATTTGTTCATACCTTGTAATATATTTTTACCTTTGCATCCGTGTATGAATTGCTTGGCTGTGGACGAAACTTGTATCTTTTGAGCTGAAGGCGAAAAACACCTTCCCTTCTTTTCGTACACAACGAAGCATATCTTGCTTCTTTATGCTCATTGAAGCATTGTTATCAAAGCTGAAGTTTCTGTTTGTGCTTTATGTTATGATGATGATGATCCTACGAATGTCTACATGAATGTGTATGAATGCAATGAAATGTTGTAATGTAACATGCAAATGAATGTCCAAATACACACACGAAGCCACACCCAGACTCTGCTTCCCCTTAGGAACGACTTTTGAGTCTTAAGCTCTGCATCCCCTTAGGAACGTCTTTTGAGCTTCTTCACCTTCTATTTCGGTGGTATAAGTTCTGCATCCCCATAGGAACGACTTTTGAACTTCTTCGCCTTATATTTCGGCAGTATAAGTTCTGCATCCCCTTAGGAACGACTTTTGAACTTCTTCGCCTTATATTTCGATGTATTTGGCTCTGCATTCCCTTTGGAACAACTTTTGAGAAGAAAACTTACACTGCGCTCCTTAGGAACGACTTTTTGTAGCTTTGTCATGCTCTGCATCCCCTTGAGGACGTCTTTGAGCTTCTCCCTGTTTTTCTATTTGCACTCAATGGTGCATGCTCAGATTTTACATATTACATGTTTTGGGGGATTTCGCCCTTGTAGGGCTAAATAAGAATGAAAAATTACAAGCTATGGCCCCATTAAAAACCTTTCTCCCCTCTTGAAAAGGAAAAGAGTGCCATAGGAAAAATGGAAAAAGATTACAACATATTACACATAGTATGGCAGAAGCTCATCCGCATTCCAAGACCTGGGTATGTCGTTGCCGTCCATATCCTTCAGTCTATAAGAACTGGGCCTCGACGATGATACTACTAGAAAAGGACCTTCCCACTTCAGTTGTAACTTGCCCACTGTGTCTGGGTTAGCCACTCTCCTAAGCACCAGATGCCCTAGCTTGATATTTTTCAACTGAACTTTTCTGTCACGCCATTTTACTGTTTCGGCCTGATATTTATTGATGTGCTCTATTGCTTGAAGTCTGGTCCCCTCTATAGTATCTTTTGTTACTTGATAATCAGCTTCATCTTCTGCCGAAGCTATTGTTCTTATTGACCCTGTCTTTGCTTCTTCTGGAGTTATTGCTTCGTCACCAAATAGGAGTTTGAAGGGTGTAAATCCTGTTGACCTTGACGTAGTTGTGTTGTGGCTCCACACCACTTTAATTAGTTCGTCTGGCCACTTTCCTCTAGGCTGGTTGAAGATTAGCTTCATTATTCCTGTCATTATAATACCATTCATTCTTTCTACCATGCCATTGGATTCTGGATGCCTAACTGATGCAAAGTGAATCTTCGTACCAATTCGGTCACAAAAATCCTTGAATGCTTCAGCCTCAAATTGCGTACCATTGTCCATGGTTATTGCCTTCGAGACGCCGAAGCGACAAACAATATTCCGCCAGAAGAATTTTTGGACGGTAGCCAAAGTTATTGTAGCCAAGGGCTTCGCCTCAATTCACTTGGAAAAATATTCCACTGCTACTACAACATACTTCAAGTTGCCTTGTGATGGTGGAAGTGGACCCAACATATCTAAACCCCATCTTTGCAATGGCCAGGTTGGCTATATTAGATGAGTGAGCGACGAAGGTTGCCTCTGGTCCTTTGCACATTTTTGACAGTTTTCGCACTTTTGAACCAGATCTGCTGCATCCGAAGCTGCCTTCGGCCAATAAAATCCTTGCCTAAAAACCTTTCCCAACAAAGGCCTGGACCCAATGTGAGATCCACACAGACCTACATGTATTTCCTTTATTAGCTTTATACGTTTGGTTCTGGATAAGCACTTGAGGAGTGGAGAGCACACTCCATGCTTGTACAAATCCCCTTCTATCATGACATATGGTCTTGTCCTTGCTTCCATTCTTTTATTATAAACTTCGTCATCCGAAAGACAATTTCCTTGGAGGAAGGATATGATTTCAGTCCTCCAATCTTCACTATACAGGCGATATTGTGAGGATTGCTCTCTCCATAATTTCAACCGAAGGTGCTTTTATTGTCTCAAAGAATACTTCTGAAGGTAAAGGGAGCCCCTGTGCTTCTGACTTGGCCAGTAGGTCTGCATGCTCATTTTCCCCTCTTGGGATATTTTTTACAGAAAAACCTTCGAAAGAAGCCTCCAACCTTCGGACTGTGTCCAAGTATTTTTCAAGCTTTGGGTCCCTTGCCTTGCTGCTTTTATCCACATGGCCAGAGATGACTTGGGAGTCAGTCACTACAGGAATTCACTTAATTCCCGTCGGCCTGAAACCGACGGGAATAAGCCCTAAACCGACGGGAATAAGTAATTCCCATCGGTTTCAGGCCGACAGGCGTCCCTTGTCGGGGATAAGGTTATCCCCGTCGGCGGCTGACGGGAATAATTAATTCCCGTCGGCTAGAAAGCAACACGAAGATTGAATTTCTGCTTCTTGAAGCAGTCATAGGCTTCCACACCTTGCCATAGCTTCTTTAACTCTTCAATCAGTGGTTGAAGCATCACATTGAGGCGTACGCCAGGATGCTCAGGCCCAGGTATAACAAGACATAGGAACATAAACTCATATTTCATGCAAAGAGCAGGTGGAAGGTTGTACGGTATGGCAATGACAGGCCAACATGAATACGACGCAGCGGTCATATTGAACGGCGTGAAACCATCAGTTGCCAAGCCGATACGAACGTTTCTTGCATCGCTGGCAAAATCTGGATCAAATTTGTCAAGAGCCTTCCATGCATCACCATCTGACGGGTGCACCATTAACCCATCTTGTCTGTCCGTACAATCTTTATGCCACCTCATGTGCATAGCGGTCTTCCTCGAGAGAAACAAACGTTTCACTCTAGGAGTGAGAGGCATGTACCGAAGCTGTTTATGTGCAACCTTTGTCACCACCTTCTCACCATCTTCATTTACAAGCTCCACATACCTCGACTTCCCACATTTTAAGCATTTTTGTTCTCTGCCATGTTCCTTCCAAAAAAGCATACAGTTGTCTTGGCAAACATCAATCTTCTCATACTCCATACCAAGACCTTCAAGCAATTTTTTGGACTGGTACATGTCTTTGGGCATCTTATGACCCGTAGGAAGAACCTCGCTAATCAAATCCACAAGCTCCTTGTAACAATTAATTGAAAATGCAAACTTGGACTTGATTGACATCAGTCGGGTCACGAATTCGAGCACGGTCACGTTAGTGTGCCCGTGAAGAGGCTCTTCTGACGCTTTAAGTAGGTCGAAGAACTTCTGAACCTCCGGTGTAGGTGAATCATGATGATCTGGTGCCAGTTCAGGCTGCAGATCCTCAAGCATCTGGTCCATCCTATCAACATCATCTTCACCGTCATCAACTTCTACTTCTGCTGCTCGTTCAACATCTTCACCATGGAGATACCAGACCTTATAGCCTGGCACGAAACCATGCGAGCACAGGTGTAGTGTGACCTGCCTCTTGGTGTGGCTTGTCATATTTCTACATTTATTGCATGGACACCTAATATTATCTATTTGTGACAAAGCAGCTGCATGGTCCAGAAACATCTGCGTCTTGGCAAACCATTCACTTGTGTGACACCCACCCTTGTTGAAACCTTCATACATCCAATCACGTCTATCACCCATTATTGCGGCTGTGTGTACGAGTAAAGAGTGTGTGAGACAATATCACGTTTCTAAACGTAACACATACATCTATAGGTAAGTAGTAAAACTATATATATATATATACATAAATAACTATATATATACATAAAAACTATATATATACATAAATATATAGTTATATACATAAATAACATTAAATTTATCAATAGCGAAACCTTCATACAACCTAATATGATAAGTTAAATCTATTCAATAAATAACATCAAATTCAACAATTTAATAGAATAAGTTAAATTTATTATAATAATAGAATTAATACTTATACGTAACATCAAGGCACACATGTGATATTAAACTAACTCTATTCACACTCTAATCATATGTTATATTAAACTAACTCTAATTACACTCTAATCACACCCTAAACTAACTCTAATCACATGAAAGTTAACTCCCGTCGGCCATAAAAAACCGACGAAAATAAACATTTATACACACATTTAACAATAACACTCGCATTTACATTAAATAATTCAAACAATAATATACCTTAACGGTCCGGGGCGGCTGCGGCGCTCCGCGGAGGTGGCGTTGGTGGCGGCGAGCAGCGGGCGACGCTTCGGGGGTGGGCGGCGCAACGGGGACGGGCTGCAGACGGCTCTCCGGGGCCGGCGGCGCGGCGGACGGCGCTCCGGAGGCGGGGCGGGCGGCGGTCGTTGCTCCTGGAGCGGGCGGCGCTTCGGGGGCGTGGGCGGGCGGCGGGCGGCGCTACGGGGCCGGCGGCGCTACGGGGGCGGAGGCGGCGCGGCGAACGGCGCTCCGGGGCGGTGACGGTTGCGGGCGGCGCTCCCGGGGCGGCGGCGGGCGCGCTCCTAGGCCGCGGGCGGCTGGCCAGGGCGGTGGTGGGCGGCGGCCGGCGTCGGGGGCGGGAGTTCTCCGGCGGCGGCGTACGTGGCTTGGAAACCGAGAGGAAGCGAGAAAATGAGCCGCGCAGGATGACCGCCGGCACATAAAGCATTAATTCCCGTCGGCTGGCATCAGGGCCGATGGGAATTAGTTAACTCCCGTCGGCTGGCGGCTGGGCCGACGGGAGTTAAAATAAAGCCCATCGGCTGGCGGCTGGCCGACGGGAGTTAAAATTAAGCCCGTGGGCTGGAATTAAGCCGACGGGAGTTACCTAATTCCCGTCGGCCCGAGCTCGGGCCGACGGGAATTAAAATGGCCGACGGGAATCTTCCTGATTCCTGTAGTGAGTTTTAAGAATCGCCCTTCTTATTCCCATTGCCTTTATCTTCCGAAGCCCCAATAGAAGGGCTTCGTATTCAGCAATGTTGTTTGTACAACTAAAGTCCAATCTTGCTGCATAGCATGTTCTAACTTTAGAGGGCGCTACTAAGACAGCAGCGGCTCCTGCGCCGAAGGTTCCCCAAGAACCATCATAGAAAACTGTCCAGGCTTTGGCGTCCTTTGTTACTTCTTCCTGAGCCCCTGGCGTCCAATCGACGATGAAATCTGCCAACGCCTGGGACTGAATTGAGGACCTATGCACAAAATCTATAGAAAATTCATTGAGCTCGGCAGCCCATTTTCCGATCCTCCCAGTAGCTTCTCTATTCCTCATTATGTCTTTTAGAGGTTGCGACGAAGGAACAATTATATTGTATGCTTGAAAGTAATGCTGAAGCTTCCTGGAGGCCATCAACACAGCATATAGCACCTTCTCCAATTCTGTATAATTTTTCTTTGAAAAGCTTAAAACTTCAGAGAAAAAATATACTGGTGCTTAATTTTTGACCTGACCATCTTGCTTCTCCTATACAAGCGCCGCACTAACTGCAGAGTGCGAATCTGCCACATATAAGAGCAATGGAGCCCCTGGCGAAGGTGGAGTTAGTGTTGTCAAATCGATCAAGTATTGCTTTAACTCTTCGAAAGCCTTTTGTTGAGCCGGACCCCACTGAAAAACTTCGGCTGACTTCAGTATTTCAAAGAATGGCAGATTTCTTTCTGCTGATCTGGATATGAATCTATTTAATGATGCCAGTATTCCTATCAGCCGTTGGGCCCCCTTTTTTGTATTTGGCGGCTCCATCCGAAGGATAGCTTCGATCTTATTGGGGTTGGCTTCGATTCCCTTCATTGAAACCAGACAGCCAAGAAACTTGCCCTTCTTTACTCCAAAAACACACTTTTCTGGATTTAATTTCAAACCAGCTTGCCTGAAATGGGCGAATGTTTCTTGCAAGTCAGCAATGTGATTCTCTTGCTTCGTGCTCTTCACTATGATATCATCAATATAAGTCAGCACATTCCTACCTATTTGAGAATGAAGGACCTTGGATGTCATTCTGCTGAAGCTTCCTCTAACATTCTTAAGCCCCTTAGGCATCCGAAGGTAGCAATAAGTGCCACTAGGAGTTATGAAGCTGGTCTTTGGCTCATCTTCCTTTTTCATCCAAATTTGATGATAACCTGAGTAGCAGTCCAATAGACTCATGAGCTCCGAAGAAGCTGCTGCATCTACAAGGGAGTCTATTCTTGGCAATGGGAACTCGTTCTTTGGGCATGCCTTGTTGAGATATGTGAAATCAATACACATTCTCCATTTGCCATTAGCCTTCTTCACCATAACAGTGTTAGCTAGCCATTCTGGATATGTTACTTCTCTGGTAACACCAGCACTGAGAAGCCTCTTTACCCTGTTCTGAGCACCTTCAGCTTTATCATTAGACATCTTCCGAAGTCTTTGCTTCCTTGGTCTGAAAGATGGATCCACATTAAGTGAATGTTCGATGACATCTCTGTTGACACCACAAAGATCATTAGCTGTCCAAGCAAAGACATCTTTGTTGTTGAACAGAAACCTTATCAGAGTTTTTTCCTGCTCATCAGATAACTGAGACCCCAGCAGTACCCACTGATCTTCTATATCTTCACATAAAAGCATAGGCTTCGGCTAATCTGCCGAAGCAGCCTTCTCTCTTTTGTGTTTGTATTGTTGACAAGATTCGGCTCCATCTATGTTATGTATTGCCTTTGAATCTGTCCAACTTCCTTCAGCCCTTCTAGCAGCTTCTTGACTTCCGTGGACAGCAATGGCCCATTGTTCCAAAGGTATCTTCATGCATAAGTGTGCTGGATGAAGTATTGCTTCGAAGGCATTAAGTGTTCCTCGACCAATGATTGCATTGTATGGGTATTCCATGTCGACAATGTCAAAAACAACTTGCTCAGTTCTTGTGTTGTGGACATAGCCGAAGGTAACTGGCATTGTGATTTTACCAAGTGCCACAATCTGCAGTCCTTCGGAGCCACATAGAGGGTGTGTAGCATCATGAATCTTATCCTCTGGTTCTTTCATCTACCTGAAAGCCTTTGCAAATATAATATCCGCTGCACTGCCTGTGTCGACCAGAACATTTTGGACCAGGAAACCCTTGATGACACAAGATATGACCATAGCATCATTGTGAGGATAGTCTTTTAGCTGAAGATCCTCCTAGGAGAAGGTGATTGGAATGTGGGACCACTTGGACCTGACGAAGGGTCCTTGCACCCCAACATGCTGCACTCTTCTCTGTGCTTCCATCTTCTACTTCTTGTTAGCTAGCTTTGAACTTGAACCGCCCATGATCGGGAGCACCAGCTTCGTAGCCGAAGGTGCCACGACTTGGTTGTTGAACGAAGCCATCAGCTCAATAAGTGGAAGTGAGTTCACCGGAGGTGGGCGCCAATGTTGGGGACTTGTTATCAAATGCTATGAATTAAGAACAAGGCAACACAGAATGTTAATGGTTAAAGACCTTCGTCCTTCGAAGCATTATGTCCTTTAGGATATAATGATCTTCAGACGAAGGTCATGAAGGACGTACCTTCATCATTTCAGCATATAATAATGAAAGTAGAAGCATATGAAACATGGAAAATTAACATGAATAATCATATGACAACATCAGAACATTTTTATTACATTATCATGAATAAACATGAACAATATCGAATTATATATATACCTTTGGCTTGACAGAAGGTAAATATCCAGATGCGACATGCGAGTGAATACAAGTTAGCGTGAACAGTACAGGGTTACTGTTCACCTATTTATAAGCGCGGGACATAGCTCGGTCGAAATTACATTTATTGCCCTTGACAACAGATCACAAATATGACACAAGCTATTGGGGACTGAACGGTCTTTTCCTCTTTAAGTCGGTGCCGCCTTTTGTCTCAAGGCGTGTTATTATGCCGAAGCTTTCTGGTTTGTGTCTTCGGCTTGTGCCTTCATGCTGTGTCAATTCGCATATCATACTGCCGAAGGTGTTTTTGCTTGGAGGACCTTCGGTGAAGAAGCAGGCACCCAACACTAGACTTATTCTATTGGTGTTTCGTTTTACTTCAATTTGCAAAAGTTATCTCATAATTGGGTATGTTAGTCTTTTGTTGCTTTTAAGTGTGTTGGCATAAATCACCAAAAGGGGGAGATTTAAAGGGAAACGTGCCCTTGGACCATTTCTAGTATGTTTTGGTGATTAAATGCTGAACACATTATCTTGTACTAACATCTTGACGTATGAGCATAAGCACAAGTATTTGAAAGGTAAATTGAGAAACATGGGAGAAGTGGATATTTGTGTATATTGCAAATTCTTTTGCATGGAAGGAACAAAGGTATGATTCTAGCACTTAGTGAATTGTTTGAGTTACTAACTATCTTTATCTAAGTGCTAGGAAACTACACAAGTTGAACCATTTTTGTATAAATGGTATTTGTCTAAGTGTGGACAAACTTGTGCCAGTCTAGGAGCGCAGGACTGTCTGATGTGCACCGGACAGTGTACGGTGCCCAGGCTAGACAATCGGCGAACATGCCGCTCTCAAGGATCCACCGGGATGCCGCAACTATAATTCCTCAGACTGTTTGGTGTGCACAGGACTGTCCGGTGTGCCTGCCGCGCGTCTGGCCAACGGTCGTCCGCGCAATCTGCACAGGACACGTCAGCCTGGTCAACGGTCACCAGGTCAAATCGAACTGTCCGGTGTGCCACAAGATTGTCCGATGTGTCACTAGACTGTCTGATGTGCCAAGTTATCAACAATCGGCTTGGCGGAATAAGGAAGGAGATTGTCTACTGTGCACTATCCGGTGTGCACCGGACAGTCCGATGCACCGCGGACAGAAGGCAACCAAGACCTTCCAAATGAAAATCAAACGGGTCCTTGGTCCCTTGGGGCTATAAAAGGACCCCCTAGGCGCATGGAGGAGTGACACAAGAACACTTTGAGCAATCTACAACTCCTAGACTCTGCGACCACGTTGTTGATTCATTAGATAGAGATTTGAGCGTGTTCTTGAGTTGTGACTCTGCTGTTTTAATTCTTGCGCTCTCTTCTTGACTTGTGTGTGTGTTTTTGCTATGATTGTGTTCTTGTGTGTGTTTCTACTCCCATCCTTACTATGTTTTGATAGTAAACATTTGTGTAAGGCGTGAGAGACTCCAATTTGTGGAAATTCCTCACAACCAGGAATTGATATAATGAAGACAACTGTGGTAGTAAAGTTTGATCTTTGGATCACTTGAGAGGGGTTGAGTGCAACCCTTGACCGAAGGAGATCACCACAACATGGAGTAGGCATTGGCTGAACCACAGGATAAAATCGTCGTGTCTTGTGTCCATTTACTTTATTATGATTATCGTCTTCTTGAGTTCTCATATTCACTTGTATTATTACTCCTAAGTTTGATACACATCTCAAAGGAGCAATCAAGTGAATAGTTCTCCTCTCTCCATCGCTACTCATACCAACTTGGTTTTAGCTTCCACTAACACTCATTATAAACCAAGTTTGTGTTGTTTAGAGTCGATAGTGCAGGATCACCTATTCACCCCCCTCTAGGTGCTCTCAATGATTCATTGTGGAATGCAACGAATGTTAAAGTTACTGGATTGTAATTGAGTTTTTGCTTTACAAAAAGAGATTAGTATGCTTTACAAGTGCAATTAAAACTTGACTAGCTAAAAGCAATCACTCAAGCTTGCCCACTTTATAGCCATTCCACTTTTGAGTGTGAGATACTTATTGAGTGTGAAAGTAATCATTCTTGCCTTTCCACCCCCATATATTCTTGTATACAGATTGAGGAGAACAGGTGTCCTAGGCCCAAGAGATCTAGGACTACGACATGTTTTAGGCCTGCGATCAACTAGTTGACTCTGGAGGGTCTACTGGTGGACTGATATATCGTATCAGGTTGTAATAAATATTCTTTTTGATATAAATAAATCATTGTGTTTTGATATAATCCAATGTATGATGTCTTTATAAATGTGATTATTGGTACGATTACATTTATAGTGGACATTTGGTTTTGTCCTTAAAATCAATTTTGACAATTCTCTCTATATACTCTGCGATAACCGATTTTAATTTGCTATGCTCAAGATGTTGGTATGCAGCCAACAAAGGTTACAAATAAGCTATCACATGGCGCTTACCAACACTAATAGCTATGTTGGGTAGCCATTAAAGGGTTGGCACATGATCATCTTTAGAACATGAAACAACAAACATTCCACTTTGAAAACTAAATGTTATCTACAGTAAAGATTTTCTCAACATCTCGGTTGTCCTTTACACCTGAGATGTTGGGCAGCTACTGAGATTTACTCACTTATACAAAGTCATCAACATACCTATCTCATTGAAGGATTGCATACGTTGTCACCCAAAGGGGAGGATCCTTTCGAAATACTTCGACCTGATGCATGTTGTCCCCGACAAGAAGACGACTCAATCATTAATTCATTACTAATGTGGAGAACGTCGATTAGTATTATTGGTACTAAACACAATTGATCTTTTGGAATATAAAAGCTTACTTCAAATATCTCAGCCAACATTTCATGATCGAGATGTTTGGGGTCCACACCATATTCTTATAGGTAAGTACCAAGTTATTATAAAAACTCAATTTACATTGATCGTTTTCTCTATATTCTATTAAAGGATGGTGAATATGACTTGACCCTTGGGTCTCACCTCACTCGGTTAGTCCTATAACAGTACTATTTGTTGGCTCTGTTGCTAGATGTACCTAGATGCTGACTAAGGGACATTCTAAGGTCCCTTTCGTGGGGCAACAATATTACTTCTATAGCTCTATTGTCACCCACACAACATATGTCATAAATTGACAACTAGATAAATATTCAGTCCTTACTCCTACCTCACTCAGTTGTCACTACAAGGGACTCGAGAGGACACTATAGGAAAACATGATATGAACGATGGTCAATGCAAATACGTTGGGCGCGACAGCCTTATAGGGCTTAAGTCCGTCGGTTTTTTTGAATCGATGTATTTAAGTTTAAGTATGTCGGCTAAGTCAGACACCAACGTACCTAAATTTAAGTATGTCGGTTGTATCAAGAATTGGCGTTCTTAAGTTTTAAGGCCGTTAGCTTGGGGAACCGACATTCTTAATTAATGTACTAAGGCTTGTGTATGACCCTTCCTCTCCTCCCTTCTCTATTAATTCTCAACACAGTGCCATCGTCGTACCGCCACGTCCACCATCACTGTGCTCTATCACATGCTTTTTCCCCATGCCTCATTCATCATGCTTCTCCACCACACTACCTCCATGGTGCTCCACTGCTGCTTCGGGCCTAACAACAACGAGGTAGGAGTTCTCTATGATTCCTACCGTTGCACTGGCATTCTATGCACCCGACCTACCACCGCACCCCCTTTTCCATGAAGCCCACGCTGGCGGCCGACCACCATACCCTTCGCTGTGAAGCCCATGCCCCTAGCCAGCTCAACTTTGGCCACCATGCCTCCCAGCAGTATAGCGCACCCCCTCCCCACGACCACGCCTAGCCCACACCCCGCTCGACTCTAGCCATCACGCCACCTCTGGCCGAGAAGCCCACCCCCTTGGTGTCACCTCCGGCCACCACACCGCCATCGAAGTTGTCTCTGTCAACGGAGCTCGTGCCACCACCTGAGCCCCTCTACTACATCATAGCCAATAGACTCATGTTCTTGTGAATGTCTTGTATGTTTATTACATTATTGAATATATAAATTTTACTCAGTGGATCAGAATAATAAATACTTTATGTGTGATTGTTTGATTAGCTAAAAATGTGGTACAAATTTGAGTGTATGCGGTCGCAGAGCCGAGAAACAACATCTTTTTTCCTTAAAAATAGTGTAATCTATGAATAAGATTAGCTATATTATGTGTACTCTTGTGTTGAGGTTACATGATTGGACTTTGATGGTAATGCTCTTGTACCTTATGCGCATATGGACCTGATCTCAGATGATATATACAAGGTTTGTAGATATTCGAAAGAAATAATGTCAGTATGAAATTTCCTTTTGCCTTCAATTTTAAGACATCAACCGAATAATTCTAAGACATCATATGTATTACCCACATTCTTTCAATTAATCATGTTATTTTGTATTTAGTTTTGTTTTGTTTGTTGTGTATATGTGTCTTAGCTTATGAATTTGTAGGTGTCAGGTGAGCCAAAAAGGTTGAAGGTAATGAGTTTTGTGTTAATGACACATATTCATTCATATACAATGTTTATTTCTTTATGCAGCTAACTTAACTCTAGTCAGCGATTTTGGAACAAAAGAAGTTGCAACTAAGTTTGAATAGGATAAGAGTCTATGTGTATTATTTCCATATTTAATATATCTATTTGGTCCCTTGTGGTTTGTAGGTACTGCCATTTACCTCAAGCACTTGTGCTTGAGGTAAATGATAATACCTACATTTTTACACGCACACACTTAGGAAAACTTATGTGTCACTTGTTCAGGAATGATGCATCTCACATTTACTTGTGAGGTGTGTAGTCCGAATAGTCCCGTGTATTTTAGATAGCCTGAGAATGATGGCTACCGTGTGTTATTTGGTCTGCGACCCATGTACATTTTGTTCATGGTTTCGATAGTGTAACTCCATTGTTCTATGGCACACAAGGATAAGGCATGTTTTCAGAGAATGATGGGTTTATGGTATTGTTGGGGCCATGCTTCGTCGCCAAAGGTCCTGCAGGAATACACACCTTCGGCAAATCCGTTTAAACGTAGTGCCGAAGCTACCACTCATGAAGCTTCGGTATTATAACGTATCTGAAGACGAGGGTTCGAACCGACTTAAAGATGAAATGACTTCTTAGTCCATAAGGGTCTGAGTCATAATTGTAATCTTTTGTAAGGGGCATGATTGTAATTTCTCACAGGCTGCGTCCTGTGCCTATAAATAGATGAACAATACTCCTTTACTGTTCACGCAATCCTGTAATCATTGAAGCATCACACTAGAATTATTGTTCTTTGTCAAGGCAAAGGTATAAATGTACTTAAATATTATGTTTTAATATTTAAGTTTGTATAATAAAATATATGTTTAATAATATCTGTCTTTGGTATAAATTTCTTTAATTTTTCATATTCTAGCATTGTTTACATTGTTCTATAGAGCTAATCACGAAGGTAAAACCTTCGTGATATTTTTCTTATGGTCTTCGTCCGAAGTTCATTATATCCTAAGGGAGATAATGCTTCAGCGGACAAAGGGCATTAACGTTTAACATTTTATGTTGCCTTGTTCTTAATTCATAGCATTTGAGAACAAGTCCCCAACATTGGCGCCCACCTCCGGTGAACTCACTTCCACTTTCTGAGCTGATGGCTTCGTTCAACAACAAAGCTAGCGTTGCTTCAGCTACGAAGCTGGTGCTCCCAATAATAGGCGGATCGTGCTCAGAACCAGCCAATAAGAAGCAGAAGAAGGAGGAACAGAGAAGGGTACAGCATGTCGGGGTACAGGGACCCTTCATCAAGTCAAGATGGTCTCATATCCCAATTACCTTCTCCCAAGAGGACCTTCAGCTCAAGGATTACCCTCACAATGATGCTATGGTCATATCTTGTGTCATCAAAGGATTTCTAGTCCACAATGTTTTGGTTGACACAGGCAATGCAGCCGACATTATATTTGCTAAAGCCTTCAGACAGATGCAAGAGCCAGAAGACAAGATTCATGATGCTACGCACCCTCTTTGTGGCTTCGGAGGAAGACAAATTGTAGCGCTTGGTAAGATTACCATGAGAGTGACCTTCGGATTTGTCAACAATACAAGGACTGAGCAAGTTGTGTTTGACATTGTCGACATGGAGTACCCTTACAATGCAATCATTGGTCGCGGAACACTCAATGCTTTCGAAGCGATTCTTCATCCAGCATATCTTTGCATGAAGATACCTTCGGATCAAGGACCTATTGCTGTTCATGGGAGTCAGGAAGCTGCCAGAAAGGCTGAGGGGAATTGGACAGATTCAAAGGCAAACCACAACATAGATGAAGCTGAAGCTTGTGAACAGTACAAGTACAGAAGGGAGATGGCTGCTTCGGCCGATCAGCCGAAACCCATGCTTTTATGCGAAGATATCGCAGAGCAGAAGGTGCTACTGGGATCTCAATTGTCTGAGGAACAGGAGAAAAACTTGATAAGGTTTCTGTTCAACAACAAAGATGTCTTTGCATGGTCAGCTAACGATCTCTGTGGTGTTAACAGGGATGTTATTGAACACTCGCTCAATGTCGATCCATCCTTCAGACCCAGAAAGAACAGGCTTCAGAAGATGTCTGATGACAAGGCCGAAGGTGCTCGAAATGAAGTAAAAAGACTTCTCAGTGCCGGAGTTATCAGAGAAGTGAAGTATCCAGAATGGCTGGCCAACACTGTTATGGTAAAAAAGGCCAATGGCAAATGGAGAATGTGTATTGATTTTACTGATCTCAACAAGGCTTGTCCGAAGGATGAGTTTCCACTGCCAAGGATAGATTCCCTAGTTGACGCAGCAGCTTCGTCAGAGCTTATGAGTCTGCTAGATTGTTATTCAGGCTACCATCAAATTTCGATGAAGAAAGAGGATGAGCCAAAAACCAGCTTCATAACCCCTAGTGGAACATATTGTTATCTTCGGATGCCTGAGGGGCTCAAGAACGCTGGAGGAAGCTTCAGTAGAATGACAGCGAAGGTTCTCCATTCTCAGATAGGCAGAAATGTGCTAACTTATGTTGATGATATTATAGTAAAAAGCACCAAGAAAGAAAATCACATTGCTGATCTGCAGGAGACATTCGCTAATTTCAGACAGGCTGGTCTGAAGCTGAATCCAGAGAAGTGTGTCTTCGGAGTAAAGAAGGGGAAATTCCTTGGTTGTCTGGTCTCAACAAAGGGAATCAAAGCTAATCCAAATAAGATCGAAGCTATTTTTCGGATGGAGCCGCCAAGCACAAAGAAGGGGGCTCAACGACTAACAGGAAGACTGGCATCTCTCAATCGATTCATATCTAGATCAGCAGAGAGAAATTTACCATTCTTCGAAGTGCTGAAGTCAGCCGAAGTCTTTCAATGGGGATCAGCTCAGCAGAGAGCCTTCGAAGAGCTGAAGCAATATTTGATAGACCTAACGACGTTAACTCCACCAACGCCAGGGGCTCCTCTGTTGCTGTACGTGGCAGCTTCGCATTCAGTAGTGAGTGCGGCACTTGTTCAAGAAAAACTTGAGGGACAAACCAAAAAGCAAGCCCCAATATACTTTGTCTCCAAAGTCCTTAGTCTATCAAAGAAGAATTATACAGAATTGGAGAAGGTCTTATATGTCGTCTTAATGGCATCTAGGAAGCTTCGACATTATTTTCAAGCATATCATATAATTGTTCCTTCGTCACAACCTTTGAAGGATGTCATGAGGAACAGAGAAGCTACTGGAAGAATTGGAAAGTGGGATGCGGAGCTCAATGAGTTCAGCATTGATTATGTGCACAGATCCTCAATACAATCCCAGGCGTTAGCACACTTCATTGCCGATTGGACGCCAGGGGCTCAAGGAGAAGAAACGACTAAAGATACTGAAGTATGGACGGTATTTTGTGATGGTTCTTGGGGAACCTTCGGGGCAGGAGCAGCTGCTGTGTTGGTTGCACCCTCCAAAGTTAAAACTTGCTACGCAGCAAGACTTGATTTTAGCTGCACAAATAATATTGCTGAGTACGAAGCTTTGCTTTTGGGTCTTCGGAAGTTAAAGGCAATGGGGATTAGAAGGGCGGTTCTTAAAACCTATTCCCAAGTTATTTCTGGTCATATTGACAAGAGTTGTAAAGCAAGAGACCCGAAGCATGAGAAATATTTAGACACGGTCCGAAGGATTGAAGCTTCCTTTGAAGGGTTTTCCGTCAAAAACATTCCTCGAGGAGAAAATGAACATGCTGATTTGCTAGCCAAGTCAGCAGCATTTTTTGAAACAATAAAAGCACCTTCGGAAGTGAAGCACAGGGGCTGCCCTTACCTTCGGAAGTATTTTTTGAAACAATAAAAGCACCTTCGGTTGAACTTCTTGAAAGAGCAGTCCTCAATATATCTCCTGTTCATAGTGAAGATTGGAGAACTGAGATCATTTCTTTCCTTCAGGGTAATTTCCTTTCAGATGACGAAGCTTATAACAAGAGAATAGAGGCAAGAGCTCGACCATATGTTATAATAGAAGGGGAGCTGTACAAGCATGGAGTTTGTTCTCCACTACTCAAATGTTTATCCAGAGCCGAAGGTATAGAATCGATGAAGGAAATACACGCAGGCCTGTGTGGATCTCATATTGGATCTAGGCCTTTGCTGGGAAAAGTTTTTCGTCAAGGATTTTATTGGCCAAAGGCAGCTTCGGATGCAGCGGAACTAGTCCAAAAGTGCGAAGGCTGTCAGAAATGCGCAAGAGATCAAAAACAACCTTCGTCTCTGACTCAGCTAATACAACCCACTTGGCCATTGCAAAGGTGGGGCCTTGATTTGTTAGGTCCACTACCACCAGCACAAGGAAATTTAAAATATGTTGTAGTAGCAGTAGAATATTTTTCCAAGTGGATTGAGGCGAAGCCTTTAGCCACAATAACTTCGGTTACCATTCAAAAATTTTTCTGGCAAAATATCGTTTGTCGCTTCGGAGTGCCGAAGGCCATTACTGTGGATAACGGAACACAGTTTGATGCCGAAGCTTTTAAAGAGTTCTGTGGACAAATTGGCATGAAGATCCATTTTGCATCGGTTAGGCATCCAGAGTCAAATGGACTTGTCGAAAGAGCTAATGGCATCATAATGATGGGAATAATGAAATTAATCTTCAATCAGCCCAGAGGAAAATGGCCAGATGAATTAATTAAGGTAGTATGGAGCCACAATATAACGGCATCAAGGTCAACAGGCTTTACACCATTCAAGTTATTATTCGGTGACAAAGCAATAACTCCGGAAGAAGCAAAAGCAGGATCAATAAGAATAGTGGCTTCGGCAGAAGACGAAGCTGATTACTCTGTGGACAAAGATGCTATAGAAGGGATCAGGCTTCAGGCTATGGAAAACATCAATAAATACCAAGCCGAAACAATAAAATGGCGTGATAGAAAGGTTCGGCTAAAGAATATTAAGACAGGACATTTGGTGCTTCGAAGAGTGGCCAACCCAGACACAGTAGGCAAGCTACAACTGAAGTGGGAAGGACCTTTTCTGGTAGTATCTTCGTCAAGACTCGGTTCTTACAGATTGAAGGATATGGACGGCAACGACATTCCTAGATCATGGAATGCGGATGAGCTTCGGCGATATTATATCTAGCTTGATGTAATTTTCTCTATTCTTTCTTATGGCACCATTTTCCTTTCCAAAGGGGGAGAAAGGTTTTTAATGGGGCCATAGCATGTAATTTCTCTTTTTCTTATTTCAGCTCTATAAGAGCAATATCCCCCAAAGATGTAAATGTAAAAACTGAGAACGCACCATCAAGTGCAAACAAAAAAAGAAAAGAAAACAGGGAGAAGCTCAAAAGTCGTTCCTAAGGGAATGCAGAGCTTACAGCAAAAAATAAACGCTGATTCCGCCGAAATAGAAGGCGAAGAAGCTCCTAAGGGAGGCTTACAGCGAAAAATAAACGCTGATTCCGCCGAAATAGAAGGCGAAGAAGCTCCTAAGGGAGGCTTACAGCGAAAAATAAACGTTGATTCCACCGAAATAGAAGGCGAAGAAGCTCCTAAGGGAGGCTTACAGCGAAAAGTCAGCGCTGATACACCAAAAAATAAACGGTGAAGCCGAAAAATAAGCGGCAAAGAAGATTTGAGTCATTCCCAAGGGAATGAAGGTTTTGATTATGGCTTCGAATATGTATTTGGACATTCATTTGCATGATACATTACATCATGACATTTGCATTCATAAACATTCATTTAGACATATATAGGATCATTATCATCATATCATACAGAGAAGGCAGATGCTTCGGCTATAAGGATAAAGCTTCGGAAAAAACAGAAAGAAGAAATTTTCATGCTTCGTTGTGTACGAAAAGAAGGGAAGGTGTTTTTTGCCTTCGGCTCAAAAAGAAATTTCGTTCACAGCAAAGCACATCATACACGGACAAAGGGGTAAAGATATATTACAAGGTACGCATAAATTTACATAAAATTCTTTACAATCATATTACAAAATTTTCTCTAGAATCTTCTGCAGCAAAGTCTTTTCGCTGTTAAGGCTTCAGCTCATCATTCTTTAGCTTCATCATCCTGTACATATTAAAACAAAATGAGAAAAGTGCAGAGTTCAAGGAGAAGGTAAAAGTAACAAGTATAAGTTTCTCACTGGCTTAAAGTGGCTTCGAGCTTCGTCACCAGCCATTTTTCGCCCGCCGTTTATCCAAATTTGAGTCATAAACTTGTTTCCTATGCTTCGAGCTAGGCTGGGGATGTCAATCAAATCTGCTGGTGACAAACTGAAGTTTGGCCTATTAACAATTTTCTCGTGCGTGCAGCCAGTCTTCAGGAAAGCAGTAGCTGTGCTTCGAGAAGCTAACAGGGCGCAGAAATCGGCATGCCCAGCGATAACTTTGTCAAGTGCATCAACTTCGCCCTCAATATATTCAAAGGTGCTTGGCAGGTTTTCAACTTAAGGTGTAAACTTATCAGAGCTGGCTCCAATTGAGTGAAAGACATCCTTCAGCCGCTGCACGCATCGGTTGCCGAAGTCTAAACATTTATCCTGAAGCTCCTTCAATGATTTCTGTAAACTTGAACTTTTCTCAATTTCGGTTTTGAGATTCGTTTCAAGATTTTTCTTTTCTTGCTCAGATTTTTCTGATTTTATGAGTAATTCGCTGTTTAATCTGTCAATTTTGGCTTGAGCTTCTGCTAACGAACCCTCCATAGAGTGGATGACGAAGTCCTTTTTCTCCAAAGCAGCTTCGTGGTCTTTGACTTTATTTTCTAGATCTTGAATGACGAAGTTCTTTTTCACCAAAGCAACTTCGTGATCTTTGACTTTATTTTCTAGATCTTTAATTGTAGCTTCGTTTTTCTCATCTTCGAGATCTTGTTGCATCATCAGCACTTTACTTAGTAATATGCTCTGCCAAAACAACCTTCGTCAGAAAACATCTTAATTCAAAAAATAATAAAAATTTAATAGTTTTACCTTAAAATTAGCATAGAACAGGCTACCGGCGATATGCTGTCGCCGGTACCTGCAGAGGTCCGCCTCAATCTTCGGCAGACCAACATTCTTTGAGAAAGTCCTAACGACCTTTGCCTCGGTTCGATTCCGAAGGCACCTCAATTTCCCTTCATTGACTCCACCAAACAGCAAAGCCCCTGGTTTGTACCCACAGGATACAACATATTTCTTCAGTTCTTCTTTTTCAGTTTCTGATAACTCTTGCCCTAGTATATCTTGAAAATTGAAGTTTTCCTCTTCCAAAGTATCTTCAATTTGCTCTTTTCCTTTCTCAATTGTTGTGTCCATCGCGGCCGCAGCAGCTTCTTCCTCAGCCATTTTTAGAAGCATGTTATCAATATCACCAAGTGTGGTTTCTAGATCAGAATCTTCGGCAGTCTCGGCTCTGGCACCTTCGGCTCCGGTGGCTGCAGCTTCGGCACCGCCGGCACCTTCAGCGGCGCCAGCGCTTTCAGTAATTGGTATTTTTGGCGCTGATGTCGGTGGCGGTGTATGATGAATAACATCGGCCACTTGGATAATTCTCCGTTTTTTCAGCTTAGCAGGACTTTCCGTTGCCGAAGGCTCCTTTTCCTTCTGAAAAAGCTTCGTCAGTTGTGGCGCCAGCGGACTTAGCTTGATAGGCAAAGGTTCAGTCATTACCTTTAGAATTTCTTCCACATCGGCAGCAGAAGGCGTTGCAGGAGCTTCTCCCTCTTGGCCCGACGTTTTTGGTTTCGGGGCCGTAGCTTTCCTTTTCTTTGAAGTAGCTATCTTCGGCTCAGGGCTCGGTTTTCTTTTCTCAAAAATTTCTTTGTCCTTTTTAGCTAATTTGGTAGCTTCTTTGTCGAGGACACTAGCAACTCTTTTTCTTTTCTAGCCTTCGGCACCTCTGCCTAATTGCTCATAGTCAGGATAATCAAAATTCAAGGCATCCATCACCCGATTCATTCTTCGCTTCGGACGAGTACCAAAAGCCACAGTCATTAACTAATCTTCTTTCTTAGAATAATTGTCAAGGATCTCGTTGCACATAACCTCAATTGTGTCCAACTACTCTTGGCAAGGTGCTTTAAAATGTTTTTTAAACTTGTAATAATAAGGTAGCCGAACAATCTCTTTCATCTTCTTCTCCCATTTCAGCTTCGGCATGTCCCATTCCCTCAAAGTTGGGAATACTCTGAAGGCTAAGAATTCTTGGACCAGATCCCTGGTGCCAATGTGCTCTGCAACAACTCAAAATTCGCCCAGTGCAATCTGACATGGACTATCTGGAGACATGACGCATTGGGGTCTAGTTTCTCCGAAGGTTAAACTCAAAGGGCTCTGAACTAGTTTCTCCTTCTTCTCATCTACTTTGACATAAAACCATTCACTCTTCCAGCCAGCTGGCCATTTTGTACGATAGCTGATAACTGGATACTTGGCATCTTTCCGATATGCAAAATTGTAGCAGCCGAAATTATCATGCAGCCCATCTTCTCTAGCTTTTGTCTGGTAATGAAGCTCGTGTGCCCGGCAAAAACCTTCGGCAAGTGGCTCTGCCTCCTGGCTTCGGAGTGCCCAGATGTAAACACTAAGCCTAACAATGGCGTTAGGAGTTAACTAATGAAGGTGAATCCCAAATCTCTCTAAAACATCTGCAATCATCCCATGCAGGGGAAACCTTAACCCTGCTTTGAAGAAGCTCTTAAAAACCACCACCTCATCTTTTTCTGGCTTCGGGGTAATTTCCTCTCCCCCGAAGCGAATCAGCTCCCTTTTGTCTTCGCTAAAATAGCCTAGCTTCAGTAACTTAGCCATATCACCTTCGGTAATAGTAGACTTCCCAAACTCTAAGTAGCTGGGTTTAGATGGCGTTGCACCGTACTCATCTTCAAATTCATCTTCTTCAACGTCAACTTGTTTTGCTTCGGCGGCAGATGTATCCCCTGATGTTGCCAGCCCAGACCACCTCATTGCTTCGGAAATTGGAACGGTTTCAGTGGCTTCGGTCTCATCTCCCTCACGTTCAACCCTGGCAGTGGAACACACTCTAGCCATTTGATTATGAACTTCTAGAAGTTTTTTGAAATTAATGACCTTTTTTCCGAAGCTCTTCTTGTGACGAAGCAGAATCCGAGGTGGTGCTTCGTTTGAGCGCAAGGGTCAAGCTTCGGCTATGGTTAAATTCCTGGCAGCAAAACAGTGAAATAGCAATGAATGTTGTGGTAACTTCACACCTACTCGTCTGTTTATATAGTGCTGCAGGTAAGAAGGTGAATCGTCAAGTCTCCTACACCGGACGAACAGTCGCTCGCACCCACTGAACGGTGGGCCACAAAACCCGAGAAGGTGAATCTGCATGGTGGGACCACTCCGTGCTCGAAAATTTTATCGTTTCCCGGCAACGAGCTCAGGGAAGGTGTTTTTTGGACCTTCGGCTTCCCGAAGCCTAAGAGACTTTTTCACGGATCAAGCTCGTTACGAAAAACGATCTAGCACCACGAAGGGGCTACTGTTGGGGCCATGCTTCGTCGCCGAAGGTCCTGTAGGAAGACACACCTTCGGCAAATCCGTTTAAACGTAGTGCCGAAGCTACCACTCATGAAGCTTCGGTATTATAACGTATCTGAAGACGAGGGTTCGAACCGACTTAAAGATGAAATGACTTATTAGTCCATAAGGGTCTGAGTCATAATTGTAATCTTTTGTAAGGGGCATGATTGTAATTTCTCACAGGTTGCGTCCTGTGCCTATAAATAGATGAACATTACTTCTTTAATGTTCACGCAATCCTGTAATCATTGAAGCATCACACTGGAATTATTGTTCTTTGTCAATGCAAAGGTATAAATGTACTTAAATATTATGTTTTAATATTTAAGTTTGTATAATAAAATATATGTTTAATAATATCTGTCTTTGGTATAAATTTCTTTAATTTTTCATATTCTAGCATTGTTTACATTGTTCTATAGAGCTAATCATGAAGGTAAGACCTTCGTGATATTTTGCTTATGGTCTTCGTCCGAAGTTCATTATATCCTAAGGGAGATAATGCTTCAGCGGACGAAGGGCATTAACGTTTAACATTTTATGTTGCCTTGTTCTTAATTCATAGCATTTGAGAACAAGTCCCCAACAGGTATCAAAATCATGAGCAACACATACACGAGTCAAATACCAAATAACATGCAACGACTACCATTCTTGGGTGGGTTTAGGACATATCCTCTTCCTAATATGGTTTGTAGTTGTGAATTGGTTACTGAAACAACACTTCACATGGTTGTCACACATGATGGTGATCTATGCCTTTTCATTAGCTTTTAAAATAGGTGACGAACGAAGAAGGGATTTGTACAATGGATTCAACATTGACTCTTTAGGACACTCTAATGCATGGGTGAAGGTTGCTAACAAATTTGTGGTGCACACATTTGTTGGTGAGCCTCATGTTGTGAAATGACCATGTAGCAGATGTCGAAACCTGATCTGATTGAACAAGTATGACCTCTCAATTCATATTTGCATATATGGCTTTAAGCTAGACTATCTGGTGTGGCACGAGCAAGGAGAGGTGGATGCTCCTGCGGAGTCGGATATAGACGAGGACATAGACCGAATGGAGGACATGCTAGATAGCATTACACATGAGTATCTAGCACTAGAGATTGACCAACCCCTGTTGGAGGAAGTGCAATAGTTTTTCAAGCTCCTAGAAGCCTCGGAAGCAAAAGTGCACGATGCACTAATGTGACTATACTTTAAGTGGTAACACATCTTATGGTGATGATGAAAGGGAAATGGGCTTTTGGGCCATTTCTATATTGTTTTGGTGATTAGATGCTCAACGCATGTTGTTTAGACTAACATAAGAAGTGAGCATAGGTATATTAAGCAAAGTGAGCTCAGAAGAGGACATAGTGCAAATCTATACGGACCGAGTAAAAAGGTAAGCTCTGGACACTTAGTCAATTATTTTTTGTGCTAATCATATTTGTATAAGTGATAGGGACTTTATGAAGTCAAGGCAAAGGTAGCAAAAGATATCAAGAAAGAAAAAGGAAAATGTGTGCTAGACTGAAGAGCATCGAACGGTCTGATGCCCCTCACCGGATAGTCCGGTGCACGGTCCGGCCAACTGCCTGCTCTCAAGAATTCTAGCCTGCGTCGGCTATAATTCACCAGACCGTCAGCGTGAAGCGCCGGACAGTTCGGTGTGCCAGCCGCCAACGGCTAGCTTCCACGTCGATCGAGGGCCAACGGTCAACAGGAGCACCAGACAGTCTGATGCCCCTAGAACAGGAAACTAGCCAATCAGGGATCTCGTAGTCGTTGCACTGCTCACTGTCTGGTGTGCACCAGACAGTCCGGTGCACCCGCGGACAAAAGGCAACCAGGGCCATCCAAATGGAGCTCCAACGGCTCCTTGGTTCCTTGGGGCTATAAAAGGGACCCCTAGCACATGGAGCTCCACACCAAGCATCCCTTGAACATTCTACAACACGGAGACGCTGCGATCACGCTATTGCTTCGCTAGTTAAAGATTTGAGCACGTGGTTTGAGTTGTAACACTGTTGCACCATATTTTGTGCTCTTCTCTTGGATTCTGTGTGTTGCTGTCACTTTGTTTCGTGTGTGTGTGTGCGCTTCTATTCCCCCTTACTATTGTGTTCATTTGAGATCATTTGTGTAAGGCGTGAGAGACTCCAAAATTGTTGAGATTCCTCACAATGGGATATTGTTGAAATAAAGAGAGAACCGTGGTATTCAAGTTGATCTTTGGATAACTTGAAAGAGGTTGAGTGCAATCCTCATCCATTGGGATGCCACAACGTGGAGTAGGCAAGTATATTATACTTGACTGAACCACGAGATAAAAATCGCCGTGTCACTAATCTCTATTTTATTATGATTCCTCTCTCTCACTTCACTTATATAATTGTTATAAGTTCAATACTCACTGAGTGAAAGCAATTAATTGAAGAAGTCTTCTCCTCGCTCTCCCTTCATTTGAACTTGGCTCTTGCTATATCTAATCCATTATTAGACCAAGTTTGTTTGGTTGAGCTATTTTTATAGGATCACCTATTCACCCCCCTCTAGGTGCTCTCAATTGGTATCAGAGTTGTTCTCTTCATCAAGAGACTAACTGCCCGAAGAGATGGATCCTAAGGGCAAGGGAATGGTGATCAGCAACAAGGAGAAGGAGACTTTGTATGTTGATGAGCCAAATGGTGACAAGCCCACCGACTCAGGCTCAAACAACAAGAGGAAGGATGGAAAGAAGAAGAGGTGCATCAAAAAGATCATCTACTATGACAACGATGCCTCCTCTTCTTCACCAAGGGACAACGACAATGAAGACTCCTCATCAAAAAGGAAAACGGTTAATCAAAGCTATTCTTTTGATAATTCTCGTATTCCCTACAATTAAAATGCACATTTGTTGTCTATTCCACTTGGGAAACCCCCTCACCTTGATGGAGACGATTATTCATTTTGGAGTCATAAAATGCGTAGCCATCTATTCTCTCTTCATCCTAGTATTTGGGAAATAGTGGAAAATGCAATGCATTTTGATAGTAGTGATAATCATGTTTTTATTAATGAGTAAATTCATAAGAATGCCCAGGCTACTATGGTTTTGCTAGCATCTCTATGCAGGGATGAATACAACAAGGTTAGTGGCTCGGACAATGCCAAGCAAATATGGGATACTCTCAAAATCTATCATGAGGGTAATGATGCCACCATGATCAAAAGATGGAACTAGTGGAAGGAGAGCTGGGAAGGTTCGCCATGAAAAGAGGAGAAGAGCCAAATGAAACCTACAACAAGCTCAAGACTCTGGTGAACAAAATCCGAAGCTACAGGAGTACAAGATGGACGGATCATGATGTCGTCCGTCTCATGCTAAGGTCATTTACTGTTATTGATCCTCATCTTGTAAATCTTATTCGTGAGAATCCCATGTACACCAAGATAACGCCCAAGGAAATTCTCGAAAAATTCGTAAGCGGATGCATGATGGTCAAAGAGGCAAGGTACGTTGATGATATTGTCAACGGACCACTTCCTCTCTATGAGCCACAACACGTTGCTCTTAAAGAAACAAATAGCAAGGAGGAGCTACCTAACAAGGTGGCACAAGTGGAGGCTATTGGACTTAACGAGGACGAAATGGCACTTGTGATCAAGCACTTCAAGACCACATTGAAGGGACGCAAGGAATATCCCAACTAGAATAAATCAAAGGGAAAGCATTCTTGCTTCAAATGTGGTAAGTCTAGTCATTTCATAGCCCAATGTCCCGATAATGATAATGACCAGGCACAAGAAAAGGAAGTGAAGAAAGAAAGGAAGAAAAACTATAGGAAGGCAAAAGGCAAGGCACACATCAGCAAGGAGTGGGACTCACACTACTTTTCATCCGACTCCAACGATGACGGACTTGTTGCCTCGGCCTTCGACATGTCTTCGCTCTTCCCCAACGAGCGTCACACATGCCTCATGGCTAATGAGAATAAGGTACACACAAGAGATACCCCTAAGTACACTTCTTCTGGTGATGATGAATCTGATGATGATGTAGACTATAATGATCTCTTTAAGAGTTTAGATAGATCTAAAGTAGATAAAATCAATGAATTAATTGATGCCATTAATGAGAAGGATAGGTTGATAGAAAAACAAGAAGATATTCTTTATGAAGAACATGATAAACTTGTTAATGTTGAAAAATCTCTTGCTTTAGAGACTAAGAAAAATGAAATATTGTCTTCTGAATTGTCTTCTTGCCATGAGTCTATTTCTAGTCTTAAGTGATTAAATGCTGATTTAAATGCTAGAATAGATTAATTACATACTGCTAGTTCATCTATGGAACATGTTTCTATTTGCAATAGATGTAAAGATTTTGATGTTGATGCTTGCAATAATCATGTTTCCACTATCTTTAAGTCGAATGATGAAATTGCAAACCTTAATGCTAAACTTAAAACTTGCAAAACTGAGTGCGAAAAAATAAAGTTTGCAAGGGATGTCTGCACCATTAGTAGACATCCCTCCATTAAGGATGGACTTGGGTTCCAAAAGAAAACCAAGAACTTAACAAGCCAAAGGGCCTCCAATCTCAACAAGGAGAAAGGGAAGGCACCTATGGCTAGTAGTTTGCATTCTTTTCATGACAAGAAGAACCATGCCTATTTGTATGCTCATGTTAAGAATGTCTCTAATATTGCTCATCATGATAATCATGTTGTTTTACCTGTACGTCATGATGTTGCCTTTGATTCTCCTGCCATGTTTGCATCTTCTAGTTCATCGCATGTTCATGGTAGGAATAGACCTAGGCGCCATGTTCATCATGTTGTTTCTAATGCACCTAGAAATGCATCTAGTGGCCCAACTATACTTTATCGGACTTATGATGCTTCATATGTGCTAGTTTGCAAAAATGATAAAGTAGTTGCTAGAAATTTGGGGCCTAAGTGCAAGGGAGGCAAGACTTGTATTTGGGTTACAAAGTCTTATGTGACTAACCTTGTAGGACACAACAAGAGTTGGGTATCTAAATCTCAAGCTTAAACTATCTTCCAAGTTTATGCATCCGGGGGCACAAGTTGGATTATTGATAGCAGATGCACAAACCACATGACGGAGGAGAAGAAGATGTTCACCTCCTACATCAAGAACAAGGATTCCCAAGATACGATTATATTTGGAGATGGGAATCATGGCAAGGTCAAAGGTTTGGGTAAAATAGCCATTACTACTAAGCATTCAATTGCCAATGTATTCTTAGTAGAATCGCTTGGCTACAATTAGCTTTTTGTAAGTCAATTATGTTATATGGGCCATTATTGCTTGTTAACAAATATTGATGTATTTGTCTTTAGAAGCAGTGATGGTTCATTAGCTTTTAAAGGTATTAGATGGCAAGCTTTATTTAGTTGATTTCAATAAGGAGAATGCCAATCTAGATGCATGTTTAATCGCTAAGACTAATATGGGCTGGCTCTGGCACCGCCATCTAGCACATGTTGGAATGAAGAATCTTCATAAGCTTCTAAAGCGAGAACATGTGTTAGGACTAACCGATGTCTGTTTTGAGAAAGACAGACCTTGTGTTGTATGCCAGGCAGGGACGCAGGTGGGAACTACTCATCCGAGCAAGAATGTGATGACAACATCAAGACCACTAGAACTTCTCCGTATGGATCTCTTCGGGCCCGTTGCTTATGTTAGCATCGGAGGAAGTAAGTATGGTTCTTGTATTTGTTGATAATTTTCCCACTTCACTTGGGTATTCTTTTTGCAGGATAAATCATAAACCCAAAGTAAACTAAAGCGCTTCCTAAGGAGAGCCCAAAATGAGTTTGAGCTTAAGTTGAAGAAAATCAGGAGCGACAATGCATCCGAGTTCAACAACCTTCAAGTGGAAGAATATCTTGAGGAGGAATACATCAAGCATGAGTTCTCCGCTCCCTACATGCCATAGCAAAATGGTGTAGCAGAGAGGAAGAACGGGACACTCATCGACATGGCAAGGACGACGCTAGGAGAATACAAGACGCCGGAGCGATTTTGGTCGAAAGCTATGAATACGGCTTGCCATGCCATAAATCGTCTCTATCTTCATCGCCTCCTAAAGAAGACGTCATATGAACTCCTAACCGGTAACAAACCTAATGTTTCATACTTTCGTGTATTTGGGAGAAAATGCTACATCTTAGTTAAGAAAGGTAGGCATTCAAAGTTTGCTCCCAAAGTTTTAGAAGGTTTTTTACTAGGTTATGATTCAAATACAAAGGCATATAGGGTCTTCAACAAATCTTCGGGTTTGATCGAAGTCACTAGTGATGTTGTATTTGATGAGACTAATGGCTCTCCAAGAGAGCAAGTTGATCTTGATGATATAGATGAAGATGAAATCCAATGGCTGCAATGAGAACTATGACAATAGGTGATGTGCGACCTCAGGAACAACAAGGACAGGATCAACCATCTTCCTCAACACGGGTGCAACCACCAACTCAAAATGGGGAACAAGTACCTCAAGATGAAGGCATGAATCAAGGGGGAGCACATGAAGAAATGGATAAAGAGGAAGAAGTACCACAGGCACCTCCAACTCAATTACGTGCCACCATCCAAAGGAATCATCCAGTAGATCAGATTCTAGGTGACATCAACAAGGGAGTAACCACTCGTTCATGCTTAGCTAATTTTTGTGAATGTTACTCTTTTGTTTCTTTTATTGAGCCTTTCAGGGTAGAAGAAGCCTAGCAGGATCCGGACTGGTTATTGGCCATGCAGGAGGAACTCCATAACTTCAAAAGAAATGAAGTGTGGAGTGTGGTTCCATGTCCGAAGAAAAATGTTGTTGGAACCAAGTGGGTGTTCCACAACAAACAAGATGAGCATTGGGTGGTGACAAGAAACAAGCTCGACTTGTGGAAAAAGGTTATGCCCAAGTTGCAGGTTTGGATTTTGAGGAGTCTTTTGCTCCTGTAGCTAGGCTCGAGTCAATTCGCATTTTATTGGCCTATGCTGCTCACCACTCTCTTAAGTTATTTCAAATGGATGTGAAAAGTGCCTTCCTCAACGGACCAATCAAGGAGGAAGTGTACGTGGAACAACCCCCTGGCTTCGAGGATGACAGGTATCCCGACCATGTTTATTAGCTCTCGAAGGCGCTCTATGGACTTAAGCAAGCTCCAAGAGCATGGTATGAATGGCTTAGAGACTTTCTCATTTCTAATGCTTTTAAGGTTAGGAAATCAGATCCTACTCTTTTTACTATGACTTGTAATGGTGATTTATTTGTGTGCCAAATATATGTCGATGACATAATATTTGGTTCTACTAATCAAAAGTCTTGTGAAGAGTTTAGCAGGGTAATGATGCAAAAATTTGAAATGTCAATGATGGGCAAATTAAACTACTTCCTTGGATTTCAAGTGAAGCAACTCAAGGAAGGAACCTTCATCTCCCAAACTATATACACTAAAGACCCGCTCAAAAGGTTTGAGATGAAGGACGCAAAGACCGCCAAGACGTCAATGGGAACTAACGGACACTTGGACCTCAACAAGGGAGGTAAGTCCGTTGATCAAAAGGCATACCGGTCTATGATAGGTTCATTACTTTATCTTTGTGCTAGTAGACCGAATATAATGCTTAGCATATGCATGTGTGCTCGATTTCAATCCGACCCCAAGGAATGTCATCTTGTGGCCGTGAAGCGAATTCTTAGATATTTAGTTCATACGCCTTGCTTCAGGATCTGGTATCCAAACGTGTCTACCTTTGACTTAATCGGATATTCAGATTCCGACTATGCCGAGTGCAAGGTTGATAGGAAGAGCGCATCATGGACTTGTCAGTTTCTGGGAAGGTCCCTGGTGTCTTGGAGCTCTAAGAAACAAACATCTGTTGCCCTATCCACCGCTGAGGCCGAGTATGTTGTCGTAGGCCAGTGTTGCGAGCAACTACTTTGAATGAGGCAAACCCTCCGGGACTTTGGCCACAATCTGAGCAAAGTCCCACTCCTATATGATAATGAGAGTGCAATCCGCTTGGCAGATAATCCTGTTGAACACAGCTGCACTAAGCACATAGACATCTGACATCACTTTTTGAGTGACCACCTGCAAAGGGGAGATATCGATGTTTGCCACATTAGAACCGAAAACCAGCTAGCCGATATCTTCACCAAGCCTTTAGAAGAGAAAAGGTTTTGCAGGCTGCATAGTGAGCTAAATGCCTTAGACTCGCGGAACTTGGATTGATCTATAGCATACATGTGTTTTTTTTCTTTGGTCATGTTCTTTTAAGCATTTTTTATCTTTACTTATTTTGGTGCTCAAGTTGTACAAGTCATCCTCAGACCTCACAAGTCCTTATGCAAATGATGCACATGTTTAGGGGGAGGATGTACTACAACTTGACCCTTTGAGACTAATGTGTTTGCTTAAGTGATTTTGATACAGTCTCAATGTGACGCCCCGAATTTCGAGTTGAATTTTTCTTTTCTCTATCGCTCGCTAAATTCGGGCGTTACCCCTCTTTCCCATTTCTTTTCGCTAAAACCTCACCCGTCTTCAAAACTTTAAGTCATGTGATAATGGTAAACCCTAGAGTTAATTTCTTTGATTTGCTGCACCATGCCGAACCATGCATTTTTTGATTGTTGAAAATGTGAAAGCATTCATATAGAAAATAGATATCAAAAAAGGGAAAATCTTTTCTTTTCTCTCCCCTCCCTCTCCTCCCCTTTTTGGCCCAGCCGCCCCCCTGGGCGCGCGGCCCAGCTGGCCGGCCGGCCCAACCGGCCACGCCCCCTCTCCCCTTCCCCCCCTCACGCCGTGGGCCGGCGGTGTGGCGGCCCAGCCGCCCCCCCGTCCCCCCCTCTTTGGGCCCAGGAGCGGCCCAGCCGCCCCCTCCCCTCCCCCCAAATCTCTCTCCCCTCCCCTGCGGGCCCCGCCTGTCATCCACCTCCCCTCCCCCCAAATCTCTCTCTCCCCTGCCCAGCCCGCCCCGATCCCCTGCTCACCCGAAACCGCCGCCGCCGCCGATCCCCGCCCGCGGTGAGCCCTTCCCTCCTCCTTCCCCCGCCCGCATCGAGCTCGCTGGCTATGGCGCCTGGCCCCCGGCGCCCTCCTGCGGCGCGGCGAGCCCCGCCCCGCCCACGCGCGCTCGCCTTAGCCCGCCCCCTCGCTCGTCGGCGCCCTCCCCGCCGCGGTCGCGCCCCGCCTCGGCTCGCCGGCCCCCGGCCGCGCCCGCCCTCGGCTCACCCGCCCCGAGCTCGTCCCGCCCCGGCCTCGCTCGCCGACCCCGCCCGCCCCGGCCATGGTGGCCCCTGCCCGTCGCGCCCGCGCCGTCCCCTGCCCCTGCGTGGTGGCCGGCCGTGGCCTCGCCGGCCATGGCGTCCGCGCGGCGTGCCCCGCCCGCCCGGCCGGCGTGCCCTCGTCCTGCCCTGCGCGCGCGCCCGGCCTCGGCCCCGTCCCGGCCATGGCGCGTGGCCATGGCGCGCCCGCCCGTGCTCGCCCGCCCGCCCCGGCGTGTCCTGCTCGCGTCGTGACGACCCCGGCGCGGCCTCGAGCTCGGCCCAGCGTGCCTATGGTGCGCGGCCTTGAGCTCGGCCAGCGCGCGGCCCCGACGTGTGCACGGCTAGTTCGCGGCGCGTGTGTGCGGCCTTGCGCGCGCGCTGCTCGCGTGGTGCGCGCGGTGCCTTGGCATGGCTCGCCATGCCCTCATCTACCCCTAGACGTGCCCGTCTACCCCCCCCCCCCCCCCCCCGTATAATTTATGCGCGCTAATCACGTTGTTCATGTTAATGAAATAGGAAACTCAATTTGGAAATTGGTTACGTTAGTTAATTCATATAGTTAATCGTGTAGCTCATTTACTGTTGATCAACTGAAAGTGGTCATGTTTCTATTAGTGCATGTAGCTAATCCTTATTATTGGAGCTAAGTAGAACTAGAGCATGTAACGTCTAGTTATTCGTCTACCCGTAATGCGCCTCGAGCATAAGCTTTAACCCCTGCGAGACCTTCCCCCGTTTCTTTCTAACCATGGTAAATGTAATATCGTATGTCATATTCTATGCATGTTTAATCTACTTGTTCTCTTGTATGGTGTACTGTTTGTTTCCTAATTTGAATGGATGGATGTATGTATGTCTGCACTCGCATAGAGAACGATCCGGTTGAAGAGCCCGAAGAACTCGCAGGAGAAGTCCCTGAGCAGCAGTCGGTTGGTGGAGGCAAGTGTCCCTTGACCTATCTCTGTCCTATTCATTCTTTAATTCACCTCCCGCATTACACATTTATGCCTAAGGATTGACTAGCTTTGTTATCCATGTCCTTGTTTACCTATTTGGGTTGGATTATTATTTCTTAGTCTTATGCTATTGCTCCACTCTAATCAATGAACATGATGAGAATGATCAATGATACGCTGTTTTCCCCCTTCTTATTATGATGTTATACTTGTGGCCTTTAAGGGGGCTCGAGCGGTTTCTTGAGTGCCTCTCCGTAAGGACTTGTTCGTTGGATGACCGCCCGGGAAAACAGTGCAACCATGAGGGTGGAATGGGGTGCCCTTAGCTTAATAATTAGAGGATCCGGGGTGTAGTTCGCTTCGCCGTCATGCCGTCAATGGGGCTCGGTGTATGCGGCTCGCTCTACCAAGGTTGATTTGTCCCTTGGGGAGGAGTGCGGTACATTTAGGAAACCTAACGGGCGACTACAGCCCCGGGGAATCTTTTTAAAGGCTACATAGTGAAACCCTGCTGGGTCTCCTTGGTAGTGATCAATGGAGAGTCATGATCTCTGTAGCAGAACCTCCCAAGTAATTAGGCCCACCTACAGTTGTCCTTGTCTCACAGACATCAGACAACCCTGTAGGTGCCCCTGAACTACTTGACAAGCTCGGTATCTTTCCTTACCTTACCAGGAACGTCTCACCCATCTTGTAGACATTACAGAACATCGGAGATGAAGAAATGCGGAAGCGAATTACATAATCTTACATTTATTTCAAAAGCAAGCTTGAGTTAGGTTATTACAGACTAGACTATAAGTGAGTGCAGAGTAGTAATATTATACAAGCCAGGGGAGGCACAAACTCCTCCCGATAAGTTTAATAAACAAAAGATCCTAAGTGGAGGACCGAGTCCTCCCGCACTTCAGTCTTCTTTTTCCTCATTTGGTACCACCTTGGAGCATAAGCAACAAAAGTTTGTCGCTTCCTCACCTAAAAACAACAAAGGGATAAACCCTGAGTATGGAATACTCAGCAAGTCTTACCCGACTAAGGAAAAGACTCTCAAGGGGATGCTGGATAAATAGGAGTCAAGGAGAGGCTTTAGCAAAAATCAACTTGTACTTTTGCAGAAGTAGCTTACTAAAGTGAGTCCTTACTTTCAATCTTTTAACGCCATGTTAAGTATTAATAGACTCCATTTGCATCTAGTCTAATTTCACATCACATCAAGACAACATCATTTTTATCCATCGTGTTCACATCCTGACTCTAGGTTGCAGGGAAGTGACCAAGTCTTCATAACCGCGAAGGTACGGCGATCCGAATCGATTATACTCAGCTGAGGATCTCCAATCACACGACATATGTAGCACTTAACCCTTGCATATGTCAACCCGCCACCGGGGTTCTTAAGACCGGATCAGGTTCACGCAAACCGAGAGCACAGCTACACCACCGTCCAGCCTCTTGCCACGGAGGGTACACGCTACTCTCGCCACCGCTCCATGCCCATTTCGTGTTATCTTATTCCGGCCTTAGTCTGCCCGAGGCAAGGCTTACCCATGACGAGGCATGTGACCAGTTAAAGGGTCCTCGGTCAGCACGCCTACATACGTGTTAGTCCTTAACCAACCTGGGTAGAACATCACCTGTTCCTAGCCCAAGTCTCGATTTAAGTACTTCCATCCTTAGGATTGTTTCTGTTCCTGAGGATGAAAAGAGCATCGCAGGGAACTTTGCAGTAAGATCCCACTATTGCTCCAAATGAAAATATTCTTGCAGGTAGAAGCCATCCTTTCTCGAGTTAAATTAAGGACAACCTCTATCCACAAGATCTAAGCAAGGCTAAGCATTTTTGTAAATCATATTTTGATACTTCACAGAAGTATCTATAAAGGTATGGATATCAAGGAAAGCAATGCATCAAAGGGTTTCAAGCAATTCCTATGAACTTAATGCACATTTCACTAGACTTAAAGTGTGCGAAAAGTATTTAAAAACACAAGGAAAGGGGTTGCATGCACCGGGGCTTGCCTTTGTTAGTAGGTGAGTCAGGCTCGGACTCACAGATGTCGAAGTAGAGCCAAGTCTCTGCCTGAGATTCCAAAGGTGGTGATGTCTTCTCTTGAGTCACTTCACTCCCTTCTTCGTTTTCTAAATATAACCATATAGGTATATATATAAGAATGAATGCCATGTCATGCTCATGAGAGTGCATAGATAATAAAAGTTTATTAACTAGGTCTTGAATACAACTTTCCTTCACGGAGTTCCGGGAACTTAGGGTTTCCGGAGTCGGTAAAGGAGTTCATAGGGCAGGGGGGGTGGTTTTGGGTTTGGTGATCAAACAAAGTCCAAAACAATTCAAACTCTACCCAAGGCTTCTAAATAATGTGAAAAGTTCACAATAAAAGTTTGGGCAATTTTGGGATTATTATCTATTTTCTAAAAATCCAGAACTGTTAGTTTAAGCTATTTTAAATGCCTCAAAATTCCCTGTTTAACCTAAAAATCATGAAACTATTTTTATTAAATTCTAGGGAAAATAAGAAGCCTAGGAAAATTGGTTTCATAATTTTAGGATTTTTCTACAATTTTCTACAAGTTATTTGGTTCTGAAGTAAAAAGAAAAGGAAAAAGGCATTAACAGTAATGGGCTGACTTTGTCCCACACGGCCCAGACCTAAGCAGAAGCGCGCCCGCGCGCGCGCTGGCTGTTTTGCGAAAAGGCCCACTGCTTAACGGTTAACCGAAATAGGTCCAATCACTATTGAGGTGAGTCTCTGACGGTTTACAAAAAGAACCTCCACGTTCTATACTTTCGCAGAGCAAAGTCCACGACGAGGAACAGTCCTCGCCGCACTCCGGCGAGCCTATTCCGACCAGATGACGCCACGGCTGGAGCTCCCAAGCTACAGGGACACAATTAGATCCACCCCGACCATTTCCCCTCCATCAATTTCACCTAGGGGACACTGAATCAATCAGTTCACGGTGACCGAGCGGATGGACAAGAGGATGAACATGTTCCGATCAAACAGCGACGGGAATGGCCAAATTGAGGCTGGGTAAAGGTTCACGGGTTCACCAGCGCCTATGTACACACTTTGGTTTGGGCAGAACAAGAACCGAGGAGCGGGTCGACGGTGGGGGGGGGGGGGGGTCACAGCGGCGTTTTACAAGGCAAGGGCGCGTTCCGGTGATGGACTTCGGCCAAATTCCAATTGCTCGGTACAGAGAGCAATAGGAGACTATACATGAGCTAGAACAGAGAGTAATTAAGAAACTACCAACCCGAAGAGTTTTGTCCATGGTGGAGTCCTATGCGGCGGAGCAAGAACAGAGGAGAGGGAGATTTGGGAATTACGTGGGTTTTCCGGTGAGCTCGAGTCAAGTGCTTAGTTGCTGCGGCACGGGATGTGGAGAAGAAGCAGCGTCCGTGGTCAATTTATAGCCTACCGGCCGGAATCGGATGAGAACCGCGGACATTTGATTGCGCAGGTGAGCTCGCCGCGCGGCGGAACCTGGGGATGGCACGGTGGCCGCCGTTCAACCGGGGCCTGCCACCTCAGGGAGGCTTTGACACGTCGCCGGTAACCTTTGCCGTGGCTGCCGACGTCTTACCCGAGCCACGGCGACGTCCTTATCACCGGCGAGCCAATCCTTATCCACGGCGATGTTACTGAAAACCGATGAACAGTGCGCCCAATTCAGTAAATAGCTTGTCTGACAGACCAAGTTGAAGCTTGATTTTCTCTTAATTTCAAATGGCAACATAAGTCAAGCTCTGCAACAAACCTGTAGAGCATTATACCATCTATAATGTTGCCATATGACGCTGCCACAAAAACCTATTGGAGCATGCTTAAATTTAGGCTTAAAGTTGATGTCAGTTCACTGCTAGTCTGAAAATTCAGACATTGGCACCCTGACAGCCCAACTTCAACCTTAATTTTCTCCAGATTTTTCTCAATAACATGGCTTGCACTCTTAAGCAAACTTGTTATCTATTAGTAGGTCTACAAGTTTGATGTGGTAACCTAGGGCATATTTTCATTAATTTGAAAGTTACAAGGGCTCAAAGTTGTGCTCACAACACTGATTTCAGACTTAGGCTATATAGAGGTCAAGTGGTACTTTTTGCAAATAAACCCAAAACTTAGGGTTTAACTTGCAAATTCACAGATTTGTGAACCAAATGACTATATATGTTCAAACATAGTAGTTTTTACACTTTAGTCCAAAGGTTCACCACTTTTGCACATAAGCCCCTAGGGTTTGATTTTAGGGTTTTCCAGGGTTCCAATTAGGGTTTCTGGTATCCTAGGGGTATAAAAGTGATTCAACTTTATGATTGGGGTCATTTTATGACTTTTACCCTAAAGCTTTTAGGTTTTCTTAACTAGGTTAAGTTTTACCCCCCTTTAACCACTATTTAGGGTTAAAGCTCCCTATCCAGGGTTCTATTTGCAAAAACATTAAAACAATACAACTTGTTTGAAATTTTTGCCTAGTGAATGCACTCTAGGTGTGTCAAACATATGCAATGCCAATGCTTATGATGCCATGCTCAAGTTTTAGTTATAGTAACACCAGGGGTGTTACATCCTTCCCCCCATAAAAGAATCTCGTCCCGAGATTAAAAATCCTAGGGTAGGTAATGGTAAAGGAAACACATCACATTTTTATTTCTTAAGTTTTGGTACAAGGCAGGGGTAATGTGGGGGTTACTTCTCTATTACACAGCTATACAGGCTTTACAATTTACATGAGGCTAAAAAGCCTGGGAAATTCTTATTCAAGAAGTCTTGAGTTTCCCATGTAGCCTCATCTTCAGAATGCTGGTTCCACTGTATCTTGTAGAACTTGAGAGTCTTTCTCCGGGTAACCCTGTCCTTTTGATCCAGAACTCGAATAGGATGTTCCGAGTATGTTAAATCTGGTTCCAAGACAACATCAATCACTTTAATGGTTCGATCGGGAACCCGAAGACACTTCTTCAATTGTGACATGTGGGACACATTGTGCACAGCAGACAATGTTTCGGGTAGTTGGAGTCGGTATGCCACTGGTCCATATTGCTCAAGTACCAGGAATGGACCAATGTACCTAGGTGCAAGCTTCCCTTTAACCCCGAAACGCGATACACCCTTCATTGGTGAAACTTTCAAGTAGACATAATCGCCTACCAGAAAGCATAAGGGTTGTCGTCGTCGGTTTGCATAACTCTTTTGTCGAGTCTGAGCTTTCTTCATATTATGAATAATTTTCTGAACCTTTTCTTCGACCTCTTTCACCATATTAGGTCTAAAGAAGTATCTTTCTCCAGGTTCAGACCAATTTAGCGGAGTACGACATCGTCGTCCATATAAAGCTTCGAAGGGTGCCATCTTGATATTTTTTTGATAGCTATTATTATATGAAAACTCCGCTAAGGGCAAACATTCATCCCATTTCTGTGGGAATTCCAGAACACATGCCCGTAGCATATCTTCCAGTATTTGGTTTACCCTCTCAGACTGTCCACTGGTTTGAAGATGATAGGCCGAACTGTGGAGTAACTTAGTACCCAAGGATTTGTGAAGTGCTTCCCAAAACTTGGCTACAAATTGAGGTCCACAATCCGACACTATGGTCTTCGGAACACCATGTAGACTAAGAATACGAGCAATGTACAATTGGGCATAGACAGTAACTGGGTGATCAGTCTTGAATGAGAAATTTTTCGTAAGCCGATCAACAATAACCCAGATAGAGTCATACCCTTTTGTAGTCCTGGGTAATCCCACGATAAAGTCCATACAATATCTTCCCCTTTCCATGTTGGGATAGGTAAGGATTGTAATGGACCAACAGTCTTCATGTATATGGCCTTGACACGTTTACAAGTGTCACATCTAGCCACGTAGGGTGCAATTTCAATTTGCATTTTTGCCCACCAAAAGAACACATAAGGTTCCAGGTGTGCAACTTGCTTCTTCTGATGACACTGTACTATCTGAGTCTGTTGGGTGGTAAGTATGCAACTTTACCCAAATAGAATCAGATGCACCATCTTGGGTAAAACACACAAGAAGAGGTTTATCAACAAGTGGTTACAGTAAGTTCATAGCACACGAGACGGATGTGAATGTCGAAGAACATCACAGTTGACCCGTGGCTAAGCAGAAAATCCAAGTCCTTAAAAGGTGATATAGATTCGAGAGAATCACCAGCGGAGGGATCAATAGATACGGACTTTGCAACCAGTCCATTTTATCCAGCACTAGTCATGGATCGACATGATCACACACGCAGGAAAAGCATGCGTGAGGTGGTCGAGGCACGACTAGAGCGATGACTAGGTGACTATTGGTTGACTTAATCTCATTTTGGTAAGTACTTTCTTTGGAGTGGGTAGAACCAAAGTGAGTTTAGACAACTCGATAAAACGATCTCTAAACTCAGCATTCGTTCAACGGGCAGTTACAAGTTAGTCAAAACCAACTTGTTGAACTACTTTTGACATTGAGCAAGTTCTCTCAGTACCATCGGTAAGCCAAGGGTTGAGAGTTCATATTTGCTAACAAGAAATCTTGCACTTGGTTAAAAATCTATTTAGTCATGTTGTTCATCCGTTTCTTCATGCAAGATGAATTATCCACTTGGTTAGGGAATACATGGATTAATTAGAAAAGCGAATGAACAAACTCCTGCATCTCAGCAGCAGAGGAAATCCAATCTCCATTCTGAGAGCTAATCAGTTGTTTCTCCAACACTAAAAAGCTCCAAGGCTTCACCTTTACATAAAGGATGCAAAGGGAACTTATATGAGTAGTCACTACCAAGATCAAAAGAAATAAGACCACATATGAAAGTGGTATGCCCTTTTGATCCAATGGAAATGACAGATGTTGCTTGATCTCTTCACAAACAACATAGAAATTGTTTGAAGGAAAGGTCAATGAGAGATAACACATCAGTGTAATTCCATAATGGATCATGACTAGAGACCTTGGTACCGGCAGGCGCCAAGCAGCAAAATCCTGGGTGAGGTTCTCAGCTTCGCCGCGGTACCATAAGTTCTTAACCATGTCACCAATAGATTGAGCAAGGGTGATTATACACAACGAAATACTCCACTAATAAAGATGGTTACAAGTAGGGCGCCAAATAGATCATGGTCCAAGGAAGTGAACAAGGCATGGCCATAACCTAAACTTAATGAAAGAAGTATGATGGGAGACTGTTAATTCAGCCCAAGCATATTACTATGCCCATCACAGAGATCACAAGGTCAAGGCTTAAGTTGGTAGGCCTTCGATAGATATGAAGGAACCAAAGACATCAAATTCAAGGAAATGGTCGGACATGTCTTTCCTAGGTTGGGTTAATAAAGTAACCTGACGATCCACAAGGAGAGGCCAACTATACTAGAGACTTCAACCTGCATCAGCTGATCAAGAGAATGGCTCTAAAAGGAGGCACGACTTGAGATCCTTGTTTGAAGTCTAGGTATACTCTAGGTCCGACAAAGAAATTATCTAGGCATTTACTTGTACGGGTGTGGTCATGAAATGATAACGGAAAATTCGACTTTGGGTCGGGTCATGGTTCACTAAAGCCTAATTCTTGGGTTTAGGCAACCAAGTCATCAACTCTCTATTGGTCATAACTCAACTTGATGGTTCTCGGATCAAGGTTGAGAATTGCTTTTTGCTGGGCTAACCAGTTCATGCCCAAGATGACATCCATGTCTTGGCTTTTCAGAACAATCATATTAGTAGGAAAGTCCTGTCTGGCCAATGTTAAGGGCACCTGATAAGCCACTTCTTTTCACTTTTGGTAGCTTTACTGTCGGGCGTAGAAGACCATTCGTCAACCAACTTCATAGAGGGAGGGGGCCTGAAAAGGTCCGGTTCACCATCACGTGCTTCTCCCGCTACATGAGAAGGTCCGGCTTCCATCCCGACAGAATTCGCAGGGACGTTCGGGTGCAGTTGTGAATACAACACATGAATTCCTTCATGTAGTGTATTATAATAGACCTGCAAGTTATTCATGGCTAAGCTAAGCTCCTCCACATGGGCTCGAGCTTTGGCTTTCTTAGCCCAGGCGAGTGGACGAGAGTTAACCGTCCAATCGAGCGCTAGATCTCGATTCGCGAGTTGGTCTTGTAAGTAGCGGATGGCTGCATCCGCGATCCATAGATCATTCTTGTGACGGAGTTCTGACTGAAGCAGTTCGACTTGTGCTTCCAGATCCCGATAGGATCGTTGCTACCACTGCTACTTTCTTCATGTCTTGGAGTAAGTTAATGGCAGGGTACGCCAATGGGTCTAGTAGATTTGCGCGCGGTCTTTCTGATGCGCGACAACATTTCTCTAAGGGGGAAACTTTATTAATATAGTGCTTAGCATGATGCATGTGTAAGTACAGAATCAACCTTAGTCGATTCAACCTTCTATACATTGCACTCTTCCTATCTGGTCTTTAAGATAGACTCTTCAGAATACTTAGGTAAGAAGAGAAAAGAGTTTTTAGGTAAGACTTTTGAAAATCCTTTTGAAGATGCCTCATAATATCTGCAAAGAAGGGCTACGCTCCGATACCAGCTGTAGCAGAACCTCCCAAGTAATTAGGCCCACCTACAGTTGTCCTTGTCTCACAGACATCAGACAACCCTGTAGGTGCCCCTGAACTACTTGACAAGCTCGGTATCTTTCCTTACCTTACCAGGAACGTCTCACCCATCTTGTAGACATTACAGAACATCGGAGATGAAGAAATGCGGAAGCGAATTACATAATCTTACATTTATTTCAAAAGCAAGCTTGAGTTAGGTTATTACAGACCAGACTATAAGTGAGTGCAGAGTAGTAATATTATACAAGCCAGGGGAGGCACAAACTCCTCCCGATAAGTTTAATAAACAAAAGATCCTAAGTGGAGGACCGAGTCCTCCCGCACTTCAGTCTTCTTTTTCCTCATTTGGTACCACCTTGGAGCAGAAGCAACAAAAGTTTGTCGCTTCCTCACCTAAAAACAACAAAGGGATAAACCCTGAGTATGGAATACTCAGCAAGTCTTACCCGACTAAGGAAAAGACTCTCAAGGGGATGCTGGATAAATAGGAGTCAAGGAGAGGCTTTAGCAAAAATCAACTTGTACTTTTGCAGAAGTAGCTTACTAAAGTGAGTCCTTACTTTCAATCTTTTAACGCCATGTTAAGTATTAATAGACTCCATTTGCATCTAGTCTAATTTCACATCACATCAAGACAACATCATTTTTATCCATCGTGTTCACATCCTGACTCTAGGTTGCAGGGAAGTGACCAAGTCTTCATAACCGCGAAGGTACGGCGATCCGAATCGATTATACTCAGCTGAGGATCTCCAATCACACGACATATGTAGCACTTAACCCTTGTGTTGGGGACTTGTTCTCAAATGCTAAGAGTTAAGAACAAGGCAACATAAAAAGTGTTAAGTGTTAAAGTCCTTCGTCCTTCGAAGCATTATGTCCCTTCGGGAAATAATGAGTTTCGGACGAAGGTCATAAGAGACATACCTTCGTAAGCATAACAAGTAATGACGAAGGATTCATATAAAGCATGAAATATAATATAAGCATCATCATAGAATCATTTCTATTTTATTAACATGGAAAAATAGAAATGATTTCAAATTACAAATGTACCTTCGGTCCTGAGAGAAGGTAAAAAGTACAAGCGTGACGCAAAAGCAAATGCCAAGTCCGCGTGAACAGTACGGGGGTACTGTTCACCTATTTATAGGCACGGGATACAACCCATACAAAATTACATACATGCCCTTTACATTTGGTGATAATTCCATAGCAATCTATCGAGGTCTAAATGGCCTTTTCATCTTTAAGTCGGTTCCCTTTTCTGCGAACATGCCGAAGCTTTCCTGCTTCACAGCTTCGGCACTGCCAACCTTCGTATCTTTTGAGGTTCTCCCTCTTTGATATATGTCCGAAGGTACCTGTTCACACATTACACTCTAGAAACACTGTTAAATCATGTTTTTGAGGACCTTCGGAAGCCGAAGGCCCCCAACAGTAGCCCCTCGCAATATTAATTTGTTTGAAATAATAAATTCAGATTGCGATATGAACGAAGGCTTTATGCCGAAGGTCCGAAAAAACACCTTCCCTTTGCTAGAATAGCAACATTCAATGACAAGTGGGGTCTTTCAACTTTCAACGCATCAAGCGTATAAATACGGCCATACCGCAAACTTATTTTGCACGCTTTCTGGCCAACCACTCCTGCTCACTCATCTTTTAGCTCTTGTGCACTGTGATCTGCTAAGTTTTTAGCTTTGAAGCTTCGGCTTTTAAAAACAGTTTTTTAGTGTTTCCGAAGATGTCTGAAGCTGCTAAGAAGGCTGCTGCTGAGATGAAGCTGAGTCTTGATGAAGAGAAGAACTTAGGGTTTCTTATAGCAATGTCGAAGACCAACACAGAAAAGATCACCAGGGAAATTCTGGAAGGGCTGTCTGAAGATACTGGTGACAGTGAAAGTTATGATGTGGACAGCGGTGGCGAAGACTCCGAAGATCGCCCCTGGCGACCAAGCCATTCAGTTTATGGTAAATCAACTATCAAAGAGAATCATCTTGTTAATATGAAAGGAAGGTATTTCCGGGACCTGTCCATTGTGAGGGCGGACGAAGGGGAAAAAACTTGTCCACACCCTGAAGAAAATGAAGTTGTGGTGTATCGAAGCTTTTTGAAAGCTGGATTGCGATTCCCCTTGAGCAGCTTCGTCGTGGAGGTGTTGAAAATCTTCGAAGTCTATCTTCATCAACTTACTCCCGAGGCAATTATAAGGCTAAATATCTTCGTGTGGGCCGCGAGAAGCCAAGGTCTGAAGCCTGACGCAAGAAGCTTCTGTAATGTTCATGAATTATTATATGAAACAAAGCCTTGGGGCAAAGAACAGTACCATAACAACTTTGGCTGCTACAGCTTCGTCTCTCGGTCCGGGGCAAGCTGTCTCGTACCAACCTTTCGGAAGAGATGGCCCGGGGATTGGATGACAGAATGGTTTTATGTGAAGAATGACTTATCAGCACGAGAAGACATCAAAGGTATAATTATGCGTCCTATTTGGCAAAGCTTCGGCCTTCGGAGGCCGAAGGTTGAAATGAACGAAGCCGCCGAAGAGTGCCAAAGAGCCTTCGGCGTTGTCTGCTCTTTTATAGGAACAAGGGACTTAGTACAAGAGCATATTGCCTTCAGGGTGTGGCCGCTTGCGGAGAAATGGGAAATGCCACAAGAAACCATTAAAGAGGCCGACGAAGGTGGACTTGTCAGGTTTAAGTACACTTTTAAATTTGGAGATAAATTTATTGAGCCAGATGATGAGTGGTTGAAAAGCATTGACAATTTAAGTGATGAGCTGCTTGGGACATACTCGAAGGCCGAAGATACTGCAATGTCAGCAGCCTTCGGAGGCCGAAAAAAGAAAAGGCTGAATCGGGTATTTGATGCCATCGGGTTTGTCTACCCTGACTATTGCTACCCCATTCGAAGGCAGAAGAGAAAAAATACAACCTCTGCAAAAGAAGAAACTGCAGCTGCTCCTAGCGAGCCAGAACCGAAAAGGAAGAAGATAAAGGTTCTTTCTTATCGACCGCGTTATATTGAACCAGCTTCGGTGCCTGAGTTTACCGGAGAGACTTCTTCGGCCACCGAAGCTGAAAAACCAGCCGAGCCAACTTTGCTGCCAGAAGTCACAGAAACAGCCGAAATACCAACGAAGACAAAATTGGAGCAATCAAAAATTTTGTTACCAGAAACGAAAGAGAAGGCCGAAGCGCCATTCACAGAAAAAATGGAAGAGGTAAAGGAAGCAAGCGAGGACTCCAAAACATCAGGAGTTTTGAGTCCTGTGGCAAACATTGAAACAGTAAGAAATCAAAAAGTGCCAGCAGTGACTCCGAAAAGAAGGAGAATGGCTAATGTGCTAGATGTGCTGGAAACGATCAAATCTTCAAGCACCCCTCCGAAGAAGGCTGCCGTCACTCCTGAAACAACAGTCGAAGCTTCGGGTTCTAAAGCTCCAGAGCAAGATACTGAAGCCGAAGCTGGGCCCTCAGAGCCCTCAAAGGCAAAAACCTTGGAAAGTGAGGCAGAAAAAATAACAAAGCCAACTTTTGCTGAAGGAACTGGTGTTGTTACCCCCGAAGCATCCAAAATTCGCGATTATATTTTTCGTCATGCTTCGGGGAAAAAATTAACAGAAAAAGAAGAACAAGAGGCCCAACACTATGCCCAAAAGTTGAAATATCCAAAGGGGGCGTTGATATTTAATGGCAGTGGAGAAGAAGATTTCTTGTATTGCCTCCCCGACAGCAAGGAAATTTCTGTCTGTCGGGAGATGAGCAGAAGCTTCGGATTTCCAACTTTAGAAGACGGACTTTCGGTGCTGTCAAAGAACGATCTGGCTGACAGCCTAGCTTACAACAGTTTAAAGGTGCGACAAATGGAATTCTTATATTTTTGTTGAATTCAAAATTTTTCGTTTGTTTAAAACTATTGACACAGACATATTCCTGTCTGCAGGGCCTGATACTCAGCAATGCCCTCAGAGCACAGAAAGATGCTGAGGACGAAGGATGTACTATAGCCCTGAGCAACCTTCGTTCCGAAGTAATTGAACTGAGGAACGAAGGTCTCGAAAAAGACAAAATATTATACTCATTGATAGATAAAATAAAGGAGGACGAAGCTGCTTTCAAAAGTCAAGCTGAAGCTCAGAAACGCGAAATTGAAGACCTTCGGAAACAACTGGCCAGAGCCAAAGAAGAACGTATACTTGAAGAAACAAAGCGTGAACTCAGCGATCAATGGGCAGATCATCTAGAAGTGACTGTTGAAGAGCTTCGTTCGTCCAAAAAGAAATGCTACAATAAATCTGTAGATTGTGTTAAAAAATTAAAGGCTAGCTTCGCCAAGGTCGGCGCATTCTCAAGTGAAGAAAATTTTTTGAGGGGCAATCCGGAAAGTGTCATTGAATGGATTGACCACGAAGCTGAAGCCTTCGAAGAAATTTTAAATAGCCGAGGAGATATATGTGCCTTCTCTGGCGCCAGAGGGATTGCCACCATTTTAGAGAAGAAGGGCTGTGAGCATGTGAAAATTTTAGCACAGTCCGAAGCTGCTTTGTCCTTTGAAGACACAAAAGATCCTTCGGCCGAAGCTAGCATAATTGGTGGAAAGTTTTTTACTGATATCTGGGATAACGGTGGCCGAGAAATGGCAAGAGAAATTATTCAGAGAAGTGAAAAGGGCATCCATGATGCTAGAGAAGTGGCAGAAGTTGCCGAAGGGCAAATAGGTATTAATTAGTCGCACTTATTGTGTTGTAATTTTTATTTCAAACTTTACTCGCAGTTTGTAATAGTAATGCAAAAATATTCTGTTTCCTCAGAACCTACTGGATCGTCTATTGACCCTCACATCAAAGAGGATGACGAAATCAAACAAATGGCCGAAGCTATCATGGATAAAGTTGTTGAACAACTTCTAAATGAGGCTGCCGAAGTAGTATTAAGAGAAGACTAGATGTTATTAGAAAAAACATTTGAAGTGTGATCTATGTAATATTTTGTACATTTGAATGTAATATATAAGTCCCTTTTCATTATTCAATTCTTTACGATGCATGAAATTCTACATACATACCATTTTTGAGCCTTCGGCGAAAAAACACCTTCCCTTCTTTTCATGCTTCGTGAAGAAGACATTCTCCGAAGCTGTACAATTTCGATGTTACTCTGATGAGGCTCATCCATGCTTCATAAAAACATTCTCCGAAGCTGTATTCCGAAGATTATCATTGTATTTCCTCATGACTTTACACAATTTTCACTTTCTCAAAGCGTCCTTTTAAAGGTTGATACGGTGTCCCCTTCTTTTGCCATATGCAACATGATGTATGATGCTTATGCTATGCAAAATGGTGTGATGATGTTATGTTATGCAAATGACGTTTGTTCCGAAGATACACACAAAATATCTCTGTAAACTCTGCATTCCCTTAGGAACGTCTTTGGAGTTTCTTCGCCTTTTACTTAGGCGGTATCAGCGTTGACTTTTCGCTGTAAGCCTCCCTTAGGAGCTTCTTCGCCTTTTACTTAGGCGGTATCAGCGTTGACTTTTCGCTGTAAGCTCTGCATTCCCGTAGGAACGACTTTTGAGCAGAAAACTTACACTGCGCTCCCTTTGGAACGGCTTTTTGTGACTTCATCAACTTACTCTGCGTTCCTTAGAACGACTTTCTGTTGCTTCGAAGGATTTTTAATAATTCGAAGGTCCTCCTTGTTAGCTTCAGGGACTTAAGCCTGTGAAGAAAATGGGTTTTCCTCGTGGGAAACAACGAAATTATTACATGAAAACTAATAATGTTCTTTGTTTCACAGAAAATAAAACTGAATAGAAAAGACTGCTATCAAAGGTAGGATATGTGTCAATAAATGTGCTTCGACTCTGGCACAGTGCTGTTGACTGTGCGAGCTTCGGATTGTTCTCTGAAGTCCCTTTGGTGTGGGGCATATTGACTCCCTTCTGGCTGTTGACCCTGTTGCAGTGGAGGTGGAGGCGGAGGCTGCTGCCAGGAAGCTTGAGGTTGACTTGCCGAAGCTACAGAAGCTGCAGGGTGGTTGTCTATGTATTGTGGGATGTAAGGTGGATGATACGAAGCAGTGTGCATGACCTGCTTCGGCTGAGCTTGTTGAGATGCAGCTTCGGCTATTTCCTTTTGCTTCTGGATTGTAATATGGCACGTCCTGGTGGTATGGCCCTTGCTTTCTCCACAGAACAAGCAAAACAGTTTCCTTGGTTGATCTCCGAATCTTCCGCCGAAGCCCCTGGCGCCTCTGCCTCTTGGAGCTGGTGGCCGGAAGAAAGTTTGTTGTTGCCCCGAAGCCTGTGAGGAGTACTGCGGTCTGTTCTGCTGACTCCCCTTATCATCATTCTGAGTGGAGTTATGGATGGACCTGACATGCCTCGGATAGGATCTTCCTCCGAAGCCCCTGGTCATTTCAGAAAATCTGAAGGCCTCCTCCCTTCTTTGGCGAAAGTCATTGTCAGCACGAATGTACTCGTCCATCTTTTGGAGCAGCTTCTCCAGGGTCTGAGGAGGCTTCCTAGCAAAGTATTGAGCAGCAGGTCCAGGACGAAGCCCCTTGATCATGGCTTCGATGACAATTTCATTGGGCACCGTTGGTGCCTGCGCCCTCAAACGCAAGAACCTTCTGACATACGCCTGAAGGTATTCTTCATGATCCTGAGTGCACTGGAACAAGGCTTGAGCAGTGACCGGCTTCGTCTGAAATCCTTGAAAGCTGGTCAATAACATATCCTTCAGCTTCTGCCATGAAGTGATCGTTCCTGGCCGAAGGGAGGAATACCAGGTCTGAGCAACACTCCTGACGGCCATAACGAAAGACTTTGCCATTACTGCAGCATTGCCACCATACGAAGACACTGTTGCTTCGTAACTCATCAAGAACTGCTTCGGGTCCGAATGGCCATCGAACATGGGAAGCTGGGGTGGCTTATAGGACGGAGGCCAAGGTGTAGCCTGCAGCTCAGCGGACAGAGGAGAAGCATCGTCGAAAACAAAATTTCCATGATGGAAATTGTCATACCAGTCATCTTCATTGAAGAAGCCCTCCTGATGAAGGTCTTTTTGTTGAGGCCTTCGGTTCTGCTCATCGTGGGTAAGATGACGGACTTCTTCAGAAGCTTCGTCTATCTACCTCTGCAGCTCAGCTAGCCTGGCCATCTTCTCCTTCTTCCTCTGCACCTGTTGATGTAGCATCTCCATGTCCCTGATCTCTTGGTCTAGTTCATCCTCCTGAATCGTCGGGCTGACAGCCTTCCTCTTCTGGTTTCGGGCCTCCCGAAGAGAGACGGTCTCCTGGTTGGGGTCCAGCGGTTGCAGTGCTGCAGCCCCAGTCGCTGAAGCTTTCTTCGGCGCCATAGCGAGGGTCTATAGCTTCCGAAGGTGTTCAAAAAAACTCGAAGTGGAAGTGAGTTCACCGGAGGTGGGCGCCAATGTTGGGGACTTGTTCTCAAATGCTAAGAGTTAAGAACAAGGCAACATAAAAAGTGTTAAGTGTTAAAGTCCTTCGTCCTTCGAAGCATTATGTCCCTTCGGGAAATAATGAGTTTCGGACGAAGGTCATAAGAGACATACCTTCGTAAGCATAACAAGTAATGACGAAGGATTCATATAAAGCATGAAATATAATATAAGCATCATCATAGAATCATTTCTATTTTATTAACATGGAAAAATAGAAATGATTTCAAATTACAAATGTACCTTCGGTCCTGAGAGAAGGTAAAAAGTACAAGCGTGACGCAAAAGCAAATGCCAAGTCCGCGTGAACAGTACGGGGGTACTGTTCACCTATTTATAGGCACGGGATACAACCCATACAAAATTACATACATGCCCTTTACATTTGGTGATAATTCCATAGCAATCTATCGAGGTCTAAATGGCCTTTTCATCTTTAAGTCGGTTCCCTTTTCTGCGAACATGCCGAAGCTTTCCTGCTTCACAGCTTCGGCACTGCCAACCTTCGTATCTTTTGAGGTTCTCCCTCTTTGATATATGTCCGAAGGTACCTGTTCACACATTACACTCTAGAAACACTGTTAAATCATGTTTTTGAGGACCTTCGGAAGCCGAAGGCCCCCAACACCTTGCATATGTCAACCCGCCACCGGGGTTCTTAAGACCGGATCAGGTTCACGCAAACCGAGAGCACAGCTACACCACCGTCCAGCCTCTTGCCACGGAGGGTACACGCTACTCTCGCCACCGCTCCACGCCCATTTCGTGTTATCTTATTCCGGCCTTAGTCTGCCCGAGGCAAGGCTTACCCATGACGAGGCATGTGACCAGTTAAAGGGTCCTCGGTCAGCACGCCTACATACGCGTTAGTCCTTAACCAACCTGGGTAGAACATCACCTGTTCCTAGCCCAAGTCTCGATTTAAGTACTTCCATCCTTAGGATTGTTTCTGTTCCTGAGGATGAAAAGAGCATCGCAGGGAACTTTGCAGTAAGATCCCACTATTGCTCCAAATGAAAATATTCTTGCAGGTAGAAGCCATCCTTTCTCGAGTTAAATTAAGGACAACCTCTATCCACAAGATCTAAGCAAGGCTAAGCATTTTTGTAAATCATATTTTGATACTTCACAGAAGTATCTATAAAGGTATGGATATCAAGGAAAGCAATGCATCAAAGGGTTTCAAGCAATTCCTATGAACTTAATGCACATTTCACTAGACTTAAAGTGTGCGAAAAGTATTTAAAAACACAAGGAAAGGGGTTGCATGCACCGGGGCTTGCCTTTGTTAGTAGGTGAGTCAGGCTCGGACTCACAGATGTCGAAGTAGAGCCAAGTCTCTGCCTGAGATTCCAAAGGTGGTGATGTCTTCTCTTGAGTCACTTCACTCCCTTCTTCGTTTTCTAAATATAACCATATAGGTATATATATAAGAATGAATGCCATGTCATGCTCATGAGAGTGCATAGATAATAAAAGTTTATTAACTAGGTCTTGAATACAACTTTCCTTCACGGAGTTCCGGGAACTTAGGGTTTCCGGAGTCGGTAAAGGAGTTCATAGGGCAGGGGGGGTGGTTTTGGGTTTGGTGATCAAACAAAGTCCAAAACAATTCAAACTCTACCCAAGGCTTCTAAATAATGTGAAAAGTTCACAATAAAAGTTTGGGCAATTTTGGGATTATTATCTATTTTCTAAAAATCCAGAACTGTTAGTTTAAGCTATTTTAAATGCCTCAAAATTCCCTGTTTAACCTAAAAATCATGAAACTATTTTTATTAAATTCTAGGGAAAATAAGAAGCCTAGGAAAATTGGTTTCATAATTTTAGGATTTTTCTACAATTTTCTACAAGTTATTTGGTTCTGAAGTAAAAAGAAAAGGAAAAAGGCATTAACAGTAATGGGCTGACTTTGGCCCACACGGCCCAGACCTAAGCAGAAGCGCGCCCGCGCGCGCGCTGGCTGTTTTGCGAAAAGGCCCACTGCTTAACGGTTAACCGAAATAGGTCCAATCACTATTGAGGTGAGTCTCTAACGGTTTACAAAAAGAACCTCCACGTTCTATACTTTCGCAGAGCAAAGTCCACGACGAGGAACAGTCCTCGCCGCACTCCGGCGAGCCTATTCCGACCAGATGACGCCACGGCTGGAGCTCCCAAGCTACAGGGACACAATTAGATCCACCCCGACCATTTCCCCTCCATCAATTTCACCTAGGGGACACTGAATCAATCAGTTCACGGTGACCGAGCGGATGGACAAGAGGATGAACATGTTCCGATCAAACAGCGACGGGAATGGCCAAATTGAGGCTGGGTAAAGGTTCACGGGTTCACCAGCGCCTATGTACACACTTTGGTTTGGGCAGAACAAGAACCGAGGAGCGGGTCGACGGTGGGGGGGGTCACAGCGGCGTTTTACAAGGCAAGGGCGCGTTCCGGTGATGGACTTCGGCCAAATTCCAATTGCTCGGTACAGAGAGCAATAGGAGACTATACATGAGCTAGAACAGAGAGTAATTGAGAAACTACCAACCCGAAGAGTGTTGTCCACGGTGGAGTCCTATGCGGCGGAGCAAGAACAGAGGAGAGGGAGATTTGGGAATTACGTGGGTTTTCCGGTGAGCTCGAGTCAAGTGCTTAGTTGCTGCGGCACGGGATGTGGAGAAGAAGCAGCGTCCGTGGTCAATTTATAGCCTACCGGCCGGAATCGGATGAGAACCGCGGACATTTGATTGCGCAGGTGAGCTCGCCGCGCGGCGGAACCTGGGGATGGCACGGTGGCCGCCGTTCAACCGGGGCCTGCCACCTCAGGGCTTTGACACGTCGCCAGTAACCTTTGCCGTGGCTGCCGACGTCTTACCCGAGCCACGGCGACGTCCTTATCGCCGGCGAGCCAATCCTTATCCACGGCGATGTTACTGAAAACCGATGAACAGTGCGCCCAATTCAGTAAATAGCTTGTCTGACAGACCAAGTTGAAGCTTGATTTTCTCTTAATTTCAAATGGCAACATAAGTCAAGCTCTGCAACAAACCTGTACAGCATTATACCATCTATAATGTTGCCATATGACGCTGCCACAAAAACCTATTGGAGCATGCTTAAATTTAGGCTTAAAGTTGATGTCAGTTCACTGCTAGTCTGAAAATTCAGACATTGGCACCCTGACAGCCCAACTTCAACCTTAATTTTCTCCAGATTTTTCTCAATAACATGGCTTGCACTCTTAAGCAAACTTGTTATCTATTAGTAGGTCTACAAGTTTGATGTGGTAACCTAGGGCATATTTTCATTAATTTGAAAGTTACAAGGGCTCAAAGTTGTGCTCACAACACTGATTTCAGACTTAGGCTATATAGAGGTCAAGTGGTACTTTTTGCAAATAAACCCAAAACTTAGGGTTTAACTTGCAAATTCACAGATTTGTGAACCAAATGACTATATATGTTCAAACATAGTAGTTTTTACACTTTAGTCCAAAGGTTCACCACTTTTGCACATAAGCCCCTAGGGTTTGATTTTAGGGTTTTCCAGGGTTCCAATTAGGGTTTCTGGTATCCTAGGGGTATAAAAGTGATTCAACTTTATGATTGGGGTCATTTTATGACTTTTACCCTAAAGCTTTTAGGTTTTCTTAACTAGGTTAAGTTTTACCCCCCTTTAACCACTATTTAGGGTTAAAGCTCCCTATCCAGGGTTCTATTTGCAAAAACATTAAAACAATACAACTTGTTTGAAATTTTTGCCTAGTGAATGCACTCTAGGTGTGTCAAACATATGCAATGCCAATGCTTATGATGCCATGCTCAAGTTTTAGTTATAGTAACACCAGGGGTGTTACAATCTCCGGGCAGAAAGGGAATCACAGCTTGTGGGTAAAGTGCACAACCTCTGCAGAGTGTTTGAAACTGATATATCAGCCGTGCTCGCGGTTATGAGCGGCCAAGGGAGCTCCAGTTATTAGTGGTACTTGATCAGAGATGGTCGGATTACAGGTGGCAACGAGGTTGATGGTTCTTGGTTTTTGACTCTAGTAATGGTAAGTGGTACTCTTTCCGTTTGGAAAGGAGTACGTTTGGGTTAATAACGTGGGTTAACTCTAAAACCTGGCTTTCTTTACTAGAAATAATAATCTGACCAACTAAAAGCAACTGCTCGACTTACCCCCATATAAAGCTAGTCCACTACAACCAGACAGGACACTTGCTGAGTATGTTGATGTGTACTCACCCTTGCTCTACACACCAAACCCCCCATCCCCAGGTTGTCAGCATTGCAACCCCTGCTCAGGAGAAGGCGAAGCCGTGGAAGGAGACTTCCAGGAGTTCCAAGACTACGACGAGTTCTAGGCGTGGGTTAGCGGCAACCCCCAGTCGGCTGCCTGTGAAGGCCGCGTTTATCTACGTTTCTTTTCCATACTTTGATGATTTGTAAAGACTATGTGGATGTCTCAGACATATGATGTAATCGACTACTATTTCCCTTTTTAATACTATTTGAGCATTGTGTGATGATGTCCATGTTATATAACTGCTGTGTACGTGAATTGCTGATCCTGGCACGTACATGGTTCGCATTCGGTTTGCCTTCTAAAACTGGGTGTGACATAAGTGGTATCAAAGCCAGGCTGACTGTAGGACCGCTAACCTAGAGTAGAATGGTCGTTCTAAGGATTATAGACCTCTGTCCCTGCCTTGACTTTGGTATCCCTTCAAAAGTTGGTCATATCGACCAAAACCTATGTTCTACTGTATATTATACCTTGCTGAAAATTGTGTTTTATTCTAATCCTTCATTTATTTATGGTTCATTACTTGCTGGTCATACTAGTTCTGTTCACACTCTTTTGCTTGTGGTGTCTTTTGTAGATGGCTCGTCTTAGACACACCGCACGGAAGTCTGTCATCCCCTTCTTACCCTCTCGTCTCGCGGAGCGTCCGCTTCGCCGTCCCGTGGCCAGTCAGTCCAGTCACTTGGAGAGGCTGCACCACCGCCTGCATGAGGAGCAAGAGCATCGACGACAGGAGCAGGGGCAGCAGGGCTCTTCTTTCTCGCTCTAGCAAGAGATAGAGTCTGTGAGGAGTTGCTCCCCCGTGCTTCCTCTGGAGGCGCCCCCTACACCACCACTGGGCGCCCCAGCCTCTGGAGTAGCTGCTAGAGGAGGCCCAGACGACGGAGGTGGCGATGACAGCTCGAGCCACGACACTGACTTTTCTGCTGACCAGGAGCCGGAAGGATGGGTTGCTCGACCCATCACTCACGACACTGCTCGCGGGTGTCACTTCCACGATGCGCTCGACACCCTGCTACGTCGGGCGCTTAACCGACGTACTTGGTCCATCGAGTATCGCTGTGTGGTCTACCAGCATAGTCGCGGGGTCTACCCGGACCGCTGGCAGGCGACCTGCTTGGTGCGCCGTCCGAAGAACAGTCTCCAGGGTGCAGAGGCCTGCTCAGAGCACTATTCTATCTCTGAGCGGGACTCAGCTGAGGCGGCCATGCAAGATGCTGCACGGCGTGCGCTTTCGCACTACTACTCGGTTCTCGGTGGGGTAGCTGACGGTCTCAACCTGAAGTATTACCCCCGCCGTCCATCTGGCAGCACCGGAGGCGTGATTGTTTCACCTGTCGATGAGGACAATCCTAGGTTGAGCAGCATAGTCAACCTAGCCGCCGTGCTAAACACGGAGCTGGACCATGCGCTAGACGAGCTGAGTAGGGCTCGTGCTGAGATCGCCCTGCTGCGGGCTGAGCGCACGGAGCGTCGTCACCTGGATGATGGTTCCCCAGCTCCCGTCGGGACTCAGCGCCCGTACCGCTCACCTCGGCGTGGATACCAGCCTTATGGCAATCCCGACTGCAAGACCAAGATAGACTTGGAATGATAGATCGTCAGTGTGGAGTCTTGTAATAAATGCTTAATATAGAAGCTATAGTCTTAGCGTTAGTCTCGCTCTTAGTCAGTCTTAGTTAGATAGGATAGTTTGCTTATCCTGTGCATTTATGGTTGTCATGATGAACTATGTTTGGTTTGGATCTTTGTAATGACTGTCACCAGAGTGTGGGTATCCCCTGCATTTTTGTTTACCTGTAATGTTAATGGAGTTAGTCATCTAGTTGGGAAGCCTTTTACTCCACTTTCCTCTTTATCTGAGAAGCTGTGTTGGTCTGTGTTGGAGATCAGTGAAGATGCTCATCTGTTCAGTGTTATGGAGAATTCTATACTCTTTTCTTATGCTGCAAGATTTGCAAGATCAGTTCTGATGTGTGATTGCATTCTGCAGATGTCAGAGAACAGGCGCAGAGGAGAAAGGCGTGCTCAGCAGGAGCAAGCCGCTCAGCAGGATGAGGTGCCTCAGCAACAGCAACTGCCGCCCCCGCCCCCGATGTCCATCAAGCAGATGTTCCTGATGCAGACCCAGGCAGTTCAAGCCATCGGTCAGACTCTGGCCGCCATTCAGCAGCAGCAACAACAGCCACCACCTCAGCCTCAGATGCCCAGAGACAAGCGTGCTGAATTCATGAGAGGTCATCCCCCAACGTTTGCTCATTCTTCTGACCCCATGGATGCTGAAGACTGGCTGCGCACTGTGGAGCGAGAGTTGCATACCGCTCAGTGCGATGACAGGGAGAAAGTCATGTATGGTCCCCGTTTGTTGAGAGGAGCAGCTCAGTCATGGTGGGAGTCTTATCTCGCCACCCACGCCAACCCCGACACCATCACCTGGGAAGAGTTCAGAGGTAGCTTTCGTCAGTACCATGTTCTTGCAGGTCTGATGACAGTGAAGAATGAGGAGTTCCTGGCCCTCAAGCAAGGTCATCGTCTGTCAGTGAGTACCGGGACAGGTTTCTGCAGTTGTCTCGCTATGCTCCTGAAGATGTCAACACCGGCGCCAAGAGACAGTATCGTTTCCTGAGAGGCTTGGTTGACCCTCTTCAGTACCAACTGATGAATCACACCTTCCCAACATTCCAGCACTTGATCGACAGGGCAATCATGACAGGGAGGAAGCGTAAGGAAATGGAGAACCGTAAGCGCAAGATCATTGGACCCCAGCCTGGAAGCAGCAATCGTCCTCGTTTCTCAGGCAATCAACCTCAGCAATTCAGGCAGAACCAGCGTTCACCCCAGCAGCAGCAGTTCCAAAGGCAGTATCCTCAGCACCAGTATCAGAATCGTCAGAACAATCAGTCAGGAGGAGGTCAGTTCCAGAGGCAGAATCAGTAGGCACCTCGTCTTCCTGCCCCAGCAACCCAGCAGAACAGTCAGGCAGCACCAGCTCAAGTTGGAAACAGAGCATGTTTCCACTGTGGAGAGCAAGGCCACTAGGTGATGCAATGTCCGAAGAAGGCAGCCCAGCAGCAGTCAGGTCCCAATGCCCCAGCAAAGCAGAATGTGTCTCAGCCTGGAGCAGGCAACCGCTCTCAGCCGCGCTATAATCATGGGAGACTGAATCACTTGGAGGCTGAAGCAGTTCAGGAGACCCCCGGCATGATAGTAGGTATGTTCCCATTCGACTCCCATATTGCAGAAGTGTTATTTGATACTGGAGCAACGCATTCCTTCATTACTGCATCATGGGTAGAAGCACATAATCTTCCAATAACTACCATGTCAACCCCCATTCAAATTGACTCAGCCGGTGGTAGAATTCGAGCCGATAGCATTTGTTTGAATGTAAGTGTGGAAATAAGGGGGATAGCGTTTCCTGGTAACCTTATAGTAATGGGTACTTAGGGAATAGATGTCATCCTAGGGATGAATTGGCTAGATAAGTATCAGGCAGTTATCAGTTGTGATAAGAGGACAATCAAGTTGGTGTCCCCACTAGGAGAGGAAGTGGTGACCAAGTTAGTCCCGCCTGAGCCAAAAAAAGGAAGTTGTTATCAGATGGCTATCGATAGCAGTGAAGCAGACCCAATTGAGAGTATCAAGGTGGTGTCTGGGTTCCCAGATGTGTTTCCAAAGGACCTACCAGGTATGCCGCTAGAGCGGAAAGTTGAGTTTGCTATAGAGCTTCTTCCTGGAACCGCCCCCATCTTTAAGAGAGCTTACAGAATATCCGGACCAGAGTTGGTTGAGCTTAAGAAGCAGATTGATGAGCTGTCAGAGAAAGGTTACATTCGGCCAAGCACCTCGCCTTGGGCCGCCCCTGTCCTATTTGTGGAGAAGAAAGATGGCACCAAAAGGATGTGCATCGATTATCGAGCTCTGAATGAGGTCACGATCAAGAATAAGTACCCTTTACCCAGAATAGAAGATCTGTTCGACCAGTTGAGAGGAGCCAGTGTGTTCTCCAAGATAGATCTGAGGTCAGGTTATCATCAGCTCAGGATCCGACCTTTAGACATTCCGAAGACGACATTCATTACCAAGTATGGGTTGTATGAGTTCACTGTGATGTCTTTCGGTCTAACCAATGCACAGGCCTTCTTCATGAACCTGATGAACAGTGTATTCATGGACTATCTCGATAAGTTTGTGGTGGTATTCATCGATGACATTCTGATTTATTCTCAAAGCGAAGAAGAGCATGCAAGTCATTTGAGGATGGTATTGCAGAGATTGCGAGAGCACCAGTTGTATGCAAAGTTGAGCAAGTGCGAGTTCTGGATCAGCGAAGTCCTGTTCTTAGGTCACATAATCAACAAAGAAGGATTGGCTGTGGATCCGAAGAAAGTGGCAGACATTCTGAACTGGAAGGCACCAACAGATGCTCGAGGAATCAAGAGTTTCATTGGAATGGCCGGATATTATCGGCGATTCATTGAAGGGTTTTCGAAGATTGTGAAACCAATGACAACGTTGCTAGGCAACAAGGTCGAGTTCAAGTGGACCCAGAAATGTCAAGAGGCCTTTGAAGCGCTGAAAGAGAAGTTGACTACAGCACCTGTCTTAGTTTTGCCTGATGTGCACAAGCCCTTCTCGGTGTTTTGTGATGCTTGTTACACTGGTTTGGGATGCGTGTTGATGCAAGAGGGAAGAGTTGTGGCTTACTCGTCCCGATAGCTAAAAGTTCATGAGAAGAATTACCCAATCCATGACCTAGAGTTGGCAGCAGTGGTTCACGCATTGAAGACATGGAGGCACTACCTGTATGGACAGAAATGCAATGTTTACACAGACCACAAGAGTCTGAAGTACATATTCACTCAGTCAGAGCTGAATATGAGGCAACGAAGATGGTTAGAGCTAATCAAAGACTACGAATTGCAGATTCATTACCATCCAGGCAAAGCGAACGTAGTGGCAGATGCTTTGAGCAGGAAGAGTCAAGTCAATCTGATGGTCGCTCGTCCGATGCCTTATGAGTTGGCCAAAGAGTTTGACAGGTTGAGTCTTGGGTTTCTGAACAACACGCGAGGAGTCACAATTGAGTTGGAACCTACCCTGGAGCGGGAAATCAAAGAAGTGCAGAAGAATGATGAGAAGATCAGTGAGATCTGGCGACTGATTCTAGATGGCAGAGGCAAAGATTTTCGGGAAGACGCAGGAGGTGTGATATGGTTCAAAGACCGCTTGTGTGTTCCCAATGTCCAGTCTATTTGGAAGTTGATCCTCAAGGAAGCTCATGAGACAGCCTATTCGATTCACCCTGGTAGTGAGAAGATGTATCAGGATCTGAAGAAGAAATTCTGGTGGTACGGAATGAAGAGGGAAATCGCAGAGCATGTGGCTATGTGTGATAGTTGGCGGCAGATCAAGGCGGAGCACCAGAGACCAGATGGATTGTTGCAACCGTTGCAAATTCCCCAGTGGAAATGGGATGAAATCGGCATGGATTTCATAGTCGGATTGCCTCGTACTCGAGCCGGCTATGATTCCATTTGGGTAGAGGTGGATCGCTTAACCAAGTCAGCCCACTTCATACCTGTCAAGACCAACTACAACAGTGCAGTATTGGCAGAGTTGTACATGTCTCGGATCGTCTGTCTTCATGGTGTGCCAAAGAAGATAGTGTCAGACCGAGGAACACAGTTCACCTCTCATTTCTGGCAGCAGTTGCATGAAGCCTTGGGCACACATCTGAATTTTAGTTTAGCTTATCATCCGCAGACAAATGGTCAGACCGAAAGGACCAATCAAATTCTTGAAGACATGTTGAGAGCCTGTGCGTTGCAAGATCAGTCCGGATGGGACAAGCGATTGCCTTATGCAGAGTTCTCCTATAACAACAGTTACCAGGCTAGTTTGAAGATGTCACCTTTTCAGGCGCTTTATGGAAGGAGTTGTAGAACTCCGTTGCAATGGGATCAGCCTAGGGAAAAGCAAGTGTTTGGGCCAGACATTCTGCTTGAAGCCGAAGAGAACATCAAGATGGTCCGAGAGAATCTGAAGATAGCGCAATCAAGGCAGCGATGCTATGCAGATACAAGAAGAAGAGAGCTGAGTTTCGAAGTCGGAGATTTTGTCTATCTGAAAGTGTCACTGATCAGAGGAGTCAGAAGGTTCGGAGTTAAGGGCAAGCTAGCACCCCACTACATCGGTCCGTACCAGATTCTCGCAAGGCGTGGAGAAGTGGCATATCAGCTCAGCCTACGAGAAAATTTATCTGCTGTGCATGATGTCTTTCATGTGTCTCAATTGAAGAAGTGCTTGCGTGTGCCAGAAGAGCAGTTGCCAGTTGAAGGTCTTGAAGTCCAGGAGAACTTGACCTACATTGAGAAGCCAACGCAAATCCTTGAGACCGCAGACAAAGTCACCCGAAGGAAGACCATCAGAATGTGCAAGGTCAGATGGAATCATCACTCTGAGGAAGAGGCAACCTGGGAGCGTGAAGATGATCTGATGGCCAAATACCCTGAGCTCTTTGTTAGCCAACCCTGAATCTCGAGGGCGAGATTCTTTTAAGGGGGATAGGTTTGTGACGCCCCGAATTTAGAGTTGAATTTTTTTATTTTCTCTATCGCTCGCTAAATTCGGGCGTTACCCCTCTTTCCCATTTCTTTTCGCTAAATCCTCACCCGTCTTGAAAACTTTAAGTCATGTGATAATGGTAAACCCTAGAGTTAATTTCTTTGATATGCTGCACCATGCCGAACCATGCATTTTTTGATTGTTGAAAATGTGAAAGCATTCATATAGAAAATAGATATCAAAAAAAGAGAAAATCTTTTCTTTTCTCTCCCATCCCTCTCCTCCCCTTTTTGGCCCAGCCGCCCCCCTGGGCGCGCGGCCCAGCTGGCCGGCCGGCCCAACCGGCCACGCCCCCTCTCCCCTTCCCCCCTCGCGCCGTGGGCCGGCAGTGTGGCGGCCCAGTCGCCCCCCCCCCCCGTCCCCCCCCCCCGCTTTGGGCCCATGAGCGGCCTAGCCGCCCCCTCCCCTCCCCCCAAATCTCTCTCCCCTCCCCTGCGGGCCCCGCCTGTCATCCCCCTCCCCTCCCCCCAAATCTCTCTCTCTCCCCTGCCCAGCCCGCCCCGATCCCCTGCTCGCCCGAAACCGCCGCCGCCGCCGATCCCCGCCCGCGGTGAGCCCCTCCCTCCCCCTCTCCTCTCCTCTTCTCTCTCCCCTCCCTCCTCCTTCCCCCTCCCGCCGGCGCCCTTCCCGCGTCCCGGCCGCGCCCGGCCCCGCCCGCCTCGAGCTCGCCGGCTATGGCGCCCGGCCCTCGACGCTCTCCCGCGGCGCGGCGAGCCCCGCCCCGCCCGCGCGCGCTCACCCCAGCCCGTTGTCGCGCTCGCCGGCGCCCTTCCTGCCGCGGCCGCGCCCTGCCTCGGCTCGCCGGCCCCCGGCCGCGCCTGCCCTCGGCTCGCCCGCCCCGAGCTCGTCCCGCCCCGGCCGCGCTCGCCGACCCCGCCCGCCCCGGCCATGGTGGCCCCTGCCCGTCGCGCCCGCGCCGTCCCCTGCCCCGGCGTGGTGGCCGGCCATGGTCTCGCCGGCCATGGCGCCCGCGCGGCGTGCCCTCGTCCCACCCTGCGCACGCGCCCGGCCTCGGCCCCGTCCCGGCCATGGCGCCTGGCCATGGCGCGCCCACCCGTGCTCGCCCGCCTACCCTAGCGTGTCGTGCTCGCGTCATGACGACCCCAGCCTGGCCTCGAGCTCGGCCCAGCGTGCCTATGGCGCGCGGCCTTGAGCTCGGCCAGTGCGCGGCCCCGACGTGTGCACGGCTAGTTCGCGGCGCGTGTGTGCGGCCTTGCGCGCGCGCTGCTCGCGTGGTGCACGCGGTGCCTTGGCATGGCTCGCCGTGCCCTCGTCTACCCCTAGACGTGCCCATCTACCCCCCCCCCCCCCCCCGTATAATTTATGTGCGCTAATCACGTTGTTCATGTCAATGAAATAGGAAACTCAATTTGGAAATTGGTTACATTAGTTAATTCATATAATTAATCGTCTAGCTCATTTAATGTTGATCAACTGAAAGTGGTCATGTTTCTATTAGTGCATGTAGCTAATCCTTATTATTGGAGCTAAGTAGAACTAGAGCACGTAACGTCTAGTTATTCGTCTACCCGTAATGCGCCTCGAGCATAAGCTTTAACCCCTATGAGACCTTCCCCCGTTTCTTTCTAACCATGGTAAATGTAATATCGTATGTCATATTCTATGCATGTTTAATCTACTTGTTCTCTTGTATGGTGTACTGTTTGTTTCCTAATTTGAATGGATGGATGTATGTATGTCTGCACTCGCATAGAGAACGATCCGGTTGAAGAGCCCAAAGAACTCGCAGGAGAAGCCCCTAAGCAGCAGTCGGTTGGTGGAGGCAAGTGTCCCTTCACCTATCTCTGTCCTATTCATTCTTTAATTCACCTCCCGCATTACACATTTATGCCTAAGGATTTACTAGCTTTGTTATCCATGTCCTTGTTTACCTATTTGGGTTGGATTATTATTGCTTAGTCTTATGCTATTGCTCCACTCTAATCAATGAACATGATGAGAATAATCAATGATACGCTGTTTTCCCCCTTCTTATTATGATGTTATACTTGTGGCCTTTAAGGGGGCTCGAGCGGTTTCTTGAGTGCCTCTTCGTAAGGACTTGTTCGTTGGATGACCGCCCGGGAAAATAGTGCAACCATGAGGGTGGAATGGGGTGCCCTTAGCTGAATAATTAGAGGATCCAAGGTGTAGTTCGCTTCGCCGTCATGCTGTCAATGGGGCTCGGTGTATGCGGCTCGCTCTGCCAAGGTTGATTTGTCCCTTGGGGAGGAGTGCGGTACATTTAGGAAACCTAACGGGCGACTACAGCCCCGGGGAATCTTTGTAAAGGCTACGTAGTGAAACCCTGCTGGGTCACCTTGGTAGTGACCAATGGAGAGTCATGATCTCCGGGCAGAAAGGAAATCACGGCTTGTGGGTAAAGTGCACAACCTCTGCAGAGTGTTTGAAACTAATATATCAGCCGTGCTCGCGGTTATGAGCGGCCAAGGGAGCTCCAGTGATTAGTGGTACTTGATCAGAGATGATCGGATTACAGGTGGCAACGAGGTTGATGGTTCTTGGTTTTTGACTCTAGTAATGGTAAGTGGTACTCTTTCCATTTGGAAAGGAGTACGTTTGGGTTAATAACGTGGGTTAACTCTAAAACTTGGCTTTCTCTACTAGTAATAATAATCTGACCAACTAAAAGCAACTGCTCGACTTACCCCCATATAAAGCTAGTCCACTATAACCAGACAAGACACTTGCTGAGTATGTTGATGTGTACTCACCCTTGCTCTGCACACCAAACCCCCCATCCCCAGGTTGTCAGCATTGCAACCCCTGCTCAGGAGAAGGCGAAGCGGTGGAAGGAGACTTCCAGGAGATCCAAGACTACGACGAGTTCTAGGCGTGGGTTAGCGGCAACCCCCAGTCGGCTGCCTATGAAGGCCGCGTTTATCTACGTTTCTTTTCCGCACTTTGATGATTTGTAAAGACTATGTGGATGTCTCAGACATATGATGTAATCGACTACTATTTCCCTTTTTAATACTATTTGAGCACTGTGTGATGATGTCCATGTTATGTAACTGCTGTGTACGTGAATTGCTGATCCTGGCACGTACATGGTTCGCATTCGGTTTGCCTTCTAAAACCAGGTGTGACACTCAAAGATGGATTAAAAGGGAAAAGGTGGACTTGGACTAAGAAAAGGGTTACACTGCATTTCGGTATCAATGTATCTTGTTCCAAGTCACTATCTGTGTTTTTCTCATTGCCCTTGGTTTTACTTGCAATTTTGTGAGGCAATGGGCTTAGAAGGCCTTTAGTTTTTCCATTTTGGTGCTTAATGCCAAAGGGGGAGAAATTAAGGCCAAAGCAACTGGATCAGCTACCACTTGTGAATTTTTCAAAATTTTAGTTGTATCAAAACCCTTTATTACAAAAACTGCTCTCTTGTGGGGAGAAATTTGATTACAGAAAAAGGGGGAGTTTTCTGACTCTTGATTAAAAACTAGTATTAAAAGTTATTTTGATTTGCCAAAACAAAGTGTTTTGACATAGAGATAGGAAAATGAATTTGTTTTGCGAAACAAACCAAGTGGTGGCAAAACAGTGATCCAAATATGACAAAACCTATGATAACTTTATTGGTCTTCAATTTAACATCAATTTACATTTTTAGCTCATTTTGGATATGTTAATCAATATGAGTTGCTTTTTGATGTGTTGGCATAAATCACCAAAAAGGGGGGATTGAAAGGGAAATGGCCCTATATTGTTTTGGTGAATAGATGCTCAACACATGTTGTTTAGACTAACATAAAAAGTGAGCATAGGTATATTAAGCAAAGTGATCTCAGAATAGGACATAGTGCAAATCTATACGGACCGAGTAAAAAGGTAAGCTCTGGACACTTATTCAATTATTTTGTGTGCTAATCATATTTGTCTAAGTGCTAGTGTTGGGACCATGCTTCGTCGCCGAAGGTCCTGCAGGAAGAAACAGCTTCGGCAAAAGCTGCTTATACGTAATGCCGAAGCTACCACTCATGAAGCTTCGGTGTTATAGCGTATCCGAAGATGAAGGAACTAATCGACTTAAAGATGGAATGACCTTTTAGTCCATAAGGGACTGAGTCATTGTTGTAAACTTTTATAAGGGGTATGATTGTAATTCCTTACAGGCTGTGTCCTGTGCCTATAAATAGTGAACAGTATTCCTTTACTGTTCACGCAATCATGTAACTGCTAACGCATTACTCTGGAATTATTGTTCTTTGTCAAGGCAAAGGTATAAATGTAACCAAGCATCGTGTTTTAATATCTGAGTTTGTATTGTAAAATGAGTAAATGATGTTATTCATTCTTAATATTCTTTTATGTTTCATGCTTCATATTTTATTTCGTATTATTTTACTTCTGACTACGAAGGTAAAACCTTCGTAGTTTATCATCTATGACCTTTGTCCGAAGCTCATTAAATCCACAGGGAAATAATGCTTTAGCGGATGAAGGGCTTTGATATTTAACATTTTATGTTGCCTTGTCCTTAATTCATAGCACTTGAGAACAAGTCCCCAACATTGGCGCCCACCTCCGGTGAACTCACTTCCACTTTTTGAGCTGATGGCTTCGATCAAGAATCAAGCTGGAACTGCTTCGGCTCCGAAGCTGATTCTCCCGATAACAGGCGGTTCATGCTCAGAGCCGGCCAACAAGAAACAGAAGAAGGAGGCACAGAGAAGAGTACAACACGTAGGGGTACAAGGACCCTTCACCAAATCAAGATGGTCTCATATCCCAATTACCTTTTCCCAAGAGGATCTTCAGCTCAAGGATTACCCACACAATGATGCTATGGTTATCTCTTGTGTGATCAAAGGATTTCTGGTCCATAATGTTTTGGTTGATACAGGCAGTGCAGCTGATATCATATTTGCTAAGGCCTTCAGACAGATGCAAGAGCCCAAAGACAAGATCCATGATGCCACACATCCCCTTTGTGGCTTCGGAGGAAGGCAGATTGTAGCACTCGGAAAAATCACAATGCCAGTAACCTTCAGATTTATCAACAACACAAGGACTGAACAAGTTGTGTTCGATATTGTTGACATGGAATACCCTTACAATGCAATCATTGGTCGTGGTACCCTCAATGCCTTCGAAGCAATTCTTCATCCAGCATATCTTTGCATGAAGATACCTTCGGACCAAGGACCCATTGCTATTCATGGAAGTCAGGAAGCTGCCAGAAGGGCCGAAGGAAACTGGACAGACTCAAAAGCAATCCATAACATAGATGGAGCTAAAGCTTGTGAGCAATACAAGTTCAGAAGGGAGAAAGCTGCTTCGGCCGATCAGCCGAAGCCCATGCTCTTACGCGAGGACATAGCAGAGCAGAAGGTGCTATTGGGATCCCAACTGTCCGAAGAACAGGAGAAAACCTTGATAAGGTTTCTGTTCAACAACAAAGATGTTTTTGCATGGTCAGCTAATGATCTTTGCGGAGTCAACAGGGATGTTATTGAACACTTGCTCAATGTTGATCCATCCTTCAGACCCAGAAAGCAGAGGCTTCAGAAGATGTCTGATGACAAGGCCGAAGGTGCTCGGAATGAAGTGAAAAGACTCCTCAGTGCCGGAGTTATCAGAGAGGTAAAATACCCAGAATGGCTGGCTAACACTGTTATGGTAAAGAAGGCCAATGGTAAATGGAGGATGTGTATTGATTTTACTAATCTCAACAAGGCCTGTCCGAAGGACGAGTTTCCATTGCCAAGGATAGATTCCCTAGTTGATGCAGCAGCTTCATCAGAGCTTATGAGTCTGCTGGATTGTTATTCAGGCTATCATCAAATTTGGATGAAGAAGGAGGATGAGCCGAAAACCAGCTTCATAACCCCTAGTGGAACATATTGTTACCTTCGGATGCCTGAGGGGCTCAAGAATGCTGGAGGAAGCTTCAGCAGAATGACAACGAATGTTCTTCATTCTCAGATAGGCAGAAATGTGCTAACTTATGTTGATGATATCATTGTAAAAAGCACGAAGCAAGATAATCACATTGCTGATCTGCAGGAGACCTTCGCTAATTTTAGACAGGCCGGTTTAAAGTTGAATCCAGAAAAATGTGTCTTCGGAGTGAAGAAAGGGAAATTTCTTGGCTGCCTAGTTTCAACAAAAGGGATTGAGGCTAATCCAAATAAAATCAAAGCTATCCTTCAAATGGAACCACCAAGTACAAAGAAGGGGGCTCAAAGATTGACAGGAAGACTGGCATCTCTCAACATATTTATATCTAGATCAGCAGAGAGAAATTTACCATTTTTTGAAGTGCTGAAGTCAGCCGAAGTTTTTCAATGGGGACCAGTCCAGCAGAGAGCCTTTGAAGAGCTGAAGAAATATTTGATAGACCTAGCAACACTAACTCCACCGACGCCAGGGGCTCCTCTGTTGTTATATGTGGCAGCTTCGCACTCTGCGGTAAGTGCAGCACTTGTCCAGGAGAAGCTTGAAGGCCAAGTCAAAAAGCAAGCCCCAATATACTTTGTATCCGAAGTTCTTAGTTTATCAAAGAAAAATTATACAGAATTGGAGAAGGTGTTGTATGCTGTTTTGATGGCCTCCAGGAAGCTTCGGCACTATTTTCAAGCATACAATATAGTTGTCCCTTCTTCACAACCGTTGAAGGATATTATGAGAAATAGAGAAGCTACTGGAAGGGTTGGAAAATGGGTTGCGGAACTCAATGAATTTTGTATTGATTATGTGCATAGATCTTCGATTCAGTCCCAAGCGTTGGCAGACTTCATTGCTGACTGGACGCCAGGGGCTCAGGAAGAAGAAACGAGTAAAGATGCCGAAGTTTGGACAGTATTTTGCGATGGATCTTGGGGAACCTTCGGAGAAGGAGCAGCTGCTGTGTTGGTCGCACCTTCCAAAGTTAAAACTTGTTATGCAACAAGACTTGATTTCAGTTGCACAAATAACATTGCTGAGTATGAAGCTTTGCTCTTGGGTCTTCGGAAGTTAAAGGCGATGGGAATCAGAAGGGCGGTTCTTAAAACTGATTCTCAGGTTATTTCTGGTCATATTGACAAAAGTTATAAAGCAAGAGATCCGAAGCTTGAAAAATATTTAGACATGGTCCGAAGGATTGAGGCTTCCTTTGAAGGGTTTTCTGTTAAAAATATTCCTCGTGGAGAAAATGAATATGCTGATTTATTAGCCAAGTCAGCAGCACAGGGGCTGCCCTTACCTTCGGAAGTATTTTTCGAAACAATAAAAGCACCTTCGGTTGAGCTTCTTGAAAGAGCAGTCCTCAACATATCCCCTGTCTATAGTGAAGACTGGAGAACTGAGATCATCTCTTTCCTTCAGGGTAACTTTCTTTCAGATGACGAAGCTTATAACAGGAGGATAGAGGCAAGAGCTCGACCATATGTTATAATAGAAGGGGAACTATACAAGCGTGGGGTCTGTTCTCCGTTACTCAAGTGTTTATCCAGAGCCGAAGGTATAGAATTGATGAAGGAAATACACGCAGCCCTGTGTGGATCTCACATTGGATCTAGGCCTTTGCTTGGAAAAGTTTTTCGTCAAGGATTTTATTGGCCAAAGGCAGCTTCGGATGCAGCGGAATTAGTCCAAAAGTGCGAAGGTTGTCAGAAATGTGCAAGAGATCAAAAACAACCTTCGTCTCTAACTCAGTTAATACAACCCACTTGGCCGTTGCAAAGGTGGGGCCTTGATTTGTTAGGTCCGTTACCACCAGCACAAGGGAACTTAAGATATGTTGTAGTGGCAGTGGAATATTTTTCTAAATGGATTGAGGCAAAGCCTTTAGCCACAATAACTTCGGTCACTATTCAAAAGTTTTTTTGGCAAAATATTGTTTGTCGCTTCGGAGTGCCGAAGGCTATTACTGTGGATAATGGGACGCAATTTGATTCCGAAGCTTTCAGAGAATTTTGTGATCAAATTGGCACGAAGATCCATTTTGCATCAGTTCGACATCCGGAGTCAAATGGACTTGTTGAAAGAGCTAATGGCATCATAATGACAGGAATAATGAAGTTAATCTTCAATCAGCCTAGGGGAAAGTGGCCGGACGAATTAATCAAAGTGGTGTGGAGCCACAACACAACAATATCAAGATCAACAGGCTTTACACCATTCAAACTATTGTTTGGTGACGAAGCAATAACTCCGGAAGAAGCCAAAGCAGGATCAATAAGAATAGTAGCTTCGGCAGAAGACGAAACTGAAGCTGATTACTCTATGGAAAAAGATGCTATAGAGGGGATCAGGCTTCAAGCTGTGGAAAACATCAACAAATACCAAGCTGAAACAATAAAATGGCGTGATAGAAAGGTTAGGCTAAAGAACATTGAACCAGGACATTTGGTGCTTCGAAGAGTAGCCAACCCAGAGATAGTAGGCAAATTACAGCTCAAGTGGGAAGGACCTTTTCTGGTAATATCTTCGTCAAGACCCGGTTCCTACAGGTTGAAGGATATGGATGGCAACGATATTCCTAGATCATGGAACGCGGACGAGCTTCGGCGATATTATGTTTAGCTTGATGTAATTTTTTCTATTCTTTCTTGTGGCACCATTTTCCTTTCCAAAGGGGGAGAAAGGTTTTTAATGGGGCCACAACATGTAATTTTTCTTTTCCTTATTTCAATTCTATAAGAGCGATATCCCCCAAAGATGTAAATGTAAAAGCTGAGAACACACCATCGAGTGCAAAGGAAAAAGAAAAGAAAACAGGGAGAAGCTCAAAAGTTGTTCCTAAGGGAATGCAGAGCTTACAGCGAAAAATAAACGCTGATTCTGCCGAAAGTAAAAGGCGAAGAAGCTCCTAAGGGAGGCTTACAGCGAAAAATAAACGCTGATTCCGCCGAAAGTAAAAGGCGAAGAAGCTCCTAAGGGAGGCTTACAGCGAAAAGTCAGCGCTAATACACCGAAAAGTAAACGGTGAAGCCGAAAAATAAACGGCAAAAAGATTTGAGTCATTCCCAAGGGAATGAAGGCTATGATTATGGTTTAGAATATACATTCGGATATTCATTTGCACGATACATTACATCATGACATTTGCATTCATAAACATTCATTTAGACATATATAGGATCATTATCATAATACCATACAGAAAAGGCAGATGCTTTGGCTATGAGGAAAAAACTTCGGAGAAAGAGGAAATTTTCATGCTTCGTTGTGTACGAAAAGAAGGGAAGGTGTTTTTCGCCTTCGGCTCAAAAGTGAAATTTCGTCCACAGCAAAGCAGATCGTACACGGATAAAGGGGAAAAGATATATTACAAGGTATGCACAAATTTACATAAGTTTTTCTACAATTATATTACAAAAATTTCTCCAGAATTTTTTGCAGAAAAGTCTTTTGCAGCAACTGTTAAGCTTCAGCCCATCATTCTTCAGCTTCGTCATCCTGTACATATTAAAACAGAATGAGAAAGGTGCAGAATTCAAGGAGAAGGTAAAATTAACAAGTATAAGTTTCTCACCGGCTTAAGGTGGCTCCGAGCTTCGTCACCAGCCATTTTTCGCCCGCCGTTTATCCAAATCTGGGTCATAAATCTGTTTCCTATGCTTCGGGCTAGGCTTGGGATGTCAACTAAATCTGTCAGTGACAAGCTGAAGTTTGGCCTATTTACAATTTTTCCGTGCGTGCAGCCAACCTTCAGGAAAGCGGTAGCTGTGCCTCGAGAAGCTAGCAGGGCGCAGAAATCAGCATGCCCAGCAATAACTTCGTCAAGTGCATCAACTTCGCCCTCAATGTATTCCAAGGTGCTTGGCAGATTTTCAGCTGAAGGTGTAAACTTATCAGAGCTGGCTCCAATTGAGTGAAACACATCCTTCAGCCGCTGCACACATCAACTCCCGAAATCTAAGCATTTCTCCTGAAGCTCCTTCAATGATTTTTGCAAATTTGAATTCTTCTCGATTTCGGTCTTGAGATTTGTTTCGAGATTCTTCTTTTCCTGCTCAGACTTTTTTGATTTTATAAGTAATTCATTGTTTAATTTGTTATTTTCGACTTTGGCTTCAGCCAGTGAACCTTCCATAGAATGAATGACGAAGTCTTTCTTTGCCAAGGCAGCTTCGTGATCTTTAACTTTGATTTCAAGGTCTTGAATGACGGAGTCTTTTTCCTTTAGAGCAGCTTCGTAATTTCTGACTTTGTTTTCTAAATCTTTGATGGTAGCTTCGTTTTTCTCATCTTCAAGATCTTGTTGCATTCTCAGCATTTTACTTAGAAGTATACTCTGCCAAAACAACCTTCGTCAGAAAACAACTTAATTCAAAAAAAAATTAAAAAAATAAAAAATTAATAATAAAAAATTGAGAGTTTTTTACCTTGAAATTAGCATATAGCAAGCTACCGGCGATATGCTGTCGCTGGTACCTGCAGAGGTCCGCTTCTATCTTCGGCAGGCCAACGCTTTTGGAGAAGGTCCTAACAACCTTGGCTTCGGTTCGATTCCGAAGGCATCTTAGCTTCCCTTCATTGACCCCACCAAATAGCAGAGACCCTGGTTTGTATCCACAGGATATAGCATATTTCTTTAGCTCTTCTTTTTCAGCGTCTGTTAGCTCTTGTCCAAGTATATCTTGAAAATTAAAATTTCCTTCTTCCAAAATGTCTTCAATCTGCTCTTTTCCTTTTTCAGTTGTCGTGTTCACCGCAACCACAGCAGCTTCTTCTTCAGCCATTCTCAGAAGTATATTGTCAATATCATCAAGCGTGGTTTCCAGGTTAGGATCTTCGGTGGTCCCGATTTCGGCTCCGGTGGCTTCGGCTTCAGTGGTTGCTCCGGTAGCTCCGGCTCCGGTGGCTTCGGCTCCGGTGGCTTCGGCTTCGGTGGTTTCGGCTCCGGTGGTTTCGGCAATGGCAATTTTTGACGCCGATATCGGTGGCGGTGTCTGATGAATGACATCTGCCACTTGGATAATTCTTCGTTTTTTTGGCTTTGCGGGACTTTCTGCTGCCGAAGCTTCTTTGTCCTTCTGAAAAAACTTCGTCAGTTCTGGCGCCAGCGGACTTAGCTTGATAGGCAAAGGTTCAGTCATTACCTTCAGAATCTCTTCCACTTCGGCAGCAGAAGGTGTTGCAGGAGCTTCCTCCTCTCGGGCTGATGTCTTTGGTTTTGGAGATGCAGGTTTTGGAGATGCAGCTTTTCTTTTCCTTGGAGCAGCTACCTTCGGCTCAGGGCTCAGTTTTTCAGAAATTTCTTTTTCCTTTTTAGCCAATTTGGTGCTTTCTTTGTCCAGGGCGCTGGCAATCCTCTTTCTCTTTGGGCCTTCGGCATCTCCGCCCAGTTGCTCATAATCAGGGTAATCAAAATTCAAGGCATCTAGCACACGATTCAATCTTCACTTCGGACGAGTGCCGAAGGCTGCAGTCATCAACTGATCTTCTTTCTTAGAATAATTTCCGTGGATATCGTTGCACATAATCTCGATTGTGTCCAACCATTCCTGGCAGGGTTTTTTAAAGTGTTTCTTAAACTTGTAGTAATAAGGCAATCGAACAAGTTCTCCCTTTTTCTTTTCTCCCTCCAGCTTCGGCATCTCCCACTCCCTCATTGTTCGGAACACTTTAAAAGCCAGAAATTCCTGCACCAAGTCTCTAGTGCCAATATGATCTGAAATCACTCGAAATTCAGCCAAAGCAATCTGGCTCGGGCTCCCCCTTATCATGTTGCATCGGGGCCTCGTCTCTCCGAAGGTTAGCTCTAGTGGACTCTGGACCAATTTATCTTCATCTTTGTCAACTTTAACATAAAACCATTCAGACTTCCATCCGGCCGGCCATTTGCTTCGGTAGCTTATCACTGGAAACTTCGTAGTCTTGCGATAAGCAAAGTTGTAGCAACCAAAATTCTCATGTAGACCATCTCCTCTAGCTTTAGTCTGGTAGTGTAATTCATGAACTCGGCAGAAACCCTCACCGAACGGTTCCACTCCTTGGCTACGAAGGGCCCAAATGTAAACGCTTAGTCTAACGATAGCATTAGGGGTCAGCTGATGAAGGTAAACCCCAAACTTCTTCAAAACATCAGCAATCATCCCATTCAAAGGAAATCTTAATCCTGCTTTAAAGAAGCTTTTGAACACTACCACCTCATTCTTTTCCGGTTTCGGAGTAATCTCCTCTCCGCCAAAACGAACCAGCTCCTTTTTTGCTTCACTAAAATAGCCCAGCTTCACCATTTTGGAAAGATCAGCTTCAGAGATGGTGGACTTTCCAAAGTCCAGATGACTAGGTTTACTTGGCGCCCCACAGCTGTACTCATCTTCGGAACCAGCTTCTTCAACATTAGCTTGTGTTGCTTCGGCAGCAGGTGTGTCCTCTGATGAAACCAGCCCAGAACGCCTCATTGCTTCGGAAATCGGCACAGTTTCAGTGGCTTCGGTCTCATCTCCATCACGCTCAACCCTAGCAGTGGAACGTACTCTGGCCATTTGATTTTAAATTTCTTGAAAATTCCTTGGAAATTAATAACCTTTTTTCCAAAGCTCTTCTCGTGACGAAGCAGAATCCAAACTGGAGCTTCGTTTGAATGCAAAAGTCAAGCTTCGGCTATGGTTAAATTTTTGGCAGCGAAACAGTGCAATAGCAATGAATGTTGTGGTAACTTCACACCTACATGTCTGTTTATATAGTGCTGCAGGTAAGAAGGTGAATCGTCAAGATTTTTACACCGGGCAAACAGTCGCTCGCACCCACTGAACGGTGGGCCGCAAAAACCAAGAAAGTGAACCTGCAGTCACACCCGGTTTTAGAAGGCAAACCGAATGCGAACTATGTACGTGCCAGGATCAGCAATTCACGTACACAGCAGTTACATAACATGGACATCATCACACAGTGCTAAAATAATGACATAAAAGAGGGTATAGTAGTCGATTACATCATATGTCTGAGACATCCACATAGTCCTTACAATAAATCAAAGTGCGGAAAAGAAACGTAGATAAACGCGGCCTTCACAGGCAGCCGACTGGGGGTTGCCGCTAACCCACACCTAGAACTCGTCGTAGTCTTGGAACTCCTGGAAGTCTCCTTCCACGGCTTCATCTTCTCCTGAGCAGTGGTTGCAATGTTGACAACCTGGGGATGGGGGGGGTTTGGTGTGTAGAGCAAGGGTGAGTACACATCAACATACTCAGCAAGTATCCTGTTTGGCTGTAGTGGACTAGCTTTATGTGGGGGTAAGTCAAGCAGTTGCTTTTAGTTGGTCAGATTATTATTTACTAGTAGAAAGCCAGGTTTTAACATTAACCCAAGTTATTAGCCCGATGTACCCTTTCCAAACGGAAAGAATACCACTTACCAGCACCATAGTCATAACCAAAACCATCAGTCTCATTGCCACCTGTAAACCAAAATGTCTCTGATCAAGTACCACTAATCACTGGAGCTCCCTTGGCCGCTCATAACCGTGAGCACGGCTGATATATCAGTTTTCAAACACTCTGCAAAGGTTGTGCACTTTACCCACAAGCCGTGATTCCCTTTCTGCCCGGAAATCATGACTCTCCATTGATCACTACCAAGGTGACCCAGCAGGGCATCACTACGTAGCCTTTACAAAGACTCCCCGGGGCTGTAGCCGCCCGTTAGGTTTCCTAAATGCACCGCACTCCTCCCCAAGGGGCGAACCCAAGCTTGGCAGACCGAGCCGCATACACTGAGCCCCATTGACGGCACAACGGCTAAGCGAACTACACCCTGGATCCTCTAATTATTCAGCTAATGGCACCCCATTCCACCCTCATGGTTGCACTATTTTCCCGGGCGGTCATCCAAAGAACAGGTCCTTACGGAGAGGCACTCGAGAAACCGCTCGAGCCCCCTTGAAGGCCACAAGTATAACATCATAATAAGAGAGGGAAAAACAGCGTATCATAGATAATCTCATCATGTTCATTGATTAGAGTTAAGCAATAGCATAAAGCTAAACCATAATAATCCAACCCAAATAGGTAAACAAGGACATGGATAACAAAAGCTAGTCAATCCTTAAGTATAAATGTGTAATGCGGGAGGTGAATTAAAGAATGAATAGGACAGAGATAGGTCAAGGGACACTTGCCTCCACCAACCGACTGCTGCTCAGGGGCTTCTCCTGCGAGTTCTTCGGGCTCTTCAACTAGATCGTTCTCTATGCGATTGCAAACATACATACATCCATCCATTGAAATTAGGAAACCAACAGTACACCATACAAGAGAACAAGTAGATTAAACATGCATAGCATATGACATGCGATATTGCATTTACCATGGTTAGAAAGAAACGGGGAAAGGTCTCGCAGGGGTTAAAGCTTATGCTCGAGGCGCACTACGGGTAGACGAATAACTAAATGTTACGTGCTCTAGTTCTACTTAGCTCCAATTATAAGGATTAGCTACATGCACTAATGTAAACGTGACCACTTTTAGTAGATTAACATTAAATGAGATAAACGATTAGCTATATAAATTAACTAACGTAACCAATTTCTAAATTGAGTCTCCTATTTTATTAACATGAACACTGTGATTAGCATGCATAAAATATAGGGGGGTAGACGGGGACGTCTGGGGGTAGACGAGGGCACGGCGACCCGTGCCAAGGCACTGCGCACTACGCGAGCACGCACGCGAGGCCGCACGCACGCGCCGCGAACTAGCCATGCGCACGTCGGGGCCGTGCGCTAGCCGAGCTCAAGGCCGCGCACCATAGGCACACTGGGCCGAGCTCGAGGCCGCGCAGGGGCCGTCACGACGCGAGCAAGGCACGCCGGGGCGGGCGGGGCAAAGCACGGGCGGGGCGGGGGCACGGCCGGGGCGGCGCAGCCGGGGCCGGAACGAGGGCGGCCGGGGCCTGGGCGGCACGGCCGGGGCCTGGGCGGCACGGCCGGGCGTGGGGGCCGGGCACGGGGCGGCACGGCCAGGGCCGAGGCGGGGCCGGGCGGCGCGCACGGGGCGAGGGCGACCGGGGCCGGGGCGGCGGCGCCATGGCCGGAGCCGAGGCAGGCGCGGCTGGGCCGGGGCGGGCGCGGGGTGCCATGGCCGGGGATGGGGCGGCCAGGGGCGGGGACGGGACGGCCGAGCCAGGGCGGGGGCGGCCGAGGTCGGGGACGGGGTGGCCGAGCCGGGGCGGGGGCGGCTCGCCGGGGGGCAAGCGAGGGTGGGGCGCCGGGGCGTCCGGGCGCAGGGCGGCTCGCCGAGGAGCCGGGCGGGGCGGGGCGCCGAGGCAGCCGAGCGGGGCCGGGCGCGGCTGCGCCGCAGGAGGACGTTGGCGGGCGAGGAAGGGGGAGGGAGAAGGGGGGAGGGGGCCTCACCGCGGCGAGGGAGGGCGGCGCGGCGGCGGCGGCGGCGCAGGGAGAGGGCGGCGGCGGCGGTTAGGGTAGGGGAGAGGGAGAAAGAATGACGGGCGAGGCCCACGGGGAGGGGAGAGGAAATTGGGGGAAGGGGGAGGGGGGCGGCTGGGCCACTTTGGGCCCAAATGGGGCGCGGGGGGGGGCCCACGGCGGGGGAGGGAAAGGGGAGGGGGAGCGCGGCTGGGCCGGGAGCGAGGGGGAGGGGGCGGCTGGGCCAAAAATGGGGAAGGAGGGGGGAGAGAAGAAAAAGGTTTTTCCTTTTTTTTCTAAAGTCCATTTTCCTCTAGATGAATGCATTCACATTGTTAAACAATCAAAAGGTATGCATGGTTCGGCATGGCGCATCACACAAAATAAAGTGTTTTAGGGTTTTGCTTTACATGGGATCTCAAGTCGAATCCCGCTATACTTTGGAAAAGATCAAGGTTTAGCGAGGAGAAAAGGGAAAAGGAAAGAGTAACGCCTGAATTTGGTGAGGGAAAAGAAGAAAAAAAATCTACCCCCAAATTCAGGGCGTTACAAACCTATCCCCCTTAAAAGAATCTCGCCCTCGAGATTCAGGGTTGGCTAGCAAAGAGCTCTGGGTATTTAGCCATCAGATCATCTTCATGCTCCCAGGTTGCTTCTTCCTCAGAGTGACGGTTCCATCTGACCTTGCACATTCTGATGGTCTTCCTTCGGGTGACTCTGTCTGCAATCTCAAGGATTTGCGCTGGTTTCTCTGTGTAGGTCAAGTCCTCTTGGACCTCCGGACCTTCCACTGGCAACTGCTCTTCTGGCACACGCAAGCACTTCTTCAACTAAGACACATGAAAGACATCATGCACAGCAGACAAATTCTCTGGCAGACTGAGCTGATAGGCCACTTCTCCATGCCTGGCGAGAATTTGATACGGACCGATGTAGCGGGGTGCTAGCTTGCCTTTGACTCCGAACCTTCTGACTCCTCTGATCGGTGACACTTTCAGATAGACGAAGTCTCCGACTTCAAAACTCAGCTCTCTTCTTCTTGTGTCTGCATAACTTCGCTGTCTTGACTGCGCTATCTTCAGATTCTCTCGGACCATCTTGATGTTCTCTTCAGCTTCAAGCAAAATGTCTGGCCCAAACACTTGCTTTTCTCCAGGCTGATCCCATTGCAACAGAGTCCTACAACTCCTTCCATAAAGCGCCTGAAATGGTGACATCTTCAAACTGGCCTGGTAACTGTTGTTATAGGAGAACTCTGCATAAGGCAATCGCTTGTCCCATCCGGACTGATCTTGCAACGCACAAGCTCTCAACATGTCTTCAAGGATTTGATTGGTCCTTTCAGTCTGACCATCTGCCTGCGGATGATAAGCTAAACCGAAATTCAGATGTGTGCCCAAGGCTTCATGCAACTGCTGCCAGAAATGAGAGGTGAACTACGTTCCTCTGTCTGACACTATCTTCTTTGGCACACCGTGAAGACAAACGATCCGAGACATGTACAACTCTACCAATACTGCACTGCTGTAGTTGGTCTTGACAGGTATGAAGTGGGCTGACTTGGTCAAGCGGTCCACTACTACCCAAATAGAATCGTAGCCGGCTCGAGTGCGAGGCAATCCGACTATGAAATCCATACCGATTTCATCCCATTTCTACTGAGGAATTTGCAACGGTTGCAACAATCCAGCTGGTCTTTGATGCTCTGCCTTGATCCGCCGACAACTATCACACATAGCCACATGCTCTGCGATTTCTCTCTTCATTCCGTACCACCAGAATTTCTTCTTCAGATCCTGATACGTCTTCTCACTACTAGGGTGAATCGAATAGGCTGTCTCATGAGCTTCCTTGAGAATCAATTCCCGAATAGATTGGACATTAGGGACGCACAAGCGGTCTTTGAACCATATCACACCTTCTGCATCTTCCCGGAAGTCTTTGCCTCTGCCATCTAGAATCAGTCGCCGGATCTCACTGATCTTCTCATCATTCTTCCGTGCTTCTTTGATTTTCCGCTCCACAGTAGGTTCCATCTCAATTGTGACTCCTCGCGTGTTGTTCAGAAATCTGAGACTCAACCTGTCAAACTCTTTGGCCAACTCATAAGGCATCGGACGAGCGTCCATCAGATTGACTTGGCTCTTCCTGCTCAAAGCATCTGCCACTACGTTCGCTTTGCCTAGATGGTAGTGAACCTCCAACTCATAGTCTTTGATCAACTCTAACCATCTTCGCTGCCTCATATTCAACTCTGACTGAGTGAATATGTACTTCAGACTCTTGTGGTCTGTGTAAACGTAACATTTCTGTCCATACAGATAGTGCCTCCATGTCTTCAGTGCGTGAACCACTGCTGCCAACTCTAGATCATGGATTGGGTAATTCTTCTCATGAACCTTCAACTGTCAGGACGAGTAAGCCACAACTCTTCCCTCTTGCATCAACACGCATCCCAAACCTGTGTAACAAGCATCACAGTACACCGAGAAGGGCTTGTGCACATCAGGCAAGACTAAGACAGGTGATGTAGTCAACTTCTCTTTTAGCGCTTCAAAGGCCTCTTGACATTTCTGGGTCCACTTGAACTCAACCTTGTTGCCTAGCAAAGCTGTCATTGGTTTCGCAATCTTCGAAAACCCTTCGATGAATCGCCGATAATATCCGGCCATTCCAATGAAGCTCTTGATTGCTCGGGCATCTGTTGGCGCTTTCCAGTTCAGAATGTCTGCCACTTTCTTCGGATCCACAACCGATCCTTCTTTGTTGATTATGTGACCCAAAAACAGGACTTCACTAATCCAGAACTCGCACTTGCTCAACTTTGCATACAACTGGTGCTCTCGCAATCTCTGCAATACCATCCTCAAACGATCTGCATGCTCTTCTTCGCTTTGAGAATAGACCAGAATGTCATCGATGAATACCACCACAAACTTATCGAGATAATCCATGAATACACTGTTCATCAGATTCATGAAAAAGGCTGGTGCATTGGTCAAACCAAAAGACATCACAGTGAACTCATACAAACCATACTTGGTAATGAATGCCGTCTTCGGAATGTCCGAAGGTCGGATCCTGAGCTGATGATAACCTGACCTCAGATCTATCTTGGAGAACACACTGGCTCCTCTCAACTGGTCGAACAGATCTTCTATTCTGGGCAAAGGGTACTTGTTCTTGATGGTGACTTCATTCAGAGCTCGATAATCGATGCACATCCTTTTAGTGCCATCTTTCTTCTCCACGAATAGGACGGGGGCGGCCCAAGGCGAGGTGCTTGGCCGGATGTAACCTTTCTCTGACAGCTCATCAATCTGCTTCTTAAGCTCAACCAACTCTGGTCCGGATATTCTGTAAGCTCTCTTAAAGATGGGGGCAGTTCCAGGAAGAAGCTCTATGGCAAATTCAACTTTCCGCTCTGGTGGCATACCCGGTAAGTCCTTTGGAAACACATCTGGAAACTTAGACACAATCTTGATACTCTCAATTGGGTCTGCTTCACTGCTATCGACAGCCATCTGATAACAACTTCCTTTCTTCGGCTCAGGCGGGACTAACTCGGTCACCACTTCCTCTCCTAGTGGGGACACCAACTTGATTGTCCTCTTATCACAACTGATAACTGCCTGATACTTATCTAGCCAATTCATCCCTAGGATGACATCTATTCCCTGAGTACCCATTACTATGAGATTAGCGGGAAACACTATCCCCCTTATTTCCACACATACATTCAAACAAATGCTATTGGCTCGAATTCTACCACCGGCTGAGTCAATTTGAATGGGAGTTGACATGGTAGTTAATGAAAGATTATGTGCTTCTACCCATGATGCAGTAATGAAAGAATGTGTTGCTCCAGTATCAAATAACACTTCTGCAATATGGGAGTCGACTGGGAACATACCTACTATCATGCCAGAGGTCTCCTGAACTGCTTCAGCCTCCAAGTGATTCAGTCTCCCATGATTATAGCGCGGCTGAGAGCGGTTGCCTGCTCCAGGTTGAGACACGTTCTGCTTTGCTGGGGCATTGGGGCCTGATTGCTGTTGGGCTGCCTTCTTCAGACATTGCATCACCCGGTGACCTTGCTCTCCACAGTGGAAACATGCCCTGTTTCCAACCTGAGCTGGTGCTGTCTGACTGTTCTGCTGGGTTGCTGGGGCAGGAAGACGAGGCGCCTACTGATTTTGCCTCTGAAACTGACCTCCTGACTGATTGCTCTGACGGTTCTAATACTGATGCTGAGGATACTGCCTTTGGAACTACTGATGCTGAGGTGGACGCTGGTTCTGCCTGAACTGCTGAGATTGATTGCCTAAGAAACGAGGGCGATTGCTGCTTCCAGGCTGGGTCCACTGATCTTGCGCTTACGATCCTCCATCTCCTTACGCTTCCTCTCTGTCATGATTGCTCTGTCAATCAGGTGTTGGAATGTCGGGAAGGTGTGATTCATCAGCTGAAACTGCATAGGATCAACCAAGCCTCTCAGGAAACGGTATTGTCGCTTGGCGTCGGTGTTGACATCTTCAGGAGCATAGCGAGACAACTGCAGAAACCTATCTCGGTACTCACTGACAGACGATGACCCTTGCTTGAGGGCCAGGAACTCCTCCTTCTTCACTGTCATCAGACCTGCAGGAACATGGTACTGACGAAAGCTACCTCTGAACTCTTCCCAGGTGATGGTGTCGGGGTTGGCATGGGTGGCGAGATAAGACTCCCACCATGACTGAGCTGCTCCTCTCAACAAACGAGGACCATACAGGACTTTCTCCCTGTCGTCACACTGAGCGGTATGCAACTCCCGCTCCACAGTGTGCAGCCAGTCTTCAGCATCCATGGGGTCAGAAGAGTGAGCGAACGTCGGTGGATGACCTCTCATGAATTCGGCACGCTTGTCCCTGGGCATCTGAGGCTGGGGTGGGGCCTGCTGCTATTGCTGCTGAATAGCGGCCAGAGTCTGATCGATGGCTTGAACTGCCTGAGTCTGCATCAGAAACATCTGCTCGATGGACATCGGGGGCGGGGTGGCAGCTGCTGTTGCTGGGGCACCTCTTCCTGCTGAGCGGCTTGCTCCTGCTGAGCACACCTTCCTCCTCTGCGCCTGTTCTCTGACATCTGCAGAATGCAACCACACATCAGAACTGATCTTGCAAATCTTGCAGCATAAGAAGAGAATATAGAATTTTCCACCACACTGAACAGATGAGCATCTTCACTGATCTCCAACACAGACCAACACAACTTCTCAGATCAAGAGGAAAGTGGAATAAAAGGTTTCCCAACTAGATAACTAACTCCATTAACATAATAGGTAAACCAAAATGCAGGGGATACCCACACTCTGGTGACAATCATTACAAAGATCCAAATCAAACATAGTTCATCATGACAAACATAAATGCACAGGATATAGCAAACTACCCTGTCTAACTAAGACTAACTAAGAGCGAGACTAACGCTAAGACTGTAGCTTCTATGTATATATTTTGTATTAATTACAAGATCCGATTCTAACAATCTATGGTTCTAGATTTATCTTGGTCTTGCAGTCGGGATTGCCATAAGACTGGCGTCCACGCCGAGGTGAGCGGTACGTGTGCTGAGTCCTGACGGGAGCGGGGGAACCATCATCCAGGTGACGACGTTCCACGCGCTCAGCCCGCAGCAGGGCGATCTCAGCACGAGCCCTACTCAGCTCGTCTAATGCATGGTCCAGCTCCGTGTTTAGCACGACGGCTAGGTTGACTGTGCTGCTCAACCTAGGATTGTCCTCACCAACAGGTGAGACAATCACGCCTCCTGTGCTGCCAGATGGACGGCGGGGGTAATACTTCAGGTCGAGACCGTCAGCTACCCCACCGAGAACCGAGCAGTAGTGCGAAAGCGCACGCCGCGCGGCATCTTGCATGGCCGCCTCAGTTGAGTCCCGCTCAGAGATGGAATAGTGCTCTGAGCAGGCCTCCGCACCCTGGAGACTGTTCTCCGAACGGCGCACCAAGCAGGTCGCCTCCCAGCGGTCCGGGTAGACCCCGCGACTATGCTGGTAAACCACACAGCGATACTCGATGGACCAAGTACGCCGGTTAAGTGCCCGACGTAACAGGGTGTCGAGCGCATCGTGGAAGTGACACCCGCGAGCAGCGTCGCGAGTGATGGGTCGAGCAACCCATCCTTCCGGCTCCTGGTCAGCAGAGAAGTCGGTGTCATGGCTCGAGCTGTCGTCGCCACCTCCGTCGTCTGGGTCGCCTCCAGCAGCTACTCCAGAGGCTGGGGCACCCAGTGGTGGCGCAGGGGGTGCCTCCAGGGGAAGCACAGGGGAGCAGCTCCTCACGGACTCTATCTCCTGCTGGAGCGAGAAAGAAGAGCCCTGCTGCTCCTGTCGTCGACGTTCCTGCTCCTCATGCAGGCGGTGGTGCAGCCTCTCCAAGTGACTAGACTGACCGGCCACGGGACGGCGAAGCGGACGCTCAGCAAGGCGGGAGGGTAAGAAGGGGATGACGGACTTTCGTGCAGTGTGTCCAAGACGAGCCATCTACAAAAGACACCGCAAGCAAAAGAGTGAGAACAGAATTAATATGACCAGCAAGGATTAGAATATAGTGGAACATAGGTTTGGTCGATATGACCAACCTTTGAAGGGATATCAAAGTCAAGGCAGGGATAGAGGTCTATAATCCTTAGAACGACCATTCTACTCTAGGTTAGCGGTCCTACAGTCAGCACGGCTTTGATACCACCTATGTCACACCCGGTTTTAGAAGGCAAAATGAATGTGAACTATGTACGTGCCAGGATCAGCAATTCACGTACACAGCAGTTACATAACTGTAACACCCCGGGATCCACAAACACCCCAGAATGCTACTAAACTACACATCTAACATTCATATATAAAATTTCGACATCATCTCCTTTGAAAATTGCATAAACGGGGATGCAACAAAGTATAAATAGATATCATGATAAGAAAACATAAAAGACATTAATAATCTGCTAGCAATGGGAAGACAACCATAACAACATGAACTGAATTAATCAGTGCGCACGACTAGTTAAAAACAAACATCCTTTGACAAGAAGTTTCTAATTAAATCATGACTGTGTCTGGGCAGCATTATTATGAGAGTGAAGGTGGATGTGCTGCTACTTCCCACTCCCCTTGATGAGCAACAAGCACCTGCATTGAGTAATGCAAGAGTGAGATGAAACATCTCAGCAAGCTAATTGTTCTGATGAGATATTTAAACCACAAATTGAATTAATCAACATTTTAAAAGAATCACAATCAAGATCAGAAATACTTGTAGATATAGAACTTAGTAGTCCCAATATAACCAATATCATCTCATTTCCTCGAACAACCACAATAGGTTCTATAACACCTCCCCGCGTCAACAATACCTGCAATTATCACTTCGATGTATGCATAGGAATGCAATGTGTAGGTACTCTATCTTCATACCTCTGAGAGTATAAAACCACATCATCTGCAAATATCACTTCAATGAATGCATATGAATGCAATGCATATGTCCTCTGCCTTCATACCTCTAAGGGTATGAAGCCGCATCGTACCCCTCCTCGGGCAACGTACGATGCTAAATTGTACCGGTACGGTCGGACCATAGGTCACGACAAAACTTCAGATGCAAATGAGTCATGCAATGTATATGGCATGCTGCATTTATCAATAACCTTCACTTCCTTCAGATACAATACAAACCTCAAATAATACTTTATTTACCTTCAGATACAATACCAACCTCAAATAATACTTCATTTGCCTTCAGGGGTGTGAATTAATCTCATGAATCATACTCGAATCATAATCATCATCAATATATGATTGAGCATCAGTATAATGCAAGCAAGTAAAGCATCACCATAGAGTCCAATTATGAAAGAATCCAATACTTCTGAATATTAGAGTGTAGGCAATAGAAATAACAGGTCAGAACGGAAGCAACCACCGCTACATTCACTTGCCTTCATCGAAGAAGAAGAAATGTACTAGACATGATCTGGAGTGTAGCCACCTGCTAGCGGGCATAAAACTTAGTACAAATATTTCACAAACATTTGCCATCAATCAACAAAACACTCCTACACTTGAAACCAAGACCCAGTGGAAAGACTCCCACCTTGAACCACATGCCATACAGCAGCAGCACTGTTTGTTAATTTTGTATATTTAAAATTAAAACAGCGGTGATATCAAACAAATACTCTAGGAGTATCTACACAAAATACTATACAACTTCAGTATTCAATGGATAATTAAATTCTGCCATCTACAAGTTCTAAAACATCTCACAAGATAACTGACTGAATCTGTTTTAGACAGCAGTATGGTTCACTTCAAAATTCGATATCTCCCAAACTACTGAACCAAAAATTATGAAATTCTGCTGGAAGTAAGAACTTTTATCCCTCTACAAAAGTCTCCATAGTTGGAAGAGCCAATTCGACAATTTACTAGATGAAACCCACCAGTGAACAGACCCACTCATTTTTGTCAGGCAAACAGGAACAGCCACAGTAAAACAAACATAACTGGAGTTTCACAAATCATATGAATGCACTCTTTAACAATCTGGAAAGCTTATGAAATTATCTACAACTTCTTTTACCAACACACAGTTTAATTCTGTTGATAAAATTGCCTAACTCTTAAGAGAACAGATTCTGCACAGAATTATGAGACTGAAAAACTGCTATAATCAAACTGTCATAACTTTCTGTTCTGATGTCCGATTGAGGTGTTCTTCGCGGCCACGGAAAGATCTACAAATTATCTACGACTCATATATAGACTTTTTATTTTTTTGAGGCCACTAAGATCACGGAAAACTGGTATGAACAGAAACTGTCGAATCTGCCATGCTGCAGAAAACTAAATTCGAGATCAAAACCTAACCCCACATCTAATACAACCTCTAATCCTTTAATCCCCATGATCCACCACCTCCAAAAGCACATAATTACAGGGAGGAACAAGGATCCCATCCATACCTAGGGTTTCCCCAAGAAAATATGCAAGAAGAGATGGGGAAGAACACCTCCTTGATCCTCTCTTCCTCTTCAATTCAACGTGCTCCTCCTCTTCTCGATCCTTGCTGTGTAGGGGGAGATTTTGGGGGAGGAAGCAATGGAGGATGGCTGCCATAGGGGGAGGGAGCGGCCAGCCAAGGGGGAGAAAGGGGGTGGCGGCCAACAGGGGGGTGAAGGGAAAAAAAGGGGTGGCCACCTAGGGTTTTTTTGTGGGAGAAAGAAACGACGCCTCAGATGGCTTCTATCTTTGCATCCAATGGCCCACAACCCTTTACCTCATCCACGCACCAAAGATTAACTTTTGGTCAACATTTTTTTGGGATATTACATACCCCCCTTAAAAAGAATTCGACCTCGAATTCGGCCACTCCAAGCAAAACACCCAAGGTACCCCATATAGCACCACCATTCAAAACATGGGTCCATTATTGGTCTTAATTAACAGAAGAACTTCTACCTTGGACTAATTGTCTAAGGAAACTACACGACCTGACATCAAGCATGAAACAACATGCAATGAAGCTCAAAGCAATTCCTAGTTGCAATCAACACTACAATTTCACACCATCAAATTTGGATGCAGCTATACATCGACATCAATGTCTTAAGACAACACTCTTTTATGAAGGGGTAATATGCACCAAGCACAATCCTTACCAACTTCAACAATTAATTTTAATTAAATGGTGAAAAATCTACACCCGACGAATGTATAAGAAAATCAAACACCTCACCTTAAAGCACCATGAAACAATTAGTTCTATTGAAACAAAAATCCTAATCTTCCTAAACCTTATTCTTGCCATCATGAAAAGATAATCATGTAATCTAACATTCTTTGCACCCCACAAAAGGGAGAAAATCCACAGAACTAATGGAGCAATAAAGCCAACAAGAAGCCAATAATATTCTGCGCAGCACATTTCATCGAAGAAATGCCAAAAGCTCCACAAAGAGCACTGACAGCACAACAACACAATACTTGGTTAACCAATGTCACTATACTTCATCCAACAACTCAACTAAGAAAAATATCCGAACTAGTAAGGTTAACCTACACATAATATAAGTCTTCATCTACTGTAGTTCATAAACTTACATTTCATTCTATCATACGATGCACTCAAAGTACCAGACATACAAGGTCAATAATAACCCCGTAATCCTTCACACATTTGACAAACATCTCAAGCTGATGTAAAAACCACATCATTTACAAATAGGTGACTAACCACACACAACAAACTCTAGGCTAGGCACTGGCTTCATTCAAACCAATAGATAGGTGGTCCAACAATGGCTCCACAAGCATGCATCAGAGAGAGAACCATCTGATCCTCCATATATTAATACATAATCAATGGATCCAGAAAATCAAAGGTTTATTCTACAACTAGCATGACTAACATGCAACCACTTTAAACCACATCTAGGCTTTGTGGCTACTAAAACACACAATAGAAGAGAGACATGTAAGCCATTCTAGCTAGGTAAAGACTTCCCCCAAAATTCATATAAAAGTACGAACATTCATTTCTTTCAGAACTGGTTTCTCGACATAAACAATCATTCTTTGCAAAGATAGTTGGAACTATCCACCAACCGCTCAACAACTTAAATTCAAATTGATGGTTACCTTGTAACCCAAAACACGCAATTCACACTCCTCTTAGAAACATCCTCAATCAAGCATATATAACAATATTATTGTAATAAAACTCAACCATGGAAAACATGGTGTAAACAACATAGACATACTTGTATATCACAAGCATAATAACAACTTCAATCTCTCAAAAGACCAGCGATATCAATCGCATTAATAAAACAATATAAAGATTTAGAGATAAATTATTAGGCATTAAGTCATAAACGACTTACCACATCACCGTAAAGGAATAGGGAGGGGTGAAATTATTGTCATCTGCACTCCAAAGACATTAATATATATCAAAGATATTTGAACCCATACCCTTCCTATATGTGCAAGTGTGTCAAATTTATCTTCAAATTGCCAAGAATCTAAAGCCTATGCTTTGATACCAACTGTAACACCCCGGGATCCACAAACACCCCAGAATGCTACTAAACTACACATCTAACATTCATATATAAAATTTCGACATCATCTCCTTTGAAAATTGCATAAACGGGGATGCAACAAAGTATAAATAGATATCATGATAAGAAAACATAAAAGACATTAATAATCTGCTAGCAATGGGAAGACAACCATAACAACATGAACTGAATTAATCAGTGCGCACGACTAGTTAAAAACAAACATCCTTTGACAAGAAGTTTCTAATTAAATCATGACTGTGTCTGGGCAGCATTATTATGAGAGTGAAGGTGGATGTGCTGCTACTTCCCACTCCCCTTGATGAGCAACAAGCACCTGCATTGAGTAATGCAAGAGTGAGATGAAACATCTCAGCAAGCTAATTGTTCTGATGAGATATTTAAACCACAAATTGAATTAATCAACATTTTAAAAGAATCACAATCAAGATCAGAAATACTTGTAGATATAGAACTTAGTAGTCCCAATATAACCAATATCATCTCATTTCCTCGAACAACCACAATAGGTTCTATAACACCTCCCCGCGTCAACAATACCTGCAATTATCACTTCGATGTATGCATAGGAATGCAATGTGTAGGTACTCTATCTTCATACCTCTGAGAGTATAAAACCACATCATCTGCAAATATCACTTCAATGAATGCATATGAATGCAATGCATATGTCCTCTGCCTTCATACCTCTAAGGGTATGAAGCCGCATCGTACCCCTCCTCGGGCAACGTACGATGCTAAATTGTACCGGTACGGTCGGACCATAGGTCACGACAAAACTTCAGATGCAAATGAGTCATGCAATGTATATGGCATGCTGCATTTATCAATAACCTTCACTTCCTTCAGATACAATACAAACCTCAAATAATACTTTATTTACCTTCAGATACAATACCAACCTCAAATAATACTTCATTTGCCTTCAGGGGTGTGAATTAATCTCATGAATCATACTCGAATCATAATCATCATCAATATATGATTGAGCATCAGTATAATGCAAGCAAGTAAAGCATCACCATAGAGTCCAATTATGAAAGAATCCAATACTTCTGAATATTAGAGTGTAGGCAATAGAAATAACAGGTCAGAACGGAAGCAACCACCGCTACATTCACTTGCCTTCATCGAAGAAGAAGAAATGTACTAGACATGATCTGGAGTGTAGCCACCTGCTAGCGGGCATAAAACTTAGTACAAATATTTCACAAACATTTGCCATCAATCAACAAAACACTCCTACACTTGAAACCAAGACCCAGTGGAAAGACTCCCACCTTGAACCACATGCCATACAGCAGCAGCACTGTTTGTTAATTTTGTATATTTAAAATTAAAACAGCGGTGATATCAAACAAATACTCTAGGAGTATCTACACAAAATACTATACAACTTCAGTATTCAATGGATAATTAAATTCTGCCATCTACAAGTTCTAAAACATCTCACAAGATAACTGACTGAATTTGTTTTAGACAGCAGTATGGTTCACTTCAAAATTCGATATCTCCCAAACTACTGAACCAAAAATTATGAAATTCTGCTGGAAGTAAGAACTTTTATCCCTCTACAAAAGTCTCCATAGTTGGAAGAGCCAATTCGACAATTTACTAGATGAAACCCACCAGTGAACAGACCCACTCATTTTTGTCAGGCAAACAGGAACAGCCACAGTAAAACAAACATAACTGGAGTTTCACAAATCATATGAATGCACTCTTTAACAATCTGGAAAGCTTATGAAATTATCTACAACTTCTTTTACCAACACACAGTTTAATTCTGTTGATAAAATTGCCTAACTCTTAAGAGAACAGATTCTGCACAGAATTATGAGACTGAAAAACTGCTATAATCAAACTGTCATAACTTTCTGTTCTGATGTCCGATTGAGGTGTTCTTCGCGGCCACGGAAAGATCTACAAATTATCTACGACTCATATATAGACTTTTTATTTTTTTGAGGCCACTAAGATCACGGAAAACTGGTATGAACAGAAACTGTCGAATCTGCCATGCTGCAGAAAACTAAATTCGAGATCAAAACCTAACCCCACATCTAATACAACCTCTAATCCTTTAATCCCCATGATCCACCACCTCCAAAAGCACATAATTACAGGGAGGAACAAGGATCCCATCCATACCTAGGGTTTCCCCAAGAAAATATGCAAGAAGAGATGGGGAAGAACACCTCCTTGATCCTCTCTTCCTCTTCAATTCAACGTGCTCCTCCTCTTCTCGATCCTTGCTGTGTAGGGGGAGATTTTGGGGGAGGAAGCAATGGAGGATGGCTGCCATAGGGGGAGGGAGCGGCCAGCCAAGGGGGAGAAAGGGGGTGGCGGCCAACAGGGGGGTGAAGGGAAAAAAAGGGGTGGCCACCTAGGGTTTTTTTGTGGGAGAAAGAAACGACGCCTCAGATGGCTTCTATCTTTGCATCCAATGGCCCACAACCCTTTACCTCATCCACGCACCAAAGATTAACTTTTGGTCAACATTTTTTTGGGATATTACAATAACATGGACATCATCACACAGTGCTAAAATAATGACATAAAAGAGGGTATAATAGTCGATTACATCATATGTCTGAGACATCCACATAGTCCTTACAATAAATCAAAGTGCGGAAAAGAAACGTAGATAAACGCGGCCTTCACAGGCAGCCGACTGGGGGTTGCCGCTAACCAACACCTAGAACTCGTCGTAGTCTTGGAACTCCTGGAAGTCTCCTTCCACGGCTTCATCTTCTCCTGAGCAGTGGTTGCAATGTTGACAACCTGGGGATGGGGGGGTTTGGTGTGTAGAGCAAGGGTGAGTACACATCAACATACTCAGCAAGTATCCTGTTTGGCTGTAGTGGACTAGCTTTATGTGGGGGTAAGTCAAGCAGTTGCTTTTAGTTGGTCAGATTATTATTTACTAGTAGAAAGCCAGGTTTTAACATTAACCCAAGTTATTAGCCCGATGTACCCTTTCCAAACGGAAAGAATACCACTTACCAGCACCATAGTCATAACCAAAACCATCAGTCTCATTGCCACCTGTAAACCAAAATGTCTCTGATCAAGTACCACTAATCACTGGAGCTCCCTTGGCCGCTCATAACCGCGAGCACGGCTGATATATCAGCTTTCAAACACTCTGCAGAGGTTGTGCACTTCACCCACAAGCCGTGATTCCCTTTCTGCCCGGAGATCATGACTCTCCATTGATCACTACCAAGGTGACCCAGCAGGGCATCACTACGTAGCCTTTACAAAGACTCCACGGGGCTGTAGCCGCCCGTTAGGTTTGCTAAATGCACTGCACTCCTCCCCAAGGGGCGAACCCAAGCTTGGCAGAGCGAGCCGCATACACCGAGCCCCATTGACGGCACAACGGCTAAGCGAACTACACCCCGGATCCTCTAATTATTCAGCTAAGGGCACCCCATTCCACCCTCATGGTTGCACTTTTTTCTCGGGCGGTCATTCAAAGAACAGGTCCTTATGGAGAGGCACTCGAGAAACCGCTCGAGCCCCCTTGAAGGCCACAAGTATAACATCATAATAAGAGAGGGGAAAACAGCGTATCATAGATAATCTCATCATGTTCATTGATTAGAGTTAAGCAATAGCATAAAGCTAAACCATAATAATCCAACCCAAATAGGTAAACAAGGACATGGATAACAAAAGCTAGTCAATCCTTAAGTATAAATGTGTAATGCAGGAGGTGAATTAAAGAATGAATAGGATAGAGATAGGTCAAGGGACACTTGCCTCCACCAACCGACTGCTGCTCAGGGGCTTCTCCTACGAGTTCTTCGGGCTCTTCAACCAGATCGTTCTCTATGCGATTGCAAACATACATACATCCATCCATTGAAATTAGGAAACCAACAGTACACCATACAAGAGAACAAGTAGATTAAACATGCATAGCATATGACATGCGATATTGCATTTACCATGGTTAGAAAGAAACGGGGAAAGGTCTCGCAGGGGTTAAAGCTTATGCTCGAGGCGCACTACGGGTAGACGAATAACTAAATGTTACGTGCTCTAGTTCTACTTAGCTCCAATAATAAGGATTAGCTACATGCACTAATGGAAACGTGACCACTTCTAGTAGATTAACATTAAATGAGATAGACGATTAGCTATATAAATTAACTAACGTAAGCAATTTCTAAATTGAGTCTCCTATTTTATTAACATGAACATTGTGATTAGCATGCATAAAATATATGGGGGTAGACGGGGACGTCTGGGGGTAGACGAGGGCACGGCGAGCCGTGCCAAGGCACTGCGCACTACGCGAGCACGCGCCGCGAACTAGCCGTGCGCACGTCGGGGCCGCGCGCTAGCCGAGCTCAAGGCCGCGCGCCATAGGCACACTGGGCCAAGCTCTATGCCGCGCTGGGGCCGTCACGACGCGAGCAGGGCACGCCGGGGCGGGCGGGCGAGCACGGCACGCGGGCGGGGCGAAGCACGGGCGGGGCGAGGGCACGGTCGGGGCGGCGCAGCCGGGGCCGGGACGAGGGCGGCCGGGGCCGGGGCGGCACGGCCGGGCACGGGGTGGCGCGGCCGGCACGGGGGCCGGGCGGTGCGGGGCGGCGCGGCCGGGCGGCGCGCACGGGGCGAGGGAGACCGGGGCCGGGGCGGCGGCTCCATGGCCGGAGCCGAGGTGGGCGCGACCGGGCCGGGGCGGGGGCGGTCGGGGCGGGCGCGGCCGAGCCGGGCCGAGGTAGGGGCGGCCGGGGCGGCGGCGGGCGCGGCCGGACCGGGGCGGGCGCGGGGCGCCATGGCCGGGGATGGGGCGGCCGGGGGTGGGGACGGGACGGTCGAGCCGGGGCGGGGGCGGCCGAGGTCGGGGACGGGGCGGGGCGCCGGGGCGGCCGAGCGGGGCAGGGCGCGGCTGCGCCGCGGGAGGACGCCGGCGGGCGGGGAAGGGGGAGGGAGAAGGGGGGAGGGGGCCTCACCGCGGCGAGGGAGGGCGGCGCGGCGGCAGCGGCGGTTAGGGTAAGGGAGAGGGAGAGAGGGAGAGAGAATGACGGGCGGGGCCCGCGGGGAGGGGAGAGGAAATTGGGGGAAGGGGGAGGGGGGCGGCTGGGCCGCTTTGGGCCCAAATGGGGCGCGCGGGGGGGGGGCGGCTGGGCCGGGCGCGAGGGGGAGGGGGCGGCTGGGCCAAAAATGGGGAAGGAGGGGGGAGAGAAGAAAAAGGTTTTTCCTTTTTTTTCTAAAGTCCATTTTCCTCTAGATGAATGCATTCACATTGTTAAACAATCAAAAGGTACGCATGGTTCGGCATGGCGCATCACACAAAATAAAGTGTTTTAGGGTTTTGCTTTACATGGGATCTCAAGCCGAATCCCGCTATACTTTGGAAAAGATCAAGGTTTAGCGAGGAGAAAAGGGAAAAGGAAAGGGTAACGCCTGAATTTGGTGAGGGAAAAGAAGAAAAAAATCTACCCCCAAATTCAGGGCGTTACAATGGTGGGACTACTCCGCTCGGAAACTGTATCGTTTCTCGGCAACGAGCTCAGGGAAGGTGTTTTCGGACCTTCGGCTTCCCGAAGCCTAAGAGACTTTTTTCACGGATCAAGCTCATTACGAAAAACGATCTAGCACCGCGAAGGGGCTACTGTTGGGACCATGCTTCGTCGCCGAAGGTCCTGCAGGAAGAAACAGCTTCGGCAAAAGCTGCTTATATGTGATGCCGAAGCTACCACTCATGAAGCTTCGGTGTTATAGCGTATCCGAAGATGAAGGAACTAACCGACTTAAAGATGGAATGACCTTTTAGTCCATAAGGGTCGGAGTCATTGTTGTAAACTTTTATAAGGGGTATGATTGTAATTCCTTACAGGCTGTGTCCTGTGCCTATAAATAGTGAACAGTATTCCTTTACTGTTCACGCAATCCTGTAACTGCTAACGCATTACTCTGGAATTATTGTTCTTTGTCAAGGCAAAGGTATAAATGTAACCAAGCATCGTGTTTTAATATCTGAGTTTGTATTGTAAAATGAGTAAATGATGTTATTCATTCTTAATATTCTTTTACGTTTCATGCTTCATATTTTATTTCGTATTATTTTACTTCTGACTACGGAGCTAAAACCTTCATAGTTTATCATCTATGACCTTCGTCCGAAGCTCATTAAATCCTCAGGGAAATAATGCTTCAGCGGACGAAGGGCTTTGATATTTAACATTTTATGTTGCCTTGTTCTTAATTCATAGCACTTGAGAACAAGTCCCCAACAGCTAGGGACTTTATGAAGTAAAGACAAAAGGAGAAAAAGAGATCAAGAAAGAAAAAGGAAAACGTGTGCTGGACTGAAGAGCACCGGACGGAACGGTGCCCCTCACCGGACGGAACGGTGCCCAGGGCGGCCAACTGTCTGCTCTCGAGAATTCTTGCCTACATCTGCTATAATTTACCGGACCGTCCGCGTGGATCACCGGACAGTCCAGTGTGCCACCGTCAACCGCTAGCTGCCACGTTGGTCGAGGACCAACGGTCAACATGAGCACTGGACAGTCTGGTGCCCCCTAGAACAGGAAACCAACCAATCAGGGATCTCATAGCCATTGCACAATTCACTGTCCGGTGTGCACTGGACAGTCCGGCGCACCCACAGACAGAAGGCAACCATGGCCTTTGAAATGGAGCTCCAACGGCTCCGAGGTCCCTTGGGGCTACAAAAGTGACCCCTAGGCACATGGAGCTCCACACCAAGAATCCTTGAACATTCTACAACACCGAGATGCTACGATCACGCCTTTACTTCACTAGTTAAAGATTTGAGCACGTGTTTTGAGTTGTAACTCTGTTGCGCCATCTTGTGTGCTCTTCTCTTGGATTGTGTGCATGTGTTGCTATGACTTTGTTTCGTGTGTGTGCTTCTATTCCCCCTTAGTATTGTGTTCATTTGAGATCATTTATGTAAGGCGTGAGAGACTCTAAAATTGTGGAGATTCCTCACAATGGGATATTGTTGAGATAAAGAGAGAACCGTGGTATTCAAGTTGATCTATGGATCACTTGAAAGGGGTTGAGTGCAACCATCGTCCATTGGGATGCCACAACGTGGAGTAGGCAAGTATATTATAGTTCATCGAACCACGGGAGAAAAATCATCGTGTCACTTGTCTCTATTTTATTGCAATTCCTCTCTCTCACTTCACCTATATAATTGTTGTAAGTTCAATACTCACTGAGTGAAAGCAATTAACTAAAGAAGTCTTCTCCTCGCTCTCCCTTCATTCGAACTTGGCTCTTGCTATATCTAATCCAGTATTAGACCAAGTTTGTTTTGTTGAGCTATTTTTACAGGATCACCTATTCGCCCCCCTCTAGGTGCTCTCAGATGACGTCAAAGTGCAATTTCTCAAATAACTACTACAACGATATCGTGAAGCTAATTATTGATCTCCTCTGGCTGAACCATAAGATGCTAGATGTTGGGGGCCTTCTTCTGCGCCGAAGGTCCTCTAAGTAAAAACACCTTCGACGGGACGATATGCACACAAACATAACACGAAGGTATATGCTAAAGCTACAACTCAGAAAGCTTCGGCATAACGACGCGCCTTGAGACGAAGGGCGGCACCGACTTAAAGAGGAAAAGACCGTTCAGTCCCCGATAATTTGTGTCATGTTTGTAATTTGTTATCAAGGACATAAATGTAATTTTGACCGGGCTGCGTCCCGCGCCTATAAATAGGTGAACAGTAACCCTGTACTGTTCACGCTGGCTTGTATTCACTCGCACATCACACTTGGATTTTCACCTTCTGTCAAGCCGAAGGTATAAATGTAATTCGATATTGTTCATGTTTATTCAGGATGATATAATAAAAAGATATTAAGAATGTCATATGATTATTCATATTGTTTTCCATGCTTCATATGCTTCTGCTTTCGTTATTATACACTTAGATGATGAAGGTATGTCCTTCTTAACCTTCGTCTGAAGATCATTATATCCTAAGGGAAATAATGCTTCGAAGGACAAAGGTCTTTAATCATTAACATTTTGTGTTGCCTTGTTCTTAACTCATAGCATTTGAGAACAAGTCCCCAACATTGGCGCCCACCTCCGGTGAACTCACTTCCACTGATGAGCTGATGGCTTCGTTCAACAACGAAGTTGTAGCACCCTCGGCTACGAAGCTGGTGCTCCCAATCACGGGCGGTTCAAGTTTAGAGCCGGCCAACAAGAAGCAGAAGAAGGAAGCGCAGAGAAGAGTGTAGCATGTTAGGGTGCAAGGACCCTTCGTCAGGTCCAAGTGGTCCCACATCCCAATCACCTTCTCCTAGGAGGATCTTCAGCTAAAAGACTATCCTCACAATGATGTTATGGTCATATCCTGTGTCATCAAGGGATTTCTGGTTCACAATATTCTGGTTGACACGGGCAGTGCAGTACACATTATATTTGCAAAGGCTTTCAGGTAGATGCAAGAACCAGAGGACAAGATTCATGATGCTACACACCCTCTTTGTGGCTTCGGAGGACGGCAGATTGTGGCACTTGACAAAATCACAATGTCAGTTACCTTCGGTTATGTCCACAACACAAGAACTGAACAAGTTGTTTTTGACATTGTCGACATGGAATACCCGTACAATGCAATCATCGGTCGAGGAACACTTAATGGTTTCGAAGCAATACTTCATCCAGCATACTTGTGCATGAAGACACCTTCGGAACAAGGGCCCATTGCCATCCATGGAAGTCAAGAAGCTGCTAGAAGGGCCAAAGGGAGTTGGACAGATTCAAAGGCAATCCACAACATAGACGGAGCCGAAGCTTGTCAACAATATAAGCACAAAAGAGAGAAGGCTGCTTCGGCAGATCAGCCGAAGCCTATGCTCCTATGTGAAGATATAGTAGATCAAAGGGTACTGTTGGGATCTCAGCTATCTGATGAGCAAGAAAAAACTCTGATAAGGTTTTTGTTCAACAACAAAGATGTCTTTGCTTGGACAGCCAATGATCTTTGTGGTTTCAACAGAGATGTCATCGAACATTCACTTAATGTGGATCCATCTTTCAGGCCAAGGAAGCAAAGACTTCGGAAGATGTCTGATGATAAAGTTGAAGGTGCTCGAAACGAAGTAAAGGGACTTCTCGGTGCTGGTGTTATCAGAGAAGTAACATATCCAGAATGGCTAGCTAACACTGTCATGGTGAAGAAGGCTAATGGCAAATGGATAATGTGCATTGATTTTACAGATCTAAACAAAGCATGTCCAAAGGACGAGTTCCGATTACCAAGAATAGATTCCCTTGTAGATGCAGCAGCTTCTTTGGAGCTCATGAGTTTATTGGACTGCTACTCAGGTTATCATCAAATTTGGATGAAGAAGGAAGATGAGCCAAAGACTAGCTTCATAACTCCCAGTGGTACTTATTGCTACCTTCGGATGCCTGAGGGACTCAAGAATGCTGGAGGAAGTTTCAGTAGAATGACAGCCAAGGTCCTTCACTCTCAAATAGGAAGGAATGTGCTGACTTATGTTGATGACATCATAGTAAAGAGCATGAAGCAAGAGAATCATATTGCTGACTTGCAGGAGACATTTGCCAATTTCAGGCAAGCTTGTCTGATATTAAATCCAAAGAAGTGTGTTTTTGGAGTAAAGAAGGGCAAGTTCCTTGGTTGTCTAGTATCAACGAAGGGAATCGAAGCTAACCCAAATAAGATCGAAGCTATCCTTCGGATGGAGCTGCCAAATACAAAGAAAGGGGCCCAACGGTTGGCAGGAAGGCTGGCTTCGTTAAATAGATTTATATCCAGATCAGCAGAAAGGAATCTACCATTCTTTGAAATACTGAAGTCAGCCGAAGTCTTCCAGTGGGGTCCGTCTCAGCAAAGGGCTTTCGAAGAGTTAAAGCAATACTTGATCGACCTGACAACTCTAACTCCACCTTCGCCAGGGGCTCCACTGCTCTTATATGTAGCAGCCTCTCACTCTGCAGTCAGTGTGGCACTTGTACAGGAGAAGCAAGATGGACAGGTAAAAAAACAAGCACCAGTATATTTTGTCTCCGAAGTTCTAAGCTTATTAAAGAAAAATTATACAGAACTGGAGAAGGTGCTATATGCTGTGTTGATGGCCTCTAGGAAGCTTCGGCATTACTTTCAAACATATCATATAATTGTTCCTTCATCACAACCTCTAAAGGACATAATGAGGAATAGAGAAGCTATTGGGAGGATCAGAAAATGGGCTGCTGAGCTCAATGAATTCTCTATTGACTATGTACACAGATCCTCAATTCAGTCTCAGGCCTTAGCGGACTTCATTGCTGATTGGACGCCAGGGGCTCATGAAGAAGAAGTAACAAGAGACGCCGAAGCATGGACAGTATTCTGTGACGGTTCTTGGGGAACCTTCAGCGCAGGAGCGGCCGCTATCCTAGCAGCGCCCTCTAAAGTTAGAACATGCTATGCAGCAAGGCTGGATTTTAGTTGTTAATAACAATGCGGAATACAAAGCCCTTCTGTTGGGGCTTCAAAAGCTAAAGGCAATGGGAATAAGAAGGGTGATCCTTAAAACTGACTCCCAAGTCATCTCTGGCCATGTAGATAAAAGCAGCAAGGCAAGGGATCTGAAGCTTGAAAAAAATTTGGACATAGTCCGAAGGCTAGAGGCCTCTTTCGAAGATTTTTCTGTAAAAAATATTCCAAGAGGGGAAAATGAGCATGCGGACATACTAGCTAAGTCAGCAGCACAGGTGCTCCCTTTACCTTCGGAAGTATTCTTTGAGACAATAAAAGCATCTTCGGTTGAACTTTTGGAGAGAGCAGTGCTCACAATATCACCTGTGCATAGTGAAGATTGGAGAACTGAAATCATATCTTTCCTCCAAGGTAATTGTCTTTCTGACAACGAAGTTTATAATAAAAGGATGGAAGCAAGGACAAGACCATATGTCATGATAGAAGGGGAGTTATACAAACATGGAGTGTGCTCTCCACTTCTCAAGTGTTTATCTAGAACCGAAGGTATAGAACTAATGAAGGAAATACACGCAGGTTTGTGTGGATCTCACATTGGATCTAGGCCTTTCCTGGGAAAAGTTTTTAGGCAAGGATTTTATTGGCCGAAGGCAGCTTCGAATGTAGCAGATCTGGTTCAAAAGTGCGAAAATTGTCAAAAATGTGCAAGAGACCAGAAGCAACCTTCGTCGCTAACTCATCTAATACAGCCAACCTAGCCATTACAAAGATGAGGCCATAGTTTGTAATTTTTCACTTATTTAGCCCTACGAGGGCAGAATCCCCCAAAAGATGTAATATGTAAAATCTGAGCATGCACCATCGAGTGCAAAAAAGAAAAACAGGGAGAAGCTCAAAAAGACGTCCCCAAGGGGATGCAGAGCATGACAAAGCTGCAAAAAGTCGTTCCTAAGGGAGCGCAGAGTAAGTTTTCTGCTCAAAAGTCGTTCCTAAGGGAATACAGAGCCAAAAGCATGATGAAGCTGCAAAAAAGTTGTTCCTAAGAGAGCGCAGAGTAAGATTTCTGATCAAAAGTCATTCCAAAGGGAATGCAGATCCAAATACCACCGAAATAGAAGGTGAAGAAGTTCAAAAGTCGTTCCTAAGGGGATGCAGAACTTAAATGCCACCGAAATAGAAGGTGAAGAAGCACAAAAGTCGTTCCTAAGGGGATGCAGAGCTTAAGACTCAAAAGTCGTTCCTAAGGGGATGCAGAGTCTGGGTGTGGACTTGTGTGTGTGTTTGGACATTCATTTGCACGTTACATTACATCATTCATTGCATTCATATACATTCATGTAGACATTCGTAGGATCATCATCATCATAACATAAAGCACAAACAGATACTTCAGCTTTGATAACAATGCTTCGACGAGCATGAAGAAGCAAAGATATGCTTCGTTGTGTACGAAAAGAAGGGAAGGTGTTTTTCGCCTTCGGCTCAAAATATACAAGTTTCGTCCACATCAAAGCAATTTATACACGGATGGAAAGGTAAAAATATATTACAAGGTATGGACAAATATACAGAGTAATGTTTAATTCTCGATTACAATGTGTTTTACAAAGATAATACAAATACTTCTAAGATCTATGCAGGCAGGCCTAAAAATTAGCTTCAGCAGCCTTCGGAGTCTGCTTCGGAGTATTAATCTTCGGCATCATCATCCTACACACAACAAAGCCATATAAGGTAAAAGGTAATCACAAGAAAAGGTAAGCAACAGGTATAAGTTTCATACCGGCTTAAGTAAGCTTCGGGCCTCGTCACCAGCCAAATCCTGACCATCCTTCGCCCAAATTTGTGTTATAAATCTGCTTCCTATGCTTCGGGCTTCGCCGGGAATATCAACCAAATCTGTCGAAGATAGGCTGAAGGTAGGTCTGTTCACTATCTTCGCGTGCATACAGCTAGCTTTCAGAAATGCTGCAGCTGTACCACAAGAAGCTAGCAGGGCACAAAAGTCACCATGCCCCGCTATTACTTCGTCGAGCGCCTCAACTTCGCCTTCAATTTGTTCGAAGGTGCTTGATATGTTTTTGGCTGAAGGAGTAAACTTTTCAGCACTGGCTCCAACTGAGTTGAAAACCTTTTTTAGTCGTTGTACGCAGCGGCTGCCAAAACTTAGACACATGTTACGAAGCTCCTTCAAAGATAGTTGTGGCTTCGTATTCTCGGCAGCTTCGGCTTCATACTTCGTCTGCAAGTTCTTTCTTTCTTGTTCGAAGCTCTCTGATTTTTGGAGAAGCTCCCTGCTTAGTCTAGCATTTTTAGTTTGCGCTTCTGCAAGGGAACCTTCCATTGCTTGAAGTAGGAAAACTTTCTTTTCAAGAGAAGCTTTGTATTCTTTAATCTTGTTCTCTAAACCCTCGATTATAATTTCGTTCTTTTTATCCTCGAGGTCTTGTTGCATTTGCAATGCTTTGCTCAGCAGCATACTCTGTATAAATAGACCTTCGTCAGTAAACTTGCTTCGTCACAAAAACAAAAAAATAAAATTTTGTTTCATCACAAGAATTTTACCTTAAAGTTGGAATAAAAGAAACTACCGACGATATGTTGTCGTCGGTAGCTGCTAATATCGGCTTCGAGCTTCAGAAAACCGACACTCTTCGATAGAGTGTCGATTACCTTCGCCCCGGTACGGTCGCGAACGCATCCCAAGGCCTCTTCATCGATTCCACCAAAGAGCATGGCTCCTGGCTGGTAGCCACAGGAAATGACATATTCCTGTAGCTCCTTTTCGGCCTTGGATAGTTCTTGTCCGACCAGGTTCCGAAGGTCGAAATCTTTTTCTTCCGGAGCAGCCTCGGCAATTTTCTTCCCTTTGTCAGGCACTGGGACCATGACCTGTTCTACAGCTGCAACTGTTTCTTCTGTAGGCATATCCAATAGCAATTTATCAATTCTAGATAGTATGCTCTCCAAGTTGGCAGCTTCGGAGGTAGCTGCAGCTTTGGCCAATATGTTTGCTTCGGCAGCGGCCTCGGCGCTTGCAATAGGCGCTATCTTAGACGCCGAGGTCGGTGGTGGCGTCTTTTCAATGGATTGCATTACGCTACCAATTATTCGCTTCTTTAGCCCATCTGCCTTCTTTGTAGCCGAAGGTTCTTCTTTCTTCTGAAAAAGCTTCGTCAGTTCCGGTCATAGAGGGCTTAACAGCTTGATAGGTAGAGATTCAGTCATTACCTTTAAAATTTCGGCCACTTCGGCAGCTGGAGGTGTTGAGGGAGTCTCTTCTTCCTCTTCAGTCACCTTCGGCTCTGGGATTTAGCTTTTCTTTTCTTTAAACCTGCCACCTTCGGCTCAGGAGAGGATTTTCTCTTCTTTAAAACATTTTCATCCTCCTTCACCATCCTGGCAGCTTGTCTGCTCAGAACACTAACAATCCTACAATCCTTTTTCTTTTTCCCCTTCGGCACCCTTGTTGAGCCGCTCATAATCAGGGTATTCAAATTTTAGAGCGTCCATTACCTGGTTTAACCTTCGTTTTGGCCGGGTGCCGAAGGCTGCTCTCATTAATTGGTCCTCTTTTCTAGTGTAGTTCCCCAAAATTTAATTGCACATAGTTTCAATCATTTCCAGCCATTACTGGCAAGGCTCCTTGAATTGTTTCTCAAACTTAAAATGATAAGGTAATCGAACTAGTTCATATTTCTTCTTTGTTCCCTTTAGCTTCGGCATGCTCCAATCACTTGATGTAGGAGATGTCCTGTTGGCCAGGTATTCTAGCACCAGGTCTCTGGTGCTGATTTGTTCAGCCACCACCCTAAATTCTACTGCGGCCAGTTGGCATGGTGACCCTAACTGCATGTTGCACAGGGGTCGGGTCATTCTGAAGTTTAGAGATAGCGGGCACATAACCATCGTCATCAGTTTCCCCCTTTTCTTCTCATCAGCCTTAATATAGAACCATTCACCTTTCCAGCTGGTTGGCCACTTGGTGCGATAGCTGAGAACTGGAGCCTTCATATCCTTGCGATACGCAAAATTGTAACAACCAAAATTTTCATGTAAAACGTCTGCCCTGGCCTTCGTTTGGTAGTGCAACTCATGCACTCGGTAGAATGCTTCGGCATCTGGGTCTATCCCTTGGCTTCGGAGGGCCCAGATGAAGATGCTAAGCCTAACGATAGTGTTAGGGGTCAGCAGATGAAGATAAATTTCAAAAAAATTCAAAACTTCTCCTATCATCTCATTATGAGGAAATCGTAATCCTGCTCTGAAAAAACTTTTGAAAACCACTACTTCATCATCCTTCGGTGCTGGGATGGTTTCTTCTCTGGCAAAACGAACAAGTTTCCTTTCGGCTTCTCTAAAGTAGCCCAGCTTCATCATCATGGGCACATCGGCTTTAGATATAATAGATTTCTCAAAATCTAGGTGGCTGGGTTTTGATGGGATCAAAATGCTATAATCTTCCTCTTCTTCATCAGCATTTTCTTCTTCAATATCAGCCTATTCAGCTTCAGCAGTAGGTGTACCTTCGTCAATGGTTCCCTCTGTCACAACTAAACCTGATCGTTTCATGACTTCGGAAATTGGTGCCGTCTCAGTAACTTCGGATTCTTCTCCCTCACGTGACACCCTTGCAGTCAAGCGGACTCTGGCCATTTGATGGATTTTTCTCAATTTTTACGAAGATTGATGGTTATTGTGCAGTTTTGACGAAGCTCACTCTTCTGACGAAGTTAACTCTAAATGATGAAGTGATTTCTTGAGAGTGCAATAAAAAAGCTTCGGCTATGGTTAAATTTTTTAACAGCACAACAGTGCAATGGCAATGAATGTTGTGGTAACTCAGCACTAACCCGTCTGTTTATATAGTGATGCAGGTGGGAAGGTGAACCATCAAACCGCCCGTACTCGCTGAACGGTGGACCACTCGGCACTCGGAACGTGAACCGCCAGATCGTCTACATTCGCTGAACAGTGGACCACTTGATGCCTGGAGTATTTTAATCCTTTCTCGGCAACGAGCTCAGGGAAGGTGTTTTCGGACCTTTGCCACTCCGAAGCCTTTGAAATTTTTCGCGGATCGAGCTCGTTATGAAAAATAATCCAGCACCGCGAAGGGGCTACTGTTGGGGGCCTTCTTCTGCGACGAAGGCCCTCTAAGCAAAAACACTTTCGGCAGGACGATATGCACACAAACATAACACGAAGGTATATGCCGAAGCTACAACTCAGAAAGCTTCGTCATAAAGACGCGCCTTGAGACGAAGGGCGACACCGACTTAAAGAGGAAAAGACCGTTCAGTTCCCGATAATTTGTGTCATGTTTGTAATTTGTTATCAAGGACATAAATGTAATTTCGACCAGGCTGCGTCCGTGCCTATAAATAGGTGAATAGTAACTCGATACTGTTCACGCTGGCTTGTATTCACTCGCACGTCACACTTGGATTTTCACCTTCTGTCAAGCCGAAGGTATAAATGTAATTCGATATTGTTCATGTTTATTCAGGATGATATAATAAAAAGATATTGAGAATGTCATATGATTATTCATATTATTTTCCATGTTTCATATGTTTCTGCTTTTGTTATTATACACTTAGATGATGAAGGTACGTCCTTCTTATCCTTCGTCTGAAGATCATTATATCCTAAGGGAAATAATGCTTCGAAGGACGAAGGTCTTTAATCATTAACATTTTGTGTTGCCTTGTTCTTAACTCATAGCATTTGAGAACAAGTCCCCAACACTAGAGAATTTGTATCAGTCTAAAAAGATTGTCTCAAGTCTCGGTGTGAATTATGAAAAGATTGATGCGTGCGAAAATAATGGCATGTTTTTCTACAAGGACCATGAGAATGACATCTATTGCTTACACTAAAGTAAGTCAAGGTTTGTAGTGGTGGTGGATGAGGATGGGACTGATGTTACTACAAAAGTCCTGATCAAGCAGCTCTGGTACATGCATATTAATCCACAACTTAAATGGTTGTTTCTAAATCAGGAGACAGTGAAGCAAATGAGGTGGCTTAAGGAAGGGGATCATTAGTACCAAGATCCCGATAGCGAGGCATGGCAGGCACTAGACCTTTTTTATCTAGAATTTGCAAGCGACCCTAGAAGTGTTCATCTTGGTTTGTCGATGGACAGATTCACTCCTTTCAGCAGAAGTTCCACTCCGTACTCATTGGCCAGTTTTGATGATGCCCTGCAATCTACCTCCTAGCAAATGCACGAAATAAGGGGTCACGTTTATTGCTCTAGTTGTTTTTGGCTCTAAGGATCTATTAACAAAAATCAATGTATTTATGCAACCATTGATTGAAGAGATGAAAGTGTTGTGGCTGGAGTGGAGGCTTATTATAGACATCTAAATTGTCAATTTAAACTATGAGCCACATATCTATGGTCAATTCATGATCTATTGGCATATGGCATTTGGTCCGGCTGAAGTGTCTAGGTAGGCTACATTTCCCGATATGTAATGTATCTATTTTGAGTACTTAGAGCTTTACATATGGAAAATATAGTAATACATGTATTATATCTCTTGGTTCAGGTTCGCATCCTAGATCAGACGATGCCATGAACTTCGTCGACTGGTTCCTTAACCCAAGCGATGTGCATCCCCACGAGCCACCTCAAGAGTGATGTTTGGCCTTATATGATTCATATGTGAGTGGCCTTGTGGGCTTGTGGATTTGTGGATACGTGGTGTTTGGACTTGTGGACTTGTGTCGTGTGGATTTGTGGAATAGAAATACAAATACACTATCAAAAATCTCATAAAGAAATGTGACAAATTCATCTTAGCGAGCGTATGGATCATATGCCCCATTCAATTAGCCCAGGCGCCCAGTGATCGGAGTGATTTCCTTACATCGGGAAGTTCTTACGTTCCTGATACCGGAGTAGAATACTATTGATCATTCTCAATGGCCCAGCCCAATAGAGATATAAATCATTTCTCTAATTTCTTGATCGATAAAAAAGGGCATAACTCATAACTAAACTAATTGTGTTGCCCATGAAGGGTAGTCAGTAGCAACGGATGCACTACACTTGTACTTATACTTTGAGCGCACTAGCCTTTAGCGGCGTTGCGCGTTAGGACGACTACAAAATCTGTTTTCTTTTGCATCCGCTTTCTTTGCTTCCTCTGTTCCTGGCTTATTCTTCAACTCAGCACCTGTCTTTTGGGTTGAGCACTAGCACCTGGCACTTCTACCATTGATCCGATTCACTCAACAAATTTCTTCTTTGACAAGCCAGGATTGGACTGTACGAATTGGGCACTTGGCTAATGGATGTTGCGAGAATAGAACGAATCCCTCTTCTCTGAATTGGCGGATCTTTGTTTGGATTGTATGTGATGATGTATGTGATGTTTGGACTATTTTGTTATTTGAGATATTGTATGTATCTGATGATGCAGGTTTGAAAAATATAGAACCATTTCTAGAGGTTTCCCATCCGGGGAGGGAGCTATAACATGTTTTATATGTTTTTTAAAATCATATAATAATGTCGGTTAAACTGAAGTACTTACTGCCACATCATCTAACAACGGCGACGGGCTAACGTTCTTAGTTCCACGTGGTGTGGCCAGTAGAACCGTTGGAAACGCCATGTGGCCTGATTAAGAACGTCGGCCAGCATGGACGATGTACTCAACATGTAAGAATGTCTCGTTCGCCGATGTATTTAAAGCCACATGCCTAACTGAGGAAGCCCGTGGTAGGTGCCACATGGCATGCTCTTAAGTACGTCGATTGGTTAAAACGGCGTACTTAATGCCTTACTGTACATTGGGTACCCTAGATCGATGTACTTAGTTGCTTTAGTACGTCAGCTAAGTACGTCAGTTAACCGTCATACATAAGGTAAGTACATTGCCCTATTATAGCAAGAACGTTGGTTCCTGGCTGACGTCCTTTAAACGTTTTCGTGTAGTGGGGACTGATCAACCGCTAAAATGTTTCCTAAACACAAAGGGGTGTACTTAAGGTCCCTATGAGGAGGGTGGAAGTATCACCTATATGGTTCTACAGTTCCCTGCACATTGAAAGCCCATTATCAGGTCAATAAAAGCCATGTCTATAAGATCCTAAACAACAATCCCTCTAGGAGGACGCCAGTATCACCTACACGCTCTGCTGATGTCTTAACATTGTAAATCCTATCACCTACATGGCTTTGCTAACATCTTAACATTGTAAGTCCCTTCATGAATGCACACAAGCTAAGTCCCTAAGACTTGGTAATCTCTCTTATAACTTTTGCAGGTATTGGACTCAACAACTTATTCAATGCCTAAGGGCACGACGAGGTCAGGAGCACCATGGTCCGAGGTGTGGGAGCTAGTAGAGTTCACCCCAAGGCATGTGTGGACGTCCTGAGCACCAGTGAAGCTTGTGGCACTAGAGTCGTGGTAGAAATGGCTCAGGTGAAAGTGGAACGTCTCTAGGGAACTTCAAGGGTCGCGACAATAGCACTAGTAGCACAGGCAAGGGCTCAGGCCACTGGGACCTTGAATTGAGGTGAGCATGGCGTGTAGGGGCCTGAGTTTTATAACTCTGGACTATTGATTATGTAGAGGGATCAACGATAAGGGAAGTGCAGTCGAGGCCACCATTTGAATGATGGTGAAACCGGTTAAGGTTATGGAGTGGGCATCTAGGGAGGAAATGGGGTGACTAGGGCCAGCGTGGAGGTGCGAGGTCTTTGGTACTGAATGATGGGCGCGAGAGTGGAGCTCTGGTCTTGCAGGAGCAAGATTGGCGGCGGTCTGTTCATCGGTGAACAGAGGGAGAGCCAGAGGTCGGGGATGATAGGTGGGACCCGGGCATCTATGACTCGACTCGGTGCATGTGGGTGGACGCCGACAAGCAGGGCCTAGTTGTCTGTGAGAGAGAGGGAGAGTGAGAATGTGGACGTGTGTGGCTTGTTGGATGAATTCGGCTGGGCCGCCTGGTTTGCACTATTTTGTTCTTTTCATTATCAGAATTGGAATTTATGTTTACTTTTAAATTCAAACTAAATAAACTCCAAATTGCTTATTTTTCCATAAGATCAAAATAACATACAGAAACACTTTAGCAAAGTTTGGACTCATTTTATTTTCAGGATTTTTATACAAAATACTTTCCTCTGTTTCTCTATTTAGGAAAACTATGGAAATACATGTTTAAAAAGAAAAGAATTTAAATTCATCTCCAAACTTGTGGTATGAGTTTGTATATTCATAGGGGTTTTGTGCAATACAAAAAGTATGTTATTACATGATACATTTGTAAAAAACGATATGTCAATGGAAGTTGATATATCTATGTACTTTAAACTTATGTATTTATATTGTATTACCTTGGTTATGTTCTTTACCTTTCTAGCTTAGTCATAAGCTAGTGGATAAGTTTGGAACCTAAGTTGTGTTAACTCACTGTAGTTGTAGAGATATCATCACTTATATTTGCTTATAGGATAGCTTAGTTCTTTGCGTACGTTTTGACTAGGAGAAAAGTAGAGGTCATAAATCAGAGATAAATTAGATTGCCTAATTCACATCCCTCTTTGATGTCAGTGCTCTCTACACTCAAGAACTCCTATTTTGCATTAATCTTAGTGGCATATATATATATAGCTTATATATTAAGAGCCATGGGCTTCCAATAACTAGAGGAAGCCCAGGTCGGACAGTGCAATCCGGTCGAGCCGGACCAGATCCGGACATCTATAAAATAGGACCCGGAGTGCTAGGGTTCAGTTTTTTACGCTCCACCCCGAATCATTAGCGACGCCGCGTGCAACGACGGCGGTTGCCCAGAGCGTGCGCGACGGTGGACCCCCAGCCGGTGGCCGCAGCTCCATGACCTCGACGCGCGGTGGCGGAGGTTCCTCGATCCGGAGTAGTGGCGGCGGTTCCCAGGTCGGTGGCGGTGGCTCCCCGATCCAGAGGGTGAGCGACAGCGGGGCCCTTGTGCGGGCAAGTGGCAGCGTCTCTGAGGCCTCGAGGAGGCGGCACTTCCAAGGCCAGTGAGCAAGCGGCGCCCATCGACGTGCGAGTAGAGACGGCGATGCATGAGGTGCGAGGTTCGAGCGAGCGGCGTCATGGAAGGCGCAAGATGCGCGCAGCGATGATCGCGCGTGACATCCTCCGATCCGGCGCAGTTTGGGTGGCCTGAGTGACGACCTACATTTGTGCTTGTATCATCGACGATGTCCTCCGGCCACTACCTCCTTCGATTTGTGTTTTCTTTTCAATTATTGTGTTTTATGCCTACCACATGTATTATTTACGCTAAAAACTGTACGATTTTATGCTTGAACACGGAGTTCGTATATCAGTTTACTGCATGCACATTGGAAAGACAATTCCTTGATTTATGTTGTTCGTAATTTGCGCGCATGCAATGGAAACTCCCAAGATTTTGCCATAATTTTTGGATCTGTATAAAAATAGAAACCGCATGCATGCGACTGCCATGTTTTCGGATCTGTTATAAAAATAGGATCGTAATAACAACCTACTAGAGCTATCAACCTCTCACATTGACTCGGTATTTACGCTTATAATTGAGGGATTTTATGCTCAAAACTTAAGGTTTTTACGCTCCACCCGGAGATGCGTCCACCAGTGAGAACATGCCAGATTTTTTACGCAGTGTAACGAATTGCATAAATACCTACACCGTGTAGTATAATTTGTATCAGTATATATCATAAACTAGTTCTAATGCGTTTAGCTGCATGGTTGTTGGAGGGATCCTATATTTATGAAGGAAATAAAACATTAAATGCGATTTTTTGTTTCTATGTATGCAATTCATTTCCTTTCATTGCATATTCTTTCCATCATAAATTCGTGTGCATGCAGCTGGTAACAGATTTTTACGCAGTATACCAAATTGCATAATTATCTATACAGTGTAGCATATTTAGTATCAGTATATATCATAAAATGGTCATTACGAGTCTAGCTGCATGGTTGTTGCAGCGATCCCAAATTTATGGAGAAAATAAAGCATTTAAAATAGAAACTGTCACACATATCTTTCCTAAATTTACGAGTATGCAAGGAAACGTGTTTGACTCATGCATGTATTTTGCCATAATTTTTGGATCTGTATAAAAATAGAAACCGCATGCATGCGGCTGCCATGTTTTTTGGATCTGCCATAAAAATAAGATCATAATAACAACCTACTAGAGTTATCAACCTCTCACATTGGCTCGGTATTTATGCTTATAATTGAGAAATTTTATGCTCAAAACTTAAGGTTTTTACGCTCTAACCCGGAGATGCGTCCACCAGTGAACATGTCAGATTTTTACACAGTGTACCGAATTGCATAAATACCTACATCGTGTAGTATAATTTGTATCAGTATATATCATAAACTAGTTCTAATGTGTTTAGCTGTATGGCTGTTGGAGGGATTCTATATTTATGAAGGAAATAAAACATTAAATACGATTTTTTATTTCTATGCGTGCAATTCATTTCCTTTCATTGCACATTCTTTACATCATAAATTCGTGCGCATGCAGCTGGCAACAGATTTTTATGCAGTATACCGAATTGTATAATTATCTACACAGTGTAGCATATTTAGTATCAGTATATATCATAAAATGGTCCTTACGAGTCTAGTTGCATGGCTGTTGCAGCGATCCTAAATTTATGGAGGAAATAAAACATTTAAAAATAGAAACCGTCACACATATATTTCCTAAATTTACTCGCATGCAAGGGAACGTGTTTGACTCATGCACGCATCTTATTCAATGTTTCATATAGATGCTGGGGCATAATTTCTTCATAATAACGGTCGATTCGTGCATGACACATCTTATTCAATGTTTCACATCTTGTATGGCTAAGGACAGTTGATGGATGTATGCAGATTGGAAGAAGAAAGGTGCTCTACCTAATGAGTAGGTTGCCACGATTCACGAATTTCTCGGTCGTGCTTTTGGTAGGTCAGCAACTGATACCGACGTTAGGTGCCCTTGTACCAAGTGTTGGAACATTTATTTCAATGACAGGAGGAACATGTCAATAGATCTTTGTAAGAATGACTTTATGCCTTCCTATCAGGTGTGGGTGCACCATGGTGAGGAACTAATAAGTCAGAATGTATCTCAAGTTCAGTTAGATGAAGAGGAGGACTTGTGACACCACAGTGTCACCTAGGGTTTCTCTCAAGTGCTAACCCAAGAATTAACATTTCATGTGAACCAAGTTGAGCATGAGCATCAAATTAACTTAAGAATAAAAAATCTACTAAGTGTATATCTAAAGAATCATGTTCCAAAAAATGAGATTTTCAAAAAAGAGCAAAATGTCGAAACCCTAATACCAACCCTAATTGAGCTAATTAAGTAGAATTGAAGAAAAGGGGCAAAAGACTAGGAAAAATATAAAATCATGGCTTAGACCAAATATAAACATTGAAGTATACTAAATAAGCAACAATAAAGATTATGGAAGCTTGGCCAAAATAATTTAATAAAAACTCTAAAACAAGCTTCTCAAGTGAGGGTTCAATAGGGATTTCTGAAATTTAGAATTCTGAATTTCATCCCTTGAGCTAAAGACCGAGCGTGTTCACCTTGATCCCTAGCTCAAATCCTAATGACTCCATTGACAAAAATGTGCCTAACTAACCTCTCTATCTCATATCAGAAGATGGCATCGGGACGCGTGCCTTGGACACGTCAAACACGCGATCTTCTCTCTGTGCGCGGCAATGAGACAAACCAGATTTCTCCCCTCTCTATCTCTTGATCCATTCAGCAAAACCTGCAAGCCTCCACACATAAACGACAAAGGAATGTTAGAGGAAGAGATCTCTCAACTGGATCATGGCCATAATCTCAAAGATTTGGAGCCAATCCACGCTTGAACTCGACCTCTCTCTGTGCTGCCTCATGCTCGACGCCGTGCCAGGCGCCAGAGCGCGCACAGGGTTCGCCCGCGCACGCCCCGAGTGCTTGTCAGAGCCCCGCCCTCGGTCGTGCTCGCCCGCGCTTATAAAGCCTCCCCGGGCGCACCTCACCTCACCTCGTGCTCACCTTCGCCGGCCAGACGCCCCTCCTTAACTCTGGCGAGCTCTTTATATCCCGCCATTGCCACCCGAGCCTCGGCCACCGTGGCTAGCCCACTTTAGTCACTTCCCAGCCGCGCCAGCCGCTTGGTTAGCTTCGCCAATAGCTCATGAAGCTCCCCAAGCTCTCGGACCCGGCAGAACTTCACCAGAAAGCAAAGATCGTCCTCGCCGGACTTCGGTCGCCCGCCTGCGCACGTAGACCGAGCAATCCGGTGAGCTGTTCTTCAATTCCTCGTACACACACCCTCCTTGATCCCTGGTGAAGCTCTCTGGCCCGTTTGATTGGTCAATTGTGCCCTGGATAGGCCGGACTCCTCGCCGCCGATGAGCTCCCCCGCCTGCGCACGTGGACTGGCCGACTTCGACCATCCCCGACGGCGACCCGCACATCGCTGTGACCCTCAGGACCTCCCCTACACCCTCGGCCACCTCGCCGGAGCAGTCTCGCCGCCGGTAAGCCCCTCCGCCCTTTCCTCCGCCATGAGTACTGTTTGATTTGGGGGAAGGACCTCGGGTTAGGATTAAAAGAACCTAGGGGGTTTTCTGAACAGTCGGCGACTCAATTGAATAGTAGCCTAAGGACTAGTCTGTAAGGAAACTTGAAAACACCCGCCAGGGACCCCGTTGCAAAGTAGTTTTCCTTTTAATCATTTCTGTTTAGTCTCTTTAATGAACAGAGAACTTAGGAAATTCATAACTTGAGAAATACTTAACCAAAAATTGTCAAACCAATTTTGCTGGATTCTAAATATTATGGACTACCAATTAAAAATACTAAACCCATGCTTCCTGTTCTAAATTTTAGAGTTAGAATTAAATATAGAAACTAACCAAACCTTATTTAATTAAAGAAAATTGTTATGCTTCTGTGCTGAACCTAAGAAAATTTGTAGATGTTCAAACCCCATTTAGACACTGTTTAAAAATAGTGGGAACCCCAGTATTGAAAATTTAAGTAGGGATATCTATTAAAAGCCATTTTTGCCCAAAACTTAGGAAAATCATAAAGGCATTAGGAATTAATGAACAGTGAGTGCAATTATTTTCCTAGCCTACTTAAGTAACAGAGAACATAAGAAAAATAAAAAGACCACGCAAGGACAGGAATTGATTGTATTCATCTTGATATCTCGGTAGAAGTCGAGTGATTTTTCTAGCACTCGCGCGAGGACAGGAATTGATTGTATTCATCTTGATAATGGGATCTATGTAGTCTATGGACTTGGATCCAGGGACAATGCCTTGTCCATGAGAAGGGAAAAAGGAATTAAGGATTAACGGTGTGGATACCTGAGTCAAGCTTTTGAACGTACTAATCACATGTCGAGAAATATGGTAACCGGTAAACCTAGTACCTGAGTGAAGCCGGGCGCGAACTTTATCCCTCACGCGACCTGAGACTGGGTCTCCCATGCTAGCTATGGTGGGTACAAGTGCGGTCGCTGCACGGCGCCAGCCGGGGTCAGTGGAGCATTGTATGCCAAGGCGGTGAGGCCTGGATGCGAACGGGGAATCGATGGGGACAGTTGACATGTATGGGGTCGGAGTACCCTGACATGTCGTGTGTTTAGGTTTACCTTGCAAGGATAAAAACCCGATTCGAATCGTCTGCTTCTCGCAGCTAATGAGACTGCTTGACCCCTTGTACTACATTGAGTAAGAAGTGAAATGAGGTTACATGAGACAATTTGTTGATTGAACTAAATGCTTGTTACCATGTATGCTTAGAAGGAGCAAACTTAGCTAAGATAACGACACTAGAATTTAAAAAGCTAAGAATTGATTTTAGAAACAGCTAGTGCTTTTGGCAAACCAAACCCCTCAGCCAAACAGCTGCATGGTCTAGAGGTAGAGGAGTAGTTTCCTCACACCGGGTAAGTCTAGCTGAGTATTAGTATACTCAGCCTTGCTTGTGGCATAATTTTTGCAGGTACGCTTCAGGATATGGTTGATGGTGTGACTTGGCCTACCACCCTACCACCGGGTTGGACGGTCGAGTGGGATGCCGCTCCGGCAGGAGAGGAGCACGAGGAGTAGTGGGCTAGGCCTTGCCCATTTTCTCGCTACTGACGACATCGATTATCCGTTGCATCTTATTTTATGAACTCTTTACATCAACTTGAAAAACTTCGATTTATGTAATAATTTAGTACTTTAATTTGAGTTTTCCCGCTTTATTGTATTTCTTCTGTGACTCACCTTCGAGTGAGATTGTGGAATTTGATCCTGGTTAAGTGGCTTTATCAGACTAGATCTGAGGGACTGATGGGTTATTCCGATTTAAGTGTGTTACGGCCCCTAAGGTGTGACTTAGGCACTTAAGCTGGAATAATTCGGGCGGTTCTGCCACAGCTGGTATCGGAGCAAATTCCACCACAGAGAAGGACAATAAACCATGAATACCAATTTTCAAAACCTAAAACTTGCTTAGAAACTGCTAAGAATCGTCAGGACTAGACCGCTAGATCTAGGACGAAAGGCCATAGGAATAGAGGGGAATAGGTGGCTAATTAAGTAGGCCCTGTGGGCCAGTACTTAGGTTTTTCTTTTTAAGGATGCCTTAAAGCACCCTTATATTCGAAGAGAAGATGTTACTTCCAGCATGCATGCATTATAAAAGCTAAAAAGGAATTAAAACTGAGCTAACCCATTCCTTTTAAAACCATCCAGGCTCTTTTATTTTTCTTCCTTCCACCATAATCTTTACCTTTGATACCCTTCCGCAGATAAACTCACTCACCCCCGCCAGTGGAGGAGACACTCGTTTCAGCTCTGACTTCCTCTCTCACGATGGCTTTCCTTCCATCTTGTGAGAAGTGCTTAACTCCGCCGGTTACCCTACGCCCCCTTTGTACACGGTGCAGTTGTATGAGGAGCATCGGGTACCTCATTGTCGAGTCTGGCTGACTTTGGAGGCTCATCCCCTTCAGCCGGGTTGGCATTCTCTTGACTCCGAGACGGTTGGATTTGGGACGGACGACACCACTGAAGCAGCAGCCATGAAGACTCTGACAACTTTTTGGGGCTACCATCCCCTGGAGATGGTGATGCACCCCTTGGGACTCTTCTTTGCTGAGAAGAAGGACGACCCCATGTGGTGTAATCGTGTAAGCCATGTGAAAGATGTGTGGGCAATGTATCCTGACTTGGTTGGGAGGGTCACTGTTCAGTGCATGAGTGCGCTGTACCGCCTCTAGGCCCTTCAGAGCAACGCTATGGCACACCATGCTAACATCGCTCAAACCACCAAGCTCACCCTCGACAGCCGAGAAGATTTTGTGGTCGACTTATCCTCCAAGTTGGTAGAGAAGGATTTGTAGGTGGAAAGGCTGAGCCAGCGCATTACCACCTTGGAGCAGCAGGTGGAGATCTGAGACAACACTATTGATGTCTTGGAGAACCAACTCCACGATGTGCAGCGGGAACTCGAAGAAGCTAATGATCACTTGTACATGCACCACTTGGAGATGGAGGCCAATGAGGCCGGAAGCGAGGGAGAAGAGGCTCCTGAGGAGTTAGGACCAGCCCCTGGTGCCAATGGGACTACCTCCGCGATGCCCCTTCACCCGCATCCAGTGTCGCTTCCACCACTCAGGGTTGATCAGACACTTTGACGCTTTAGGCGAATAGAAACCTATGCGAGCTTAGTTAATGTCAGATTTTGGACTAGGCTTACGGGTACTTTCCCCTAATTGACGTAACCCTCGCGAACTTTCGAAATCTGTGGGATGTTTGTAACCATGTTATCTTCATTTTGAACTTAATATTATGATTATGGCATTTTTCCTTCCATATGAGATAATAGCTTGTCGTTCGAAATTGTGAGTTGGGATAACAATGGCGACAATCTCTATTTTCATATGGTAGTTAGGCAGCGTCGCGTGCATAACGAGCAGGTTCCCCCGCCACCTCCTCCAGCTCCCACAGTGCAGGAGCTGATGGCCTAGCAGAATGAGATTCTGCGACAGCTCTTGCAGCGCCAACCCCACCCTCAGCAGCATGGTGGAGGCCAGCATCAGTGACCTCCGGCAGCAGCAACCTACCAGGAGTTTCTGAGCACGCAGCCACCCTTGTTCACCAAGGCAGAGGATCCATTGGACGCCGACATGTGGCTCCGCGTCGTTGAGTCCAAGTTTCCCCTCCTCATGGGAGACTGCCCTGATGAAGCCAAGGCTCGCTTCGCCGTGCAGCAGCTTCGCGGCCCTGCTCAGACTTGGTGGGACCACTTCCGTGCTATGCTCCCCGCTGATCAGGAAGTGTCTTGGGAGGAAATCAAGACCGCTTTCAGAGGGCACCACATTCCCGCCGGAGTTCTCGATCGTAAGCTGAATGAGTTCCTGGCACTTAATCAAGGAACCCGCACGGTATTGCAGTATGCTCAGGCCTTCAACGACCTGTGCCAGTATACAGGTTACCATGCTGATTCTGATGAGAAGAAGAGAGACCACTTTCGCAGGGGTCTCAACACCAAGCTGTGGGAACGACTCAACACTGTCCGGGCAGATAGCTTCAATGAGTTGGTCAACCTGGCCATCTCCCAGGAGGATTGTATTGTATCTCACCGGGCAGAGAAGAAGAGAAAGGCACCAATGGTAGCACCATCTGCTCAGGCCCAGAGGTTTAGGATTGTTTCTCACAATCAGAGCAGGGGATTTCAGCAGCAGGCAAGCAGATGGGTGATCAGGCCACCTCAGCAGCAGCAGCCGGCACCCAACCGCTTTCCAGCTCCCGCTCCAAGGAACAATCAGCCTCCGCAGCAGCAGCAGTTCCGCCAGGGCAATGGGAACAAGTGCTTCACTTGTGGCAATGTGGGTCACTATGCTAAGAATTGCCCAAGAAATCAGCAGAGGCAGATGCTAGCACCAAATCAAGATAAGGGAAAAAAGCAGAAGGTACAAGTCAGGCAAGGGAAGCTCAACTTCACTACTCTGGAGGAAGTACCTGAGAGAGCCCCCATCATGACCGGTATCTTTTCAGTTTATAATCAACCTGCTTTAATTTTGTTTGATTCTGGTGCATCTCATAGTTTCATTAGCCAAAAGTTCAGTGCTAAATATCAAATGCCTTTCTATCACTCAAAAGGGTCATTTATGATAGCCACACCTGGGGGTAAAATTGCAACTAATCAATTAAACCAAAGTGTGCCTATTCAACTGGGAAGCCACATTGTCAAAACCACCCTTCTTGTTTTGGGTTTGGAAAGTGTGGACATTATTCTGGGAGCTAATTGGATGACCCTGCACCAAGTAGTGCTTGATGTAGCCTGTCGCATCGTGGAAATCAATTCCCCGTTCTGTGGGAGTTTCGCCTTAATTCTGCCCAGTCAAGGTTCTACTCAGTCATGTGCCTTCTCTATGACGGAGTTACCTCTGAAGAAGATTCCAGTGGTCTATGAGTATGCGGATGTCTTTCCTGATGAATTGCCAAGAATGCCACCAGACTGGGATATTGAATTTGCCATCGAGTTGCAACCGGGAACGGCACCAATTTCCAAAAGGCCTTACCGGATGCCACCCGCTGAGTTGGCAGAATTGAAGAAGCAATTGCAGGAGTTGCTGGACAAGGGATTTATTCACCAAAGTACTTCGCCTTGGGAATGTCCAGCCTTGTTTGTGAAGAAGAAAGATGAAAGCTTGAGGCTGTGTATAGATTAACGCCCTCTTAATGCGGTGACTATCAAGAACAAGTATCCTTTGCCTCGTATATATTGATGTTCTTTTTGACCAGTTGGTCGGAGCCAAAGTGTTTTCCAAGATAGACCTTCGCTCCGGCTACCATCAGATCAAGATACGAGCAAGCGATATTCCGAAGACGGCTTTCTCAACCAGATATGGGCTATATGAATTTTTGGTGATGTCTTTCGGGCTAACTAATGCACCAGCATATTTCATGTATCTGATGAATTCTGTTTTCATGCCCGAATTGGACAAGTTCGTAGTGGTTTTCATCGATGATATCTTGGTGTACTCAAGGAACGAAGAAGAACATGTCGGGCATTTGCATGTAGTGCTTCAACGTCTGCGAGAGCACCGCCTTTATGCCAAGTTGTCAAAATGTGATTTTTGGCTAAAGGAGATCAAATTCTTGGGTCACACTATCCCTCAGGCAGGTATAGTTGTTGATCCTGATAAGGTGCAAGAGGTGATGAACTGGAAGCCACCAACGACTGTCCGTCAAATTCGGAGTTTTCTGGGATTAGCTGGTTATTACCAAAGATTCATTCCAAATTTCTCTCAAATTGTGAAGCCCATAACTGAGCTGTTGAAGAAAGAACCCAAGTTTGTTTGGGGTCAGAAGTGCGAAGATGCCTTTCATGCATTGAGGCAACATCTGACCACAGCACCGGTGTTAGCGCAACCCAACAGCAGCAAGCCATTTGATGTGTATTGTAATGCCTCTGGCACTGGACTAGGTTGTGTCTTGATGCAAGACAACTGAGTCATTGCTTACGCCTCAAGAGCACTCAGGCCTCATGAGCAGAATTATCCCACTCATGATCTTGAGTTGGTAGCAGTGGTTCATGCATTAAAAATGTGGAGGCACTATTTGATGGGAACCCACTGCAACATCTTCACTGATCATAAGAGCCTTAAGTACATCTTTACTCAGGCTGATCTCAACATGAGGCAGAGAAGATGGCTAGAGCTGATCAAGGACTATGACCTGGAGGTACATTATCACCCAGGAAAAGCCAATGTGGTAGCAGATGCCTTGAGTCGGAAGTTGCAATGCAACTGTGTTCTGATGGATTCTTGCATTAACACCGTGTGTGATGAGTTGAGCAAGATGCAGATTGAAGTGATTCCTTCTGGTGCTTTGTCTCACATTTCCGCTGAGCCAGCCTTGCAAGACTAGATCATCATTGCCCAGCTCAGTGATAAGGGAGTGTAGATTATCAAGGAGAATCTCCATCAGAAGGTTGAGAAGTATAAATGTTTCCGCCAAGATGGAAAGGGTATATTGTGGTTTAAAAGCAGATTGGTGATTCCTAAGAACCAGGATCTCAAGAAGAAAATCTTGGATGAAGCCCATCTCTCCAAATTCTCTATGCATCCGGGAAGCACCAAAATGTACCATGATCTGAAGCCCTTGTATTGGTGGACCAGAATGAAGAGGGAGATAACCCAATATGTATCTGAATGTGACACCTATCAGAGGATAAAGGCCAGCCACTTGAAATCAGCTGGAGCTTTGCAACCCCTGTCTATACCTTCGTGGAAATGGGATGACATCAGCATGGATTTCATCGTGGGTCTGCCCAACACCTCTCGTCATCATGATTCAATTTGAGTTATTGTGGACCGACTGACGAAAGTGGCACATTTTCTCCCTGTGCACACCACTGATAAGGCTCAAAAGTATGCAGAGTTGTACATTGGCCGGATCGTGTGTTTGCACGGATTGCCCAGGACCATTGTTTCAAACCGAGGAGCCCATTTTGTTGCTAGATTTTAGGAACAATTGCAGGAGTCTTTGGGAACCACTCAATTGGTCTCAGCCTAGAGAAAGAGAAGTTTTCGGACCTGACTTAGTGACTGAAGCCAAAAGGAAGGTCGAACTAATCAGGAAGAATCTAGAAGCTGCTCACGCCAGGCAGAAGAGTTACCATGATAAGAGAAGGAAACCTCTCCAGTTTGAGGTGGGAGATTTCGTTTATCTCAAGGTATCACCCACCAAGGGAGTGCAGAGGTTTGGAATCAAAGGCAAGCTAGCCCCTCGTTACATTGGGCCTTATGAGATCATAGAAGCATGTGGACCTGTGGCATATAAATTGAGGTTACCTCCAAAAATGTCTGCCATCCACAATGTGTTCCATGTATCTCAGCCGAAGAAGTGTATTTGATTGCCGACCGAGATCATAGCAGAGCCAGAATTGGAGATAGAGCCAGATCTATCGTACCAAGAGTATCCTTCCAAGATTCTGGATTGCAAAGAAAGATCAACTCGGGCTAAATCGATCAAGATGTATAAGGTCCAGTGGAGTAATCACTCAGAGGAAGAGGCTACTTGGGAGACTGAGGAATTCTTGCGATCCAACTTCCCCGATTGCCTACCTAAGGAAATTGGTACGTAATCATGCCCAACCCCTCCTCCTGCCTTTCGAATCTAAATTTCAGAAATATAATCTTAAATCAGAATGAAGTAATTATGAAACAAAATTTAAAAGGACTTCCTTCTGAAGTTGCAAAGAGAATGACATTCGAAGAGCAGTTTACCCTAATAATAGAGCACCCACTTCCTGTAAGTCTCACCCTTCGCTTCAACCCGGGAGGACTCTGACCCGAATCTCGGGACGAGATTCTTTTAAGGGGGGAAGGCTGTGACACCCCAGCGTCACCTAGGGTTTCTCTCAAGTGCAAACCCAAGAATTAACATTTCATGTGAACCAAGTTGAGCATGAGCATCAAATTAACTTAAGAATAAAAGATCTACTAAGTGTATATCTAAAGAATCATGTTCCAAAAAATGAGATTTTCAAAAAAGAGCAAAATGTTGAAACCCTAATACCAACCCTAATTGAGCTAATTAAGTAGAATTGAAGAAAAGGGGCAAAAGACTAGGAAAAATATAAAATCATGGCTTAGGCCAAATATAAACATTGAAGTATACTAAATAAGCAACAATAAAGATTATGGAAGCTTGGCCAAAATAATTTAATAAAAACTCTAAAACAAGCTTCTCAAGTGAGGGTTCAATAGGGATTTCTGAAATTCTGAATTCTGAATTTCAGCCCTTGAGCTAAAGACCGAGCGTGTTCACCTTGATCCCTAGCTCAAATCCCAATGACCCAATTGACAAAAATGTGCCTAACTAACCTCTCTATCTCATATCAGAAGGTGGTATCGGGACGTGTGCCTTAGACACGTCAAACCCACGATCTTCTCTCTGTGCGCGGCAGAGAGACAAACCAGATTTATCCCCTCTCTATCTCTTGATCCAGTCAGCAAAACCTGCAAGCCTCCACACATAAACGACAAAGGAATGTCAGAGGAAGAGATCTCTCAACGGGATCATGGCCATAATCTCAAAAATTTGGAGCCAATCCGCGCTTGAACTCGACCTCTCTCCGCGCTGCCTCGTGCTCGACGACGTGCCAGGCGCTAGAGCGCGCACTGGCGTTCGCCCGCGCACGCCCCGAGCGCTTGTTAGAGCCCCGTCCTCGGCGCTCGCCCGCGCCTATAAAGCCTCCCCGGGCGCGCCTCACCTCACCCCATGCTCACCTTCGCCGGCCAGACGCCCCTCGTTAACTCCGGCGAGCTCTTTTCCGCCCGCCATTGCCACCCAAGCCTCGGCCACCGTGGCCAGCCCACTTCGGTCACTTCCCAGGAGCGCCAGCCGCTCGGTTAGCTTCGCCAATAGCTCTTAAAGCTCCCCAAGCTCTCGGACCCGGCAGAACTTCACCGGAAAGCCAAGATCGTCCTCGCCGGACTTCGGTCGCCCGCCTATGCGCGTAGACCGAGCAATCCGGTGAGCCATTCTTCAATTCCTCGCACACACACCCTCCTTGATCCCTGGTGAAGCTCTCTGACCCGTTTGATTGGTCAATTGTGCCCTGGATAGGCAAGACTCCTCGCCGCCGACGAGCTCCCTCGCCTGCGCACGTGGACCGGCTGACTCCGTCCATCCCCGAAGGCGACCCGCACATCGTCGTGACCCTCAGGACCTCCCCTACACCCTCGGCCACCTCACCAGAGCAGTCTCACCACCGGTAAGTCCCTCCGCCCTTTCCTCCGTCGCGAGTACTGTTTGATTTGGGGGAAGGACCTCGGGTTAGGATTAAAAGAACCCAGGGGGTGTTCTGAACTGACAGCAACTTAATTGAATAGTAGCCCAAGGACTAGTCTGTAAGGAAACTTGAAAACACCCGCCAGGGACCCCGTTGCAAAGTAGTTTTCCTTTTAATCATTTCTGTTTAGTATTTTTAATGAACAGAGAACATAGGAAATTTATAACTTGAGAAATACTTAACCAAAAATTGTCAAACCAATTTTGCTGGATCCAAAATATTATGGACTACCAATTAAAAATACTAAACCCCATGCTTCCTATTCTAAATTTTAGAGTTAGAATTAAATACAGAAACTGACCAAACCTTATTTAATTAAAGAAAATTGTTATGCTTCTATGCTGAACCTAAGAAAATTTGTAGATGTTCAAACCCCATTTAAACACTGTTTAAAAATAGTGGGAACCCCAGTATTGAAAATTTAAGTAGGGATATCTATTAAAAGCTATTTTTGCCCAAAACTTAGAAAAATCGGAAAGGCATTAGGAATTAATGAACAGTGAGTGCAAATATTTTCCTAGCCTACTTAAGTAACAGAGAACATAAGAAAAATAAAAAGACCACTAGTCCAGATCAGAATTAAAGTGGAATGTTTTATTTAACATTATTCCAACTAGAAAACAATTATTAGAATTATAAAATCACACCCAAATTTGTTAATAAAAATCCAGTGGACTGGTAACCACTAAAACCCCACTACAAAAATGATAAAGACCCCAGCCCATCATTTTAAGTAGGGTAAACAAATAGAACTTGATAATGAGGCATATTTCAATTAAATCATGAGCAACCCAAAAATGGTACAATAATGGGCAAATAAAATTTTGCTAGATCAATAATAAGATAGGCCGCCAGAGAAAAATGCAAACCCATTTGGAAGATGCAAAATAATACCTATTGCCAATACTTCATGAAAAAGGCCATTAAATCCAAATAATTCCTACCACCCCTCCCTTAAGCAAAAAGATGCCAAACTTTAGAATGATTGCTCTTGCACAAAGAAGAAGCTAGGAAAAATCAGAAATCTGTTGTTTGATATTTTTTCAAGTATAGTGGTAGTAGAAAGCAACTCTTGGACTAGAAACTTTAGAAAATCATAGTAAAATGACTAGAGGATATTAATGGCTAGAAATTTGTACAAAGTCATGTCATAACATCTAAATGCCAGCAAAAATAAGTCTTAGAGAATAACCTACTGTTAAATGGTAGTTGTAGTTCAAACCACCCCTTCTACCCTAACATTTGATAATTTTATCTAGAAAGAACTATTCACTTTTTAAGCCCCAAATTTTAGGACACAGAATTATACACCTGTAAGAAGCCACTGTAATTTTTATAGAATTTTTAGAAATTTATTAAGACAACTTGTAGTTCAAACCCACCTTAAAAACGTAAAAGAAATAAAGGGAAAGAAAAGAAAGATAAACCTCGCCCCAATAAATTCAACTTGAAATCTTGGCAAATTCTCACTAAGACTTTAAAAAGAATTCAGTGGAACACCAAAATGAACTTACCACTTAGTTTAACTGAGTGTGATCTAAAATACTAAGTATACCACCAAAAATCTTTTGTAGCAAGATTAAACTCTATCTGATTTAAGTGGATCATTCACCATCAAAGTTTAATTGCTAAAGCACATATCATATCATGCATGTATGTTACTCATTGCATTCATTAGATTGTAATATCGCTGACGGAGAGTACGTGCTCATCACCGAGCAAGGAACTGTCCAAGAAGAAGACTAGGAGCAAGCTCCCGAGGCTGCCATCGAGGATCTCCCCGCAGCCCCAGCTATTGAAGGCAAGCCCCGGTTTATGCATAACCGTATTATTATATGCTACTTTACTACACTTAATGCTTGTAGGATTGTAATGTGCACTTAAGTGTAGGAGTTGCTTGAAACCTCTAGTTGCATGAACTTAGGATTCCTTTTTGAGATGGATACTAGTATGCTAGGTCGAGTAGCTGCTTTGCTAATTAGGATCTCGGTAGAAGTCGAGTGATTTTTCTAGCACTCGTGCGAGGACAGGAATTGATTGTATTCATCTTGATAACGGGATCTATGTAGTCTATGGACTTGGATCCAAGGAGGATGCCTTGTCCATGAGACGGGAAAAAGGAATTAAGGATTAACGTGTGGATACCTGAGTCAAGCTTTTGAACATACTAAGCACATGTTGGGAAATATGGTAACCCGTAAACCTAGTACCTGAGTGAAGCCGGGCACGGATTTTATCCCTCACGCGACCTGAGACTGGGTCTCCCATGCTAGCTATGGTGGGTACAAGTGCGGTCACTGCACGGTGGCAGCCGGGGTCAGTGGAGCATTGTATGCCAAGGCGTTGAGGCCTGGACGCGAACGAGGAATTGATGGGGATGGTTGACATGTGTGGGGTTGGAGTACCTGACATGTCGTGTGTTTAGGTTTACATTGCAAGGATAAAAACCCGATTCGAATCGTCTGCTTCTCGCAGCTAATGAGACTGCTTGACCTCTTGTACTACATTGAGTAAGAAGTGAAATGGGGTTACATGAGATAATTTGTTGATTGAATTAAATGCTTGTTACCATGTATGCTTAGAAGGAGCAAACTTAGCTAAGATAACGACACTAGAATTTGAAAAGCTAAGAATTGATTTTAGAAACAGCTAGTGCTTTTGGCAAACCAAACCCCTTAGCCAAACAGCTGCATGGTCTAGAGGTAGAGGAGTAGTTTCCTCACACCGGGTAAGTCTAGATGAGTATTAGTATACTCAGCCTTGCTTGTGGCATAATTTTTGCAGGTACGCTTCAGGATATGGTTGATGGTGTGACTTGGCCTACCACCCTGCCACCGGGTTGGACGGTCGAGTGGGATGCCGCTCCGGTAGGAGAGGAGCACGAGGAGTAGTGGGCTAGGCCTTGCCCATTTCCTCGCTACCGATGACATCGATTATCCGTTGCATCTTATTTTATGAACTCTTATCAGCAACTTGAAAAACTCTGATTTATGTAATAATTCAGTACTTTAATTTGAGGTTTCCTGCTTTATTGTATTTCTTCTGTGACTCACCTTCGAGTGAGATTGTGGAATTTGATCCTGGTTAAGTGGCTTTATCGACTAGATCTGAGGGACTGGCGGGTTATTCTGATTTAAGTGTGTTACGGCCCCTGAGGCGTGACTTAGGCACTTAAGCTGGAATAATTCGGGTGGTTCTGCCACAGGACTACAATAGGATAGGACTATAATAGGAACTAATAAGTCATAATGTATCTCAAGTTCAACACAAGATCAAGATACAAGACTAGAAGAGTCCAAGCAAAGAAGATTGAAGATCAAAAAGATGGGATGACGGCTGGTGCACCGGACTGGTCTATTGGCACATCGGACCGGGTACATAGAGAGTATGTTCTTGGGCACATGAGCTAGGTGGTGCACCGGACCAGTCTGAAGGTGCACCGATCCTCGACTTAATGTTCGGCAACAGCTAGTTAGCAACAATCATGTGGCGGAGGATCTGTGCACTGTTGCATGGAATCCGTCAGACTGACCAACGGCTAGCTGACGTGGAGGGCATTTATTTTTTACTTAAGTTGCAATCTCTACTATTCCTAGTTTAGAATATAGGATTGGAACTTAGGTGATAAACTTTGTTTGCGTTAGAGATATCAACACTTAGACAAAATCTAGTTTCCACTTATTGCTTAGTTCTTTGCATAGGTTTTGTTTAGTAGAATTATTTATGGCCTAGATTAATGAGAAAAATAGAAGTCCTAATTCACCACCCCCTCTTAAGAGTTCGTAGTCCTTTCAATACGGAGGAATAAAACCTACAAGATTCCCAGATTTGCTGGTGTTTTTTTCCTCTTCGGGGCCATAGGCGCTGGAGCAACTAAATAACAACAACATGATGCGGGGAATTGAAAATTGAAACAATTGCGGAACAGAGATAGGGTTTGCGAAAAAAACAGATAAGTAAAAGCATAATCTTCCTTAGAGATTTGGTGACGTCAACAACCAAAAGGTTGTACTTAGTCGGAGTTGACTTAGAACTTCAATCAAAAACGATTCAGTCGAAGGAATGGTCTATTGTAGTCAAATCCTTGCACATGTACCTATGACCTTTAGTGTGATCAAGAACAACAGGAGAAATAGAAATAAACACAACAAATGCGACTCAGAGAAAGTTGATAAGCATCCATGGGGTTTCATTGCATTCCTTTCACCAAAATACAAAAGATAGTTCATGGTGAACTATTTTTACAAGTTTTCTTCTGCTTCTACAACTACCACCCTACTAAAACTACTACTACTCTACAACTAATACTAATTAAGCTATTGGTGCCTCGCCACCAACGTAGTCATCGCTTCCCTTGCCATAATCGCCGCTATTGTCACCCTTATCCTCGTCGTTGCCATCGCCACTTCTCCCCAGACCTTCGCTACTACTGTCACCCTTATCTTCGTCGTTGCCACCGCCACTTCTTCTCATTCGAGCCAGTGAGCCTAGGCCGCTCAACAGTCCTAATGAACGCCCACTCGACCTAGGATAGACCCTCGGAGGCGAAGTAAAAGGTCGGTGGGGGAGTGGGAGGAGGAGCCCGATCAACATCGGAGTCAGAGAACTCCTCCTAGGAGTACTCTATATCTCCAAACAATTTGGAGGGAGGTGTTGGTTCTTGCTTCCTCTTCCTTGGGACGACCATAGCGTCGAGGAAAGGGGGTTCTCTTCATCAAAAGAAGGAAGAAGTTTTCGAGGAAAGAAGGAATGTGGGCGTGGGGATGGAAACCCCCCACCTTATTTATTGAGAGGCGCCCCATGATATTCATTGTTCGTACACAATGTCATCTTTTTGACGACATTATCAAGGAGGTGTCACGATTTCCAAGGAACTGCACATTTCTAACCAACACGACATCAGGGGTCAGTTTATGCCGCTTTGTCAATTCAAGGGAACTGTTTTTGTAAAAGACGGTCAACACACACATTGGATGCACATGATTCTTGGAAAAAACTCATTGATAAAAGTCGATGAAAACATTATTTGTTTCAAATAACTCAGTGGAACCAAGTAACAGACTTCAGTCGTCTAGGTTTCAGTCAGGCAAACTGAGGTCGATTAGATTTCAGTCGTTCAAGTTTCAGTCAGGCAAACTTAGGCCGGTCAGATTCCAGTTGTTCAAGTTTCAATTGGGTGAACTTGGGCCGATCAGACCTTGGTCAACAATAATTCAATCAAATAGATTTAATCAAGCAAGCTTCGGTTAGATAGCAACATCCACAAAAAAGGGACAGTTGAACCAGTCCAAGACTAGTTGAGAAATCCATTTGGAAAGATTTTTTGGATCTTTGAGTTGATTGTTTCTCAAGTCTGCTCGAAGCTCAGGGGCTACACCCATTGGGTACACCTACAGAGGAATGGAACAAGGCATTAGAAGAAGATGTGTGATTCAAGAGGAATAGCTAGTTGGCTCTGGCCTGGCAAGATACTTCGCTAAGTATGGTACTCATGAAGGAAAAGCAGTCTTATTTTTTTGGAGTCTCGAGTCAATAGTTCTTAAAATTGGCTTGAGCATCGAGTGCTTGTGGGGGATAGATATCCCCTAGGTCCCTAGGACTAGGATTCGTCCTATGGGTCATTAAAAGAGCCTCCATGTGCTAGGAAAATAAACCATGCAAGATGATCAAAAGAACATGGCCAGAGAGAGATGCGGGAATCCAAACACGCGGACCTAAAACATCGCAACTGGCCCCCATGCATATAAGGGATAAGATAAGCCTCATGGAGGATCACATTCCACCGCATGAGTTAGGGTCAACTCCATGTATCCAAGCATGGCAATAGTAGTCAGTCTGGCCTCTTGTAACCTTAACCTCATCGGATATATAAGGCAGGTTAGATATCCCTAAAAAATGATTGGATTGTCCAGTAGGCTAGCTAGGGCATAAACTTCAAACACTCTATAATCTTGAACTCGAGAGCAATTCCACCACAACAATGCACAGGACGTAGGGTGCTACACATCTCTATGGCCCAAACCTGTATAAATCTCTGTGTTTCGTTGTGCTTAGGCATGAACCATCGAGCTACTTGTCGACCTCGCCAACCAACAAACAAAAGCACTGCATGGGATACCACATATGGAGTTGTTGGTGCTAAAGACCGACACTCATCCCTAGAAGTGTGATGTGTTGTGCACCCAGACAGTCGTAGACCGTCTAGTGAGCTTTCTATACGCTAGCATACATTTTTTTCATCACCTTCATGATGTCTTCTCATGTGGTATGCAAATGATTGAGCGCCATGGCTAGGAATATGACTAGAGGAGCCAACTAATTGACCCTAAGGTGGAATATGCTAGCATAGGAGGATGTCGCACCCGGTTTTAGAAGGCAAACCGAATGCGGACCATGTACGTGCCAGGATCAGAAATTCACGTACAAAACAATTACATAACTGGACATCATCACACAGTGCTCAAATAATAACGTAAAAAGGTATTAATTTGATTACATCATTATGCCCGAGACATCCACATAGTCTTAATCATAGATCAAAGTGTGAAAACGAAACGTAGTAAAATACGGCCTTCACATGCAACCGACTGGGGGTTTGCCGCTAACCCACGCCTAGAACTCATCATAGTCTCGAAACTCCTGGAAATCCTCCCCCACGACTTCATCTTCTCCTGAGCAGGGGTTGCAATGCGGACAACCTGGTGTTTTTGGTGTTGTAATCAAGGGTGAGAACACATCAACGTACTCAACAAAAGTCCCGTTTGGCTAAAGTGGACTACCTATATTTGGGGTGAATCTCAGAGCAGTTGCTTTTAGTTGGTTAGGTAATTATTACAAGTAGAGAGCCAAGTTTAGCAATAATCCCAAGTTATTAACCCAAAGGTACTCCCTCCAAAAGGAAAGAATACCGGAATCTATAGTCATAATCATCACCATTAAAATCATTATTATCCTCATCATCATCTGTAATCATAGTATCTCTAATCAAAGGAGCTCCCAAGGTCGCTCATAAATGTGAGCACGACTAATATATCAGTTTCTAACCCTCTGCAGAGGTCACACACTTTACCCATGAGTCGTGATTCCCGCTCTAGCCCGATTTGCAAAACCCTTGTTCACTCCTGAGGTGAGCGGCTAGGGATTCACTATGAAGCCTTTGCAAAGATTCCCCGAGGATGTAGTCGCTTGTTAGGTTTCCTAAATGCACCGCAATCCTCTCCAAGGGGCAAACCACCCTCGGCAGAGCGAGTCGCATACACCGAGCCCCATTGACGGCACAACAGCGAAGCAAACTACATCTCAGTTTGTCTAATTAATTAGCTAAGGGCGTCACATTCCACCCTCATGGTTGTATTGTTATATCGGGTGGTCATCCAACGAACAAGACCTTACGGAGAGGCACTCGAGAAACTGCTCGATCCCCCTTAAGTATCACAATGCCATCACCATGTCCAAAAGTAAACATCGTATCATAAATAGTCTCATCTTGTTCATTGATTAGAATAGAGCACTAGCATAAAGCTAATCCAGATATAATCCAACCCAAATAGGTGATCAAGGACAGGATGAATAAAAGACTAGTAAATCCTTAGGTATAAATTATGTAAATGCGGGGAGATGAATTATAAAATGAGTAGGACATAGATAGGTCAGAGGACACTTGCTTTCACCAACTAGCTGCTGCTCAGGGTCTTCTGCAACTTTCTTGCCTTCTTGGACTCCACCAACGGACCGTTATCTATACGAGTGCAAACATACATTCCACATTCTTTACATAGAAAGAAACAATACATCACACAGTGAAATAGATCAATTAAACAGACACGCGACGTAGAGCTCGCATTTACGACTATGCGAGAAAACAAACGACGACGGTCAAAGCTACGACCGAGAGACATAGCGATTATGTTAAGCGGCTATACACTAAAATATTTATCTTAGCATAATTATATTAATTGATATTCATGCAACGTGTAAATAAAATTGACACTTGGTCTTGATTAGTTCGGTACCCGATTAATCGTCATCACAAAATTTAATTATCATACGCGATTCTAGGTGCATTAAAGAGTTGACGCGCGGCAAAGCGCGTGACACGACGCATGATCCAAGCGAAATTTAAAGTGTTACGGCGCGCGTGAAACGGCAAACGGCGAGTGTGAAGCACAACGAAGGCACACGCGCGCTGGGCCACGTCACGACAACGACGAGGCTATGCGCCGGGAAGGACCGCCCCGAGCAGGGGCACGCGGAGCGAGGACATGCACGGGGCAGGGGCCACGCCGAGCGGGGGCACACGCAGGCAGGGAACCGCCACGCTAGGTGTCGCGCCTAGGGGTGCCGCACCGAGGGTCCGCGTCGGAGGGGTCACACGCCAGGGGCTGCGCTGGGGAGCTATCGCGCCAGGCCGCCGCGCCGAGGGGCCACGCCGAAGGGCCGCATGACTGGGGCCAGGGCCGCGCCGGAGGGCCACCGCCGGGGGGGGCATGCATGCCAGGGCAAGGGGCCGGGGGGTTGCACGCCAGGGCCTAGGCCGCGCCGAGGGGACCGCTTAGGGGCGCCGCGCGCCGGGGGGCAGGGCCGCGCGGGGAGGGAGAAGGAGAGGGAGGGGGAAGGAGGAAGGGGAGGGGCAGCTTACCACGAGCACGACAAACGGCGGCAACCACAACTCTATGGTGTTCCAAACGAGGGCAGTGAGAGAGTGGGAGAGGAGGAAGAGGGAGAGGGGTGGTTTCTCCTCTCCTAAATCTTGGGTGCGCGGGAGAGGGAGGGGGAGGGTGGTTGGGCACGCATGGGGGGAGGGGGCGGTTGCGCCGCGCCGGGGGCCGCGCGGGTGGATGCGCGGAGCCGCGCGCCAAGCCGCTTCTCCTCTTCTTCCTCTAATTGATCTCATTTCTTACTAATTAAATTCACTCACCGAATAGAATCCTAAATTAAATAGATGCACATCTAGGCACGACATCAAACAAAAATAAATATGCTCCAGCATGATGCAACAACGATATAACCTTAGGGTTTTGCTTACACATGGCACAGACATAAATCTCTACATTACTTTGAAAATGGGAGGGAGGAGCGGAAAAGAAGAGAGAAAGAAGGTAACACCTGAATTTGGTGAATATTGGAGAAGAAATTTTACACCCCCAAATTTAGGGCGTTAAATAGGACAAGTCCATGGACGGTGAGAATAATTATTTTTACTTTTTAAGTTCTGCTCATGCTTACGATTGTACTATATGTGATTCACCCTTTTAGGTTAGGTATATTTGAGTCATCAATTGACTTTAGACAGTTGAGGCGTCGAGGGCAAGCATCTGTAACATTGTCGTCGCAAATGTCTCGTTCTCTCACCTCCGCATTCGACGTGGAGACTGCTAGGCCGCAGGAAGCGACAAGGCAATAACAAGAGTATCAAAGGAAGGAAGCTGAGCACCAAATGGAGCAAAACTAGTATTATGCAGATCTATTCGCCCAACAACGGGCTTTCCTCTTAGTAAGTTGAACTACTATCTTATTCATAACAAATAGAAATTTGTGTCATTTCGTATTTCCTAAATAGTGACTTACATCTCACTTGTAGCCAGTGGCACAACAAATGGACATCTATATGCCAACGTTCGGGATGTCGCCTCCAGCTTTTGCACCGTCGCATCCACCTCCTCCACAATTTAATTGGCTTCCTCCACAACAGGTATTTGTACATTCGTGTATGTTATGTAGAGAGAACTTAGCCAATTGTAGTCTATTAATGTAGCAAAACATATCCAATTGTAGTAAAACTTGGACTATCAATGTAACAAAACTCTAGATCAATGTTGCAAACTAAGTGTTTAATGTCTAAATTTGATTTCTAGAGTTTCCAAACCCCTCTTCTAAAGGTTGCAGCACCAAGAGACGAATTTTGCCAAAATGAAACTACAACTTCATGGGCGAACAACCTCATCGCTAGCCATAGTCCAGTAGGAAATCGTTGGTGGAACTCTAATCAACTAAGTGGTGGATATTAGCGATATGAGCATTGTGACTATTTGCACTCTACGTTTTTAACTTTGTGAGTTGTATGTGGACATTTGGAGGAGTCATCAGACTTGAAAATTTATTTGGTTGATGTTGAACTTTGTGAATTGATTGATTCTGAATCATATTTGATTGATATGTGAATGTGTCTTGTGAATGTGATGTATATATGATTGTGGCTTATATGTATTAAATTTGTAGTTGAGTCTTGTTGGTCACTTGTTCTCAAATGATGTGAATCAAGAACAAGGCAACACAATTGTTAAGTATTAAGGACCTTCGTCCTCCGAAGCATTGCTTCCTCTCGGATTTAATGATCATCGGACAAAGGTCATGAAGGACATGCCTTCATCATTTCATGGACATATAAGAATACATAAAGATGAATAATATAATTCATTAATTCATTCACATTTATATTTCATAATATACACATGAATATTAACAAAGTTTATATTACATTGATACCTTCGGCTTACTCAAAGGTGCAGATGCGAGAGTGATTACAAAACAGCATGAACAGTATGGTGCTACTGTTCATCTATTTATAGGCACGAGACGCAGCCCGAGTAAAAGTACATTTGTATCCCTGACATTTACTTATGACCATAACATAAATCATTAAGGACTAGCTAGTATTTTTCCCTTCCGGTCAGCATCATGTTTGGCCTTTATCACCATTCTAAGCCAAAGCTATTATCCTCCGACTATAGCTTCGGCGTTCATCCTTATCATCTTCGAATTGTATCTTCACCTCGCATGCTTTCGTCATGGGAGAAAACTTCCATCCTGAAGCCAAAGCTCCCTGAAATAATCCATATCATGTTGAAAACATATGGTTAGTCATGTTCTTTAGAACCTTCGGAAGAGAAAGGCCCCCAACAAGTCTGTTATGTATATATTTGTATTGTGGTAATTATAAAAAGGGAGAATTTTACCCCTACTATTATTTATTTCCAACAACTTTGTAATTTTCGATGAACTGGACCGAAGTCGTTGTATAAAGATGATTAATATTTGATAACTATCTGGCAGCCATCGGAATTAATACCGTTATGTGCGACGGCCTGCCCTAGACTGTCGGACATAAGTGGGGTGGGGGCTATTGGACGCCATCAGATCCATTAGCCAATATTATTGCCGTCAGCCATTAGTGGTTGTCAAAAATAAGCTAATGCCTACGATATCCATAAGAAAAAGTCTATTTCCGATCGCTTAAGACCGACAGACGTGCGCTGCCGAAAACAAGTTCTAAACCGTCGGAAACAAGCTATTTTCGACATTTTATAGCTTATATCCAACATTTTAATCTATCAAAATTTATGTAGTTTACTATTATGATGTCATGTTATGATGTCAATAGACATACTCCTTTGGTGACTATGTAACCATCTAATACAATTATTAATTCTACTATAGTCTTGATAAGATCTTAAAAAGAAATCTATTTTAAAAACATCTCTTTAAAAGAAGTGTCCATTCAAAGAAACCTCGGTTTCACAAGTCTATAATATTTCAACTTTGTCACGTGAGCGCCTACCTTGTGCCGGCAGTGTATACCTCCAATCGTTTGTACATGTTGAACTAAATTTTCTAGTGATGTGCACTGTACTGGAGTATATGGACACTAGACCCCACCCCCCCCCCCCCCCCCACCCCCACCCCCACCCACACACACACACAATGTGGTGGCATAGACGGGTGCGCTCCAAACTCCAAATGCGAGAAAAGATCCATGCATGCATGCGTCGACATCCACGTCCACCTCGCTCAGCTTACCTAGGTGCATCCGACTTTCACTGTGCCACCCCTATGGTCCAGATGAAGAGAGCATAATATATCATCATCATCAATTCAGTATCAAACTCTCCTCCAACAGGGTTCAAGGGCTGACTATTAATTAACTATCGCCAGGCAAACATTACAGGTGCCTCAACAGCGTAGCATCGCCCATATTTTCCAGGACATTCCTTTTCACTAATGCAAGATGGGTTAAGGTTGGTGCATGCACTACTATGCGGCCTTAACTCCTGCCGTCGCCGACATGGAAAGCTAGCGGTGTCAGCTCACGAATCTGTGTAGGAGCACTGTCGCCACGAGGCTACACCATCTTGGACACACCTGGTGACCGCTGCCAATCTATATCGAAACATTACCATCTTGGGGCCAAATATGATGCGAGTAGAAACCCGTAGAAATTAAAATTTGGAACTCATCATAACAAAACCCAGCTACATTAGAGTGAGACATTAGGTGGTGAGAGACTTCCATGAGGAGGGACCAAAAATTCAGGTTGCCCGACCCGAGTCGATATAGATCGGTGTCATGGTGGTTCAAGCGGTCGATAACGATCTGTTGGGGACTTGTTCTCAAATACTATAAATTAAAAATAAGGCAACACAAAAAGAGGCTAATGGTTAATGCCCTTCGTCCTTCAAAACATTATTTCCCTTAGGATATAACGATCTTCGGACGAAGGTTACGAAGGACGTACCTTCATCATCACAGTACATGTTAATGGAAGAAGAAGCATATGAAACATGAGAAATAACATGAATAATCATATGACATCATGAATATATTTTTATTATATCATCATGAATGAATAAGAACAATATTGAATGACATTTGTACCTTCGGCTTGACAGAAGGTAAAAGTCCAAGCGTGACGCACGAGCGAATACACGCCAGCGTGAACAGTACAGGGGGTACTGTTCACCTATTTATAGGCACGGGACGCAGCCCGATCAAAATTACATTTATGTCCTCGACAACTAGTTACAATCATGACACAAATTATCATGGACCGATTGGTCTTTTCCTCTTTAAGTCGGTGCAGCCCTTCATCTCAAGGCATGTCGCTATGCCGAAGCTCCCTGGATGGTAGATTCAGCGTGTACCTTCGTGCTGTATTTGCTTATGTGCTGATCTTCCGAAGGTGTTTCTTCTTAATGGACCTTCAGCGACGAAACAGTCCCCCAACAGTAGCCCCTTCGCGGTGCTAGATCATTTTTCGTAACGAGCTTGATCCATAAAAATCTCCAAGGCTTCGGAATGCCGAAGGTCCGAAAAACACCTTCCCTGAGCTCGTTGCCGAGAAACGATTAAAATATTCCGAGCGCGAGGTGGCCCACCATGCGGCGAGTACGCACGGTCTGGCGATTCACCTCCCAAGCGCCGAGTGGTCCACCGTTCAGAGGGTGCGGGTAACTATTCAGCGGGTGCGGGCAACTTGGCGATTCACCTTCCCACCTGCAGCACTATATAAACAGACGGGTAGGTGTGAAGTTACCATAGCATTCATTGACATTGCATAGTTGTGCTGTTGAAAAATTTAACCATAGTCGAAGCTTTTTCATTGCATTCTCGAGCAAACCATCATCTTGAATTTGCTTCGTCAAAAGAGGGAGCTTCGTCAAAAAAAACTGTAAAAAGCATCAGCTTCGTAAAAACTGCAAAAAAATCATCATCAGATGGCCAGAGTACGCTCGACTGCAAGGGTGACGCGTGAAGGAGAGGAGGCCGAAGCCACCGAGACAGCCCCGATCTCTGAAGTCATGAGACAATCGGGATTAGTTGTGATGGAGGAGGCCATTGACGAAGGTGCACCTACTGCCGAAGTTGAACAAGCTGATATCGATGAAGAAAATGTTGATGAAGAAGAGAAAGACTATAACACTCTGATCCCAACAAAACCTAGCCAATTGGATTTTGCAAAATCTATTGTGTCTGAGGCCGACGTGCCCATGATGATGAAGTTGGGTTACTTCGGAGAAGCTGAGAAAAAGCTTATTCGTTTTGCCAGAGAAGAAACCACTCCAAAGCTGAAAGATGACGAAGTAGTGGTTTTCAAAAGCTTTTTCAGAGCAGGATTACGGTTTCCGCTTCACGAGATGATTGGAGAAGTTTTGGATAATTATGAAATCTATCTTCATTAGCTGACTCCTAACGCTATCGTTAGGCTCAGCATCTTCATCTGGGCCCTTCGAAGCCAAGGAATGGACCCAAATGCTGAAGCTTTTTGCCGAGTGCATGAATTGCATTACCAAAGGAAGGCCAAAGAAGACGGGCTACATGAAAATTTCGGTTGTTATAACTTCGCGTATCGCAAGGATACGAAGGCTCCAGTGCTCAGCTATCGTACCAAGTGGCCAACCGGTTGGAAAAGTGAGTGGTTCTATATCAAGGCCGATGAGAAGAAGAGGGAGAAGTTGAAGACGATGGTCATGATCCCACTGAGTTTAAGCTTCGGACTGACTAGGCCCCTATGCTGCATGACATCGGGGTCACCATGCCAACAAGATGTAGCAGAATTCAGGGTGGTGGCTGAACAGATCAGCACTAGAGATCTAGTGCAAGAATACCTGGCCAACAGGGTATATCCAACGTTGAGTGAATGGAGTATGCCAAAGCTGAAGGGAACAAGGAAGAAGAATGAACTTGTTCGATTGCCCTATCGCTTCAAGTTTGAGAAACAATTCAAAGAGCCTTGCCAAGAGTGGCTAGAAATGATTGAGACTATGTGCAACAAAATTTTGGGCAAATATAGCAAAAAAGAAGATCAACTGATGACTGCAGCCTTCGGCACCCAACCAAAACGAAGGTTAAATCGGGTAATGGACGCTTTAAACTTTGAATACCCTAACTATGAACGACTAAGCAAGGGTGCCGAAGGGCCAAAGAGAAAAAGGATGTCAGTGTTCTGAGCAGACAGGCTGCTAGGATGGTAAAAGAAGACGAAAAAACTTTGAAAAAGAGAAAAACCAGTCCTGAGCCGAAGGTGGCGACCTCGAAGAAGAGAAAATTGCAACTCCAGAGCCGAAGATGGCTGAGATAGAAGAGGAAGCTCCTTCGACGCCTTCTGCAGCCGAGGTAGAAGAAATTTTAAAGGTAATGACCGGATCTTTACCTATCAAGCTTCTAAGTCCACTGGGGCCGCAACTGATGAAGCTTTTATAGAAGAAGGACGAGCCTTCGGCAGCGAAAAAGGCGGTTGGGCCAAAAAAGCGAAGAATTATTACTGTAATGCAAGCCATTGAGGAAACGCCACCGCCGGCCTCAGCATCAAAAATAACACCAGCTGCCGAAGTTGCTACTTTCGAGGCTACCAATCTGGAGAGTACATTATCTGCTATTGATAAAGTGCTCTTGGATTTGGCTGTGGAGGAGACTGCTGCAGCTTGAAAGTTCCCTATGCCTGGGAGCAGGATCTGGATGTCGCCTAGAGGGGGTGAATAGGCGGATAATAATTATCACTTTAAAACTGGAAATTCTTACTCTACTCGAAGGCTGGATCGCGGTAGAATGAAAGACCCTTCGAGTAGGTTGCAGCGGAATAGAAGTTCCTGACTTAAAATACCCTCCACTTCGAAGACAGCTTGTACCACATATAAATATAGAAGTGCAAGTATAAACAACAAATAAGACAAAGAAACAGCACACAACACAGAGCAGAGCACACAGACACAGGGAATTATCCCAAGGTTCGGCCAAGCCTGAAATACTTGCCTAGTCCTCATTGGAGTTAGCCACACCTTGGCTTGGAGTCTATTTCAACTCCTTCCTCTGTTTGCTCAGATCTGTCAGTGCGACAGATAGAGCCTTCCACTATGTTGATGTCAGTTACAACGATGGCGTGGCTGCTTACAATCTTCTCGACAGCACTCCGGCAGAGTAACAATGTGCTCAAGATTTTGCTAGCTCTCAGCAGCACTTCCCCTCTCTCTAAAGGCTTATAACTTCGTCTCTACACAAACTAGAGAGATACACAAGAGAGGGAGAGAGAGAATTGATCCAAATGATGTATGCACTTGTTGGCTGCTCTTATGTACATGTTTGAGGCGCCTAGGGGTCCCTTTTATAGCCCCAAAGGGCCTAGGAGCCGTTGGAGCTTCATTTGGAAGCTCCCAGCCTTCCCTGGTTGCGGGTGCACCGGACAGGTCACTATTCACTATCCTATGCACCGGACACAGATACTATTCACTGTCCTGTGCACCGGACATAGCTACTATTCACTGTTCTGTGCACCGGACATAGCTACTATTCATTGTCCTCTACACCGGACAGGTCACTATTCACTGTCTTGTGCATCGGACAGAGTTACTATTCACTATCATGTGCACCGGTCAGCTACTATTCACTGTCCTGTGCACCAGCCAACAGCACACTAAGTGATTTTTCCTCCGTTCTTTCTCCGTTTGACTTCAACTTTTGGGAGGATTTTCCTGAGACTTAAACAAACACATTTAGAGTATAATCCAATTGATTTAGTCCTAGAAAACTTACATCTTTCTTGTTCTTATCCTAGCTTTTTGTTTCTCCTCCAGTAGAGCTCAGAATGGTACTTTCTCTACAGAAAGAGTTAGAGAGCAAACCAAAGCGCCAAACTTGTAGTAAGAGGTGTATGGAACATGGTTGAACACTCAAACCTTACATACTTAACTTTTTCATCGTTTTACGCAATTTGGCATGTTTGAGGTCGATGTTGGACTCTAAACCATTAAGTCAACTTGACTTGATCTAGATTGACATATCTGCGCTCCAACTCCCTTGTTCATTTCTCGAGCTTGATCTTGAGCCTTATGACTTACACCACATAACTGTAGATGTTACCTCATTGGTTGTAAGTCATGTCCTTATGTAGTGATCCTTGATGCACCATAACTCTTAACTCGATCAACCTTGACTTTGCAAGTCTTGTTCTTCACCCCTGGCTTTGGGTTCCTGGTCTCCTTGACCTCTCGTGCACTCGGTACCTCGAAGCTCTTCTTGCCTCCATCCTTGGCTTGATCGGTTGTCTCTGAGTTACGCACATCGAGTCTCACTTAAGCAATGTCCATCTTACTTGTGATGTCCATTATCTATAGATGATCTAGTCTTTGGACCATCACACTTGTTCACTTGTGTTGAACCCTGTTAGCTTTGCATTAAGCACCTGTTCAACACTTAGCACACTTGTTAGTCCTTTAATTGGGTTGTCATCTAAACACCAAAACCCACAAGAGAGCTTTCAATCTCCCCCTTTTTGGTGATTGATGGCAACACAATTAAAGCTTACACAAGAATAAGATTTAAAGCACAAATTTTGAATTCTAAGTTTATAGAATGCTCCCCCTAAATATGTGCTTACATTAAAATCTCAACTTTGGCCTTATATGCCAAATTGCACATACTTAGGCTAATTCGAAGCATAACCACACCTTAGCACCTGTGGGATGCATTGTGTCAAGAATTAAACTATGATGCATATAACACACAAATGCACAGGATAAGAGTTAAACACCAATTAAATGGATATACCATAGGAATATCAAACTACCACTATTCACCATTAAGATACCAATTTAAAGCACCAGAACCACATGAATATCTATTACAGGACAAACACAATAGATACCAATTGATTCATATCAACGGAAGCACTAATTATGCATTATCACCATATAATACAACAAGAAGCATATGATAAGTATTATCAACAAAACTAACACATTCTTCCTTAAGATCAAAGGAACTCAAGGAAACCCCTTTGAGTCCTTTAGCACACAAAAAAATTAATATTCATCCTCTTCACACTTAAGATAAGCTTTCCTCTCAGGTCGAGGTAAGCTTTAATGCACAAATTCTCCCCCTTTGACATCAAACACCAAAACCATATTCAAGCAAGAACATAGGATGATGTCAAGGGACAGCAGGGTATTAAGCAGGTAAAATGCAACACACTAACATTACTCCCCCTTACACATTAAACATAAGCAACACAAGCATTGGAGGAAAATTAAGATACAAATACGCAAAAGGTCAATACCTCCTTTTGAACCTTTACCATGTTATGGTGTACTTTCCATCTAAGTAGGCAGAGTTCCTTTTGCCATCAATTTAAGATTTCCATCTTGAAAGTTTTATCTCTAGGGAGCTCCTTCACACTTGTGCCTGATCCTTTATCCTGACCTTTTCTTGTTGCTAAGACACCAAACTTAGAACAAGTTATAGTATTGTGGCACAAGATGAAGCTTCTATTCTAATGATTACCAAAAGATACCAATTGAAGCACACTACCAAGGCTACTAATTGAAAGATCATCACTGTCATAGTTCCATGATATTTAAAGATAAGCATCTAGGATCACCAACTATTATAGAGCACGAGCAATCTTTAAATACGCAATTACTCACAACTTTAGATACCAATTACTCGACTTGTGGAGTTACCCAATGATAGTAGACGCGGCCCGATCTTCCGTGAGATACGATAACTTGATTGAGTGGAGATCTCGACGTTGATGATCCAAGGCTTCGAGCGAACGGTTCCTCGCAATCACTACACCACGGCTTCGTTGGTTATCACCCGTGACACATGAATGACCTCACCACGAAGGTTTATCCCTGCAAGCACAATCAAGAACACAAGCAAGAACAGGAAAGAAACGCAACCAAAATTGTATTGATTACGAGATGGGGTCTCACAAACCAATGACGGTGACATTGTTCGATGACAGAATTGATCTAAGCAAAACCCAAAACCTAATGTGGCGGCGGCTGCTGAATAAATAGAGTATTAGGGCGTGCGTGACCCCTGGACTCGCCCCTAATGGGCTTCGACGCGATACACGGCTCAACGGTCCAACAGACGGTGTCGCAACACCAAAACAGAATCTGAACGCTGAATTGTTTCGACGATTTCCGTTGACTCCGGATGAAATTTAAGGTGGAACCAGTTGGGTTGGTTAGATAATCTCCTTATCTTTCCAACCATATCAAGTCCGTCGCAATCGGAGTCAGGATGCATCTTGGGCGTCCATTTTAGTGTAGACTGGTCCTGGAACCCGAGATGGAGTAGCAGCCGAGTCGGACTTGACCTCCTTCCTGTTGTGGCCGCCCTTGCTACTCCTCCTCAACATCTTGTCCTTTCCCAAGTCCTTGCTGGTCCTATCCAAGGTACCTAATCATCAAAACATCCATGGCCCCAAGTGTAAGCTCTAAAACACAATTGACTAGGGTAGAACGTACCTGGAGATTTAGCTGTCGTGCACGAGATCGTGTTATCGGTCCATTGATTGTATGTATAGAAGTGATGTCCTCATCACCCAAGTTTCGATTGATCCATTTCTTGCTCATCTTCCCTTTTCCACCTTGAGTTGAGACTATATAGGATCACTCAAGAAACAATTAGTCTCAAAAAACACAAGTTATGTGTGCTCCCCCTAAAGTTGTGCATCAAGTATTTGAATGACTTGCACCTTGCACATTCTAGCGTCCTCAGAACTAGAGGGGACCACAACATACCTTGGTCTAGGCATAATATATCAATTGCATCACAAAGAGATACCAATTGAATAGATGACATAATACAACTTATGACTAGTGGAAACAATGCATGCCTCAAGATATATAACATTTTAAAAGCAACCTAGGCACACTTCACACATGATGATCATTGCAACACATATACCAATTCAAAAACGACAAGATCATGCTTATAAAGCACAATGTCTAAGCCTACCATGATTAAGAAGTATTTTCTTAGGTACACCAAAGGGAACAGCATTTTAAAGCATAAAGCATCTAAGCCAAGATACTACCAATTGAAAGGCAAGAACATAGCTATGATCACAATCAATGGAACTTCAAGATATTCAATGAAATTGCATAGTTCCATCCTCCATACCTTTGCCTTTTACCTGAATGCCATGAGATTCATTCTTTTAGGTAGTGTGGAGTGAGAGCACCTGTTGTCACCAATTGAGGGCTCCTTATGCTCATGCACCTCATAGCTTGAGAGGGTGCATTAGAGACACATCATGGATTTCTTGTTTTGGTATACACAGAGTACCAAGACAAAGTAATCATGTGAACATGGACTAAACAAAACTATCATGCTTGCACTTAGGTTAATCATTAAAAACCACATAGCATGACTTACAAAAAGATACATGTTTATCCACATACACCAAGAGAGTTAATCATGGTGGATATATCAAATGAAAAGCTACCCATTGAATGATTCAAGAGATATAACCTATAAAGCACACAGTCATGATTAAGCAAGCATGATTATGATCTTGGAAATCATGGATCATTAATTGAAAGAAATTCAACACAAGCAATCTCAAAAGCATAACTACTCCAAGGATAGGTATAGCACGACAATCAAACTTAAAAGCAATGTTGATTAGAAATAATGCACTTAAGATACACGGTACCATCCTTTGCAGAGCAAGTTGCAAATTCTCATCAAAATCCTTTGCTTGATTCACCAATAATGAATAAGGACCTCTACAACTTATTTAACTCGAGATGAACATGGGATTATTATTGCACAATAATTCAACCTTGGGTCAATAAATAGACAATAAAATTGACAGCTTAAGCATAGAGTTTGAATTAACCATCTTAAGCTCTCCCAGGGTCTCCAGTCCATCTCGAGGCACCTGCATGGTCTAGTTGGCACAGTTTGGTACCCATCTCGGGATGGGTCCATAACATTCATCTAAAAGAGCCTTTGGTACCCAAATAGCAGTTGTGCTAGTTCTAGGTGATCTCATTATTGATCTAGCACAAGTGTATGATTTGGGTCTCCTAAGCGAATAAGATTGAGATAAATTTACTTGCTTAGGAATCTTACCCTTCTTACATACCTTAGGTAGATGACCATGCTCACCACACATGTAGCAGAAGCATCGCTCAACCTAAAATGACACTTGTTGTTTGTCTTTTTTCTTAGTGAGGGTCATCTTGGAGGGTGCACGTCTTTGATTCTTCATGAGTGGACATGAAGTGATCATATGGTACTTATCGTTGCATCCAAAACATCTCCTCATTCCTTCATCCTTGTCTTTGTGTGGACAAGACGCAATGAAGTGGCCTAATTCCTTGCATTTGAAGCACCTCCTTTTTTCTCTTCCCTTTTTGCTCTTGGATGACATAAAGAGATGATCAGTGCAAACAACATGACTAATTGAATCTTTACCTTTTTCTTGTTTCATGTTGATTGCTTCACTTATTGCCTTAGGAACTTCTTTCTCGTGGAGTTTGACCCTTGCTGCGGTTTCTCCTTCCTCAAGCTTCTTCACCACACGTTCCTAGATATCTTGAGGAAGTCGAGCATAGCGTCTTCTCCTCAATTGTCTTTGTTTCTTGTTCCCAAGCAATTTTCTTTTTGACCCTAAAACTTGTTGCTCAATCAAAGATTGGCCTTTCTTGGGGAAGTAGAGGTCAGCACATGATGATATTTTAACTAATTGATCACTTATGCAAGAATGTAGTTCACATGAGTTTAAACTAGTAATTACTACCTCATGAGCAACATCGAGCATGATATGGTCATCAACTAATTCATTATGAGAATAAGATAGGATATCATATTTTTCACTTAGAGCAAGTTTTTCTAAATTTATCATTTCTACTTGACTCTTAAGCATAGAATTATCAATTTTAAGTTCAGCAACATCAGATAATACATCATGATTATTTCTTTGCTCAAATAAAACAGATTCATACCATTGGACCAAATTATCATGAGAGCACTTTAGCTCCTCATGTCCTTTGGTCATCTTCTCCAGGCTGTCGTTGGTTTTGATGAGAGTCTCCTCTAGCCTGAGAAGCGTCTCGCCTTGTTCCTTGTTCCTCCTCAATAGCTTAACCAAGAGCACTTTTTCTTCTTTGTTGAGATGGGTGTAGAACTGGCGAATCTCCTCTTCTTCCACATCGTCAGTCTCATTTTCCCTATCATTATTATCAGTGGAAGAAATACAGGAAAATATACCTTGTGGTGATGAAGACTCATCCTCGCTATCATCCTCATATTCCTCCTCATCATCGCTTTCGTCTCCACTATCATTGTTAGCAATAAGACATTTATAACTAGTGGAAGACAAACCTGTCGGTGAGGTGGATTCATCGTTTGGTTGCCATCGTTTTTCTTCTCCCTTTGAAAGGTTAGTACCACAAGCAACATAGGGAGTAGAAGTAGTACAATTGGACTCAGAATATTTTATTTTAATTCTAGTCCATAGATCATGAGCATCAACAAATAAATCACTATCACTACTCATGATGGCAAAATAAGCACCTCTAGAAAGAGAGTCAACTAAGATGTTGCAAGCATGGTAATTGAGAGATAGACATCTTAGTTCAGCATTAGAAGGTTTTTTACTAATATCAGAGGGAAAAATCCTTCTACTAAAGATCTGTCTCAAATCAGGATCAATATGCATGAAAGCATTATAAGACAGACCAAGATTTATAATTAGAACCATCGCCTACAAGAAGTTCTAGAGTTACCTCTTGTGACGACATCGTCATCTCCGGACGGCTAAGCCCACACTGGAGAGACCTAGCTCTGATACCAATTGAAAGTTCCCTATGCATGGGAACAGGATCTGGATGTCGTCTAGAGGGGGGTGAATAGGCGGATAATAATTATCACTTTAAAACTGGAAATTCTTACTCTACTCGAAGGCTGGATCGCAGTGGAATGAAAGACCCTTCGAGTAGGTTGCAGCGGAATAGAAGTTCCTGTCTTAAAATACCCTGCACTTCGAAGACAGCTTGTACCACATATAAATATAGAAGTGCAAGTATAAACAACAAATAAGACAGAGAAACAGCACACAACACAGAGCAGAGCACACAGACACAGGGATTTATCCCGAGGTTCGGCCAAGCCTGAAATGCTTGCCTAGTCCTCGTTGGAGTTAGCCACACCTTGGCTTGGAGTCTATTTCAACTCCTTCCTCTGTTTGCTCAGATCTGTCAGTGCGAGAGATAGAGCCTTACACTATGTTGATGTCAGTTACAACGATGTCGTGGCTGCTTACAATCTTCTCGACAGCACTCCGGCAGAGTAACAATAAGCTCAAGATTTTGCTCTAGCTCTCAGCAGCACTTCCCCTCTCTCTTAAGGCTTATAAAGTCGCGTCTACACAAACTAGAGAGATACACAAGACAGGGAGAGAGAGAATTGATCCAAATGATGTATGCACTTGTTGGCTGCTCTTGTGTACATGTTTGAGGCGCCTAGGGGTCCCTTTTATAGCCCCAAAGGGCCTAGGAGCCGTTGGAGCTTCATTTGGAAGCTCCAAGCCTTCCCTGGTTGCGGGTGCACCGGACAGGTCACTATTCACTATCCTGTGCACCGGACACATCTACTATTCATTGTCCTGTGCACCAGACAGGTCACTATTCAATGTCCTGTGCATCGGACAGAGTTACTATTCACTGTCCTGTGCACCGGACAGCTACTATTCACTGTCCTGTGCACCAGCCAACAGCACACTAAGTGATTTTTCCTCCGTTCTTTCTCCGTTTGACTTCAACTTTTGGGAGGATTTTCCTGATACTTAAACAAACACATTTAGAGTATAATCCAATTGATTTAGTCCTAGAAAGCTTACATCTTTCTTGTTCTTCTCCTAGCTTTTCTGTTTCTCCTCCAGCAGAGCTCAGAATGGTACTTTCTCTACAGAAAGAGTTAGAGAGCAAACCAAAGCACCAAACTTGTAGTAAAAGGTGTATGGAACATGGTTGAACACTCAAACCTTACATACTTAACCTTTTTCATCGTTTTACGCAATTTTGCATGTTTGAGGTCGATGTTGGACTCTAAACCATTAAGTCAACTTGACTTGATCTAGATTGACATATCTGAGCTCCAACTCCCTTGTTCATTTCTCGAGCTTGATCTTGAGCCTTATGACTTACACCACATAACTGTAGATGTTACCTCATTGGTTGTAAGTCATGTCCTTATGTAGTGATCCTTGATGCACCATAACTCTTAACTCGATCAACCTTGAATTTGCAAGTCTTCTTCTTCACCCCTGGCTTTGGGTTTCTGGTCTCCTTGACCTCCCGTGCACTCGGTACCTCGAAGCTCTTTTTGCCTCCATCCTTGGCTTGATCGGTTGTCTCTGAGTTACGCACATCGAGTCTCACTTAAGCAATGTCCATCTTACTTGTGATGTCCATTATCTATAGATGATCTAGTGTTTGGACCATCACACTTGTTCACTTGTGTTGAACCCTGTTAGCTTTGCATTAAGCACATGTTCAACACTTAGCACACTTGTTAGTCCTTTAATTGGGTTGTCATCTAAACACCAAAACCCACAAGAGAGCTTTCACAGCTGCAGAAGAAGTCCTGGCCGCAGTGCCTGAGAAAGGGAAGGAAATTTTCAAAGATATTTCGGAAGAAAAAGGCTTCAACTTTTAAAATATAATTGGTCAAGAATTATCCAAGACTGAGAAGGAGGAGCTGCAGGAGTATGCTATATCCTGTGGCTACCAGCCAGGAGCCATGCTCTTCGGCGGAATTAACGAAGAAGCCTTAGGATGTATTCGAGATCAAACTAGGGCGAAGATTATCAACACTCTGTCGAATAGTGTTGGTTTTTCGAAGCTTGAAGCTGACATCAGTAGCTACTGACGACAGCATATCGTCGGTAGCTTATTCTATTCTAATTTTAAGGTAAAGTTTTTTCCTCAACTTTTTACTGTTTTGTGATGAAGCAAAGATTTCTGATGAAGGTTATTTTGCACAGAGTATGCTATTAAGCAAAGCGCTGAGGATGCAGCAAGATATTGAAGATAAAAAGAATAAGATTATAATTGAGGGCTTGGAAAAGAAAATCAAAGATCAAGAAGCCTCTCTAGAAAAGAAAGACTTTCTCCTTCCGACAATGGAGGGTTCACTAGCGGAAGCCCAAGCCGAAGTTGCTAATTTAAAGGATGAACTCCTCCGAAAATCAGAAAGCTTTGAGCAAGAAAAGAAGAATTTTGATGCGAAGCTTGAAGCCGAAGTCGAGAAAAGTTTGAATCTACAAAAATCCTTAAAAGATCTTTAGGACAGATGCTTGAACTTCGGCATCCGGTGCGTGCAACGGCTGAAACAGGTCTTCAACTCAGTGGGAGCTAGCTCTGACAAATTTGAACCTTCGGATGAAGACCTGCCAAGCACCTTCGAACATATTGAGAGCAAAGTTGAGGCGCTTGACGAAGTTATAGCTGGGCATGGTGCCTTCTGTGCCCTGCTAGCTTCTCGCAGCACAGTTGTAGCTTTTATGAAGGCTGGTTGCACGCACAGAAAGATTGTAAATAGGCCGAACTTCAGTCTATCACCAGCGGACTTAACTGATATCCCCAGATTGGCCCGAAGCATTGGAAATAGATTTATAACACAAATTTGGACGAAGGGTGGGCGGGACTTAGCTGGTGACGAAGCTCGAAGTCATCTTAAGCCGGTATTAAACTTGTACCTGTTGCTTACCTTCTCCTGAGCAAACTTTTTACCTTATACTTCTTTGTTGTGTACAGGATGACAATGTCGAAGGTCAGTAATCCGAAGCTTGACGGGAACTGATGAAGCTGCTGCACAAAGCTCTAGAGACATTTGAATTATCTTTGTAAAAGTTATTGTAATTTAGGAATCAAACATTACTCTGTAAATTTGTCCATACCTTGTAATATATATTTTTACCTTTCCATCCGTGTGTGAATTGCTTCGATGTGGACGAAACTTGTATCTTTTGAGCCGAAGGCGAAAAACACCTTCCCTTCTTTTCGTACACAACGAAGCATATCTTTGCTTCTTTATACTCATCGAAGCATTGTCATCGAAGCCAAAGCATCTGTTTGTACTCTTATGTTATGATGATGATGCTCCTATGAATGTCTACATGAGTGTGTATGAATGCAATGAATGATGTGATGTAATGTGCAAATGAATGTCCAAACACATGCACACGAAGTCACACCCAGACTCTGCATCCCCTTAGGAACGTCTTTTGAGCTTCTTCACCTTCTATTTCGGTGGTATAAGTTCTGCATCCCCTTAGGAACGTCTTTTGAACTTCTTCGCCTTCTATTTCGGTGGTATAAGTTCTGCATCCCCTTAGGAACGACTTTTGAACTTCTTCGTCTTATATTTCGGCGGTATTTGGCTCTGCATTCCCTTAGGAACGACTTTTGAGCAGAAAACTTATGCTGCGCTCCCATAGGAACGACTTTTTGTAGCTTCATCATGCTCTGCATCCCCTTGGGGACGACTTTTGAGCTTCTCCCTGCTTTTCCTCTTCTTTTTTTATCTCTGCACTCGATGGTGCATGCTCAGATTTTACATTTTACATCCTTTTGGGGGATTTGGCTCTCGTGGAGCTAAATAAGAAAGGAAAAATTATAAACTATGGCCCCATTAAAAACCTTTCTCCCCCTTTGAAAAGGAAAAGGGTGCCATAGAAAAAATGAAAAAAGATTACATCAAATTACACATAATATCGTCGAAGCTCATCCGCATTCCAAGATCTGGGTATGTCGTTGCCGTCCATATCCTTCAATCTGTAAGAACTGGGCCTCGACGAAGATACCACCAGAAAAGGTCCTTCCCACTTCAGCTGCAATTTGCCTACTGTGTCCGGATTGGCCACTCTCCGAAGCACCAAATGTCCTGGCTTAATATTTTGCAACCGAACTTTTCTGTCACGCCATTTTATTGTTTCGGCTTGGTATTTATTGATGTTCTCCACAACCTAAAGTCTGGTCCCCTCTATAGTATCTTTTGCTACGTGAAAATCAGCTTCGCCTTCTGCCGAAGCTGCTGTTCTTATTGACCCTGCTTTGGCTTCTTCTATGGTTATAGCTTCGTCACCAAATAATAGTTTGAAAGGTGTAAAACCTGTTGATCTTGATGTGGTTGTATGTAGCTCCACACTACTTTAATCAACTCATCTGGCCACTTTACTCTGGGCTGATTGAAGATTAGCTTCATTATTCCCGTCATTATAATACCATTTGCTCTTTCTACCAGCCCGTTTGACTCCGGATGCCTAACTGATGCAAAATGAATCTCCGTGCCAATTTGGTCACAGAAATCCTTGAACGTTTCAGCATCAAACTGTGTTCCATTGTCCACAGTTATAGCCTTCGGCACGCCGAAGCGACAAACAATATTTTGCTAGAAGAATTTCTAGACTGTAACCGAAGTTATTGTAGCCAAAGGCTTTACTTCAATCCACTTAGAAAAATATTCTACAGCCACCACAACATATTTCAAATTACCTTGCGCTGGTGGAAGTGGGCCTAACAAATCCAGGCCCCATCTTTGCAATGGCCAAGTAGGCTGTATTAGCTGGGTGAGAGATGAAGGTTGCTTCTGGTCTCTTGCGCATTTTTGACAATTTTCACATTTTTGAACTAGCTCTGCTGCATCCGAAGCTGCCTTCGGCCAGTAAAATCCTTGTCTAAACACTTTTCCCAGCAAGGGTCTAGACCCAATATGAGATCCACACAGACCTACATGTATCTCCTTCATTAATTCTATACCTTCGGTTCTGGATAAACACTTGAGGAGTGGAGAACAGACTCCATGCTTGTATAGTTCCCCTTCTATGATCACATACGGTCTTGTCCTTGCTTCCATTCTCTTATTATAAGCTTCGTCATCCGAAAGACAATTACCTTGTAGGAAAGATATAATTTCAGTCCTCCAATCTTCACTATGCACAGGGGATATTGCAAGCACTGCTCTCTCCATAAGTTCAACCGAAGGTGCTTTTATTGTTTCAAAAAATACTTTCGAAGGTAGGAGCCCCTGTGCCGCTGATTTAGCTAACAGATCTGCATGCTCATTTTCTCCTCTTGGAATATTCTTGACAGAAAAACCTTCGAAAGAAGCCTCCAACCTTCGAACTGTATCCAAATATTTTTCAAGCTTCGGGTCTCTTGCTTTGCTACTTTTGTCTATATGGCCAGAAATGACTTGAGAATCAGTTTTCAGGATGGCCCTTCTTATTCCCATTGCCCTTAACTTCCGAAGCCCCAACAGAAGTGCTTCGTATTCAACAATATTATTTCTACAACTAAAGTCAAGCCTTGCTGCATAACATGTTCTGATTTTTGAAGGTGCAACTAGGACAGCAGTCGCTCCTGCACCGAAGGTTCCCTAGGAACCATCGCAGAACACTGTCCAAGCTTCGGCGTCTTTATTTGTTTCTTCTTCCTGAGCCCCTGGCGTCCAATCAGCGATGAAGTCTGCTAACGCCTTGGACTGAATTGAGGATCTATGCACATAGTCAATACTGAATTCGTTAAGCTCCGCAGCCCATTTTCCAATCCTTCCAGTAGCTTCTCTATTCATCATTATGTCCTTCAGAGGCTATGACGAAGGAACAATTATGTGATATGCTTGAAAATAATGTCGAAGCTTCCTGGAGGCCATTAACACAGCATACAACACCTTCTCCAATTCTATATAATTTTTCTTTGATAAACTTAAAACTTCAGAGACGAAGTACACTGGAGCCTGCTTTTTGACTTGGCCATCTAGCTTCTCTTGTACAAGCGTCGCACTAACTGCAGAGTGCGAAGCTGCCACATATAAGAGCAATGGAGCTCCTGGCAAAGGTGGAGTTAGTGTTGTTAGATCGATCAAGTATTGCTTCAACTCTTCGAAGGCTTTTTGTTGAGCCGGACCCCATTGAAAAACTTCAGCTGACTTCAGTATTTCAAAGAATGGCAGATTTCTTTCTGCTGATCTGGATATGAATCTATTTAATGATGTCAGTCTTCCTGCCAGGCGTTGGGCCCCCTTCTTTGTGCTTGGCGGCTCCATCCGAAGGATAGCATCAATCTTGCTCGGTTTGGCTTCAATTCCTTTCGTTGATACTAAACAGCCAAGGAACTTGCCCTTCATCACCCCAAAAACACACTTTTTTGGATTTAACTTCCGGCCAGCTTGCCTGAAATTGGCAAATGTCTCTTGAAAATCAGCAATGTGATTTTCTTGCTTCGTGCTTTTCACTATGATATCATCAACATAGGTCAATACATTCCTACCTATTTGAGAATGAAGGACCTTAGCTATCATTCTACTGAAGCTTCCTCCAGCATTTTTAAGCCCCTCAGGCATCCGAAGATAGCAATAGGTACCACTAGGGGTTATGAAGCTAGTCTTCGGCTCATCTTCCATCTTCATCCAAATTTGATGGTAGCCTGAGTAACAATCCAACAGACTCATGAGTTCTGAAGAAGTTGCTGCATCCACTAGAGAGTCTATTCTTGGCAATGGGAACTCGTCCTTTGGACAAGCCTTGTTGAGATCTATAAAATCAATGCACATTCTCCATTTATTGTTGGCCTTCTTCACCATAACAGTGTTGGCTAGCCATTCTGGGTATTTCACCTCTCTGATGACATCAGCACTAAGAAGTCTCTTTACTTCGCTCCGAACACCTTCAGCTTTGTCTTCAGACATCTTTCGAAGCCTTTGTTTTCTTGGCCTGAAAGATGGATCCACATTGAGTGAATGTTCAATAACATCTCTGTTGACACCATAGAGATCATTGGCTGACCAAGCGAAAACATCTTTGTTGTTGAATAAAAATCTTACCAAAGTCTTATCTTGCTCTTCAGATAGTTGAGACTCCAGCAGTACCCTTTGTTCTACTATGTCTTCACATAGGAGCATAGGCTTCGGTTGATCCGCCGAAGCAGCCTTCTTTCTTTTGTATTTATACTACTGACAGGCTTCGGCTCCATCTATGTTATGAATTGCCTTTGAATCTGTCCAGTTTCCTTTGGCCCTTCTGGCAGCTTCTTGACTCCCATGGACAGCAATGGGCCCTTGTTCCGAAGGTATCTTCATGCATAAATATGCTGGGTGGAGTATTGCTTCGAAGGCATTGAGTGTCCCTCGACCAATGATTGCATTATAGGGGTACTCTATGTCAACATTGTCAAAGACAACCTGTTCAGTCCTTGTGTTGTGGACGAAGCCGAAGGTCACTGGCATTGTGATTTTGCTGAGTGCTACAATCTGCCTCCCTCCGAAGCCACAAAGAGGGTGTGTAGCATCATGAATATTGTCTTCTGGCTCTTGCATCTGTCTGAAGGCCTTAGCAAATATGATATCTGCTGCACTGTCTGTATCAACCAGAACATTATGGACTAGAAATCCCTTTATGACACAAGATATGACCATAGCGTCATTGTGAGGGTATCTTTGAGCTGAAGGTCCTCCTGGGAGAAGGTGATTGGGATGTGGGACCATTTGGACTTGATAAAGCGTCCCTGCACCCCAACATGTTGCACCCTTCTCTGCGCTTCCTTCTTCTGCTTCTTGTTAGCCAGCTCTGAACTTGAACCGCCTGTTATTGGGAGCACCAGCTTCGTAGCCGAAGATGCTACACTTGGTTTTTGAACGAAGCCATCAGCTCGAGAGTGGATGTGAGTTCACTGGAGGTGGGCGCCAATGTTGGGGACTTGTTTTCAAATGCTATGAATTAAGAACAAGGCAATACAAAAAGAGGTTAATGGTTAATGTCCTTCGTCCTTCGAAGCATTATTTCCCTTAGGATATAACGATCTTCGGACGAAGGTCATGAAGGACGTACCTTCATCATCACAGTATATGTTAATGAAAGAAGAAGCATATGAAACATGAGAAATAACATGAATAATCATATGACATCATGAATATATTTTTATTATATCATCATGAATGCATAAGAACAATATTGAATTACATTTGTACCTTCGGCTTGATAGAAGGTAAAAGTCCAAGCGTGACGCACGAGCGAATACAAGCCAGCGTGAACAGTATAGGGGTACTGTTCACCTATTTATAGGCACGGGACGCAGCCCGGTCAAAATTACATTTATGTCCTCGACAACTAGTTACAATCATGACACAAATTATCATGGATCGATTGGTCTTTTCCTGTTTAAGTCGGTGCAGCCCTTCGTCTCAAGGCATGTCGCTATGCCGAAGCTCCCTGGATGGTACCTTCGGCGTGTACCTTCACGCTGTATTTGCTTATGTGCTGATCTTCCAAAGGTGTTTCTTCTTAAAGGACCTTCTGCGACGAAGCAGTCCCTCAACACGATCGCTTCAGTGCTAACGCTGGTTGGTTAGATCAGACGGTTGATTGGGCTGACCGACCGGGAAGCACGGTCAAACCGATGGCATTGGAGCCATATCGGCCGGTATCAACCTGCACGCTGAAGATCTAGTCGGTATCAATCTCGACAGTCGGTACCGATCTCATGTTGCCACATGACACTTTCTAATTGGTTCACGTTAATTTAAATTCCACGATTCAAAAAATTCCAAAATTCAAAAAAAAACTCTAGAAACTAGATTATTAATAGACAGTGTTTGAGTTCATTCATACCTATCTCTCTTCAAATTGTTGTTACCACATCATAATTCACTCATCTCACTCTCGTTTCACTTCACTACACCATTGTCATGATGTCTTTTATCGAGGTGCTCGATATGCAGTATCAAACTATGATGGATGCGACAATAAAGCTTGCCTCTGGGTATTCAAATGAGGAGTAGACAAAGGACACAACATCAAAGATACATCGACTAGGATCGTGAAGCCTCCCACGACCGATTGATCCAAGACTATCTCAATGACTGTTACGTCTATCCTTGAAGGTGCTACATGCGAAGCAGACTTTTTCTCCAAATCTTGTAGAGGTTAGCTGATCATTTTCCCTACTTCACTCTTAGAATCGATGCACACGACCACAATGGTTTCTCCTCCCACCAAAAATTCACTGTTGTCCTATGTATCCTCGCCTATCGAAGTGTTACTGCTATTAATGAGTATACAAAAATAGGGAAAAGCCTGACTTTAGAGTGCCTCAAACATTTTTGTAGGGGTTATTTCATGTTTTGAAGAGGAGTACAATCGGTGTCCCATTGCTAACAATCTTAGACGATTGTTAGCTAAGGGTGAGAGTATTCCCTGATATATGAGAAGTATAGATTACATGCATTGAAAGTGGAGGAACCATCCAATTGGATAGAGAGGATAGTTTACAATGAGAGACATTAGATCCCCGACCATCATGCTCGAGGCGGTTGCCTCATATGATGCATTGAAAGTGGAGGAACCATCCAATTGGATAGAGAGGATAGTTTACTATGAGAGACATTAGATCCCCGACCATCATGCTCGAGGCGGTTGCCTCATATGATTTATGGATTTGATATGTTTTTGGGGGGTAGCGGGGTCGAACAATGATGTCAACAGGTTTGACCAGTCAATGTTGTTTACTGATGTGCTCAAGAGAGAAGCACCAAATGTGAATTTCATGGTGAATGAACATGAGTACAACCAAGGGTATTACCTCGCTGATGGCATATACTCTCGGTGGTCGGTGTTTGTAACACCCAAAATCCTATTTTGGGAGTTTGTTAATATTTCTCCAAATCTTTGGTTTAAAATATCATCTAATAAGAACCTTGTTACCTTTGAAATTTACCTATCCCAAAACAAATATACTTTCTCGTAAAAGATTAAACAAAAAGATACTTATATAAACTAAATTAACTCTAGTTGAAGTGTATAGATATATTCTTAAAATAATCATGTTAAACTATTTTCTGAAATATAGTTTACATTGGAAATTATATTTTCTCTAAAATGAGATAATATGTGTGCATGGCATATTTTGAGCATTTACAAAGGGAACAAAATAATTAATATAACTATAAATTGATGTTATTGCACTTCATGCTGGTGTTTTGTTGTGCATTTAGTTTGAGTTTGAAACTGGAAACCAAATTTGAAAGTGAGATTTGAAAATAAAATAGAAAGAAAAATGGAAAATACAAAAGAAAAAGAAAAAAGAAATGTTACTTGTCGCTAGGCCAAATCCCCCTGGCCCAATAGCTCTCCTTCACCATGCCTCCCACCGTCCTTACTGCACAACCCAACCACCGCATGGTCGTGCGATGTTCCCCGCGCGCCCGCAGCCACCAAGTCGCTGACATCATCGGCCCACCCATCAGCAGTTCGCCACTGGTGCATATGCACATGGATCGCTGACGTGTGGGCCCATTTTCACAGCAAGCCTTTCCCTGGCATGTGGGCCTTTTCGTCAGCCATCTTCATCCACGCTAAGGGCGGATCCCACGCTCAAACTCCATCCTCTGCTGCCCTCAATCCCAACAAACTTCCATATCTACCGCGCAGGGCTCGGTTGTTGGGGGCAGGCACCGGGACCCCCTTCCTCCATATAAACCTGGGCACCTCACATCTCATGTCGTGTATCACCACCACCAAGAAGCGCCACGGAGGAAGAACGGAGGTCTATCGGGGCGGACTTTGCTCCGGGATATAAATGTGGGGCCTCGCCCCTTTCCATCGACCAAGGAATGTTGAGCCCCGAAGCCACCCAGGACGTGAAGTCGTCGCGGGTAGAGGGGGGACGAAAGAGAAGAGGAGAAGGTCCGATGCCATGGACACGTATCCCTGTTGTTGTTGGAAGCGCGAGCTCGGGCCTGAGAGCTTCAACTTGTCCCTAGGATGGTGCTTGTGGCCTCGCCGAGCACAATTGGAGCGCGGGGCACTAGAAATTGCTCATTGGAGTCAAAAGCTCGCGGTGAAGCCACCATTCGTCGACGGCGAGGCATCATACTACATCGGCACCGGTAAGACCTTCCCCTTATTGTTCACAGCCCTCTCCATTTCGTGTGGGGGATGTCCATGGTGAAAACCGCGTACCAGGGCGCCATACTGACCTCGGCGACAATATCGTCGTCGTGGTTACGAAGAACGCCGCCGCATCTAACCTACAAGGGAGGAGTGCGGTCCCAGACCGTGGATCACGTGGGGAGCAGCTCAGATTAGAGCGTTGATGCCCTTTTGACAGGATTGTCTAGGGCGGTTGGATGTGTATCGGATGGGAGTGATTGGATCGGGATATTTTAAAATCATGACCATCGATCTTCGATCCTACGGTCGTGATCGCATGCCGATTCGGGATTGTTTGCATCTAATCTCAGCCGTGAGCTTTGAATCCAATGGCCCGAGCATAATGATACCCCTTCGGCCACACAATCTTGCTAAAGAGTCCATGTAAATTATATTATTTAACTCGTCGTCCACCTCAGTTAAAAAACATAAGAATTAGGTCCATATCATTTCAGTTAGATCCTTGGCCTTTTAAAAATTGTATCGGCAGTCTAAAGAAAATATGATAATTATAAAGTAATTCTGAAATTGATTTTTAAGTATAAAATAAATCCAGGAATCTTAGAAAAAATGTATCTTCCTCGTTTTAACTCTGTTTTTAGTGGTTCTCAAACCTACAGTTTCATCTAAACGCATAGAATATTCTTACGCAGTTTGTTTTTATGTTTGATGCAATGTTATATTTAAGTATGGTTTGCTAATCTATAGGTTTTGCTACGAATAGAATCGAGGATACGAGGCACCTGGATCTCAAGTATCTAGAATCGCAAGAAAAAGGCAAGTTGTGTCCTTGATCACTTTCTTTAACCTAATAATGTTCTCGATAATCATCGTGACATGCTTAGGTTAACTTGATGGGACCTAATAGGTTACCCTAGTTCTGTTTATCCTACACCTTACAAACAAATGAACTATTGGGTAGTCTTGCTATTGCTCTGCCTAGTTTTTGAGATTAATATTATATCTAAATTATGATCATGCTATATCATTATTGTTGGATTATTTATTATTCATGATAAGATTATTGTGTTAATTGGAACATGGAGCTTAACCTAAGATAACAGTGCTACCACAAGGGTGGAATGGGACACTCTTGGCTAACTAATTAGGAAAGCTAATGGAGGACTATCTTACCAAAAGGGGCAACCACAGTGTCAGGAGCTGCCAGTATATGGAGATTTTTGGATCAATCATGTTGTGATGGCTTTTTAGATGAGGGATTTCTATGTCGCCCCCTTCTCCAAGAAACTGTAGCGAGTTTTCTGAAACTAGTGGAACATTGTAAAGGCCTCGTAGTGGGACCCTACCTCATCTCCTCGGTAGAGATGAATGAGAAGTTGTGATCCCTTGGCAAATGGGTAACACGACTTCTAGATAAAGGGTACAACCTCTGCATAGTGTAAAACTATTATATCAACCCTGCTCACGGTCAAGAGCGACTCAAGACTCTCGCATGATTAATTTATGGAATTAAATTTAATCTATCATTTTATTGCATTGTGGGATTTATTATTAATTGTGATCTCTTATTTAATTGGGATGATATCTACTTATACTTAATAAATGCTAATAAAATTTCGAACAACTTTAAATATGATGCTCAGCCTTAACCATTTTTCTTGGTAAGCGTTACACATGAGCCTTCACCATAAGTGAGCTCATGCACATTATTCCCCACAACTTGTTGAGCGATGAATGTATGTGAGCCACTCTTGCTAAACGAACACCAGGTCAAGAACAGGTACCGCAAGATGAGGAGCATGAAGGACGTTACGATGAGTTCGAAGATGTATATGTCATCGTCTCCCAGTTAACTATGGTTGCGGAGTATCGTTGTCGTCATATGATGTAATTATTTAGCTATTTTGTATAGAACTCCTATTATGTAATAAAAATATGACATTGATTTCTGTATCATGAGTAATCATATGTGTGAGACTTAATTCTAGCACACATTTGAGACGCGTCGGGGTTTGCCCTTAAATCTAGGTGTGATAGTGTTTTGAAAACCATTCCCTTGCCTCAAACTATGAAGATGTGGATGTTTGCTACATGCCAAAAGGGCGAACAGAAGGACGTGGAAAGAGCATTTGAGGTCCTCAAGGCTCGCTTCCATATCCTCCTAGCCCATATTTTTCTTTTTCTTATAAAATACTTAGTGTGGTCATTTTTGCATGTATCATTCTGGAGAATGATTATTAAGAATGAACATGGAGAATCATACGATATGGATGACTATGATATAGTCAAATTCTTTGTTGCATCACCAACCATCACCCTAAGCAACAACGACAGTCAATCGTGAGACATTAATCCATACTAGATTGATGCATGATCAGCTTTAAAATAATTTAATAGAGCATATCTAGAGTCTGCACAAAGAAATTTTATTTTATTTTTATGAACTATATAGTTTTAATTTTTTTTTCAAGTAATGTAATTTTTAATTGGTTTTATGAATAATGTATTTTTTTCAAATAATATAATTTTTATTTGTTTTTATGTATTATGTGATTTTTGTTTTCTTAAATATTTATTTTTGATGAATGTTTTGTAATAGAATATTATGTTTTATTTCAGACATAAGTATGCAAAAGAAAAGGTTGATATAACGTTAAAGTGACTGTGAATGTAATAGTACGGTACATAAGAATTACGATGAGTAATCGATAATGGATCTGTCCTACGGTAACAGGCACCAGATCCAGCCTCATCGTCTTGGCGCGCCTAGTACAGTACAAACATATAACAAGAACCCATACGGGCGTGTGCGTGCTGCCACACGCGTACGGACAGCAGCTGGCAGGACGGGCAATGATGAGGGGCGGAAGAACGGAGCTCCCTCGCTGCCATCCGTCCCACCCCCGAGAGCCCAGCGACCCATCTTGCTGGCGGCGACAGCGACCGCCAGAAAACCCGATCCGTCCAGTCGCGCGGGTCACGGCGGGGGAATCACAAATACGAATCGTCCTGGCCCCGGCGCCCCGCGTCGCGCTCAGCACCAGGTCGGGAGAGCGACGGCGCCGACGCCCGCCCGCGCCAGCTCACACTGCGCGTGCCACATCAGCCTTCCCCTCTTCACCCCTTCTGACGAGAGAGCGCCGGAGGAAGGACAAGCGCGCGCCGCCAGCCAGCCAACCCAGGACCAGCCAGCGCTCGCAAGAGAAGAGAAAACATGCATATGTGCGCTCCACCGGTGGTCGTCGGTCGTCCGGACGACGAGGCCGGCAGCACAGCGCCACAGGCACGGGCACGGGCCGTGCGTCCATCCGGACGTCCGGATGCTTGATTGGCTGTGAGGGAGCGTACCTTCGCATCCAACAGTGACAGTGGATCCCATCCACGTGAGATCTTCATGGGCGCGAAGGGGGAGCCGCTTAATGGCGCGAGGTACAACAAGTCTCCATGATTGGCTGGTTATCAGTGCCCTGTCAAGTCCCACATCACCATTACTTCGCCGAGAGCAACGGGGGGGGGGGGGGGGGGGGGGGGGGGGGGGGGGGGGGGGGGGGGGGGAGACCACCACATGGCAGGATGGACCGAACTGTAATGTAAGCACCAGCAGCAGATGTACTGTACTACCTGTAGCTGACGGTACAGTGTAAAACATGAGATTCTTCATTGACAACTACTACCAACAGGTTGTAGGAAAAAGAAAAGAAATGAGAGACCCATCGCAAATTTAAACAGCAAACCGCGTACCTGATGATGCAGTGATGCGCATGTAACACAGGAGACCCATCTTGCCCGCTGCTCAAGAGTTACCTGTTCAAGACGAGCAGATTCCGCAGCAGTCGACGTTAAGCGCGATCTTTGCCAGAACTGAAGCCGGAATGCACAACGCAGCAGCGAATGACACTGTGCGTCCTGGATGTACAGTTATGCGCGGTGCGGTTGGGCCTTTCCAATCATATATTGAATGGCTAATCATCCTGCCATTAACATGCCTGCCGCCACCTTTTAAATCGAGGGAACAGCCTACAAAGGAGATCTAGCAGACCCTACACTACACAAAGCATGCTAAGTCCGGGGAGCAATTATGACATACCACCAAACAATGATCCCCGACGAAAGGCTAGCAGATCGCCTCAAGCCGTTCCAGTCAGGAGCTTGCTTAAATCTGAGATGACACTCTTCTGCACGCCTGTGATCGCGAGGACCGAACCAACAACATGGGAGCCGGCCGGGCGCGCAGTACTCGCAACCATGAACCATCACGAGATCTCAATCCGCGAGTCATGATATTCTGGAAAGGGTCACAGGAGCAAACCTGCTGTCACCTCTGAAAGCGAACGAGCCTGCTCATCCAATAAGGAAAGGGCTGATGGAACCAGATGGCGTGGCGAGGCTGTTCATGGCCAGAACCAGAGCAAGATACCGACTGGAATAAATTCCCTCCAAACATAACATGGTGATCTGACTTGTTGTTTCCACTAACATGGTGATCTGACTTGTTGTTTCCACTTCCGTCATCTGTCTGCCCATTGAATCTCCCTGAAATTATAGCCAGACATGTCCGAGAGAACATTGTTATGGGAATCAAAAGAACTTATCAATGGGATGGTAAGATAAAAAAAAAATGTCAACCCGTGATGCCATAGCATTGCAGGACACATAGTATGTGAAGGCTAGCAGCTCTAGCGTCAATAAAAAAAAGTAGGTGTTGCATTGTTTTCCTTCCTGGAGCAAACGGAATAAGGAAAGCTGGCAAAACAGAACCATGTTCTTCAAATGATTACTAATTGATGTCCTCTGAAAATGACACAGCTAAAGATTGTTGCAAAATGCTAAAATATAAAAGTTTTTACCTCTATACAACAACAACAACAATAGTCTTTTGGTCTCAAACAAATTAGGATAGGCCAGAGTTAAAACCTAACAAAAACCAAATCAAGGATCAGACACGTAGAAGCTGTTTTCCATACATTTCTATTAGAAACTAAATATTTGTGTATATTCAATTTTTACTGTTTTTATATCAATTTCGGAATTTTACTATAGTACCTTGGGATCTCACTAAGCATTGGTGCCTCTAGACATGCCTCTATATTATATGTCCAAATCATCTAAACTGGTGTTGGACAAAATTTTCTTCAATCGATGCTACTTTTATCCTATCACGTATGTCATTCTTCCATACTTGACCCCTTCTTGTACGGCCAAAAATCCAATACAGTATATGCATTTCCACAACATTTTGCACCATACAAAATAGCAAGTCTAATGATCATCCTATAAACATGTTTTTTTAGATATTATGGTACCCTCCAGTCACATAGAACACCAGATGTTTGACGCTACACATCCACCCTGCTTTGATTCTATTGCTAACATCATTATCAATATTCTCTTCTCTTTATCGCATTGATCCTAAACCTCGATAGATAACCTTTCTTGACACTACTTAACCTTCCAAACTAACATATTTGTCCTCATGTGTAGTAGTAACCAAGTCATACCTTATATATCCGGATTTAGTTCTACTAAGCCTTAAACCTTTGAACTATAGTCTCCTGTTATAACTCTAGTTTCATATTTAACCATTCCCAACTTTCGTCAACTAGCACTAAATCATCCGTAAAAAGCATATGTCAAGGGATATCCCCTTTATGTTTCTAGAGACCTCATCTGTCACACCTAGTTTTAAGCATAAAACTGAATGTCCACTATGCATGTAATCAAATCGAGAAAAACATGTATAGCGACATTATATAGTGGATTATATCAAAACACGGTGCTTTATTAATAACGAACAAAGTATTTATTACAACGCTGATACGGTGTATTAATCCACCAGCAAACCCTCCACAGTTGACTGGTTGATCGCAGACCTAAAACTCATCATAGTCATAGAACTCTTGGATCCAGAACACATGTTCCCCTCCATCTGAATAATATATATATATATATAGGATGAGGTGGAATTGCAAGAGTGGGTACTTATCAGCGGGCTATCCAGACGTGCTTAGCTGACCACTAAGGCAAACATGTGGAGGCCTATGTCGACGACGTTGTGATCAAGACGACGGACTCGGAGAACTTCATCGACGATCTACAGCAAGTCTTCAACAGCTTGAAGCGCTACCGCTGGTAGCTTAACTCGGACAAATATGTGTTCAGAGTACTAGCGGGGAAGCTGCTAGGTCTTATCGTCAGTCACTGGGGGATTGAGGCGAACCCTGAGAAGATCGACGCTATCCTATGGATGGAGCCTCCAACATCACAGAAGAAGGTCCAAAAGTTGATAGGCTACATGGCAGCCCTGAGTCGTTTCATCTCACGACTCCGCGAAAGGGGCATGCCATTATATAAGCTACTCAAGAAGGTGGACAGATTTCAGTGGACTCTAGAGGCACAGTAAGCATTTGAAGCACTCAAGAACTTTCTGACGACTCCCCCAGTCCTCAAGCCATCCAACCAAGCAACTGCAGATCAGTCGTCCAAGGATTTGTTGTTGTACATTTCGTGCACAACTCAAGTGGTGAGCATGGCCCTAGTGGTCGAGTGAAAAGAAAAGGGACATGTGCAGGCGACTTAGTACCTGGTCTACTTCATCAGCGAAGTCTTGGGGCCGTCCATGATCAGTTATCCTCAAGTTCAGAAGTTGCTCTACGCAGTCCTCCTCACTTCACGCAAGTTGCGTGATTGCGTCACTACTTTGGCGACCACAAAGTCAAAGCGGTCACCGATTTCATGATCGGAGACATACTAATAACCGGGAGAAAGTAGGGAAGACAGCCAAATGGGCGTACGAGCTGGTGGCTCATGACATCGAGTTCCGGCCCCTCACAGCTATCAAAACATAGGCTTTAGTTGATTTCATCTCAGAGTGGGCAGAAAATCAGGTCCCTAAGAGCCCTGAGCCTATGGAAGTCTGGAAGATGTACTCTGATGGGTCATTGAAGCTGCAAGGGGCTAGAGCCAGGATCCTCTTCATCGCCCCTAAAGGAGAACAACTCAAGTACGGGCTACAAGTTCTTTTCCCTGTGTCGAATAACGCAGTCGAGTATGAGACCATGATACATGGGTTGCACATCGTTGTATCCCTTGGGATCAAGCGGCTGATGGTATACGGGGATTCTCTAGTTGTGATAAGTCAGGTCAACAAAGATTGGGAATGTTCAACAGAGGTCATGACCAAGTATTGTGTCGCAGTTCGCCAGATTGAAGATATGTTTGAAGGCCCGGAGTTCCACCACATGAAGAGGGACCGCAATGTGGCAGCGGATACACTGTCAAAGCTTGGTTCCATTAGAGCCCCAACTCCTCAAATGTTTTTGTGCAAGAAATACATCATCCCAATATTCCACAAGACTCGGGAGAAGAGTGCAAAGCGACTAAGGACAACATAAACCTTATAGAATAAGACTCGATTGACTAGAGGATACCCATCATCAAGTATATCAAAAATGAAGAAGAATCGGATGACAAAGCAGTTGTCGAGCTCCACGCCCGGCAGTCTGCCAACTACACACTTATTGGCAATGTCCTGTACAGACGTGGAGCCACATGTGTTTTTACGAGATGCATCGACACGTCTATGGGTGAACACTTGTTGGAAGAGATGAAGCTGAACGGTGTGGGGTTCATGCGGCCTCAAGAACGTCGGTCGGGAAGGCTTTCAGAGCACGGTTCTTCTGGGCGACAGCCAAGAAGGACACAGCAGACTTAGTTCAGAAGTGTGAAGTTTGTCAGTTCCTAGCCAAGTAGCAGCATTTGTGTGAAGCTTGTCAGTTCCTAGCCAAGTAGCAGCATTTGTCGGCGCAACAATTGCAGACTATTCCGATTTCCTGGCCCTTCTCATGCTGAGGGCTGGATATGATCGGGCCATTTAAAAAGCTCAAGGAGGATACATAAATGTACTTGTGGCCATTAACAAGTTCATGAAGTGGATCGAGTACAAACCAATTGCATCGCTGACGGCAACCAAGACAGTATAGTTCATCCAGGAGATTATATTTAGGTTTGGGATACCAAATAGCATCATTACTGACCTGGGGTCCAACTTCACAGAGGCAGAGTTCTTTGATTTCTGCGAGCAAAATTGCATTCTCCTCAAGTATGCTTCAGTAGCCCATCCAAGGACCAATGGTCAAGTGGAACGAGCAAATGAAATTATCCTGTAGGCATTGAGAAAGAAAGTCTTCGACAAGAATGAGAAACTTGTTGGGAAGTGGATCAGAAAGCTACCATATGTTGTCTGGAGTCTTAGGACTCAACCAAGCCGAGCACTCTAGGATAACACCCATTCTTCATGGTATATGGCTCACAAGCAGTGCTACCTGCGGACTTAGCATTTGGGGCACCAAGACTAATGTTCAAAGATATAGCAGAAGAAGCAACTCGGCTTGAAGAAATCAATACGCTAGAAGAAAAGCGGTTGAACACAGTGATTCAGTCAGTTCGATATCAGCAAACTCTGCGGCGCTACCACAACAGAGCAGTTTGTTTCATAGCGTTTTTAATCGGAGGCCTGGTACTTCGTAGGGTAGCATTAGGAGAGGGGCGGCACAAGTTGTCTCCCCCTTGAGAAGGGCCATACATTGTCACAGAACTCACTCATCCGGGATCTTACAAATTGTCTCAGATGGATGGAACACCAATCGGGGACTCGTGGAACATCGAGCACCTCGATAAGTTCTACCCATAGAGCTAGAAGAGTCATGATCTCAAAATGATGACCCTGAACTTGTACTTTAAAGCATCAAACTCAATAAAGAAATGTTCTCTACATGTCTTTTTACATGCTTTATTTTTTCTCTTTCTTGTTTTCGCCTGCGAATACTGTCACGGAGCAATCGGTATGAGTTACGGCCGACTCATACCGGTGTTACATGCTCAAGCATACAGAAAAGGGTGTTTTCTAAACCTTACCAACAGAGCAATCGATACGAGTCATCGTCCGACTCATGTTGATGTTACATGCTCACGCATACAGAAAATGGTGTTTTCTAAACCGACCAACAGAGCAATCGGTACGAGTCATCATCCAACTCATACTAGTGTCACATGCTCACGCATACAGGAAGGGGGTGACCTCCAAACCCTACGAACGGAGCAACCAGCTTAAGTCGAAGACCGACTTAAACTGGCATTACATGCTCATGCATATAAGTCAAGGGTGACTTCTAAGCCCTATCAGTGGAGCAACCGACCTAGATCAGAAGTTGGTTTACGCAGGTAACACATGCTCGTACAAAAGGACAACAGATGTAATCACAACTGACTTAGGTTGACGTATAACGCTGATGTTAATAAGAGAAATCAGATGTTTTCATTACAGCAAGCAGTGAACACATAACAGTCTGAGACAAAGGCCAGAACGGCTCGTATCGTGCCATAGTCAAGACGTTTTCAACCTAATATGGGCCAAGACTAAGCGGTACCGTCCTTAACAATAGAGGAAGACCATGTTTTATCCTGTGTCAGCCTAGGAGTCTCTGTCACAGTTTCCCCAGAAGTGACAGTGCTGGATCTCGTTGCTAACAACTGAGTTGCACGCTTCAGTTTGTCCATGGCTTTATCATAGGAAACTTGCAGCACTTCTCTGTCATTCTTTAGGACCTCATAGTTATGAGTCAAGACCTCCAATTCCTTGGATTGAGTCTTTGATGAGGCACGCAGATCCTTGAGAGCCAACCATTTGTAGACTGGGATTTGACCAGCTCATCTCTCTTTTTCTCAAGCTCTTTCATTGTCAGATCGTGGTTGTTCTAAAGGGTGGTGAGAGAGCCGACAACATCCTTATACAGCTCATCCAGGCTGTCGCAAGAAGCCATCAGGGTGTGGATATGCTTCTTCTGCTGATCCACCTCGTCCGACAGGTTTTGAATCTTTACTCCCAGTCTTTGTGCTTCATCCTGCACATCGAAATACTCTGTGTACCGTTTCGACAGCATAGAGTATGCAAGATGGAGTTCATGGCGGATTACCTCATGATTTTTCTTCTCCTTATCGAACTTCCACCATAATGATATGTTTGCCTCTCGGGCGCCGTAAAGTCGTTGTAACCTGGCGGAGCTTAGACTGGCATTGGGTCAACTTCTAATCAAGATCAGAGTATCTCTTTGCAGCAGCCGCAAGGCATCATATGCAACAACATGGTGAACGAGTGATAAAAGTCAAGTGAACCAACAACAGATATCTTACCGGCATATCAAGAACAGCCTCTATCTTAGAACTCTATCTTAGAACAGCCTCTATCTTAGAACTCCCAGCTGGTTGTCTGATCACTATGTGGGTCACTTTCTCTTCATCAGCCAAACTCCGGTTGGCAGCAACGACTGCCTCTACCTCTTCCTCAGTCAATCATGCCCTTCTCCCGAGGGTACTGCTTTCTCCACGCCGAGGTGGGTCAGACACAAACTTGAAAACGTGGCTCTACACCAAAGGAACAACATCATCAGCATAAACAGAGGAATGAATCAGCGACTAATAATTCAGGGCTAAGGAGAGTGAACTTACAGCAGGAGGAAGATTCCAAGCAAAATAAGCTTGAGGGGCACCCTCATTGAATATATCACCTCTCAACATCATCCCAACTCGATGCAGAACATCTTCTTCAGTGAGTGCTTTGTCGGTTAAATGGGAAGGGTTCTTGACTCCAGTATACAAGTATGCAGGATAAACTTGATCCTTCAAGGGTTGAATGTTGCAGCACACAAAGTCGATTACCACAACTTGAGCCGTTAGACCTCTATCCTTCAGATTGGCAATCTCAGTCATCAAAGCAGTGATCTCAGTGGACTCTAAGTCGGTTGGTCCCTCTATCCAACTAGCTAATCTCACATCAGGTTGTCTCCCTGAACGGGCAGGGAGGGAATTGTTGTGATTTTCCAAAGTGAGACACTCATAGCGCCACCCTTTATTGTTCTCCTTTAGAGGAACATCCAGATAATCAACTTTCCTGCCCCGACGAAGTTCCAAACTCACTCCTCCAACTACCTAATGCCTTTTGCCCTTCATGCCAGCTTGTAGTGGTATAGGTATTTCCACAGACCAAAATGGAGAGCAATTCTGAGGAAAGCTTCACAGAGGTGAACAAAATGGTAATTTTGAGCACAGAATTAGGATTCAGATGGGTCAGATCAATGGAATAGAAATCAAGCAGGCCCCAGAAGAAAGAGCAGACACGTAAACCTAGCCCGTGGACAAAAAAGGATGTAAAGGCAACAGATTCATTAGTATCTTTAGTGGGCACCGAAATCCTTTCCCAAGTTCTCCACTGACTCAACTCTTTAGGGGGAAGCACATGCATATTGACAAGGCGCAACAGATCGAATTCGGTGACAGAAGACTCGAAAAAGGCGCAAAACGGAAGCTTATTGTTGGGATCAAAGGGGGATTGTAATTTACCAGGATTCCATGTTGTGGTCTTCGTCTTCTTCTTCTTCGGAGCCATCAGGAGTTGTCGCAATCGGAAAGCGGCATTGAGAGATTAGGAATTGGAGGTTGGGGCAATGGCAAAGCAAGACTAGGGTTTCGGGCAGAAACAGACAACCAAGACAGATATTCTCCCCTAAAATCAGGGTGACGTCAACACTTGTGAAACTATCACTCGGTCGGGCGCAGTATGTTTTCAGTCGGAGAAGGTTAGTCGGATGTGTTCTGCTATAGGTTGTTGTCATTCATATGTTATCATACTGCTTGTTTAGCCAATATTATGCATATTGTATCAACTCTTAGATCTAAATTGTTGTTTAATGTTAAAATGAGGAGGAGTGGTAAGATGCTCCCGCCCCCTGCCCTCCTCCACCCCCTCCCCCCGGCGCCCAAACCACCCAAAGCCCCACGCCGACGCCTACTCCAGGCCCGGCGGACACAGCCATCCCCTCCCCGGCGTCGGGATCCTTCTCTTCCTCTCCAACTCCGTGGCCTGCTGGCCATTCCAAGGCCCAACGATGGCGCGATGATGGTGGTGACCAACCTGGGGAGCTGCCTTCATATAAGGATGTGCTTGTCTCCTCCTCCACTTTGTTGGTCTCTCACCCCGTTGCCGATGATGGTTGGGTGAAGGTCGTTGATCGGCGTGCTCGCTGGCGTCGTCCTCGCCCTTTGAAGCCTCCATCCAGACCCATCCCGGTCGACCTGCGTGGGAAGTGCTTCAACTACTTCTCCTCCTCCCATCGCGCGGCGGTGTGTCGTCATCCGGTGAGGTGCTTCTCCTGCGGGCTGTCTGGGCACCGTGCTCACGTGTGCCCGCGCCGGCGGACGGCACCTCCCAGACCTCTGCGTTCCAAGGTGTGGCGGCCTGTCTCACACGTCTTGCCTTCTATGGGTGCCTCGGGATGCATTGCTGATGGCCACGAGGGTGGCAACATCGCATGCTCTGGTGGTGGCACTGGCGCGGGCTCTGGCGGCGGCGGACACAGGCGTACTCGTCGGGGGCATAGACGGCGAAGACCCAATGGTGCAGCTGGTGCTGTGGACACCAGCGTCCCTCCCGGTGTGCTACCCCAACCCCCACCGGAGGCTGTTAGCGCCATTTCTTTGCCCCCTCCCCCGCCTCGGCGCTTCTTCAAACGTTCTAGGAGGATTGCCCAGGCTGAGGATGACCTCCTGAGCGCTATTGTCATCTCCGTTGTGGGCATGGGGCGTTCTAGTTGTGCCGCGAAAGTCTCCAATGCGCTCGCTTCGAGATTTGATCTTGAGGATAATGCGCTCGACCTTCGCCGGGTTGCACCGAACACCTTCATCGCCTTGCTTCCCAACGTGGAGATGGCTGATCGGATGCTCAGTGGAGGTCAGTCATTCTACGTTCCTCCTCTTCGGATGCACATCAAGAGGTGGTCCCGTCAGTTCATGGCTAATGGGGGAGGGACGCTGCCTCATCGGATTGATATTGAGCTCCGCGGACTTCCGTTTCATCTGTGGGGTTTGCACACAGCCGAGCAACTTCTCGACGGACATTGCCTTGTTCATGAGCTGCACCTTGATTCTGTTGGCGGTTCTGATCTGTCTACGTTCAAACTGAGTGTTTGGTGTGATAATCCTGAAGATCTGCCTTCATTATTGGATCTTCACGTGGAGGAGCCTTTGGTCCAGATTGACGACGACCCGTCCCCCCGCGCACGGTGGTTTACCCAATTTCAATCCTTGTTTCCCGCCCCGGGAGCTCACCGAAGGTGCTTCCTCCTCTCCATTTTTCACCGACGCCACCAGAACCAGAGCGTCAGAATGAAGAAAGTGACCAGATTTCCAGAGGTCTGCAAAAGCGTCGTTTCAATTCCCAGTCTTCATCGGACCGTGCACCTGTTCACACTCGCCTGGGGTCGCGCGTCCATCACTGCTCGGCGGCTGACAGCGCGGCGGCTGGGAGCGTTATCCCAGCTGATGCGGTTACTGCTCTGGTGGCGCCTGCAATCCAGTCGGTCTCTTCCTTAATGGCAGTTGATGCCTCGTTTCCGACGCAGATTGACTCAGCTGAAGATGCCTCGTCTCCGACGCTGGTTGCTCCAGTTGATGCGCCAGCTCTCCCTGTTGCTTCGGTTGTAGAGCTGGCGGCGCCTGGACCTGCCTCGTTTCCTGCGATGGAGGGGCCAGCTAATGTGTCAAAGCTACTGGATGCTTCGGGTGTTGTGCCGGCGGCGTCTGGCCCTGTTCTCGTTGCTGTTAATGCTGCAGATTATCCCCATGAAGACTGTTCGGAGTCCCAGGGATCTGCTTCTGTGCCTATTCAATCTTGCCTAGGGAAGTGCGGCCATTTATGCTCGGCGGCTGACAGACCAGTTATTGTCCCAATTGCTGTTGGGGTTAATGCGTTGGTGGCACCTGCTAAATCCTCGGTTTCTTCCTTAATGGCGGTGGATGACTCGTTTCCGAGGTTGGTGGGACCAGTTGATGCGCCAGCTCTCCCTGATGCTTCGGTTGTAGAGCTGGTGGCGCATGGGACTACCTCGTTTCCTGCAGAGGGGTTGTCAGCTGCTGTGCCAACACTCCCTGTGGCCTCGGGGGCAGGGTCGGATGTGCCTGGCCCGGATCTCCTATGTGATGTTGGTCTGGATTCTGCGGATTATTCACGTTTGGAATGTTCGGCCATGATGAATTGCTCCCACACGGAGTCTGCTGCGCCATTGGTTCGGCCTGTTATCTTTCCTGGTCCCTCTTGCCCTCGATACTGCAAGCCCATTCTGGTTTATTCTAGGAGGGACCAGAGACCGCAACATGATCTTGATTCATTGGTTGTTGTTCAGTCTGCCCCTACCAGTGGTAATGACAATGCCTGTGATGTTGTTACTTCCATGTCTTCGGAACTGCATTCCCCTGGCAGGCTTAGATCTTCTTTCAGTAACAAGGTCGTGAAAGCAGCTGCCCACATTTTACCTGCTCCTCTGGAAGTCAGACCTGGGAACCCAATTTCTCCAGTTGTGCCTCCACGCCGTAGTAGGCGCATTGCTGGGATTGGAGCCGCTCTAGGATTACGTTCTATGGCTCGGAGCCGCTCTAGGATTACCTGGTTGGCTGAGGGGGATGCTAACACTGCCTTCTTCCACCTCCACGCTAAATACCGC